>NC_086198.1:75476141-76694956 GCF_035770615.1 Melospiza melodia melodia | reverse complement strand
AAAATTTGTTATAAGCCAAACCAAACTGATAGTATTTAACTCATGCACTGGTTTTGTACAATCTAAACCACTATATATATAACAGATTGCTTAAGTCTCTGCTTTAAAGAAAAATAAAGTATAATAGAAACATAAATGCAAGAAAAAAATCCCTTTAAGCATTTAAAGCTTTTATAATCATTCAAAACACAATTCGCTTTTATGAATTTTTCTCTATTTACTATTTCATGTCAAGCTTCAGCTTGATACTGAAAACCACTGGTGCTGGCAATTTTTCAAATAAAAGAAAAAAGAAACATTTTTAAAGTAATAGCAGAAGTACTTGGTTTCATTTTCAAATACAAACTGCTCTAATTATCAAGGTCAGTCGCCCCCTTAACTAACAAAAAACCTAAAAACCACCCAAGAACAGCACAGTTCTACACTATAACTTACTGAAGTCTAAGGATTTAATATTTGGGGGAGACTTCATTGTCCTCAACTTCTCAAATGTCTTAAGCCCCTTTTAAACTAAAACCCACTTTGCTTGGATTTTTTTACTTTGCTGTATTTCCCAGGTTTCTTCACAATTTTCAGATTTTACCATATGTTTCATAACATCTTCAAATTTCTTCTCTGACTTGTTCCATCAGTGTTTAAGATTGCAATGAAAACTGCACATGCATCCTGCTTTTGGTCCCCCAAAGAATGGAAATAACTTTCTTATTCCCTGTCAGCATTGTCCAGCCAGTACTGCTGGGGGTGGATGGGACACAACCACAAAAAGCAAACCCTGGCTGGTGCCAAGAGTGGATGGACACACTGGTGTGTGGCCCATCCTCACCCCTGTTCCTTCCTACAGCCCAGACAGATTCCCAAAAGCTACAAGTAAGAAACCATCTTTTAGGTTTTTTGCCCTCTTACTGGGCAAATGCAGAATCCCAGAATTGTCAGGGTTGGAATGGACCTCTGGAGATCAGCCAGTCCAGGTGACACAAGAACACATCCTGTGTGTTTGGAATGTCCCCAGAGAGAGAGACTCCACAACCTCCATGGGCAACTGTTCTGCCACTTCAAACTGGATAAATTCTTCCCCATGCTGGTGTGAACTTGTCTTGTTGTAATTTATGGCTGCTACTCCTTGTGCTGTCCCCAGGCACCATGGAAGAGAGCCTGGCACCTTCCTCTTACACACACCTTTGAGATATTTGTGTGCATGGATCAGATCCTCTCAGTCTTGCTGTCTAACAGGCCCAGCTCCCCCAGCCTCTCCTCCTAAGAGAGATGCTCCAGACCCCTCCTCATCTTTGTGGCCTCTGCTGACATGTATGCCACAGGTGAGTGTGTGCGTGTGTGGTACTCCCTGACTGATGGAAGGTAATTCCTCCTACTTGTGACCCTTTCTGAGTTGTAATCCTGTCCCCAAAATGCCTCAAACACCTCTGATCTTGGTGCCACATACAGACTGTGGCAGTGTGCTCTGCACTCCTCCATTCCTTGATGAAAGGGTTGATCACACCAGGCCCAGGGTCCTGCTTCCCAAGTTCTCCTGACATGACAGTGAAACCAAGACTTATCCTAAGGGCCTCTTACAGTCAACTGGTATCTAATAATTCTACACAGAACATAATTCACTAATTTTCTTTTAAGAACAGTGCTGCACTGCTCAAAACCTCACTTAGGCTGAGTATTTCACATGCTGCTCCCCTCTACTGCCCATCTGCAGGCTAGTTAATCTGTCACAAGGGAGAAGAAAAAGAGCTGTTCAACACAGTATATTACAAATTCACACTTTTCTTGGCACTTTATACTTCTAGAAGAACTCATGGATTGCTGAATTGATTTCTTCCATCATTGTCCCTTCATATATATAGAGCCAAAGACCAGTCCTTTGAGATTTTCAAGAGCTTTTACGAGTTCTTAATGAAAATCAGTGGAGGTTCACAGATTATTTGAACCATCTTTCCATATATTCTTGCATGAAATATCATTAAGTCTTGATGCCTTGAACAGACTAAGCTTATTTAAATGCTGAGTCTTCATGTACACTTCTGTAACTAGGCATACCAACAACTCAGTTACTGTTGGATTAACTCTTGTGTTTTGTTTTGTATTTTTTAATGTAGAAAACAAAAAACCACAGGTTTGTGCCTGCCAAGCATGCTTAATACCTTTGAATTTGGATACTTACTAGAAAAGCAAAATACCTGGTGTTTTAGGACAATTCTTGAATATTAATAGTTAACACACTGCAATAAAAACTCAGACAAAGCAAACAAAAATTAAGACCTAATCCTTAACTTACCTCTCCACAGTTTCACAGAACAGTACAATAACCTCTTGCTGTACATAGTATTCTTTTGGAGACTTCACAGGTACCATGGCTGACACGTAACTACAAAAATTACAAATTAATGTACCACTGTTTCATGTGCTTTAACAATAAACCAAACCTAGGAGGAATCATCTTAGAAACCTAAAATGATTTCCTGCACCAATTTGTATTTATTTCAACAGCACTCACTATGAAAACTCGACTGTGTAAGAATCTATGAGAAACACAGCCAAATTACTTATTGAAGTGGAATTGAGGCAGCGGAAGTCAGCAGTAATTTAGAAATATTATAATTCTATAGCATATTTATGATACAATGATGCAATTATGATAGCATTTAGCTATCAGAACCCTCTACTGTGTGGCATAGTGCCTTGGAAGGATCTTCACTGCCCCATCTTAAAGACAGAATAGTTTACTCTGCATTTCCTCAATAAAAAAAATCTGACTTAAACCAATCGTTTTATCGATAATAATTTTACCTGAAACGACATGAGTAAAATTCAGTTACCCAGATGACACAGTTTATGACAGTTAAAATTCGGCCTCGTTTCTGTGTGGAATTACTAGCAAAAGCACTAATTCAACAAGGTAAGAAACACTGGTAGAAATTCAGTGGTTTTCTGTCACTGTGTTACTTAATTGGTCATTTGTAGAATAAAAGTAACACAGAAAGGGAAGAAGCTGTTTGCAAAACAATGGTGAAGAAAAAGGCTGTACATAGAGAGTGGTATTGACAGGCCAAAAACTGCCAAGACAGACTGCACAGACACTGCCAAGAACCAGTTACTGATTGTTATTGGTGTCTGCACTCAAATCCACATTTAAAAACCTGTTTTTAGATAACATTTTCAATTAAAGTGATTGCAATGTACCAGAATAATGATGCCTTTTCTAATCAGAAAAAACCTGCTTACCCTGAGTGAAGAACACAAGAGAATAACAACTCTGAGGAAGGGCAAGCAGTAATGTGGGACATGACAGTCTATAGGTTATTACCAAGAAATACTAAAAGACTACCCATTTCTAAGAAACATGTTCTGCTAAGGGCAGCAGTGACTGTGCCATATTAGATCCACAGATAATCCTGCCCATTATCTTGTCTGTGGCCAGCACCACAAACATCTAACACACAGGCAGGTAGCTGGCTACACTCTGAAGCACAGTGCCAGACTGGTCAATGTGACCCTTGATGCAAAAAAGCATCACCCCAAAAAGCAGTTATTTTTACTTAAGGTATAAACCTCAAAGTCATTCTTCAATCACAAGTTTTCAAATCAGTGATTTCCTGTGGTTAATTATGGTTCATGGAAAAGCACTTCCTCCATCAGAATTCAATCTGCCTTCCTAAATTCACTGGGTACATCTTGCTTGTACCACTAAGCACAAGAGAACAAAACCTCTGTCTCTAGAATATTCATTATCATTCTTTTCTTTTTAAACATCTATTTGTTGCCTTTTCTCTGACAAAGAAAACATTAAGAGATTTATGGTTTCCTTTTGTGTCTTGGAAATTCTCCCTCAAATGCCATATGCCAGTATGCAAATGGGGGATTATAGTTTAGTTGGAGAGAACAAATGTTGATCGCTAAAAAGCTATTTAGTTTTTATTATTGCTACACTGGAAGGAGAAATCTAACAATACACAAATTACTAAAGAATTCAAATACTATGATAAAAAATTTACATCCTTTTTCCACTCAAAGAATATAAAGTGAAAGAGTCAATTTCCAAAAGCCAACAAGCCAAAAAACAGCTGCAGTGGCTAAGACATGGCTCACAACACAATTACTTCATCTCTTTTACCTTAATTCAAACTCAGCAAAAAGGACATCAAAATGCTTGAGGGAATCTTTCATTTTTTCTGTGTAGAGGTTCAAATCCCTTAAGGCCTGGTCACGGATGATATTTCTGACTTCCTCCAGGCTTCGGGTCAGGTCCTTGGCCAAGGGCCTCATGGCCATACTCTCAATTTCACGATTCATAATAATTGAACCAGCAGCCAAACACTATGAAAGACATGAAGAGAGAAAATATTAGTTTTTACAAAGTAAAAATCCTTCTATACTCAAAAACAAAGCACAAGATGTGCTACTTAATAAGATGTGCTTTTGAACAAGGGCAGTACTTAGCCCCAGTTGGCTGCAAATTATTAAACAAGTGAAAGATTTAAGGCTGGTAGGTCAAGAGTCAAAAGCTTTCACAGAAAAGGTTCGGGAGCAGCTCAGCCAGGGAGACATGAGAAGAGGAAAAGGTTGAAGAATAAGAATGTCTTAGGGTGACCACAGTGCTGACAGAAGAAGTAAAGTTATTCTCCCACTGGTTAGGCAATTAGTAGGATAGTAGGATTAGTAGGATAAACATTAGTAGGATAGGTCCTCTACGCACACACAGATTCCTTGCATAAAAAAGGTGGGAATCCAGCAAAACTACAGTCCATGGACCGGTTTGATTTGAGCTTTGATTTGGATATTTTGTTGTAAAATAAATCTGTTCATTATAAAAAGAACAAATTCTGCAACTGTGATGTCTTTTACAGCAAAACTGCTCACACTGGCTATCACACAGGGATCCAGTTAGGCCAGTATCCTGCTTCCCACAGAAATTATACAAAAATCAGGTCACTGAGTGACTCTTCCCTTCCAGTGTCTGGAAAGCAACTATTTAAGACTCCTTGCCTCAGGCATTATACATGGACTCTCTCTGACCAGCTGACAAAGACATTAACAGTAGATTTTTACTGTAACACATTAATAAAACTTTTTAAAGATCTTGCCACTAAACAAAACTGCTGGCTTTATTCTTTTATGGTTACATTTAGAAGACAATGAGCACCAATATAAATCACACCTGCTGCATTAGTAGAAATACTTCTGCTAACTGAGAAAATACAAGGTTGTTCTCAAAGATCAGGGGTTTTTTCCCCTTTTTTAAATCTCCATTTGCAGCTGTGTCATCCCCCCCCATCCCAGGCATCCTGTGGATGGGAGCCACAGTATGAGGGACCTGCAGCCCCAGAAGGGATCCTTTCTCAGCAGTCTGATGCATTGATTTGAGGGCACTCAGAGAAGATCATGTTTTTGCTTCTTATCAGCCAAAGCAGCGTTTGTGGGAAGTATGGATAAAGTAAGTGTTACCTGCTGAGAGGGATTCTCAGTCTGATAACTCAGTGATTGCACTGACAAGGACAGAAGTGTGTACTCATAAAGCTCACACAACCTTCCTGCCCCATGAATTTACAGGAGGACAGTGCCTACAGCAGTAGAAGTTGGCATTACATCATCACTGCATATGTTCCTTTCCCTGAAACCAACAGGTCTCTGCAGCCTGAGAGTTGCACAGTGAAAGTTGGATTTGGAATCAGGTTTAGCTCATATAACGCAGCAGTGAATAAAACAAGACTCAGGACAGGATTACAAAGCACTGACATACCAAATTAATTTTGTAAATTCTATCTGAGACTTCTCTGACTCAGAGGAGCCTACAATTAACAACTGTCAAAGCAAGTTTCAGAAACAGAACATATGGAGTCATATTGGACTGAGCAAGATGGGAAATCTTCATAGAGAACATGCACTTGAAAAAGAACGAGAAACTGGTAGACAAAAAAAAAAGGATATTAACAGGAGGCCAAGGATTGCTTCAAATACAGGAGAGGCAACACTGATAAGACCACATGCTGTTGTGTGGTGGAATGTCTGGACTAACCCATTCTCAACAAATTCATGGTGTCACCTTAAGTCACCTTCAGGCCAGTAAAAGTGAAGAGCTTAACACTAAAGATGTCACAATGATTTACTTTTTTTAGCCAAAGACATCAGTACAAATAAATAAATATCTTGTATATTGTTTTGAAACTTCAGGCTTCCTTTGGTTAAAATAACAGAAGTTTATTCACTACAAAAATTCCTTGCCCCCACAGGTTGCTCTAGAAGCAAGTCTTTGAGAGAAATCAGGTAAGAGAAGAAAAGTGGATTTCAGTGCTCTACAGAGGAACTACATTTGTTCCACATAACTGCCTTGTTTCATGTGTATGCCACGTATGTTTCATGGCATACACATGAAACAAGGCAGTTATGTGAAACAAATGACAGCCTGAGGTTGCATATTTAGGATGAATTATAGCATAACAGAGGCATCAAAGTGACAGCATGCACTTCTGTTTGTTGGAGATGAACTTTTGTCCTGTTAAAACTCCCTAATACACTTTTATTTGTTTCTAAGATCTTCTAAACACAAAATGGCTGATCAGAAAAAAACTCAAAAACATCACTCAGCTGCTAACCCACAAAAGAATAGCTTTTCACTATGGATTACTGACAACACACAATTATGAAAATAACCTGGTATGCTCTTATTCCAGCCAAAACCACAGTTAAAGAACCCCATTTCTCTGAGCACCCCCAGAGCAAGTCCTCTTGTTTATTTTGCCCTGTAATTCTTTTTTGTACCTCTTTCAGAAAAGTCTGAAAAGGTTCTTATGGCTTTTCACAATAAAAAAAAAAAGTGTCTATTAATCCAAAAAACAGCAGTGTGACAGACCTACCTCTGCTCCAAACCAAAGCTGTCCTGCAAGGTTGTCATGCCGAATTTCCTCTGGAAACTTCACACAGAAGTCTCTGTTGGCCCGTTCATGTGGAATGCATTCATCCATGATTTGGTTTATGATGTTCAAAACATTATCCTGAAGCAAAACACAGGATACCATATATACTGTTTGTATAGAAAATAGTGAGGTACCAACCCATTAAGATAGAAAATGCAGTGTTTAACTCTCATGGTCTTCATACACACAGTGAAAACAGAGAACACTGCACAGAAACAAGAGCAGCAAACTTCACTCTTGGTAGTTTTCCTAGAAACTGTTTCTCAGATTAGTTGCACTTTAATTTGACTACTCTATGGGGACTTCTGATGAGGAGGCATGACAAAGAGCTCGTTACCTCCAGTTATCTGTATCTATCAGTAAATAAATTAGAAGTACAAGTGAATTATGCTTCCATTTCCTCTCACCAGCCCCAACAATACACACTCCCCTTATTCCCACAAAGACACCTGACAGGGTACCTTGCAGTTGTTAGAAATTGAGTTATGTTGGGATCATTTAAGCTCCTCCTGGTAATCTAAAGCACTTTACACACTTGAATCCCCAATGGGCAAGGGCTGGCACACTCACCAACCACCTCATCCCCCAGGCACCAGGAGGATAAGGAGCCACCACAGAAATTACAGCTTTAATAACTGCTCTGATCTACCTCTGCACCAGGACAATGATCAAAGACCTACAAGCAGTTTCTTGATATGCAGTAAATAATCTGTATTCATTTATTTGAAAAGATAATTTTCACATTCCCCTGCTGGGAAGTGTACAGAATTTAATTAACATAATAAAGGTAGATTGAGAGCATGAAAAAGGCTGAGTGCTTTCATAAAGATGTTTTGTCTTCTGCATCTTCCGCTACTTACAGAATTCACATTTTATTTAAAGTATTTCTCAAACAAATACCACCACATCTGTCTGTACAAAATTGCTTAACAGACAGAATTGCCTTAAATGTACACTTCACTGGTTTATTTTCACCTGCATTTAAAAAACAAGAAGACAGGAATTTTGAAGAAACCTGCCCCTTTAATATGTTTCCCCATCAAAAAAGACAAAACCTACTTTAGCTACAAAGAATGATCCTCATTTTCTGCAATTTCTCCACAGACTGTTGCACCTGCTGTTGCCACAAAATAATCTTAACATTAAGGCTGTAATTACAGTTGTCTTCATCCAAAATAAGGGAATAAATTAACAATCAGCAATATTTATTACACACTGGTATAAGGTACTTGATGTGTTAACCATTAAAACAGTTTCACAATAAAGCATTTTTTGCAAAGCTGTCATGAGATAATAAGTTTCATTTCAATAAAGTTGTAAAAAACAAACAAAAAATCTCATATCATACAGTTAAAACACACAAAGAAATGCAACCATCAACCATCTTCTCTAGATGTAAGACTGAAAATCAAATGCCCTGTAGCCCCTCCAGGGCATCACAACACAGACCATGGCCAGCAGGTATGAGAAAAGACAAGAAAAGAAAACTAGAATCACTGACAAAATTCCTGATTTGAGAGATGAAATCTCCCCCTCACTGTGCTGGGCCCATTGTACTGCCAGGATCAGTGGGCACTAGGATCCCTTAGAACCCAAAGGGATGCCCCTTGCAGGAACAGATGGAAAAACCAACCTTAAATACTGCCTGGGGTCATTGCAAGGAGCACTGAAGTTCAAATGCTGGAAGAGAACAGAGCAGAGATGCCCAGACCCTGCTGCAGCAGCAGCATCCTGAACCCCTGGCTGCAGAACATTCACCACCTCCAGGACAACAGGGAGTTAGACAAACAATCACATCCAAACTGGCACGACACTTTAGGGTCAGAAAAGCCAGAATAATAGCAACTTTCCCATCCCCCTTCCATTTCTTAATTCATGGTATTGAGTACACTTCTCTCACCATTATTTAGCTAACTCTGCCTGGGAACCAAAGTATTTGGAAAGTAGGTCTCCTAAGAAAAACAACTCCTAACCTACCCAGCTGCCACCCAAAGTAACAGAGCAAAGACTGGAACTGAGGATAAAAACATTTACATTGTAGAAAGGCATGAGTCACTCATGAAGTGTTTCAACCCTGTTATTACTGATCTATTTTGAGACCAGGTGCTTTGCCTGTAGCTCTCACTTTATCACTAGTGCAATACAAGTTGGTCTTTATCACCAGGATGAAAAAGCCAGATTCCTGTTTTCAGAGAATTAATCAAAGTCTGTAAAGACCTTTTTGCATTAGAGAGATATAGTGGTAAAAAGCAATCTTACCAGTTGAAATTTTGTAAAACTTTCACAACATGCAGAGAAATATTAAGGCAGGAAATGGGAGAAGAACACTATTCAAATCTGGTTATATCAGACTGTAAGTAATCCAATTACATTTTATTTTAGGACATGATATTCCAATTTATTTTACTTGCCAACCAACTTTAATATGGGGAAATGCAATTTTTCTCTTACTTTTTTTCCCCTAAAATGCTACACAGAATAAGAGAAAAAGACATATTAAAAAAAAACTTTCCTCCCTAAATTTTATTTTACTTCAGTGGATTATTTTATAAATGCAATCTTATTTGACAGCAGCTACAAGATTGAATTTCCCTTACATAACCACCTATATACATATTCAAAATTCCTGAGTATCAACGAAAATTTTACACAAATAGAATAAAGAAAGAGGACTCACAGCTGGTAAGCAACTGTTCCATGGTTTTGCTCTGTTTTTCTAATCACTATACCTGTTAAAAAGCTCTAAGATGGTCTAAATCATCTCAGGAGATAATTATTACAAGCCTAATGAAATTTTATACCTTAATGCACTTAAATATTGCAACTAAAGACAAGATGATGTAACGAAGATAATTCAACTTTTTACAATATGCTAATGTTTAAGCATATAATTTATTTGCTTCCTACTTAAAAGACCCTTAATATTCTTCCTCATTTCTTCAACATTCCTATAATCTCTAGATGTGTCTGCTCCAGAGCATCCAAGATCTACCAATATATCTCCACTTATGCCAAACTTTGAGTCAGGTCTTTTTTTAATATGTGCAGTACTACTAAGTTAAACTGCAGATAATTAGAATTTTAATATGCACTTCCCAATGGAGATAAACCACAATAGCCCATCTCCAGCAGCAGTTGTCTGTATGCTTCACGTGGGCAGCTGGTTATTCTGCCAGAGAGCTGAGTGAAAAAGCCAATTGAAAAGATGGGCATCTTTTCCTGCCTGGTCTAGCAGGGATACAGGAAGATTTGGAAGGAACAGTTGATGGAACTTAGATATAAAATGTACAAATACTGAAAGATTTCTACAAGGTAAATTGCTTTTGCTGTTTCAAGATGTGCAATTTCCCAAATTCCCTGTTGTTCTACAGGGTTTATTTTATTGTCCTACAGAAGAAAAAAAAAAAAAGGCAAAACAAACCAACATTTCTCCATCACTTCCCTCTACCATTTTTCTTATGACACCCAGAGCAGAGTAACTTCCATAAAAAATCTGGAATATTTGCTCCCATAATAATTTCAGATCTCAGATGCTTTAAAACTGGAAGGATGCCAGCCAATTTAGACAGACTATCCAAGGCATTGTAAGCAAATTAGTCTTTTCTTTAGAAGAGCTTCAAGAAACATTCAATTTATTTAATTACAGTATTCTGCTTTGTAAGCTAATAACAAATGGGTTTGGATACATGGTAGCACTGAAATTTTGCTCCAATTTAAGCAACAGAAATCAATTAGTTGGAATTGAAGTAGTAAATCTTTCACTTGATCCATCTTTCCACATAAAAGCCTCTGGATTTTAATGCCTCCTTTGGTGGCTTTATCTGTTATCTTTTGGTTTATCTGCACACTGGGATGTGCACAGTTTTGTTTCAGGTGCTCTGCTGAGGCTTTTCAGTAGCACAGGCAGCCACTGCAGAGATTCTGCTTTGGGATTTACTCCAAACTCCTCATTTCCTGGAAAACACAGCTCAGAGTTTCACATAACAGACAGCACTTACATTTCATGCTGATAGGGAAGATAATGAGTGGTAGTGAGACAATGTATGTAGGTAGCCAGAGTAGAGGACAAAAAGTTGGTTTATTTTTGGCCCATCAGTAATTAGCCATATATGAAATAATTAGAGCATAACGCTAACATCAATTGCTGCATTAGCTTCCTGAATAGGTACCAAAAAAAAGCCAAGATACCATCTTCCTTATACTATGAAACATATGTTTACAGCAACAAAAGGCAAACTAATCTACTCTTTTGTACATGTCATTGATGAAATTTATGCTGCTCTTCCACAACATTAAATTTAATATGACCTTTCTGAGGTCTTTTGCAAGACTTCTTCAAAGGAAGGTAACTTTCTGTGCTCTTCAGTACCTCTTTAACAGTCACGTTTTGAATTATCAGTAAAATCCAGCTAAGCAATGTGGTCTGTGACAATATCACCATGAGCTGAAGAGATGATTCTTTATCCTCTTCATTTAATTAAGTCCATGACATTTTTTGTTACCTTTTCTAGCTTGGTAAGTTCCAGAACTCCTTTAACATCACATTATTGCAATCAGAAGTCACTGATGAACAAAAATTAATGCCAAAAATAAAGGAAGATTTTATTGTAATTAAAACAATTTCTGAGTATTTAGGGTTTTATGGGCTACTTTAACAAAAGAATCCAGTACCAAGGGGTGGTGTCCTCTGTGATGTAACAAACAGGTTCTCAAGGTATACACAAAAGTCCTGGCTTCAGAACCCAGACAGTTATTTCATACTAGAGATCCCAAGCCTCTCTGAGGTCTTCCCTCCAGTCCATCTTGCACAGATCCAAAGGCTGAGCTTTCAGACTCTTTTTGCCTCATCAGCTAATTGATTATTTCCTACTGGCAATGTAGTTCAATGGAATTGTTTGGGGTGGAAAAGACTTTTCAGATCAAGTCCAACCACTAATACAGCACCGCCAAGTCCCCTGCTAAATCATGTGCCCAAGTACCACATCCACAAATCTTTTCATCACCTCCAGTGATGGTGACTCAGCCACTGCCCTGGGCAGCCTGTTCCAATGCTTGATAACCATTTTCATGAAGGAAGTTTTCCTAATATCCCATCTAAACCCCTCCTGGCACAACCTGGGCCATTTCCTCTTGCCTTTTCTATTATTACTGAGGAGAGGAGCCTGAACCCCACCGGGCTACAACCTCAGGTAGTTGGAGAGAACAATAAGGTCTTCCCTGAGCCTCCTTTTCTCCAGGCTAAATATGTCCAGCTGCCTCAGCCACTCAAAATACCTGTGCTTGGCCACACCATTGCTGATCCAGCCCAGCTGCCATTGGCCTTCTTGGCCACCTGGGCACCCCTGGCTCGTGTTCAGCCACTCTCACCCAGCACCCCCAGGTCCCTTTCCAGGGCCCTTTCCAGCCACTCTGGCCCAGCCTGTGGCACTGCAGGGGTTGCTGTGAGCCAGGGGCAGGACCCGGCACTCGGCCTTGTTGAACCTCAGACCCCTGGGCCCACTGATCCAGCCTGTCCAGATCCCTCTGCTGAGCTTTCCTGCTGTTGAAGAGATCAACTCTTCCACCCAACTTGGTATCATCTGTAAACTGAGGGTGCAACTCATGAGACTCCACTTTCTAAAAGTAGCATAATTTTTCCATGTATGAACTTTGGGGAGCAGCTCCTAGTTTAACCCATCCCACTAGAGAGTAATACCAAAACTGACCATGAAAAGGCACCTTGGATATCTAGCAATTTAAATTCTGTATTGCCCCAGCCTAGCAACAACTCTCAATAAATAAAAGAGGAATCCCCATTCACAGAGGGCAGAATGAAGGAGATGTCATCATGAATTACTGCCATCTTCACTTTGCCTTCCCCTGCTGCAATGAAAGCATCCTGCATCCCCAACACATTCATTACTGAGTTGGCATGGATCCAGCTTTCTTCCCTACAGTTCGCTGCTGCAAATTAATTCCCTGACCTGCAATGCACAGCATTTTCATTCCACTCTGTCCACAGTCTTAGATAACAGGAGTTTCTCACAATGACCTATCTGACCGATGTGAGCAAGTGGAAACACATGAAAAAACTTGTTAACGTGAGAAACTACAATTTAAGACTACAGTACTAAACATTATTAGGATCCTTTTTTCAAGGAAAAAATACATTTAAATATTAATCACTCCCTATATAAGATCAAATATGAAATGTAGAAAGAAAATACAATTCCTGTTAATGGAATACATTAAATACATTCTGTTGATGGAGTTGTACTGATGGCCCAACTTACAGTCAAGCATTTTATATTTTATAGCCATTTGCTAATTATTCTGTAGTGACCAGAAGTTTCCCCAAAAATTATGAAAAGCTGTTAAAAGCCAACATTTAAAAAGACACATTTATTTATTTTATTTATTGATAATGAATGTTTAACTCTGCAGGTTTGTTTTTCACCCAACTACAACATTCTGCTGATCACCTGATTTACTGGGGGAAAAAAGGCAAATTTAACATCTGTGAACCAAACCCAACAGACAAAAAACACAACTCTTATGATACTTATAAGTTACTTAGTGTATTTAGAACAACCATACTCAAGTTCATTTGCAGTGAAGTATGGTGAAAACATATGAAAGGGTTGACAACTCTGCCTGCTTGCAAAATAAATGTTAAGATCTTTCACTCAATGGCAAATCCAAGTAGGAAGCAGGTACCTGACACCAACTGTTTGAAGATGTCAGGCAGCAAAGAGAAGACATCTGTTAGGGCAATGCAACTCACACAAGTCATCACTGCTAGGAGCAATGAAATGACAAATGTTGCCATCAATTATAAAACAACTGAACTGGAAATGAAAGTCTAAAGGAAAACCACCCAAATTTACAAGCTCTGTGATGACAGGAAAAAAGTAAAGTAGATATGTGTATTGTCTCAGATTTAAACTTAATCTTGACATCATCACTTTAAAATGGCTCTTGTCAGTTTTTCTTTCTTTTTCTAGACTGGCACTGTCCCCACTAAAATTAAATTGGAAGACACTGTATAAAAGAAAATAATTTTCTCCAAATAAGTCTTAGCTCACTCTCATGTCAAATAGCCTAATCTTGGCACAAATTTCTGACTTTACTGCAGAAAGTCTCTTAAATACAAGCCCTATGAGAACTTGGTTCTAGAGTCCACCAGCTCTGTTTTAAAGTTCCAGTTTAAAAAAAGGCCTCAAACACAGATACAATTCAGAAAACAATCATGATTCCCTCCTCACCACAAATCAATGAGGAGCACCCAACAGGTTGGACAGAGTTTGCTTTTGGTTCTTTCTTTTTCCCTCTGTTGTTAAAAGGTATCTTTGTCTGCTACAGTTTCTAAACTTTGTGACCATGAATGTTTCTTTCAGTAAACTTTCTCTTTGATCTCAGGAATTACCCTGCTGTCTCCTTCGCTGACATAACATAACTAATATAATGTCTCCAGGGTTACAAATTAGGCAAGAAAGACCTGGCCATTACTTCTGCTAAAAGTACTCCTAGTTCAATCCACACTGTTTAACCTTTGTATCAATTAACAAAATAGCATCAGGAACAGATTCTTGCCAACTGCTAACCAATCATTAGGTTTCAGAACCCAGCAGGGAGTTCCTTTCACTTTTGGCTAATTTGTCTCCTTTAATGAGTTCTATTTCCACCTAATTCTACAAGAAAATCTTCTTCAGTGGACAGATGCAATCAAACAGGAAAACATCCCACCTCTGAACTGTCTCATTGTTCACAGTGATTATGGTACATACTCCCAGTTTGCTCCTGTCAAGGATGTTAATGATACAATTAGTACTTCACAGATAACTCATTGCCAATCCACTACAGCACCGCCCTCTGAGTTCTTTAGCAGCTCCTGACAGGTACCCTCTCCATCAAGGGATGCTCCTTGATGCTGACTTCCTTTGTAAAAACTGCTTCTCTTCAGCATGGATCCAATTCCAATAAAGCACAGAATGAAAGAGCATACATTTCCCCCTAGAGATTCCTTATTCTCATACCACTTAAACTTATCAGATAGCAGGAGACACCCTCAGATAAGGTCTTTTTTTACACCTGAAACACAAAGCCACTTTCCATCACAGACTGGCGTCAGGCCATTCTGCAGTGTCAGCCTTTGGCAGGAGACTCAGCCCTTATCTCCCCATCTCACCCACCCTGCAGTCCCTGTCCCCATGTCCCACCAGCACTCAGTGCTTTTGTGCTGGGGACACCAGGAAAGGGTTTCAGTGCCAGAGTGACCCACGTCATTTCACTGCTAGAGTTCACAGGCAGACTCCACAAATATGTGCATCGGTACAGCTGAACAAGTGTTAGCAATGTAAAGCTTACCACAGTTTATTTAAACTAGCCTTGGATAAGGATCTAAAACTTCAAAGCTCTCTCAAAGCTGTGCTTTGAGGGGTGCCATGCATAAGTGTGGGAATAGGAACAAGAACAGTGTCAATTTTTAAACTGACGCTGCCAACAGACCACGGAATAATGCCTAAGGAATTATGTGTGATAACACAGAAATACACATTGGAACAGGGTTATTTTTATATAAAATCAAAGTTCACTTCTCTTGTTAGCCCATGCTCAACTACACAGCCAAGCAATAAAGTTAAGATACTTACTGAAACTAAAATGTTTATAACATTTCTACCAAGTGCCCAAGGATTGCTTGAATCCAAGACTGGGCAGCCAACATGCAGAGCTGCTAAAGCTATCACAGACCTCTGACCAAAACCACTCAAATTTACAGAAATGTTTCCTTCTGAAACCACTCTATGCCCTTCCATTAATACAGTTATAAAGCCCACTCATAACCCACAGCACTGGTAAATTTAAAAGCCTTTACCTGCTAGGAAAGAAAGAACACATTTAGTATTAAAAATCAATGAAAAATCTGATTTCACTGAGTACAGAATTAATTGAGTTATGCTGAAGTTGTGCAGCTGCAGACAAATGACAAAGAAAGGCCAATTGCGAAATTACACCACAAATATGGAGTTATATCCAACAACACTTAAACTGAAAACAAAGGAGTCCAAATCTTTGGAGACTTTGATTCTAAGAGTGTTCGAGCTTCAAATAATTTCTACAGTGTGTGTATTTTAAATGAGTGACTTAAAGTTCTCCTAAAAATTTACATCAAGATAATGCTGCTTTCCTGGTTGAGGAATCCCCTCATAATTTTCTTTTCTCAATTATAAATTATGATATTTGCATTTCAGAATAAGCCAGACAACCACAAATGTTTTAATTAGATCTACTGAGAAAACTCATCACATTCCAGCTACAGGGTTAAAAGATTTTACAGTCAAATTTGCAAAATCCCTATGGAGGAATATGGTACAAATAATAAACAAGGCTGGCACTGAGGCCAGAGGTTTGTACAAATGTATGAAAATGAAAAATTTCTCATACCAGTTATCAGCTAAGTCAAAGGTAAACATGACTCTGAAAGCCTACTAGATTCCATATCTGATTATTTGTGTCTGCATCAGACCCAAACAGAAAAAAGTGAACAACAAACACCAAAAAAGACTTTTTCACAGTACCAGAACAATTCCAAAGCAAAAACAACCAGAGCTTACATCACAAAGGCAGTTTAGCTCAGGGCCTCAGTTGCACAAATCAATTGAACAAGCTTTGCATCCTCGGGAGGATCATCATTTACCACCTCTACATGAACTATTACTTTGTTTGGTTATGAGCCCCGTGTATGTGGAATAGCAACAACCTCAGCAGCAGTTACAGACACTGCAGGGCAAGTGAGAAACCAAAGAACACAAATATCTGCTGCTTGGTATTTGTGTAAGTCATCTTCAGGCACAGAAACCTTGAGACCTCTAGAGAACTGAAAATGTATTCTCAGGGCAAACCTAAGAATTTGCATTGTGTACATCATAAGTTAGTATCAAGAGCACTACATTTTCTGAATTAAATTCTGAGCTTTTCTCAGAACTATGGAACAAGGAGCAGTATGAAGATGTAAGAAGTATCTAGCTTTATCTCTTCAGCAGGTGAAGAACCATGTATGTGGGGTAATGCTGCTGCTGCTCACCTCAACACCACTTGGACAAGTGTTGAAAAAATAGCACTACTCTAAAAAATGGAAACCCAGCAGGAGAGAGTAGGTGGAATAAGCAAAAAAGGTAAGCTTCCTTAATCAAGAGAAGATTTTCTGCATAATTAATTTTATACAAGTACAGATTTCCAAAGCCTTTAAAATGGGAAATTTTTGTGAGTGCAAGCAGTGCATAAGCATGCAGGAACAAAGCCCACTGTCTGAAGCCTGCTCTCCAACAGCAAATCCATCCTTATCACCAGCTGTTTTCATATCAATCATTTCAAACTTCTTCAAAGCAACACTAGCTTGCTAATACATGTAATGCTTTCAAAAATTAATCATTTTGTTAATTATTGTCTTAAAGTCTGCATTATTTTTCACCAAGAACACTGTGCAGCAATGAGTTAACACAAATTCTTTCAAAAGGATAAACGGGAGGCAGAAGACAACCAGTGCATCTTTTCTCCAAAGAGAACTTGGAGTTATGAGTGAACTATTTAAGCTTCTCATTCTCTCTGGCTAATTATAAAGTTGCAATGATTGAACAAACCCTAATGGCCAACAATTTATTTTCTTCCCATCACCTTAAATTCCAGCCATTCAATTAGTAGTATATTGTTAAATTATACACTAATGGTAATGAAAGGGCAGTGTGAAATTCATCTTTTCTCTCAAACTCAAAAGCATTTTGCAATCCCTCCTTGCAAAATGCAGAAGTCCTTTTTGTGTCCAATATTTAACATATATAGATATATATTTAACACCTAAAGGCTTTCATCCCAAGGTGCAGCAGGAGGATCCAGCAGGAGGAGCTCAAAGCCTTGGCCCAGCCCCGGGGATTTGGCATCAGCGGCATGAGCAGAACCTGTGGGATGAGTTCTGTGACTGCTGGAGGGGTGCAGCTCTCCAGGAGCAGAGGGCAGGGCAGGGCAGGGGCATTGCTGGCTCTGTGTGTAATGCAGGGCTGGGATGCACAGAGCCTGGAGCTGGCAGTGGCACAGTCAGAACCTCTGGGACAAACAAATGAACTGGGGATGTCCCAGGAGGAGGAAAGTGAGAGGAGACCTCAGTGCAGTTAGAACTTCCTCAGAGGGGAGGGACAGACACTGATCCCTGCTCTGTGGTGACAGTGACAGGAATGAGGGAAGGGCCTGCAGTTGTATCAGGGGTGTTCAGGTTGGATATTGTGAAAGGTTTTGCCCCAGAGGGTGGCTGGGCCCTGACCAGGCTCCCCAGGGCAGCGGTCACAGCACCAGCCTGGCAGAGCTCAGGGGTGTTTGGACAATGCTCTGGGGCACAGGGGGTGACTCCTGGGGATGGGGCTGGGCAGGGCCAGGAACTGATGATCCTTGTGGCTTCCTTCCAACTCAGGATGTTCCATTCAAGGATTTTGCTAAATGAAAACTTACTTAAAACAACCTAACACATGAGAAAACCAGATTGCACAATATTCCACAAAATATTCTTCATAATAATCCATTATTATGAAATTAATTATTTCTTATTTAAAAACAGGCTTTAACTTTCAAGTATGTTAAGGTCACAATGAAAATTAAATTCCACTGCTAAGAACTGACTTGAAAAAAAATTACTGGCTTGCCTTTTTGTCTTTCTTATCATACTTTCCCAGCATTAAAGGAAAAAATAAATAAAGAAAGGGGATTTTTCTATATGATTAAGTGAAAAGGCTTCTAGCACAGGAAAGAGACTTAATCCCCAAGTACAGAAACATTACAAAATAAATAATTTGCACGTATTGTTAATCTTGCTAACATGGAGCTACCACATCCATATGGAGAAAAGAAGGAAAATTGCAGCATATTTAAGTCATGAGACTACATAAACAATTCAGACTACATAAAAAATTCAGTGGCTGATACCAGAATCTATCTTTCTTTGCAACAGTAAAAAAAATAATTAAAATTTAGCCAATCACATATAGCAGAGCTGACAGCAATCCTCTGATGGCACTGCTGAAGAGTGTGGCAGAACTGTAAAGCCCCTGACAGTCAGACACATCACATTACATTAATTCCTACATAACTGGGTCTGGTACAGTATCTTACTTCACAAAGGCTCAAAAAAGTCAGCCTTAAAATGACCTGGCTCCATTGTCCTCATTTAGCCTCCAAATGTTCTGGGAATGACACCTCTGTGTCTCAGGCCCCCTGCCAATTCTCATTCAAGGTACCAGGGTGCCAATTGTTAGCAATATAAAAACTATGATCAAGGGCACATAATCATACATTAAGAAAGGAAAAATCATTTTATCTTTTGAAGCTGAGCACTGGAAGACTCCAATACCTCTGCAATTAAGAGCCTTCTATAGCTGGGTTCTCTTTCACAAAGAATAAATGTATTTTTAAATTTGAATACAGCTTGTGACCAAAAGAAGAAACTGTTCTAATTGAAGTACAGATAAAATATTAATTTTGCTCTTCTGTCAGCACCTCAAGTTTTATATGGATGACTACCTCATCCACCAAAGGCAGTGGCTTTCCACAGGAGTTTGCATGCAATGACTGTGGTCATCATGAGCAGATGGTACAGCCCATCCTTGCATCACAGCTCTTTAGCAACAACCTATGGCTACCCCAGCATGCACCATTTAACATAATATAATCACATCCCTTTTTCACTGATAAAAAATTAATAGTGTTTTGTACACAAAGATAAGTTCTCTTTTCATTATTTAGCAACTTGTCAATCCCGATTGAGTTTCACCCTTGTGCATTATTGATTACCACCTGTGTTGTCATTTCATGCTACATCAACTTTTGTTTATTTTTAAATATATATAATAAGAAAACTCAAATGTCACACACTGAAGAGCCTTTCCATTTCCCACTACAGAGAAATCAATGCATGCTCTATGACAATTTACTCAGCTCAGTCATGTTTCTCTTCCACTCTGGAAATGTTACTAAGCAATTTGCAAACCCTGCAACAGCTTCACAGTTCTGTGTGATGGTGTTATGTTGGAAGTTTTGTTTGTTTGGAGTTAGATTTTTGCTGGCCTGTTGTTTTCATTTGTTTGGTTTTGTTTTGGTTTTTTGTGGGTTTTTTTGGTTTGAGTTTTTTTGTGTTACTGTTGTTGGTGTCTTGTGAGGTTTTCTTAATTAAATAAAAAAACAATACAGAAATCAGCCCACATAAATGAGGTAAGCTGCTTTGAAAGACAGCTGGATGCTATCCCCATCAGGCTGAAATTGGTAACCAGCCCCTAAAGTGACCCATGATCAAACACAATCACTGCTTTGGTCAGACACAACACGGTGCCAGACAAAGAGCTTCCCCACTTCTAGACTTTTTCATCCATCTATCTCCCTCTTCAGAAAGCAAATCACATTCCTAAGCTTTTAAGATATACAAAAAGCATATTTCAAAGATAGACTATATATTTTCTTTTTGTGTAAAAATTTTGATTCAACGAGGCCAAGAGCAAGGTCGCTCCCCATGCTGGGGAAATCTAATGAGAGGTGTTCAGACCCATAGGAGGGGGCTTGGAGCTGGCTGATATTTAAGGTTTCTTCCAACCCAAACTATCCTGTGAGTGCGATTTTAGCATGTGACAAAGCAGATTCCCCAAGTATGCTGCCAGCAGCACTGCTCCTTTACTCCTTGTTTGCCATATTCAATTTATATCATCTTTATATCCATTTACATCATCCACACCCCACAGTAAGCTCCCTCAGCCTGGAACACATATTCCTTTATGGTGAGGACAAAGCTTTGTTTCCACTGACACTTGTATGTCAAACTCATTTCATAGTGATGCTTTCAGTTGTTAAATTGAGCTTGAAGAAATATGGAGATAAGTGTGGTTGAAACATAGCATTTTTGACAAAATTCACGACATATTTTGTATTGCTACAGGAACTGAGACAGACAAGTGATAAAACACAACACAGAAATATGATTAGCTTTCTCTGAGGGCTCCAACTCCTCAGCAACACTTACTTAGGCTACAGAGGGTAACAAAGTTCAGGTTCACAGGTGCCTCCTTCTCAGCACTGTATGAAGGAATGACCTACATAGGTGGCAGTCCACTAAAGACTGCATTTTACAGCCTCATGTTACAGCAAACTGGAACTGCTAAAGCTGAACTGGAAACACTGGGCTGCCAATTGCAGTAATTCAGGAGGTGTTTCCCAAGAAGGCAAACAGCAGGAAAGGAGTGAAGAACCAGTGTAATGTACTGCCAGTCAATGCAGTGTCCATCACTCCTAGCAGTGAGCCAGAAACAGTCATGTCTCACAAATACTACCAATTCCCCATTTTACTGTGCTGTGGAACAGTGCAAAAGGACAGCACAGCCAGGAGAGTCTATGGTTTGCTCTAGGTCAGTGCCCTTATGGGGCAAATTCCTCCCTTGTGCACTTCAGCAGATCAAGAGACACTGCTGAGACACAATCTGCAGGAATAATGCTGATAAAACCATGCTGGAGCTGACTCATGTGCTATTCTGAGACCTCACTACTGTACACAGAGAAGTAATTCTCAGTGCACTGAAACAGCAAGCAAGGACTATGATCCTAAAAACATTCTCACCTGCTATGCACAGGTTTGTTAGTGGTGAAGTCCTAACAAATCTCTGCTTTAGAAACAAAGGGGTTTTTTACTCTAAAACAAAACAAATGAACTTTTGTAATATTTAACAATAAACCAAACTCCATTTAAATAGCCAATAAATTGGTTTAAACCAGTTTACCAAGTCAACTAACAAAATACTAATCAATGTGAAAACAGCAACGATCAAAGCAAATTAATTTAGAGAATGATAGTGAATGCATGAGTGAGTAATTCAAAAGTGTACATGAGCTACCATCACTTCTTGTAAAATCCAATACTGTGTGATGTTGTGAAAAGCATAGGAAAGGACACCTTGTTATACCACTAATATAAAAATACTGCAATGATTTGTGTTGCAGGGAAAAAACCTCAGATGAACAAGCACTGCGTATTACTGAAGACTCACTAATGCAGAGACGTTTTTCTTAATTAAAAAAAGTTTTCCTTCTAGAACCATCAATCAAGTTCAATAAACCAAAGTTTTACATTCTACCTACCTTTTGGTTCATTTAAGAAAAACTTACACGGCTTTTCATCATGCATCACAGCACACTTTAGGTATCGTTCATCTTAACAGAAACCAGTAAAGAAGTGTTTTATTCTGTTGAATAGGTATTAATCACATAATAAATGCAAGATACTGTATTGATAGATATGATTTCACAATAGTTTACCACTGACATGCAAACAGCAAGGCAAAATGAGGGATGGCATTTTTATAATAAGCTACCATAACTGGAAAGCAGTGTTACATCATATTATTGTGAAAATGAAAAGCTTTGAAAACCATTCTCTTACTCATCTTACCACTCTTACTCATGGATTATGCTACTCAGCATCCTGCTGTACAGTCAACCCACAGCATTTGAAAACCAAGCTGCAAGATACTCAGAAATTTTGAAGAGTTAATTTACAGTAAAAAGTGTGATTCTTATCAGCAGACAGCATTATGACAAAGCAGAAGACAACACTAAGAGCTGCAGTTCTTTACTAAGGATGCATCAACAGGCTTGAAGACTGCAGTTCTCTGCACATCCACAATGCACCATGTCTTCAACCTGCCTTGACTAATTCTGCCAGTTTTGTTAAGACAGAAAACTTGAAGTATGTCCTCCAGGAAGTGTTACATCCTTTAGGCAGAGATCTTCTGGTTTGTCTGTCTGCTCACACACTACAGCAAACTTGGAGATCTTTCAAAAAAACCATCAGAAGTTCAGAACAGACACAAGGATTTAAATCTTGACTCTTCAGATATGGTTAAGAGCCAACATCACACCCAACCTCTCTCCAAGAAGAATCACAGTTTGTAAGACTCGTTAGCATAAAAAAAAAAAAATCACATTAATTTAAAGGCATTTCCTCTCTCTGATAAAAATAAAATTGAAAAACATAATTTGTTAATCAGGCAGACACTAGCAGTCAATGATATGAAAATAAGCAACCCAGGAACAATGAATTAATTTAAAAAACAGATGCCAAGATAGGACACGGAATTTTAGAAATCCTTGTCCCTAAAAAACACTAAAATCTGATAGAAATGCTATGACTCTAAATTTCATGGAGATAAAAATTGGGAGTAATCTGGAGATCTTAAAACTACGGTTTCCATGGAAAAGCTAGCACAAAATAGGAAAAAAATCATGCAAAGACTGGGAGTCTGGTAAACTATGTTCTGTGGTCACAAAGTACTTTTCAAAAGCATTGCCTGAAGAGTCAGAAAGTGCACATTTCTAAAGAAAAGGTCTCAGAATTGCATGACAGTTTTTGCAGACACCAGAGGCATTGCACAATGCAGCTGTTACCCTCCTTTTACATGCACAACCTCCCACCACAAGTCTGAGCCCAGGGCTGGCTGTTGGTTCTCCATCACTCTCAAACCCCACCACACCTTAGGCTAAAACCAATTTTTCCTCCTACTGTGTGAAATTTGGTCAGGAAATATCTACATTTTGAGTCCTTACTAAAACACTGTTCCTTCTCTCATTTAGAAATTAAAGGACAAATTCTTAAAAGAAACCAAAAACCACTGCATTTACACAAAGTACTACAAAATAATGTAAAACCTAATTAAGCAAAGCCATTTTTGACATGACATTTGACCTATTCTACAGAACTTTTAAAACTACAAATTACAAAAATAGCTACATAAAAAAATCCTCCATGCTTTCTTTCAGTTCTAGCAACAGATTGTTTTAGTAACAGCAATCTGTTTGGCAAATGAAATTACCAGACATCAGAAGACAATTAGAGTCACAAGGTAGTGAATCACTACAGAACAAGCCAAGCAAACTGACCAAGCAGCAGTCAGAGTCTGCATTTCCTGCACTCCTACAGGTGAAACATTCAGAGAAGATTTTTTTTTATTAGAACAGCTCTTCAGGTCTGCCTATACTACAGGAAACACATCAGAAAGCCTGTGTGCCTGCAGGGAAACAGGGAATAAATTGTCACTGCGCCAAGGATAAAACAACCAAGGAGATTTGTCTTGCACAATGATAGTGTTAACCCACCCTTAATATCAGGAAACCTTTCCTGCCAGTCTGGAAAGAATTTGAGTAGAAAGTTTGTGGAGCATCCACTACTGGAGGTTTTGCAGAAGTCAGATAAATATTTATGAAATGTGGTTTGAGTACAACTGATCTGTCATACAGAAAACTGAAGTCTTCCCCTGAAGGCAACTTTCACATCTATTTTTTTTTCACTCCAAGTCACAGCATTTTTAATTGTCAATAAACTTACAGCGTCCAGTTTGGTAATCCCTTAAACTCACATTTTTCTGTAGGAACAATACAGTAGGAAATTGTGAAGATATTCAAAGTCAACAGAAGTATTAAAATTGTTTCTGACAGAACAACACAATCACTGTCTACTCTCTCTGTAAGCACTTCAAAAAGCTGCAATTTGTGAAATTTAGTTTTCTTGCAAGCAAACACAGAGCACCTGACTGTTTTCTTTTCAACAGATTCAGCTAACCTAATGTGAACACTTCCTACAATGATCAGAGCACTTTTCTTGAAACTCATTGTAACATGATTAGTGATGAAATTTTTCCACATAATGAAGTTTAGTACATTTTATTAGGAGTAACAGGAAGAAATTTTGGCAAGGGTGAATCAAAATACATTCTTTACGCTTAACTGCATATTTTACTTGGAGATGTAAATGTATATTTATTACTATGGTCCTTCCACTTAAAATTGTCTTAAAGTGACAGCAAACATTTACTTTTCATATAGAAATCCTCATAGCACCTGAGCATCATGTATTTTGGACTTGAACCTACTCCAGTTTAAATTGTAATTCTTGGGTGTGACTGGGAGAAGAAATATCAAAGCATTCATGTAAATATGAAGGGTAGAAAAATGTAGATTCTTTCTACCTCTAAAAATCTGAATTACCTAAACACAACATAACCCTCTGAATGTTGTTCATTTACTAATGAAAAACTCTGAAATTCATGAGGCATGAAAGATGAGCAGCTACAAATGACATGCCTATTTTTTGCTACTTGAAATTTTGAAACATGCCTCATGCCCTGTAAGCTTATTTTATATAAAGGAAACAAAGTTATAATGTGTATTCTTATTCAGGGAAAGCATCAGCACTCTTAAATGAGATGTAGGAAATTTAATTTATGGATAGTATTTTCAAGAATATACCCTTTAAAGTAATGAAAGGCATGTATCTAACAAAGGTTCATTTTAAAAAGCTCTGACAATAAAAACTAACTTATACAAAAAAAAATTAATGGACTACATTAAATGTACATAAAAATCCCAGTGAAATCAGGAAGTTGCCACTTTGATTACCTGACAGGAGCGAAACTGGTTGACCAGCAGGGTACATCTCTGTGGGTCCTTTCTTCCATCCAAACTGTCCAGTTCAGCTGCCACTTGATTTAGTTCCTCATCAGCATAGTAGAATTGAGCAAGGAGCTGAGGGTCTGTTCTCTGCATTGGAGACATGGACAAAATTACATTACTATTGCAAAAAAAACCCAAACCAATCCCAAAACCTAAAAACTTCAGATAGTTGTATTTAGTGTGATTTTTTTGAACATATAAGCCAGATAAGCAGTATAGCAGCATGGAAAATAATGATATTGAGATTATTTACACTCACACAAATTTTTTTTCTACTTTGAAGGAAAAAAAACTTCTCAAAAAACATCTCACATAATAAATCTGAGACATTACTCAGCTACCATTATCTCTAAAACCACCCTGGCATTCTCACTTCTTGTGGCATAATTATCTGGAGGAGTCAACAAGTGAATCAGAAGGTTTGTTTATTAAACAGAAGCAGACTTCAGCTCTAGGCAGAACAAGACAAAGATGCTCTCCAAGTTAAAACAAACTATACCCCCCAAACCTGTCAAGCAATGGGATAATCCATCAAGCACCATGGTAACCTTTGCAGCATGGTCTGGTCAGAATCCTCCCTTTGAGCATCACAAGAATGAAGCCACAGAAAAGAAAGGTACTCAATCTACCAGGGTCAGACAGATGCACATCATAACACTAATAATAATATCACTAAACAAGGCATTACAGAGAGAAAATGATGTCACAAGCCTTTCAGGTGGCAATGAACAGAATCATCACAATGGATTTCTGGCCACATTAAAACAAAGTAACTATAATAAAAAAGACCAAACAAATAAAGGAATACCTCCTCAAAAACACTGAGAAATATTAATAGTAAAGTTTTACACCATAAAATGATTTTTTTTTTGAACATTAACAGCTAGGAGTTCTGGTTCCAACATCCTAATTGTAAGCTGTCAAAAATCTACACTCTTGAATAGTGTCTTCACTATAAAGGTGCCCAGGGAGAAGAATAAAGTTTGTGATATATGGTCAGGGAAACAAACAAAATCCAAAATGAAGGATAATAAGAGGGAGAGCATGCAATTACTACTAAATTTTATGTTTAGTTCTAAATCTCTGTATTTATAGTCAAGCTTAGTAAAGCATTTCTTTAAGCATTCTCTACCTGATGATTTTATTATTTCTGATTTTTAGGTTTTCCTTCAGCATTTATCCACAACCATTAAAACCCTCTAGACAATAAACAAAGATGCAGGAGTCTGTGTATGGAATTGTGACAAAGCATGACTGCTGATTTTTAAGCATCTAAATTGCATTGCAGAGGCAAAATAAGGCAATTTATTAAGACTGGTCTCAAGCAAAACAAGCATGCCTGAGACACAGCTCCCACGTGGCTGATTTTTTCAACTGGAGGAACAGAAGTTTTAATTGAGTTCTCTCAACTGTGTTATGTTTGGTGTGGATTAGTAGTGTGATCTTTGATTAATTGTGTCAATCATATGTGGTCCCTGGCAAGATGAAACTGCATGAAACTCTAAACCTCTTCACAGGGGGCCACTTAAAGCAAATAAAACAGAAGTTTACTAATTCAATTTACTGCACTAGGTAACAGAAAATTAGGGATAGTGCCATGTACAACGCCAATTTTTATTTTCAGTTTATGTAAAATATGGTTCAAATAATTTAATCCAAATTCCTTACTATTCTTTGGCAGAATGAGAATTAGCAATTCACATGGCTAGGTACTAAAATTAATAGAAAGACTTAATTTGAAAACATCTCATGGAGAGCCTACCACTTACCCTGGAGTTTGTTTCAGGAAATAATCCCATTTCACAACAAATTAACGCATCCAAGCTCTTGTTTTGATTTGGTGGACTTCACCAAATTTTGCCTTATTCAGCATTAATTCTATTTGCCTATTTCTGTTTTCACTGACTGCTGTAAACCCCTTTAACCATGTCACCACTGTGGGACGCACTTATGGGTTTGGGATTTCTGGGGAGAATTTTTGTTTAGTTGCACAGGAAGGTTTTCTGGACGTGGTGATATTGCTGTTATCATCCCAACAGCCTCTTCAGTATCAGCTCTCCAGGCAGGAATCTCATTCTGCAAGTACACCTTGCATTCCTTCTGCCTAATTTCTCTTTATATTCCACACACTCAGCCCAATAAATGGCCCAGGTTATCCTGAGGATCTTTACTGCCAGCACAATGTGTCACACCACTGGAGAACATTCTTCACAGATTTGAAACCATCATTTCATATATGGGTCAAAACTTGCTATCCTCATTTGTATGCTGTACACAAATTATCATTCCAGCCAGTACCAAAACAGGGATCAAAACACCACAAATTAAACAAAAAAACCTCCAACCAAACAAAATAACACACATTTAACCATGTTATATAATAATACACCATTATTTTGTGAAACATCACTCACTGAATATTTATTGTAATGATTTTTACTTTGTAGTAAGTTCCACTCAACAGGTCAGATATCAAAATCAGAAGATGCCTGCCTGTCATCCACAAAGTCAGTATGAAACTGTCCATATGAAAAAGTTGCAAGAACTACTGAACTGTTACATTCTGGCTTTACCCATCCAGTCTGACCAATGAACAGTGACCAGGATTAGGTTAGTTCAGTTTATTGCATAATGAATTCTGATCTGATTTTTCAAAAAGGATTTAAATGGACTATAAGAGAATGTTAAAAAAGTCTTAATTTAAGAGACATGTTAGCCGGTTACAGGTTATTAGATTAATAACAGGTCTGTAGAATTATTTCTTGCATGTTATCAAAGGAAAAGTTGCCATTCTCACATCTTGTAAACAAGCTGGTAGACCAAAACCAGGAACTCTCCCTAAAAAATAGTGACAAACAACAGAGAGGAAAAATTCTAGCACAGACTTCCCAACATGGGAAAGAGGCCAAAAAATAAACTACCAACAAGAAGCCAGGGTGCCAACAGAACAATCTCAAACCACACAGTAATTCTGGAATCTAAGAATCATTTTGAAAATTGCATTTACAGACACAAGGGTGGTTCTTAGGGACACATTCCATTTTGAAAGAAAATTGCAAGTACTTTTTGCATGACTTTTAACAGCAGCTTTCAAGTATCAATACCACCTCTTTTTGAGTAACATAAAACATGTGTCATCTTAGACCTGACAGCAGTACACAATTTGAACATTAAAGGGAAAGTTCTCCCCAGGTTCCATGATCCTTTGAAGAGAAGTACAGATTTTCTTCAGGCTTTTTCTTCCACTGAGATTGCAACAGGAATGCAGCCACCACCACCACAAGACAACAAGATAATCCCAAATAAGCCAAAGAAGAAACAGAAGCAAGGGAACCATGCAAATGAGCAAGATCCCAGCTAGTGATTGCACTATCTTCTGAAGCCTGCCAGCTGTCCTCTGGAAAATAATATCCACCATTTTTGAGCTGCTGATCTAAAGTCTCCAGAACAACAGCTAAAACCCAACCTTGCTTAAAATAAATTCCATGGACTTGAAAAGCTCCAGATCTCCCATTGCTCACTGGCACTCTTCCAGCACTAAGCATTTGTTTTTCTGCCACACACTCAGGAACCCTGACTTGATCCCTATGGAACAAAACTATAGAGAAAAGCAATAATTATATGCCTGTGCTGATGGTAAATCTAGATTGCCTTTTGACATGGGAACAAAGTAAACCTACATCCACTGGGGTAACTTTTCAAGGAGCACTTGGTAAAAGGTGCATTTCACACAAATACATGTATTTTATTACACATTGTACGAACCCCCTCACAATCACAGCACAGTATTTGGTGACAGAACATGTGCAATACTTTTAACTGCTGCAGGGTCCAAATGACACAACCATTCCTTAACCAGGAAGGTTAAACATGAGCTCAACCACTCCTATTCTGCTACAGCTCTAACAGCTGAAGTGAGAAGTTTTAGAGAGAGGCCATCACGTTCACATCAGTGGAACTGCCTTGCATCTATGCAGCTTCCTTTATCCCCCTGTGGTATGGGAAAGGGCTGTTTTACAAGCCTGGACAGTAAGGAGTTAATGCATGGCTATGCCTCAAACACCAATTTCTCACTCAAGTGAGAAAGTCAGAACAGGATGTGCCTGGAAATGGGGGCTGTGCAAACACAGGGCAGCACCTTTCTGGAGCTAATTTTCCCATTCAGGTCCATGATGAGCACACGAAATAAAGTGGCAAAGCATGGAAGTGGGGTCAAGGAGTGGACACGGCCAAGAGAGCAGCTCAAGACTACCCAGGATCTAAAAGTGCTCCCTCACTCTTTTTGGGAATTCTCCATCAGAGCACTGTACACAGACCATGGTGTGGCATGAGACTTGGGGAATCCCACCCAGGAAGGGATCCAGGCATTTCCATGCCAGCTTGAGTGTACATGACCTGACAAACTTTTGGTTTCATGGGTCCCCACTCCCAAGGGATCACATCTGTGAACACTAGAACAGTAAAACAGTAATCAAGCCTCACCACTGGACCCACAGGTGGTGTCATCTTTCCTCTCAACTATCTGCTCTTATCCTTCTCTTTCTTTTCCTCACCTATTTTGTGATATTTTTGTACTTTCATAGAAGAGAAACAAAATGCCCACATAGTTTCCACTGCAACTGAATTGTTTTAAAATAAACCTGCCTCATAAACACACTGGTCACTCAGTGTCTTTTCACTGTAATTCAGCCCAAGGATTTTATTAATAGGAGTCTCAGCCTGCCTCAGAGGCAGGTCATAATAGTAGTGTGTCTCAAATAAGGAGAGTCCAGTTGTTCTCAGTCTAAATCTGTTGCCTACTACATTTTCAGGGAAAGGAAAGAGGCATAGGATCAACCTCAAACTTTCCAATCCTCAAAATAAGTACTGCCATTATCAGACAGTCCCAAACATGAAAAATTACTGCACAGCACAGAAATTTTTTTAAAGGGACTTCCCAAGAGAAAGCACATTCCCTTTAGGATGAGAATTCATGAAAGCCATAGGTTAGAAGCTTGCTTCTATCTGCAGTGTACAGAAAATAATGCTCCTGTATTGGAAAACAACACCTTGTACCAGGTGGCAATGTGGTCTGTGCAAAAGGCAGAATTAGGCCCTAGATATTTAAATAAAGGCACTGATGAGCCAATTCAGTATTTTCAAAACTTACAAATTATTCTGCATATAACTAGTTTTAAGCTAAAATTTTAACTAACTCCATAACATCATCTGGAAAAATAATTATTCAAAAGTCACAGGAATGAGGCACAAAGTGCAAAGTTTACTTATCCCCCACTATGAAAATGTAATGTACTTACAGCAACAGAAACTTAATTTACAACTTTTTACACCAGTAACAGTTGCAGAGTTTAACTGGCAGATGACAAATTCCAAAGTCTGAAAGTACTTCTTCAAAAAGAGATATCAGCAAGTTGTTACATCTGCTTATTTCTCACCTCACATGTAAGCAAGTGTATTCACATCCTTCCTTTGGACAGGCACTTGGAATTTGTCATTAACTTCCAAATGCTGATAAATAGCAAGAAGAAACAGTAATACTCTAACAAGCAGGTGAGTCAAAAATTCTGGCATTTAACTGTCAGAAGGTTTAGCAGCAAAAATTTTTCTTCATAGTAAATGAAAAAGCAATTGCTGTTCCAAGTACATAGTTGGGGGGGTTGTTTGAATCTGGGTTTTTACTTAGTTTGTGGTATTTTCCTTTTAGTCTACTATCTGAAGTGCTATCTGTTGAAGAAAAAAAGGGAAAACAATCCCTCAACAGTCATATTTTGTACAATGCCATGAAGTCTTACGCTAGTGTTGCACATGCATAAAAAGAAAAAGGATTCAGAGATGAAGACAACAATTGGTAATTGATCACGAGGATATGTAAAAAAAGGCTCTGTGAAAAAAGCTACAGCCTGGTTAAAGCTTTGCCAGCTGTTCTGTGTTTATCTATAGAATATCATTACACAAACAAGAAAGACAGGTGAACAGCTTGTTAACACAATAAAATGCTAGCAGCACCTTAAGCAAAAAGACAAACAAAATAAACAACCCCAGTGAGATAGTGATTCATAGGACAACAAAAATCAGGTGGATGAATTTTTCCCATGTTCTCTATATTGGGTATAATTCAAACTCCTCAAAAGGAAAATCTTATAATGGGTATACTTAACTAGAGTACCAAACATCTGAGACTGCCATACTGTGGGTTCTCACTCATGATGGATCAAGTCAGTGTACGTAGTTTCTATTTCTGAGGGTTCATCCTACTAATCTGGAAAAGCATGTGCTCAAATCCATATTTTCTGGGAGAAGCACACCAGCTTATGCTGAATACAAATTACTGAACCTCTTGGACATCTATTCTGCAGAACAGGAGTGCTCTGCAGCTGAGCCACAGCCTTGATTTCTAGGAAAGAACACAGACCCCAGAAGAAAAACGGGTTTTGCTGTAGGGGAGTGATGGAGCAGCCACTTCTACCAAGTGAGGTGTGGGGAACCTTCAAGGTTGCCTTACCCATATTGCATCTGTTCTGCTCATGATGGCAACTGGTGAGTGATTTCCCTGTCTTTATCCCGACCCACAAGCTTTTTCATCCTATTTTCTTCCCCTGGCCTGTTGTGCACAGGAGTGAGAGAACAGCTGGGTGGGCACCCAGCAGCCAGACAAGGCCAACCCACTCCTCTGAATTTGTAAAACACTTACCCAAAGCCTCCCCCAGCAGCTAATGTCTCAGAGTCTGACCTTAAGCTAATCAGATTTCATTCTCAGCTGTTGCAAGAACAATCAAGTTTAAAGAATAAATATTTACTTAGACATAAATTCAGCTTGTCAGGATACATATTGAAATATACAAATCACTCTTTTTTTCCTGAATGCTTTTATGCAGTTTGCTTTAGATTTGTCTAGATTTTTGTATTTAAACATTACACTAAGCATCTCTACAAACAAAATTGATCCTGCAGTGCTTTTAGTGATTTGTTACCTATCAAGGAAAAAGAGCCAATTTGGCTCCCTGGGCTTGTTGATTGATTATGTCCAATTCCAGATGTACAGCCCCAGCTTGCACAGAGGAATCCTGTGGCATTCGGAAGTGGCACCCAGCAATTTGTCCTGCAAACCATCCTGTCACACTGCATCTTAACTTACCACATTAGAGGACTTTCAACTCACTCTAGTTATGTTATACCATGTCTAATGGATGTGTCTAAATATTTATAACAACTCCTAAATATTTGGGCCAGTAATGACCTCTTAGATTTGTCTAACATGTTAATTTCTCCTGAGTTATTATGTTGCTATAACCTTTTTTCCTTTCAGAATCAGACTTTTATTCTAAAAAAACCCAACTAAACCAAATAAATGAAAAAACCCTAAAATCTCAAGCAACCTATTTATGCAGTTAAAGGACTGTTTTGAAGACTCTTTTTGGCTGTCACCTTTTAGCACACACATTCCTGAATCATTTTTTCCTTCTCAGGTCTATAGTTCCAGTATTTTGGTCATGCTTAGCAGACCTGATAAAATATGAATTTTGCTTTGTTGTTCAGAACTAACTCATTTTGAACAATATGCCATATACAGTTTTTACTTCTAGATCATAACAAGAATATCTTACTCAGAACATAGACAAAGCTCCAACAAGAAGGGAAACTGGCCCAGCAAGTTGAAGCCTGCTGACTGCAGAAGTGTTGCTCCAGTCCTTCTCAGGTGTTAACAGGCAGAGCACATTCCTCAGTTTCTTCATGTTCAAAGCACATCTCTTTTTTTTTTTTGGCTCAGCAAACTCAGGGTAAGTCTGAAGTGTTCCATGTCATATTTTAATAAAAGCACCATCATCTGTGTAAAGCTGCTCATACATAATCTCATTTGCCTTGTAGGAGACTTTCAATAAACTCAAGCTGAACACTTTGACAGATGTTTGGGATTTAACTACCTTGGCATCATATCAGTAGCACAATCAATCATTGCAACAAAAAGATGTCATCAAAACTTTGTTTCCAAGTGCATCTGTTCAAACCTGGTGATGAAAGAAACTGCTTGTACAGCCCTCAGCACAGAAACTTTTCCCAGCTCCTGCCTTCTGACAATAACTTCAAATGAATGTTTGCATAAGTAAATCTTTTGATCTTATTTCCACTATTTCAGCTAAATCACATAAGCAAGTAGCTTGCCAAGTGCCATCATCAGCCGCACAGTTTCCTACTCAGTTTTCCAGGTAACAGCAAGGTTCAGTGATTGCTTGTCCCATGTTTAGCACAGCACCCATCTGTGGAGCTTCACTCATGTCTAACCAGGAAAACACTCCAGACACAGTCCTCAACCTCAAGGATTTAAAACCATCTCTCTATGCAGAAAGACCCCACTTCCTTGTTAGCAGAGCCTACCTGAAGTTTTAGGGAACTTTTAGGGATTTCATTGCTTTTAAGGACTTGATACTGCAATCAGTGCCCTTTTTCCAAGCACACTTCAGCATGAATAGTGGCTTTGAAAATTACCAGAACATGAACAAAAAGAAAGGCAGAGGAAAGGCACCAGACAGACAGACAAACAGCAGGACTACACAGAACTTTAAACCATGTTTAAAAGTTCTGAGGCAGTCCAACAACAACAAAATATATTCAAGTACACAAAAAGCAGGTATTTGCTGTAGACAGGAAGCTGGCTGGATGCTAGTGCATGGCAGAAGGCTCCCATGCACCCCTGCTCCCACTCCCTGCTGAAATGAATTTTTTTTTTTTTTTGCTCAATTAGGCATTCACAGGTCTTTTCAGACAATATCCTCAAGGTCTGTCCTTGGTCTCCTGGTCACGCAGAAAATCTCTCCTGGGAGACAAATGGGTTTGTACAGCTATTGCTGTTTTCTGTGCTAGCTCAGCACACAGTTTGAGTTTGACCAGTTCTCCTCATCAGCATGCATGCTGGATAAGCTCTATCAGTCTTCAGCTATTCTCCACCCCAAACTGCTCCTTTTAAATCAAGACACAGAATGCACAAAAACTAAGCAGAAGTTAAAGGCAACCATGAATGCTTTTTATGCTTAATATGAACAGTTCTGTATCTATTTATTAAGAGTAACAATAAAACAAAAATCCAAACAAAACAAAAGAAAAAAATACCCCAAATCCTCTAGTCAATCATATAAGTGATTCACACAAGTATTTAAGAATCACATATTTTTTATTCTGGAAAGATCAAGCTCCTCTGACCTGGCTGCTGCCTCTTCAGGTACTTATAAAAACCTGCATAATTATGGCACCACCTATTTAATGAATGGACACTTTTCCCACATTCTCAGCAACAGCTTTCAGAGGAGCTATTACACATACACTCAATTGCCTATTACCCTTTATTGACCAGCAATATTGCTTTCACATAACTGTTGGTTGTCCCCAGATGCATTCTGCAAACTTCTGATTGCCAGGTATTTCTATAGAATGCTAAATGGCAGAAGAGACGAAGGCATTAATTGCAGAACTGATGCTAAAAGGAAATTCATTACCAGTAATGCTTACTGTAATATTTACAATGCCTTGGAAGGAATATGATTCAAACTAGTTTTCCTTTACTGTATTTGACAATACTATTGAAAAACAACATTACATTGGAGACACCACAAAAAGGAGAAATGTGATGTTTGAAAAACAAAGCTAGCTTAAGTAATGCAAAATTACCAGCTCGTAAGTAAAAATTGACTTCTATTTCAATATAAACACCTGCTGCAGACCTTTATTAGCAGACAGTAGAAACCTTATTTATTAGCAGACAGTAGAAACCTTTATCTTCCAGCCCAGCTGAATATCTTCTCTACCATCCCTGCACTATGCAGGCTCTACAGTCCAGTCAGGCTCTAGAAATGAACACTAACTGGGGACCATACCAAAATCACAGAAAGGCTTAAGACACCTCACATGTAATGGAGCAAAGTACTCCAGTGCTTCCAAAGCCTTAAGGAAAGACACCTGCTGGAGTGGCTTTAGCTTTTATTTCAATACATAACAAGTTAAACTCTTCCATTGGTTTCACTGTGAATACTGCATTTGACACAAGGTTCAGCATAAATGCAGTCTTGAATCAAAGCTATTAATTTCTTTTCAGCTGCAAAACAGTGAATATTTTTCCCTAAGCAACATAAAATCCAAGTTCTTAATCATTGCCATTAATTTCAAGACTGGTCTAAAAACCATCAGTAACAGTTGCATCCAGCCTGACTTGCACAGTTTTCTAACCTACAGTTACACAATCCCATTACTTACCTAAACCATGGCAATTTGCTCTAGAGGAGACAAGAGCAACCACAGGCATTCTCCTATTCCTCATTTTTCCTGCTCTAGCCTTTCTGTTTTGTGTAACAAATGCAAAGTGAAGGTCAGAACCTGGAAGTTCTTTCCCACACAGGTCTTGCCTACACCAGACACTAATCTCTCCAGCCCAATCAGTATTTTGTTGTTCCATTCCAAGGTTCAAAGATGAGATCTCCAGATCCCTCTAGATCTGCCAGGGCATAATGGCAAAATTTCCTTCTGAAAGCAAGAGACACCAGTTAAAGCTTACTGAAATAAAAAAAAATCTCTTTTTTGCCCTTTCTTGCTACCTTAGAGACAAAATGCCTTGCATCTGAATTTAGCTCCAGCTTTTTCTGTTTTGCTACCTCCAGCAGTGGTTGCACCACACCTGAGCCACAGCTCTGCTTTAATTTCCAAAAGCCAGTGTGCAAGAAACGGGCAAGCCTGCAGACTGAAAATGCCTGCAGAGCTTCAGGGACTACCAATGATGATCTAAAAAAAAACTCAATGCATTATTAAACACAAACCTCCTGCTTTTAATACACATGACCCAAGGAACTGTGGAAAAATACTTAAAGGAGACCCATATTTTACACTTTTGTTGCATCCTGCAAACACAGTCAAAGCAATTAATTGAAAAGTCTTACAGTAAAACGTTTTTGGTTATTCCTCCAAGCAGTTCCTTCATCTAGTCTAGTTTCTTCATGTACTGAATAATTTACGATTTCTAATGTTATAATGCTTTTCCTTACCAAGCTATAGGTGAAACACAGCATTTGTTTTCAAAGAAAATGGAGTGAAGACTGACAGGGAGTTCTTTTACTACTGCATATATACATACCAATATACCATAACTCAGATTCTTTTGCTGTTTGTTTTCCTTGATCTATTTTTTTACATTATTTGTAATTATTAGTGATATGAATAGAAAATCATTACAAGACTGGCTAAAAAAGAGCACACCCAATTGAAGGTACTGTTCAGGAAGATAACATCATCTCTGAAGTTAATGTATCACATCCCAAAATTGTGCTGTGAACACAAACACCATTCAAAACCATGACTAATATCCATAATCAAAGTATGTGTTGAGAGAAATTTTATTTACTTTTTTGTTTATTTATTTGAAAGAAAAAGGAAGTCCAGAATTTATCAACTGGAAATGACAGGCAAAGAACATAACTTGGAACTCATGAAGTCTGGGGATATGCATGTATTTTCAAGGGCCATCGAAGATTATTTATATTCAGCAAAACACAATTATGATTTTGAAATGGACTGAAAATAGAAATGTAAATCAAGTTGGCAGTGTATTTCTACTCTCCAAGCAGCTACTGCTTGACTGCTTCTGTTACTACCTACACCAGCCTAAGGACTAGTCAGGCCCCAATACAACCTGAGACAAAAAGGGCACTACCTACAGGGGGGTGGGAGGACTTAATTACAAGTAAGATGGTAAAAGTACTGACTGATTACAACACAATGACTCATTATAGGGACATGTATTTATCTATTAATTCCACATTCAGCAAAATAATCTGTCAAAAATTTATGGCACAAATTCCCAGGTGTATCAATGTAGATTGTTTCAGAAAAAAGACCAGTCTGAGACAGGCAGCTCCACATTTAAATTACACAAAACCCACATGTGAAATGTCATGGTCACTGTTTATGCTGGAAGTGCTGCAATGAGGAAGGCAATGAAAATCTGAGGTACAAGATACAAAAAAAGAAAAACCAAAAGCACTAAGACAAACTCAGTACTAGTGCTGAGAACAGAGCAAACATAGGAAACAAAGATATGAACTGAAAAGATGGATTTATAAACTCAACACAAACTTTCCTCTTTGAAAAGCATCTTGGAGTTCCACAGTAAATCCAGCCCTTCTCACTGGTAACTTCTGAGCATCAAACCCCGAAGCTAAATCCTAAAGCTGTGATGAATGCAGGGCTCCTGGCAAGACAAATCCCAACGTGCCAGATGTTTTCAGTGGTGCCCAGGGACAGGACAAGCAGTAATGGCCATAAAATAAAACACAACAAGTTTCAACCAACATGAGTCAGAACTTTACATTGAGGGTGGCAGGGCTCTGAACAGGCTGCCCAGGGAGGTCATGGAGTCTCCCCCTCTCTAGACATGAAAAATCCACCTGAACACATTCCAATGTATCCTTCTCCAGGTGCCCCTGCCTTGGCAGGGATGTTGGACTGGATCATCTCCAGAGATCCCTTCCAACTCTAAACTATTCTGTGATTCTGTAAATTAAATAATTTGAATTATGAAAATTACATTAATAGCTATTGTATATACAAAATTGTATTAGTAAAGGAAAACTAAGAAAGCTATGTAAGTTATTTTATTCCAAAAAGGACAAACTAAATTACCTGTGAAGTGAGACTTGCTAAATTACCAGAAGAGCTATTACAAACATCTTTATTTCCCATGAAATAATTTCATTATGCAAAATATGAAAAACCAGGAGACTGCTAGACTTCCTAATGATTATATATAATGTTTCTCACCACAGGGTTGTTTGTACTTGTGAAGCACAGACATAGAGAACGTCCCACACACCCCAAATTTCTGCAGAGGAGCTTAGTGAGGCTGTGGTCTGCCATCCCACAGCCCAGCATCATCAGGGTGCCACGTGTCCCTCTGTGGCAGCACGTGAGTGATTCTGCTCCTGCCCAGCTGGACCTGCACTCAGCCCAGCATGCCAGCTGGCCCAACAGAGCCTTGTGATTCCCTAAAGAGAATAAAAGGGAGAAATTTCTCTTATACACTTAATTTCTCTCTGAAGAAATCGTTAAAAACATGTACAGCACTTAGAGCAAGATATACTGCAGGAAAAAAATTGAAGAACCCCAAAACTTAGAATTCAAAGAGAAAAGTTCCTTTTCTCTTCATTCTGCTCAGGCCAGCACCGATTCAAAATTCCTCTGCACACATTGTCCTCTGCAACAGATGGGAAAACTCCCCAGCAGAGCAGTGTTACACACTTCAACAATTAATTGTAGAGGACAACATGACTCTCATACATTTCATTTTACATGCTGAGGAATTTATTCTGACTTGCAATGAATGGCAGTCCAGTACAGCCTTGCCTTAGTACCTCACCACAAGCATTGCTCAGTACAGGGGACTGACTGCAGTTTGAAAACTGACACTGCCCTTTTAACCAACCAACCCACTCAATCATGTCAACCTCCAAAAAACCCCACTATAACAAAATATCATAACAAAACCTAACTGGTTATCGGCAACTAGAGCAAATCACTTGAAATTTCAAAAAAAAGCTTTTCACTTATTCTCTGCAACACCCCAAAGTCTCTTTCAGGCTGCCACAAGACAGATTCACTGATTTATATCCAAGGGGGAAAAAAATTTTGCTGGTTGCCATTGGAAAAGTTCACATAAAGCACCAAACTGACAAATTGAACTTATTTCTGATAATGAACTAATAAAACAGAATGCACGTTACAAAGTTGAAATAAAACTTCTTAACTCTTTGCTTATTCTATTTATCTAACATACACAGAACAGGTTTTCTTCAACATCTACTTTTTCAGTGGCACCTTGAAAGAGTGGCAAGAAAAACAACTCTAAACACATTTCAGGTGGACCTCAGTCACTAATATGCTTCTATATACCTTGAAGACATATGAAGAAACATTCTTAGTGAGAAATTAAATATGTCTGAGTTTCCTAAGGTGATAGTTCATTGACTCACATTCCCACATGACTTACTGAGTCCTTTCAGAGGTTTCTAAACCCTTACCCAGACTAAGCATTAACTCTACCTAGACTGGAATAACAAGCTCTGAGGATTTTTTTCCCCATTCATAAAATCAGCACAGTTCCTAGCTGGAATAGAGTCAAAAGTAGCAGTTTTTCAGACTATCTCTCAAGTTTGTCTGTCAGCTTGTGCCAAGAAAAATTTCACTTAGGCATAAGCAGCCACAGCACCCCAGAAATAGAGAGGGGAAAAAAAGCATAATGCCAAAGAGTCCAGAGGAAAACCAAAGTTTGGTAGAGTCAAATCACAGCCCATTCCCTGAGAACTGGGCATTAAGAATCCTCAGTTTTAATAAGTCCACACCTGTGCAGGAGAAAGGCCCCACATGATACCATGAAGACAAAGTAAAAAGACCAAATCCTGCAAAGACAGAGCATAGCCTGGAACCAACATACTGCAGACACTGCCTTCAGAACTTTGCAGTTCTAGGCAGCAGATGGCTCAGCTACGCCAAAACACTTCTGAAGTACAAGATGTGTTCATTCATGGAAGCTCCTGTTACTTGATTTTCCCATTTGTCCTCTAGGATCAGGCTGCTGAGGCAGTCCTCTGCCAACATGTTATTTCTCCTCAGAAAACATCAACAGACTGAAGGGGAAAAGCTGACATCATACCTGATGGCTCCAAAATTACACATGGATTAGCAGCCTTGGCTTACTTAAAAAAAAAAAAAAAAAAAAAAACCACTAAAACTAAACAAACAAGAAAGAAAACAATAAACCAAAACAAAACCCACCAAACAAAAAAACTCCCCAACAAACTCACCCAGGATGACAGGTCAAATGTAAAGAACCAAAATTAATTTTAAGAAAAACCAGTAGTCATGTGCTAGGGGAGACAAGATGTACTGGTTTAGTTGGCCACTGCCATAAGCTTGCCCTGAATCTTGGCACCAAGAGAGAAGCCAATGAACTGAGATCAAACCAATGAAGAGGAAAACACTGGTGGGACACTGATACAGAGAGAAATGGCAGATACAGAGAAAAGAATCTCCTCAAAACTACATCTACTAATGGGGCAAAGTTTCTGTCAATTTTTTTCCAAATAATTGATGGAAAAGCCTTGGATTAAAGCCATGTCCTGTCTGCAATACAGCTTCACTGAATATACTAAACACATTCCAAAAAAACCTAATCCTTACTTGGATATTGGCAATACCTCATTCAAGACAACACCCATGTTCTTGCATCAAGCCAAAACCAACCAACAGTTTATGATTATTACTGTGAATTCATCAAGAAACCAGTAATTACAACATATGTTGTTTTGATTATAAGAAAAGCAGAAAGGTGAAAAGGACACTTCCCATTCTGAGGGGAAAAAATAATCTCATCAGTGGAATTTAATTACTTGCTCTAAGTGTAAGTAGTTTTAGCAGGAACATATTGCAGGATGCATTCATTTGAGTGTATACACTTTTGGATTTATTTTTCCTAATGCCTTCAAATCACTGAGTCTACTGGACCTGATGGCAAAACTTACAGTGCAGCAAAGAAGGACTGAGAAGAAAAGAGAAATGTGAGCTCTTTAACAAGAAAGAAAGCTTTTACATACATTCAGGTTTATTCTCTTGGTAGTTTGAAATTTTTGTCCTTAAAATCAACATCTAGTTGATTCTCATTAGGATGTACATTGCCATAAAAGCTGTATTATTTGATTATATACATTTCTGATATGATAGCTGCAAAAGAATTTTAGACAATCAGACGACCCACTAGCCCATCTCAGTTCACATCTGCACCAGCAGAAATTCAAATACAGCACTAGGGCAGTGAGACATTTGAGAATCTTGACATCTGGTTTCTAAACCCACAAAAAGCTGTTATGGTTATTTTGGCTCAGTCTAAAAACAAACTACTGAAGCTCTGCAGCATACTGGGGAAAAAAATGTGTAAAGCTGGTTTATGTGCAAGAGCCTATTATAATGTAGCATTATACATAAGGTTCCCCAGTGACTGCTTCACACAGAAAAGGTTAAATTGCTTAGAGAAACTGTTTTGCAAGATGCTAGAAAATGAATCCTGTTTCTTATTGTAAGCCATTGCCATTCAGACGTCGTACCACCCTACTAAGATAAATATGAATCCATTTGCATATACCCAGGTGAAATTTTGCACAGAGTAATAACAAACTACAAAGAAATTTCAAAAAAATGCTAATTAGCTTCCACATCCAGCTTTGCAGAACGCAGTAATATAGTTCTGTCTAAGAAATTGCTGCATTCCTGTTCTTTCACCATTCTGCAGCATATGGATGAACAGCCAGGCTGAAGGCAGACTTTGACAGATTTTCTGATTTATATACAAGGGGAAAAAATTTTGCTGGTTGCCATTGGAAAAGTTCACATAAAGCACCAAACTGACAGATTGAACTGATTTCTGATAATGAACTAATAAAACAGAATGCATGTTACAAAGCTGAAATAAAACTTCTTAACTCTTTGCTTATTCTATGCATCTCACATACACAAAACCAGTTATTTGCAACATTTACTTTTTCAGTGGCACCTCGAAAGAGTGGATATAAAAACAATTCTAAACACATTTCAGGTGAACATGACAAAGAAGTCTTAATACCAAAAAAAGGGGGCATTCACAGGTTTTATACCACTGCTTGTAACTCTTATCTTTCATCTTTTGGCTATTGGCAAAACAACTAATTTCTTTCCAGCTTGGCAATAACCTAAGTAATTAGAGTTTCCAAAAAACTGCTGTGTCCTTTTCTACAGTTTAATAACGAACCTTAATGTAAAATTTATATTACTGTAGGCTTCATCATGATCTGGCTATGCTTCAGTGCTCCCAAATCATTTTGAGAAACCACCCCCAGTTTCAAGACTTCACCTTCACAGCAAGTGTTAAAGAAAAAGCCAGGAGGAAAAGGCCCAACAAAGAGAAGGCAAGAATCAGACTGGCTCAGCAGACAGGACACCAGCTCCACACTGCTATTCCTCCCTTGCCCTTCTGCCACACTGGGTGAATTCCTTGCCTACTTGTTCAGCTGTTCAGTTGTGCTGTTTTTCTGTATGACATGCAAATGTGAAGAGTAAGAACATATTATCAGACCTAGTAAGACATCTTGCTTTCAGAAGCTGCCTTCTGCTTGTAGGTACAGCCTTCACAACAATTTGTTGCAGAGCAACAATTACTTAGGCTTGACTTCTCTGCTAAGTGACTACAGACACGTTACTATTTGAATATTCAACAATGAAGAAGAACAAGGCAGAAAAGACAACCTAGAGTTGTCATCTCTGCTTTTACCCAAACTTCTCCAGAAAACAAAAACAAAAAACACATCATCGTATTCCAATAGCATTTAGCACATGCTTGGTATCAGAATCATAGGTTCTAAATGAAAAGCAACTTAGAGAAGACAGGAAGACAACTCAAGCTACTCCCCATTTTCTTTAATCAGACAGCAACTAGCACTTTTCCAATTTATAAAGCTGTGCTACCCTTTGACAAGGTAACCCATCTATCTGATCAGGGGAAGTGAGGTGACATAACCACTTTGGATTCCAGTAAAGCTTTCAGTGCTGTCTCCCAGTATCCCTCTGGATAAAATGTCCAACAAACAGCTGGTAAAACATCATGTGATGGACATCATTAATGACCTGGATGCAGGACTGGAAGGGTTCACTTCCTGAGTAAGTTCACAGATGATACAACACTGGGAGGAGCTGCTGACTCCCTTGAGGGCAGAAAGGTCCTGCCGAGAAACCTCCACAAATGTGAAGGCTGGGCAATCACCAAACATGTGAGATTCAACCAGGGCAATGCTGGATTCTGCACCTGGGATGGAGCAGCTCCGGATGTACAGACAGCCTGGGGAGTGAGGGGCTGGAGAGCAGTGCCAGGGAAAGGGACCTGGGGCTCCTGGGCAGTGCAGAGTGGAACATGAGCCAGCAGTGCCCTGGCAGCCAGGAGGGACAGCCCTGTGCTGGGGACATCAGGCCCAGCATGGCCAGCTGGGCAAGGGAGGGACTGACCCGGGCTGGGGCACTCTCACCTCGGGTCCTGTGTGCTTAATAAACACTTGGCTCCCTCCGGCAAATAATGAAGAAAATGAACAAAATTACACGTCTGTTCTAGTAAACCAATCTTTATTGGCATCCTCTGCTAAAAGGACATTGAAAGGATGCTGCTGCATATTGTTTACATCAGAGGCAATGTAAATAAAAAAAAATTTTAATACACACTGAAACTTAAGACGGGTTTTTATCTGCAGACTAGAAATTGAATAAAAAAACCCAAGAAATCAAGGAATCAAGATAAATTACTGTAGCATACAAAGTAAAGAACCCATTAAGTCTTTTTTCCAAAGGATCATCACACACCAACACTGAGATAAATCAAAGGCACAAATTGTGTTTCAGCAGGGAGAAGCCTAACCTGTGACTTCACAGAGAAATGATGCCCTATTGTAAATGCTGGTTCACCACTGAGGGGAGAGAACAATGCATCTGACTCCATCTTATCAGAAGGCTAATTTAATACTTTATTATACTATATTATATTAAAGAATACTATACTATACTAAAGAATACAGAATACTAAAAGGATAATAATGGAAACTCGTGACTCTTTCCAGAGTCCTGACACAGCTTGGCCCCAGTGGGCCGAAGAGTGAAAACAACTCACACCAGAATCCAATGAAACAATCACCTGTGGGTAAACAATCTCCAAACACATTCCACATGAGCACAACACAGGAGAAGCAAATGAGATAAGAATTGTTTTCCTTTTCTGAGGCCTCTCTCCCTGCCTTTCATCTTTCCAGGAGAAAACCCTGGGCAAAGGAATTTTTTCAGAGAATGTGAATGCTACAATGCCCCTTCAGCCAACATCCCTGAGGCCTCAGAGTGGTCAGAGGTGAAGAACTGTCACCCCACAGAAAGACCCAGGCAAAGCCTGCATGAACCAGCAGAAAGCACCACTGTGAGCCTGACACCTTGGGTATTCCACCCCTGGAGCTGAGTAGCACTTGCACAATTTAGCAGCAATCATACCAAGTGTTTTGCAGTGGCATTTGTTACATGCTTGAAAGCACAGAAGAAAAACCATGACTCAGGAAAATGAGGTAAGAAGCAGGCTCTCACAGTTAATGTGTGGTAATTTAATGCACAATAATCTCAGTTCATAATCACATATTTGAATTAAAATGAACCTTCAAGACAACAAATATTCTAAGCAATCTGCATTTTTAGCACAGAAACTAATGGAACCCAAAATTGCAGAACTGGAAAATCCTGTTTTCCTCACTGTAGGTGAAAACAGAAAAAATGTGAACTTATTCTGAGGAATGTGACTAGACAGTAGGAATTGCAAAAGAGAAAATATTTTGGGCAAAATAATGAGAGAAGTCTTCATATACATTGGAAAATAAAGCTTCAGGACAGAAAAGGAGCCAAACTCCAAACCTGAAAACGGAAAGTCATAAACTTATTTTCAGCTTCATCCAAAGGTGTCACTATCCAGCCAAAGTGGAAGCACGGAACCAATCAATTTCACAATTCATCTCCACAATGTTACATAGAGCTTTCCTCATTATTTACTCATAAAAGTAAAAAAGAAGAAAATGGTATGCCAATAATATAAGTAACTGAATTAATTCAAGCTTCACAAGTAACTTTTTCCTCTTTGCAACTTTGTAAAAAAAAACAAAAAACCAACCAAACAATCCAGGCTACCTAAGAAACCATGGAGCCTCAATTTTTTAATGTTCTGCAGCACTGCCATGTTTTTCTCTTTTCTTGAAGAGTCAATTTTACAGCTGTTCACAGACACACAAGTGTTGATGCAGTGTGAGGATTAGAGAAAACACAAGCAACAGAACAAATAAGATATCCAAACAAAAAGCCTTCAGATCTGTATTGGCTTTCCCTGTTTATACAGAGGTGCTCACATGCCTCTAAGGAAAAGCAGATCCTTTCAACCAAGAATATTTCATGGGAGGCTTTCTTATTCTTTACTCCTTTCATGACAGCTTGGTTATAAATGTCTGTGTTTCACAGTTCTCAGCTTTATTACACAGACCTCCCCTTTGCTGCAACCATGTCTGCAGGAAACTTACCCTACTGATTCCTCATTGAATAAAATTGTTATTCCACCAAAGGTTGCCCAGTTTGGGGGGGAAAATGCATCATTTAAACATTGCAAATGTCATGTTCTCTTCTTTCTACAAGCACATTATTGAATGGCCATGTTGGGCAGGAAGGAGTAAAAACCAGTAACCCCAGCTACAGTTTTAGGCAGATGATGTGATATGGATTGTAACCTGAAGCACTGCTAGGCTGGTGACATTTTGCTATCATTTTCTTCATGATATAAAGAAACCGTAAGCTGAAAACTATATTGATTATAAATATTAATTATATTGATTAAATAAGGCAGGAGGGGAAGAAAACAGAAATGAGGAGGAGCCTAAGGAAACAGCAGAACTTGCATTTTCTCAACTCTTGAAGCTGAGATTTGCAGTATCATTCAATTACTTTGTTTTCTCTTACTGTGTTTCTTTTAGGTTTTAATTTCTATTCAAGTGATTAAACATTACAGTTCTTTAAAAGCCATTTTCCAAACCTTTCCATTACTCAAGAGGCTGTACAAAACAGTATTAAAAAACAAGATGAGAAAACGGGAAGAGCCAACAAATGGATTAAATAAGGAATGGATTTTAATCCTATTTTAACTTTCGTGTCTGGTGAACAATGAAAAAACTATCAGCTTTGGGCCTGGCAACTGCTGTATCAATGTCTGCTACCAGCATTAGCACTGAATCCATCTGTGACTGTGGAACAGTTCAAGGACTTGAACAATATTATAACAGCCTTTAATTTTCACCTGCAACTCTATGATTAAGTTTAATAAAACTGTGGTCTACACTGACTCACATTCTTGTGTCACCAATGAACATTTGTAGCACCAGACACATAACATGCCCATCTTGTATGTGGAAAATTAAGGTAACATTGCACAGCACTCCCTTACTGCAAAGCACTGCAATACAGAAGAACATTCTGAGAACAAAGCTGTGTTTGTAAAGCACGTGGAGATTCTTGGATAAAAGATATTATAATTAAAAATTAAATTACTCCAAACTAGTGGGAGGCTTTTTGCACCTTTCCCTAACAGAGCTCACACCCCCACACACAGCACCACCACTATAATGCTCCTGCACAGACAGAATCTAAGCTAATTCCAAAGTTCACCCTGCCTGAAGTTACAAATCTGAAACTCCTGCAGCTAAGGAAATTCAGCTTTTTCATGTAACTAAGACTGAAACACACTAAATCTGAAGCTTTCAGCCTCAGTTAGATCAGGAATCAATGTGGTAACCCTTCAGTGAGCTTAAAATGTATTGCCACCATTACCTTTTTATAATTTCAAACAAATACCTACAGAAAAAAATAATGAATAAGCAGTAAGTTACTGAGACATTCAGATTAAAAAAAAATTATGAGCACCTGTTCACAAGATTTTTCTTATCATCTGGCACTTTTATTACTTGTGAGTCAAGTTAAAAAAGCCCAGAAAGCTTTGCTGAAATATTTTTCATGTATACAGCAGTCATTTCATACAACAGAAGAGCTGTATTTCACATTTTAAAGCCCACTACATCTGAAAACCCACACACACATTGTAATGGTCTCTACACTGAAAGTAAAAAGGTTTTAAGGTGGCACTGACATCAACAATTTATTGCACAGCTACTCAGATGTATATTATGTTTTGTCCTAAAAAGGCACAACTCTAAAATGAGACTCCTAGCATTACTGAACATGGGGAGGACAGCAATAACCATAAAAATAAAAGTTAAACACACCAGCTGTTGCATAATTTGGAAGCATCAAAAGTTATCACTTATTTGCTTTCATCATCAAATGAGATGTCTGGAAAAAAAGCAACTTCAAAATCAGTTCACTGAAGACCTCACAGGCAAGTGCAAGTGAATGGGGAAGTTGATCTTGCACACTTTTCCTGGAATCACAGAGTGGTTTGGGTTGGAAGAGACCTTTAAAGATCATCTAGCCCAATCCCTTTGCAATGAGGGGGGAGTATCTTCAACTAGATCAGATTGCTCAGACCCCATTCAAGCTGGCCTAGAGTATTTCCAAGCATGGGGGCATCCACAGCTTCCCTGGATAACCTGCTCACCACCCTCACAGTACCTATTCCTTATCTACAACCCAAACCAAAGCTCTTTTAGCTTAGGCCATGACCCCTTCTCCTGTTAAAAAGTCTGTCCCCATTGTTCCTCACAGCTCCCTCCCGTACTGGAGAGCTGCCATGAGGTGTCCCTGGAGCCTTCTCTTCTCCAGCCTGAGCAGCCCCAGCTCCCTCAGCCTGTCCATCAAAGGATGCTCCAGCCCTCTGAGCACCTTTGTGGCCTCCTCTGGACTCACTCCAGGCTCCCGTCCTCCCCGTGTTGGGGCCCCAGAGCTGCCCAGAGCATTCCAGGGTGGCACCTCTCACAGGAGAGGAGCAGAAGCTCAAAGCCAGAGCAATGAGCTGCCCACATCAGGGTACCTGGGCAGTAATGGCTACAGATGGCACACATTCAGGTAACTCCACTGGATACCTGGTTATGAAGCATCCTTCAACAGTGGCATGTGTTCATAAATCCATGATTGACAAGGGCAGTCAAGATGCCAAAAATCAGAAAATCCACCCAAACCAGAAGATAATGATTGACATCAGTCAGCTGGTAAGACTTCACCATGTAAAACGGTGGCAGTTCTAACCAGCCTTTTTCCCCCCCATCCTATTTAACATCCAAAATTTGCAGAACAACCTTCAGCTTTTACACAGCCAAGTTTTGGGCAGACAGTCTCCTTCCTTTCTTTTCTGGTTAGGCAAAACAGGAGATCTGCCTGTCTTTATAATCTCTATTGGCAAGAGAAACCTACCCTGAAAAAAGCTAAAGCATCCCTTCCCAACAGCCTTCTAAATGTTGCATACAACAGGGAAAATAAGCTGCTGTGCTGAATACAGAACTAAAAAAACCCCAACCAAACCCATATATGTCTTTTACAATTACATAACATTACATTCTGTCTCTAAAAAAAAAAAAAAAAAAAAACAAACAAACCACAGAAAACAAACAAATGAACAAAATAAGCACAAAAAACCCTGGCAGATTTTACAAATATTATCTCCCTTTGCCATCTAAATAGGAAAGACAAGTAGTAAAAACCAGCAATTGTTTCAAAACATGTACAGTTTTGAACATATGAACACTTGACAGAATCTCCAAACAAGCTGGGTTGGAAGGGATCTTTAAAGGACATCTGGTCCAACCCCCCTGCCGTGGGCAGGGGCATCTTTCACTGGATCTGCTTGCTCAATACATTTCCCTATTTTAAGCATTAAATTCTCTCCTAGCCTTGACTGGGTCTCTCGTGCTTTTTTAGAGCGTATTATTGCTGCCAGTGGTTGCATAAGAGAATTACTGAGATTTTCAGAAATGCCAGCAGAAGTAAAAATCACAACCTTAGGAACAAAACAGAAATTCAATTATCTGCAACTATTCCCAGATACATTATTTTTCACAAGCAATAACCTGGAAATATCTTTAATTTTAAGACCCACTCTCTAAAGCAAAATACATTTTTTTAAATGGAGTTATGTATTTGTACATCTTCAAGTATTTTTAAATATACAACTCACTTCCTACAACATATGGTAGATAAAAACCAGACAAGTAATATAAGGGCCTGGTGCATCTGTAAAGTTCCTTTCAGCTTCTGCTTAAAAAAAAAAAGAAAGATCTGTTTAAAAAAACAAAAAGAAAGATCAGTCAGGCTGCAAGCAGAGTTGTGCTGAGTGTGAGCAGGCCCTCTAGCAGGGAGATTATGTGATTATTTTGGGATGCCGCAGTCATGTGGCTGCACAGCAAAGCTTTTGTGGGAAACATGACACAATCCCAGTGCACTCCAACTGCTGCCAGCAGTGCCCGAGAGCATTTCCCTCCAACACAGCCACAGCAAAGGAATTACAGATTCCAGGGCTATGGCCTCCACTAATCAGGGGTTCTTTATTCCCTCTTGCTGTAAAGTTAGATGCTCTCCTCTCATTTTTCACTGGGTATCACTTCATGATTATCTACCCCAAAAGGCATCTCCCTGGGTACTGCATTTATTCAGTGTTAGTCCTTCTGCCAGACAGGTATGTTTCTCAAACACTGTCATATAGTCTCACATTGTACTTTTCAGAAAAACATCAGACTTGCTAAAAATATTTCACTGGATTACATCTCAAAGACCAACACTGTTTAACTAATTCTGCCTCTCAAGCTGTCAAACTCAGAAGACTTCCACATTCAAGAGCAACAGTTAAATCATATACAAAATACTAGCCTCTAGGTAGGACAACCTCTATAAAAACTGAGCACAAAATTAAGTATGTTAGATGTTAAATAACAGAACACTTTGATAATAGACTGGAAATTCACATATTTACCTCCTATCACATGACTCATCATTAGTTTGCTTTTACCTATAAATATGACATAGTCACTGCCAGGTACATGGAGTACTGGAAAACACAATGTAATTACCTGACTTCAGGATAATAGGCATTTGACCATAAAAAAAAAAAAAAATCAAACCTTGTAATTCAATACTTGCATGGGGTATTTCTGCAGCAGGTAAGTTCTCCTTCTAAAAGCTCATACGAGTAACACTCAGCAATCAAAACCAATTCCTGTCTAGCAAAAAATAGCAAAATGCTACTAAACATAAAACCTCATATGAAAAGTAACAGAAACAAACAGCCACTCCAGAACACCTGGGAAAGAAACTCCTATTCCCAGATTCAAATCAACCCATTTAACCACCTCAGGAGTGAGCTTTCCTGTGTCTAGGAACACATTTTACTCATTTGCTGTGGAACTTTGGCAATCCAAGGGCCCAGCCCAACCACAGCCCTGCTACAACAAAGTTCCTCAGTTCTGGCTGCACAGCCACCAGTGGGGCTCTAGGCTGGAAGTGGGATCAGGAGGGATTTACAAACTGTAATTCTAACATTATATTATTATATTCCAGCCTTTGTCAATTCCTGTAATAAAAGCTTATCATACTGGCAAGATATTTTCTTTGCCCTGTTTGTGTGAGCCAATGTGAGGGCCAGACACTGCACCAGCTCAACTCTTTCCCTGGAAACTTCCCCAAAATTTTACAATTTTTTTTCTGATAGTTGTTAAAACCACAAGGTGTGTGATTTCCATTTCCTCCCATCACAGACACCATCCCCAGGACATCAAGGCTTTGCTGGTGTACCTGGCTGAACTCAGTGCCTGTCTGAGTGCAGCAGCTCAGAATAGCACAGGGGGTGAGGCAGAGTTTAGTTCATGCTCCACTACAGCTGAACACAGCAGCAGCAATTCCCTTTTTTTCCTTGGGAACACACTAAATGAGCCAAGCTGTAACATGCAACTCGTTAATGACTTCAGAAGTTAAATCCTTTCAAGTTAAAAATATGCAACAAAAGGCATGTTAATATTTTGACCTGTCTACAATAAACCCCAAACTAATAAAAAAATTTTTAATACCAACTCATGCAGTTGGGTTTTTTCCCCAGTAAGCTGAAATAATTGAGAGGGGAAGAGAAAATACCAGGTAGGATGAAAACCAAGATTGCTGCATTTTGAGAGAAGAGACCACATTTATTGATGCATCATTAAATACAAAGGTTCCCTTAACATTTTTAGGATTGACTCTTAAATCTAAAATTTTTCATACGCTTTGCAACTGATTCTCACATTATCTTAATTCTTACACCTTCTAAGATTTTTATCCCACTATAATTACATGAGCAAACTAAAGCTTCTTTCTATCACCTCCTGACTTGCTGCTAGTACCTCCCTAAGGTGTCAAATAGAGTTTAGGTATTTACTGAGCATTTCAAAGGCTTTCAACTTAGAGTACAACATCCAAATCCACTGACATGACATTTTGTAAAACTCCTCCTGAACTGAAGTACAAATCTGAAGACACAGCCTCTCAAAGCAGGTCACCATGGAGTCTCAGGCAGAGCTCTTTGAGAGAGGAAGAACTAATGCTGACTGATGCCATAAATACCATTTTGAAAGAGAAAGACAAAGAACAGGTGGGACAATCTGCTGGACAATCTAAGCTGTTTTTCAGGGTTGGTGATTAATATTCTTCTCAGCATCCTAAGATGCTCTCATTATACACATATTGAAAAAAAATAATGACAGCAGTAATAAATCTGCCACAGATTACAGATTGAGAAGTGAATTTTTTTCATCAATATGTAAAAGGTATCTATAGTAAACAGGTGAGACAGATGACAAATGTTTATGGTGTTGTTTAGCTATTATGGACTCATTTGATGAGCAGATCAGTCCTGTGTGATTCTCAGCCATTCCCACAGCTCATTAGAGCTTCACAACTGCCCTGTTTGCCAACCAGCATAAAACTGAACCAAACAAATTTATTTCAGACTTCCTTTTCTCACTTTCAGTAACTTCTCTTGACTTTGCTTCTGCCAGATTCATTCAGCTATTTAATTCCTGGACTTCATGGCTATAGAACTGCATTTACACCTTGTAAACATAGAATTTGAACATCTCTGAGTATCTTTAGTTATGCTGATATGTAGCAACATGATACAAGTCTCCCAAGCAGAAACTGATGAAGCTGCATCTGGTTAATTTTACAGGGAATTTGAATGGAACACTAAAATGCATCAAGTATTATATTTATCCCAGGTGATAAGGTACTGAATGAACAGCATTCTGCATTAAACATTTATTTGAAGACCTAATAATTTTATTTACTAGTGCACCTGCTTACCAACTTCAACTTTTCATTTTTCCCATATTAAAGTGAAAGGTCTGATACATCTGTTTATAGCTTAATGCATTTGCTTACCCATGCATAAAAAGAGCTCTACAGTCAGATTATATTAATTTGCTCACAAGACACAGTCTGTAATTAATAATTCCCTACTCTGACAAGTCAAAACAGCAAATCTCCTATTCTGTAACACTCACTCTGTAAATACACATTACAAAGACACAGCATTCTAAAGAAACAAACTCCAAATCCTCAAGCACAGTCTCTCCAATAGTTTGTTTACTCACTCAGCTGAACACAAAACAGTCTGACAGTCACCAAGTGACATCTGCTCACTACATAAAGCTTTGAAAAAGCAAGAGCAGATACCACTAGCATCAACTTCCTCACAAGAAACCAAAACAAACTGAAACCAAATGAATAAGCTTCACTTTGCTGTTTTCTTTCCACAGAACTTAGTTTAAAAACCTGTCTTATACCTTCAACACCACCACCTGATCAGGGCTAGGGGCTGGGGAGCACAAAACAAGTGATTGCCCATACTGGTTTCTATCCCATGACAGGCATCCTAACCAGCTACACCAACCCCCTTAAGCATGCTTAAACATCCTTTACCTTGCAACTCTGCAGGTAAATCCCTGCCTCTGAGCAGCAGACTGCATCATCTTACTTCACAGAACAGGCCTGGCCTCATATTCATCCTCAATTTGCTTTTTGAGCCTATTCAGTGCAAGTCATGCACTGAAGTGAGGGAGTTTGAAGTGAGTTGATTCCAGAGAGCTGCTGAACACCCACCTGGCACTAACCCACTACCCTCTCCCATGGGATGAAGTGAAAAAGAGAAGGAAGCTAAAGAGACCCATGGATCAAGATGATGACAGTTTAATACCTGCATAAAGGAATTCATTCCCTGAAGAGGTGTCCAGCAGCCTCCTGGGAAGAGGAGCCTCAGCACAGCTAACACTGGACTGTGAAGACAAGTATCATAGGCAGAAACACTCTCTCCCTTGTTCCTCTTTTCCCTGAGTTTTCAATGGTGAGCACAGCATCATATGGCATGGCATAAAACATATAACAGTACCATGGCATATAACATATAACATCCCTTTGGGCAGCTGAGGTCAGCTGTGGGCCAGCACTGCTTTAGCCACCAGTGTGGGACACAGCCCCACAACTGCTCTGCAAACAGAAAACTTCACGATACCACCCCAGCCAGACCCAGCACAGTGTTATTTCTACATTTCTCTGAGATTCCAACTGTAAGACTTCTTTTTTCAGTCCCAGGATCCTGGCTACAAAATGACTTCCCATTACTATCCCAAAACACAAAAGAACAGGACAGGGACCTTTAAAAGGGTCTCCCCACTACATTGTCAGACACTTTTTTAAAATGCTCATTGTGCATAACTTTTTTAGTTAGAAGTCAGTGACAGATTCTTGAAGTCATTTCACATCCTGCCCACCACAGAGCAGAGGACCATGAATGGCAGAGGCAGGCATGAGACAGAAAGGCTCACAGGAGTGAGCTGTGACTTGCAACATGTAGGGTTTGTTTTGCTGGAGGAGTTGTTGCTTGGTTAGCTTAAAAAAACACCCACAAAACCACACAGCAAATTCATCAGAAGGCCCATAGGTATTACTAGGCAGAAAGTAGAAGAGGAAAACATCTCTTTTTTCTATTTTCTTTTTTTTTTTTTAATCATTATGCTGCTTCTTTGGGCAGCAAGGGTACCTCAAATGTGTGTTAATATGGTTGCCCTGGTGCTCATTAGTGCTCCACTCAAAATGCTGCCAACAGTTTGCACAAGCATTTCTTGGCTGGAGGAGGTAAATATTTGACAGGCTGATGTACAGCCAGTCTTACTTGGTTAAGCACAGGTTACTCAAAACCACGTTGTTATTCACATTCAATTACCCCAAATGCAGTTAGTGTCTCTAAGGACCTGGTGAATAGCAGATATTCCAGATACTGTGTTCAGTACTGAAGCCATGTGTTAATGCTTGCTTCATGAGAGAAGGAATGCAGAGAATCAACCATCTGGAATATTCAAATTCAGAGTTCTGCATATATTTCAAAGAGTCACCTTATTGTGACTGTCTCCATAAGTCAAGGGAAAAAATTTAAAACAAAACTTGGAAGACTTTAGGCACCATCTAAGATCAGTATTGATGAACACTACTACAAATCTGGGAGACATTCAAATCTCAAATGAATCACACTATCTATTACTAATATTCAAGCTAAACCACAACATTTACATTCAAGATTTTGCAATCAGCTACCATATAGCTAATTCCCAGGATTTTTCATTAAAGTGGATTTGGAAGAGAACTCTTCAATCCAAACTGACAATTATCTGCTACATAAACTAACAAGCTTTAGGCAGGTTTCATTATGATGGACACTAAAGATGATGAACAGGCAGAGGCTCTTGCTTTTTTATAGTGTACCTTTGAATCTTTTGTTTTCTTCCACACAACTGTGAAACACCAAAGAAGACAAACTATAAGATGACAGGACATCATTCTAAATCAACTTTGTCAGGATGCTTTTTCTTTGTTAAATTCTGCTTAGCTAATGACAACCTATTCCCCACCATTTCTTCCTTGAGCCATTACCATAATAAAACTTGGTGACATTTAGCACCAAGGAAACCCATCTGCTAACACATGGACAGCTAGTATCTTTGACAACCTAATTTTCATCAAGGACAGGAGAAGAAATGATCTCTTGCTAACACTACATCTATCACAAATGAGATCAGCCTGAGCTTTTCATTATTCGACATGGATTGCATTTGGAAGGGAAAATATACTGCTGCATTAATGCATCTCACTGTGCAAAACATCATCTGCAATTGTACAAGTTTCAAGGCAGAAAGAAGTACATAAGGGAAAGGGATTTCTTCAGGGAAATCAGGAAATGACTGAAGGATGACTCAAACTGATGAACTCAGATTTATAACTTTCTTATGTATAAATTAGAATAGACAATTCAAATTTCAGTTGTATGTTTAAACATCTGGAAGAAATGAATACTACACATTGTAGCCTGTAACAATTGGCCATCATCCTAGCACTGTATGTTTACAAACTCCAAAGGTACTATAGAGGTTACAGTAGAAGAGACACATCTTCAAGAAGTGATAGCAAAGCCCCAGAGCTGAGTCTGTATATACAAAGATAAGAGCTATGTAAATTCCATATGGTTCTATAGAGAAAACAACAAAAAAAACCATATTAAGAAGTGAAAGAAAATAGATCTATTGCACATTCTGACATACTGCTACCATAGGAGGCCAAGCACCCCATCCTGCCTCACCCAGCTCTGGGGCAGGGGCAGTGCCAAGCTCCCCTTCACATCCACTGAGTACCCTGTGCCTCCCACAAGAACATCACATGCAGTAAGAACAAAACAAAACCCCAAAGGAACAACAAAATAAAAACAACAACAACAAAAAATAACACCAACCCTCATAAAATACCAGCAAATCTAGGAAACACAAAAGGATGAAAGATTTCACATCTCCCTCCTCAGCTCCATGCATAAATCCCTGAGTATATCTACAAGGAACATGTTAACTGAATAAATTTATTCATGTTACCATAGATTTTAGAATAGTTATGATTTAAGAAGCAAGATTTTCTTTCCCCTCATGCATCAATACCATTATTAGCATACTTCAATTACAGAATTCTCTGCAGCTCATTTTCAAGGTATCAAGTATTCAGTATTTGAGAATACTGACCTAAGTCCTGGGTATACTGAAACAGAGCAAATAAAGTATGGTCATACAGAATCAGTGCAAGTGATTAAAAGCTTATTTTGTTTGCAGGTTGCTGTATCCTGTGGCCTCTACATAAGTTGCTGCTGAACTTGCAGATCACCCTTTAATAAGTTTAACCTTGCATTTCTGTGCACTGTGCCAGAACTCACAATGAGGCAAGTAAAGAACTGTGCTGCTTTATAAATCAGTTCTTCATGGACAACAGTGGCAATAAAAGCCCACTAAGAAAACTGATGTGAGGATAAATGCATTTTAAAAAGCCCAAACACCTCTAAATCCCCTTTAAAGGGACCACAGACAACACAAATTCATATTACTCAGTTTAGTTCAACTTCAGGATCATCCTTCATGCCTATTCACAAGAAAAAACCTAAATAAAGAATAGTTGAGATCTCTTCTATCTTTTCTCATGGCCTCAGTAGACACTAAAGAACACAAAGCACATGTACACAAAATCCCTTTACCTCTTTTCACAGAAAAAAAATATAAGAGAAAGGGATAGCTGAAGGAAATATGATGTATTCAAGAAGCATACAGAAGGAAAAGAAACCCAAACTAACTTCTGATGAAAAGATTTTCTGTTCTCGTGAAGCCTCTGAACTAACATTCACTTCACCACTCTGGTCTTTTTCCATCTTGACAAGAGACTTGCTTTAGTGGCTGACACTCCACAAAAACCCCCAGAATAAAGGAGATGTATCAGGATGGTAAATGTCATTAAAGTAAAATAGAAGGATGAGAGATAAAGCAGGAAAATATTTCTAGCCAATTTTAGTACTAAATTATTTTAGCAAAATTTTCCATTCTTTAAGTCACCAACTGTTTTGAATTCTTCCTTACATATCTTATCCCTTCTCTCACACAACTGTTTCTCTAGATGAGCAAAATACAAAAGGTTAAAAAGAAATTTAGTATCTTTAGTGTCCTGAAAAAGAAATTGACACACATTAAAAAAAAAAAAAAAAAAAAGGCACCACAAAAAAACCAAAAACAAAACCCCATGCTGTCCTACTTGGAATTTCCTTTAGTCCAGTAACCAGAGTTCTTACTCCCTATTTGAAATGATCTTTGTGCCAGTAGGGTACAGAACAGCAGATCTGAGCAATTTTTAAACAAATATACTCTAGGCTTGTACTTGCAAAGTTATAACTACATTAAACACTGGCAATTTTTATGAATGACATCACTGTCAGACTTGATTTATAGTCTAGAAATCTCCTAGTAGTTATGGACATGCAAATAATTTCACTTATTCAAGTATGTACACAAATCTGGAATTATATGTACTAGGCATACAGAATTCTATGACAATCACTTGAAGGTTCAAAACAAGAATACTCAACGTTGTTGCTCTACTTTCTGATGTCTGTAAAATACATGTTCCTCACTGAAGAGTTAAATACTCTCCTGTCTCATATTCTTACATAATTACCAGACAATAATTACCAGAGTTTATTAGAATTTAGTCTTTTTCCTAAATGTACTTTTAAACTAGCAAATGCTGGCAGTGATTTTTTTGTGCATGTTCTCACTGAATAGCATGTCAAATATGCCATCTGAGCTTTCAAATTTTTAGCCTTACAGTTTAAATTATTGGCCTGCAAAAGCCTCCATGTGGATTTATAAGTGCTGTCTGAAGAATTCACTTGAGCAGCTTTAAAATACTCAGAAGGAGACAGCACAACATCTGTCCCTGACAAGCTGCTGAAAACCAGGCAGGAAGCCAAGCACTCCCCAAAGTTCCAGCCCAGCAAAATCATGCAGTCTTGAACAGCTGCAAAGCAAAGAACTGCTTTTAACATTAAATCAAAGAAATCAAAGCTTGTGATAAGCATGCAGCAGTTGTTCCTTGAAGTCAACCAAAGAAAGAGAGGCACAGCTTAACTTGTCCATATCAACGTATTACAGCTTATTATTATTTTACTGATGAAGTTGTTTGTGTCTCTTAAAATTACATTAGATTTAAAATACAGGGAAGGCTTCACTGCTTTGCAAAACTAAACAAATCTTCCTCTGAGGACTTTAGTATGCAAATTCACAGGAGAAAATAGAGGGAGCAGAACAGTAGAAGAAGGAACAGTACAAAATAGACTTTGGATGCTTCTGATCATCAGTTTCATGTCCAGAGCCTTCTCACAGACTTCAACTTCTTTTGGTGGTTTGTTTTGCTCTTAAGGAAACAAGAATAAAAATTGTAACAATGAAAACTACAAAACAGACAGAGTGAAAAAGGCTTCTAAGGTCAAATGGAGATAAGCAGAGGTCCAAAGAGATGAAAGAAAGGTAATTGGTAATTCTGCAAGTGGAATTCGAAAAGGAAGTTCTAAAAGATGCTTAACTCCTGGTGAATACAGAAAGCTAAAAATTAACAAACAAGAAAGCCAGTCTGTTTTATTACATAAAAGAATGCCAGAATGTTTCAAGAATGTTGTCATTGTATTACAAAGGTTCTATATTCATTACATTACAAGGGTTCCACATTGCCAGAGTTTTGTACCTCCTTGATGTTTCTCGCAGGCAGCTCCTCCAGGCACTGACTCTTCCTTGTCCTCACAGCAGCCACTGACTCCAGATCCCCCAACCACCCAATCCACTCTTTTATAACACTCTTCTGACTGGCTACAGGTGTGGCCTGTTAACATCAGGCCTGCTCCTAATCTTTAGTAATTGGCTCAGCTGCAACTCTTTAGGGGATAAAATTACTTTCTGTACCACCTTCATTTACCCATACTGTATCCCCCTACATAAGAAGAGAATAGAATTATCAACTCTTTCAAGATCAAAAAAGAAAACTCTAAAGGCTTTTTCTAGCAACAACCCACAAGTAACCTGGGTTTGAACATGGTGCATTAAAAAAAAAAATCTTAAATCATGAATTCTTGAGCTACAAAGTAAATCTGGAGAAAAACTTCACCTAAACACATGCAGTCCCATGTTTTGAGTCGCTCAAAAGTGTTCATCTATACATCTTTTCTTCTGCATAATAGATTTACCTACATTTTTCCTTTTTCTGCCTTCTTGCAGAAAGCTACCAAATAGTGAAGGTTTGAAGATAAAGAAAAAAAATTCTAAGTCACACACAACTTTCAACTGCCTTCTGGTTTTATGCATGGTATGCTATATTAGGCTGCAGGACAGTCAAGGGATGCTGCACATGGAACATGGAGGCAGGTGAACCAGCTGGGGAGCAGCTCACCACACTGCCCAGGAGGGACAACCCTTAAGCAACAACCTCCTGGTCATGGGGAGGAAACAAAGCTTCCCCCAGAATGCATTGTTGCCATGTGTTGATTCTTTATATCCCACTGGCCCTTGCCCTTTGTTCCACCCCTGTACCCTCATCTCATTCATTCTGATGTCCTGCCCTTCCCTCTCTAGCCCTATTTAAACCCCTGCTCTGTCTGGGAGAGTTCTTCATTCCTGGAAGCCTTGGGGTAGGACTCAATAAAGACCCTCCTTGGAGCCCCATAAGAAGACTCTGTCCCTGTGCCTTCCTTCTGCATCACTCATGGCTGAAGTCACCCCAGAGCTGGAATCCCTGAGCGAGGGCAAGTTGAGCCTGTGCACCCAGGACATACTTTAAAGACTTCTCTGGGAAGGTCACAGCACTCTGCCACCTCCTCCTGCAGGAAATGAAAGGCTCAGGGCCACTGGGATTGCTGGTGAGCCTGCCCTGTGCTGCAGGTCTTGCACAGCTGGCAGCAGCTCAGCCAGAACAGCTCCCAGAGCCCAGCAAACAGGAGCGCAAAGCAGGAGCCACGTGAGTGACCCCGCTTTCAATGGGCAGGACAGGGGGAGCCTGCAGATCTGCAAACCTGGGGCTGTGAAAGAAGCTCACCCTGGGAAGAGCAGGGGGGGAACTGAAGGAGATCCCTACGAGGTCAGGCTGTTGGCAAGTGCAGTGAACAGGTCTGACAACTTTCATTACCAGAACCATATCACAAAGCACCTTTCAGACACACATCCTGACTTCCTATTTACTTCCTGCTGCTTTCCAAGCCCTGACAGAGCCCTGTCCCATTACCTGCCCATGCTGCAGTAATAGGGTGAAGTGAGGTTTTCATACTGGTGCTTCCAAAATGCAAATGCCTAGTGACAGGCAGCATGCTCAGAAGGAACCTGTATGCAGTAATTCCCTTCCCCATCAGTCTAAAACAAGTCAAGCATCATCCTTCAAAAATCATACAAGCCCACCAACTTTTGTTGCTTTTTTTATTCTTGTTACCTTTTTTTTTAAGATTATGTATTAATTCAAAGGCTGCTTCACTGTTGCTCTGAATACACTTCCTTGGTTTTACTATCATGAAAGTTTGTGATTGAAAATTTCATACCCACTCTTGTCTGGCTATTTGACTAAGTGAAAACTAGCTAAACTTTACTTATACCATATAAAATATAAAATATAAAAGGAGAGGCTTGTCCAAACTTACTGACAGTTTGAAGAAAAGTAGAATTACTAGATAGTTAGAAGAACACAGGAGTGATTTCACATTAAATGTAAGAATCATCTAATTTAACTTGTGGCTGCCATGCAATGATGTCCTGGAGAATAACTCTCTGAACATCATTCACCTTCAAGTCAAATTATTTATCTTCAAGTGCCATGGGAAAAACACAGCCTTGAAGCACCACAGCGAAGATAAAAATAGCATCCATAGCTTTCCCTCTAATATAGCAGATATTGACAAACTAATCTTTTCCATTATTCTTCACAGGTTTGCACTTAATCTATTTTTTAACTTCAGTTGCTCTAGGAACCAGGCCTATACCAATGCAGAGAAAGAACTGAAGTCACAATAGGCAGCCTTCAATCCTGCTCAGAGAAAACACAAGGTAAAATGCTTTTTAAAAAACCCCAGAATTGATACCAGAATCTTCTTTGGTCAAGTAAGATTTAAATGACACATTTTCCTCCAATGGCAGCTACATACAATGTGATACTCCAACTGTACATACAAGGTACAAGTTATGACATGTTTTTCATTTAGCTCTAACTAAAATTACAATCAACATGATTTTGTAAGTTGCTTTAGGAAGTTGCAATTAGACTATTCAAACACCTTTACTAAAGCAACATAACTGAAACATTCAACTCCACAGAACTAGTAAATTTCACAAATAATAACTCACCCAAGATTAGAAAAGGGGACTCTTTCTCCAGCCTATCTTGCTGCTGGTTCTAGAAATTCTGTATTAGATTTTCAGGGACTGGTGGAAGGAGTGAGTAAACAGAACCACCAAGAAATATTTGGAAGATATTTCTGATGTAAAAACACAGGTGTGGCACCAGGGATAAGGGCACTTGGGATCAATGGTCTGCCATGCACACAAAGAGCTCATGCTCAGCTGCTGTGCTTGGCCACCTTTAGGTTCAGGCTTTATGAGTAAAGTGCTGATGGGAACTTAGGACTTGTGTATTTATCCATCAGAAGACCTAAACCCTTGTCCATGCATGAAACATGATGATTCATTATCACCATCTATCATCATCTTGAGCCTCCAAACTTGGTACAAATCCACATATTGGTAGAAATGCGAAGCAGGCAGTCTGGTTCTTTTGAAACAGCATTAAACAAAATTACTTGGACTTGGAAAAGTGTGTGGCTTCTACAAACTCCATTATGGTGGTATCTGAAAACCAGTATTACCAGTATGATACAAGATGCTACAGAACCTTGCTGTTCCAAAGGGAAAAAAACCCACAAACACAAAACTTCATAAACATTTGCAGCTAGACCAGGAGAGATGAAAAGGGCTAAGATAAAGTTCCTACTCAGACACCTGGGCTCCATAAGTGTTTTGTGTTTATTTGTTTAAGGAAAAGTAAATAAGCAACATAAGCAAGGCTCGTCTGTCTCCCAAGATCTGCCAGTAGCTGCAGCATTGCCTTTGCCCTGAGCTTCACCCAGGTGATGTTTCATAACTCTGGTTATGAAAACATGGAATAAATTCCCTCTCCTAGCCAACAGGATGTGTTCACATCTCTCACCTCTCCAGGATGTCCTTTTCTCTCCCACCTTACCATCCACCTCAACACTGCTGTGCATTGATCTGAACTTTCTGAATGTTTGGAGAGAGAAAGAGCTTTAGGATTTTCCCATACAAACTGGGGAACAAGATATGCCTAGCATGCTAATTAATCCCAGAAGCAGTTTAGCTACAGCCAAGGTTTTTATGATTACACTGCAGGAGAAAAAAAAACAACAAGGAGTTCTTGTCAGGGAGCAGCAGGGAGGAAAGCAAAGAACACAAGCTGGGTATTACTGTCCAACTGCAGAGCTGACCTTTCAATATTAAACAAAACCTCCTACATATGCTGGAATTAGGTGAGGTAGGTGGCTCAGGCAGGAAAACAAAGAAAACAAAGGAAATAACTTATGCACCTGCTATATTACAGAAGAGAGAGACAGTGAAAAGCAGCTCCATTTAAGTGTATATGGTCACAGAAACCAATCCCAGTGACTGAAGTGGCCACATGAATCTAAATGGAAAAAAATATTTGAAGAAGTCAATGAAATTAGTGGTGAATGAATTAAGAGAAAAACAGCAGCAGTCTGCTCAATGTGCACAGGAACAGTGTATCATACTGACCCTAAGCCAAATTTGGGAAAAAGGACACACAGATTAAAGGCAAAGTCAAGGAGGGTCTGAATGGCACAGCCAAGAGAATTGGAAAATCAGGATGGATGGTGGGACTATCCAAAGAAAGAAACGTGGCAGGCAAGAACGAAGGTAAAAAAACACTGGGAGGTACTGGACACATGTTCAACCTGAACTGAAATGCTCACAAAGGTTTTTTAGAGTAGTGAGTTTATGCACTCATCCTCTCCCCAGGACAGAGAAAGCTACAGGGAACAAACAACCAAAGCAAGGACATGATCTTGCTCCTTAGGTCACCCCCAGCACTCCCATCCAGCACGGGGGCATCGTGTGCAGCCACACTTGGGGACATCTCCCAGAGCTGAGCTCCTGATCTCCCTGAAGGTGGCACAGCTGTCTGTCACCTCTTTGGCAATGGGGCACAAGCCACCAGCACATGCTGCATCCTCCCTGAGCCAGGCAGAGCCTGCCATGGGAAGGGGCCTCCTCTGATGCCTCTCTCTCAGCCCAGGGCTCAGGGCAGGTGTGCAGCACCACAATCCCCTGCACAACAGGCTCTCTCCAGCCTTTCACCTACATTTCAATATCAAACAACTTTTAACTGCATCCCTTCACTGACTTGAACTGTTAAACAAATAAAAGAGTAAAAGAAAAAAAGCTGTAAGACAGGCAGGGTTTTATAATACAGTAAAATTCCTCTTTATAGTTGGGTGTAGTGTGCCAAGTTTATTTTTAAAATGCCTTCAGGGCTAAACTGCAGAAAATAGAGCTTTGCAGATAAGAATACCACTAGCTCTCTTAAAGGTGAATACAAGAAGCTGTGTACTATCAGGAACCACATACAGAAAAATACAGAAGACACAAAATCATTTTATCATTAGAAAAATTGTACTGTTCAAAAAGACTGACACTGCCTTACACTACAGAGAACCTACCACACTATCTGCCAGCACTAAGGGAATTTCAGGAATATTTCTATTACAATACTGATGTTTTCTATTTATCACAACTCTCCAGAGCAAGCTTACAAATCAATATTTTTCAAAGAGTATCACTCACATAAACAAAATTGCTCACCTCTCCAGAAGAAAAGGTTTAAACTAAAGTTATGTTAAAGCAAGCAAGAAAGAAAAAAATATAACCTTTTCTCACAAAGAGAAATCTTGAAATGCAAAACAATTACAAGCAGTTCTAGTCAGTCATAATTCTGAACTGTGAAAGATCAAGTTTGGCATGTTAATATCTACCTCTGGGAAAGCCAAGAGACAAGCAAATTGCTCCATAAACATCTCCATCTTATTGCTGGCTATGATGATTTTACGACAACTTACTGCAACTGTGTACTTCCAAAAAGCACAGAAGCTACTCTGAAGGTGGAATATTCACAGCAACATCTGCAATATTCTGGAATTCTCATGGTCACACTGCACCTGCAAGGAAAAGCCTGCCTGGCATCTGGGCTTCACCAAACCCACCACATTTCAAGGTTCACTTTTAGGGTATTTTTTTCTGTGAAGCATTTTGGTTTTATCACAGATGTTTCTAAGAAATTTAAACCCCTTAAACAATAACTAGCAGAAGGTTTTTGTCACAAAATTTTTAAAAAATCAACATATATCAGAATGAGAACTAATTCCTCAATACTTTAGAGAACTATGCCTGATTGATAAAAGAAATGAAAGAAGTGGAAGCCTTAACATATCAAGCAAAGGTCCTCAGAAGAGATAACTCAGGAAACCTTTACAACCTCCAGTTAATGTCTGACATCTTTAAAAAGGCCTTATTTCATATCAAGATTAGCACTTACATTAGAGAAGATGATTTTTAAGGCAAAGTCAGACATGCAACATTAATACACCTGGATTTTCACAATCCTTTCTCATCTTCTCACCTATTCACTGGATCAAAAGTTTTCTTTTCAGATGCTCTCACAGTTATTTATAAACAAAAGCAAAGTTAAAAGCATGCATTCAGGAATCTTCACATTTCCTCATAAAAGGGACCATTACAGTTTTCAGGAAAACAAGGCAAAAAAAAGTACTTTCAAGCCATTCTGTATATTGTCTCAATCATTCAAAATGCTGTTTTATTGAATACTTGCAATGGAACCATAGTTCTATTTGTCTTTATTCCTATTGTCATAAAAACATGTTGAGTCTGCCAACTTTTACCAACTTTCTTCCTAAAAGGAGGGTCAGTGTTTGGTAGCCATCTCTTACTGAATTCTCAAAACACTGCATTAAAAAGGTAACCACAAAAAAGGGCTCAGACCTAATGTAAATGATCATATGCTATGACATCATTGCAAAGAGATTTCTGTAAGTAATTCCAAAGTATGTTCTACAAAAAGCCTAATGTTCTTCACAGCACTCACTGTGAGATTTGAACAAGAAATTCCAAGAAAAACAGCTTTTCTTATCAAAGAGCTTTTTCTTATCAAGCAACACACAACAATTTAGCTGAAGACATTTCTTTCATCAGTCAGCCCACAGAGGAGCTGAGATTGTAGTCAAGGCAGAAGAGTAAATAACTCAGTCTGTGTCAGACTGAGTTAAGGGATGCAGGTTACAATCTCAGCGCAGCCTCAGCCAGCCCTACACCCTCCATTCCAGTTTTCCACTGGAGATTAGGTTCATCTTCACCTATAGAAATGAAAGCCTTTCAAAGGAAATACTGTATCAGTTTGAAGCAATAAGATGCAATTTAAAACTTGATTTCTCTGAAGTACATCAAGAAAGCACAAGAAAGGGGATTCAGTTCTTCAAATCTAATTGCATACATTTGTACTCCAAACTCAAGTCTCAATACACAAAATAGGATTTTCCAAGAAGACTGCAGACTTCTCTCTTACCTAACAAGCAGAGCCCACTAAATCAGAACCCCACAGAAAGTAAAGAATAAAAAACTATTTAATTTCTTTTTGAAGCTTGCACAAAAACAATAAAAACAGCAGGCTAGCATCAATACTGAAAAAGATCATTCAGCTTCAGGTACTTTGTATTCCTCCTTATTTCTGTTGCAGACTCATCTTTTACAATGAGAGGGTTTATATGTTCATTTCTCTGGAAATATAAACTTTCCTTTTAAAAAACTACCTTTATAAGCAATTTATATGAATAATAAGTTTTTAATCCTCTGAATCCTAAGGCAGCACAAGGCTTCAAGTGGTGACATGGAAACCAAAACCAGAACAAGACACAGAAGGTGTAAAGGGCACTGAACCACACCTCATGTTCCTGAGACCTAAAATGTTTAAAAAAGTTTGAGATAATACCTTGCACGAGCTTCTCCCAAACATCAGAGTTCAGATGCTCCTAAGAGGAAAGTTGCAAAGTCAAAAATACTTGAACAAACATATTTAAATCATAATACATCTATAATAAAATCCATATTTATTTTAGAAATTTCTCCTATGAGTCCTTCTTAACAATCATGTTAACTGTAGATGAGGGCAAGTTAGGAAAAGTACAGGTATAAACATTATACCACAGTGTATAAACTGCCATTCAGGCTATAAAACTCCTGCCCTATCATCCTACATCTCCTTAAAACCAGACAAAAGTTTCTTTATGAACTTCCTGAACATGTCCAACAGACAGCTTCAGAACTATAAGAAGTGCTGGTTTTAGTTTCTCTGCTGTGTTGTACTTTTCTTACAGCATGAAAGTTTTAGACAACTTCCCAAAATGTTCCAGGGTTGAGATTGGGTTTTGGGTTTTTTCAGGCTGGATACTTTGGATTTATTTGGTCACAGTTACATTGTCTATAAATAATAAAAAGAAAGTACACAAGTAGCTTCAGAGAGAATGAATGAAAAAGAACCCTTGTGATGATGCAGTATATTGATGATATACAAATCACGTTTTTTCCGAAACAGCTCCAGCTGATCAAGTTTTATGCTATTCATGCTATACAGAAAGCTAAGGAAAATGTGATCACTGTACCAGTCAGGATAAAGCCAACACAGAACCTGACATAAATAATATCACAGAACATCATCTTGTACTTAAACTATTCCAAAATTATAATAATCATAGAAGCACAAATTGCTTATAACAGCTAAAGCTGGAATAAATACATGAAATTCCCAGTCACCCTGCTGCAAAGCTGCTTATTCAAGTTACTCGTGCATCATTCAAACTTCCAGCTTGGTATTTCTTCAAGCATCACATTCACTGTTTCTAAATGTAGTCTACTTGTCTGAAACTTTTCACCAAGACACAAAAAATCAGCGTTATATAAAGCCCTCTTTCCTGATACTGATGATGCACAATATGAGTCACCACTTCAAAGCCTCCAACACACCAGCACAAGACACATTCTTTTAAGTCACGAATAAACCCTAAAGTGGTTTCTTCTGTCTTCCTTCTAATGAACTATCCTTGGTTCCCAAAGCAAATTGAAACTCTGACAGTCAAGAGAATATGAGCTCCACAAGCAGAAATTAAAACTTCTTAAGAATACATACATCTCCTTTAACTCACTATTTGCCAGATCTGCTATTTTTAAAGCTTTTCTAAAAAGGCTGGAAAAACACAATCACCAGTGAAACATTAATGTGGTATCTTTATTTATTTCTTTTCCAGGCTCTTTACAGTGGATTTGCAGTGTGGTTCCATGATCTGCAAGAGAAGGGGGTGGAAAGGAAGAGAGGGTTTGAAAGTTCAGTGCACACTCTTTGCCAGTGGCAAGAGCCAGGCCATCCCAGGTGAGGATTCACTCAATATAAGACAGATAAGCTAAACAACTTCATTGCTACAAGAACTAGACTTTTTTTTTAAATGTGCAATAACCTGTTGATATGACTTGGCCCTGAAAAATAAGACAGGAAAAAAGAGGAAAAAATCTGAAAATTATCCTTGCTGAGGAAATGATTATTCTGTCCTGGCTGGTGACAGCTTCATCCATAAAGGGCTTTTACTCAAACACTTGAAGCCCAGCCCACCTGCATGTGTGAGTGTGCAGGCAGACAACTCCTCCAGCCCAGACAAGCAATGCTGCAGGTGTGGGCCACAGAGAGCCCAGCAATGAGAAGCCACTGCTGCAATAGCCCAGTAGGTGTGGAAAAATCTCCCAAGTAGATAGTCCACCACAAGCATGCACTGCAACTCCTAAGTACCACTTTATTATTACAAAACTCTAATTATAAAGTCAACATATGGGTATAGCTAAATGTGCACACCCAGATAGATGCACATATAAGTATACAAATACACCCAAGGAAGTCATAAGAGAAAGGCAATAATTTGGGTTATTTCTGAACAACAAAGTGAAAGGATGCCCAGATGAACTGAAACAGCCCTGCCAGTGTGAAGAGCACAATGCCAGGGACCACCCCAAATCCTCAGAATTGGGTGATGCAGCAGGACAGATACTGCTCCACTGGAACAAACACCAAAGGAATTTCCCAGGGAACTATCTTTGTTGTCTTTTGCCACGAGAGAGGCCAGTACCCACAAAGAACGTCTCTACAAGCAATGACCCAGAACTAGTGAGGTGCTTAGAACTATCTGAATTTATTCACCCCCAGGAATCATTTTCACAGCAGTACAACCACCCCATCAAATAGATGTTCCACCACATTTTCATCATTTTCCTTCTTTAAGAGGAATATTTCCAGTTGGTGGAAGGTCACTATTCCTCTCATGATTCCCAAGATCCCAATCTAGAAAGGTCTTGCTTTTTATCACTAAAGCAAAAGCTAAAAATGTTATCAATGTACCTTAAATCATCTCAGATAAATACTGATGGTGCTTTACACTGTAAATGCAGCTTTATTCTTGTTTCTACTTAGTCTGCTTTGAAAGGAAGCAATTACATTTCTCAGCTGTTTCCACATGATTTCTGGTAAGGCCATCATGAATGCCATGTGAAATTTTTGGCTATGGAAGACTGCTTTTCCAAGAATGCAATGTTTTGTGATGAAATACAGCATTGTACATTATCACCAATAGTTATATTTTTAATTCACAAGTATAACGTGAAAACGTGGCTTTTTGGTCAAGTAATAGTTTTTGACATCCAAGTTTCTATTGCAATTTAGCCACAACAGCAAGAACTAACACAGATCAGAGCTGAGGTCTGACAGTATTAGCACCTTGTGAATAAAGCACACCATCAGCTCTGCAAAAGTAATTCCATCAAAAATAACAAGCTATGAATATATATAGAAAATTTGCTGTGAATGGCAGCAATGTAGTATTCAAAAACTTGTTGACTGCAGGAAATTTTAAAAAGAACTCCCCACATTTCTAGCCATAGAATAGGGTTTTGGTTGGGTTTTTTGTTTCTTTTAACTAAGACTTAAGCACACAGTCTCTTATAACTAGAGTACAGATGGAATCCAGCTGAGATACTTAACATGCTCCTCTAATGCAAATTTTAATTTCAAAATCAGTAACAGGTTAAGGAACATTCTTGCTCACTCTTTTCTTGCTTGGTTCCTTCCTCAACCCTCAGCCTCCTCTCTTTGCTCTGCCACTTCAGTTCCAGCACAGTGCAATTGCAACATCACTAGAGAGATGCAAGGTGCAGGGAAAATAAAAATACAAGAAGATTAAACAGATGTGAATAGCTTAGGACCCCAAACTGCCTTAGGAACAGAAATTCTTAATATGTCTGAAAAAATCCTCCAAGACTTTTCCACGCAGCATAAAGCCCAGCTCATGCCACTATCCTGAGCAATCAGCCAATAAAACATGCTAAACTGGAACTTGCTGACACAAGAGCTCAGGCCCTTCCACTGGGACATGGGTAAAGCAAGGGCAGCTGGCTGGGATGCTGTGAGCCAGCTCTGGCTGCTCTCAGCCACACAGGCACTCCTCATGGCAGCACAGCAATGCAGCAATGTCACCTCTGCTCCCCTAAAATGACCTGTGTGCACAGCCCTGAACTCAGTGCACAAGCAGAAAACTGAGAGGCTGCTAACTCACAGAGCTGTAACAGTATCTGCCAAAGAACCAGGGACAAGCTCTGCCAGGGGCAGACCTCGCTCTGTCGTCCATCAGAACTTGCTACTTCTATACATGGCTGTTTCAGTTCTCATTAAATGAACTACACATAGACAGCATATTATGGATTAAAAATTCCACATGAGAACATCTGCTGCTACCACACTTCTGCAAAAGTTACACCATATCAGAAAACCCCCTGCAGAAGCATGCTATGCTATAATTTAATTAATATTTTTTTAGGTATATATTTAAATTCTCACTGAATGCTAGCTGGCATTGGTTCTGCCAAGCTTCTGGCAGCTTCTCATAGAAAACAGCCCTGTAGCCCCCCTGGTACCAAAACTGTGCCACACAAACCCAAACCAAGCTCTAAAGCCACTGCTGAACAAAGCTAAAGATTCTCTTCACAAGATTCTCTTCTCTTTCACAATGAAAATGGCAGGTAACAGTTACTGCAAATGAAGGATGGTGTCTTCCTGCAATGCTTGGGTCTAATCATTCAGTCACATTATTGCAGTGTGCCACTGATGACAGCTGAAAGTGAGCACTAGTGCTGTCCGCAAATGACAGAGAATACCAAAAAGAATAAAGTCAAAAAGCATAAAGAAAAATCAAAATGTGCTCACACACCACAACAAAGCTCATACATACTTTTTTCTGTTGAGACCTATTCTATGAAAAATGCTGATATCAGTTTTACTCAGAGGGAGGATTTCCCTCTATTCACTAGTACCTATTTTGGAAAGGTAGATCATAACTTCTGGGGTTACATTGATCAGAGATTTTTTTAGAAGGTAAATCCAAACAACTCACCCTGATTGAGGTTTTACGAAGCTACCTTCCAAAGTGCCTGATCATCACCCCCATACACTAGCTAGTGATTTTAAGTGGCTTGCTTATACCAAGTAAAATCCATTATAAAACCAAACACCAGTGTTCAAGAACTTCTGACTTCTGGATGTGTGTAAAAATTCAGTAGTTTTAAACCCTGCCACATCAGCTTTACTTCTTTATTAAGGAAAACAAAAGAGAATAGAAGATTTGATGTTGAAGAACATAATCCACCTTTAAAAAAAAGCTACAAATCCTTTCAATCCATAAATACCTGTTGTAAACCTACATGGTGACTCCAACAGTCACATTTTGTGCAGAAAAGCTGTGCTGTTTCAGTAGTTTTCAGGTAGATTGCCCACACATAGGTACCGACAGCAAGTTCAGTAAGTAGCACAAAACAGTGCATATTTCAACAGTAGATGTTCTGTCTAAACAACACAAGAGAGTGATTTTTCCAGCAAAAAGCATGGTCAGTCAGTGGACAGAATCAATTATTAGGAGGTTTTGCACACTCCATGTACTTGACATGATGCACCTCACTGCGACTGAGTCACCTCCACTAGATTATCACCTATCATCACATTTGCTCCAAGTTCCACAGTGTCTGTGTGCTTGAAAATTCCAGGCATACTGTTACTGAAACATGAGAAAAGGTGCAATTTCAGTCCCTGACATCTTGCATATCCACCTGTAGTGGCAAAATCTTTTGGGCTGGAGGCCAAGTCAGACCTATAATGAAGCTTTGAAGATCTTGGTTTGAAGACTCAGACTGCAAATTAATTTCTTCAAAGAAAAACAGTGAGAAAGAAAATGGATTGCAACTAAAGGATTAAGGGCAGTGGAGTGTTGATGTTTTTGTTTCTGTAATTTAGTTACAAAAGTTAACAGGCAAGATGAGAAAGTAGCACAGATATACATTTGCCATAAATTGACCTTCTCAACAGGTGGCCTTTAACACTGCCCATGCATCAAGACCATGATCCTAGCCAGCTATAACAGTATGTGCTGCTTATTGAAACAGACAGAAAAAGAAACTGGAAAAAAGACAATTTATGAGTACTCTTTATCTCCATCTGCTGCTCAGCTAAGAATGAAGAATTGCAGGAGAGACTAGCAGAAATCAGTTTCATAGGAAGTTTATACACATACAAACCTTAAATTACCCAATTCTATTGTACATTGTTTAAGCAAGGCAGTACACAGATTAAAATTTGCTACATTATGCTGTGTATTCAGTTCTTACCCATAACAATCTGTTTACCTAGAAATGAATAGTATTAAAATGTATAACAAGAAATATAACAAACCTGTTAAAGTTTCAAAGGAAACTGAAGAAACTTGAACCCAATTCCCTGCAATCTTTGCTACATGTAGCAAACACAAGCAAAAACAATTTCAAGCAAAGATTCACTTATCCAGTTGCTGGAAACACTTCAAATATAACAAAACAAATAAAAAAAAAACCAACCAACCAACCCCCAACATGTCTGACTGATTTTCAGTGAGGTTATTATTTTAAAACACTGTGTTGCTTTATAATGCCTAATAAGACACTTGTGCTATTAAAATACAAATGAGACATTCAGGTTTCTTTCTACCTGCAGCATCGTATTTGTTTTAAAACACATCCCTAAAGCCTCCTAAAATGTGCACTTAAAATGCTAAATTGTAAGACTGGAAAAAAGTGATTCAAGCTTACATTCTCAGCTGTTTGTAAAAGTTTCCTAGTTTCCTTGCATGAGTGCATGTCTGAAGATGTATAATTACTTTCAATAAAACTAACAAGTAAAAATCCACATTAAAGCTGACATGTTGCAACTAGAAAGCACTTTTGCAATTTATATGTCAACAAAGAGAACATGCAAATTATGTAAGCAAATGGTTGTTAGACATTCAAATGTTTCAGTTTTACAAGTAATGAGAGTTTCTTTATAGTGAAATTTATTCAGACAATTGGTGATGGGCAACAGTGCTTCTCAGCTCAAACTGCACAAGAAATGTGCACAAAAAAAACAAGAATACTTGATTAAAAGTATTGTTACTTGCTGAACTAGCTCAGACATATTTCACATTCAGTTGTCAACACACAGAGTCACCTCCACTAAAGATGTGCATTCAGTTTTTGTACTAAGTGATTTTAAGAATTAATTACTGAATCTAATTTATAATTACTAATTACCTGTGGGGATTTACACGTGCCATTATTAGAAAACACCTTTGAGAATAACTGAAGCTGTAGGATCTCACTGCCATGGTCTGAAGAATCAGTTCCTGCACACCACAGCAACTCTACCTGATGCTATGGAATTGATAAATTGCAAAATACTTCAACTGGTTGCACCAAATCATCTATGAGCTTCATCAGGGATGCCACAGGGACAGAAAAGCTACAAAAGCTCAGTTGAAGGGCAGTTAGATCACACAATTTTTTATTTTATTTTTTTAGTAAGTAAAACATTAACTAGGCAGGCCTAGCATCAAAGCCTTAGCCCAAGTACCTTCCAAAAGCTGGGTAAGAAATTTTACTTTCAAGTGAAGGGAATGACAAGAGCTCCCTTTCACTTTCAAGAGGACTAGGATATCACTCTAAATAAATATATATTTTTTCAATTTTTAGCAGAATTTAAGGTTAATCTAGGGCTAAATTAGGGCAAATCTAGTCTTGCTGGAAGAAAAGAAGAGGCCATGACTCCCAAGAAACTGAACTGATTAAGAAGGGCTGATCTGATCACTTTAAAGCAGATCAGTAGAAAATTAAACTCATGAACAAGGTGGATAAAAGACATTGCAAAAGTATAAACACAACTACATTTCTACTAATTTTGTTCAAGGGAAAAGCAGAAGTAAGCAGCACCCAGGAGTATTGAAATTTAGGATGATTATTCTATAATCAGATTAATTCCTATCTAAGAGGCAAACTTCTGCATCTTTCATATGACAAACTGAGGGCTCTGTTTTACCATATTGTTACTTCAAGCTGTAACTCAATTTTAGTGTCCCATTCTCACAAGATATTTTGCTCTAATTTAACAACTCTTTAGAAAAAGCTGCTAGAAATGTCAGTTGAAACTCAAACATTGGTGATGTTCAGTAGTGAGAGAGCAGGATACAAGAGGGGCTAATCCAGCCTTTCTGCATAATCTGAATTATTCCCCAGGGTGGTTATTTTACCCTCAAGGTTTACACATTAAATACATGAATGCAAAGAACCGTAAAAAATTGAAATCAATACAATTTCAGGTCACACTGTTTTTAGGAAAATATCTAAATTATGCAGGAGTCTTGACCTGGACATTTCTAAAAGTGCCTTTTATGTGACATTCATCTACCTAGACAACAATCAAAAAGGTCAGTGCAGCACAACCTTGCTACCCTTAGCCATACCACCACAGGCAATGGAAATCAAGATACTGAGCACAAGAAAGCCCAGGAGATGCCCAACAAAATCCTGGTAACTCTTTTAACCCTCAGCAACTCAATATTCCAGCTATAATATAAGCCCTACCCAAGCAATCCCTTTCCTCTGCTGGGGGATGACAAACAAGAATATGATAAATATGGCCTGACAACCCTGACTATCCTTCTCAAAAAAGCTATTTTGGCTAGTTCTGCTAGTATGAGGAATCTGTCACAAACATTTTTAATTCAATTTAAAATGATGAAGGGACTGGAGCACCACTCCTATGAGAAAAGTCTGAGAGAGCTGGGACTGCTCATCCTGAAGAGGAGAACAAGGTCTCATCAACATCTGTAAATATGTAAAGAGAGGGGGCACAAAGGATGGAGCCAAGCTTTTCCAGAGGCTCCCAGTGTCAGGACCAGAGGCAATGGGCACAAACTAAAACATCTGGGAACACTTTTTTACTGTGAGGGTGACTGGCACAGCTTGCCCAGGGACATGGTGCAATCTCCATCTTTGGAGACACTCAAAAGCCATCTGGAGATGATCCTGGGCAACTGGCTCTGCATGAGCCTTTTGAGCAGCAGGGCTGGTCTCTGGTTTGACCTCAGCCATCCTGTAATTCTGTAGTTCAGGTGAGGAAAAAAATGCTTAAAGCCATAAAACAAAGATCATGATCCTTTCTCAAATTTTCTTTGCAGACAAGGCAAAATGAACAAGAAAATTATACCTGCTAATAGAATATAACTTGGCATTTAATTCTACAGTTAAATATTATTAAAATTATAAAATACAGTACTTTAAAATATAACATTAAAATACAATATTGTAATCCTGGAAAATTATTTTCTTTCAGCCACCCTAACTAAACAAAAAAGTTACCTTAAAATAGGTGCAATATTTTCTAGTCCCTAAACAAACAAAAAAAATCAGACGAAGTGTGAATTTCCTGAAACAGTAACTGGATTTCACCTTGAGGCAGTCGCTGCCATTAAAAGCATTCTGGCACCAACAAGAATACCATTATTAAAAAACTGTATGAAAGCACTCAAACCAAGTTTTTGTGAATATTAGTAAAAACAAATCAAGCAAATATTTTTATTCTTGGAAGCTATTATACCTTTAAAACAACAATTCAGGATACCTGATGTTCTTCTCACAAGATAAAAGGACAAAGTCAGAAGAGAAAAACAGACTAAAACAACATGATCATTACTGTGAACATTCTCTAGTTTCAGGCTTACTTAATTTTTTTTTCAGAAGAATGGGACTTCAGGAAAGGTCAGAAACTGGAGGAATCCAAAATAGCCTATACATACTCTTAACTGATAGCTAAGACATTTCCATTCTCTGCCATCTCTACAATCTGAGTTATTTTTCTGGGGGAGGGCAAAGCACAAAAGTACCTCTTCCATTGAAAACACTACACTACTACTTCAACTGCTGAAAGCAGATTTGCCAGCTCACTTGAGGAATTCCAAGAGGAGCAAGACTTGCAGGGAGGGATGTGACTTGCCCTGCTTAGCAGTCAGCAGAAAGCATAAGAGGCAAGCTCTTCTAGGAGAAAAGTCACACTAAAATGTAGCTACAGATGCTCCAGACTGTCTCAGCAGAAGTGTCTTTCACTTCCTCCATGTGGGAAGCAGAGAAGCCTCACCAGGCTAAAGTTAGCCTTTCAATAGCTTGGCAGAACCTCTTGCCTTGGAAAACAGAGGAGTGCTCCTCCCTCCCTGCAACTCTTGGGAGCCCACATAACTGCAAGTACTCTGTCTGCAAATGGAGAAGGCAGAACAAGCCAGTGCAGCTTTATTTTAAAGCTTTATGGCTTTGGAAGATGAGGCTGCTCAAGGAGTGCTCAGTGACAGCAGCACAGACACGGAACAGGACACTGGCAGAGCAGCAGCAGCCCTGGCTCTCCTCATGCGCCACCATCTCCAATGGAACCTGCAAAATTACTCAATTACTTCTTTCTTTCATCAACTCACAGGTACCTTCTGGAAACCTCTACCACAATAATGTATAAGAATAAACAGCTCCACTCTGGATTTGGGTTAGTTTCATTATAGAGAGGAAGCTATAACTGTCTCTTCAGAGAAAACCTTCTTCAGAGACTTCTCTAAAAATAGCCTAAAGCCTATCCAACCTCTCATGAAAAGAAAACCTTCCAGGATGCTTCAAAATAGCATTTTAGAAGCCAAAGCAGAACAAAACCTAAATCAGCAAATGTAGCTATATTCCAAGTATCCAGAGTCAAAGCTTCTGTGTAAAAAAGTAATCTTCCCAGATGAATTTCCCCCACCAAAACTGAAGATTCCTTATGCTCATCATAAAAAATCCCCCCACACCATGCACCCACACACAAACCTGCCAAGAAGACTTAGAATGAAACAGAACAAACCCTTTTTCAAGGTGTACGGTCCAATAAATAAATATCAGTCATTGAACACAAAAAGTTAACTGTCAAAATCTGTCCTTCCTGAAAAAAGGATTGGAAAAAAAATCTGCCTTTTTATTTCCTGACTTTAAAAAAAATAAAAAAAAATATATTAACCTCACAGCCTCATTCAATACCTTCAGTCACATCATGTGTACTTAGGTTCTCTCTCAGGTCTTTGCTCATGTTCTGCTTTTGACCTAAGGCAATCTCATTCAATATGGAAGAATGTGAAGTTTTTAACTGCACTTTGTAAGAAGTTCACGAATGCACAGGTTTGGAAATGTTCATTTCCCCAATATTACAAAAGATTCAATTTCACAGACGAACTTTATGTAGTTGCTGTCGCCAAGAGTAATCCCACTTGTCTCAATCCTCCATCCCCAGCCCTGCACACCTGGCTGGCAGCTCTTGGATGAGAACAGCTCATCTGGCCCTTCACTGTCAAAGTGATTTAATCAGCAAATGTGGGGAGAGAGGCTTTCCAAGGGGCAAAAAGAGGAGTGGGAAAGTGTTCAGTTCTCCTTACACTTGTCCAAACTGCCTCCTTCCAGGCTGAGTCAGCTCACAAGGGCTCCAACAAACAGCAAAGTTGGAGGAGCAGGGGGAAAGAGGCCAGAATTGGTCACAGTGCTGCCAGGCTGCTTTAGATTGGCCCTGGGAGTTGGAAGGGAACCACTTACAAATGCAGAGCAATAGGCTGTCCAGAGAGATGGTGAAAACCATTTTTACCAAGGAAGAATACGTCAGCAACAGGCCCTTGCACCCCAGGGACAACAGTGCATCCTGAGCAGTGCTGGCAAGGAGAGGGAAGTAAATCTGCCTTCCAGTCAGGGCTAGGGAGGCATCTGGAGGGCTGGGTCCAGCTCTGGACCTGCTAGTAAAGGGACAGCATGGACATACCAGAGGGAGGTTATCTGAGGATGATGATTTTGGCCTAGAAACATCTGTCATGCTAGGACAGAAGTAGAACAGATCAGCCTGGAGATCAGCTCAGAGTGGATCATATCCATGTATATAAATATCAGATGGGAGGATGGAAAGAATACTCAGAGACTTGTGGTGATACCTAGTGAGAGCAAGAGGCAGTAGATACAAACTGAAATATGAGAAATTTCATCCAAACATCAGGAAATTTATTTTTACTCGAAAGGTGACTGAGCATTGTCACAGGGCTGCTCAGAGAGGTTGTGGAGTGTCCATCTTTAGAGGCATTTGAAGCCTGACTAGAGCTGGTCCTGAAAAGCCAAGGGGCATGGACTAGACAATTTTAACAGGTCTGTTCCAATGTCACCCTCTGCCCAGTTCTGTGATTATCATAGCTACAAATCATCTATCATGTGCAAAAAGCTATGACAGTATCACCCAAAACCAGGCAATTCTTCATAGACAATGAATTCCTATATGCTTCATTAGTTATCATGACAATATCCTGAATGAATCCTTCAAACATATTGAAGGAACACAAAGAATGCTTGACATGATTCTGGTATAAATACTATGACTGATTTAGTAAAAAAAGGCAAGAATTAAATTCCTGTTGTACATTAGGAAGAGCATTCACCTACAAAAACAGCTCCCATGCTCATGGATCAGCTGTGTAGTCTCAAACCTTACCACACTCTTGTGCAAATCACAGCAGCTCACACCAAGGAGGGTCAGCAAATTAGAGGAAACCCAAACATTTGCAAAAAGGCCACAGCATTGGAAATACATTTGGTCACTTCTTTCCCAACTGGCCTGAAGCAATACCCCAGCATGACACCAGCAATTAGCCTGTTGCTGAACGTGGAGCTGTGACATGACTCAAAGGTCACCTAATCCTGAAACCTGAGATCACGAGCCAGCAAACTGGCAGTTCAAAAGGCAATACTTCTTCAGCTTTTCTCCTCAGTTTGTTAAATAGCATTATAACTTGCCTGTCACACAGATCTAATTCTCACACCATTCCCAGTGGACATTTTACTTTTCAGTCTGAACTTCAATGAACCTACAGCAACTGCTGAGAGTTTTCTTTTCAGGAGAGGTGCAGTAGGATAACAGCCACAAAAGGTCTACAACATGCTAATTAATTCTTTTCCCTACAGACTACTATCATACTTTGATGGGCCTAGAGAGCAGCATAAAGCACCCAGATACTTAATTTTTCTTTTTGAATATTCATTCCATTAATCCATCACCAGAAATGTACAAAGCTCATTTAAATATTATTATGAGGCTGCAGAGGGTGCTCCAACACTGCTTAATAGACAGTTTCTATTCAATCCCATATTCCTCAGCAAATCCCTCACTGAAACAATTAGGATTTGGAAATAATTCTAAAGGCTGGTTAAGAACTGACTTCCCTTAACACCTTGCTTTATCCAGAGAGAAAAGTGACAAGAATCACAAAAGAAATTCTCCTCCCCACACCAACATAAGGTGTTATCAGTGGAAATAGCATCAGGAATGCAGCCCTTCTCCAGCACATTGCCTTTTTCCTGCATCTAATTGCTCCACATGGATCTCATGGACTGGGGAGCAGGGAAAGCAGGCACACAGATATGGAAACACTTTATGGAATATCATTCTCCATATTGCTTTTAAGTTGCTCGAGCAAATAACGTCCCCAGAAGCAGCAGCTGCTGCTTTAAGAGTTGCTCCTCCAGAAGAGCAAAACTTTCAGCTCTTTTTGTGACCACTGAGTGCCACTATAAAGCAGTGCAGTGCCACTCAGTGCAGAATGCAGTGACTTGTGCAGGTACTCCTTGCTTTACTGGAGAGATGGGAGCAGGAATCTACAAAGTAAGAGTACCTCTACTTGTGTATCCCAGATGTTACTTTTTTATTTAGCTGTGCAGAAGTTTTATTTGGTAGCTTGCAAAATACAAAGTACAAGGCAAAAGAGGAAAAAAACTACTTTTGGTTAAAATTAACAAGGATTTGTATTCTCCTCTTTCTTACAGTTTTCTAAATCTCATTACAGTAAGCACACAGTGAAAAATATTACAGTATCTGACAATACTGTCATTTCAATATATTAATTCTGAGCCAGCTGATGAAAATTAAATAGAGGAAATGCTTTTAAAGTATTTAACTTTTTTTAATGTTTAAATAGTGTAATTAGCCAATCTTTTACTCTACTAGTTCCAAGCCCAAAATTAACAAGTTTTAGGTTTGATAATTCACATATGGAATTCGAAACAGAGAACAGATATGCCAAACTCACAGTAAAGCATGCACCACACACCTTCACAGCTCCTTTTGGTAAAAACAACTAGCTCAAAGCACCATGCAGTTCAATAATGGAAACCTTGTCCTTTGCATAAATATCACAGCCTTGCCCTGCTACTCCTGCAGAGGTTTGCTTCCAACACGTGCTACCTGTGCCTCTAACATCTTGCAACAAGATTACTTGCACTAACATTTTATACAAGGTCTGCACCTTAATGTCACCTAAAAATAACTTTGGGTGAGCCTACTTTATGCTAAGGAATTGAATCAGAAGCCCAACTCTCAGTCCCACATGACTTCACCTGGGTTTCAGAGTGGCCCCTGTGTAACAGAAATGAACACCATCCACACAAAACACAGAACAATACAATTGGCACAATTTGGGTTGGGATTTCATTTTACCAGTATTTATACTATGAGTAGAACATAAAACAGAAGCCCAACTCCACAGCTGGTACAAGGGAATATAAAGACCACCCTGCCCCCAAAGGAGGAGTTCGTGCTGCCCCCTCTCCCCAGTTAAGCTGATAACTGAGCCTGTAAAACTATATATTATAAAAGGAAGTTTCCTGTGCTAGAAAGATGATCCAATGCAAGACACAGCTACACAACTTCCAACACCAACATCAGGGAAGTAAGACAGGAGCACATGGCTGCAAGCTGAAAAACCAGCTGAGCACCAGCAGCATTTCTGCACTTTCATTACTGTCCTGGTTGACTTAAAATTCACAAGGGGAGTGCACAAAACTTCTTGATGAGTGTCAGGTATCCTGGACACTTGAGACAGGCAAATATGTCTCTCTTTGCACCAATACATTTGATCATATCTTATTTACAGAAGATTTCAGTCACACAATAGAAAAGTTACCTAATAGGCAGTAAAAGGAGGGAGTAATAAACAGTGTGTAATAACAGGGTTCAAGTAACCAGACTGAGTAACTAAAATCCACATCCTATCATGAGTTTGCAAGAACAGGTTCAAAGGTTAAGATTAGTCATTACTTATAAAACTTTTATCCAACACTGTAAAGCCTGTTTACAGTACAGGTACCAGCACTTAGCATCTAATTCCTGTTTTACTATGCAGCATTGCATCAGTAACTTGATTTCACAAAGAGCAAACAAAAAATAAAATCTGGAAGTAAAAGGCCCCACCTCATTTGAGGACCCACACCCTCCAAATTACAGAAGCATTTTAGTGGAAGGAAACCCTTTTTTTTCCCCCTCGGAAGTTTTGCAATTCCATATACACCAGAGATGCTACCACGAGGGGGAGATGAGAAAGACAGAACTAACTGGAGGGATGGCTAGTGAGGCATCACTTTAACCATGACTAATTAACAGTTGAAAATCACCATTACCTATCTCCCATATGTTCTCATTTGTAAGGAGGAGCTGGACACTGAATCTAAACATATGGCAACAGTAAGTTGCACTCCAATCTTTGAATAGCAAAGTACAGACAATCTGCTCTATTGCTTCAGCTGTAAAATGATATTGCAGGGTAACCTAAAAGGAAAAATCATCTCATAAAAAGCACTGGAGAGAAAGAAGTGGCAAATAAGGAATAAAATGGCTGAGAAACCCCCAAATTAAGCTTTTCTGGCTAGTTTGGCTATTGACCTACATTTAGGGCACCAAATAACCCCTGCTCACCTTCACGCCTCAGTCCCCATTTCAGAGACAGGAAGCATGACTATTTGTATTTGAAAGATGCACAGATGATACCCAAGTTTTGGATCACACACAACATGCAGGCACATGTGGATACATACAGACTGAGAATTGACTGTAAAAAGAGCTGGAACCAACCTCACAACATTTCACTGCTTGACCTGACTGATAACAAATGACTCTGGGCTTAAGCAAAAATTGTGCATATCTTTCCTACAGTAAAGCTAATGTTCCCAGGAGAAAGGTTGTCACCTCTTAACTCTTCAGGATTACTCGTGAATTATTGTCTTACATAGCATATGATTTCTCACAAAGTACGCATTTCTACCAGACACATTGCTTTCCTAAATTAATCAAAAAGCAAATCAAGCTGATCAAATGCACTGAACAAGTCAGATATTATATAATAGACAACCTCTTTGTTTCACACAGAAATAAACACAATGAGGCACCTACAATTCACTAACACTACTTTGTTAACATCAGAACAGTAGATTATATATCCATGAAGACAGATATACATATACTACACTGAGAAATTAACACATTTCTATTGCAGAGCAAAACATGGGTTTAATGTTTTCACACAGGAAAGGATGTAGTCTTTATAAAGATTCATTCATTTTCGGAAAAAAAATGCATCCCAGTTTCATTTCCAAAAATACTTCAAAATTCAGAAGTAAGAGTTATTTTAACATTAACTTACTGGTCTATTGCATCAATTATACACAGGACTGTCTACTATGAAACTGCCAAACAGTAGCTCTCAAATTTCAATAGGAAAAGAAATAAACTGAAAAACAATTACAACCTAAGACTAAAGCTTCCTGAAATAAACTAATTGTCAAAGGAAGTAGTGTGGCAAATTAATTGAGAAAATACAACTTTAAAAATCACTGGACAAAAAAAAATTGTCAACAGAATCCAGACTCTAAAATAAAGATAAATGCCTAAATGCCCAATAAGAAGCCTTGCTTCCTTGTCTCTTCTAGTGAGAGAAGTGAAGGGAAAAAAGCCTACTGCCTTTCTACTTCAGTCTCTGTCTTCCTACTGCCACCACTACTATCAGGTCTAGTATTTGTCAAGTATCCTGACTGAAATCAAGGAGGAAAGAAACTTACAGCAGGTTTGCAATTATGCACAAAACCCCACCAAAAAATCTAAGTGGAAGTAATGTCAAGGAAACAGGAAACATTGCAAGCAGTAAACAAAACTTTTGCACACAAGGGTATGATATAGCCTAGGGGGAAAAATGAAAAAGAAACCAGCAAAAATTTAAAAACCAAATAACAGCAAAGCAAAACAAAAACCAGCCATAAAAAACAGTCTTACTGAAAATGGAATATTTTCTGTAGATATAATATTCTCTTCAAATACACTTAGTCAGTTGCTTCAACAAAACCATAACAAAGCAATTACTAAAATACAATAAAAATACCAAAGATACCCTTCCATAAAATAACTCCAGAAGACCACCAGAATAGCTGAAAGCAGACTCTCCAACAGGAACACATCAGTTCTCAGCCACTTCAATACAAAGAAAACACTAGCCAAATTAACAATTAACACCCATGAGCACCTGTCAGTGCACAATAAGCACTATTTAACATAAGGCCTCTTCCAATTATTTCGTGCTGATCATGACATAACTTCCTTATGCTCAACTTTCTACAAAAAAAGTAAGATAGCTGTGCAGTGCAGAGAAGATCATAGGTTCCTCAAAAGAACAGTGCTACCTATGGTCTTGAGAACAAACCTTTAGATCCAGCCAAACTCTCCAGCATGAACATTCATATCAAAGAGAAACAGACTTAAAGAAAAATCACTGCAATCAAAATTACAGCCACAAAAACAAGACCTGTGTGTACACTTGCAATCAGCACCCATGGCACCACAACGTCTTTACAGGACCTCATGTAACCACCACTCATCACCAAAGGACACAGAAAAAGCCAGCTGCCATTCCCACTTCATCTCTTCCACCTTGGTGAGGACCTGCAAGATTCCTTAAAATACACAGCAAAATAAATCACAGGTTCCAGATGAGATTTGAAGGCCCTGTGCATTTTTGCCTGTTCCTTACATCATTCTAACTCTTCCTTATTCTGTAAGGGCTTCCATCCATCCTGTACCATAAAATTATATCAACTCCATCAAGACATTTTTGTAATGTAGTTGACTAGACCAGATGTCCTGGTCCAGCTTTACAAAAAATACTTAGAAAATAAACATTAAATACCTAGCAATGCAGACATCCACTCTCTATACAGGCATCTTGAAAATAAAGTAAAAAGCAGACAGTGCTTTGAGAGGATTTGGAAGGTTTACAGGAAGAATGCTGGTATGTTCTCATTGGTATGCTAAGAGCACACAGGCTTCAACAACTGGACCAACACAGAAAGGTAAAATTTCTGCCTGCAGATTGGTGCTTATAGAAGGAGAATTAGACAAAGATATTACTATGACAGCCCTCACCATTCATAAAAAACTTTATTAGATGACAAAGATCCAAAAGCCAATTCTAGACAAACATTCAAGACTCCTTTCAAGCTCAGGTCATTTCTTGGCAGGAAACAATAACCTGAGAAAACTGTGGTTTTGAACATCTGATGAACTTCAAAATGCCAGGAAATGTTTCCTACATTAAAAGGCTACAAACGAAGGTGAGAATTGGAAGAATGCAAAGCAAAAATGCAGAACACCCTGAGCATCCAGTTAGTTCAGCCACCTATGATTCTCAGAGATCAAAGTGCCCCTTGATGACAGGAATTAACACATTCCAGCATAAACATCACCCTGATTTAAATTAACCTGTGTTCTATTTCAAAATAAAGAGCAGGCATTTTGAAAGAGCAGGAGAGTCATCCCCCCTTTTTCCTATTTCAAACTATTCTTCTTCCATTTCTATGCCAAGTCTTTTTTTAACCCCATCTTCTTCACCTGTCTCCTCCAGTTTCTTTTCCCCCAGTTGCTTCCCTTTCATTCATTCACCCAGAACGGTGCACCCAGTACTGATGTGATGCCCACTCTTACATTATTCATTCCGAATGGTCATCAAGTATGAATAAAGACCCTACAAGAGAAGAAAAACAAGCTTGTGGCCTACCAAGACTAAGCAAAGTGCAGGCACAACTCAGCTCCTGTTTATCAGCTTTTCAGGGTATCTTATTCCTAAACAGTATCAAAAGCAGCAACAGCAATGCAGGAGAGGGTGGTGAATGTGTAGAGGGACCAGAGGAAGAACCACCATCTATGGGATGAGGAAGGTGAAGAGGAATTGTCAGGCTAGAGGCCTAAACAGTAATGCAAAAAAGCCACTAACTACTGGAGTGACAGCAGGAAAGCCTTACAGGCTGCAGGGCAGGACAGACAAACAGGATGTTGTAAGTCTGACCCTCGTCATCAAAACAAATAAATAAGAGCAAGGCCTTACAGTCACTCCAGCAAGGCATACTGAGCCAGGAATACATTGTAGTTAAGTTGTCCAAACATTCTATCTCCCAAAAAAACCCTCATTCTTTGCTCCACCCTAAATTTAGACTTCTAGAAAATGCATCACAACTTCTGTCACTCACCTGTTCTCAAGAGGCAGGCAGCTGACACTGCCTCAAAGGAAACCCATATCCTGTGACCCTGAGCTGTCCACCAGAGCCAGGCTCAGGGTGTGCTTGAGCTGACTTGGGGGCAGCCCGAGTCTGCAGGACTCAAGGGCCTCAGCTAGCAGGGAATGCAGCAGCTTAGGCTGAATGCAAGCAGGGCCACATGGCCATCACACCAGTGACCCCAGCTTGTCATCTGAGATACAATGAATGGTTGGAATATTGAGTAAGTTCAAGAGGAAAACAAAGACTCAGCTGAGAACAGGTAAGACAGACTCAAATTTAGCATCATTCTCCAGTATAACAATCAAGCTGGAGAAACTTGCTCTTTTACATTGCACCGTGAAGGTGGGTCAGCCTTCAAATGGGAGCCAAATAAACATACACAGCCTTCAATTAATTTATTTTTAACACTATTATTTAAAAATAGTTCTACTGAATTAATTTAAGTCAATGTTGCCAGCACAACTGCCAGGAAAGTAGATCATCATAACTATTAAAGCAGTTAAATGCAGCACATTAACAGCATTTGCACTGTTTATTTTTCAGTTAGTTCAGTAACAAAATGTTCTACTGGGGTCCAGGGCTGAGATATTCTTAGTGGGAGTTTTTTTGTCATTTCTCTAAAATAACCTAGGACAAATGCATTGTGATTTCTAAGAAGTAATTTTTTTGTAAATTCTGTTAAGTACCATCACATTGTGGGAGGAGAACAACAGAATCTAAACATCCAAATCAGGTTTCCTGGAGAAACACCAGAGGACGAGTCTGCAGGACAAGGGACACATTAGGTAACACCACTATTCCTTTCTTCAGAACATTTAGAAAACGTTCTCCATTGGAATCAAACTCAGCTTTAAGCACTGAGAAGACAGCAGTCATGGAAACCAGAAGTATGAATTAATTGAAAAATTGTTAGTCATTTAAAAGAAACAACTTAATGAGCTGTTGAATTATAAGAGCACAATCTGTAGCTCAACAAACTCCTGTGCTGCAGACTACCAAACTTTTTTAAAGAGTCCAGAAGAAACAGCAGTTTCCATTTGTCTCTTCTTTGTCCCCGGGCATCTGCTGCAGGACAGATAAAGAGATAACCACCAGACATTACACCAGGCTAGATGGGCCCTGGATCTGATACATTTTGATTCTGCTCACAGCAATCCACATCAAAAAAATCATTTCACAAGGTACAAATACATTTCACACCAGAGTAATTAAAAACAAACAAGCAATTCTCTTAGTCAATTGCAATAGTGGCCTCCTTCCCTTTTTCAGCTACAGGTAAACCAAGGCTAAGGAACAATATCACTGCAGGTAATTGTCTTGATTGAGCTGCAGTGCTACAGTACATCAGCAAAGAATTATAAGCTCCCACACTTGTGTTCAAACCACTAGATGGTGCTTCTAAAATGAAGCAATTCAATATGCAAAACTCTGAATAATGCATGATGATTTATAAGTTGCCTTCCTCAGGATTGTTATCAATAACACTGATTAATGTAGTTAAATAGCTGCAGACTCTGATCAGAGAGGGGCAACAAGAATAATTACACAGATAAGTGAGATCAAAGAGCTGATCATTAAAACAGTGACTTTTCAAAAACCCAGTAACAGCTGTTTTCTCAAGTAAGAAAAACTCCTCAATCTTCTGTCTTGAAAGTCATTAGTTGCTAATATATATATTACACTAAATAAAAAATTTTGTTCACAGACTGCTGTGCCCAAAGGTTTTGAATACTGTATGGCACCAGTCAAATGAAAGTAAGTTATAAATAGCTTTTACCTGTTCTTTCACTGCTCATTTAAAGACATTTTTCCCAAGAATAAACTTGCTCTAATTCTCTTCTGTGAACAGCAAACCTGTCACTTTCAAGATTTGGAAATCATAGCTAAAATAAGATGCTAGCTGCTTTCCATCTATCACTGGGAAATCATCCTTCCTTTTTTATTCACTCCCCCAAACTAGTATCAATAGTTGCTTGGCAATTAAAGCAGCTTTGTCCTTTTTCATTTCTGACCATTTCCATCCATTTAAATGCTGCTCAAAATAATTCTCTCTCCTACTGCATCTCATTCTACTGACCCAATTTTAAAAATGCTTTTTGCATTTTGTTAAGCACAGTTAACTGTGTACTTTTTTACTACCTTCCATTCTTCTAATGAACTTTGATTCATATTTAAAATCCCTTTTTCTACTTACAATCTTTTCCTACAAAAAATCCTGCAAACATGTTTCTTTTCATACCATTAAAGAAAACAAATCAGCTATTTCCTATCGTACTTACCATCTTTTACTTTTTGGAGTCAGCTCTGCCACTAAGTAACCCTCACAAGGTTGCTGAGGAAGATTATTCCTTGTGAAGTTTTTGATGTTCAACATTCACCTAGGATTTCTAGGACTTCTTTTCTTTCTTTTTTTTTTTTTTTTTTTTTTTTTTGAGCACTTCTCCTCGTGCAAAGTAATACAGAATCTCCTAGAGGTTATTTGGCTATTTTTGAGTTTTGCCACTGGCTCTCACTTCTCTACTTAAAGTGATTGCTCTAGATTCACTACGCATACTCTCTTCATCTTGCTTGCTTATTCCAAGATACCCTTTTACTATCTATTAAGCCTTTTTTTAATTAGCATACCTTTCTGCTGTTTCAAGTCCTTTAACAACTATTAGTAGCAACAATTATTACTAGCTATGGCTCATTTTCATAGAAATATAGCTAAGAAAAAGCTTAAAAACAGTACGAAAAAGGCACTCCATACAGGCATAAAAACAAGCCTCCTCCAAGTACCTGCCATTCCACTTACCCCTAAATGCTATTTCTGCTCACAGAGCACCACTGCAGACACACATTAATAGGCAGCAAGAACCTCTTGAAGATGTAGCTGCTAATCCAGCTGCAGAAAGCAATTATCAGATTTAAGAAACCCACGAACAGTATTTCAGAACAAACACATGGGAAGAAAGCAACTCCAGTTCTCAGCATCTCAAGCACTCCAGGGGGAGAAGATGCTCAGCCTCTGAAGGGTGTGGAAGAGCTGTGCTGAGTACCCACTTGTCAGCAAGTGCTCACTCCCAGCTCCAAGTTGGGGCCATTTCCTGAACCCACCCTCACATGCCCATGGGAGTTAGAGCCTCTGACTTACAGCAGGACTGAGGGCACAGCTGCACTTCGGTCAGCCTCAGAGGAGGGGTGTTAAAAACCACACCTACAAAACCTCCAGACTTGGTGCGTATTTTGTGAGCATCCTTTAACTGGAGCCAGGCATTCTCAAAGCAGTAGCTTTACTAGCAGCAACTACAGATTTGGACTCGCTTACAGGAACATAAGAAATTCTTTACTTAACTGCTTGAAGTTCACATTTACTATGTGAAAGAAACTAGGAGCAAAAAAAACCTCAGACATATAAACACCAAATAAGCAATATTTTTAAAATAAAAATATGAAAAATAAACAGACACTGAAGATGCTTCGGTCTGTTATGTTAAAACATATTCAAGTTGTGGTTAGACACAGACTTTTTTTCTCCCCATCATACACAAAACAGCTCTTTCAAAATATCAATAAACATGAGCTCAATTCAAAGCAGGTAGCCCTGTGAGCTAGTTATCCATGCATTTTTCAAGCTAGTCTCCAGATTTAAGCAGCAGCATTCACAGAAATTGTTCTGAATTCTTTGGACATCAAATGCATTTCAAAGCTCTGCAAAGCCAGCCCAGTTCTGTATTTTGGCTGGAGGCTCAGATCTGCTGGGAGCAGGTTCTGGCCAGACACCTGTGGAATGCTCCAGCAGGTACAAGATAAGAAATTCCCTGAAGTGGCAGGGAACACTTCTAATGTATCTGTGCACACAGACAAATATCTTGATTTAGACAGGATCATTCTTTTGTCTCAGAAGGTGGTGGTGCCTGGGAAGCCTGCAGTGTCCTGAGGAGGTCAAACATCGAGTAACAATTGTTCCACCGATGTGCTGCAATTCAAGAACACTACTGCTTCAAATCACCCCTCAGCAAAAGCTTCAGAGGCAAACACCATCCTCCCTCCAAACACTTAAAAAGGCATTGAATCCACAGTCCCCAAAAGCAAAACACATATTACAGACAACACTTTAAAAATTAAACAACAATCAATGTGGCACAGGAGGCTGGAAACAAAATCTTGTCTCTGCTCTGTCTCCAACACATCAGTAAAAAGTCTGCCTCCCAGCAGCTCCACAGATCACGTCACTGCTATTTATTCCATTCTCTGCTCACCTCCACCACGGGCACTGGATCTGCTCTGTTAGAATGTGGCAGATCAGCATAGCTGAGGAACAGAGCTGGGCAGGAAAAGCACTGACTGAACACGGGTCCAGGGAAGTCGTGCTGCTCTCGTGACATGCTCCCAACATTAGTCAAGACTTTCCACTTCCTACACCCACATTTTCTCTGCCATTCTTGGTGTGTTCAAACAGAGGCAGCAGTTACCAAGTAAATATCCTTGCCTGGATGCAGGTCCTGCATCTTGCAGTAATGATTACCCCAAGACTTCTGTGAATCCACCTTGTTATGCACTCTGCTCTATTCCATTTCCTTGTCTTCACCATTTAAAAGGATTAAGCTGAATTAATTTACATATTTTGGGGCTGTGCTTTTTCAGGGATGAATTATGAAATAGTTCCCCTAGGATTAAGCTAAACCATATATTCAGGTTTCTGAGCAGGCTGTACTAAGAATTTGCTGCACTCTGATGCCATCCCACCCCTCACCTTCAGAAATCCCTCTGAAAAGCCAGCAAAGCTCTGGGCCAAACATCCAGTGGTGCCAAAATCTGCTGCCATGGAGAAGTCCTATTATATGGCTCTAGGATCTGGAATACTTTAGAAGTATTCCCGATTACTGGGAGTAGCAAAATCTACCTGATAAAATGCACCTGGAGCCCACAGTGCCTAACAGAGGGTTACAAGCAACAAAAATCCTGAGACCTGAGAGCCTCAACCAGAATAAATATTCAGCAAAGTCCTCTTCAAAATGCATTACATTCAAAACAGACCCTGGAACCCACTGATCTTTTGGGTAGGAATCCTTGCAAATTCCTTTAAGTAGAAAAGCAAGCAATAAACTAGGAAAGGTACAGTCTCTACATGTGAAATCCTCTGTCTCACCCTCTATAAAAGAAGTGCTATTCAAACCTCTGTGTATTTAATGACATGATCCACACCCACTCAACAGCACACCAGGAAAAATGACTTTTTCTAAAGCTCTTACAATTCGCCAGCATCCCATTCTGAATGCCAGAACAAAAATGATGTTGCAAGCTACTGAAACTAAGAAAAACTGTTGGCAAAGGTACAAATACACAACAAAAAGCAGTGGTGCTGGTTCCAAACCAACAGCAATAGGTGCTCCTGGTTTGAGGCCCAGTGTCACACAACAGGCTTGAAAAGTTCCTTCAACCCAGAGAAGTCCCACAGAACTTTAAGTGTACATTGTTTGATACAGACCCTAAATGCCAAACACATACCTTACAACAAAGGGATAGTATATTAAAAAACAAGTTTTATCACAAAAATATAAAATCTCTATTAGAAAGAAAAACAATGTGAAGTTGAATGACTTTTGTTTAAAAAAAAGTGAAAAGGCCATATTCACAAAGATTTCCTCTGCATTTAAGATGAACAGTATTTCTTTTTATTCATTAACTATTCTTCCCTTAGTTTTTCCCCCGTATAAAAGATATAAAAATAAGAAAATCCAACGAAAGTTATCTATAACTTATTACTGTATTTTTGGTTACCTAATTTCTATATTATTTCCCTTGCAGTTATTAGCAGTAATATCTGACAATTATGTGCTCTTCAGTGGTACTCAAGAGTTAGGACTACATGTAATATCCATAATGCCAGCATAATATGAACTTTTATTTTGCAGTATCACCTCTGCTTTTTTTTTTTTTTTTTTTCCCACTGCAACACACCAGCTATAATTCAGCCAAAAGAACCGAGTACATGGAAGGTTTACAAACTGAGACCCAACATTGATAATAAAGCACAGAAAAAAACGACAGATAGTGACCAACAGGAGCCAAAATTAAATCAAACACTTCAGAAAGTGCATAACGATACTGACTGCTATAATACCTGGACAAGAAAAAGATGTTATAGATGTTCGAAACCAGTAATGCCCTTGATTTACGAGCCGAACATCACATGCCAAACAAGATCACCCTCCAGACAGTTGTTACTTAACTCGAGCCAGAAGATGATAATTTCATCGCAAAGCAAACTGCGATTCTTGGATTCCTTCCAAGAATTTCAAAGCGAGAAGGGCACAAAACGCTCACCTACAGAGCACCTTCCAATAAACCTCCTAACTTGCCAAGTTTCCAGGTGCGCACACACAGCGCTAATGGCACAACAGGAGCGCCCGACCATCTCCGGGCTCGGGGCTGGGCGCAGCCCGCAGCGCAGCCGGGAGCGCTGCCCGGGCACGGCCGCCAGCCCCGCAGCCCCTCGGCGGTGCCGGGCAGAGCCCCGAGCCCGCCCCGGGCGGGAGCAGCCCCGCGGCCGCCGCTCTGCTTTGTCATCCCCGCCGCAGCGGGCGCCGCGCTCCGGCCGCGGCCGCCGGGACCCGCCGAGCGCCCGCGGGCTCCGCTCGCCCCTCACGGCGCCTCCCGCCGCGGAGCGCCCCGCGGCTGCACGCCCGGCTCCGCCGCCAACCGCGTCCCGACTTCAGCCGCGGGGTGACGGTGCCCCCGGGCAGCGGCGGCTCCTCGCAACTTGCCTTGGGTTTGTACAGCCACTTTCGGAACCTGTTCATCATCACCGCGGCCGCTGACACCCCACTGCCGCCGCCGCCACGGGAGCTGCCGGCTCCGCAGCCGCGCCGCTCACAGGAGTGAGGCGAGCCGTGCCCCTCGCTGGGAGCCTCCGCCGGGTCGCGTTCTCCTCCTGCGCCGCCGCCTGGTCCCGCGGAGCGGCCGCCGGGCGCTCCCGTCAGCGCAGGGACCGTCCGGCAGCTCCGCGCGCTCCGCGCCGCCCCGACCGCCCCCAAAACATTGCGCGGCCGGCGGCAGCGCCGCCCCACCGCGCATGCGCGACACCGCCCCCGCGCCCTCCCTTCCCCACCCAATCGGGGGGAGGACCGGGACGGGCCAGAGCAGTCGCCCCGCCCACCCGGCTCCTCATTTGCGTAACACGCGAAGGGGGAGGGGAGACTGCGTGCCGCGTAGGCCACGCCCCGGCGAACGCCTTGTTGCAGTGGCTGCCGGGAGTTGTAGTTTTCTGCGGGCCGAGCTGAGCGCGTCCGCTCGGGAATCGCAGGCTCTACCTGCTGCCGCCAGCGCTGTCCGTGCCCCGGAAACCGGCGCGTCACCGACCGCTGGCTGCCCGTGAGCCGAAACACCGCGGGGGGAGAGGCACTAGCTCCTTGGCAACGGCAGCAAACAACCGCCGCCATCTTGTTTCTCCGCTCCTGAAGTTCCGGGTCCCAGATCGCGCCGTTTGGCAACACTGAGGCGGGCTCGCAGCAGGACTACAGCTCCCAGCAGCCCTCGCGCTCCTTGGCAACGGGGCGCGCGGGGTTCCTGCGCCTGGAGGGACACGGACGGCACGGGCCCGGTGGGAGCGCTGGGAGCGGGATGGGGAGCGCCGGGAACAGCCGGGAGCGGCAGCGGCAGCGGCGGGGACAGCCGGGAGCGGCAGCGGCAGCGGCGGTGCAAGGCAGATGTGGCCGTACGTGACACCTCCGGAAGGAGCCGGGTGCAATCCCCGTTGTGTTCAAGTGGCGGGTGCCACGGGCAGGCTCGTGGCTCCTTCGTCCCTTTATTTTCACACAATCATGGAATCACAGAAGGGTTTGGGTAGGAAGGAACCCTGAAGTTCACCCGTCCCCAACGCCCCGGCCATGGGCAGGGACACTTCCACCGTCCCAGATCGCTCCAAGCCCCGTCCAGCCTGGCCTTGAGCGCTGCCAGGGATGCGGCAGCCACAGCTTCTCTGGGCAGCCTGTGCCAGGGCCTCACCACCCTCAAGGGAAGAATTCCTCCTCAATATCTAATCTAAACCTGCTCTCTTTTAGTGTTCATATTCATTAGGGGTTCATAAGTACAACAGAAAATATCAAGGGGGCTGTGTTACACTGTGGACAGGGTTGCTGGGCTTTGCTCCCTGAAATTTTGACAGCCTTGGTGTCCATTTGCTAACCCACCTCATAAACATAACACAATTTATTTGCAGAAGGTTTTATACAATAAGTATTTAATTGTAGAGTTCTACAAGATAAGAGATAAAAAACACCATGTCATGTTAAGGAAAACACTTGCAGTAGGTATGCAAAACATTGAAATACATGAAAATTAAAATCCTCAAGGTGAACATTTTCCATCTGATCTGTCTGAATTTTGCAGGGAGGCTTAGTTCAGCTCTTTTTAAGAAGGACAGCTTCCATTAGAGGAAATGCAATCTCAGTCTTTCTAGGCTGGGAATGTGGGAGCAGATGTAAAACCTGAAAGAACCTTTCAGGTCACTGAAACCAATTCCTACAATTGTGGCCACTCTTATCCTGTGTAATTGCTTTCAAAATATCTCCAATCTCCACTGTAAAATAAGGTTAAATCAGGTTCTCACCTCCTATAATTGAAATCTACACCTGATAATGGAAGAAAAATGCTGCCATTTTATATGCAGTATAAATTTATGTCATTTTTATACATAAGAATTGGAGTAGTTTTCTAAATGATTGTGTGAAAATAAGGGTGTATATCATACCAAAAGCATTTTATTCCTGATGTGTATATTTTAAAACATTGACAATAATAATAGCAGGTTCTTTAATTAGAAGTGGGGTCCTTTCTATTAAGAACCCCTGTATGTTCAGAGATCTGAAGGCTCTACTACAGATCTTAGTTTTCACATTCCAGTTTGGGGGTTTAATGATTGTTATTTGGGGGGAGGCGTGGATATCAGAGCATGAGAACTCAGATTTATTACTGGTATGCCAGAAGAAAAAGCATTTGTTACTGGCAGAGCTGTTGGAGCCTGAATTATGATTCAGTCTGAAGTACAGAGATATTTCTCCCTCGCTTAACCAAAATCCCTTGTGAGTATAAGAGCCTTGGCAGGTTCTTACCTGAGAAACAAATGATTCTCAGAGGAGTGGAGTAAGTGATTCCTTTGCACAGTGGTGCCTCTTTCTGTATTTGCCATCCCTGGTCATGATCCAACCCTGTTTTGCTGGACTTTTTTTTTATTTGGATATTTTGTCTGGATCATAATAGACACCTAAATGGCTATATTGAACATAATCACAGACAAACTCTTTTTTTCAGTTATTTGAGATTAGTAATGAAAAGTGCTATTTAGGCAGTTATTGAGTAAGATGGTGCTGAAAGGCAGAGTACAATACCACTGTGTCTGGAAATATTATCCTAATATTTAAAAGCAATAAATTAATTCTGTTTACCACAGTGGGAATGAATCATCTGGATCAGGCATTCTTTTCTGACATCAAAATACGACAATATATATAGAATACAAGAATTGTTTTCAAAATTACATTTTTATTTTCACTGTGGAAAGTTACTTTTGTGCTCATTTTTTCCCATTGCTAAACCAGATTAATGACTTTCAGGCCTGATAATTGCTGTCATTGTTCCTTCATACACAACAACATGTGTGTGTAGGAACAAATGCATTATAGCTCTTGTCATCTGAACATTAAAATCGAGGTAACAAGTCCTACACATTCTCAGACATATGGGTAAGGCTTCATTTGAGTTAGACAAAATCCAGTTAATTCACAAGGAAAGCATCAAGCATAAATACTGAACTGCTGTGCCTTCAGAATGCTTGGCAGTGGCCCAGACCACTGAAATGCTGTGATCATGGCCCAGCCTGCTGACCAACAGTCATTGCTTCCTTAGAATTCCTCTCTGTTCCTGTTCTTTTGTTTCTTTTGAAAAACAGGCTGTTTACAGCAACATGTGATGAAATTTAAGACTAAAATTTTGCTTTCTGATACATCTCAGTGGGAAGAGCAGTGTGTTAAGGAGGACCTGTATGCACACAGGCAAAATCCATACTTTTTTTCTATATTATCTTTAATTCTATTTTGTCAAATAACCTGGTGCAGTAACATGTATCCTTAAGATATTTTGAGATACTTACAATATGTAATTTTGTCTTCTATTTTCTCACTGTTTGTACTGTATTTTCATTTCTCCTGTCAGCTGTTCTGAGTAACTGTGGTTTTGAAAGCTTGACCTAAATGTTTTCTTCTACATTACTGCAGTGTAACTTCTGTATGAGCCTATCACCATGCATTATGCCACAACTGATGGAGGCACAAAAAAATAATGATTTTCTGTATTTATAGGATTCTCCATGGTGAAGATGGTCAGCCATAGAGAACTTATTGCACTCATAGTGCAACACCTTAACAAGTTTAACCCTGAAAATCAGAGCTTGGAGGATTTCCTGAATGAATCAGCTGTGATTCAGGTATATTAAGTTTTGGTTGATCTTATACAGTTTACTTTGTTACTGTGTGATTTTAAATGCAAAGGTATCTGTTTTCTAACATGTTGTTGTAACTTTTATTGATTCCCCTACAGTGACATTTTTTGTTCATGAGTAAAGTCCAGATTTCTTATGGTTATCACCAGAAAACAAGGCAGTAAAGATCAGAGGGATTGAAAAACTGCTTGGATAGCAACAAGAGGAAGGAAAAAAAAAAACAACCACCTTCTAAAATTGATGAGATAGTCATAGGGAAGACTTCTGTTCCACTTCTGACAAAGCTGTTTTGAGGATTCTTGTTCTTTTCTTCCTTCAAAGCAGAAGTTTCTGACAGCACCACCCATTTGTATGTACAAATGCAGTTCAGAAGCTGAGTCACAGGATCAGGTATTCTTGCTTTGAGGACATAAGTGCCCACCAGAACAGTGTGATAGAAGGACAGTGACAATAAATCAGCCAGCAGATTCTAATTTAATACTGCAAGTAACCAGAGCATGATTTTCCCATTTGTGTCTGTTCTGGCTGAAGCAGTTTCCATCCCTTCCTGACCACAGTGTGTCACCTCTCTGTCCTCAGTGTCACCCTGACTTGTGCTGAGGCAGCTGGTGGAGTCAATCAGCTTTAGCAAACCACCAAGGGAAGCCAGTAATGTTGTTTAGACTGCTATTGTGTGTGTGTGCCATTGTTATCAAGTGGCATTGTTGGAGCCCTGATTCCACACTGCCATGTGGCTCCAGTGCTCATTTCCCCTTCTGACAATAAGGGATAAACCACTGCTGTTCCAGTCTGACAGTCTTTTGCATTGATTTTGCATAAATACAATGACTAAAAGAATATAAAACCGTGGAGGTGTGATAAGAAAGCTGGGGCTGAGCAGTGGCTTCACACTCATTCCTTGGGTGCTTGCCTTCTCCAGGAGTTGCCACTCAGGTCCCTTCTTTCCTGCCCTCCTGCCTTGTAGTCCTGGCATAACTCTTTGTGATTCATATTCTGAATTACATCAGGGAACTGATCCAGTTTCAAAATAATCATTTTTCACTGGGCAGAGAGCAAGTAAATCCAGTTACCACTGCTGCCAAAATAAATGCTTATAAAAATGAATCTTAAGATCATTGTTCTTCTCAGCCCACGAAAACTAGTAAAAAGACAAAACTCCAGTAACTCCATTAGAGAAATATGAATCTAAAGTTTCATAATAAACCCTTTCAGAAGGGGAAGGACAAGGAGGATAGCTGAGGCCAGAGGTAAGGCCAAAATCTTTCTCTGGGCTAGTTTTTGGTCACCTACTACACAGGATTTATCAAAGAAAGTAAAAAGACCTGTGTTTGTATAAAATTCAGCTTTGTTTCAGTAGCATGGGTGATTCAAATTCATTATTAAAAACTTACTTCTTTCTTTTCTGTTTCATAAGAGGCATATGATCCTAAAAATATTGTAGGATTTTTTGTACACATGATTTCCAGGCTTGGTAACTTACCAATTAGCCAATATTAACTAACCCATGCAGAAACTTCCTTCAGTTTGTATCCTGATTTACAGCCTGGCTCTAAACCACAAACTAGATTCATAACTGTTTGTTTCATGCCAGCAGCATAACTAATAGCAAAGCTCAAGTTGTCTACTGACCAAAAAAATCAGGACAGTCAGATTCCAAGAGATCAAATCTAAGTAATTACAAGACACAGCTCCAAATTTATTTATTTGCTGACCTAGATGTGCAGTATATCACACTCAACTCCTCTACAAGTCTTCTGTTCTTCTAAATACTTTTAGTAGTTTTCCATGCCCTCAGTGTGCATTCAGATGTTAACACTGTAGGTTTCATTCATGGTGTATATCTTTATTGTACTTGGATGGCTTAGAGTCTTTATGTCTTCTAATGTGATATCTCAGGTGTCTTGTTTAGTTCTTTGATAACTTGTTGATGGTCTCTATAACATATCCTCCTTAGCCTATTGTTCACCTGTCTGGGGATGTTCCTGGTGAAACCAAGAATTTTGGGCTAGATTATTTCTCTCAAAATAAAAACACAGTACACCCAAGTCATTCCAGAACAGATTCAAGGAGTTCAGCACCCCACTGGCAGGGGCTGCAGGAGCCACTGTGATGCCAGTCTTGTCAAGTGCCAGATGCTCAAAATAAGAACCTCTGACAGCCACACATTGTCACCTGAATTGCCAGGAGCCAAGGACACTTTGCAGAGCAAAACCTCTGTCAGAATAAAGTAGATTTTAAGAGCAATATAAGTATATGTAGGAACTGATTGAAACGAAACAAAATTATTCCTTTGGAAATCTAATAAAGGAAATGAAGAGATGGGCATCCTTGGCTGATCAGAAATGGGGAAGACAGCAGTAAAGAGTAAGAAATGAAATGCAGAATGGAACTGAGTTGTGAAGCATCTTGACAGGCAGCTTTAGTTTTATGTGCTAGAATCAACTGTGAGATGGTAGGTGGAGTAAGTGGGTCAAATCAATGGACTGGCAGGATGAACTTAACAGTAGCATTCCAGATGGTTGGTTTACTGAGATGGGGTTGGTTAAACCCACAACAGAGACACTTATTTCAATGAAATAGAAAATTCTGAGACACTAACTTAGATTTTTAGCTAGGAAGTGATAGGAAAATACTATTTGAAATATACTGTTCAAAAAGAGTGAAGAAGATGTGCACATGAACTGGTGATGATGTCCTGGGGAGTAATCTGCGTGAAAAATGACCTCTGGAGTTATGGGTTTGACTGACAGGCTGGGTGGCAATAGCACCAATAACTGAGGAAAGAAGTAGCATAAGAATGCTGAAGCTTTGTACTGTTGAAATTAAACTGACAACAATGAGAAGGAAATGTCACAGAGAAGAGGTAGAATCCTAGGCTGAAGTTTAGAGTTCTTATTTGTGTACAAGATAAATGGGAATATGTTGTGAAAGGAAGTTGGATGCAGTGCTACAGGAGGGAGTCTGGAGGGCACAATCTGTCTTGATCCAAATATCCCTGTCAACCATTTACCAACAGCATGAGACCATTCTTGTGGGAATCCGTGCAAATTAAAGCCATAAAAATAGCTGGTGAACTGAGGCACAGGAAAACAAGTGAAAGTGGGCAAACAATTATATTTTAAAGTGAAGGACTTTACAATATGAATGTATAAAAAAAGAAAGAGGCAAGAAATAAATTGTGATGAAGCCATCAGGTTGAAAATACACTTGCTTTGCAAATGATAGTAAGAAGGAATTGATAGATTTCCATATTGTATCTTTCACTAAGCATACAGTCAGTCATTGTTGAATATTCTGATCAAAATCCATTGGGTTTCTTTCAGTTTCACTCTGCTGCTCCAAAGGTGACAATAGTTCAGAGCACAGTCAATCTACGCAAGATTTTATTTTTAATTTCTAGATGCACCTTAGGTTATGTAAATAATTAAAACAAAAGTCAAAATACATGATTATGTGAAATAGTATATTTTGGTCTTCCATAAAAACTATGTAGAAATGTTTATATTTTGACAGTGCACAATGGCACTTTACTGTAGAGGTTTGGAATACTCTGCTACCCAAATAGTGAGTGGATGGCAGAGAAGGATAAACTGAGTTCTGTTCTATGATCCATCATTTTTCTATCCCTGTCCTTTCTCTTGCCCTCAAGTTTACTTGCCCAGGTGTCTTTATTTAACCTGTCCCAGTTCATTCTCTTCAAGTGGTTGGTTCCAGTGCTGTTGTCCCTGTGCAGCAAGTCCTGCTCACCTCTTTGGTATTGTTCTGCTCACCTCAAATTCTTTCCCATTCAGTTCCAATCTCTACTGTACCTCAATCAAGTGAGAAATCTCTCCCTCTCTCTTTCCAAACTGAAGCCCACAAGAGGCAGATGCCACAGAAGATAGGTGAGACAGGATCTCATCTCTCAGTTTGGGCTCCCACACTGACCCAGCATGGCTTGTCCCAGGCTCACCCTGTATTGTAGTGAAAGCTCTGCTTGCCCTGGACTGGCCATGGTAAGGACACACAGAATCTTCAGGGGAGTTCACTGCTACAGTTTGAATTCACACAAAACACATGCAAATGGCTGTTTTTCACTTGGCAAAATTTTGTGCATGGATTTTCAAAAGAAAACCAAAAGGCCAAAGTTTGTAAGGCACTGCTGACCCCTGTGTGCCACTTTGAAAATACATCCCCAGCTGCTTCCCTGCATTTGGTTTGAAACTACTCAATATTTCCAAATAATTAGGTAAAAACTTTAAGAAATGACAACTTCCTGTCCAAAATCAGCTATGTGTATGAGGCCATGTAAGCTGCTCTCAACTTGTTCCTCTCAAATAACATGAGAGGTTACCCATTAACTTCAGCAGAAGCAGAATCAACCTCTTGATTATTATTATTATTTTAACTTCTTAATGCATCTTTATAATTTTATTCAAATGCCTGTTCCATCTGAGCATATTCTCTCAGTGTAGGAAAAGAGAAATCCCTTTGGAAAACACTTGGCTGTACACTCTGCTTCTGAGTATATCCTAAAGTTAGTAACATTACCCTCTACATACCTTGGTGTACATGAGAAAAGCAGTTTATTTGTAGGAAATGATATCATTAGATTCTGCTCCCCAGAGGTTTTTTCCTACCTGTATGTGGGATTTAGCTTTACCCAGCCCTTTTACAGCAGCCATGGCTGCACACCTAATCCCTGTGTGCTGCTTGAGAAAAGCACCCATCTTGCCCTGCATTTTTGTAATCGAGGTAGATCAAGAAGATACCACATCAAATAACCACTGTGATACATTTTTCACTCATTGCACTTTGCAGCCACTCAGTGTTTCAATATACAAATAGGAAATCAGAAAATTAGTGCTAAAAAAAAAGAAAGTGAGATTAAAGAAAGGTAAACTCTTACTGGGACAATAGTTCAGGTCTGTCTGAATCACTGCATATATGAAGATAGAATGTTCTTTGGGTGTGATGGAAATGCAATAACAAATTGCTGAGTGCCAGGGAGCTGTCAGTGTTTAAAACCAAGGTGTCAGGAGAGAACATGATCTCCACAAGGCCACTCAGGAAGCAAGAAAGACACATCCAAATCTCAGTTCCTATCTTCCAACTCCCATTTCAGGCTTCTGTATAAAAGTGGAGTTAGGAAAACTCACTGATTATCATCCTTTTGTTTTAGAGAAAAAGAGAAAAAATATGGAAGGATTTTTAATTATTGAATAATGGGAGATTAATACCTAATTCCTCTAATTAGAATGTTACGATCAAAATCAGTCTAGAGGTGTTAAACTACATATATTTTATTTTTGCTACATGTAAACTTTACACCATAAAAGGATTTTCTGTTTATTGTTCTCAGTGAGTGATCAGACTTTATGTTCTTCCAGGAACTTTGAGTTGTAATTTAGTTATTTACAGTCTTCATGTTTATTATACTGTAATTTACAATGTTTATTACACAATATTGGACTTGTTTTTCATTGCAAATATTTTCAATAAAACCACAGATTCATTAGCAATGTGATGGATGATTCCTAATTGCAGCAAACAAACCTTCGCCTTCAATCCCAAAGAATCATTCCCTCAAACCTCCTAAAAACAAATAAGACCAGTTAAATGCTTTTACTTCAATATTGTGACCTTGTTGCTATTAAAAAAGAATTCAATTTGAATTATCCTGAATAACACATTAACTTAAAAAAATTCCTAAGTCTGTCTAAGATCTTTAAATTATTATATATTCACATTCAAATTTACATCTGTTCCTGTTGTTCTTCATTTGAATGGCCAGATTACTTCTCCTTGTTTATCCTCCTAAATGCTTTTTAATGTTCCTTTTATCAGATTGATGCTGTCCAGATAATATTTTCATTCCTGTGTACTAAACCCCCTTCTTTTTATTAAGCATTCTTCACTTAAATCTATCAAAAATGATCCATGTCCAAAGGTGATCTTTCATCCAGTGCATGTTGTACACAAGCATATAATTCCATCACACCTTTTATAGGACTGGACTGCATCTGTTCATTTTGAAAAAAGATTAAATTTTGTACCTAACTGAAGCATGCCAGGTATTGTTCTTCCTTGTGACTGTCAGAATCAAGCTTTGGCCATGATAACAAGAGACAGATTTTAACACAGGAGTTACCAGGCAGTGTATGTGCCTTTCTCTATACACATCATTTTCAGTGGGATTATCTGCTTCAATCAGAGCTGCAGGATCAGACCCATCACATTGACTTTCCATACATCCCAGCTACAGAAGAGCTTATTTCTGTAAAACCAGAACTGCCACCCCTAATTCACTGTTCTGCTCCTTTATCCCTCATGCTGATAGCAAGATATGTTTATGTGCTTCCCATTTCACAAGAACATGGTGTGATTTGGCACAACTCTCCACAGTTCTCGTTTGTGCTGGTTCAGCTGTGTCTCACACATGCCCACTCAACTGATTTTACTCAATTGGGAGTAAAATCCTCAAATGTCAAAAGTCATAGATTTTAATATGAAGATAATGTAATGCAAGAATGATAGATATGGTGCAATAAAAAATCCTTCTAAATTATAGAAGTCTAATTTGTATTTTTGGTTACTGACATAAATGCAGATTAGGATCTTTCTAAGGAAATGATGGAATTTGAGTTTTCTGCAGTGTTCTGGGATTTAATATTAAGCACAAGGGAAAATAAGGTTCCCTGTACCTCTTAATACAGCATTGGTCAGCATTGTCTGCTCTAGATGAAAAATACTAACTTGTGACTGCAACACAGATGGTGAATAGTAGAAGCAGGATATTTTCCTACTTAAATCCAAAGATCCCAGGAGTTTTTCCCACTGACTTCAGAGAGAAAGAATACTGGGTTCTGGTGACTGATTCAGACCCTGGTGACGTCAGTAGGAATATTTTCTTTCATTTTTACAGCTTTTTGATTAGACCCTTGGAGAGGACTAGCACTGATAACTGAAGCACTCTAAACTAATCAGGCTCTATCTGCAAAATGTGCACGTTCTTCCTAGAAGACAAGTTCACTACATACTATTGCACAGTTCTCTCAGGAGGTGAAAGCTATTTTATCTTTTCATCAAATATTATCTTCTTTCTAAAATATTTGTTTCACCTAAATTATGTCCTTAGCCTGAGAAGTCTCAAACAGAGCATGGCTGATATTTTTTTCCTTTTTTTCCCTCCAGAGAGAAGAGCTTTTCTTTCTCTCCTTTTCTGATCTCTCTGGCCCCTTCACACAGGTTCCACTGTAACCAGCCTTATTATGATACACCCATGGTGGAAAAGCTTCCCTTTTGCAGATATTTCTCCATTTAATTCATGCTATTTTTTGTTCTAACCCATGCTGGAAGTTGTTTATGTTCAAAGCCCTTCTTGCCCAGTCTCTTCTCTCCTTGAGGAAGCTTGACTGATTCCCAGCTACAGCTGTGTGCCAGAGAGCAGGAAAAACACATCTATGGAAGGTATTAGGGCCTTCCCAAAAGGGGGAAGTAAAACCAATCAGCACATAATTAGACAAGAATCACATTTTCTTCCCAGCAACATTCAGGATAAATTCAGACAGAATTGGGGGTTTTTAACAACTTAAACACTTAGTAATCTGACAGAGCTGGATTTTAATGCCATAGAGAAAATACTGTCAGATATTTGTATCTGTTCAAAATCTGTTTTGTCTTCTGATATTTTTAATATTTAATGAACAGAAAATGATCACTGCATGTGTTACTTTCAAACTTTTAAATTATCTGGCCTTCCTTATGTTGAAGGGCTCAGACATACTTGCAAATTTAGCTAACTGCTGGTTGTTTCAGAAAAATATGTGATTAAAGTGTACTTAAAAAGGTAAAAAGTTGCTCTGATGGACAGAATAAATGCACACAAATTAGTGTTTATTAATTCTTGTTGGCACCAATGACTTAGTGTGTTGCTTGGAGCAGATCTCTTACCTGCTCCATGCCATAGTTCCTGCATGTTGAAAATTATATTAGCCAAAAGCAATCTCATTAAATACAATTAATGCTAGTGAAGTGTTTTGAAAACCTCATACAAAAGGTGCTATAAATATACAATCTGTCATACTGTACCATTTCAGGATCACTTGACCTTCTGTGAAATACATCTCACTGACATAAAGCTCAGCACAAAGCCCCACAGAAAACATGCATTTAGGAATTAGTGCTAGAAATTACACCTACCCAACACATTACTTTCCCAAAGCCATTATTATTTCAGATATACAGATAAACTGTAAATGTCCTTGATGAAATTTGTAGAGGACACAATGCACTTTCTGTTGAGTATTCTAACTGGCTTAAAGCACTGGCTCAGGTTTTGATTCACTAGATTATCTGCAGGGCTTAACCAACACCTGGCTCACCTTTGGGATTTCCTATCCAAGTCATCCTCCTGCCCAGTCTTGTTTAGTTGAGTAGTGATGAGATCACTTCCTTGAGTGACACAGCTGCAGGCTGCTCCACCAATCTCAATTTTTACATGTAGAAACAGAACATTTGGTACCTTCTGTGGCTGAAAGCAGATTCAGCTGATTATGTTTCATGCCAAGACATTTTGTCCTGTGGTCCCCAGTCAGTGCTGATGTTGTGGGGCACAGCTGTCCCCAGGTGCACTTCTGTCACCCTCTTGCTTGTCTCAAGACCATGTGATGGTTATGTTCATTCTTGCTCAAGGTGTAAGCAGGAGTAAGAACTGTGTTCATCCTAACACTTCTCACTGAATTGGTTAACTCAGAGCAGCAAAGCAGAGTAAATGCAGACAGGCAATTGCATTTTTATGCTGCACTCTCCACTGTATGGGAGATGAGTTGGGCACAAGTGGTGTCCTGTTGTTACCTGTTTGTCTACTTTTGGCCACCTCTGCAAAGTGTATTTGAAAAGCAAATACAAAGTGTATTTGAAAAGGTTTGCCATAGCACTTCATATCAAATCACACAGAACATGAATGCAGAGATTCTGATCTAATAAAGATCTTGAAAACAACTGAAATTTTAGCTTCTAGCAGAGATAGTTGAGAGATTTTCTGTTGAGCGTGTCTTCAACAGGCTTGACCAGTTTTATGATTTTCTGTTTATTAACAGAGCTACTATTTTCTGCAGTTTCTTCATAAATAACACCATTTGCTCAAGGGAGCAATTGTTTTAGATTCAAAAGGTCACAATCCTGCTTTCAGTGGAACTACATCCTCTCTGACTTTGCCATTTAGTTATTTAGGTTTGCTTTTGCCTTTTTTAGTAAATTCCTAAGAGATCTCATATGAAATATTCTTAGAGATATCATATCAAATATTATATATATATGTATGTATGTATATATATGTATTTCATCATTTAGTAGGGGCTTAGATTTATGAGTTTTCTTTGTTACCTAAATCTTCATCCATAAAAGGTGTATTTGGAAAGAACTGTTTGCCTCACAAGAATCCTCAGTGCTTAGCAAGATGAAGTCCATACTTTCCTTTTTTTTTCTTTTTTTTTTTCATATTTTAAGATTTTTTTCAGTCTCTTTCCTAATTTTTCCTGGCGATGATGCACAAATTAAAAGGAATTAAGTATGAAATCTGGGTTTTGAACAGGAGTAGTGAAAAAAATTAGGCTGTCTCTGAATGACAACCTGAGAAAACATACTTTGAATTCTTCCGTATATTTTTTTACATTTAAATACTAGAATGGTAATTTTAAAGTTTTGCCTTATATTTGCTTGATCTCAAAGCCCTGTATAGTGGAAAACTCACAGACTTCCATCCAACAGCCTCTAATAACACCCATAAAGTAGAAATGAATCACATTAGGGAAATAAAGCAATCAAGAGGTAGCAGACAGCCTACCAGGCAAGGTGAACATCACATCTGATACATTATTGCAGTTCTGTTGTTCCCACACCTCTGAGCTCTTGGAGAGATGACACATCAAACATGGACTATACATTTTCAGAAGATGCCCTTAGCCTTTTTTCTTGGCTTCTTATCTAACCTCCTTCAATCAAAGGATCATTATTGTTTGTCATTTTGTCATAGCTCAGCTGGCCATTTTCAATTCATGTAATAACAAACTGCTCTGGGCCTCAGATTTTATTGCAGTGTTTAAAGGTGGCTCATCCTACAAGTTTCTCTCATATAGTAGCACATATTGCATGGGTTATTTATTGTGATTGAAACTCTCTGTAAAGTTGAGGAGCATTCAGGCTTTTTAAAGGGTTAATGGGGTAGGATCCAGAAGGAAGGGACCATCCCACTCTCCTGTTCTCTTGGGATACTGCATGAACATTACAAGTGACCAGGAGCATTAGCTGGGTAAGAAACAGTCTGCATTAAAAAGAATCCTGACACTCACTGGTTTAGCTTAAATCAGTCATGTTCTCCAAAGTTGGGTTTCAGTAGCAGTTAAGAGTCTTTTCCATAATCTCTGTCCAGCTTCTCTCCTCAGTTTAGTCTCTCTAAGTAGTACAGACTTCATCCACAAAGAAGAGGTTTCATGAGGGAAAACAAAATCTTACTGAAACTTTCTCATACTGTTGGCTAAGTTAATCAGTGCTCCTACCTCAGAGACTTCAGATTTTCTTTGCATCAACTGCTGACATTCACACGTGAAGGTCATTTAACTCGATGCTTATGTCAGCAGGTAAAATGAGTACTTAACATTGGAGAAAGTTACATTTTACTTAACAAGGGCCATTAGTTTGGTGGGACTGCCCTTATTTGACAGCATTAGAAGGGCAGCAGCCCTACCAAAGGCACTGCTGTTCATTGTTCATGTTTTGCAGTTACTTCAAAGTAATTGTACTTTTTGCACACAACTATTTTCTTTCCAGAACACATTAATCATTATTAAATTTGTATCTTTATAGACTCTTAATGTGACAGAAGAAAAATTTGTATTGGATACACTAGCAGGATGCACAGAATACAAATCCATATTGGATGTGGTGGTGAATGCCTTTTATGTTCGGGATGGGAGATACTGCCCCATTTCTGAGCGTAATCTCTATATAGGTAAGTTGTCTCTACAATACCAAATGTGTTTACCACAAAATTTCAAAAAATATAATTTTACTAGTGTAGGTCTTGGTGTTATGTTACATTGGAAGCACTGTCATTGTGTTTAGTGCAGTGTGAAGTACAGGACCTTTTCTAATGCCCTAATGAATGTGAAGTCCAAAACCTGAAATTGTTATTTAGTCTGAAATCTTACAGATGTTAACTGGAATTTTACCTAAGAAGGGTAAGATGCAGTTGGAAAATAGGATCAGTGGCTGCAAGAAGCATCTTGGACATTTAGCCGTCCTTCAATGATTTCCCTTTATTCTCTTCTATGCAACCCAGTACCTCTGCCATTCAGATACAGAAATGTGTAACAAATCTCTGTGTGCTGAGGATCACAGCACATCTCACAGTTTCAGACACAATTGTCTCTATCCATGTGTGGGTTTCTTCATTACTGACCATCACAATGACATAAGTAACTTAAGATACTGCCATCTATCTCCAGGAGTGAGGTCAGTTATTTTCATTTAATTAGTTACTTGGGCAGAATCAGTTCTGATACAACTATATCTGATAGTGTCCACCCAGTTAATTAGGGTAGTTACTACTCCCAAATTTATTTCAGGTATCGAGAATTACATGAAAAATTAATTTTAAAAATATTTTCTGCTATTTATTTGATACACACGTGCTGAGGTTGATCTGTTAAGTCTCTAACTAAGTTGGAATTCCAAATACCTCTGTCACTGGTTCTCTAATTCAGATAAGTTCTGAATCTTTGTGGGTATGTTTAAAAGTCAATTTAATTCAAAGTGGTTGAAAAATACAAAGAAATGTATCTAATATAAATATATCAACATTTTATGTTTTTAAAGCTAATAAATTTTTATTACAATTCTGGTCTCTTCTATCACAATCTGTAAAAATACAGAAATCTAAATCAAACAACAAACAAAAGGGAGCCAGAACTGTCAAGGATGAAATTATTATTGTATGGAGTTTATTCTGAATGGTAATGCTTCATTGTCTCCATTTCTCCAGAGCCATGTTTTTCATTGTCTGGGGCACATAAATTATACCTTTAAGCTGAGTGATGGTATAATTGGATTGTCAGGACTGGTCCACTCAAAAGCTTCCATTAATCATAGGCAGAGGGTAGGAACAGAAAATTTTCCTTTATCAACAAGTTGAGAGTCTAAGGTCATTGGCTTACATTTTTTTTAAGCTGCTTGTGATTCCCTTTGCCAAGCTGCATTGACACTTAAATGATCAAAGCTGCTTATAAAGGCTGTTGCTATGTGTGAGCAGATTTGAATTTAATAAAGCTTGTAGGAGATAAATGTATATTCTGCTAAGACTGATTAAATACATTGCTGAACTAAAGCACATGAGATTGAAGCCTAAAGATACACTGAGCTGGCTGCAGCACATTGGCCAGAATTTCCTGATTTTACATCACAGTTTGGTGGCAGCTAAAACACTGCACTGTAAGTGAAACCTGATTGATCAAAGTGAGTGGGGACAAATGAAAGCTGATACAGGAGCCCATGAACTTTACAGGTCTACTAAAATTTCACAGCACTGACTGTGCCTCTTCCTGTATCATAGAATAGAATCATAAATCATTTAGGCTGGAAAAGACCTCTAAGATCATTGAACTGTGTTCTTGCCATAGAGGGTGCAAGATTCAGGTTTGAAATGTCACAATTTAAAAACTTGATTTTATTCCAATTCAGAAGAAAAACAAAGGTTACGACATTTTAGGAAACATGGTCACTTGTAAAAAAAAGCAAAGTAAATACTAGAACTATTACATTTTATGTTTGATTTTTTGTTATCTATAAAATGTTGTTATGTATAATAAAGTATGAATTTGTAACAGAAGAGTAAGAGCTGTCCTCTCTGAAAACATTAAAACCAGAGTATGCTAAAAAATTCACTGTCAAAACTGTTAAAAATTAAGGTAAGGTAACATAAATCACAGAGTATGTTGAGTAAAGGGTTATTAGGTATAGTATAGGTTTATTAGAATTGAGTATAGGTTTATTAGAATTGAGTATAGGTTTATTTAGTATATTGAGTATAGGTTTATTAGAATTGTCTGCTGTATTTTAAATGTATGTATCTTTTGATAGTTATCTGTTATCTAGCTACTTTTCAACTAGAAGAGATTGGTCTTCAGCACTTCAGCAGAATTGTGAAATCCTTGGACACAGCAAAAATGCAACAGGTACAAAACATTTAAAAAAATAATTAGCTGTTCATTGTCTTTGACTAATCAGACAACTTTTCTCAACTTTGAGAATAAATTAAATTGAGAAATTACTGTTATTTTCTGTTAAAATTCAGAAATTAAATTAGTATTTTTTACCAAAAAACCCTTCAATTTCTTTACTTACAGGGAGATTCTTATATTCAGTCAAAGATCAATTTAAATGTAATTTTTATAATCTGAGAAGGTCAAATAATCACATAATTTACAGTTTATGTAATTTACAATTGTGCTAAGTTGCACACTCACTCTTGCCTCTGCTCACATTATTTCTTTGACATTATTTCTTTGCCTCTGCTCACATTATTTCTTTGATTATTTCTTTCTTTTCTCTGCTCACATTATTTCTCTTCTCACATTATTTCTTTAAAACCAAGTTTTTAAATTGTGAAACTTTAGAGAGGAGATGTTTTTCCATATGCAATGAATCTGTTGAAACTTGCAGTTCCTGATGTTTAGTGTTCTTTTTCCCTTGAACAATCCACTGCCACTTTCATTACATTATCAAGCCTATTGTGCTTCCATCACTTTTTCTCCTTCCCAAAAAATACTGGCTGGCTTGGAGCTATGCATGTACCAACTGGCCCAGTACAACATACAACTGACCAAACCACTGCTGCCAAATAAAAAGTGGGACAACAAAATTCTGCTTCCCTGTCCTTTTCTGAAGTAATGAATTTGGGGTTTCCTCCACTATTTTTTGCTATTTTTATTGTAACTGTAGAAACATAATTATCTTCTGCTTCTCTTTCAAAATCAAAGTGCTAATTATCTTAAAAGCTAAGTTGTACAGAGGAGCAGAAGGATAAACTGAGCAGCAGTGCTTTCTCATAAGCCCTGTTTTCTCAGGAAAATGGGCTAAATATTAAATCACCGGTGACACAGCATCTGTAACCTTTGATTATCTACATGTTTCAAAGCATAGCCTAAACATGCTGTTTGAATAAAAAAGATGGAATTAAAGACATAGGCAAATATTAATTATTAATACTCAAAAGGCTAAGGTTTATCCTCATAGTGATTACTTTGAATGTTCATGTGGATGCCAGTGTCTCTTGAATGATTAGAGTTGTTTTGCAATAGGGACAGAGTAGGTTAAATTGTCTGGTTTTAGATGGACTTACTATGGAATGCTTATTATTAATTCCATTCAGAGACAAAAATTAAATATTTCATTAACAGTTAAAAAGAACAGAGGAGTGGCTGGAAGAATTATCATAATCTGGCAGACAGACAAATCACTCTGTCTAAAATGCTCTCCCAGGCCCTTCTTTGGTAAACATCTTAGCCAGGAGCTACTGGATTGGATGCATCTTGAGCTCATTCAGCTAGCAACACAATTTTCCCACATCATGCCAATTACCTCTTGTTGATTCCATTCATCTAGCTTTATGTGGCTTAAGCATCAGTGCCCTGATGTTCTGGTTTAGATAATGCCTCTTTCCTTGTCTGGAATAACTAGTTTCTGATAGGGAAGTGCTGCATATTCCAATGTTGCACACCTGCTATCACTGTAGCAGGTGTGACTTGGTTTGCTTAAGTATCTTACCAGATCCTCATCACCATGGCACCTAGATTTCCTTTTTTTTTGGTTTTAGAACAGTTTCTTTGTCTCCAAAGTGATGCTAGATTAAATTAATGCACCTGCAGCAGAGGGTTTAGAAGCAGCATTTTGTCCCCCCAGCAACAGAGACAAAAGAGCAGAAGGCAGATCTGCAGCCTTAGCAACAAAAGTTATCAGAAATTTGGGAGCCTCCTTCAAGATGCTGACCTCTAGATTCTGCCTGATGACTATTGTGTCTGAGTTCAGTTAGGACACTGAAAAAATATTCACATATATTTATGTAGGACAGATTTACTTCAATTAAAAATAAATTTAGCACATCACAGGATGAGTGGAATTTTCTTCATCATGCAGATAAACCTCACTCAGATGAATAGTCTTCAGGTGCATGATGTCAACCTATGGGAGATTTAAGACCTTTCTCTTAAAGACCTCTGTGATGGAATCCATTCAACTCAAAGTCATAGTGTTTCCCTGTATTTGATGAATGTTCAAATATTTTCATTTAGGCAGAATAACAATGCTACTTCACTTACACATGTTCATCTGCTTGAACAGCAAATCACAAGGTCTCGTTCTGTAAGAATATATGCAAAAAATTTTTATGGTATTACAGAACCATAGAATAAAACCCATTCTTGTAACTTTAGTGTGATTATCCTTTTAAGAAATTAGCCATGCATTGCTGGTTCAAATCTATTTTTGTATTCTCTTATTCTACATGCTATTCTTCTACATTTATTTTAAAATTTAAGGGTATGTGTCTTAGAGAAAATACACTATTGAAATAAAAAGTTGAAGTAAACAGCTTTGTAATTTCTGAATTGTCTTGTAAAAAATACAAAATACAGAATGTTTTCTTTCTAGCAGTTAAGAAACTGTTTTTTCTGCTTCATGTTCTCATTGCTTCCAAAAGCTGTTCTGCAGAACTTCTGAGATAATCAAAGGAATATCACTACATAAGAACTGGGCACAGTAATAGAATTTAAGATGAGGTAGGAATAGCAGGACATGATCAGCCTCATGGTGGATGGTGGGTAAAACCTGTCCAAGTTGGATCAATAATGTTTTCAGTCAGTGGTTGATCTGTGTGGAGAAACAGAACATGATGTTTCCTGCAGTTAATTCCTTAATTCAAGATTCAAAATCTTATATTGTGAATGTAAGCAGTTCAGCTTTGCAAATGCCTACATGGATGTTAAGATAATACCAGATGAGGACACTGCCCATTTTTTATTTGTTTTCTAGAAATCTGTATGATCCCACTGTGTAAAAGTGTGTTAAGAATAACAAGTTCAAATTGTCAAAAGTAAGGTATTAATTCAGCCCACCTGTAAAAGCGCATTACAAAACAGTCTTTAATTAGACACATTTGTGTTACTACAGCCAGAGTATACATTAAAATATAAACATGGGTACAATTCATTGCTGGTGTAATTCCATCACTTCCAGAAGGGAAATGGTTCTTCATTACCATGCTATCTAAGTCATGAAAATTTTGCAATGTTCAAGACAGAGGAGTAAGCAGAATAATGCTGTTACCAAATGACTACAAGTGACTTTGCTAAGGAGACAGAGCCTGGTGACATCCAAACAGAAATCTGAGAGAAGCCCCATTCTGTTGCTTTAAAAGCAATGACTGCTGATACTGGGTTTTCTACCTGTGTCACATGTGGCCAAAGACAAAACAGAAATATTAGGGATTTTTCCTAGCAATTCAGTTCACAAAATAGAAAAGTTTCTTTTGTCTTATCACCATCAGTGATAGGGATTATCCATACTAAGATTGTGGGTTCAGGCCCACTTTGGTCAGAAATGATGTCCAGTCATCCTACATTGCCATTTGCAATCCCTGCAGTGCCTGGATGACCATTCCAGGGCTGTGTTCCAAGAATTCTCTAGTATGATGCATATTGTGGCATATCCTTACTGTAGTATTTCTCTGGGGACTGTGACTAAGACAGTACAAAAATATACATCACAGTGTTGATATCTGATTACACAGTTAGATATCAACATTCTCTCTACCTCAGGAGTACATAATAGCATTTATCAATCACATAATTACCTAATTGTTTTAATTTAGGGGGAAGTGCTAGTAATCAGTACAGGACTGGAGCTGCTGTAGGAAGTCTCAAACTGTAACAGCCAGCTGTTAAATACAGCACTAGAAATCACTGGGTGCCTTTATTATAGTTTCACCAGCCTTGAAGAATTAGTTGAGTTGCTTTGTGAAAGATAGTTACAGCTATTATGACAGAGAGTCAGTGAGAGCTGAAACAGCAATTCAGAGGTGTGGTTTCACATGGCTCTGTAGTGGACAACTGACCGAAGCCTTTGAGGATGGACTGGGCTGTAGAAGAGGACACAGAGAGGGAGGAGTTCAGCTAAATGGAAGCTAGTGGAAAAAAAAAAGGGAATATTTACAAGTGACCACCTGTAGTATTTCTATTTCTGTGAGCTCTCTGAATACCTAGAAATTTGAAAGCAGGTCAAACCTCAGGATCTGTTATATTTTAAGTGTATCAGCTTATGATCAATACTGTATTATAGTCCCTGTATACACACTTGTCTCCATGGGTTTTTATAAACTTCATGTATAGTCAGGGTTTCCCATGAGATCAGTGCTGTGGTAGGGGATACATTCACTGTAATCACACCAGCTGCTGGGATACCTGGATGTGCAATTTTGTTACAATCACTGGTAGAAATAGTGTCTACACCGTGCATCCTTTCTGGTGGAAGTCAGTCTAGACTTTTGACATTGTATTTACACATTGCAGAAGTACAAATTACTGTTAGGTGACAAATCAAATCCAATATGCATGTGCTACAATGGAAGATCCTCTGTAAGGACAATGAATGACTTTCTAGACCAATGGGATGAATTGCATCCCTCACCATATGCTTATTAAACACCACAGAACCTGGAAGCATCAAAAACCCAGCTTCCCCACAATTCAACGCTTAGTTTATAATCAAGCTTTTAGGGATAAAAGAACTTCTTTTGGATGGTGTGTTGGTAAGCTGACACCTGCGAATTTAGGGAGCAGCAGTAGTTTCTAGACAAGAATGGAAATCCAAGGGGGTAATATTCATTTAGTCCTGCAGTGCTGGTCAGTCTTTTGACTACCAAAAGCACAGTAGATTAAAATATGGCTAAATTTAAAGGTTAATTCCTTGGAAATGGAAAAGACTATGGATTTCAAGTAGCAGGTTTTCTAAATCTGTTGGACATCTGCAGCAAACACCTTGAGTCAAATCTGAGTGGTTTGTAGCTGAATTATTCACAAAGTTCTGAAGCACCTTGGGCCTGGCACCACATTTGAATTAAGAACTCCTTGGTAGTTCTGCAGAACTAAAAACTCAATACAAAAAATTCCATGGCTCTGTGTAAAACAACTTAAGGTGGGGCTCATGCCAAGTCTACTCTAATAAACTCTGCAAGTCTCCATCTGAAGCTTCTCAAAGTGACAGTGCACTGCTTCCCAGTATGTCTCATAATGTCAAAATTATTTAGTGGACCTTTTTGCTTTTACTCTGATTATTTCAGCACCATACTTGTACTTTCATTTCCAATAATTTTAATGGAAGAGCTAAGGTTCAAGTTTGGAATTTATATTGCTGTAAATGGTGCAGGCTGAATCTGAGTGCCATTTTTCAAGAGCGTTTCAAAAGGCTATTTGAATACTTCAAGATTTAAAGAAAGGCTTTTGACCTTCTGGTGAACTGGAGTGGCAAACAAAAGTTAAAATGTTAGTTGTTATTTCTCCAGCATGAAGACCCCTATAATGTATAAGTGTGCCAAATTTCAGTCTTTTCTTTTAATGGGAATATGCCATTAAAGGAAAAAGCCACATTGTATAGCATTTACTATAGTTTTCCCCAATTATCTCTGCCCAGTTCCCAGGAAGCTGAAAAGAATTTAAATCATTCAGGTGCAGTGTCTGGCCTGACATATTTCTTAGCTTCATGGGTCTTCTGGTTCTAGATAATCAGAAGTCCACATGGGTATATTAGACTCTGAAACTCTACTGTAAAATTATACTAAAATCAGTGTATTCCAGTAGTAATTAATTTTGAATAAAACCTGTAGGGGGATACAGTATGGGTAAATGAAGGTGGTATAGAATGTAATCATATCCCCTAAAGAGTTGCAGCTGAACCAATTACCAAAGATTAGGAGCAGGCCTGATGTTAACAGGCCACAGCTGTAGCCAATAAGAACAGCATTATAAAAGAGTGGATTGATGGGAACTGGAGTGAGATGATTATTGCAAAGACCAGGAGGAGGCAGTGCTTAGAGGAGTTTCCTATGAGAAACATCAAGGAGGTACAAAACTCTAGTGGTATAGAATCCTTGCACTATAATGATAGTAGAAATCTTAATCTATAAAACAACAAAAACTTTTTTTTCTCAATGCTTGAAGCAAATTAAAGGTGAATCAGCACATCTCTGTGTTGCAGCCTGTAGTTTATTTTTTGTTTTGCCACAAAACAAAAATTTTTAGTATCTAGAAATGTCTCACAAAATAGAGCTAAAAGACATGGGACTGTCCACCAGCTAATAAGAACCAAAAAATACCAAGCATCTGTATTTGTAATGACAAGGTCAAATACAAGCAAGTTCTTCAGCAGTGTTTGTTTTAAAAGCAACTGTCTTTTTGGAGTCTTATATATACCATGTCTCAAATATTCATATTTAAAAGGAACCACTTATTATTAGTTTCTTAGGTTCTTCTTCAATGACTTGCACCTGAACACATGGATAAAAGATGAATGGAGTCACATCTACGATTCTGTGTATGTGAAAGAGAACTTGATTGATCCACTGCTAAGGTAAGTAGTGTTGAAGTAGCCTCTGGCCACCTTGAAGTTTAAAAGCTGGGGAAAGCTTCTCCTGAAAGCTTGTATTTCTGTTCAAGTGTTTCTCCTATTGAAGTCACCTAGAACCCTCCTTGTCTTCACAAGATTTTAGCAAGCCCTTTTACTTACCCAGAGGCAAGGTTCTCTCTCAGGAAAGTCCTTTCACAGCTGTTGTACATTTGCTTCCTAATGCTCCTGAGTCGATAAAACATCATATTCTGAAAAAAGTAAAATAAAAGGTTCAAATTATCTTAGAGTCATGCCTCATCAGTCACTTCAACATCTGTTTGACATTAACTATTTTTAAAAATGTCTGACTTCCCTGATTTTGGCTTTATTCACAGATTTGTTTGTACTGATGGTCATGTTGTTTGTACTGAACTGATGTTCTGAGCAAATCAGATAAACATATAAGCAAGTATTTTAAAGTTATTATTTATTTACACAGTTGCAGCATCATTTAACAGCTTAAATGCTCTGTGGTGCAACAGCTCATTGGTTAGGTGGTGATATGGTAGCAACTGTACCCTTGCCAAACTGGAACATTTTCGTGGGGAGAAATAGTAGCTCTGCAGCCTAGTGGGTCACTTTTTAGTCTCATTTTTCCCTAGAACAGGTAAATTACACCAGTGTGGCTGCAGTCACACATCCTTCTCAATGCAGTATAGATGGCAAAAAATGTTAGACAAAAACATGCCTTGAACAATATCAGCTGAAAAGGAGTTTTGCATCTGGATCTGTCATATCAAAGTCCGTAGAATAATCCTTTCACACTGTGTAGTTTATTAGCACTTTAGCAAATATATGACATATATTTGGTTTGCACTATTCTGAGTTCTACAGGGACCACAAGGATATATGTGAAGTCAGAATTTGACTCAAAATATTCCATTGTAGTGATTCTAGTTATAATAAGTGCTTAGAATAGTCTAAAAATACAGATAGAGAGGTATGGAGACACACATGCATACCCACGGAGCTCTTGCACATGCATGCAGGCTGAGGCTTAGGCCACTGCTTGTTTCATTAGCACCAAGTTTATTGGAGCTGTCCTTCACAGTCAGTTACATTTAGAGTAATGAGCCCATGTTTTGCCTGGAAGTGGCAAATGTAAGTTATACAAGAATGTTCAAGACTAGATTTGGTTACTGGGTTTGAAACATCCTTCAGGGGTCTGAGGATGCAGTGATGAATTTAGTCAGTTCAGTGGCTGCAATTCTTTTAAATGTGTCTTTGTGTTCCTCTTTCTAATATCAGTGAGGTTAATATAAAGAGTCTTATTTATTTTAGTGGAGCTTCATTGCTTGCATAAGTTACTTGCAAGCCTCACCCTGTAATAACAGTAACAGAATAACAGTCATATAAACAATTTACTGTAAATTTTCATTGTCATCTGTTTTTAAGTTCTGGGGAAGCTCCATTGCGTGTGTAATATATAAGGATATGACATATATAGAGGAAGAATATCTGGCTTGAAGCTGTCACTGTAATTAGACTGTGATACCCTGTTTGTTTTACCTTTAATCTGTATCTTGCTGTCAATCCTTAGAAGAAGTCTGAACCTTGATACAAGCCCAAAGCTACAGAAATCAAAATCTTCTTAGCTGCCCCCAGGGCTCACTGAGGGTTCATTTGATAATTCACCAAACTCCTTGTATCTTTGTTTTTTTCTGTTAGAACTGCCTGTGCTCTAAGATGGATCTGCATGTTCTCTGTTGGTACTCAGACCACTGTTCATAGTCTCTTCATCTAAGTATGTGAAGTGTGCAATTAGCCTATAGCAGCTGCTTTTCTGACCCCTAATCTGTCCCTGCCACAAAACCAACTGGCCAGATAGATAGTTGTTTATTCCATAAAAACTGTGGCTATTTCACCACTAGTCATCTGGGTGGACAGCATCTATCAAGAGGTGAAATAACACAGTGTAGCTAAATCCTGAGTACAGATTCATAGGTTAGTTTTAATAAAATTGAATGGCAAAAAGCATTACAGAATTTGCACCAATGCCAACCTCATCTACTGTTTGTAAGTTTGTATGAAAGAGAAAAATAAAATAAACTTGAAAACTCTGGATTTATTTGAAGGTGGCAGCCAAAAGTGCAGCAACTGATTGAAAAGCTCACAGATAATTTAAGTAATCGTTCCAGCACTGTCAAGACTTCAAGAGTCACTCAGCCAAAGGAATTTAATTTGACTGCACCCAAGCCACGTGCCATTCCTCCACCTTCACCAGCACCTCTGCCAGTACTGCCTAAAAGACAACCTGTAAGTTGGTTTATTTTTTGAAAGACACTAAATTTCATGTATGCTTTTGCACAAAATGGTAGGGGAGTTAATAATCTAAATTTAGAGTTTTTTGCAAATGAGTTCTCATTAAAATAAATGGAGAAGCAGTTTTGCTGGAAATGAGATGGACTCTAGGTTTGCAGCTCCTCCTTGAAGGTGGAATTTTATTTGTCATAATGCTGAATCTCTAAAATTAAAGCTTTCAGTTAAAATTTATTGCTCATGTGAAAATGAGACTAGATTTGTCTTTGGAATGCTAAGTTATTTTACTTATTGTCTCAGATTGTGATTTAGTTACACTGGTACAAATCAGTACCACAGCTGATGTTATCTCATGGGGTAAAGCAAACAGGATCTGGGATTAAGCTACTATGACTAACTTAATAAGGACTGCAAAATCATCTGTATTTAAATACAGTGGGAAGTGAGCTTAGAAATCATAGATTTGGGCATTATCTGCCACCTTGTATTAGCACTTCAGGTTTTAAATAATACATGTGTTGAATGCTCTTAGAGACCATTTACATCTTAGTATGGCAGAGCAATTTAATGGTAGTGTGTTATATGGTTAATGGGATTTTACATTGAAACAGCTTAATACCAGGCTCTGAAAAACTGCATTTAATAACTACTTAATCAGTATAGGAATGAGTCATGTTGCTGTCATTTTAGAACTTTGTGCTGTGCAGCCCCTCTTAGAATAAATTTGCTTTAATGCAGATGCATTTAGTGAAGTTCATTTGTGTTGTTTGGATTATACTAAATTTGGTTTACTTTCTGGCCAGTTTACTTTGCAAATTTAAAGCTTGTGTGAATCTAAAACCATTAGTGTAGTAGTGACAACTTCTATTAATTTCTGTACCTCTCTCAGCAAATTAAGCTTCACTTTACTTTGCCACATTGTTGCCAGTGTGACCAGTTTACATCCTGAAATGAACAGAGACTGAAAACACAGCTCACATGGCAGGAGAGGGTCAGTAAGGTGAGACCCGGCCATAGTGTGGCTCCTGCATGGAGGAGGGTTCTCTGTAATTCAGAGGAGCACAAAGAAATAAAATAAAGAAATAAAACTCTTCCACATTACATCCTATGATCTGCTGCAGAAATGTTCTCATCCATTTTCTCACAAAAGTGTTCATTTTATGAAATACCAATTTTTTACTCATGAGTCTCATGCACCTGTCAAAGAATTTGTCACATGGTTTATCAGCAGGGGACTATTGTAGCCACAACCCACAGTTACTGTTCCACATTGGAACAACTGTACAGAACTATATGGAGGCAGCTGGAATTTGAGCAATAGGTTATTGTATCCCTGTGCTGCAATTAGTTCATTCTGTTTAGCAGGATCATTATATTTTTAGGTATTGCTTTCTAGCACTACCTTATTCCAGGCATTTCTTTTCAAGTAAGAGGAGATGTTGTCACATACACTGGGTCAGGAGCTGGGATGGCGCTGGCATCCTGTGTGCTGGGCACACACTGCCTTCCCAGGGGAGTGCTGGGCTGTGGGTTATTGCAGAGGGCAGGCCAGTTGTCCTAGTGACCTGTGAGGAGATGGGATTCCCTGTGGCATTCACATTGTCTGAAAAAAATCCCTTTGCCCAGGATTTTTCTCCTGGGAAGCTGAGAAGCCTCAGAGAGAGGGAAAACAATTTTCATCTCATTTGCTTCTCCTGTGTTTTGTTCATGTGGAATGTGTTTGGAGATTGTTTACCCACAGGTGATTGTTTCATTGGATTCTGGTGTGAGTTGTTTTGACTCTTTGGCCAGTTGGGGCCAAGCTGTGTCGGGACTCTGGAAAGAGTCACAAGTTTTCATTATTATCTTTTTAGCATTCAGTAAATATCTTTTCTGTTCTTTAGTATAGCATAGTATTCTTTATTATAGTATTCTTTAATATAATATATTATCATAAAGTAATAAATTAGCCTTCTGAGAACATGGAGTCAGATGCATCATTCCTGCCTTCATCAGGGCATTCCCTGCAAATACAGTAATTCCCCACTGGCCTTGGAAAGTAACATAGCCCTAGAAGTTTAGGATAATCATTTATCATAAATGTTCATCAAAAATGGGGGTCACTTGTAGGCGAATAGAATATAGGTAAATAAAGGTAATATAGAAAATAATTGTATCCCTGAAGAGTTGCAGCTGAGCCAATTAGTAAGGATTAGGAGCAGGCCTGATGTTAACAGGCCACACCTGTAGCCAGTCAGAAGAGTGTTATAAAAGAGTGGATTGGTTGGTTGGGGGAACTGGAGTCAGTGGCTGCTGTGAAGACAAGGAAGAGTCAGTGCCTGGAGGAGCTGCCTACAAGAAACATCAAGGAGGTACAAAACTCTGGCAATGTGGAACCCTTGTAATGTAATGGATATAGAACCTTTGTAATATAATGACAACAGTCACTAAATGAAAAGGAAAAACATTTTAGTTTTGAGATTTAATTATAAAACAATTCACTTCAAATACTTGGTCTAAAGTTTATAAATTCATGTCTCCAGTGGCCTTGGCACATGTGCACATGGATGCAGACACAAGAGTGCCCATATGCATGCACACATTCACAAATACAGTCCTACAAGGAAAAATGAATGCTTTACCTTGAGGTGTGCAAAGGAAACAAATGCAGACAGGTGCCTAAACCTGATAACATGCAGAATTATTTAGACACGTTCAACTTTCTTGGATATCTTGGCCTAGAGTACTAAAATCCATTCTTTTAATATCAGCACTATATTAAAATGATAAGATTATGCAATTATTTTAAAATTTTCTATAAACCAGTTATATATTAAAAACAAAGGCTTCACTGGGATGTTATTGTAACACCATTCAGCCAAATTTAATGTATTTTTTAGATATTTTTTCTATAATTTCAGCTGGGCTTCATGAGTGAAGCCACTGATTGTTTAAAATAATTAAATGAATGAAATAATTTAGCCAGTAGAGAGGATTCTGTTTGCAAATAACAGACCCACCAATATATTTGTGATCTTATCTATAAAAGTAACAACACATTAGCAAATAGCATTGCATTAGCTTTCCCTTGTCCATCTTATGACAGTAACTTTAAAAAATAGAAGAATAATGAGCACCAAAGTTCAAAGTGATTATTCATTTTTCTCTTCTTTAAATATCTTGTAGTAGCTGCTCCCTAAATAATCCCCTGGTTAAGGGATTTCCCACAGGCTATGTGAGGCTGACCACTGCCTGGGGAGGGAAGGCAAAGTTGGTCTCTCTTATTCCCAATCCCCTTTTTCACATTTGGATTAATTAGGTACAGTTTGGCCTTTTCTATCTCTGTTGCTGTAATTTACAATTTATTTATAGTGACTTTTTATCCTCTTCCAACAATTGGGTAATAGCTGTATTGTCTGGCTATCTGCTTGTACTCATCCCCGTGGGCTAAATCACAATGCAAAGAATGTTTTTGAAACAGCTGATGGAAAAAGCTCCTCCTTCAATTACTTGGAATAAGCATAGCAGTTTCTGAGGAGAGATTTTCAGCTTACTCTGGCAGATGAGTGCAGTTTGCAGGTAAAGCACATGAGTAGGAAGAAGAGTGAAATAAACTGATATTCACTGCCTGTGGAACCCTTTGCAGATCATCTGGGCTTTCATTTCTCCATCTCTAAAAGCACAATACAAATTCTTGGGTACTTCTGGGAAATACTTTCACTGTTACTTCACTTTAAAAGCTCACAAGAATACTTGAGCAGTCTCACCAGTGCATTTAATTGCTAGCTTCTTCTGTTTGTGCATTTGTTTTACCTGTAGATAAAGATGTTGCATAGCAAAGGCAGTGCAAAGTCCATCAGATTCATGATTTTTTCAAGTGTAGTTCATTATATAGTCCAACAAAGCTAGATGGGATTCCCATGTTCCTTGAACTGACCTCCAGTACAAGACAGAATATATATTTTCCCCATTAGTTCTGTAACTTTTAATTGATCTAGCACATTTTTAGCAAGACAAATATTTAGGCAGGTGCCCAGTAAACTGTCAGACTCTCTCACCCACACCTTTCAAGGAGACATCCAGTCTTTTTTCAGAGCTTACTCTGGGATAAATTTATTGCTCAAGCAAATACAGAAATCAACCTGAAGTCCCAGTGTCCTGCTGGTTCAACTGACAGCCAGTCCTGTCCTGCTCATTTTAGCTGACATGTGATTGCTTTCCCAGCTCTTTGACTGATGCTGAAAGGACTCTCTGAGTTCTTTACCTGCCAAACATTTAATCCACACCTCCAAAAGTTTTTCCTTACAAGGACATTGGGACAGCCATGGTAAACCAAAGGCCCTTTTTGCCCAGTGTCTTTTCCCAGCAGTGCTTAAACACTGAGCTCTGGGAAGACCAGAGGGATGGAACATCTGCTTTTCTCCAGCTTCCTTCTCAGGGTCCCACCATTTCAGCTCCAAGACCTCCTCAGTTACAATGAAGTTCCTGGGTATTTATTAAACTTCAAAGGATTTCTCTTCCCTGAACTTCTTTGGAGTCTGTAACTTGTTCCTACCACCATGCACAGTGCCACTTTAAAGCTTTACTTTATTCAGCTGCCATATCTGGCTGCTGTTGCTGTGAAAGTCAAGTTTATGAAATGCCAAACAGAACTGTTCCCGTTCTGGAAATATTTTTCTCCCCTTGATAGGGCCTATAGGATTTATTATTGCTTTAGCCTTTCTTGAGCTACTTCCAATATTGTCTTTCTTTCTGGTCTTTTGAGCAGGGGTTATGTTATATTGAACAGAACTGAAAAGCTGGGTAGCTCCAACTAATTGGAATCTGTCCTTGTCTTCTAGAGTGGCACTAATAGAAAAGAATCAATATTTTAAAAAATTAACTGCTGCTGTTCTCCAGTAAAAGTGAATGAGCTTTTTTTGCCTGCAAGAATGTGTCACTTGGAATGTTTTATATCCCCTATTCTAGAGATTTTTGTCTTTTAATATAGGTTCCTCCAAGTATCTATAAGCCTCCAAAGGAAAGAAAGCAACTAGAGGAAATCAAAACAAAAAATATCCGAAAAGCAAAAGTAAGTGTATTTTGTTCTTCTTCTATCCTTTCCTTTCTTCTAAACTAGTTTTTCTTTATTGTTTTATCTTCACAAATCTTGAACTTTATCTGAAACATATCTGCTTTTGTAACTAAATAGCTCATGCTTTTTCTCTAGAGTCATGAAGTTTATATCTTCTGCTCTGTTTTAGCACTCTTTTCCCCACCTTCTTTATTTTATTATTAATAGTCCAGGACAAGGTTCACCTTTTTTTTTTGCAAGCAGCTGTATAAAGTAGCAGAAACATGATAACTTTCTTTTCTTCACAATGGTCCTTCTAGTCTCATGGACATGTGGATATATAGGGTATTCACTTATTAAGACTTCAAATTACAAAATAAATTCAGGTTTTTTGAGGGTTTTTTCTGTAATAACTGAAAAATAACCATGTTATTCACTTTTTAAAGATACCAGCAGATTCTGACTTCTTTTTTGTGCAAACTTCATACTCTTACATATTCTTCATACACTGCCTTCAACAGACTGAGTGTGAGATTATCCTGGTTTGTAAAGAAACAGAGTACATGATCTGTGTGTTAAGACAGCAGGAGAAGGGAGGGCCTGGAAAAAACAGATCTTGCTATTTGAGCCAAACTTTGACATGAATCTTGTTCAATGAGGTAGCTCATAGTTAAAGCAGATTGTTGTTGTTTTCTCCTTGGAAAGGAATTAATTAAATGCCCATTTCCACTTTCTTTCTCCATTCCCAAACTGTTGTCACCATATCCAATCAAGTAACAATATAAACTTGATAAAAGGTATGCCATGTGGCTCCTGTTTATCAGGACTCTCCCACCCCCATTCTGAAAATGCCTGACTGGTTTTTACTACCCAATACAAGTCTATTCATTACTGGCTGTCCTCATGTCCATGTGAAAGGGACACTGAATTCTGTTCCTAAACTATGGTGAAAGCTTTAATGTGTGACAGATTCTGACTATGCATTCCTTTTGCTGGTCCATCACATTACCTATGCTTGATATTTCTTTATAAAACAATACAGCATGATTTTTTATCCTTTTATAGTTTCCATATCGTGGGGAAAGCACATCTATTTGTCTGTGTGCTTATTTCCATGTTAAAAGCTTTCTAGAAAAACTGGGAAAGAAAAGCCAAATATCACAGTGCCTATACCATTAAAAATCTATGACAACTGTAAAATCACTTAGCAACCAACCACATTCTTCAATAAAGAAAATGCATTCATACAAGAAACAAAGATAAACCACTACAGAAATTATAGCTACAGTAACAGCAGTTTTTTGTCACTTCTGGAATGCTATTAAAGGCATTCAGACCATTCACAAAGGTCAATTCCCTAGACTGTTTTCTAAGCAAGCTGAAATGATGGGTGCTAGCAGAAATTTGTATGAAAAATGCCATTTGTTTCATTACATTTCTGCAGAAGCTGTAGCTGTAACTGTGAGAACCACATCTGAGCAACTGTGAGGAATGAGAACACTGGAAGCCACACTCTAGACAGTTATAGAAACACTGATGTTATCAGCTGCTGCCCAGAAAGCCATTAGAAAATCTAGTCATTGTTCCACAGCTTTGATTAGAGATTTGGTTTACAAACAAAATAAATATCAAAAAACTGAAAATATGATTGCTTGTAATTCCCTGTATAATGACTTGGCTTTAATGCCAGGAGTGTGCCTATTGAATCAGTCCCTGGTGGAGTGATACCCTGAACATAATTCTCTAATGTAGCTCAAAACCAAAGCCATGGTGTTGTCAGCAGTCTGAAAACAGTTCCTGCCAATGGTACTGATGTGGCATAATATGATATAATTATGATATTTATGATTATGATATTTTTAAACTGGTATCTGGACAAGCAGCACGTTTCATTATGGGCAGGTCTATCAAAGGCCTGATGTCCTGTGCAAAGGATACATCCAGGCAGAACCGTGGAGAGAAAATAAATACTTGCTTACTTGAGGTCTTTAATCAGGAGTGGAAATGTATGTAAATACTAAGTCAAGCTTTTGGAATTCATCTTGGGACCAGTGTTGTTTCACATTTCCATTAATGACACAGATGAAGGGATTGGGTGCACCCTCAGCACACGTGCAGGTGACACACCTGAGGGACAGGACTCCATCCCCAGGGACCTGGGCAAGCTCCACAAGTGGCCCATGGCAATCTCATGGGCTCTAACAAGACCAAGTGCTGGTGACCCAGGGCAGCTCCCAGTGCCAGCCCAGGCTGGGGATGAACAGATCCAGAGCAGCCCTGAAAAGCACCTGGGGGTGCTGTGGCTGAGAGGCTGGACATGACCCAGCCATGGGCACTCCCAGCCCAGAAACCTCCCTGTCCTGGGCCCACCCAAAGCACCGTGGGCAGCAGGTGAGGGAGGGGATTCTGCCCCACTCAGGTGAGACCCCCACCTGCAGCACTGCATTCAGCTCTGGGGCCCCACCACAGAGGACATGGACCTGTTGGAGCAAGTCCAGAGGAGGCCACCAAGAGGGATGGAGCACCTCTCCTATGAGGAAAGGCTGAGAGAATTGGGATTCTTCAGCCTGGATAAGAGAAGGATTCAGGGTGACCTAACTGGGGTCTTCCAGTACCAGAAGAGAGCCCACAGGAAGGATGGAGAGAGACTTTTTACAAGAGCAGGGAGTGACAGGATGAGGAGGGGTGGCTTCAAACTGCAGGAGGGAAGGTTTGTATTAGATATTAGGAAGAAATTCTTAACTGTGAGGATAGTGAGGCACTCACACAGGACGCTTAGAAAAGTTATGGATGCCCCATCCCTGAAAGTGTTTAAGGCCAGGTGGGATAGAACTCTGAGCAACCTGGTCTAGTGAGAGGTGTCCCTGCCCATGGCAGAGGCTTTGGAACAAGATGATCTTTAAGGTCCCTTCCAACCCAAGCCATTCTGTGATTCTGATGATAGTGGTTGGGGCTATAAGACTTTTTGAGACTTAAAATTACTCTTACAGAACTTTGATGTACCACACTTTTTAAGAGAATTGTTTTAATTTTAGGATCTGCTCCTAGAAGCAAATACTAACCAGTTCCGGTGTGCAGCCATCAAGCCTGAAAAGAGAGAGGTATGGTGCAAAACACATGCTGAAAAATTCCCCAGTAGGGAGATGAAATATGACTGGAGTATTTAAAGATATCTTAGAGTATTTAAAAAATATGTTTATTTGGGTTTAGGAATTTTGTGCTATGATTTATTGCTATAGTGTCATTTCACATCCCTATTCCTGCATTTGCCTCTTTTTATGCATAATGTACAACCCCCTTTTCTTATACTTCTGGTGCTGCTTTATAATTTTCCTAATTTTGAGACAACCTTTCTGGGAAACTGCTCCAACAAATCTCCAAACTGGCAATATTTCTCTAAATCCACATATTATTTTCCATTAACTTTGATGCCACAGAGCAGCCAAGCTGAGGGAATAATGGTCCCGTTCATACAGAATCCTCGCTTTGGTTGATTCCCAGTTCACAGTTAAGTCACCAATCTATGTATGTAATATATTCATTTCAGCATCAGTGCTGCATATTCTATTCAGTCTTTTCATCCCATGATACCAGACAGTTTCACATCAGTATCTATAGCTAACATCATTCAATTAATAAGTATCAGTAGAATTCTACCACTAATTAATAATTCCATGAAGTGTGTTTGACATCCTATTTTGTCCTCTCAGTATCTATTTCAGTTGAAAGATGAATATATTCATATATATGTGTAAGTAATATTTCATAGTCAAAGAAATAATCACTGTTACTTTAGCATTATTTAGTCAATATTTGGACCTATCTTTGTATGTTCATACTCCTACTAGGTTGGGTGTACATAGCAAGTTTTTATGTATTTTACACTTCCAAAATATGTAGAATTTTTTACTCTCCAAAGAATATTTGATGAATATTCATATGTTAGTTTTGATAAATACCTAATATCTTTTGCTGAGTAATTGAAAATTTGTTTTTGAAATGAAATAATGTATTTTTGGTTTGAACTACAGAACATACATGACAGTATGGAGAGCAAACCAGTGTTCAAGGCTCAAAAGATCCAAAGCAAGGTGAGTAACCTTTAAGGAACTGTTGTCAAATGTACTTGAAAATTTGACACAAGTGCAAATCTTGTCATGATGGAAACTCGACTTGAACCTGTGTTTTTACACTAAGGTGTTTGGCCAGAAGCATGGCATGGATTGGGTCTATGGTTCATAGATTTTGTCCTGTGCACCATTAATAATCCACAAAGATGTGGTCAGGGAGTGACAAGAGCAGGGCTACTCCATGATGGAAGAGAAATAAGGAGCCAAAGGTGATGAAAGCACAGGCAGTGCCCTCACCATGCAGGACACACTGTCTGATGTGAGGAGGTTGGTGGCAGTGATGGGTTCTGCTGATAGCAAGTCACCCTTGGACAAAACAAGGCAACAAGTCAGGTCTGGCTGGGGTCCACCCAGAAGTCCAGTCAGGAGACAAAGCTACAACAGCAACTGAGGTCAGGAGACAGAAATGGAGACACAACCAGGAGTAGAATTCCCAGCATAATGGAAACTGAAACCCGTCTGAGTCTAACTGGGGCTCCCAGGCTAGTGAGCAGATGGTGTGAGTGGAGGTCTTGGGTGAGACTGGTCAGGGAGATCAAAACCTTTTGGTTTCCTGAGGTAAACTGTGTGTAGTTGCACAATGTAACCACATTGCCTTAAAAGTGTTTTCAGTTACAAAGGCCGAAGATTTTATGTAAAATAGTATGAAAAGAGAATTTTCCCCAGCAAAAAAAAAATTGTGAAACCTTGGTTTAAGAACTCAGCATAAGGACAGAACAATCTTGCATCAGTACATCACTGTTTCAAAATGAGATCCTAAAGAATGCTGAGCAATCATTCCAGCTAATGACTGTCTGATACACAATATACAATCAGGCTGGATGCTTGCCTTGTTTCCTTCAGACACATACTGAGGTCATGAAATCCACTATCCTGATTGCTTCTCTTGTAGAATTTTGAAGGGTCAGAGAATTGCAAACATGAGAAAAGAACTGTTCAGCCTTGACAGTGGAACACATGAAATTTCCACATTGATGTTTCTGCAATAACTGCACTGCAGATTATCTTCAGTTTTGTATTGTTCAATCTGGCACCTTTCATTTGTTTCAAGTTCTTATACAGAATAATTTCAGCTGTGCTTGTTCTGTGGTCTCAAATATCTTGTGAGCAGGTCTGCCTACTCTTTAAAACGATGTATTTAGGTACAGCTCATAAACACTGTGAAAAGATTGATTCTCCACTTGGGGGACTGGGCATCTGGCAAGTATTTCAAAAGCCTGTCTGACATTTATCACACACCGAAGTTATCTTTAGTAACAGTATCAGCTACTCAGTCTGCTTGCTTACAGTCCAGCAGCATTTAAATTACAGTAAGGTAATAAGATCCTAGTTAATTCTGTACAAAAAAGAAAGAAAAAAACCCAAACCAGGAAACATTTACATAGTTAAAACAACATACATGACCTGTAATTAAGTGGGCTCAGTTCAAAACTCTGTGTATTCCATTGCCCTTTCTGATAATATAAAATAACAAAACTTTAGTGCAGACTAACAAGAGTCAAGCCATCTGCCTAAATTGCATTAAGAAAAATATGGATCTGGCATCCTCTGGCATTGATTAGGCCTACTTCTAAAACTTGCTGGTATCTCCTCTAGATGCACAAACAGTTTTATCTTGTCTAAACACATTTGCCTTAAGGTTGGTTAGTTGATATTCAAGATGCTGCTGTAACTTTCAAGCAGAGATAGGCATATTGTTATTGACTTTTAAAATACTTTCTATTCCGGTTGCCTTCCTGTGCCATTCTCTGAGTAGACAAATACTAAGAGGATGGTTAATCCAAACTATATATATATATTTTTAAAATTTTAATCTATCTTCAAATTAATATAATTGTATAATGTTTTAACCAACTAGTATTTTGCTTTCCTCTTTTTAGAACACCCACAGTATATGAAATATTTTTTTTAATTTTAGAGACATATACCATGTGCAGCAGCAATTATTTCTCTTGCTGTTCCAAAGTATTTATTCATCTTTTTCACTGGGAGAATGAGAGAGTACAAATGCATCATCACTCTGTGTCAGTCTGCCTCTTGTTCATATCATATTTGCTCTTTATATATTTATTGGTTTTGGTGAGTTGTTGCATGTTCATTAGGTGGCAATAGTGAACATGATATTTTCCCACAAGAATTAGTGCTCTGTAATTTTCCCCCTTACTTCCATTTTCTCATCTTGAAAAAAGGGAAGATACCTCACAACAGGAAGAGAATGAGTAAAATTCAGAACTTCCTTGATACTATATGACATAAAAGAATTTATTCACTTATTTTACTTATACCTGCCTGCACATGTCTTGGAAGTCCCAGTTATTGTAATTATATTGCCATATTTCTGTTTCAATGTCCATCAGATTTCTGGTCAATAAACTGTGAAACTGAAGTTTAAGGTATTTCCATATTCATTCTTAGTTCAGTTCTCTATCCAAATTATAGTTAGTAAATACAGAACATGAAATCTGTGTACACAGAAAACTGTCAAAAGTATAGAAACATCTACATGTGTCAGAAAATGTCTAAGGAAACATTTTATACACAGTACAAGAATAAAATATAAACTGTTCATATAAGGCAGAAGGCTTTGAGATGTGTTGAGATGCAGATCAAAAGGCAGAACATCATTGGGCATTAAGAAGTCATAGTAAGTCAAACAAAAGAAATAAAATACATTGGTTTGGATTATTTTCCTAAATGCTTCAAGTTATCATCATTTTGTCAAGAAACTGACAGGTAATTAATTTTCTTGCATTAAAATATGCTATCTGTGTAAAACCAGTAATTTTACTTAGTGAATTCTAGGTGATGGAATGTGTTTGCTATCCTCAACCTATCTAATTAATATAAATTATAACACACGCTTTTTCCAGTTATGTATTTCAGGAGACTTCATATTTCTGCATACAATATTTGCAGTATGTAGCTTGAGTGATTCTGTGCATGTGTTTCTCAGCTACTCATTAAGTTCTTCATTTGGAATTTAAATACATGTTTGAATTCTGAACACAGAACTTATCTGGATAGAAGTCAAACGTGTTATGATTAAGCTTTGTTTTCTGCAGGAATGATCTCAGTTCTTATTTCTGCAGCAGTGCTTTGCCTTGGTTCAGATCAGGTCTCTTACATGTGTCTGCAAAGGTGACCCATTTTCTCTAGCTGTGCAGGGAGCAATTTTAACTGGCAGAGAGATTGATCCTTTCCTCCCTCAGTATTTAGAAGTTGTCTGGGAATCAGTCTTAACACAATACTTTGAAGAGTCAACAAAGCAGCCATAGGATCTAGTCCAAGTTACACCTTGAGGCCTGAAAGTCACTGAGAACAGTTTTTCACTTCTACTGTCTAGAAAATGGATATGGCAATGGTTTCCAGTTGTCTTGGAAATGCTTCTACATTGTAATAGTGATTGTTTATAAAATGCTTCCAAGATTTCCCTATGAAAGGTGCCACGTTTCTTTTACTTCACTGTTCTGGCTCACAGAACATCTTTCAGAGAGGCAGTTTATTGTCTTTGTCCAAAACAGATCAAATCCTTTAGCACAGCATATATGAGCACTGGAAAATATGAAAGGAAGTGAAGACATTTTATGGGATTTGACATGGTCCAAGACTGATTACAAATTTATAATCCACTTGGGGGACTTTGCTGATTTCTTAAGCAGCTTGAGTAGTTTATGAACAGCATGCAATTTCATTGTGAATGTCAGATTAATGCTAGATGAATGCTTTAACCAAAATTTATGCTGTCTTGGGTCAATTTATTTAACCCACTGAGATGTTTTTAGACTCTGTTTCATGGTTTACATTACTAACTATGGAATATACATTCCCTTTCCTGACAGATTGACAATATACCCATTAAATTGAACACAGCAGCTATTTTGAGGGAGGGTGCCCTCTACCAGAGGAAATTGGAAGAGGAGCTCAAAAGGTAGGACCACGCTCCACCTAAGATTGCTTTTCACATCCCTGCATTTAGGATATGAGCCACATCAAAGATAATTAAGAAAATTCCAGGTAAACTAAACTAATGGTTCTCTTGTAGGGCTTTCTATTCTATAAAAACAGTTGACAAAGGAAGAGAGAAGTGGATTGAAGTAGGCTGAAGAAAAGATCTACAGTAAAGTAATTCTTTTTGTGTAGATGCTGTACAGTGTTACTGTGTTCTGATTTAGCACTCTGGCTAGTGTTCACTTGCAAAGTCCAACAGGTATCACTTTTACATTTATTCCAATTCTCCAGACTAAATAATGACCTGAATACACATCTGTTTCTGTGTCTTTTGTACAAGATGCATTTATATTAAGCCAAATAATTTCATATATCTCCATTTTCTTCAATGGTTGTGGTCAACTACATGCCAAGTTTGATACTTGAACTTGTTTATATGTAGATAACAATACCTGTCCATTTCTATCACAGTAAGATATAGCACACTAAGAATGTGCTGTTTCTTAAACCAAGATAAGCCAAGAGCTGAGAGTGACAGGAGGACATGTAGGGACAGTGTCCTCACTGGCAGCAGCTCCACAGTCCCCTGGCAGGCAGCAGGACAGATTCAGGGACAGGCAGCAGGGTCAGCCAAGGGTGCTACAACAGTCTGGGCCAAGGTCCAGCCAGGAAGCCAAGTCAAGAAGGCAGGATCAGCTTGGCCCCAGGCTGGGTGCAGGCTGATCTATGGAGCAGCTTAGGCAGGGACCAAGGCTGTTACTCCAGGCTTAAATGTGTCTCCTGGGAAGAAACTGCACACACACCAACCAGGACTTTCCATGGCTCTTCCTCACACAGTTCTTTTCACTCCACTCCCATCCAGTGTTGACAGTCACACTGCAGCAGAGCTGTCTTTGAACACAAGCACTGAATCCAGGCTGTGGGGAAGGGGGGTAATAAGAGGTTGCAGGTCAGTTTGTGCATTTAGCACTCTAAGAAATCCTGACATAAGGATTCCTCCTTATTCAGCAACACAGGTTTTCAGAGGATGTTTACTGGGGAAAAGGTGACTCCTGGATGGCCACTGAAGGTTGTGTTCTACAGCTAGAATCACATAACATTTTCACTAAAAAACTTCACAAAGATAAAACTTATATCATGTTATCCTGCTTTAGTATTACTTCTAATCCACCTGGCTTAGCAGGCTAAGCACTAAATATTGATAGCATTTTAAGTCTTGGAAAGACTACCTAAGTTTGGATTTGATCTTTGGACCTAACAGTATTGGTTCATGCATCAGGATTTTAGCAGGTAGATATTAAACATCAGTCAGGTTCTGTTATCAGCTATTCACATATATTGAGGTTCTTCCATATTACATATGCTACTGTTCACTCTGGCTGGAAGAATTTGTTCCACTCAGCAAAGGAACAGTTCCCTGTAACTTGACACTATTTTATCTTAATGAGTTTTAATCTTCAGCTGCATTTAAGACAAAACAGATATATATATATATATATATATATAAAAAGATAAATATATATAGATATAAATAGAAATTGATATATCACATGCATATGCATTGGGGAGCAGCAGTAAGAGGCAATTCACTCCATGTTTGTGTCTCTGCCCTAGTTATTGGCTCATTCCCTCTTCTGCTGCAGGACTTTCATGGGCCTGCTCCAGGGCTTTGCTATGTTTTTCTTTCTCAGCTGAGCACAAAAAATAGGAATGTGACTTTGTTTAAGAGCTGAATACTTCTTTGCCTCATTACAGCAATATTATTTAATTGACAAAATACAATATAGAAATAGTGTTAAGCAGAAGTTTTTTGTTCTCTGTGTTAAAGTGGACAAGAAGATTGTCAAAGAGGAAAGTTATTTGTTCTTTCAACTTCTAAGCAAAGCAGTCCTCTGAGAAAATGCCCATCCTTTTACCTGTTTCTCTCTGCTCCTTATGAGAATCCATACTCAGCTAAAGTTTGCCCTCTCTTGGGGCTTTGTTTTACTGAAAACTTTCAGGTGCATGCTCTCATGCACTTTCTTCCAGTCTGGCTTTCTCAGGCTTTACACATAGTAGGAACACCTCTTAGACTGGAATTAAAATACATCTGTCAAATGACTTTGTGATTCTGCCTTTTTTCTCTGCAGAGATCAAACACTTTCTATCAAAGGCTATGGAAATGCTTTACAAACCAAGGCAGGGCTACAAAGCCAGATCCCTGAAATAGTGTTCTCCTTTTTTCTCTCTTGCAGAGTTGAAAATTTGCAACAAGGGGCTGGAGACTCATCTGAATTCTTGGAATGGCAGAAACAGATGCGTGGAAAAGATTTGGAAGATCAACTGGCTGAAATAGAATGTAGGAAGCTTCAAGGAAAACTGAGTTATGAAGAGGCAGTTCTAGCCCATCAGAATGTAACCCAAGAAAATAAGAAGAAAGCTGATCTATTGAGAGAAGAGGTAATTCGTACAGGGAGGCTCAAATTTTGCTGATTTCCAATCTGTGCAAATCATAGCACAGATGAGACCTGCTATTAGAGATGTAAAATTCTATGCAGTGTCTTTACTCACTGGAGTCTGCAAACAAGGGGAAAAGAGGGCTATAACTTCCAGATACAGCAATGCTGTACATGAAAGTACTTTTTACAAGTTTTTGTTTTTTTTTTTTTTTAAATTTGATTAACGTTTATGAAGTAAATTGAATAAAAGCAGAAGGTCAAAGAATGCTCCCCTATATTCTGTCATTATGCAAATCCTTTTTGAACAGATACTGAGATACTAAGCACCATTAGCATTGAAATCAACAATATATAACTGATTTTTTTTATCTTGTTAAAATGAGAGCCCCAAATATGAAAGCATTTGTTTTCTTAAACAGATGTAATTCAATTTACTTCATACTATCTGAAACATCTAGATTTCTCTTAGGTGAAAATTCAGACAGACAACCCTCTTTGGATCCATCTGTATGGAAAACTGCATATTTATGCCAAGAAATATTTTCACACTGTTTTCAGTCTGGCAAATCAGTTTCTCAAAATCATTGCTAGATCTTTCTGTTATTTTCACAACTCACATTGCATTTCCCCAGTGCTTTTCTTATAAACTAAACAGGTGATCAAGAATCACCAAATAATACAGATTTTAAATTTTTCACAGCCACCATCACATTTTTTTCTATTTCTCCAGTTTGTTGCTGTGCCCTGTAGGCCAGTACCTGTCTTTTGACTATCTCACAAATGTCAGTGCAATGTCTCAGCAACATAAAATGAACTATAGCAAGAACTTAAAGTGAAACCTAGTGTACAACTGAACATAGTATAATTGCTCATACTCATTCCAAAAGTATTGCAATTGTTATATTCACTTCAGAGCATATGTCTTTTATTTGTTAGCAGAAATGTCTCAAAATGAATAGATTTGGGGATGTGCAAATAAGACTTGCTCTAACCCAACCAATTCCACATAGTTCCCTTTACTTGTCAACAAGCAGAGCATGTCATCCACATGCAAATCTCCAGATATTCACCAATGTTCAGCTGCCATGTTGACCTGCTTCCTTCTTTTAAAACTCTGGTCTTCCATCAAAAACAGGAAGAGCAGCAAGGAATCTAGTCTGAGAAAATCAATTTTCCTGCTCCTTCTTCCTTTCCTCTGACAAAGAAAGGAGCATGGTACCCAAAAGTGGACTTGACATTACAGAGCTGTGGCTTGGGCCAAGAAGTTCCTGCAGGCACACAACTAGCAGTATATTAGATTAAGCACACTTCTTGCTATCTCACAACCAGATCCAGAAATTACTCCTTCTGTCTGCTCTTGGAAACATGTAGGAGGGAATTATGGAAAGCAGCAGTACAAATGTCATGCAGGGCAGTTATGTGTAAATAAAACACAGAGAGGAGAGCTTAAATCTGGGACTCTTTCTTGTCCCCAGCCATTGTCCTTTTCTGCTTTTGTGGATGATGTAATAGTTTGAATCCAATTGTCCGTACCCTGTTTCAATGATTTGAGGCACTCAGATCACCACTGATCAGGAGTTGTATTCACCTGTTTTTTGTGATTTAGAAAGCAGAGCTGATGCACCTGTGTGCAGAGAAACGTCTACAGGAACAGAAAGAAATGAAAGAGCTGGTGGAACAGGTCATGGAAGGACACAAGAATGTAAAGCAAGTAAAAGAAAAGATCCAGGAATACAAACAACAGATAGGTATATATATTGCCAGAAAAATGAGAGGTGATGTTAAATATCCCTAGACTACTTCATCTTTCTTTTAGTGGGCCAATTACAATTTTTATAGGAGGGAAAGTGAAATTGAGGGAAAGATCCAGGCTATACATTCCCATTAATGTATGAATGTGAGTTCAGGAATCAGCTGGCAATGGGCAGATGAGAAATTCTAAGCTACTGGTCATTGGAATTACTCTTAGTTTAAACAGGAGATATACATCACTAATGTTCTGCAACCAGTTTCCCTTCCATCTAAAAGTAGCACATGTAAGTAATTCTACTTTTTTGTCGAATGCAGATGTCTCTGCTTGTGTATCTCCACACTTGTATTCATAAGGATTGAGACAGGCAAAGAGTGTTAGATACTCCAAAATGGACTAGCAGAGCCTACCAGCCTTTGCAATTCAGTCATTTCTAGGATATAGCTTGGAAGACTATGAATATTTTCTATTTTTTAATATCCTTTTATTAAGCAATAAAACAGTATGTACAAATGAGAGCAGAAATTACAAAGCAGTAATTCAAAGTGTCTGTGTATGTATATAGTACTTTTATGTGCTGAATAGAAGGATAGATGGTGGAGGTGGGAAGTACTCATTTGTTTCTTTAATGATTCCTCCCACCAATACCAGACTATTCCCTCAAGTACCTTTAGATCAGTATTATTATCATTATTCATTAAAGCATTTGAATTTTCCTCCAGATGGACTACTTGTTAAAATAGGCAAACAGCTAACTGAGATTAATTCTTATCTTTCAGTTCAGCAGGTTTGTGAGGAAAGTGGAGAACTCCTCCGGCAAGCTTTAGAAGAGCAGGAGGAGAAGAACAGGAAGAGATATGAACTCATTCAACAAATACGAGCTCTTGAGTCTGCACCTAGCATCAGACACAAGTTTGTTGATTTAACAGAGGTAAGCTCAAAAGGAAAAACTACTGGTTTTACATAAATGTGTACTGTATATGTTTCCCACATTCAGAGGGATTGTGTACTGCAGATATATCACAGTCTGGATGGATGAAGTACAAAGTGACCTCATCTCATACATGTTGTATTTTGTCATATTGCATGACAAAAGTTACATGTGAAATGGGATATTGACAAAGTCTATAAAATGAAAATTTTATCAAGAAGAATATTCTGATGGGAAGTGAAATCTTAATCCTCTTGAACCTTCTTTGAATTTTGCCAATGGGATCTGGGTTTCCCAATATCTTAGAAAAAGAGTCTGGACAATGATTACAGGATGTTCTGTGCATCTTCACAAATTCAAAGATTTGTCAGTCAGGGTAAGAACTGAATCAACACAAAGTTTGGACTCATGTATACTTAGTTATATTGCAGTGGCCATGGCCATGGTAATTAACAAGATTGATTTCATTTGCTTTCAAAACTGTCAATATTCAGGTACATGAAAGAGATTGTCAAGAGAACCCAAAATCTTCTGAGCTGTTACAATTCTGTGTAAATGACTTGTGTGTGTCTATAATTTATAATAACTGTATTAACTGTATCTCAAACTTCTTGGACTTGCTGTTGATGCACAACAACTCGTATGCCTGGGACTGGGCTCTGCAATAGCCAGACTTGGGTAGCAATCCAGGAATTTGTTATCTTATTTGTTAACTTAATCAGAAGCAGATTAGCAGATTGGACATAAGAAATACATTTTTTACAATGAGTGTGATGAACCACTGGCACAGGTTGCCCAGAGAAGTTGTGGATGCCCCTTCCCTGGAAGTGTTCAAGGCTGGGCTGGATGGGGCTTGAAGCAACCTGATCAGGAGGATGTTCCTGGCCATGGCAGGGCTTTTGGACTGGTCTTTAAGGTCCCTTCCAACTCAAATTGTTCTGTGATTCTGTATCACAGCTTCACTGTTCCATCATACTGACTATTACAGGAACACTCTAATGAATTGGCACACTTTTGGTGATAGCTTGCCCTGGTTTTCTTTCTACAAAAGGATTTTTCAGGCTTAGTGCAATTAAATATTTGTCCATAAAATTCCTGTTCATTTTCCTAATTTTTAAAGTACCAGTTCTTCCCTTCATGGTACTTTAGTTGGTTGAATACCAGCAGTATCTACTGCCTGAGTGTACAACTTTGCTTATTTTAGGAACCACTTCACTGGCTTCACTGAGCATTTTTGAAATGCAGACACTCAAAAAATTCAGCTTCTACCACTCTATGCCTCGAGCAAATTCTCTTTCCTAAACATGTTTGATGTCTGCTTGTCATGCTCAAACACTACCACTGAGATAGACAGATAGGCAGATAGATAGAGAGATATAGATATATATATCCTGTTGCAGAACATTTCCCTTTCACTTCCTATGAATACAACTCTATGGTCATTTCAAGTTTAATGGTGGACTTGAAAGAAAGGAAAAGTATATATAAGAGCAAGGGCCTAAAACTGAAAGCCTTCACAAAGCTGTTTGGAAATGATCCATCTTTGTTTGCAAACTAAAGTGCAGAAGTCTCACTTTAGCTCTCAGCATCTAATTATCACTCACATTGCAAAGTGGCTATTAAAAAGCCATCATTAAACATTCCGGTTCAAAGATTTTAAATTTGGGCATTAGGATCTGAATTTTCTGGGTATGAAGCATTGTATAGTCCTAATAATTTCAGATTAAAACAGTATATACCATTATAGATCAAATGCATACTTTGGAAATAGATAAATACAAAAAATGCATATTTTTAGTGTAAAGTCTGTTCTGGTTTCACACATTAAAAAATTACTTTTATACATTTTAAAAATTCAAAAGCCTAATTAAAACCAAAAGTCAAGTAGATTTTTTTTTTTGAGAGCAAATATATTGTATCTATTATTAATCCTCTATATATTTCTCAATGTTTTTTCTTTAAATGTTTTATGAAAGATATGCTCTAGATTTTAAAACCAGTTTTTAAATACCAGTTAGTTTAGGACCACCCCTATATTTCTGGAAATCAGAATATATTCAGTGTGAATTGGAACACAGTCAAAATATTCTGGTTTTACTCATTTACTCTACCCTTGGTATTTACAGTGTTATTTGAACCTATATTTTGTGTTCTCTAGACTGGTGGCCATGGTTTATTTGGTGAAATGTCAGTAGTGGAACTACGTGAACGCCTCGCCCTACTCAAGGAAGCACAGAAGGCAGCAGAGGAAGAGAAGAGAGATCAGATAATTCATGAAAAACAAGCTAAGGAACAACTTATTCTAGACAAACTGGACCAGATTTCCCAATTCAGAGCAGAACTTGGACGAGCAGCTGCTTTCAAGTGAGTATAAAACAGCATGTGACATTTAAGACATTGCAACTTTGTTAATATTTTGCCAGCCCTTGAGAACAAGAACAAGTAGAGAGCAAAATACAGCCCTTCTCTACTTTTGTCAAGGATTACACTGGGGCCAGGATTTCCTTTTAATTCTTGAAAATAATTTTCATCAGATTTAACAAATCTTTTTCATCATTTATGGTTGAAGACATCCCATAGGCTGGTGTTGACAGTATTGCCCCAGGATTCAGAGCCAATAATATAAATTCAGAAAGAAGTTTTGCCTTCCTTCTCTTCCTTTTCAGCTAATCAGAACTAATTTGATGTTATGAGAATAATTCTAGCTTGACACTTAAAGTTATTCCTCATTCTCATCTAAACCAATATTCGAGCTGTATTTTTCTTCCTTGAATTACATCTGTAATGTTAAAAGGAAGGAATTATTCTAGAAGTTAAAAATATTTTAGGAAGATTTTTTGATAGCAGTAATGAGTTATAAATTAAATACATTATAGCACTAGATCAAAAAGAAGTTCTTTGCTTACAGGCTGAGCATATTTTGCATTCATGACTAATATTTATTATTCATTATCAAATTTATTAATCATTGTCATAAAGGATACATAACCATCACAGGTGCTTCACATATGCAGAAGAAAGGTCCCTTCCACAAGGGTTTTAAAATCTAAGTTAATGCTATTAACAAATAAAGCTGAGCAGGAAGAAAGCCTGTGTAAAAGTATACAACATGGCACACCTCTTGCTCTTACACTATTTTTACTGCATCTTAAATATTTGCCACTTTTTTCTTTCAAATTGTCTTCTATCTTTTCCCTTTTGTGGCTTTGAGAGGTAAGTCCTTGCCTTGCCATATTTATTTTGCAAACTGATGTTCAGGCTGACGTTCATAAGGCATATTCTATCAGGCTACAAACACATGTTTTTAGACATGTCTTAGATTCACATTTATTGCCAAAGATGGCTTCTCAAAGTTCAATTCATGTTAATCATTTATCATCCAATTCTACATCTCAGTTACAGAAGGCAGTGTTGATGTATTCCTTTAGTTTTCACTCTTCTCAGCTGTAATTTGGTTTGTTGCTGATAGCCAGTCTCCAAAGACTGGAGTTTTACTAGTGCTTGAGAAGAGAGTTTAATGTATTTAATGAATCAATAACTGCAGCTGCAGTGGATAGACTCCACAGAGCAGTGACCTTCTTTTCTATGGCATGTATCAAGAAAAGTTTTTAAGACTTAAGAACCTGAAATGGAGTTGGAGCTAGAAATATACTCTCATTGCTAAACAGTCAGTATTGTGAAAGCCTGTGGGAATAGAGAGGCAAACTAAGCATTAAGAACTTGTGTACTACATAAAACCTGTTTCACTGGTACCTGCTCAAAGAATCATCTGTTCTAGATGTGCAGTCTGTGAATTTTCTGTAGGGCTGGGTTCCTTTAAACTAGACTCTTTGGCTCAATTCCTAACTAAAACTGTTCTGATCCTGAAATAAGTTGTGCTTGAATGAGAAGCTTTGATTCACTTTTTGTTCTGTCATGTGAAATGCTTTTTAGAACAGACCAACATGCCAAAGATAGTAGAATCCAAATTAAATTATACACTAAATTTCAAGACTCTGACTCAATCAGTCAATCTGGTCAGATTCTTGGTAAGTTACACAGTAATTTTCATAGAGCCCTGTCTGCTTTCTAAATTAAGAAATATAATGTTTCATTATAGATGTTAGAAGGCATTTTCCTTTCATGGTTCCTAGGCAATTTATGTATGTATACAATTTATGTATATGTTGGAAGTAATTCCTATAAGAAGGCATCATCATAGTACACCAAAAATCCTTTTCTTTGGGCGTGTATTTCATGCATTTTCATACAGAATCCAAATCTCTGGTGTTATTTTTGTTAATACAGAAATATGGCATGCTGGCCATGGCATTTACAAATGCTAGACACTTCCATGCAGTTTTTATTTCTCTCAATAGAAATTATGGGCTTTGTGCATTAAACCTTATTTGCAGATCTTGAATCCTGAAATACCTCTCAAACCAGTGTGAGTGATTGTTTGGGTTCTATTCTTCATATGCTGCACAGGAGGTGTAAAAAGCTAATTTTTGTGTTTACAGAATTGATTCATCATTATAGGGATAGCAAGCAAATCTTTCCAATGGTCCTCAGAAGTTAGCCTTATGCATCAATATAAAATTATGTGTTACATCCTAAATTGCATTATGTTGAAGGCTACTACTAATCAGCTAAAGTATGGCAGCCAAACTATGCTAAACACCTGCTTTAGTGACAGCTGGAGTTTAATCAAGTCCCTACCAAGCAGGTTCCTTTCAATAACATTCACAGTCATACACCAACACAAAAGAAGCACGTTGTGCAAGCATATAATGAGCTATATTAAACAAAATAGGAAATGGAACATGAAAAATTACAGAGACATTGGCCTTTAATAGACTGCAAGCTGTGGCATCTATCACAGCAATGGCTTTGTGAGTGCTTGCAGGGTGGTACATATACTGGACATCCCTTTAATTGCTAGAATTTCACACAGTTTGAAAATCAGCACTGTCATTTGAAGTGGGCAAGCAATTCTGCTCTCAGCTCAAGCACCAGCAGAGTTGTGTGTGTTTGAATACAGGTTAATGTGCTCATATGACATGCCTGTGTACTTGAGATACAACTCCCTTTCACTCAGTGAGGGACATGTATTACTGCAATCAATCTGAGGGACATGTGTTACTGCCATCAGTCTGATGCCCTAAGGGTCACACAATAGTTCAAACCATTGCTCTGAGGCTCCCTCCATCCACATTATCTGTGGTTTGGGGGGAGAGTTACTTTGTGCTGGACTCAAGGTCTGGAACTGCAAGTTCTCACGCTTCACGTGGTTTAAACCTGTCAGAGGAGAGCAGGACTGATCCTCCCTGAGTTCCTTGTGTGTGAGGAAGATGTACAGACTGCCACCAAGGCAAGAGTTCCCTGGATGCCCATCTCACACTGTGGTAATGCACACTGGACTCCCAGCACTGGATTACAAATGATGGAGTGTTTGCCAAGATGGCAGAGCATTCCTTTCTCTGCCTGCCACTGCCAGGGCTCAAACCCCTCCCTGACAAGGGGCATCAACCACACACACTGAGAGAAACCCCTCTCTTGGCCTGAGCTGGGGAAGGCTGGGCATAGTGTGAAGGCAGCCAGAGCAGGAAAATGAGGAGAAGGAGAAAAAGGAGGAGGTAATGAGTTCTTCACTATCATTGAAACAAAAGGGGGAAATTTATCAGTAATGATGAATCAGAAATATGAAGATGTGAAGAGAAGCTGTAAAAAAAAAGACAGGCTTTTCTCAATGGTGGCCACTGAAGGGACAAGAGGAGTATCAGGAAACACTTTTTACTGTGGAGATGACCAAGCATTGGCACGGATTGTCCAGAGAGGTGGTGGGGTCTCCATCCTTGGAGGTGTTCAAAAGCCATCTGGACACAGACCGGGGCATGGAGCTCAAGTGGCTCTGCTTAAGCAGATGGGGTGGTCAAGATGACCCCCAGAGGTCCCTTCCAGACTCAGCCATTCTCTGATTCAGTGACTGAACTTTGATTATGCAACTTCAACTTCATTTTTACTTCACATGAGGAAAACATTGCTATGAATAACAATCATTTCCCCACCTAAAATTAAGTGCTTAATAAGTTAATTTTTTTTGGAAGGGAGCCAGATTTTGAGTGCTTAAATCACTCACATTAGTACAAAACAATAATCAGTCTAATAGTGTAGTGCTCTTAAATGTCAAAATAGTGACTGCCTTAATAGTGAACTGTTAAGAATTAGACACATTCACTTTGCTAACGCAGTAACTTAGAATTACGTGGTGTAGGACAGAAAAAGGCAAGGAACTGTGAAGTATAGACAGCCCTACTCACTGAGGCTATAAGAAACTTTTTTTTTAAATTGTTATTTGCACTATAAGCAATTCTCTTTTAAAAAAAATATTTGTGTTTTTGCACGAGACTCCTTTTTGTAAGGTGAGCTCAACCTCCTACAAGTATTGAGTCAGTTAAGAGCAGACTACAGCTCTTACATACATCTATCTCTTTATACTTGTGATAGAAAGCTGAAGTTTGAAAATGTAAATGAAGAGCCAAATATAGATTATAGGAGGAAACTTCTGTGCAAATCTTCAAATTTCCCATTTTTTAAATAGCTGAGAAGAATTTTCATAAATTATCACCTAATTTTCTATTGATCTGGAGAGGAAGAGGTGACAGAGATCATAAGAGGTCACATGAGGTGACAGAGACCGTAAGAGGTTTTTCTATCCTGAGCCCTCAAAGTTCTCAACTGATGACAGAAAACCAGAATTTTAAAATTTCTTTTTTCATTTCTTCCTCTCTTGGAGTTTCTGTTATGATATGGTGTGGCATCTGAAAATCTATGAGATTGGCAGCATTAGTGGCAGGAATAGTGTAGATGACTGGCACAAGACTACATTTAGAAGAGGAATGAATATTCTGGAAATAAGCAACAATTTACAATGTTAATATAGAAGCAGCTGCTGCTGCTTTCTGATGTTAAACCTCTTGCTATATTTCCTTTAATTGTATTTACAAGAATCTGCATTTGCATGTAAGGAAAGATTTTGTTGTTTATTCTCACGGACAAGATTTAATCATCAAGTATTTACTTAAAACTGTACTGTTATATTCTCCTTTATCCTTTGGAATGCAATGCCTTCATACAGTGCAAATAGAAATAAAACATGTCCTCAATTAGATTAAGTGATAGCACACAATTTTTAGATTTACAATATAGTGTTAAAATTAATCTCAGTGCAGCAGAGTATATCACAGTGCTAAAGAGGATAAGGAAACATTATCCTAACCAGATAGCATGACACATGGAGCAGAGGGGTTCAGGGAGAGTCTCAGGAAAAGTAATTGGAAATGAGAAGCCAAGCCTAACTGTGTCCCTTACTTAGAGTTCACAGTCACATTTCAGAATGTGACACAGGTCATATTTCCCCTTCATCCAGTTCCTGAGGATTTGGAGACCTCGAGTCTGGAATGGCTGCACTGACGAAAACTTGTTATCACAGAGAGTTTCCTATAAGCAGAGATAAAGCTAACAAGGCAGGCAAAAGCCATCTCTCCCCAGATGAAAGAAGTGTTTGGATCCCTGATACAGACACAAAGGCAAATTGGTGGGTTTAGCATCAGAAGGTACTTCTTCCTTCTTCTCCATCTGCCAGCTTCTTGAGAAGTGTGTCTTCTACTGAAACCACCCAAGATTTAAGGAAAGAGCTCAGTTGTAAAGCATTTCTTTTCAAAAGGCAACTTGTCTGTAAAACTAGCCCTGCCACTGACAGAATGAGAGCTACAGAATCAGTGGACAGTGCCCCAGTGCACTCTGCTCTGGGTCGTTTGGAGTCTTTATTTGGTTTCCAATAAAAGCAATTGCCATGTTGCACCACTGCAACATAAAAAGACATTTTATAAAACTATCCTTTGCCAGCTGCTCCTAGCAGATCTAACATGGCTGTACAATTGTGTACATTCCTTGGAAGATCTGACACTTCCTATAGCTCTGAATTTATCCAGAGAATCATACAGCTGCTCGTGACTTAATATTAACTCTACAATTTGATCTTACTAAGCTTAATTCGAGGGCAATGTTGAATAAAAGAGAAAGTTGGATATTAAGTGAGTCACTCTGGTGTAACTTACATGGAGAAGTTATGAATAAATTGGACCAATTGGATGAAAATATGTAAAACCAGATGAAATGTAAATTCCAGGGGACAGAAAATTGGCTACAATAGAAGGGGGGGGAAAGGAAGACTATCCAGTAATGTCTTTGGTATGCCTTACTTTTAGGCTGCACATGCTGCTATCAATTTATGCTCACACAGAGCAACTAACCTTAATTAATACATCACCATCCCATTGATTCTGTATCTGGGCATTGGGATTACACAGAAAAAAAAATCTTTTATTTGCCAAGGAATACAGCAATCAAGATGAATACTAATGATCATATAAGGCAAACTCCATAGTTCACACAAGCAAAGTCCTGCACTACTATCCCAGGTTTTGCACATTGTTTTTCTAAAGAATGTCGTGTCAGGCTTGAAATACTTAAGATATTGTCATCATGGCATCCTGTGGGAAGAAATTATTTGATGTGGTTTAGTAATGCTGTTCTGTAAACAACAAGAGGCAAATTGTCAGTACCACGTGCAAGTTATATTTATATGACTTAAATCTCTTTTGAGTCTAACTGGTTCTCAGAAGCAAGAGCAAATTCTTTATTACCAAGGTAATATGTGCTCAGATGAACTTATTCTGTGGGATGATAATATTTTACCTTCTCATTGTTTCTTTTTGACTTCTCAGGCAAGAAGAAAAGAAAAAGTCCCAGCCTGGTGAAAGGCCCATGAAAGATGAACGCATTTTAAACCTGCAGAAGAAGATTGTAGAGAAAACAATGGAGCGTAAAAAGCAAGCAGGACTCTTGAAGATTAGCCCCCAGAAAACCAGAATTGTGCCAAGCAAGGTCTGGTTATTACATAAGGAGAAAAGATCTGCAATAGACCTGCTGTTCACAGACCTTTGCTCAAGTGCCAGCACTGGCAAGGGGGCAGAGGCAGATGGTGCCATACATGGCTGGCAATAACAACACCCTGCCCCCTGCCTAGGCACCATTTCTCCAGCCTGGCCTTGACCTCACCTTCTTTTCCCACGTTCTGCTGTCACAGAGCAGGACTCATCCATTCAACACCTGCCTTCCCACTCTTACCACCACACACTCATCCCACCAAGGCAGCACCTGACCCCATCTCCACCTCTGGTCTTTCCCAGCTTCCTATCACACCATACTAGGATGCTCACCCCTCTCCCACCCAAGGCATGTTACAGTTGATCATGCCCATGGTTTTGTGGAGAGTTGCACCAGTGTTTAAGTCATCTTAAACTGGGCAACCCACTCTGCTTGCTTTTCTGTTCATCATGCCAAGTTTGATGCTAACAAGTTTCCCAGTCATGTGAGCAAACAAACTGTGTTGTCAGCCAGCAAGATTATCAAATAGAAGTTTAGTGCATTTGCTAAAGAGAACCACTGTATCACCTGCAGTCTGACCATCTCTCTGTTCTTCCTGCAGGATTCTTTTCAATGGAACCATTGGAAAGAACTGGAAGAGAGTCGGGAAAGACAGTTCAGAATGCTTCAGCATGGCTTTATGGACAGAGAGGCAGTTCAGAAAAAGGAGCTCATTGCAGCAGCAAGAACTGGAGCCAAAGCCTGTATACTGCGCTCTGATCTGAAATAAAATACATTTGGAACAAATCCAGGCCTGCTGGAAATATCCCAGTGTACCTATTTACTACAAGGTTGAGTTTTATTCTTATTTCACCTTTACAGTGTGATTAGAAAAATGTGGGTCTTACAGGCACAACAGAATAAAAATGTGCGGGGAGGTTGTAATATCATTTAATTTTTTATGTTCTTTTATAATGATAAAATGATTAATTATATAAGGATTTTTTTTCTGCTAGCATCAAAAGCTTTAAGAAATTGAAATTTAATCATCAGAGCTCCTACAGCATAATGGCAAATATCTGTGTAAGAATGTCAAGACCTGTATTTCTGGTTTGTATACTATGCAATGGTTTGCTACACTCATTTTTCCAAAAGAATAAAAATGAGGGCAAACCCCAGGGAATATTTGTTTACATTATACATCTTTTCAGAAGGCATGGTCAGCCTAAGTTCCAAACATGTCTTCTTACATGACAGTAACTATGTAAGAGGATTGCCAGTTTCAACACTGTTTTAGGGGATGAGGGAAGAACTGTTTAGAAGGTTTAGAGGATGTGAAAGCCTCCAGAATAGGAGTCTGGATTCATTGACCCAGGCAGGCCATTGCTCTATTTGCAGACATAAATTTCTTCAGTCTTAAAACAGTAAAAGGAGAACATAACATTGATCTCTTTAGGGAGCTGCTTCCACAAAAAGTAAAAATTCTGTTACTCACCTAGAAGATAATCTGCCCTCTGACAATTTCTATACTGTGTAAAACAGCTTTTAAATCACAAAACTTATCCAGGCACAAAGCCAAGGAGGATAAAAATCAAAATTAAAATCTGCCCAGCATTAGGACTATGCAAGGTATTTCTATTTTAACTCAATGCCAGTTACTAAGTGTTTAATTATGGCTATTGCAAATATTTAAATTGAAGGAGAGTGTCACTGACATTAGAGTAAGGCAGCTGCTTCAAAGGCTCTCACAACATTGCATTTCTCACTTTTTATTGAAGGAGGTCTAATGGAATTCTTTTATTGCCATCTAGCTGTGAAGATCACTTCCACAGCCCGCAAGCTGATAAAATGTGCTGTATTTTTCACTCCAAGGAAATGCTCTAGTAGTCCACAAAGGCAATGCAGGTAGAGCTCATGCTCCAGAGCAAGAGTTAAGGAACATAGGACAGTGAAAGATGGAATCACAGAAGTAGAACTACATAGAAAAGGGAACTGTGATGCCATGTCTAGTACAGTATTGTATATCTTTAAATTACATACTCTCAGTGGCAGGGAGTTTGTCTTCCTTTGTTCAGCATTCTTTTGCAGTGCATTCCAGAGCAACAAAGCTAACTGGTGACTCTTAACACCTTGATTTTCCAGAAGCCAGCAATTAACAGCTGACACTCATGCTCTAGTATATTGCATGGCTGAACAGTTCTCAAACTTTTCATAAGAATTTTTAAAAGAAAAAAAAAGCATCATTAAGCAGATATTGAGATAGTGGAAATTTCAAATTCCCATCACACTGCAGGTTTCTTCCCCTGTGATTTTGGACCAAGTTTTCAAAATTCTTATTGAATTGCAATCAAGCTGGTTCAGAAATATTTCCTTCTCCATATTTTCTTTGCTCTCAAATGAAAGTACTGAGGAATAGAAGAATCTCAGTAATCCAGCTGTGGAATTTTTGCCTTCAGAGATAACAAGTAGGCCTATTACTGCTTTAGGATCTGATGCATAAAGTCATCTTCAGAATCAACATTTTGAGGAATGTAAAAGAATGTGTTTTGAAGAAAATACCAATATATTCCTATATTGGTATTTTTGCATCAATATAGCCTACTGATTTTTCAATGATGGCAGGCCTTGCAACAGAATACACAGAATAACATAAAAAATACCACCCTGCTCCTGACAAATGTGTATAACTTGATGCTGAACACAACAGATCCTCTCCAGAACCACTCTGCCCTGGCTCCTAGAGCACATTTCCTAGTATTCCTGTGGGGTACATGGAAACCTGAGGTGAGCAATGCAGAGCAATCAGAGGTCTGGTGGGACTTGCTAACCTTGTGTTATAAAAGCAGCTGCAGTGGCCCTGGAGCCAGGTGAGCTGTGAAGGCACCCAGCTCACTGAGACTTGCTGCCTGTGGCAGGGACCGTGCACCACCTGCTGCAGCCACACACAGAGAACCGAGGGAGAAACGCCTCCACACTTGCTTCACGGGAACGCAGGTGGATGAATAATTCATGATTCACTCATTTACACATTTGTTACACCATTTGCAGCCACGAAGAGGAGCCTGAGTGAACAAGGCTGACTCTGAAATAATCCATCAAAACAGAGTAACAAAATCAGAGGTTGCACCTGTCTGATCATAGTGACAGACTCATAAGGAAACTTTTCTAGTGCTGGAAGCTGCACATTCAGAGATCTCTCATTTCAGCACAAGCAGCCAGACCACATGTCCTAGGGTGACGTTATGGTGCTTGTATCCCCACGCATGTGTTCTGTTTATGCTGGATATCATGTTCTGTGCCTTCAAGGGTGGCTCTGAAGAGTGAAAGTTCTGTTTTGTTCTCAGCCGCTCCCCCGTGGCTGGCAGACACAGACAGGACAGTACATGGTGCTGCTTGTGCTTTCTGCTTGGCTTTTTGCTTTGCTTTTGCCCCTGCTTCTGCTCTGCTCTTGTTTTTTGCTTCTGCTCATTAGTCAGTTTAGCTAAGCAGTCTGAATTTTTCCCTGGACTGTTTTTCCTTTCCCTTTTTTGGAACCACTCGAGCCTGCTCCGGACTGGGACCTGGGAACACTGAGAGAATTTGCACCCTGTGGCTGCAGCAGCTGCCCCAGCGCCAGAGGGACTGAGAGCAGAGCAACCACTCCCAGGAGAGACTTTGTGAATTTGACATCTTTTTCAGAGCAGTGAAAGAGTGGTGTCATCCAGTATTGTTCATTTTGTGTGCTGGGGGGTGCTGTCCCTGTTGAACAAACAGGTTCTTTCCACTTCTCTCTGAGGAATCTTTCCTGAACTGGTTGGGGAGAGGGGCCATGTGGGTTTGCTTTCTGGAGGGTCCCCCTTTTGGAGGTTTTTTCCCAAATTTGCCCTAAACCAGGACACCACAGAAGCCTTCACATGCCACTAAGGAGGTGAAGGAGATGTAACAAAGCCCAGATTAGCTGAGGAAAACCAAGGCCTTTGCCATGTGACAGGCACTGGACACGGGTGCTCCCCACTCAGGTACCACGGTCACTGCTGGTGGCATTTGGCTCCCTCCTCCACATCAGCCTCAGGAACAAGGGAAAGCTCACACTCAGTGACTGCCATGCCAGGCAATCCAAACTGCCCTAGAGAACATAGGTGTTTCATTATTTAAATGAAATTAAAGACACAGAGATGGTTATGTTGGGATGACAGGGAAAAAAATACCCACTACAAATCTCCAGCACTCCTTGCCCAGAGGAGGAGAAGAGAAGACAAGTCACTAGGGGAAGCTACCAGTTCATCTATAAACAGCCAAATTGCCAGGAACAGGACAGTAAATCCAGAGAAGGACAGCTTCTTATTGGTAAAGGTAAGGTACAACTGTTGGAGAAAACCCTTTTTGATAGTTAGGTGAGGGCCTTGAAACACCTCTGCAAGTGTTTATGAGTTAGACATTGGATCTGGAGTAATTATTCCATGGGTAAGAGGTAACTGTCTCCCACACTGATGGCTCTGAAGAATTTTGCTCAGTCTTTTGGAAATACAGTGAGGAAAATAATTACTTCACAGAAAGTGTGATTTGATATTGGAATGGACTTTCCAGGGAGGTGGTGGAGTCACCATCCCTGGGGGTGTTTAAGGAAAGACTGGACATGGGCATGATCTTGTCAGCGAAAATGGAGAATAAAACTCCTTAACACCAATACAGTGCTAAGAAGCAGGCATTACTTTAGTACGACACCAGATGCACAGGGGGTATCTTGGCCTAATGTGCATGCGTGGCTGAAGGTGATATATGGGTTTATTAGCCAGCGATCACAGTATCACAGAATGTGCTGAGTTGGAAGGGACCCACAAGGATCATTGAGCTCACTTCCTGGCCCTGCACAGCACCATCCCCAGGAATCACACCATGTGATTGTCCTGAGAGCATGGTCCAGGCACTCTTTGAACTCTGTCAGGCTGGTGCTGGGACCACTTCCCTGGAAGCCTGTTCCACTGCCCAGCCATCCCCTGGGTGAAAAACCTTTTTGTAATATTCAACCTAAACCTCCCCTGACACAACTTCAGGCCATTCCCTTGGGGCTTGTCACTCACCACAAAGCAGAGATCAGTCCCTGTCCCTCTTCTTCCCCTCATGAGGAATTTGTAACTGCAAGGAGGTGTCTGTCTTCTCAGGCTCCTCTTCTCCAGGCTGAACAGACCAAGTGCCCTCAGCAGCTCCTTTTCCTCAGGGCACTTCACCATCTTTGTCACCCTCCTTTTGATGCCCTCTGTTAGTTTAATATCTTCCCTATATTGTGGGGTACATATTAATCAGAGAAGTGTTAGATATGAAGTTGCCTGGGTTTGCCCAGTGAGCCTCAGAGGGGCCTCTTGAGGGTCCTGAGGAACCCCTGGTGGTGTGCCTGGAGTTGGTTCTCACCCTCGGTATAAAAGCTGCACAATGTTTCTGAAGGAACTGCATTGGCTTGGCTTGGGACAAGGGGCAGTAACCACCACAGCTCCATCGAGGGCTCTTTCTGCAGGAGCAGTTTGTAACACTGGGGTTGACATGGTGGCGTTCAGTCATCAGTGGGATCTGATGATCTCAAAGGTCTTTCCCGACCTAACTGATTCCATAGTTCTGAGATTCTGGGGAACGTTTCCAGAACACGGGGCGGGGGGACGGGAGATTGAAGGGGGGGGGGGGGGGGAGTAAGGAACCCCACCCCAAAGCTCACACACACTCCACCTCCAGCTCAGGAGAACACAGCAAAAGCACGGTCTGGCTTCGGCCGCCCTTTCAGGGTCTGTCAGGCCCGAACGAACCCGAGGACCAGGAGACCTTTCCCGAGGGGTGGGGAGTGAACTCAGTGGGCCTCTACAACCCCGCCTAGGCCCCACGCCCGCGCGGAACTACAGCTCCCAGCACGCCCCGCGGCAGCTGAGAGCAGAGGAGGTGGGGCCGCCCGTCCAACCGCTGTGTGATTGACGTGCGCGTCGGCCACTCCGCGAGCGCAGGGCCGCAGCTCAGCCAATGGTAAGCGAGCGAGGGCGGGCGCTGCCGTGGGCCGCTGCCGGCTGCCTCTGAGGTGAGCGCGGCGGGCCGGGGGCTCGGCCGTGGGGGGAGCGGCGCTGCTGGGTCCGTCCCTCCCGCTTGCCCGACGGTCCGGGGCGGCAGGTGAGGGAGGGGACGGGAAGGGAGGGGGAAGCGGAAAGGGAAGCGGCCGTTCCCGGTCGCAGTGGGGGGAGCCGAGGAGATGCGGCCGTTCCTGCCGGTGCGCGGGGCTGGGCCGGCGCCGCCCCCGCTCCGGCCTGAGCACGGTGCCCGAGCCCCTTCCCCGGGTGCGGCCCTGGCCGAGGGGTTCCCTCGCAGCCCCCGCCGGGAGCCGCGTGGCGGGTCCGCCCTGCCCTGCCCGGCCCGGCCCGGCCCGGCCCGGCCGGGTGCTCCGGGGCCGGCTCCGCCGCCGCTTCTGCCTGCCCGGAGCGGTGGGTGCGGCACGGCCGGGCTCGCTGTCCTGCCCCGCCTCCCCGGAAGGGTCTGCTCTTGTCCGGGGGAACGGCCGGGGCTCGGTGGATGGAGCTGCATGAAGTTGTCGCTCTGCCCTCCCATTTTGTGTGACAGCAGGAGTGGGGGGAATGTTCCTCGCCTACCTCAGCCCGCACCTGCGCTTCATTACAGGATGTGGAAAGACTCAACTATTTTATTTTTAATTTTTAATGTTTTGTTGTTTTTGGGGTTTTTTTGCTGTATTCTGTTTATGGGATTATTGAAAGCGAGTTGTGGCGTCTCTCGGAGAAACTTGTGCAAGTAAGAGCAGTGAGCTTTACTTCTGGCCTGTATCCATTTTTCTTTGCTGTGTCTGGGATAGGACATACGGCCGATGAAAAGGTTCAGTGTGTTGTTTTGTTCTGTGGGTGGGTTTGAGGGATTTCTTGGTTGTTTTTGGAACTGGTTTGGGTTTTTTAGGTTATTCATGAACATGTCATATTTATCTGTAGGTGTAACTGCCTGCTTAAAGCAAGCAGACTGGTGTATTTCTGTTTATATCCTATTATCTCTCATCTTTACTCTTTTTATGGTGCCTCTCACCAAGGTCTCTTAGTAAGAGAACGTTTTACCTAATTTGGGTAACAGAGACTCAGTTTCTTTTTTCACTAAAGTTTAAGAAAATGAAAGCATCTTTAAAAGTACTGGAAGTACACGATAGGAGGGTGTAAAAGAGTGAAAAGTTAGCGTTCTCCGTGGTAAAAAAAAAACTGAGACCAGCGCTTTGCGCCTGGTGTGTGTGTCTTCTGAAGACAAAAATGCTGTTAGGCAGATGCATCTTTGATACAATGTTTCCTGTTGTTAGGGGTACAAAAAGACAGCTGGGGTAGAAGTGAGAAGCTTTAAAGGCACGGTGATGCCTTGGACTGGCTGCCTAGAACAGAGGCTAGACAGAGATCAAGTGGGTATTTATTGAAGGCTTTTAACAGATACACCTTGGGCAGTGCAAGAGCCTCACAGAGGCTGCAAGCAAGAGGGGCAAGAGTTATTCAGGCAGAAACATGTTTGGTCTAAGTGCATATCTGGGGTTAACTGTCCAATTCCAGCTTCAGGTAATGAGGTGACATTCCCCCAGTTTACTTTTGTTTATACTTTTTGGGCCTGAGGCTGTGATGATGACCTCGGTTTTCAGTCCCGGAAGGATTATTTCGTCTGACCAAACTGTGATGGGAGCTTTCTAGCGTTCTATATGAAAGTTCAGAGTTAAACACTAATCCAGTACAGGATCTGAAAAATACAAAATTAAAATGTAAGGCATCATTTGGATATTCCGTTTTGACAAATTCAACATTTAATGGTGGTGTCAGCTGTGCCTTGCTCATTCCCAATGTTTGGATTGACATTATTGGTTTCTTTAAGTAAGTACTTCAGTGAATTTGTCATGTTTAGGATAAATATGAATTTAAGTCTTCTCTGTGTTAGTGAGACAGGGAAAATGTCTATCTCTTGCTTCAGACAGTTTGCCTCCATTCACGTGGGAGACCAAGATTTCGTTTTGAGAGTGGTGCAAGAAAAGTTTTCAGTATTTTAAAGAATCAATTGTTTTTGAGCGGTAATTCAAACGTGTTTGATTAACTCAGCTTGAGCTCGGTTGACTTTTTTTAGAGGAAAAAACAAGATACTTAAATGATGAATAGCAGTAGTTACCACTCCTGGTGTGAAGATTGTTGATTTAAATAGCTTGACCTTTTCTCTGAAGTACAGAGAAAAATTGGTACTTGTAGTCTTTGAAATGTTCCTTGTTCTGAGATCGACACTGTTTAGGAACAATAACTGCATGTGCAGAACTCTGCAGATGACAGGAAGGGCAGGGGCCTTTTCTGGTGCTGTACTGTCCTGCAGGGAAGCTATAGAAAATCTGTATAAGTTAAAAGTATTTATTGGCTTGATAAGCTGATCTGCTAGGTTTTTACACAAAGAAAAGTCTTTTTACTTCTTAAAAAGTCATTATTCTAGAATTGCAAAATGATGTCTGCACGCATCTTGCTAGAAGTCTCACAGATAACTGCAGCTGAAGTGGGAAGTGAAGTCTGTGGATTGAGGCAGTAATTCTTTGTATTAAAAACTCCTTGGTGCTGGGTGGTTTCATAGTGACTGCTGGAAGAAGAGTGTTAGAGGCTTTATCATTAACTTGGGCTGTCCAGGCCTGTGTAACAAACTATGTTATTAAGTTAAGTGGTCCTGCACTTTTGAAGATCGTTGAGGAATTCTTCCAGATGAGTGTATCTCTCAATATGCAATGTGTTACTAAACTTTATCTGTGGTATATTTAAGAAAGTGAACTCTGCTTTGTTCTCAGAATGTTTGGGCACTTGATGCTCATTGAGGTTTCCCAAGTAAGCCAATAACATGTGGAAATCTATAGCCCCCAGAAAAGGTTTGTTCTTAAAAAACAAAAATGTTACTGGATCGTAGGACTCCTTCCATAGTGTTAATAAATTCTAGCAGTTGGATTTTCTTAGTAAACAGCACTCTCCTGACATGAGCCATGTTGATATTGATGAACCTACCTGTGATGATTTGAGGTAGTTTTACAGTGATGAGCTTCCCTGTGGCTGTCTATTCTCAGCTTAATTCTTCAGCAGCAGCTTCTGAAGAGGTATTGAGCCATTGGCAGCTGGAACATCTGTGCCTTATAGGTACTCTCTGCATTAATCATAAAGAAACCCAGTGGTCAGTGTTCTAAGATTCTGAAATTAAACCATTTAAATAGCAGCAGTGTGCTCTGTCACTTTTGTCAAAAGGTGATTCTGTCCTCCACTGCAAGTGAGGGTTGACACGAGATCCTCTCAGACATTTCACAGCAATCCTATGTTCACAAACATTACAGCAATCCTGTAAATAATCTGGGGGTTTGTGTCTTGATAAAGAATGAGTGTGAGTATTTAAAGTGGATAGGATGGTCTTAACAGGTCTTCTATTGTGTGTTACTTCAGTTTTCACTATAACTTTAAAATTTCAGTTGGTTGGCTTCATTTTTTCTTCTGTTACAGTTCTTTGGCATTTAAGCCACTCACAGCCAAAGAGAATCTGTGCAAGCTTCTGTTTGGAGTCATCACAGGTGTTCCCTGCAATATTTTTAACCTTTCTAAATATACTTGGTTAACAAACCATTGCACTGGGCTGTACTCAGTATTGAGTCTGAAAAGCACCAGGTCTTGTGAAACCTTCTGGGAATTTGACATTCAGACCCGTGCTGCCTGATGAATACAATAGGTTTATTTTTTGCTGCCTTTCAGCACTGCAGATATGTCAATGTTGTTGTTCTGAAAGAGTCTATTTAAAAGCAGTTCTGACAACTTGTAATTTAAAATAAGCTTATATAAAGTTCATTTCTTTATATTTCTCAGGTGTGTGCACCAACTAACATTTCCCAGCTTTTTAATGTCCAGGTGTTTTTTCCAATTCAAGATCTGAGGAGAAGTGAGGAAACCGTGTCTTGGCTTTCTTGATGAAGTAAAACTTACAAATTATCTGATGGCTTAACTTGTTAATATACCTCATGTGTTGCTCACTCTTGTTCATCCTCTTGCTGTGTGCAGAAAACTGGTTTACCTAAGTAATTTTTAATTTCATTTGTAGCTGGTCAGTGAAGATAGTAGCTTGTCTTGAAGCAATTATTTTGAAAGAGCAGATATGTAAGGTTTAGGGATGGTTCTCTCCCTTGCCTCCATCCCTTTTCCCTTGTGCTGTGTCTCCTCCTTCCCCTCTCTCTTCCCCTGGTCTCCTAAAACCTCCAAATCCATGAATAATGGTCATATTGAAGTAGGAGCTTGTATAGCACCTAGCAAATGTGCTCACAGAACAGTCTCGCTGTTTTTCTGGTTTTTCTTTGGTTGGGTTTTTGTATGATTGCAGCATTAGTCATGGTCTGGTTTTAAGAGTTCTTGTCTCCTATCCCAGAAACTCAGTAAAGTGAGTAAAATAGTATCTTCCCAAGAATGTTGATAAGGCTCCCAGAGAAGCTTTCTTTCTGAACAAGTGAAATGAAATCTAGACCTTAAGAACAGTGGGATGAGGTGTTAAAAGAGAATTCTCATTACCTGGACACAAAATGTTATGGAAATGATTGCATGGGTGAGTCCTGCATTGGGGCAGCAAGATACTAAAGCCAGTCTGCCTTCTCTGGTAGCCTGAGTCTTCAACATCCCAGGTGACAACATGAGACTGGTTCTTATCTACCAGGAAAGCTGAACATGTCAGTTTAGATTTCTATTAAAAAATGGGAGAGGGTGTTACACATAATAGTTCAAAAAATGAGATCTATTATGCCCATGGATTCACTAAGCATTTAGTCTATTGACTTTCATTTTGCCTTTTGTGCTGGTTTTAAAATGAAAAAATGTGAGAAAATTGATGAGTGGTGTATTGTGTTGCTCACAACTATACATAAATACATCTTTGGGCTTCATAATAAGCATCAAATTGAGTGTAAGCATTTTTCTCAAGCTTTAATAATAACGTTTTTTTTTAAATAATGTCACAGTTCGGTGTTAACAGGTCTCTTAAGAAAGTGATTTAAGAAATGGAGTGAGTTAAAGCAGAAAAAGATCAGTCTTTAATTGAAGGCTAGGATTGACTAGCAGTGCTGTTCCATCCCACTGTGTGTTCATGTTTCCCTATCTGGGAGTAGGCTGCAGAGTGTGTGCTGCTCTTTGTGGCAAAAATCAGTCAGCTCTGGAGACAGTTCAGCAGTTCTTGTTTAAAATAGTGTCCCAGTTCTGGACAAATTGAGGAGGAAATGTCCTGAAAGGCTGTCTGCTCTGACCGAAGGCTGGTTTGAGCAACCCCTCCCCCACAGGTTCCCGCAGGTTCCAAAGGAATTCCTTTCTCCAAAGTGCAAAAACCCCTGTTTATTTAACAGTGGATTGCTCACAGGCTTGAAAAAAGGAATGAATAATGTTCAATAATGAAACCTGTCACTGCTCTGCAGAGATGGCAGATTCAGGGTCCTTTCTGTAGGTGTGGCTCAGCAGTGGTGGCCCCTGGGTGATGTCCTAGTGCTTCAGACTGGAGAAAAACTGAACAGTTCCAGAAGAAGAAGCCACAGTCTCAGGAAAAGGCCTACTGCCTCAGCTCATGAAAAAGAGGCTAGCTAAAAAAACCCCAAGGAACAACTCTGTCTGTCTGTCTCTCTCTCTCTCTCTAGAGAAAGAAAGCTGGGAGAGACCCCAGACGCTTATCTCTGTTTTTGAATACAGACACCACAATAATTCCACTACTTCCCTCCCCCCCTCAGCTCCAACTTGAAGCTGCAGGACTCTGCTCTATATCTGAGCACAGAGCAGACAGCAGGGGTAGCAGAGTGTGCAGTCACCTCAAGACACAGAGCTGTTCTGGTCCCTCTACCACACCCAGCCCCCATTGTGTGTTGGCCAGGTGGTAACTGTAGCACGGGCAGGCTCCAGGATGGGACCTTCACTGCCTGTCAGTCACTCAGAGCTGCCTTTATGCTTTTGAGCTCTCTCCCTTGGCAGGGAGCTGGGTGTGCACATGTGCAGGTAACACAGCAGCTACAGGGAGCTCAGATTGTCCTGCATGTCAGCAAAGATTTTGAAACTGAAATTTGTCTGCTTCACTTGCTTTAAATTCCTCTCAAGCTGTTTGGGTCCCAGCTGTTGGAATCTGGAGATGGGTTGGAGAAGAAAGCAGTTCATCTGGAGTTTAGATTCTCTGAAGATGGCTGTTTATGACAAAATTTCTACTGATTCCTGCCCACAGACATTGCCTTAAGTATCAGTCAGTTGCTTTTCAGTTCAATGTCGTTGGGATTTGTTCATATTCTTCTAGTTTGCTGTCAAACTCACTTTTCCAGGTGTTTAGTTCACGGGTGAGAATGACTGAGGCTTCAGGCCCAGCTGCAGCTGTCTGAGGCTCACATGCTGAACTTGGGGACTTCCCTCCCCTCTGGCTTTGGGCAGAAACTGGTGACTCAGCAATGGGAATCTGGGAGCAGGGGGGATTGGAGAGTACAAGCATTGCAGACAGGTAACCTTCTCTCTTCTCTTTGATAGGTTTGGAAGAGCATCATCCTCTAATCTTCAGAAACCTGGAGTTTTTATCAGTGAGCTACCTGAAGGAATCTAAGGAAATTATAGCTATAGCTTCCTTGCCATTACTTTTTTGGTGTCTGTACCTCTTCTTCAGTGGTTTTAGATCAAGAAGCACTATGAGCACAGTAAGTACTTTGCTACTCAGTCCAAACCTGATTCTTGAAACATGTTTTCCATTGTATTTCTGCAAACTATTTTAAGAGTTTCTAGCTAATACACAGGAACACAAGTATATTGAATCTTCGTGTACATTCAGATTTTTAATCACTCTAGGTGCTAGCAGTAGTACAGAAATGCTCACAATGTCAGCAAAACCCAATAAACTGTGAACTAGTTTCTCATTTGCAAACCTTCATGATAGGCTTTTTCTTGGTGAGGCAGCTGGTAAGAGATCTGGATCTGGGCTGATATTTTTATCCTTGCTGGAATCGATTCAGGTAAGAATAAGCCATACCACCTATTGATGACTATTACAGCCATTCCAGGAGTGTTTTCTGTACCTTTATGTGCTTTCATTGGTGTTGCAAAATTGAGAGCTGTGTTAATACTGCTTGCACAGAAAATGCTAAGTCTTTGTTCTCTCTTAGACTCAACGGAAGCGCCGTGGAGGAACAGGTAATTCTAGGCAAGCTCGAAAAAGAAGCAGGCTCATGGCTTCCACTGCTGAAATGGCTTCAGAAGCAGAGCCAATAGAACTTGAAGAAAGTGGTAAGCTTTTTTTTGAAGTGATAAGAACAGAAAGTGCTTCTGCAGGGTTTGGGTACAGCTGAACATGTATTTTTGCCAGTTTCTAGGCTGTTTAGTGGAGAAGAAGGGAAACCTGATTTTAGGAAGTGCCTAGTGGCACACATGGCTAAATAACAAGCCTACTGAAAGGCATGGCATGGCTAAATAACAAGCCTACTGAAAACTGGTTTGGTTTGTTACTCAGCTACAATGCATTTGTCACTAGTGATAGATGAGTTGCACAGGAAAAGTCCTCAAGAGCTGCTCAAACATCTGCATGTCTATTCAGATAAGATGGGTGTTTCAGCAGCTGCCACTACACAGAGTGGCAAGCTAAATTTTGAAACTCCCAAGTTTGAAGAAGATAAGGAAAACTTTTTATTATTAATTGTGCCCAATCCCTCAAGGGAATGTGCACAGCACAGTGCTGTTATATCCTGTATGATTCATGTTACATTTCTGTGTGATAAGCATTCTCCTGTCAGATGAGTTGTCTGTTGCTGTTGTCATCTGACAGAACTGTGTGAGGAGCTTAGCTGCTCTTTTGCATTTCAGCTTGCTGAAGACGGGGCTGGTAAAGCTGTCTGGGAGTTGCTGAGGGCAAAGCTTGAGTGAAATGTTGGACTCATTCCTGAAGAGAAGATGGACAGGAGATGGTTGAATCTTAGGCTGTTACATAGTGGCAGGCAATTTTCCTCCTCTGCAGTCTTTGACCATGATTCTAACTTTGTTTTTCAGCTGGTGAAGAAGTAGTAGATCTCACATGTGAATCTTCTGATCCTGTAGTCGTTGATCTAACTCACAATGATTCCATTGTGGTAAGTAGTGAATAGCACACTTACCTAAATATTGTAGTCAAATTAGTTTTCTCATGTGTTGCCTGATAGAATCTGACTTTAAAGGGTAAGTTTTAAATTCAGATTTGGCTTTTCAGGGCCTGAAGGTCCTGTGTTACAGAGAATAAAGAAGCTGCTCTGGAGGTGTACTTGCAGTTAGTGATAGGGTAGTATAAACTAACTTTTTGCTCCAGAGCCTGGAGTTTATATAGATCAGTCATAAATAATGTAACATAGAGATGCAGTTGATAGTTGAATTTTTTCTAGATATATCAAAGGTAGAATCATAGAGTAGTTTGGGTTGGAAGGGACCTCTAACATCATCAAGTCCAACCATTTACCCAGCACCACCAGGTCCACAACTGGGCCTTATCTGTAAGCACCACATCTGTCTGTGTTGGAAATACCTCCAGGGGTGATTTCAAGCCAATGCCACTGGGCTGCCCTGGGCAGCCCCTTGCAGTGCTTGACAACTCTTGGTGAAGAATTTTTTATAATACCCCCCTAGGCCAATGATTTGAAGAAAAAGCCAAGGGAAAGAAGAGTAAGTAAATAAGTTCAGGTTAATACTCCCAGAAGTCTTTAAAACACCTTAATTTTTTTTCTGCTCTTTTGAAAGCTAGAATAGTCTTTGATCCAGCTGGCAGTGTTGTTTATCTCCTCAGTTTTAGGATGCCACTGCTGCTGTGCCAAGCAGAAGCAAGCAACAGGAATAGCATTGGGAGTGTTTCTTGCTGGGGTTATTCCTGAGCCATTGCAAAGGAAGGGCCTCAAACTTAACAACAGAATTTGCACTTACCCTGCTCCAGTTCCACCAAGAGCAGGCTGGGGGATGGGTTTATTTTCTTCAGCAGCTGCCATAATATGGCATGTTTATGGACACCAGTGCTGAACTGGCCTGTTTGAGGAGAAAGAGGGAAAGAATCACCTGAAACTCTAAACCATGGAACTGAAAGGGGGGAGCAGGAAGGAGTGCATTCAGGTGGTTCCTAAGTTGCTTCTGTTGCTACCCCATTGGAGCAGTGGGAGCAGAACCATCAGCATCCACATAGTTGTTTACAGTGAGGCATTTAATATACTGCTTTTAATAGTCCTAATCAAAATAAGAGTAATAGCCTATCATTCTTGGCTTGTTTTGTTGGAACTGCTGTGCCTAGCTGGTCTTCGTATGTAAGACCAGGGGTGCACAACAAAGTCTAATTGTATTTTCTTTTCTCTCCTCTCCCATGTGTATTGATGCAAGATTGTTGAAGGTGAGTTGACATTTTAAAATTGATAATGGAATTCTCCTAAATGTAATACTTATTATTTTTTGCCTTTTTCAATTAATTTGAGCAGCATTTATTGAAACTGCAAAAGGCCAGCCAAGAACATTGCTAGAACATCTGGCCAGTGCCTTAGAGAATTAATCCAGTCTCTGCTTGATAGTCAGTATCAGAGCTTGTAGAAAGTATCTGAAATAAAATATATCAAAAGCTGCTCTAAATACTTTTTCTTATTTTCTAAAGACAGAATTTCTTTAAGCCCCAAGTTGACAATAAGTTTAATTAGCACTAGCATATTGGTTGTGAATGAAAAAAAAAGTCAGATTTGTTTAACCTGTATTCCAGTAAAGGAACTAGAGAAGGTGATTTGTGCTCATAGTATGCCTCAAATTTTGCAGTGAGAAATATTAACTTTTTTTTCTACTTTAGATGTTAAAATAGTTACAGGTCTAAAGAAGTTCATCTTTTACATCTTTCAGATGTAGTCTAACTACATTATTGGAGATGCATTAGTGTGTTGTCAGCTGCTTATCTAGAATGTAATCTGTCCTGTGCTCTGAATGAAGCAAGAGTAAGTGAAAAACGCCTGCAGTAAAAGTTGTAACTGAGCACTTAGGCAGGAAGTGGTTTTAATTTTGTGACTTTTTCTGTTGTCTTATTGTTTAGTAGCTTTATTATTTCTACATGGATACTGGAGTTGCAGAGATAAACTTGTGTTCAGTCCTCTCTCTTCCAGATCACAGCAGTTGTTGCAGTTCCTCAACATAGGATTGTAGCAGTTTCTGTCAGTAAGAATTGGGAGAAGTGTCTTCCCTTTATAGGGGAGATTAATTCACAGGTAGTGTAATTTCCTGGAATGTGTGACACTGAGGATCTTCAAGATTAAGTTTTAGCTGTTTGTAGGGTGAAGAGATCAAATTATTTGTGTCAGTATGTAGTAGAATATTCACAATGTCTCGACATGTTCAGCCTTAATATTTAGAAACTAGTTTAAGATTGCTTTTGATGCAGCTGAATATGGTCTCATCTTGCATTTCAGGGATAGTCTCAGGGAGAGAGATAATAGTATAGCTAACTTAACAAAACTAAATTACAGAGAACCAACGACAGAGGAGAAATCTGAGGCTAAGAAGCCAGAGACAGGCAGACAGCTGTGTGCTGAGCAGTGATGATGAAGATGAAACCAGAGATAACGACGTGTATGTGGCTGATAAAGCAGCTCGAGAACTGGGACCCCTGGAAGAGGAAACTGCAAGTTCAAAGTACGTACACCTCATGAGCTGCCAAACATGGAGTTGTGCTTCTTTTGAGGCAGACAGGACTGAGTTGTATTTGTCATCACCTGACTTCCTTTGAAGCCTTCGCTTTCTCAGTTCCCTCTTTTAATGAGTATGACATCTCATGTTGTATGATAGTCAAATGATACCATTTTCACTTTAGGATGAAAAGCCAGCCCAAAACAGATCTACAGCTTTGTATTCAGCCTTAAAAAGATGAATGTGGGGTATGGCAAGGTCTACTGGGGTAGATGTTAGTAGTGCTTCCTGCTTGGATTGATGATAATGGGATAAAGACCATCTCACGCTTTCTATGCCTGTTTGATTAATAAATTACAAGCTGTGATTCAGCATGGGCAGTGACATAAGAAAGCCAAATGTTTAGGTAAAGAGTTCTGAAGGTTTAAACTAGAGATTAGTTTGTAAAGAAAAGTGTCAGGAAGCTCTTTTTGTTTCTGCTAGCTGCTATTTTATTCAGCCCTTGGGCTGGGCCATGTTCCCTAGGCAGCCAGGCTGTGTCTGTTGCTGTGTGTGCAGTACTGCTCTCCTGGAGGCTGAAGGCAGCAGAGACTCATCTGTAACCACAGCTCAGTAACAGACACTGAGTCGGTCTTTCCACCTTGGAACTGGAAATTTGAGTATTTCCTTGTGTCACTGTGTTCCTGACCTACATTTTATAAGGAGGAGTTCTTGAAGTGCCTATGTTACTGGGCTGTTGCTAAATTAGAGCAGGGGATTTTGGAACTTCTGACAACCTCTTCCCTTTCTACAATGACTCATTTCCAAGGCAGAGCTCGGTGCTTTTGTTACAGAGCTGTCACTGATGGCCTGTTGGAGATTAGTGCTGAACAGAGCAAAGAGACTCCTGTGAGTTCTTGTGCTGGACCAGGGTGACTTGTAGCATCTTCCCCCTGGGGAAAACCTTTCCTTCAGGACAGAGAGACCCAGTCTTGTTATTGCATGCCACAAACTGAGGAGTTAAAGGTACACAGGAGTCTTGAAAAGAAATGGACCATGGTGCACTCAGATGGTGAGGTGACATTTTGTGTGGGTAACCCTTGATGTGCAGTGAAATTAATGGCTGCATGTTTTTCTTCTTCTGTTCTCTGTACACAAGGCCATCTGGTACTGTTAGCTGTCCAATTTGCATGGATGTCTACTCAGAGGTAAGGACCCACATGCTGTCATCCTTTACATGCTGTGTGAGGGAGAGAGGGGCAGAGGGGGCTCTTTTGGCTGCTGTGGGATGTTACAGAGAGCTGGCTTGAAGCACAGCTTGCCTTGAAGCTCATAATAACTTATCAGTCTAAGTCACTACTTGTTAGTGGGGGTAGAGGGAGGAACCCTTGGCGGGATGGCACTGAAAGATCTTCAAGTTCATTATTATTCTAAGAATAAAGGACAATTCCAGATATTCTAAGTCGTGTTTGTGTGATGGCAGTAGACCAGCAAAGTTGAATGCTTCTAATGCCTGTTGTGGTTTCTTTTTTTCCAGATTGTGCAAAGTGGACGACTGATTGTGTCAACAAAATGTGGCCATGTCTTCTGCAGTCAGTGCCTCCGTGATTCCCTTAGGAATGCCAACTCTTGCCCAACTTGCAGGAAGAAACTCACTCACAGACAGTATCATCCCATTTATATATGAGTACTTTTATTTCTCAGGACAGACTCAACTGGATTTTGGGGGAAATGTTATATTTTCAGTGCTCTGAAGATTTAAAGAGCAGCAGGTTGTGCACAAATCCAAATAAAACTGGTTTTTTTGGAGACCAACTTGAACATATCTAGACAGCTTTTTTATGGTCCAAGTTGCTTCTTGTTACGTTCCTGGCTATCATGCTACATCAGTGACTGTCTAAACTAGATCAGCAACCTAGACCAGGAAGAAAGCAGTTAATCCATTTCCTTCTACTTTTTTTAATGCTTAAATAAGGGAGTGTGAATATTTTGTTTTTTCTTACTCTATTAATTATTCCTACCTTCACATACAGGTATGGAATAATTTCCTTTCAGAACACAGATTAGCAATTCACCATTGCATTATGCTTTTTTTCATCCTGTAAGAAGCTCATGACTCTTGCTTTCTTGCATATCATCTTTGCCCTAGTAGAGTGAGTACTGTCCTGAAGGGTGGTTTTTTCATAAATCAGTCTTAAATTGACAAGGGTTATGCAATAAAGTGACCTGCTGTTAATCAGCAGTCAAGTGTTTTGAGCAGCAGACATGAACATGCAAATGTTTTTATGAACTCCATGAGATCCCAGATACATAGACACATTGCAGCATGTACAATGTGAAAATAATTCTTTGATTGTTTCAGCTGCCAAGAATTCCTGTATTTTAATCCCAACACTGAATTTATTTTCTCACACGATGAGATGGTCTCTTGGGTTTACTTGTGCTGTAACACTGTCCTAATAATTATCAATAATACAGTCTTCTCTAGGCTTCCTAGTGATGAAAGCAAAGAAGCAAATTCATCTGTATGCTGAATACCAAAATATCTACAGATCTTCTTACTGTGTCAGCTGTTCCCAGTGTAATGCTTTAAGTTCAGTGTGTTCTCTTTGCTGTTCTCACTGGTTGTTACACTGACACCTGACTGGTTGTAGCCTGGTGAATAGCATTGAAAGTTAAATTACTGTACTGCCATTTTTGAGTGGAGGCTTTAAAAAGTGTTTGGTAACAATGTTGACAGCCAGTTAGAGAAAAGTTAATTCTCCCTTTGCCCTGAGGGTTGTCCAGTTTTTTTAAAATGCAGTTTTGGAAAAGAAGTCAGATATATCTACTACGAAAGACAATTCCTCTAGTTGAGAAGGCAGGAATACACCAGTTTATGCACTCTTATCCAGTCACTTTTTCCCCAGGACTGAGTTCTAAATGTCTGTTTTAAACTTACAGCTAAAATGTCCGAGCTGATCTGGAGTCCAGGGTGAGCTGATACAAACAGATTGATGTGGACAAGATGATTAAAATCAGGGGTTTATGATCCACAGCTGTGGTAGGTGCATCCATGAGAACCTCCAGAATTAAACCTGGCCACTTCTCTGGAGTTGGTTGCTTATAGAAACCATTCTAAGAACCATTCTGTGCCCTGGTGCAGCACAACTGAAGGGTGTGTTTAGTTAATGTTGGTATCACAGGTGTCATTGCTAACCTGTCCTTATCTGTAGGAAACCTTTAACTAAAGCAGCTCTTCTAAATTAGCTGTCTCAAGCTGCCTTGCAGCTCAAAGTAAAGTTGACTTTTTTTTTTTTTTTTTAATTAGGATGTTTCTGGATATAGAAATAGAGAGTTTTGTTACATAAAGGCTGCCTGAAGAAATGCAGCACCTTCACCCCCTGGTTTGGAGTGGCTTTGGTTCAGTGCTGTTAGTAGGAATATGCAGTTTCTGTGTTGTGGCAGTAGGGTGACTCCTACAAAGTTACACACAGGTGGTTGCTGTGTGCTCCCATGGGTAAGATAAACAAGCAAGGACTACAGCTGTCTCAGGATACTGCAGTGACAGTGATGGCTGCAGTTGGGTCCCAAAAAGCAGAGTTGATGCTTAAAGTATTAATTGTGTCAGGAGAAGCAGCCCAACATTAAAACTGTAGAGACCCACAAGGGTCACAGAAGCTACTTTGTCCCAGTCGCTTAACAAAGAAAGAATAAACTATGGCTGGTTTTCCTGGGGTGGCTGCTGTGTGAAAGGAAGGATCAGAAGAGGATTTAAGGGATTACTACTGAGGATGAGGGTGAGTCAAGTCACTTAACCATGCATCTTTCACAGTCTACTAGCCATGGCGTAAATGATTTTGCACAACTTCCTCCATGTAAATACCACTTTAGAGTTAGTGTCTCAATAAATAGATCTAATCAAAATTTAGATATCATAAACTATAACAAAGAGTTTTTAGCTTTGTGTACCCTGTGAAGTGCCACAACTTTTGTGCATCTCAAAAAGGATATTATGTCTCAGTACATGGGAAAAAAATGGAAATTCATTACATGCTTTTTTCTTCAAAGGAAAAAAAGGTCTGATATATTTCAGTTCCAGCAATATTTCACATTGGCAAGAACTCATAGAAAATGAAAAAAATCTTTATGTTAAGTAGATGTCTGTCTTGTTGTATATAGTTCAATTTTTCCTGTATTTAATTGTATTCAAGTCTGTCTGCCCATCTATGTTGAACTCTGCTGGTAGGCAGAGGGTTCTCTTAACAGGTGAAAATAAAATGATTGGATTGATAAATCACAAGTGCTTTTTTTCATTGTGCTGGAGTCATTGATTTGGGGGGAAATAATCCTGAAGGCCAAAGCCTTTCAGATGCAGGGGCCAGTGTGGGTTGTGCAGGGCAAAGGAGAAAGGCACCATCTGGGGCAGGGGGGATGTGGGGACAAGAGGCTGATGTCCTGCTCAGGATGGGGACAATGGGGCAATGCAGAGGTGGCTTTGTGGGTGGGGGGAGCCTGACAGCCAGGGCCAGAGAGAGCAGTGAGGAGGCTGGGAGGGTGCTGGGCCACCTCCCTGGGGCTCCCATTGCTGCCTGGGTGTGAAGCAGCCACTGGAGAGAATGCTGAGGAGAGAACTGAACTACAGTTCTCTTTGAACTACAGGGTAGTTTCAAAGTCCCAATAAAGCTCACTTGATTTTTTTTTTTTTTCTCCAAAGAAACTAGAGATGCTGTTTCCTAAAGGTCTTGGCTTATCCCTCTTAGTTGCCTTTATTGTATTTGTTCTTTTTTACTATTTATATTGTACATATATGGAGTAGCTGCCTTTCCAAATGCTGATGAGTAATTTGCTATTTCATTACACTTTTGTTTTTATCCTACAATAAGCTTATAACTTTTTTGCTTTATGCTGTACTATCTTTGCCTTATTACACCACATTCTGTAATAATAGATTTTTTTTATAAGTCAGGATTAAAGTGGCAACCTCCATCATGCAATATGTCACCTGCTGTTCAGCAGCTGTTAGATGTTTTACACAGAGGGCTGTGTGGACAGGAAGACTGTTTGCTGTTATGGGGAGTCCTTGCTGCTTCAGTTAAGCCCTTGATCTGCTTCTGGTGGAACATTGGATCCATCAGATGTGCTCTCTGATTTGCAGCCAGATTTGGCACTCTGGGTGGATGAAGCATGCAGCAACTGCAAAAAGCTGTTCTCACTTGGGGTTTGATCCTGTATCACAGTTTTGGAAAGCAGAAGGGGTGGATATGAAACAAACCAGAGAGAAAACCAGGTCCAGGGCATACCAGCCCTGGTCTAAGGAGCTGGGTATGAACCATGGTGCAGTGGCTGGGCTGAACATGGGATCTGGGTAATCTTTGCAGTGCTGCAGTGTCTGAACTGAAGGCTCAGATTGGGTGGATGGTCCTGGGGGCTGGAGAGGAGACCATGGCTATGGACTGGGGACCAGGGCAGGAACATCACTCACTAGAAATTGGAACTACAGAGGGAAGTGTACAGATGTGTTTGCAGCTTTTTGTGTGTGAGCAGACGGTTGGCAAAGGGGAGTTGCCAAGGGTAAGTGTTGGTGTATGGCAGGTGAAACAGATCAGCAGGGCCAGAGCTGCATTCTGGTTGCAGAGCTCAAACCTCCATTTGCCTGGATCAGGATGGTGACACAGGTCTGGGGCTATGCTGACAGGTGGCGTGATGCCATCTATGAAGTTTTGTTAACTGTAGAGATGTGTCCTTGCAGTGTGTCTGCTCTACACTTGCTGGCAGTGTGTGGAGGGATGGAGTGTTAGAAAATAAAGATAGTGCAGAAGGTAATCTCACACCTGAGGAGTTGCAGCTGTACCAATCACCAAAGATTAGGAACAGGCTGCCCTTAACAGGCCACAGCTGTGTCCAATAAGGAGACGAGTGCTACAAAAGAGTGGAGTTAGCTGGGTGATGAGGGAGATGGCGTTTGTTGGCTGTGCTGTGGAGGCGTCAGTGCTGTGAGGAACTGCACATGAGAAATCACCAAGAAGGTATGGGAGCTTTGCAATAAGGTGACAACAGTGAATGCTAATTTCACATGTTCTGTAAAATTCTATTCTCTAGGTCATGAGCATGCAGCTGAGCCCCTGAGCTTCTGAGGATGGTTTTACCTCCAACTACTTTGTCTTTTTTATGTCAGTGTTGCCTGATGATGTAAAATCCAGCTTGGTTGTGTGTGTTTCATCAAAAGACCAGATTCATTGTAGTTTCTAGAGTTGACTTAGGGCCTGTGAACAATGAGATGCTTTAGAGCTGCTTCATATTATTTCTGTAATCCTAAATCCTCCTACAGTTTTTCTTTGAGAGTTCTGGGAAGGTAAAAGGAATGGGAATATCTGGTCTGGGGTTTCTCTCCCACCACTGCCACCACCACCACCCAGTGAGGTTTCTATATCCAGCACACAAAAAATTAGGTTGCTCAAGAACTGTTTTATTCCTTTTTCACCCTTTTTCTCTCAATGCCTTTGTGCCTCATGGTGGGCACCAAAATCTGTCTTGGTTTGAAAGACAGGTGTCTGCTAAGGAAGGCAAGAGCCTCCCTTGGAATGGAAAATGTAAACCCCCTCCTTCTGAATTGGCTGCTTTTTGTGTTTTTCTTAAGCACCCAGTTGTTAGTGTTTCCTAGGAAGTTATGGGGAAAAATAATTCTAGAAGTAAAAAGGAACAAAAGGAAAGAAACCTAATCCCCAGCATCAGAGGAGAGCATTGCCATCTCTGTTGAGGAGAGTTGTTGGTGCTGTGTCCAAATGCAGCCCAAGACTCCATGTGTCCCTTCAGAGAGGGGTCCCAGCCAGTGCAGGATGGATGCAGAGGTGATGTGAGAAGTACTGGGTTTGTTAGGAAGGAGATGGAGATCTCAAAGACCATTTCAAAAATATTTTGATTGCTTGCCCCGTCTTTCACTCAGTAAAGCTCTTGATTACACCAGCCATGTAAGCCTGAAGCCTCACTTCCCCCTAGTAACTGCTACACACAGATTGTAGATTCAGACTTTGCATATTTTTATTTTCCATAGTAGATGTTACCCTGAGGTTTTAGGTAAGCATTTAAAAGCAGATATATTAGGAATGGAGAACTGCTTCTTTCTAATCCTGTTTTCTCTCTCATATTTAATGAAGAAGATATTAGCATTAAAAGTCTTACACAGAAAAATAATGGGTTATGATGTTGATTTAATGCAGAGGTTACAAAGGTCAAGGGATTAATGGTCATAGAGGTCTGTCTAAATGAGCATTTGCAGGTGTCAGTTTTAAACACATTCTAATTCTTTATGGGGGAACTCTTTCACAGAGAGTACACCAAATGTGTTCATATATAGTAAGGGATTCTTGCTTCCTGGGGAAAGAGAAGGGCCTCTGCGTTCTCTAGCTGTAGTTCATCCCACTTAGTGCCTTATGGGATGAGATAGAGCAGCATTATTTTTTTTATGTAAACTTCTGTGTAGCTCTTTTTGCACATCTTGACTTGCTGCATCATCACAAGTGGGCAATTCATAATTAGTGTGATTAAAAGCACACTTATTGCAGTGGAAAGGAACACAAAAGTTAGTCATTAAAACTCTGCTGCAAGGAGATAGTGTGCTATCTCTTCTTTCCTTTGCCAAAAATTCCTCCACAAGTCTAATTTCAAGCCTTGCTTAGCAGAGGAAGGGTATGAAACTGTGGCTATTTCCATGACCAGTATTACAACACCATTTCCCCAAATCATTTGTTAGTTGCCACAAAGATTGAAGTGTATTTCTAACTAATTCAAAAATCAAAATTTTAGACATGGATCATGCATATATTTGTGCCTTCCTTTTTGCTGGAGTGCAGACAAATGAATTTTAAAAATAGCCTGGGGTGAAGGTTTAAGTCATTCGTTTTACAAGGCTCTTTAAAAGCTTCTTTCCTAACCTGCCAAATTATAGGATGGCTATAATTTGTTTAAGTCTTTCAGCATTTAGGGAAGTGCCTGCTGCATATTGAAGCATTAACTCGCCTTAGCTGAGCAAATTGAGCACGGGGCTGCAGGAGCAGCCGGGGCTCCGCTGGGAAGGAGCTGCCAGCTCCACACCAGGCCTCATGAATTGCAAAGAGCTAATTAGGAGAAATGCTCACAAAAGACTGATTTTCTGACACTTCTGCCTAAGAAATATTTGAAGTGCTTTGGGCATTCTGAGGATTCTCTGTCTGTAGAGATATTTTGTTAAACTTGCCATCAGTGTTCCTTTTATTTCTGTCTTCTCCCACCTCTCATATCTGAAGGCAGAGAGCATTGCGTGGAACAAAGTGCTGCTCAGCCACTGTCACCATCAATCAGAAAGAAAGGGGACTTCAGCTGGAGGTGCTTGGACCCTAAAATTGATTTTTTTGTTATTAATGTTTTTTAATTATTTATTTAATTAAAAAGCAGCCAGCTCCATAAACTTCTACAGCCATCTGCAGGAGCTGCAAATTCTCCCCCAGAGCTGTTTTCAGAGGGGAGCAGAGACAAGCAATTCAAGCAGTGTTGGAGGCTGGGGATTTAATAAATGCCACCAGGGTCCCAGGCATGAACTCAGGCAGAGCCCTCATTTTGGACCCTCCTTCCCTGAGAAATCAGGGCTGTTGATTGTCCTGTGTTCAGGGATGCCCAGGGAAAAGGCTGATGCCCGATTTGCTGATCTGCTGTGAACCTGCCACTGCCTCTGGCAGCAATGGGGTTTCACTGAGCCACAGCAGGGCAGTACCTGTTCATCTGAAGAGATGAATGAAATAATTGTGTTGTGTGCACAGCAGCTCCTTGGAAATGCAAGGGAAGTAGAAGTGGTTTACTTAAAAGATGGAAAGGAAAGCTGTATATACTCTTATTTATTACATCTCAGCATCGGTACCAAGATATTTTATAGGATTTTATTGGTTTTAGTATTGTTTTGTATCTGTTAGGATGCCTGGAAAAAGCTTTTTGGACATTATTTTGAGAACAAATGTTTATGTATTTATCTATCCTACACACTGATTTTACAGCTGGACTTGCAATGCTTGGATATCCTGGACAAGAGTGAGACTGTCAAGTCTAACCTCCTCAGTCATCCCTCTGGGCTTCCTCATCTGAAATTGCAAATATCCACAAGACTGCACCCTTAATATCTGAAACATCCCTTGGGTAAGGAAGGTGTTGCGTTTGTGGGCCGGCAAATACCTTGTGGTCCTGGGTTTGTGTCCTGTATCCCCCATTCCCTGCCATAGTGATGCCCAGTTGGAATTATGGCAAGCCAGATCAGGCACAGGGCAGTTCACTAGGACAGAAAACACTTTGTGTCTGGTTTAGGTTGGGTCCAGCACCTAGGAAGAGTTTGAGGGACACACGTGGTGTTTGACAGTGCAGCTTTGGCTGGCTCCTGGCAGGCAGGAGCTCACATCCCAAACTGGGTTATGCTGCTCCTACCTCACGCTGCAGCCAAGATCCCATGGGAGAGACCATCCAGCACTGACATGCCTGGAGTGACTTGGGAACCTGCCCCCTGCTGCCAGCTTTCTTCTGGAAAGGGTTTTGTGCCAGGTGGGAGCATGTAGGAAATGTCCTCTGGGATGCCCTGACCTCAGAGACAGGAGGAGGTGACAGTGCATGGGAGGCTTGGGTTTCTGCCAATGCTTTGTGTGGGCTTTTGTGTCATGTCTCCCTGATTTCTGGTTGTGGGATTAATCAAAATTTACAAATAGAATAAAACCAAGGCGAGGAAATACAATGTTGGCTGGTACTGCTCCATCTTGGTCTGGGCCCACACCCTGACAGAGGTCTGGGCTAAGTGTTTCCAGCCAAGTCCAAAGAATATGTGCATGTAAGTCACCATTTTCTTTATTCCTCTTGTGGTGCCAGCTTGGAAGGAACCCTGGTCTGACCTTTCTTGGCAAAACCATAGTCTAGACAAGACGGCCTGGCTCCCTGTCCAGCTGAATCTTAAAAATGTCAGCTATTGGGGAGTCCCCCACATCTCTGGGGAGTTTATCCCCATGACTGACTGTTCTCTGTGTGAAAAAATTTTCCTCTTTTGTCCAATCTCACCAGGAGTAACTCGTACCTGTTACCTCCCCTCTTTTCCATGTGACTCTGTAAAAAGGGAGTCTCATGTTCTTTGTAGCCACCCTTCAAGTACTGGGACACAGCAATAAAGTCTCCCCTGCGCCTTCTTTTTCCAAGGCTGTACAAACCCAGTTCTCCCAGCCTTTTCTATTATGGCTGGTTCCCAATCCTCTGATCACCTTTCTGACCCTTCTCTTGACCCTCTTCAGCCCGTCCATATCATTTTTGTGTAGTGGGGACCAAAACTGAACTTTGTATTCCAGGTGTGGCATGACAAGTGGGATAATGACATATTTATCTTTGTTGTTGATGCAACCCAGAATCCTGCTGGCTTTCTTTTTATATTGTGTTGAAATATTGTTGGAACACTGAGTTGCAGATTTTGTTCATTAAACAACACTAATGCAAATTATTAAAAATTAATGTCTTTCTAACTAGTCTGTTTTTGCTTTATGTGTTCAGTAATTTGAAGAAATTAGTGGTGAATAGCAAATTTTGTCAGTGCTGTGAATAATTATACCTGCAATTATTAAGCACTTGTTATTAAAGTTGATGAGGAAGCTGGCAGTTCCTGTTGAAACTGCATACTGTTAGTACTGAAGAAGCCAAGAGGAAAACAATGGAGATGATTAGGGATCTTGGTAGGACATATTGAAGAAATCTGACTGTTATTCAGCCTAACAAGGGAACTGTTAGAGAGGATTTAACTCAAGTGTTTGGTACATTGAAATTTATTGCAGTGACAGGCCCAATAAGAGGGAAGCAATTATTAAAGGTTAATGGCAAACATTAAAATCTGCAGTTGTGGTTCTCCCCTTCAGCACTAAGCTGTTGAGCCAGGCATCTCAGCAATGCCTTATCTTAGGTTTTACATGTGAGACAAGAGGAGAAACCTCGTGGACAGATGGACAGAAAAAGACACAGCTCACAGAAGGGCAGTTGGGATTTAGCAATGGAGTTTCTGTCAGGAGCTTCCCAACCCGTGGGAGTGGCCCATAGAGAACCAGTGAAAAGTGAGCGGTGTTTCTCCAATGCCTCTTTGAAGATTTGAGGTTTGACAGTTAAAGCTTCGAACTGCTTCACTTTAGGAAATGAAGCACGCAGTGTGAGGTCATTAAAAGGCTTTGCAGTTGATACTTCAGGCAAACAAGCAAGGAACACTTAGACACATCAGGTGAACTTAGCCTGGATACCAACGAGCAGCCAATGAACTTTGGGGGGGCAAAAAACTTCTCTCCTGATGTGCTGTTGCTGTGAGGGGGTGTCGTGGGGTGACAGCCTTTATCCCAATATCGTGTGTTGTGTCTGGCAGCTGTGCCTTTTCTCTCTTCCCCCCCCCTTCCCCCCGGCCGTCTTGCCGGGGCGGGGAAGAGAGGAGGGAGTGTGACTGGGCACTTTCGCTTTTGGCTTCTGGCTGCTTGGCTTGGCTAGCCGCTTGCTTGCTTGCTCCTACCTCGGCCCCTAGCTGATAGTTTTTTTGCTGCTTTTGCTTTCTGCGCTGTTTTTTTTCTTTTCTTTTGTTCCCTCTTTCTTACCCTCCCCTGAAGATACTGGACCGGCTCCAGACCTGACCTGAGACGTTCAGGACCCTCCCGGAGTCTGCCAGAGAAGCTCAGCGCCCTCCACAACACTGCCTGGTTTCTTTTCTTTTCTTGTATTGGGGAGTGTTCTTTTGTTACTTGTCAATAAATAGGTTTTGTTTTCCACTTTGCTCCTCCAAGGAATTCCTTCCCGAACCCGGTGTTGGGGGAGGGGTGGTTGGAGGTTTGTTTTTTGGGGGCCTCCCTTTTGGAGATTTCCCCTAATTTGTCCTAAACCAGGACAGGGGGACCTGAGGTTTCCCCTCTCAAAACCCTCCATAAGAAGGGTCCAAGCTGCCACAGAGGCTGCTGCAAAATGTCCATCTGCCAAGTGCTGGATGGAGTCTTTTCTGTCTGTGCTGCTGCTGCCCTGCCTCCCTGCGCTGTTGTGGCTGCCGGGGCTCACCCAGCACAGATCTTCCCTCTGCACCCTGTGAGCCAGGCTGGGCCCATGGTGCTGGTGTCCCCCCTCCTGTGCTGCTCGTGGCACTTTCCCACCTTACTATTTCCTCTCTTTTGTTCTTCTTTTATGAAAAAATAAAGTTGAGTTATCACTTAGAATACCAACATTTAACTTCGTTTGTGTTTTAATCTCACTTTTGGGTATGTTTAGAACCTGATTCCTTTCTGCAGCTGTGGATTGAGGCAAAACTTGCCTTTCCTCATCTGCAGCAGATTGGAACAAATGCAGCCTTGTGCAAGCCCTGAAGGGATGTTTGGGGTAGGCAACCTCATAGCATGGTGTTGGTCACTTGTGCTCTTAATGCTGCCCCTCCTGGCTGGACATCCCACTCACCAATGAGGAAAAGAATTTCCTGCCTCTTGCTGAAGAAAAAATTCTTGAAAATATTTCTATGGAAAATAAATAAGGCCCCTCTCAGGGTTTTCTGGGCAGCCTAGAAATTAAGAATTACACAGAATCATCAAAAACCAGAAAATATTTCTTTTCAAGACCTAAGTATTTTCCTGAAAAACACTTTTATTTATGATTGTGGTGTTAAATCAGTGCAGGACACTGATACACAACATGCAGCTCTTGCTGACTTCCCCACACCAAAGTACATGGGCCTTTGTGAGCTCCTGTGCTGAGCCAACAGGGGAACCCTGGCCCTCCTTGTTCAAATTTGTTTCAATTCATGCTGATTCTAATTCCTATTAATTTTTCTGTCACAGTAATTTCTCTGTCAAGCAGCTGAGCACCCTGCTAGGTGGTGACTGGTGAGGCAGCGTCTGCCTCTGGGGCTGCTCCCTCTCTTGGCCACTGGTGAGCCGACTGTGACTTTGCCAGGTGCACCTCAGTGTGGGCCGGGCAAGCCGTTTTCCCCATTTTCTGACTGCAGAAAGGACAAGAGTCTGCCAGCAGCATAAAATATTGGCACTGCTGCTTGGAGAGGCAAAGACCAGCCCCTGTTCAGAGCTGAGGACCGCTCCAAAGCTGTTTTTTCCAGAAGCCTTGACAACTGCTGGCACATTTGGTTGGTACAAGGCCAGCTGGTGTTGTAAAAGGGTCAAAAGGTGGGAAGATATTGATTTGCCTGACACAGAAGGTGGTCACTGGTGCTCTGGTGCACGCCACCACATCGGTCACCTGTGGGCCAGCGAGGAGCTGAGGATCCCTGAGTTATAAATTCACATCATATTTTTGCCCTGGAGGAAAGGTGCCTGATGTGCTTAAACAAAAACCATCTCTGTGTGCTCCAGGGTCTGTGAGGAAAAAGAAATTATGGCTCAGATTAGGGAGGTGAACAAAGTAAATACTCATATTTTTCAAATGACCTCAGCTCCAGAGGAGAGATTAACAGGCAGCATTGGGATGTCTCCATTAAACACCTCTCCACCTAATGGCTTCAGCTAGACAGAAATGTTTTTTTCCTACTGCTGCAGAGCAGATGAAACTACTAGAGGAAAATAATGGATATTAACTTTCAAAAGCATGGTGATTTGGACTGAAATAAAATTCCTGTGGTTGACACTATGTACTTGAGTTATAAGATCAAGTAGTGATTTACTTATGAAATTGCTACGAGGAGGTCTTTGAAGTGGTGAATTGGGGGAAAGCATGCCATAATATATTTAGCAACAGATAATGCAAATTGCAGAAGAAGAGAAGAGGAGAAGAAAATAAATTAACTCTTTAAAATGTTGTTGAGTATTTATGGGGAGGTAATAGGTTTCGTGTGAATCAGAACATTAATCCTGGGGTCCTGGAGAAATGCCAGATCCAGTAATTGCATTTTGTCAGCCCAAGTCACATCCACAGCAAAGCGCTGCAGGCTTGCACCTACTCCAATCCCCTCCACCACACAGGGAAATACTTCCACCTCTCTCATGCCCTCCTCAGGGTTCCCAAGCCCCTTCTGAGGTTATCCTGATATTTCAAGACCCTTAGAGATGCAACGTGTCTGTATTCTCACAGGAAATCTGTCAGTGCTGCTGCCAGCAGCGCCTGTGCTTAGCTGGGACCTGGGGATGGCCACAGAGGAGGTGCCAGGTTCCTGATGTGGGCAAAGTGATGGGCTGAGCAACCCCAGTGCCAGCAGCTGCTCCCCACAGGACTGCTGCTCCAGACCCTTCTCCAGCTTCCTTACCCTTCTCTATTGGACACAGTTCCACACCTCAGTGTCTTTCTCATAGTGATTGGGCCCCAAACTGAGCACAGGATTTGAGGTTTCATGCTCTCAAATCCCAAACAGGATTTGAGGTCTCACGCTTCCCAGGGAACAGGTGCACCCCACTCCTGAGTGGGCAGCCAGGTGCCCAAGGGAGACTGGCAGCAGCCCCCAGGAACAGGGCAGGGCATCTTCTCATCCCAGAGCTGCTGCAAAGCACAGCCCACAGAATGTATTATGTGATGTACCCCAAGCTGAGGACAGCAACTGCTTCCAGCAGGGGACTGCAGCCCTTGCTTGCAGCAGCCTCTTTCCCATTGCCCTTGTCTGCCTCATTGGACCTTTTTGTGAGCCCTGAAGGCACCTGCAAGAACTGTAAATCAGTAACAAGGAGCATGTTGCAGAAGTTCAGTACGTCAGAGACAGATTAAAAGACCATAACTTTCATGAGCAGACATAAGGGTTGAGAGAGATTTATTTCAAAACAGCTTTTGAGCTCTTTGGTGCTCCCTGTGCCAGTAAGAAGAAATGTCTATTAAGTCTGTAATCTGCCAGTGACTATATACACAAAATGCACTGAACTGATGCTTGTAGCCTAATTGAGATGCCTATTGTGCCCTCTGGCTGTACCAGTGCTGCCTGGAGTTCAGCACAGTAAATAGATATGCATGTTCTACACAGATGGAAAGCAGAGCTGCTCTATGCCAAGGATTTGCACAGCAGAGGTGTCAGTGTGCTTTTATTTTCCATGTGGGTTTCATAGTTTTCCACAGAAAATAAACTTTCAGTATTTCCCTACCACGCCCTAGCCCAATTCCTCTGGGTAAAAATAACAAATACATGACCTAATGCAGTGCTGTGCTGCTGGATGTGGAGGATTTGCAGCATCCCATGCTGATGCTCAGGCACCATTCCACAGCTGACAGCCGCTCTTGGAGGGGCAGCCGAGCCCTCTGTGCTAACAGAGTTAATCCTGAACTGCTGAACTTGCCCCAGGATGTCTCTCTTGCAATAGAGGTCATGCCCTGCATCTTGCCTACAAAGCAGGAGAGTCCTCCTGGTCTTGTCTCTGCAAAGCAGATCCTGCTGTGGGAATGGTGGTGCCCCTGTGGATCGTGCCTGAGGAGGGGAATAAACCACCCATCTCACAGACACCAGTACATTTGTAGTCTATCACATTTTGACATCCAACAAAAGTGCTTCTGTGTTGAATGATTTACTTACTCCTTTTGCTTCCTGAACAACCACAGCCACCAGTCCAGCCTCCATTGCATCAGAGGCCATGGTTGAAAAGACTTCCAGCTCAGTGAGTGCTTGTTTGCATGATCACAGTTGTGTTATGCTCCTGGTGAGGACTGCAGGGAGGAGGGGAGATGACCAGGCTCTCTTCATCTCCATCCATCCTCTCCTTTCCCAGTTTTCTGCTCTTGGGGAGTTTCTGAATCAGGCTGGGGCAGACCTCGCTCTGTTCCCACCACCAGCACCTTTCAATGTGCTGAGAACAGCGATTCGAGTGTCTGTGATGTATTTACTGCTCACCATCTCCCTGCCCTCATTTCATAGAAAATGAATATTTCATAGAATATACCCTGAGTGAATATTTCATGGAATATATCCTGAGTTGGAAGGGACCCACAAGGATCCAAGTCCAGTTCCTGGCCCTGCACAAGACAGCCCCAATAATCACCCCATGGGCCTGAGAGCTTTGCCTGTGCTCCCGGCCTGGCACCGGCTGCAGAAGCAGCAGCCTGAGGCAGCCATCCTGGCCTTAATAAGAGTCCTGTGTAGAATAGCAACCTGTCACACTTACCTTAACTTTGATAAAGACTGTCTGTTTTCTTGGGAAGGGTGCATAGCAGAGAAGTGACTGCAGCCATAAACACCACGTGTGAATGTTTTTCCTTTCCCTCCCAGGACACTGGGAGGCAGCACATTTGAGTGAATGGCCACCAAGGACAGAAATGTCTGCTCTAACAAGTGCTTGGTGCTGTGACTGTGGCTGGTTTGTCTTTCCTTCTGTACCCCAAGACTTGTTTTAAACTTTCCCAGGTAGAAACATAAATGCTGGATTGTGTGTGATAAAGATGGATCCTGCTGGCAGAAGCAGTGGTCTCTGTTGGTTTTTTTCCAAGCTGTTGCATTGGCTTTATCAATTATCCTTTCAAATGTCTGGCACTGATTTCTCAGTGGCAGGCAGCAGCCTGGATGAGATGTTGCTCTGGCCTTGCTGGACACCAGCATTGTCCTGCAAGAACAGACTTTCATGTTTTGAAGAAATGCCCATTTTACCCAAGTGTGTATGGTTTACACTTATGGTTCCCACATGGAGCTACTAGAAGGAAAACCAGAAAGGAAACAAGCATCTTCTGGAGTCAGCTTTTTGTTTTCTTAGCACACTGACTGAAATGTGTCTATTAAACTACTGCTTGCAAAACCACAGGGTATTATGAATTTTTGAGCTGAAGGAGATCAGTAGAAAGACTCCAGGGAATCAGGCTTTAAAAAACGCGAGTTTTGGATTGTGGCAAAACTCTGAGAGGAAATTCCAGAAAGCTATTTTAAAGTTTAAAAAGTGTTCCCCAAGATTTCAGGAGGTCCAAGGGCAGTGAGGGGTGAAGTGCTGTACCCACAGCCAGCCCTTCCGCTAGGCAGACCTCAGGAAGGAACATCTACATTTTGATTTATAAAGTCAGCCCTCCTCAGGCAACTCAAGACTTAATACTAGGCATAAACAACATTTGTAACCATTATCTTACAGGACAAAACTAAGCCGTATCAAATGATTGATTTTGTTGTTTACAACATAGATACAATGCTCATTCCTAGGTGCAAGAACTTGAACTGCATTAGAAAACATAAAATAAATGTCCTTATTTTCTTTTTTTTTTCTTACCAGTCTTTAAAAATTGGTTACTAATAGATCTTCTGTTCTTTTCCTACCTCCTTTCAAACAATGGCCCATCCAAGGGCATCTCTGAGCTACAGCTGCTGTTACCTGCAAGAGAATACATAACAGGCTTCACCTCCAGGCATCACCTTGGAAACGGCAGAGCAGCTTTGTGCAGTGTCCAGGGGAGAGTGGGATGCTCTGCAGAGAATCAAAAGGCATTGCCCTTCTCCAAAGAGCTCTCAGTCTGTTGTTTATGGCAGCAGCAGCCCAGGTGGGGGCGATTGAGGTGGGCTGGTGCTGCCCATTGTCAGCCCTGACTCCAGAGCCCTGGGCACGGCGGGGTCAGAGCAGTTTGGGCTCAGCTCGTGGCACCCAGGCCTGGGCTGCTGTGCCAGGACCTGTGTGAGTGTCAGTGGTGCAGCTCTGGTGAGCACATCTCTCAGTGTCTCTTTTGTTATGGCAAGGAGGAGTCTTTGCACTGCGTCAAAATGTTCTGCATTGTGCAGGAGCCTCTGGCCACTGCAGCAACATTACTCTGATTACAGGGAGTGCTAAAATAAATCACATCCTCCACTGGCTGATGTCACTGTGGAAAGGAATGGCCTCACTGCCTGCAAATCTGTGGCTCTTAATAGACAAAATATATGCATACATGGAAATGGTGTATTCATAAAAGATAAAGCAGAAAACCAGTAGCGTGTATTAAAAAAAAAAATTAGGTAAGTGACACAGACACTTACCGAGCTGTAGAATGAAGTCAGGCTGCTGTTTCTATCTTCTTTTAATCACATTTCATCCCAACAGCCCAGCATTGTCACACATCCACACCCTGGGCACATGGACTAGCTCTGCTGGCTGCTGGAGTCAGCTGCAAAGTCTCTTGTGACGTTTTGGCCATCCCAGAGATCCCTTCCAACACATTGCCATAAATAAAACCAAGTAAAGGCCTGGGAAGGCACCTGTAGCATAGGTCAGCATTTATCCTGCTTCAAACAAAGGGGATCGTGCTTGTTTTATCTCATTACTAGGGAATTTGGCAAGGGCTAGCCTGTGCAAAAGCATGGAGTGCTGGGGGACATGCCCTGTGCTGAGGGAGTGTTGCAGCCTGCAGTGGCATCAAAGCCACAAGTGCTCTGTGTTTATCATGAACTGAGCTGCTCTTTGTCATTTTTACACTGCAAAACACAGTATTGGGGATTCTGGTGAGACTGAAGCTGGAAAAAAGGCAGAAGGGCAGCAGAGAGTGTGTGGCCAAGGGTCAGAAGGAGCAAGCGCTAATTGTCTCCAGCTTGTCAGCTAGCTGTGATATTTGTACACACCTTTATTTCTCAAGGTGATATGGGGGTGCTATAAGAATAATGAGCTCTTCAGCTTGCAGGCAGAAGGATGCTTTTACTAAAGGTGAGACATACTGAGAATGCTCCTGACACTGAAAAGACATTTACCTTCATGCCTGGTCTCGATGAGACAGAAAAGTCACCCGGGTAAAAGGTGGAGAGGCTGCACCTGGAGGGGAAATCAAGCTTTTCCCTCCCACTGCTTTCACTGTCCACCTTGGGAGCTCACATCATGCAGCCTTCAACACTCAGCACTGCCAGCTGCCCAAAGAGGGAGGCAATGCCTCCTGGTGCCAGTGGCCACACAAAACCCAGTGCACAATTTTCACCACGGATGGAGGCAAACAGGACCCAGGACTTTGGGCACAATTTCACAGAGATAAAACTAGGAGAATCTGTCACCAGCTGATGTTCCAGGGCTGTGTGTGTGGGGGTGGTCCCACTGCCTCTCCATCAGGCTCAGAGGAAAGATGTGGCCACGCTGAGCAGTTTGGCAGCCAGGCAGGATGACTACAAACCATAAAGCAGACAGGTTAATTTGCTACCTTAACTCTTGAAGGCTGCCTCAGGCTGAGAAAATCAAATTTTCACAGAGAGTGAAGCAAGCAAAAACCCCACAAACATCTGTCTTTGGTGCTGCTGAGAGTCTGGGAAAAGAAGCATCTTTTCCCTGCATACCTGCATCTCAACATGATGGAGGCACCAACAGGGTTTTGGGAAGAGATTGCTTGTCACAGTGGGAATGAAGTGAAGACCATTAATTAGCACTGTAATTGGGGAAAACCAAACTCTATCATATGAACAAGGACGAATCAGCCTTTTTATTTACAAATGTTTAGGTTTTTCGGCTGAAGGCTTGGGCTTGAAGACATGTGCAGCCATGCAAAACCTCCCCACTGCTTTGACAAAGCCAGGACTTCCTTTCCTAACAGTGATCATAAATGGGGGAAAAAAGAGAAAATGGGTGTTTAGTGTTGCCTGGACTTGCTGAGAAAGAGCAGGAGGTTACAGTGATTTGTATGTACCCTAAGCAATAATTTTAAAGAAAATTTTTAACTTTTTTTTTTTTTTTCAGAAAGAGGTTTCATCCCTTGTGCTGAGGGAACATGGATGAGCTCACGTCTTGCAGTGGGGCATTTCCAGATTGCCACAACACTTAACTCTGTGCACAGACCTGCAAAGGTGCTTTGCTCATGAGCTGGTTTTGCACATGGGCAGGACACAGTGAAAGAAAGGGCGACTCAAAACCTCCACATTTTCCCTGGTCCCCTCTGTCTTATGTTCTTCTGTTTGAACTGCATTTTCTGTACCATTATCTTCTCCTGCTTTCTGCTAACACACCCTCGCCCCTTCTCCTCTTGGCTGCCAAATGCTGGAGGCTTTTCAGGAGACCCTCACCCCAGCTGCCGTCCAAGAAACATCTCCAAAAATCCATGTCTTCCTGTCTTGACTGCAGTCAGTACCTCTCTTCCTGTGACACTCGTGGGACACTCACCTGCTCTCCCTGCCCAAGTCCCAGCTCTTCCTGACTTGCAGCTCTGTGAGGTGTGTGAGGTGTTCTGGCCTTTTTTTGGGGTATGTCTTCCACAGCTGCTGTGTTTCCTTCATTTACAAGGATAACACACAGTAAAAACTCACCCATGCCAACTAGGCCAAGCAGATGAGACTTCTTTCAGTTTAACAGTACCAGGGGAAGCATTTTCCAGTTTCATGCAGAACTTGACAAATGGTCAATGATTTTTTCTATGCCATTGAAATTCCACTGGCTTTTTATATTATGTTAGTGTTGTGATTTTTAAGAGAAAATGAGGGTTCAGTTTAACTGTGGCAGATTTTTTACAGAGCAATCTACTTCATAGATGGGATTTATATGGTTCTTGCAGTAAGGCATCATGACAGACTCAGAAAGAGGATTTGCACCATGAGTTTTATTTCCATTTAATTCTTGGGAAACTGAACCCAAGGAGGTTCAATAGAGGGTGGGAATCATGGAGGGCATTGGGCAGAAAGGAAACTTCACCCATCCCTGTACTTCCTAAACCAGAGCATGAGCAGCATCAGTGGGTGACCCAGGTTAGATTGATTTCTAAAGGGCATCCTCAGGAGAAAATCTCCTTCCAAGAAACACATTTCTGGCAGCCCTTCCCCTACCAGCTTTCTAAGCTTTCAAGCTGCCAAAAATGAATTGCTCTCTTTGACAAAGCTTTAGAATTAATTCAGGCTGAATCTGGTGCCCCTTCTGGATTTGAGTTATTATCCATTATTTTCATCTACAATGCATTTGGCTACCACAAACTTTTATATTAAAACATTTTTCTACATTTTTTCTTTTGCACTTTGAAGAAAGTAAAATTGTTTGAAATGTAGAGAGGTAACCCTTCTTTGAGAAGTGCAGGACATTCAAGTAAATCTTCAGCAGAGAGTATTTCTCACAGCAGCAAGTTATTTTACTGAAGCATATGATGTAGTTGTTTTATATATCATTTATTTGCAGACATATAATGAAATATCTCTTCTTTGTTCAGTCTGTTTCCAATTTAGTCAACAAGAAATAAAATAATTAGGAAAATACACCCGTGTCTTATCTGGCACAACAGTAGTGCCATATTTTTAATTTGGAATGAGATGACTAGAAGTGCTTCATTAACTGAAGACAGGGAGCTGTTATATGGCCTGTGGAAGCTGAAATGTGATAGAAATAAATGTAAATAAAGTTATCATAACCAAACCCAACTGTAGCCTGTATCCCTTGACTTCAGTTGGCATGAATTATCGACAATAATGTAGACATTTTAAAAGGGGGAAGAGAAAATTTATCATTTCTCAGTCGGCCTTGACTCAATTAGCCAGGATGGGAAGAATTTATGCTTGAAAAACGATTTCTGATTATTTAAAGTTGCAGGGCTTCTCATTGTTGTTCTGAAAAATTTGAACAACATCAGGGAGGGAGGGAAGGGAGGGAAGGAGGAAGGGAGGGAGGGAAGGGAAGGGAAGGGAAGGGAAGGGAAGGGAAGGGAAGGGAAGGGAAGGGAAGGGAAGGGAAGGGAAGGGAAGGGAAGGGAAGGGAAGGGAAGGGAAGGGAAGGGAAGGGAAGGGAAGGGAAGGGAAGGGAAGGGAAGGGAAGGGAAGGGAAGGGAAGGGAAGGGAAGGGAAGGGAAGGGAAGGGAAGGGAAGAGAAGGAGCTGCTTTTGTGCCCCAGCTGCGTTTACATGCTGTCTGTTGATGTTCACTGTAACTGGCTGGGCTATGTGAGGTGCAATGTTTGCAATGCCCAATCTTTCCTTGTTTCACCTTTTTCACAAACAAATGGCACATGGTTGATGGTACAAGGCACTCTCTGAAAATGGATGCTTTAATAGTCCTAGTTTCTCTCTGAGATTAAAAATAATGGTATGCTCAAAGATGTGTGCTAAATGTTCCTTTTTCTTTCATGTACAAGTCTGTTCACATGAAATTTCTGCTACTTCAAAATAAATAAATAAATAGATCAATAGATAATCTAGCAAAAGCCCCAAAACCCAGCAACTGTAGCCTTCTGCTAATGGTTTGTGCCCTGGAACAGTGTACATTAAAAAGCCCATTTCTGCTGAAGCTTTTGATAGTGCACTTGACAACTCTGATACTGAAGTAGCACAGAAAATGCCTCTGCCAGCCTTGCTAATGCACAAACTGCTTCCTTGCACTTACAGAAATGCCTCTTGCAAGCACATACTGTGCAAACATGTCAGTGTTTATTAAATCTGGGGCTGAGATGTGGAACGGCCTCAGTTTCCTCTGATACCAAGGCAGATGATGTTCCACTCCCTGCAGGAACAGCTCTTAGCTGCTAAATAATGCTATATTCTCATTCTTCCTCAAGTAAATTCCCTTTCTCTAGCAATCTCACAGTCTTGGAGTGATGCCAGCCTTATCCAAATGTGACAGGCCCTTTGGGGAATTTCTTTGAATAATTTCTCTTGTAGGGAGGAGAGAAGCTGAGAATTATGGCACCCTGTATTCATATAAATACCATGAAATGGTTGTTTACAGAGAACTGCTTATCAATCCAGCAAAAAGCCCCACTGTGCAAATGATGTGAATTGGTTAGAATAACAGGTAACTCTTAAAGGACCTGCAGCTGAAATCCAGACATATTTATACTTGCTGCTATGAGATTCCTGGTGCTTGGCATCTCTTTGGAACACATCATTATATTAATTGTTCATTTTCTGAGGATTAAAAACCAGGTTAGGACTTTAGGAGACAAGATGAAAATGATTCAACAATGTGGGGGCAAATCCAGTCAGTTGCAATAATCTCATCAAATATTTAAGTTGAAGTACAGATGCTTATTGTGGAAAGAAATTTGGTCTGGACTGGAATTTCACAGCTGGTTTTGGTATCTTTGATCTTGAACCAAAATTCGCCCCCAGCACCCCAGGTCTGGAGACATCTCTGCAAGGCCACCTGTAAATCTCAGTCTGCATGGAAATAGGCTGCTCTATGAAGGGTGGAAATGAAGTTTCCCATGGGGTTGCACTCTGTGTCTTCCCTGTCCTTCCCAGCTCTCTCATTTCCTCTCTGCATGGCCAGGCAAGAAGCAGCATCTTTTATGCTGTGTTGACATGGGCTGATTGGCCAGTGAGTTCTTGCCTCCCTGATAAGGGACTGGAAGTGTTTTTCCCTTGGTGGGACTACCCTGGCATGTGAAAGCTACTATCTGCCCCAAACTCATAGAATGGCATACCTGTGGGGTCACTGCCTCTGTCAAATGGGACTGAAAGTGATTGGTGGATTAAAAAATTCTTAATTGGGTCACTGAGACAAGGTGGTAGCATTGGTTTGGTTTCCTTTGCCCACTACAGCTGTGAACAGCTTGTAGAAATTACTTTCCTAGCTTATTTTGGGTTTTTTTGTGCTTAAACTTGTATGCTCTTTTGCAGACAAAAACCCCACTTCAAACATGGGATCTCTCTGCTGTGTGGCACTGTGTGAACCAGGTTAAACTTGTGTCAGGGGTAAAAGCAGCAAAGTTTAGTTTTGGTGCTGTGTGCCCCACTGAGTCATGCAGCTGAAACATCATGGCTTGGGGTCAGTGTCTGCATCACAGCTTAGGGTGCAAAGAGGAGAGTCTTGTGGGGGTTTGACTCCATTCCTGTAAAACAGATAAAGGCTTTAGATGGATCTCTTCTGTCTCAGACTCTCCCCCAGAAATGGGGACTGCCACACTGCAGAAGACCTGGGGAAGAGAGGCAAAGGTCAAGAACAGGAAACACAGAATTATCAGCTTCACCTGAGTTCCTGCTGCTCTGTTTGAGCAGGGCACCATAAAACCAGTGCCATAACAAACAGTGCCATGTGACCACATGTCCTTTGGTACTTGGTATTTTTAAGGTTGGGGTCAGACATCTTCTGGAAAGCATTGTCATCCAGAAACTGATTGGGGGGCATCCCAACAATAAGTGAAATTTTAAGGACTATGTTGAAGGTGGTCTGGTAAACTTGGTTTGTCCAGGCTTTAAAGCAACACTTAGAGCATCCTAAGGCCCAGTTCTCCACCTTGTTGTATCAGGATGGACAAAAGATGCTGACTGAGACTGCTGTTAATTCCCCAGGGGCTTGCTGGTGTGAAGATGTTCCTATCTGGGACTTTGTCTCTCCTGACATCCAAGAAAGACGATACAAACCCATAAACTTCCTCACTGTTACTCTGGCCTCAACTACTTTACAAATGTCAATTAAAATTCATGAACTGGATTGCTCAGAGATGAACAGAGGCAAAGAGGAAATTTTTATCCTTTTTCTCTGTTGGGTTTCTTAGACACAGGGTGGAAACTTGGGTAATCCATGAGCTCTGTCTCTTCATGTTATGAAGAGATCTGCAAATAAAATGACAATTCAGTGACAGGGAAAAATAAATTATTGAAGAAACAGCTGACAGAAGAGCAACGGGATACTCTTTTTTTTTTTCCCCGTGATCATAAATTTAAAAGCCAAAGCAGAAAGATAAACAGTAAGAAAGATTCATAACTTGCATTGTTCATTTTGATAATATTAAAAAGCTCCAGATGAAAAGAGTGCAAAAGCAGAACATGTTTCTTTTGGTACAACTCACAAAGAAATTGGACATGTGCTTGTAGGTGCTAATGGCTGCCAGGAGGCAGGTTCTGATCTTTCAGCTGTCATACTCTGGATTAAAACTGATGGATGGATTTGGCATCTTTTAAAAGGTGAAATGAAAGGGTCAAAAGAGCCCCAGACCTTGTTATACAGCAGTTGCTGGAAACAGGAGGAAGACTCCTAGAATAATTTGAACCTGACATGTGGAACCAACCAAGAATGCTGGGAGACCTCTCAGTGAATGGCTGCCAATGCTTCATTTTAAGGGTTAGTGAGAGGAAAAAGCAGGGAAATGGAACATCCCTGGTGATTGTGGCCTTCAGAGGGAGTGGAAAGCCTGGGCTCCTGAAGGCAGGGAGCTGGCTGGGCAGGCAGGACTGGAAACTGTGAGCGAGGAAACTGCTGCTGTATTTTCTTGCTGCGCAGGGACTCTGTGAATAGAGAAGATCACACTATGAAAATATCCTCTTCAGTCCCCCAGCACACCATCAAAGCTCTGAATGTGTAGTTAACACCTATTCTGAAAGGTGGAAATTGGATTTTCTTCCCAAATGCTAGCTGAGAGACTAAACATCATTCCCTGTACACTTTATTTCAAGGGTTTGAAAGCATCTGAGGGCAGACTTGTCCAAGCTGCTCTGCTTCATTTTGAGCAGCTGCCGGAATTGCTGGTAGGAGGACATCCTCCAGCTGTGCCAGTAACCTGCAGCCACAGCCTTTCCCTCACACAGGGGGAACCTCATGCTCTAGTTAGGAAAAACTGGAACCAGCACAGTCTTACCTGCTGTCCTAGTACTAATGTGCAAAACATTTCTCTGTTTCACAAGGGCAACGAGAGGACAGCAAAGTTGCTTTTAAAATGCAGAAAAGGCAACGAATTTCATTATGTAAAACGCCAGCTGGCAGAGAAGCAACATTACATGACATAACCTGTATTTCAGTGGCCAGAATTAGGTAATTCTTTATACAATGCAGGTTATGTTTCAAAAGGCCTTCTTCAGAGTAGGCTGAAAGAGTCTACTCTAAATGGAGAAAAAATGAGAATCAAAGTAATGTTTTGAAAAAAGTTGCTGAATTAAGATCAGTTCAGTAGAGATTCATTCCCATGGTAAGAAATTCACCTTTGTTTGGTTTTTTACTGTTATTTGGAAAGCTTTTTTGCTTCTGCACAACACAGGAGTCTTTCAGCACAGGCACTGAGAACAAGAAGCCAGGAATCACACATCTTCCCAGCTACAGCAAGCACCAAGTCGAGTTTCCCCTGGGACTCTGTTCTCATGGTGGATGCCCTGGGATAAGTCTGACTTTCTGCAAGGCCTCTGTGCTTATGGCTTTAAAAACCACATAGTTCAAGGACCAGAAGGTTGTCTAGAAAAAATCCAAGAACCATAAAGTCAAAGGGGTCGTAAGGCTCCTGAAATGAAGTTTTATTATCCAGCATGTGAGATCCCTTTTATTTTGCTCTAAACCTCTTCAGCATTAGATAAAGTCTTCTCAGCTGAGGCATCTGGCTGTGAAACAAATTCCAGAGGAGATTGGGTGAAACTAATTTTGGCCATCTAAAGGAAAAGCTGTAGTCTTTTGCTTTACAGAAAGCCTTGCTGGAGGAATGATGCTGCTTTCATTATTCTTCAGTTTAGTCCCAGCAAGCACCCAGAAACTCTCTCAACCAAAGCCAATAAATTTATAACTTCACCCAGAGAACATTTACTCCTTTTCTTTGACAAGGAGTGAGTACCTAGACTCCTTGGCCATCCAGGAGCTTGCTGTCAATATCCATCATACATGAAAGGAGCTCAGATACTCTGGAATTGGCTGTGAGAAGAGAGGGTAAGGTGATTAAAAGCCAGGCAGTGTACATAGATGCTGTGATGCTGCACACTTATGTGTAAACACATCCTTCCCTATACCTACCCACCTGCATGTTCACTCTCCTGTAGAGGAAAATGAACTTCTAGTAAAATAGCAGCTTTTTGGGCAGCAAAGACAAATTAGTGCCAGTTGCTGAAGTTGTCCAGACTGGACCCAACTCACACACAATTCTACTGTCTCCCATGGGCTTGAGCAAGGGGCATTACTGGAAAATTCTTCAGCCTAGTAAGGCTCTCTGATTTCTATCTGCTATTGGTTGTTTGAGCTGACAGCAATGAAATAACAAAGAGAAGTCTGAGGGCAATCAAAAGAGACTTCAGGGCCTTGGCACCTTGGCAGAAGGATAGGGAGCACAGGTGCTGGCTCCCTTGATCCTTCCAGTTACAAGGAATAATGCTGTTAGGCAGATCCATCAGGTCAATATGTGGCTCCAAGACTGGTGTAATTGGAAAAATTTTGAGTTTGTTGACCATGAGATGATCCACTCAACACCTGGTCTACTGAGCACTGATGTGATGCACCTGTCTCAGAGGGGGAACAGAGCTGTGGCACAGGAGCTCGTGGGGCTCCTTGAGAGAGCTTCAAACTAGCTTGGAAGGCAGAAAAGGGATAAAACCAGGGCTCACCTGTGAGGAGTGAGGGCACCGTGTGCCAAAAACTTGAGGGAATGAGCACCACTGTGATCCCTTAATCTGCTTGACAGGGTATTGGCTACAATGTACCACACCTGAAATGTTTCCACACTAGGCATAAGGAACAAAGCCAATGTGCTTGAAGCTTTGACCCAGTCTGGGGACATGAGTCCTGTTACTCCAGGGCCATTTTGGATGTTTCTAGGCTCTTGAGGAGGGATAGGCAGGGCAGGAGAGGCAGAGGGATGGTACTGTATGGAACAGAAGGGTTAGAATATATGGAGCTCACAGCTGATGATGGAACAGTTGAGAGCCTCTGGATTACAATCAAGTGGCAAACAAATAATGTGGATGTCATTGTGGGAGTCAGCTACAGACCTACAGCCAGGATGATGATGCAGATGGAGCTAAGGGATACACCTCCAAGCCAACTGCCCCCTGTCCTTACTGGGGACTTCAACTTGCCAGAAATTAACTGGAAGCATCACAGCTGGTACAGCTGAGGCCAGAAGATTCCTAAAACATCTGCATGTGCTTTAAACTGCCCATGGCATTGCCATGGGTGTGAGTTGCTCCTTTGAGTTCAGTCTATTACCAATGTCATCAAGTAGCACCTGTAAAATTGGGAACTAAATGCATAATTAAGAACCCCTTGAAATGAAAGAAACCATGAATTTTAACCTCCCTGGCACATAAACTCTTATTTCAAAAAATGTAATGACTAACCGGTCTCTTAATTTTTACTTGAGGTTATAACAGTAGTTCAGTGTATAGACTCCTTACATCATTCTGTGTGCAACAGGAGACCAGTACAAATATTCCAGTGAGGTGGTAAAACCATATTGAGTTTTTCCAGCCACCTTGACATCCTGAAGGCAGAACTCAAAGGTAACTGTGACCTGAGCTCTCTATTCAGCCTTTTATTGACTTAATGGCTCACAGGGAAAATTACAATGCTGCTAAAACTGGGTTGGTTCAAAGGAAGAGCATGAGAAAGCCCTGCAGTGATATGCACTGTTTATGCAGTGAGTTTTTATATATGGCATTCCTGGAAAATGTGAAAAATTTTCAGAGTATAAATAATTTTTCCCCCAAAAGGGTTTTGAAATGCCCTGCCTTAGATTGACAGTGAGGTAAATTAGCTTGTTCAATGACTATGTTTATTTTCTTAGGGATGAGATGGAATGTTATAAGTAATTTAATTCAAGTAAGGACATGAAACATAGTCATAGGTCTCCACAGCAGTCAAATTAATTTCCTCTGTCTTTTGTTCCGGTTCATACAAACATCCAAAGCCACCATCAAAGTAGCAAGCTCATTTCTAAAACAACCTATTGGCTCAGCAGCTAATTGTAAGTGGTAGCTAAGTTCAGTGCAAACCTGTAAGAGTACTACATTTACCTGCAGGTTTAAAAAAAGACCCTGGCCTGCACAGTTTATAAAAACTCACTGTCCTGCACAGTGAATTTTAATATTGAAAGCTGAATTTAAAAAAAATCATCAGGATGTCCCTTATTTTATGAAGGGTAAAAAGAAAGCATTTGTTTCTGCAATAAGATTATCAGAATTAAATACTGTGATGTCAGACTAAGTAGCATTACTTTAGCTCCTGTATGGTTGAGTGATTTTACTATAATAGTTTCTCATAATAATGCTTTTTATCTGTAATACATAGGGGATAGAGAGACTGACAGAGCTATAATCTTTCTTTCAAAAGCACGGTGTTAAATGAAGAGGGTTCAAGTGAAAATATAATTTGGAAAGGAAGATAAAGACAGTCCTAAATAAGACTGTGTCATCACTTCAAGTGAAAGATGTTAGCTCTGAAAATAATAAAATAATGCCATATATTACGAAGATAAGTCAACTTCAAATGTGTAGTTCAGGGCCCGGAATTTGTTTGTGGCAAAAGGCTGTGTATGCTTATGTGTACACAGCTACTCTTGCCACTGCTATTTGCTGTTTGTGCAGGGCTGTGTGTGCTGAGCATTGAATGCATTTTTGATGCCCAGGGTCCTGCCACAAAAACCCCTTTCCACCTACTAGAATGAACAAACGTGTTCTCCTGGTTTCACTGCGTGTAAATGCAAAGCTCCTCTATGTGTACTGAGGCAAACTAAACCTGGAACAGCTTCCGTGTGGATGGCATCTTCTACTGGCCTTCTTCCATTGCTCTCCCAAATCCTCTGACCATCACAACCACTCAATGCCTTCACAATTTTAATGCTGCAAAAGAGATTTTAGACTGTCCTAAGCAATCGGGTGTGCTCACACCTAGGATTTCTGCATTACACCACCCAAAGTTAAAGCATTTCATTGCATCCAGAGAAGGGCAGAGATGGAGCTGGTGGAGGGTCTGGAGCACAGATCTGAGGAGGAGCAGCTGAGGGAGCTGGGGATGTTCAGCCTGGAGAAAAGGAGGCTCGGGGGGACTTTTGTTGATCCCTGATGCAGGAAGGAGGCTGTAGCCAGGTGGGGGTTGGCCTCTTCTTCAGAAAATGACAGGATAAGAGGACACAGTCTTAAGGTGTGCCAGGGGAGGTTTAGGCTGGACATGAGGATGAGTTTCTGCACAGAAAGGGTGATTAGACGTTGGAATGGGCTGCACAGGGAGGTGGTGGAGTCCCATCGCTGGAGGTGTTTAAGGAAAGACTGGACATGGCACTCAGTGCCACGGTTTAATTGACATGGTGGTGTTTGGTCATAGGTTGGACTTGAATTGCAGAGGTCTTTTCCAACCTAATGGATTCCATGATCCTATGAAGTTATCACCAATTTTAACGTGCACACATCTATGATTTTTGCATCAGGCCACCCAGATGTGTCAAAGTGCAGAGCTCCAGCATTTCACCTTTCCTGGGCCTGCGTGTGACTGTGCATGTGAGGAGAACATGGAATCATGGAATCTTTCAGGTTCTTAAAGACCTCTGAGACCACCGAGTCCAACCATTAACCCAGCACTGCCAAGCCCACCACTAGACCATGTGGCAAACTACTAAACTATAGCAAAGCAGCTCAGCTACACGTTTATTGAGCACTTCCAGGGATGGTGACTCAGGCAGTGACTCTCGGCACCTCAGGGCACAGCAGTGCCCTCAGCGTGTGGTGTAACCTCCATTTTCAGCCTGCCTTGTGTGGGATTTGGGGGCGGTGGTGTCTGTGTTGTTCTGAGGGATGGTTGCACAGAGGCAGTATGACAAAAGAGCCCTACATTTAAGGGCTGTGTTATGTCGGAACAGCAGGGGGTCTGCGCCCCTTACACCCCTTACAGGAGTCTGCGCCTAAAACAGCCCCTCATGCCTCATCCCCGAGCGCTGCGGCCCCTTTAAGGAGTCACATGGCTTTTGGGCGGCGCTGTAGTCCCTTGACCGGGGTGGCAACGCTGGCTGGCGCGGCTAACGGCAGACCGGAGGACTACAACTCCCAGCAGCTATCGCGGAGACGGATGAGCTCATCCGCCGCGCCCTGGTGGGCGTCGCGATGCACGCTGGGAACTGTAGTCCAATACCAGTACCGATGGTACGTTACGGCGAGGTGCAGAACTACGCCTCCCAGTGTGCCGAGCGTGGCCGGTTCCCGTCAGCGCCGAGGGGGAGCCCCCCAACGTAAAGGGGGATCACTTTCCCCTTGTGTCCGCCATATTGGACGGTAACTCTGCCCAGCGGCGCCGGGGCCGAGCGAGTCTCCGTGGCCGTGACAGCCCCGCTTCGCCCGCGCCGCCCGGGGAGCTCCGGCCCCGCCCGGCCTCGCCAGCCCCGGGCGCTTGGCGCGACCCCGCGCCCCTTCCCCCCACCTCCTCCTCCTCCTCCCCGGCGCTCCCTCCTCCCGTGCCCGGGTGTCAGCACCATGAGTCCGGCCGACGCCAAGCGCGGAGCGAAGCGCCGGAAGAACAAGCGGGGCGGCGGCCTCGGCAGCACCGGCGGGCCGGGACCCAGCGGCGGCACCGGCGGGCTGGGCAAGGCCGGGGGTGCGGCGGCAGCGGCCCCCGCCCCGCCGGGCGCGGTGGGCGCCCTGCTGACAGCTCCGGGCGGCGGCAGCGGAGCCCCGGGCGGCGGCGGGGCCGCGGCGGGACACGGCGAGGTGAGCGGGGCCGGGGCGGGCGCGGTGACATCGCACACCCGCGCTGGCAGCCGGGGCTGCACCGCCACATCCCCCCGTGCCCCCGGGCCGCTCGGGCCCCGGCGGGGTCTCGGGGCTGGGCCCGGGGCTGCGGGGAGGGGGCGGCGGGGCTGGGGCTGGGGCTGGGCAGCGGCCGCAGCTCCCCACCCTTTGTGGGGGAAGGGCCGCGCCGGCTGCGCGGGGCCGCCGCGTCCTGGGGTTTGTCCTGAAAGCAGCTTCGGCCTCCCCAGCCGCGGGGTCTCACCTTAATGGAGGAGATGGAACAAATAGGCGGGCAGGCCTTGAGAAAGCAAAAAGACACCTCCATTACGCCCTTTTTGCAGTAGCCAACTTCATTATTAAGCATAGGAGGTTCATTGTAGCTTGGACTGTGGTTGGCACTCTGGTGCCTTGGAATAATTCAGATCTGTTACATTATATCATATTATGGTGAAATTTATTCGAGCGGATTGTGTAGTTTAACTGTTTTTTTTTTCCAAGAAAAAATACTCAAGGATCAAGCCCTTAAAAAGGTGTCCTCTTGGTTCAAGTAGCAAAAGAGCAAATAAGTTCATGTTCCTTTCTCTTGTGAAGGTTACCTCAAGTTTTTTGTTATCAACACAGAGCTTGTGTTCAGGTATCATATTTACAGCAGCATTTCCTGCTGACAGCATCTTCAGACTTCCATGTGCATGTCATACCACCTGCTCCGTTTCCTCTTGCTCTCATGAACTTGTTGAGCACGTGAAGGGGAAATGAAAGAATTGGCTTTTGTGATGTAGCATGTCTGAAATGCCATAATATAACAAATGGGTTTATTTTTTTCCTCCATGTAGTTTTGTGCCCATTTATTTTGCTGGGTCAATCAACAATCAATCTGGTGACTGTAGGTTGATTTTCCCCACCCCACCCCCCCCCTCCCTTTAAAGCTTGGGTTCATACACTTTCATACTTGGCTACTATACTTTTGATTAACTGTTTCTGTATGTCTGTCCTAATCTGACACTTAACTTCATGCATAATTTCCTTTTGGGACAGTAGCCCATATGTGACTTAGATACCCAGAAGAACGATGTGCCTAATGGCAAGAGATGTTCAGGTTTTTATTTGCAGCTTTGCAAGTCATCACTCAACACTATTCTAACTAAACCTGTACGAGGAAGATGTGTCTTGTTTTGTTTTGTGTCTTAGATCACAAGCCTTTACAGGCACAGGTTCCTAGATATTGTTAGACATCATCACGCCAAGGGGAATAAAACCAGCAGGGAAATGATGCTCAGGATGGGACATTGATGTGGCTCCATTACCCCCAATATTTTGATGTTTGTGGCTTGTGGTTATGTGTAGTCTAGAACTTTGGTTCTCATCAGACTGTATGGGATCTTTCTGAAATTGATCTTAAAAGCCAAAATCATTGCTAGTCTACTCACTTTGTGTTCCTTATTTCTTTCAGACTAGGCAGTTCCAAATAAAATCTCTCTGAAAGTATGTCATGTCTTGAAAATTAAGTACTGTGTTTCAGCACTACATTTTTGGGAGAATACATCTGTCTATTGCACTTGCTTACATGTTATTCATACTTTTATAAGTGTACACAACATATGATTTAATGCGTTTGTGACTTTGTCTTAATTGGTCTCTTTTTGCCTCTACTCTTAGATGTGTATGTGAATTGTCAAATGTTTCCATTTGTAGTGTGATACAAGGGATTCTGAAGACTGATGGGCAAGTGGGGAGTTAAGTCAGCTAAACAAACAGATTAGTTAGTTAAACTAGAATACACCTGCAGCACAGATGTTGCTCAGTCAAACAGTAAGCATGTTAGAATGAGATTTTGAGGATAGGTAAATCCCTGTGCTCAGTTTCTTGGAAGGTAAATGCTTATACCCCATAATGCTGCTTTAAAGTTGGTGTTGCTTACTCCATAGTGGTTTCAGTGACCTCTTTCTTGACACTTTCAATAGCTTTCCAATGGTTGTGACATGAAAATTGCCAGTACTTAAAAATTTGCTGATAATCTCGTTGCAAAGGTGAAATCTTAAAGTGTCATTGCATGACTCTTGCTGATGTGAGAATAGGATCACCTTAATGGTGTGTTAAAATTTGGTAGTTTAAGTACATGGTCAGAACAAGACTTGGTTTTTTGAGTGAAAGACTAGCAGATGTTTTTTCTGGATGAAGTTGAGAAGGAAAACTGTATTTTACAGGACAGATCAGTTCTAAATTAGGTGCAATGTTTGTTTTGGCTGAATGGAGAGTAAGCAACACACTCATAGCTGCAAAGTAGTAACCAGACTTGCTTTACTTTCATCTTACCCAGAATAATGTGGAGTTCCCTTTGGTGGGTAAGAGAAATCATCAACCAGTTCTCTGCTGAACTAACTTAAATATTTAATTTTTAAAAAGGTGTGTGTTCTACTTGTTCTCGTTGCTCTCATGGAGTTTCCAGCTTTTGTCACTTACCTGGTTTTAGGGCAGCCATTCTGGGTGGGGTGGGCACATTTTTCTAATTGTGTTCTGTTAGGTGATTCTTGCAAATCTTGTCTAAAAGAATGAAACAGGATGTTAAATGAATAATCCTGTGTGTGGTGCACATTCTTGTGTGTCAATAATTGCTCAGGATAATGTATACTTTGAACCTCCTTTATAAAACAGGTTGACTGTAGTTTAAAAATGACTGTATTTATGGTTCAGACTAAAAGCTCATGTGCCAGCATTGAAATTCCAGCTAACCCTGTTAGAGCTGACAAATAATTTTGAATTGCTGTTTTTATACATCTTATCTGGAGGGTTTTTGAAGACTATAGGCTAAATTCTGCATTAGAGTACATGCTGAATCTTGTTCTGGGATGCAAGTGGGCAACTCCTAACAGCATCTTCCTGGAAGGAATGTTATTCCATGCACATGCTTTGTAACATCTGAGTTCATCCTCTGAGGCACTGTTAGATGCTTTGGAGTGCTAGTGAAGTTAAGGGTGCATTGGCATTGTAGCAGTGCAAGGAGTCTCAGTTTTGAAAACCTGTAACTGTGTCAACTTTAACTGGAACTGGAAACCAAGACATTTAGTTGTCCAGTGCTGCTGCAGGACTTCTCTAGGATTTTTTCTTTTTAATATGTGTATTTATAGAAATAGATGTTGCTTTCTGTTCTGTTTTGGTTTTAATTCAGTAATGCATTGTATCAAGCTTTCTTAATTGGATCCTATGAATTTTTGATGGACAGTTGGATTATTGATGTTGTGAGTGACATTTGATTATCTCTAGCAACCACTGCATAATTCATACATATACTATAGCAAAATTGGCTATTCATTAGTATGTTCAGGTATTTTGGAGGGGGAAGAGTGGTGTGTCAGTAGCTGATCAGTTACAGAAATACTTTTTGTTACAGGTCTGACCAATCTTGTGTTATTAAAGGGAATAATTTAGTAGCCATTTTACAATTCTCTCACTTGCATTTTTCAAAGTATTGTATGTCAAGTGTAGTAATGTATTGAATCTTCTTACATTGGAGAGCTCTTTGAGAATTTCATAAAATACTTCAGCAGACTTTTTTTTTTTATTACGAGGTGCTGCTTTTTAAACAGAGATTCTATACATAGCAGAATGTACATTGCCAATTTCTTCAGCAGCTTTGTAGCTCATTGTGTTTTAGTGATATGTATGTTTGATTTGTGATTTCAGGTTTTCCCTGTTCTCTCTTCCCCTTCCATGATTCAAACACTCAGAAAAGGAGCTTTGTCAGGAGCTCAGAAGTTCAGCAAATAGCTAGCTTTTGTGCTTTTATGTAGGGCTTCCTCTCCAAAAGCAAACTACTTTTGGCCAATTTTTGTCAAGGTTCAGGTAAACTAGAGAAATTCAAATTAATAAAACAGTATTCTAACCTCTGCTCCTCAAGCTCAGGCGGTCGGTACTTATAAACACTGACTTGAAGAAAAACAAGCCTTTGTGACAGTCAGGTAGTAAATTTCTTCCTCTGATTAAAGGTAGTTCACTTTTTTTTTTGTAATAGACATGCAGTGCCTGCCCTGAAGAGCTTATGCTCTGCTTTTTGTAATAAAAGGAGACAGAATGGGATAAAACTATTAGGATTTGCTTTAGATGGTATGGTTGAGTTAACTTGCTAATTTAGAAACAGAATCTAAACAGAACATTTCAAACTTTAAAACAAGCTTAGTGGTTGCATAACATTGACATTATTAGCTCTTTCATAGCTTCTTCCCATGCTCAGTTAAGGCATTTTTCAGCTAATAGACCTGAGACCAGAGGCACAGAACCAGTGACTGGGTCAGATCTCGTAATGCTGCTCCTGGGAAGAGAGTGCCTGTGTGTACTCATGACCTTGATGTATATCAAGTCCCTGAGCAGTGCATTTCTCCCCTACCTCCTGCACCTGCAAAATCATGCTCACCTGATAATGACAATAATTGGTTGTGAATTGTTAAATGAAGCAACCAAAATATCAAAAGTGTGTCTGAAAATAATGGCATCTGGTTCAGCGGTGTCTAATCTGTATCAGCTAAGGATCCTCCTTTGGCTTTGTTAGGAGACATTTAATTCCAAGTGTGAAGGCAGAGAATTTTTTTTTCTCCTTGCTGTATTGGATGCAAAATGTGAGAGATTGAGAGAATATTTTTACTCTAAAAAACATAGTGACTCCCTTCCTCTCCTCCCTTTTGTTTCCTGACTGTGGAGGCAAAACCTTGGTGATTTAATTTGGAACTAGATTAGTTTGAAAAGTTAGTTCTGAAGTAGGTATATATTGATGGGAATATCCAGGGTTCTTATCCTGTAAATTTTTTGCCCCCAAACATTACGTAAAGCTTTATGTAAGTATTTAATACTGCATTATTTTCTTGGTAATGGAAGTTTTCCTGTTGTAGTGGTATCTCATCTTGGGGGGAGTCTTTGGATGCTTTCTCCTTTACAACAGGAGATCCAGTCAGCTTCTCTTCTGCCTGCCAAGGAGACCTGAGAGGATCTGGAAATTCAGTTTGGTGGTGCTTGGTGCCTATGAGAGTAATGTTCAGACCTTGCTATGTGTGTTTAACAAGGGTGGTCCTGAGCAAATACAGACCTGCTGAAGACATATTGTTGAGATGTGACTGGGAGAAATAACTGGGAAATGAACTTGATTTGCTTAGGATGTGCAGGACTTCATGGATGTGCTAGGCAGTGTTCTAGGTTTGTATGGATCTGAGTAATCAAAGAAGGTTTAATATTTATTGGAGCTCCTTCACTGATGAGAAGGGAGGTCACATATCCCCTTTTATTAAGGTAATGGAAACAGTCCCTACATTTTCCTTGTGGTATTTTTTTTTAAATTTAATAGTGACTAAGGTAGCTGTGGACTGGTCTGTTTTGAGGAAGAATATTCCATATGTGGAATTTTCCTAGGATAATGAAACATAATGAAATATTTTAGTTAAATGTCTCAAAGAATACTGCAGTTCAGTTCCTTCTTTGCTGCAAATGAAGAGTTCAACAGGGAAATGACATTTATGATGTTACTCTTAATGGTAATACAGCAACTGCCTAAATTGAGGCTTTTCTGAGAATGCAGTAGAATGAATAGGCCCTTTTTTTTGACACAACAATTATTTAATTTTGTGTTGTAAAAATTCAAGGCAGCCTATGACATTACTGACCTTCACCTCCTCCCCTGTGAGGAAACACATGAGAAATACTATCAGAGATACATCTGAGCAGCATAGCGTTTACCTGAGGTAAGTATTTTTTCCTAAATATTCTCTTGGTATTTACTTTTTTAATAGAGGATGTACAGCTGCTTTAGTGATGCAGAAGTTAGTCCAGGCACTGTTTTGCAAAGTGGATTTTAGGGGGAATATTAATGGGGCAGCCTGTGAGCTGCTTCTAAGCTGTTGAACTGAAGTTGTTCATGTTGGACTGGTGAGAAACTTCCTTGGGGTGGGAACTTTAACCATGTTCTTAAATAATCAGCTCCCCTTCTTTTGTAAAAGCCACAAAGATAGTTCTCTCCATCTCAAAATTCCTAGCAATGCTAGAACCTGCTCAGGCATCTGAGTGGCAGTTCCTGTTCTGCACCACTCTCTGGAGGGGCTGTCTCTCTCCACTCTTTATTGAAGGGAGCCTGGAGACATTTTGGTACAAGCTGAGTGCTGAAGTTGGATAAGGTGAAAAACCTGCGTAGGAGGCCATGCTTAGCCTCTACCTGCCTACTCAGTTATGGTTTCTTCCTCTTAAAAAAACAAAAAAGTTGGAGCTCAAATAGGTTTTGATACAAGCCCCCCTTAGGTCATATCTTAAATCTTAAAGAGTAACTTTGATCATTATAAGGAGGAAATAAAAGATGACTTCATTGTACATTTTCCAGAAAATCTCTGTGTGCTTCCATGAAATATTCCTATACACAGTCTCTCCTCAGGCCTAGGGGAACAAGCCACAATAGATTGTGGGTGCCTCTGTATTGTTACTTACTGTGGAAGGTCACAAAGTCCTCATGCACAGTAGTTGTGTTTTATATTAGTCCTCCTTTCACACACTAATATGTTGAACTGGCTTGTAGTAGCTTTGACAGGTGGTTACTTGCAAAAGATGTTCAAAAACATGAGACAACCACCACCCAGGTAAATAATTAAGTTTTTACAAGGTCACAAATGTAATTATTTTGAAGTCCAGAGCTGTGGACTGCCTGGATCTTGAGCCAACTTGTCACTTATGGCATCTGGACTTGAGGGCTTCTCTTACGGACTCATCTCCTACTCCTCTTAGAATGTGCCTGTGGGAGGTGAATTTCTTGTGGTCCAGGAGGAGCCACAATGGGCAGTGAGGACTAATTTCTGGGAGGGTTCCTGAATGACAGTTGCTCGTAGGAAAAAGCTGCTGGCTTTTTTTTTTCTTTAACTGCTTTGGCAGCAGTTCAGTGGTCTGTGTTGAGCTGCAGACAGATGGAGGATGTGATCAGCTGTTGGGGCAGTGTTTGCTGCTCTAAATAGCTGTTTCTTCTCTTCTCCAGGGAAAGGTAGCAGGCTGCATAGAAGTGTCTGGCTGGCAGCACAGAACACATCACTGTTCTAGATCTGAATTTTCAGATGCCCTTCTTTATTCTTCCAGATAATTAATTATGCCTACAATATCAAAAGTGATTGTTTAGTCATGGCTTGCATTGCACTTTCAGCTTTGCTCACTTGGATTCCTCAGTCAGTTGTTGCTCTTTTTGGAAATAGTAGCTTCTCTACTTAAAGCAAGACCAAACTGTGTAGAGAACTGGGCAGTGTTTGGTTTATGTCACAAACCTGTACACGTGCTGTAGACATGGGCTATTAACATATGCATGCATCACTAGAATATAAAATTCTAGTGATTGATATTTGGTATTAAATGATAAATGATTGATAAGTTAACTCTAGTAGTTGTCATTTAAAAATGTCAAGGGCTCCATGGAACCATAACTATTTGTAATTTTATGAATTAGGAATAAAGACCCTGGCAACTGAACCCCACTCAAAGGGTTTTCCTACTTAATCTTCTGTTGACAGCAGTGAATTAATTGAGATATGTTTTTTGTATAGTTATCTTCTTACTTCCTCCTTAAGGTTTCACCTCCTTTAGGAATCTGCAGGCATAGCAGAAGTAACCTCTAAAGTCAGTCCTCAGAAAGGGTACTGGAAAGTAAGGAGTTAGTAGGCACGTTTCTCTGCAGCATCAGGAGCTCAAGGAGGTTTTACAGTACTGGGAATCTCAGTTATAACACTCATAAAGCTATTGAGAAGAGGGGAAATGCATATGGCATGTTGTGTTAGGACTATCTATCTCCTGACCAGCTTTTATAAAAAATGGTTATCTAAGCTAATATATGACCTGGATTTAGGGTAGTCAGCTGCCTCTCAGGTGGGCTTGGCACAGCTGTGTGCTGGCAGGGCTGGCTGCTGCCAGAGCTAGTGCAGGATAACTCAGTGTTAGTGGTGAGCTCTGCCCACCAGCCCAACAGGAGCTCTAAACATGGATATTTGCCAGCTAGACTCACATCTGAACAAGAACCTGAAGCAGCACCTGTTTTGTAGAAAAACACTGCTTTCTTGGGGACTGGTCTTGTTTGCTCTGCTTTTATTCTCCTTGTATGTGAGAAGAAGCAGGTGGCAGATACAGGGTTGGTAAGTTAACAGAAGTCTGTGGGTAGTGAATGAGGGTGGGATCTTTAGAGGGATAGAATAAGACTGAAATGTGAGGTTTTTTTCCTCTTGGATGAAGTAGGAGATGAGTTAATGTGAATGAGGGGAGAAGACTGTAAAAGGGCAGGCACTGTTGATGGTACATGAAATATGCTTGGCCTTTTGAAGTGGACAGTTGAGTTCAAGAAAGAAGGACAGACTGTTGAATGCACTAGCTAAAAAGCATGGCATGATGTAGACTTGTGTTTTGAATTTTGTCATGTGCCTCAGGTTTAAATGTCTTTCATGATACCAGGATTGTAAAGTGAGGGAAGGAAAAGAAGGCTGTCAGTTGAATAACTTTGCTGAAAGCAGTTTATTAATTAATACAAGCCATGACTCTAAAGTCTGTGTATTAGGAGATATTTCATCATGTGTAGCATTGCAATAGGTTGGAAATCATATTATGCAGTGTACATGTAGTGTTGTAAAGTGCTGTAAGGCTCTACCTTGACTCCTGTTCTGCTTTCAGCTTTGTGCTGTCAAACTGCATCAATGATGGCTCCTTAGAGGCAAAAGATGTGGCTTTAGGCAGGGGTGCCAGACTTGAATACACTCTGCCACCCACTTCTCTCTTTGAGGCTTTTTTCAAAGAGAGAGACCTAGTACAAACAGCTGTGTGTTGATGTGGTTGAAGTCAGTGCACTAACTGTGGGCACTACAAACTTTGATTTCTTCTGTATTTTGGGGCTAAAATAATTAAGGTTTTAAACAAAGATTTTTTTTTTTAAGCCAAAGCTTGTTTTCTGGTTTTTGGTGGTGGGATGTTATTGAGTTTTTTGGTTTCTTTCTTTCTTTCCCTCTGTGCAGAAATAAAAGCTTGAGCTCTCAGAGCAGAAGTCTTTCTAAGCTAGGGAGGTGATGATGACATTGAATTTTACAGAGAATTGCTGCAGTTGGATGGGACCACTGGTGTGGTCATCTGGTCCCACCTGCCTGCTGGAGTAGGGTCTTCCTAGAGCACCTTGCGCAGGTGGTTTCCAGACAGTTCTGGAATATCTCCCATGAGGAAGAATCCAGCATCTCTGGGCAGCCTGTTCCAGGGTTCAGTCACCTGCATAGAGAGGAAGCTCTTTTCAGGTTGAACTTCTGTGCATCAGTTTCCAGCTCTGGCCTCTTGTGCTATTGCCTGGCACCGCTGAGTAGAACCTGGTTCCATGTGCTTGACACCCTCCTCTCAGATGCTTATAGACATTGATAAGATGTATTCTTTGTCTTCTTTTCTTCTTGAGGCTGAGTAGGTAGGTCAGATATTTCTACTATTAGGTGCTTTTTTCCACTGAGATTGGTAGTTTAATTTAAAAATGCCTTGAGAAAAACATGTTGTAATAGGCAGACTTTTGTTAGTTTATAAATATTAAAGGAAGTTAAGGAAATCTCTTTCAAGTTCTGCAACTATATTAAACTTAACAGTTGACAATTTCAAATGTGTTGTAGGGAATATTTCACTGAGATAGATATGACACTGAATTTGGGTAACACTAATGATGCAAGCCCAGAGACACTTCCATGGGCAGATGCATGAGTGAGAATGTGTTAAGCCTTCAAGGAAAAAGCTCATGGTGAGCTGATGTGCATGAGGCTTTTTGGAACGTGGTGGTTTTGAATATGGGTTAAAGAGGTTGCTATGTAAGTGTAGAAATGAAGTAATATTTTGTATGTGTGCATGGAAATTATTTTTGAGTAGGAGAACACACATACATGTGGGCTGCCAATGGAGAAAGTACCTGGGAAAATATTTAAAGGTTCTTTGCCACACTGTGTCTCATCCTGAAACCAGTCGCAGGAAACAGAAGAGTTCACCTTAAAAAGCAGTTCTGAGTCACAGTACGGTTCTGCCAGCCTTTAGTGTTTAATTGGTGTGGAGTTAATGACCAAAAGATTTCTTAATTGCCATAATGCTTCCAGGCTGCTTATCTTCAATAAGCTGCTGCCACAACAGATGGTGATTTAGCTGAGGTTCACTAGAAGTTTTTCACAATTTTGTTTTCATGGCTTTAACTTATCTATGTGGCTGTAGCTAATGTATAATTGAAACCCAGATCTTTACTGGAATAGGCTTCAAATGAATTAAGGTTTTAGTTTGTCATCCAGCAAGAGACAGAACTCTCCTTTACTGTCAAAGAAAACTTTGCAGTTTTATCTGTGTGATCATCTTTATTTTATCTTCACATTTTTTCCTGGCTATTCCCAAGATTTGGCTCCACTATACTGTCATTCTCCACTTCTTTTTAGGGAGTCTGCAGGGAATTGTGCTGGTGTCTGCTGTGATTGGAGACAGCTTGCAGCTCAGCCTGAAGCTGACTAGGCTGGGGGTTTTTAGCATCATAATAGTCTGAGCCACAGGAATGAAAGTGGACAAAGTTTAAGTTCCATAATTTTTAGATACAAAAGAAGCTGTCAGAAAGATTCTTATGTTTTCAAAGGAAAAAAATAGAGTTATTTTTCTCTCTGGACAACAGGCTACCATACTTTTACAGTATACACTAGAGATTTGAAACGTTATGTAGGAAGGTATGGAACTTTGTACTAAGAAACATTGCATAGTAACTAAGTTAAAGATTAATTATTATTTAATGTTTCAGAAGTGCTGTCATTGGTGACCTAGCTTACTGCTTTTCAGAATTATGCAGAAATTATGACAATTACACGCTGAATATGATTTAGGCTGCTTGTTGTATGTTTTTTGTAAACTTGATGGCTGCATCTTAAAGAATGGAGAGGAACATTCTTCTGTCAATATTTAAAGTAATTCTGAGCCTATGTTTTAATTTTTATTCAGGTGAAAAAATCTAGTGATTGTGTAAGATTTAGGGGATTGTTCTGATCCCTAGAAATTTGTTAAAACCTTGCTAGAAATCGCCTGTGGTAATTTATTCTTTAAGTAGAATGTTCAGACAGAAGTCTGAATGTGTGCATGCCTTTGTGGCTTTTAACTGAGGTTGCAGAAATGAGGCTTTGTTTAAATGTGAAGCCAGTTTTGAAACAAGCTCTGAAGTCAGTGGGTTGCACTTGTTGGTGTTACCTGTTGGACAGATTGGCTCATCCTCTCAGTCAGTAAGGTGTTACTGATGATTTGACAGCTAAGCTGCAAAAGTCCATGGTAGGCTGTGTCTCCTCTGCTGAAGTCCAGAAGATCCTAACTGGTGTTAGACCTCCTTTGCACTGAAAACACTAAAAAAAAAAGGTCAAAGAAATTTATTCCTAACCCTGTTCTTATTTGTGATAATCCTGAGACAAATCAACATCCTGATCATGAGCTTTTTCCATGAGGGTTTAGCTTAGAGAAATAACACCTAAATAGTGTACAATGTTACAAAATGGAGGATACAGAATCCCATTGTCAATTAAGTTGGGAAAGACCTCTGAGATCATGGAGTCCAGCCTTGACTGATCACCACCATGTCAACTAAACCATAGCACTAAGTGCCATGTCCAGTCATTTCTGGAGTGCCTTCAGGGATGGTGACTCTACCGCTTCTATGGGCAGTCCATTCCAATGTTTAACAGCTGTTGTCACAAAGAAATTCCTTCTTATGTCCAACCTAAACCTCCCCTGGCACAGCTTGAGGCCATTTTGTGTTGCTGGTTGCCTGTGAGAAGAGACTGAGCCCCAGCTGGCTACAGCTTCCTGCCAGGGAGTTGTAGAAAGCAGTAACATCACCCCTGAGCCTCCTTTTCTCCAGGCTAAACACCCCCAGCACCCTCAGGCACTCTTCATGGAGTTATCCTCCAGACCCCTCTCCAGCTCCCTGTCCCTCCTCTGGACCTCAGTAACTTCCTTGTAGTGAGAGCTGAACACCAGGACTCAGTGCTGAGGGTGGCAGTCACTGCCCTGGTTCTGCTGGCCACACCACTGCTGATTTAATTTTAATTTGATTTAATTAATAATAATTAACCCAGGTGTCATTGGCCTTCTTGGCCACCTGGGCACCCCTGGCTCGTGTTCAGCCACTCTCACCCAGCACCCCCAGGTCCTTTTCCATGGGGCCCTTTCCAGCCACTCTGGCCCAGCTGTGGCACTGCAGGGGTTGCTGTGAGCCAGGGGCAGGACCTGGCACTCGGCCTTGTTGAACCTCAGACCCCTGGGCCCACTGATCCAGCCTGTCCAGATCCCTCTGCTGAGCCTTCCTACTTTCCAGCAGATCAACACTCCCACTCCAACCCTCATTATGTGAGGTATTGTCCTAATAATAAAAAATAATTCCCAAATAATTGTACTTTTACATTTTAATTGTTTTCCCAAGTAAGGGATGAATTTGTCTGATGGAATTTTTTTTCCTGTGGTTTCTTTGTTACTCATGTATTTCCTTCTTTTTTATAGCAGGAAATTAGTCTTCACTGTTCTATTTTGCTTGCATTGTCTTGTCTCTGACACTTCTGCCACAAATATATTCTTTGTATAGTGTGCTTGAGTAGTTTAACTTTTCAAAGTTACAGGAAAAGTTTTTTTCGTGTTGGTATTAACTCATGATCAGCAAGAAATAGTTGATGCAATGGACTGCCTTTATTGATGCCTTTAAGACTTTATTTATGACTAGAAATTGTCCTTGTCTTAATTTTTTCACCAAAATGACTATTGCATAAAGTGGTGTTTGTGACATGAGAGAGTTTGCATAGCTCTCGCAGTAATCTGTTAATGAAAGTTACTACATGATCAGAAAGGTTTTACGTTGCATGATTATTTCTTTCGTAGGTGTTTCTGCTTAGTGGACTTTACTGGAGTTTAGTGGAGCACAAATTACTAAAGCATGAGAGGATCACTGGAAGATGTCTTTCTGGCACCTGTGGTGCCTGCCCTTCCAATATGCTCTTGGGATTCTTTTCCTCTTAAGCAAAATTTGACTGACACTATTGAACAGGAAGGATCTGGGTAGCTCCTCTTTGTAGAAAACCAGTCCTTGTGCTCAGACCTCTTGAGCTAGTTGGAAATTACACTGGTTAGGCTTCCAGCTCCACTATACTGCCATGAACAGGGCTGGGAGAGGCAGAAAGGATGTCTGTGTCCCACTGTGGGGGGATTTATCCTTCTAATTAGACTTTGTTATTTTTCCATTTTCCTAATCACTCTTTCATTTGAGCACTTGTGAGAGAGAGATCATGTGTGTGGGTAACTGTGAGCAGGCACTGAGCAGGCAGGTAGTCTGACCACCACAGGGTATCAGGAGCTGTGTAACTTCCAGGGGAGTTGAGCTTTTTGCCTCTGGTTTTTCCCTCTGTGAATCCTATCAGGTAGACACCACTAATTCTTGAGTTTTTAATCTTCTTTTAAAATATTAAAGCACATTAGTATTTGTAAATATATACCTTGATACATATTAAAAGGAGATGATTTGTCAGAGGAATGCAATTGATTTTCTTTAGAGATCATTTTATGGTGTGGGTTTTGGGTTTTGTTTGTTTGTTTTTGTTTGTGTTTGTTTGTTTGTTTGGGGTTTTTTTGGTCATTGTTGTTTTGGGGTTTTTAATTGCACTCTAGGAAGTAGACAAAAATCCAAGCAGCCATCTTTGTAAACCATCTCCTTAAATTTGACACCAAGGTTGATTATAATATTCCAGAATCTCTTATCAGTGCTCTAAAGTCTTAACTTCAAGGTTTTTTCCATGCTTATTTTTATCTCATTCATCTGTCTTCTGCCCAGTGGAGACAGTACTGATTCTACTTTTTGTTACTTGTTTAACTTGCTCTTAAAATGACCTCTTTGATGGAGACTCCACAACCTCACCAAGCAGCCTATTTTGACTCTTAACTACTTTGCTGTTAATTTTCTATTGCATAGAATTCTCCCTTGCTGCAATTCAAACATTTTGTTGCTTATTCTGTTTGCTGTGGATGGAGAGAAGTGACTCCTCTCTCTTCAGTGTTTTGGTGAGTAAGGTTGGTGTCCTCAGTTCTCTCAGCCTTTCCTGGCAGGAAATAATAATAATAATAATATTAATAATAATATTGTCTGTGTCTGGTGGTAGTTCTGTTGTGGCTTTTCTCCAGCTGTTCCTGTCTGGCTCCAAGACCTGTGCTCAGAGTGACTTGCAGTTGTCCCTCTGAGACTCTGAGGAGCAGTATTAGGTGAAAGGATTATGTCCTGTGTCACATAAGCTATGCATCCCAAGGCAGCATTCATTCTTTCCATCAGCCTGACCTTGTTGACTCCTCTTTTGCATATAGTCACTTAGGACTATTTGGAAATTTGTGGTAATTGTCAAGGTCCTGCTATTTAATTTGGTCATGAGAAAGTTTCAGTACTTAAGGCTGTCAAAGACATTAATCAAGTAAATCATGACATTTATTCTTCCTCCCCTGTGTAAATCTTTCATTGAAGTAAATTTTACTGGTTTGACATAACCAAGGTGGCTGTTCCTTCTCTCCATCTAAGTGCTTAAAAAGATTGTTTGGGTATATTTAACTTTTCTGGGAACTGATGACAGTCTATTCTCAGGTGTTTCTCCCTTCACTATCCTTTTATTCTTCTTCAGTTTTTGGAGGTTTTTTGGGTGGTGTTTTTTTGTCTGTTTATTTCTTTTCGTGAAGGGTTGGGTTTTCTTTGAGGAATGAGGTTGTTTCTTTGTTTTAAATAAAGGGTTTAAATAGTTCACCTCTTTCTAAACTAATTATCTAAGACATCCTCCATGAGTTTTCAAATATAGGATTATTGATTTTGAGGTGACTCAAAGGATTTCCTGAGGAAGTTTCTTGAATGCTATCAGATCTAGCCTACTTGGAAAAAATATAAGTATGGCTCTTTCCAATAGTCAGTTGATTCTGGGTGGATATTTTTACTCATTTACTTGTGCTAATTGTGCTGGTCACGTGCTTGTAGTTGATCTCTTTGAGGATTGTTCTTCATCAATATGTTTTCTCTTTTCATTCAGTAATGGAGAAATTCTAGTAGTAGTAGTATACTGATAGAATGATTTCTTAGTAGCCTCAAGCTGTTAAGTAAGAATTCTTTCGTTTTGTGCCTTTAGCCTTTCATATTTGTCCCTCTTATTCTCTTGCCATTGTTATGCTTGCTGCTGCATTCATATGTGCTTTTTCTGAGTAATTTTTCTCTTGCTGTGCTTGGTTTTCTTGAATTTGTTTGTTTCTATTGTGTCATTTGAGAATTAACTCTTCCTTCCCATAGACTTGTCATCTGTGAGCTCTTAGTGATGCGGAATCTGTCTCTTGCAATTCTTCCTTCCTTTCCCTCTTCAGTAACCATTGAATTGATGGTTCACTTCCAGTGAAACTCTTATTGTTTACTGTCAAATACTTTTTTCTTGCTGCTACAGCTAAAGGAAGTGTCTTGAGTTGCTTTCTGTGTTTTAAAAATGAACGTTCCTTGATCCATTCCCAGTAGATGCCTAGATTCTTATCTCTTTGTAACAAAAAGTATTACAGTTTTTTTTTTTCCCTTTCAGAAAGGATATTTGTCTGTTAGCCTTTTTTTGATGGTCTGTGGTAAGCTTGCAGCTTGATAGCACTCATGTGCTTTCCTTTTTATTATTTGCAGACTGGCAGGATACCTCTGTCTGCATTTGTGATGCTTGTATCCTTTGGGTATAGGGCATAACAGTCCTCAGCATTTGTTTGGTTTGGGTTTTTGTTTGCATGTTTAGCTGTTTGTTGTGTTTTTTGGTGAACTGACTGGATCCTTTTTCTGTTAGTGTAGTTGCTGCATCTTCGGTCATTTTGCTGATTGCTCTTAACTATTAAAACTCGGACTCTGCTTCTTACTGATGCTGATTTTTGCAGAATTGAAATGGCTTAGAAATAGAGAATTTCTCTGGCTTGTACTGTCAGTATCATATCCTAGTACAGCATATGTAATTTGCCCGACATTTCTCTTTCTCTGTTGAGGGAAAAACATGGCTAGTTTTACAAATTGCACTGGTGAATCAGTTGGAAAATGGCCTCTCCCATGTTCAGAATGTGCCTTTACTTAATGCTTTATGAGATTTTTCTGTCAAAAGGATGTATGTTTAACCCTTTAACAGTTAACAAGTGAGGCCATTTTCTTGTAACATAATTCCTGGAGTAGGGCATCTGCAGTTGTAGCATGGAAATTACACAGTCAGGTAGATAATTCCTAGATGTTGTCTTTCTTACACATCTTAAACTTGCCTTTGGATGAATGCTTTCTACTGTTCATAAGGCACATCTTGGAGTTGGGTTGGTTTTGTGTAATCCTATTAATTTTACATGTTTCTATTTCTATTTATATCCTATTAATTTTACATGTTCAGTATTGAAGTTGAAACAACAGATTAAAGCTCTAACTGACTTGGAAAAGAATTTATATGCATGGCTATTACCTGTCAGGGCTAGTTGAGAGAATTTTGGGGTGTTTTAACTACCTGCTCAGAGCACTTTGCTCATTGTACTTGGGAAATGAATGCTTAAATCGTGTTCATTATTAGCTTTTGGTGCCTTTTTTTAGCACGTGGCTGCAAAATCACTGGGAAAATGTTGAACATATTCATAGAACAGAAAAGACAGAATCCTGGTAGGAGGTGGATTGGCTGTGTTCTGCTGTGTCATATTTAGCTACAAAGAAGGGAAGTATTGCATGTGGGAAGGGGTATGTGCTTCTAAAGAATTTGTAATGTGTGTAATTAGAACACAATTTCCTTCCCTCCCTTTTTTTACTGGAAAGCCTGGATTCTTGGTAGCTGCACATGCAAGTATTACAGATACAAGTGTGTTTTCACTCAAGTCCAAGCTTGTCTGCACTTAAGTTAGTTCTGTTATTTTGTATACTTGCTGCCATTTTGCTTTCAGCTTGGGGATAGCCTTTAATGCTGTGCTGAAAGCATGAAATACAATGAATCCCTGCACATCCACCAGTGAAAGACCTGATTTCCTTCCCCTATTTTGATTTTATTTTGATTTCAGGTTTTCAAGTTTGCTTTACCTTGCAAATTGTTCATACCTTTACACAAAATACTATTCTTTTTTTTATTTTAAATTCAGTTTTAAAGGATATGTAAGAGCTTTGTAAAACTCTTGTAGACAAATTTCCCTTCCTCTCCCCTGCTGCTGAAAAAAAGCACCCAGAAGACAAAGGCAGCTCTGATACTACAATTGAGTTGCAGATATATTTGGGAGGCTGCAAAGCTTTATCATGTGAATGGTGATAAAAATGTGAAGGGATTGGGGCAGCTGTTTTGATTCTGTTTATCTGTAGAAATATGTAAAATGCCTTTCACTAGCTGATTCAACTTCATTTGAAATAGATATTCACTGTCCATATCTTCAGTTCTGCTTCATGCTGTGGCTGATAGTCTTGTCCTTCAGTTTGAGTGTATTCCAGGACACTTGACTCTGCTTCCCTGTCCTTGGTTTAATTGTTGTTTTCTGCCCATCCCCAGTACCCTTGCAGAGACCTGAATTGCTTTGCTAAGCTAAACAAGGCAGGGCTCTTGCTGACAGCCCGGTTTGGCTGTCACCATGTCTGTTCCACTTAGGCCTTTCTGGAGGGTGGCTGACCAAATGAGGTCTCCTCCAGAGGGCTGTGAAGCAGCACTAATGCCTCCTTCCTCTTGAAAACAGTGTGATGCATCTTGCAATCATGTTTCCTTTTCACAGTTGTAGTGATGAGCATCAGCCCTTGGTGTAACAAAATCCCCTTTTACTTCCCAGTCCTCATAGAGGATTAATCTGAGAAAGCCTCTTTGGCTGCAAATGCAGCACGAGACACTTGTCAGTGTCAATGCACCTTTAGGACGTGCAATCTTTGGATTTGGTGATAGGAATTGAAAAATTCTTACAGTTGGAAATGTAAACTATGAATAAGGAGTTGAATATAGTGAAAGACAAGAAATTACAGAATCATCAATACAAATAATTAAGTATACATGTGCATGATTATACTTCTTTAAAAATAACCAATTTCTAGTAACGTAGTCTTAATTTACATGCAGTACCTCAGATCAGTGCAAAGCAAAATACAAAGAAGAAAAGGATATTAATTCTACTGGCTTTAATCTGAATAATGGTCTTATTTAGCCAAGTAATTGGTTGCACAAGTATAGGCATTGTCTTGGTTTCACACAGTTTATGAGCTGATAGCCTCGTGTATTGTAGCTGGTTTAATTTTGTTCTGTTTAAAAACATTTTCTTTAAGAAACATGAAGACATAAGATGAACACAAACTTATGTTACGGTTTGCAGCTTTCTGACTGGTATTTAATTTTTACTTCAAAATGTGGGGCTTTGTGATTCTTACCATCTTCACCACTTCTTTGCTGAAGTGTCATTATTTATTACCCTAAGTAGGCTATATTTCTATGCTAAGTTATGCTTTAACTTACTCTCTTAAACTTAAATGTGTATTTTTAAAAATTATTTTTAATGACCAAAATTATTTTATTTTACTGTGGAACTGAATTTTTCCTCTATGATGCTATGAGGAGTGGCTCATCAGCTGCCATTTGTACAAACAGTGGTGCTGCAGTTTGCAAAGTAAAGCTTCACAGTTGGGCAAAAGTACAAGTTTAGGTTTCTCTTCCTCCTCCTGCTCCACTAGGACAAAATCTTTCATTTCTTGCAGTACAATATATATTTCTGTATGGTAGATGTTAGGTATTTTTCTAGTATATGTTTATAAATGTAAACATGATAGAAATTGTGATTCTAATTCTTCTCAAATTTTTCTAAGATAAGACAGATGGTTTTAGGTTCAAAGGAAGATCAAATGACAAGTTGGGATTTGCAAGCATAGGTACTTTTCATGGCATCAGGGATCTGTTGCTTTCTGCTGTAGTAATCTCTGCTGGAAGGAATTAAAAAAACACCAGGGACTGCAGTAGGATTCACTATGGTGTTATTAACCCTTGCTTGGACATGTACATCTTCTTGAGAAGGGATGTGGGCAGGGCCATGGAGAGAGCTGGGCACTTCTGTCCTCAGGGTGGGACAGCACTGCACCTACTGTTCACTGCTTTTGGAAAAGTAAGGGAGACTTCAGCTTGTTAGATTTCAAATGCAGTAGGAGTATTTTTGTTCCCGGGTGACATGCATCTTACAGCTTTTTGTCATGGAAAACCTTCAGTAATGGGTTTGCTAGTGGGTTATAGGGAATTGTGCTAGTGCTGTTTTTCTTTTTATGTTGCGTTGGAAGAAAACATGAAATTATATTGATAAAACTTCTAGGGGATATAGCGATGTAGAGAGGGATAATCAGAGCTCTGAGGCTGACAAAACCCAGTACTTGTTCATATGCTGCAAACAGTATTCATGGAAGCCTTGCCAAATTTCATGTGACTTAGGTAGAGTGACCTCGAGGATGGCTGTGCTGATGGCCTCTGTCTGGGTGCACAATGTTCTGTGAATTAAAAAGAAAAGAACAAAAGACTATCTTGGTCCTTTACAATCTCTTCACAATGGTGTCAAGTGGGAAGTTATTGGGTATCTGGCAGGGATTTCTTCCAGAATTACCAGTTCTTGTATTTTGTAGGAAGGATGATGTAATTGTCTTCCAAGGACCTGTTCTCTAATCCTTTCCAATTTCTTGGAATATAAGGAGAAAATGGTTCATCAGCTAATTACATAACAAAAGAAGAGTGATGATGAAGAGCACTACTTGATGTTTGATTCTGAACCTAGATTCATTCTCTTAGAGATTATTTGCTACTTGCAGTTTTTAAATAGGGGCTATGCCAGATCATGTCTTATGGAAAAAGCACCCAACAGTGGTTAGTTCAGGAAGGTCTTTGGCCTTTGTCAAGACAAATTTCATGAGATCATGTGCTAGGCAGCACTTAGATACATTTCTTAATTACAGCTTATGTAGGTTTGGTATTAATGGTGGAATTCAACTCAAGAGTATCTACAGAACACAGCAGGGACTTCTGGTAGGGTCTGTACACTGCATTCTACAAAACAACTTTTTATTTCTTTTTTTTTTTCCTTAGGGTATTTTTTGGTAGTGATCAGTTGTCACATGAGACTTTTTAAAATAAAGAAGCAGGGGAGGTGAATTCTGTGGCAGTGGTTGAGGCGGGGATGAATATACCCATCTGTGAGTTTCTTGGAATAAGTCGTTAAAGTTGGCATCGTTCAGATTAACGGCCAAGGAAGTCATTTGACTTTGTTTGATAAAGTGGAGTAGATAAGAGAAACTTATTGAGTACAACCTTGCTTTAACTTCCATTTAAAAATTTAGTGAATGTGGGTTGTTCTGTCTTATAACAGGATACTCATCAGAATTTCATCTTTTTAATTTTGGATTGTGAATTCTTCCCAATTCCTGTAGAGATCATGTTTTTTTGTGTGTGCTAACATTTTCATGTTGTGGCACTATAACCTGTGAACTCCTTATTTCCTAAGAGGTTTTCATTTCCTGAAGGATGTAGTTTAGGTTGATTCTGCTAAAAGAAAACCAAGTGTGCTATTGATGAATGCGTGGGAGGAATGGCACAGAATATAGATGTTGCTTCCTTAAAACTCATTACAGAGTAACAGTATCTGTGTTCTTTTCAAAGTACAACTTCAAAGTTGTCTTTTTAAGGTACTACTGAGGAAAAAACTTTCACTGGGGAGTTTTGTGTAGCTTTCTTTGCAGTGTAGACAATGTCGTTTCAGATGGCTGTGTTTCTGAGTCTAGATTTTTGTCAGTCCAGGTTTGATGGGTTTGTGAATTTTAAATAGCTATTTAGACTTCAGTCTGTTCTGATTACTGTGCTACAGTAGAATTGTTTTATTTTGGCACTGAGGATCCAAAGGAAAAGTAAATGCAGTGGGTAAATAATCAGTTCTGTGTAAATCTACCAGAGGTGGTGATTTTACGTAATTTTCAGAGGACTTCAGTCTTACAGAACTAAAATAGAGGGAGAACTGATTTTCTTTCAATTCTCCGTTGTCCAATGCTGTCTGATTTCCTTCCTCCCTGCTCTGTTTTTGAAGGTTTTGTGTATGTCTGGGAAACAAAAACAAAACAAACACTAATTATGTACCTTTTTTTCACAGACTTTTACAAGTCATCCATGCAATTGCTCTTCCAGAAGCTGGCAATGCATGATGAACACTTTTTCAAGCTGTGGAGGAAAAGATGCCTTAAACTTTCTCAGACTACTAATATGCCTCATTTTGAAATACAGCTCTGTGTACAAGTGATTGATTATCCTTCTTCCCCACCCCTGTGATAAGTCTGTAAATACTTAATCTTACAAAAATCTTACACATCTTACAAAAATCCTTTGGGGAAAAATTTTGTTTGCTAAATATCTTAGACTTGAGTTTTAGCAGGAAGGTAGTAGGCACTTGTCATCTTTGATATCTTGATATCTTGTCATTTAGGATATCTCCCAAATGGGTGAGATAGGGACAGCCTCCCCATGTACCCTGACCTCACTCTTAACTCATAATTATTGCTAAAAGAAAGTATTGGTACTTTTGAACAAGTCCTGTGTATGCCTGCAACTTATCCTTCTGTAATTCCTCTCCATAGACTGAACTTCTATGAAAACAAAGACTTCAACTGGAAAAAGTGTAATTTGAAATAATTTCAGTTCCTGTTGAAACCTCCATTGGCATTTTGATTTAGTATCAGAGGTCTTAAAGGATATCACTCAATTCAGATTTGAGCTCTTGGGGGTGTGGGGAGAGGAATAATTTTGGGGATTTGAGCCTTTCATGGTTCACTTGCTTCATAACCTACAGGCAAGCTAGTGGAGCTTTCTAGATTAAGCCTCCCCACCCTCAGATTGTCAGCTTGCTTGACATCAACAATTTACTTTAAGACTAGTTTTTACTGAACTATGAAAATAGTGTTATGTTTACTTAAAGCCCAGTGATAAGTTTTAATAACATGACTTGCTGAAGAAGAAAAGCCTTCAGAGAACCTGTATTGCAGGTTACTCAGATTCTGTAATGGTGTGATTTTACTTAATAAGGAAAACACTGGAAGTCAGTGTTATTACATAAAACAGATTAAAATTACAGTAGAAGTGTCACTAAAATTATTGAAACTTCATGTTGATTTTATTTGTATTTTCCTCATTATTCATATAAGAAGACTGTTAATTATATTGGGTAATGAGGATTTAACCTGGGGTCTTACAAAGTTTATTTTGGCAGTAGTACAGTTCAGAAGAGAAACAGTTTTGTTCATAAGCACTTTCTGTGAAAATGCTTGGATAGGGAGTACCTGATTTTGGTTTAATAGGATGAGTGTCTATTGCCAAATATATCTTTATCTTAATATCTTGTCCCTAATATGAAGTTATATCACACTTCACCTTTTGAGGGCTAAACTGAGTGACTTCAACCACAGCCTTGTTATCTTCTTGCAGGTGTTTGGGTTAGGAGTAGAGTGTAACTGCTCTGCATGTTTCTGTCTCTTGCTTGTCTTTACAAACAAAGCAAGTGTGAATTCTCAAGTTACATGAAGAATCTTTTCTTAGACTCAGCATTGTCTCTCTTCTTCCTTCCATCTCCATAGGTCATTTCCTGCGTTTAGCCCTTGACTGTGTAATTCCCTCTGACTGAGCATGGTGGAAAGGGCTGGTGTGTTCTACAGTCACAGGATTTCCAAGCTGCCCCATCCAAATGTGTGTGCACAAGATGGTGCATGAACCACTCACCTACCGGTTTCACAGCTGGTTGATGTCTCTCATGTGGTGTTCTGCAGCAAATCTGCTTTTTAATGATTTCTGTTACGTACTATAGCTGTGGAGCATAGATGTGCTGTGCACTAGATACCAATATAAATAAGGGTTGAGTCAGCATGCTGGCTGTATTCATGTGCAGAGCTTTTGCTCTTGGAGCTCTTACAGGCTTCTCATGAACCCTTTACTCTTGACTGTTGTTCAGCTTCTGCAACTTCTGTTTCTCCGGCTTCTCAATTATTTCATATCTAAAAGCCGGTTTATCTGTATTTGAGAGTAATATCACAATTTTTAAAAAGTCTAAATATCAGGATAGTCACAATAGTCATGTAACTCTTCTTGGAATCCTTGTTCTTTCTCAGCTTTCACTTTTTAATATCCTGATAATTGACATGAAGATTTAAAGGTTCTCTGAAATTATGTCCAGTCCAGTAGCTTTTCAAAGGAGCACCAAGGGCTGACTTGTGATATCGCTGACTTGTTTATGTGTATTTTTTTCTTCATTAAAGCATTTCCAATCTCAAGAGTGTGGAGTGTACTAGAATAATGCAGATGAGGCTGGGAAAAGATAATTTAGGTGTTTGTGAATATTAATGCCAAGGACAGAATGCTTGGTAAAATGAATTGATAGTCTGCAAAATTACTCAGTTGGCCAGATCAAGTGTTGGCTGCCTTAATAGGGATATTTGAACTTAAATTATTTTCCCCTTGTCTTTGCTCGTGTTGGTTTTTATTTGGTACTTTGTTACACTTAGTAAAATTAAGGGTCTTTCTGCATAGGAAGTCTTTACAACTTTCCCTGTTGGTGACTGTTGCAGATAATCAGTAACCACTTTATCTGTCAGTGTCTCTCATATAATCCTGAGAATTCCCTGGCAGGCAAGTCTGTGTTAGGATGTACAACTGCATTCTGTTCAGTGTCACTAGAGATGTGTGATTATGGCATGAAAAATCCAGATATTTGTCCATTTATTAAGCAAAACACTCCAGCTTCTAGATCAGGAAGCGATACTATTTAGTTTGTTCATCCTTTAACTTTATAGTTAATAAAACTAACTGGTGGCCTTTATTCATTCCTCCCCCATTAAGACATGTTTCACTGCTGCTTCACACTAAACCATAGCTATATTTGGAGCAGGAACCTCCCAGACTTTTCCCTTTTGCCCATCTAACATTACCTCTTTTCAAGCTACTGAATCAGAAGTCTTTGAAATGAAATTTTATATAACTGATGGCAAAAGACTTTTTTTTTCTCCTCAAAACCAATAATAATAGACTCTGATATCTGCTTGAATGTTGCTGTGCTAATGAACACATGGAAATGTGTTGTATATTACTGATTATTTTCTGGCCCATTCTTGGGCATGCTAATTTTGCATTCTCCTTGCTCCAGTGCTAGGAAGAAAACTCTTGCCTTTAATCTGTTAAAAAATACCATTTTAGTATACTTTTCTTTGAGGTCATGCTCTCCTGCTACAAAAGCCCTTGTAGTTTGGGGCTTATTTAAAAATGAAAATAAGAACTTCCTTTCTATAAGAGTTTCCTGTTCACCTCCACTTGGGTGTCAGACTTTGGTGACCATGGACAGGGACCATCAGTGAGCTTGGGCCAGCCCAGCTGGATCACAGAAGGCCCAGCCATGCTGTGATAGGGGATATTTCTGCATTTCTTGGCTGTATTGGTATTGACCATAAGTATTTGGATGTGCTCATCCTCTCCAAGAGGATTCTTGGCTGTAGTTCTGGGTAATCATTCATCTGATTGCAAGATCTTCCTGGACTGTTTCTTTCAGTATTAGAGCATCCTTAACAACAACTGCTTTGATGAAAAAAAGATGAATACACAATTTTTTTTCTAGAGTATGTTCTGCTTTATTGGACTGTGCTTTGGTTTGCTTCAGTTTTGCAGTAATTGATATCTTACAGTGCATTTTGGTGCATTTTGGGTCTGTACACTCCATTGTACAAAACAGCAGTTTATTTCCTTATTTCTGGACACTGCTGTGTCCATAGTATGGAACAGCCTTTTCTGTGAGAAACCAGGCAGTACTTTGCTTAGTCTCTTGGTAGTGTCCTTTCTATGCCTTTAAAATGCTCATGGTTTTCTTAAGCAGATGAAGAATAATCAGTATGTTGAAATAAATGAAATCTCATTGGCAAGAGTGATGACGCTGCCAAGTAGAACTGATCCAGTTTGCTGTTCCTCTAAAAAACTGAGTTGTACCAGATGTTAACTGGGTATAATGTGGACTTAAAAGAGGATTAAGGAAGGGATAAGTGTTGATAGTTCACTTGCTGTGCTTTACATCATAATATCTCTTCAGTGCTGTAATACATGTTTTGCAGAGGCTGCAGTCACTCCTACCTGTGTTCAGGAGAGGTGTTTGAAGCAAATCCCAAAACCTTGCTGTGCTACAGGTCTGGCCAGCATGGTGTCTTGTGTGACAGTGCTTGCTGCCAGAGAATGAAGAGAATTACAGTGCACGTGCAGAATAATCCTCCTGTGCACCTTCACAGGTCTTACCATTCCTGGGGTGTCCTGAATCAGATTTTGTTTGTTATCTGCTGTTGAATGTCTCTTTGATACATTTGTCATCATTCTTTCCCCTCATCCACCAGGCATTTGACTTTTACAATGGCTTATCATTAAATCAGTTTCTGTTAGGGGGGAAGGATCCTGAATTTTCACTTACTGAAATCAGATTGTTTGCTATCTGTTGAACTAAAGGCATAAATAAATCATTCTTCATATCTGCAGTCACTTAGGATTTTGTAAGCATCACTCAGTGCCAGCAGCAGTTCTGTCACCAATTTAGCTGTGGCTGGAAGAGGAGAGAAAGCTCAGGCTGTGACTGGAGCCTGCCCAAGTCAGAGCTTCACTGGGGTGGCAGGTCTGGAGCAGAGACTGGGACTTGAGAGTGCTGCCACCAAAGGGTGGTGGGTGATGGCAGTGGGAGGTGAGCAGAGCTGCTCCAGGTGCCTGAGGCAAGGCTGAGCACAGCAAAACCATGGCAAATGGGATTTGGCTTTAAAATGCAGGCAGGAGAACAAGTGGCATGGACAAGATATCTGGATGGATTTGGGGAGGGGTAGCAGGCTGGTTTCTTTAGTGTTAGTCAGATACTGACTGACTGATTTCAGCCAACTTGATTCTTCACCTCCCTATATAAAAATAAGGTAATTGATTCAAGTGGTATGGAATACAATTATTACATTAGGACCTTGTACAAGTAAGTGTAGCTGTAATTGTCTCTTGGTAACATTGTTTTTTTTCTGATCTTTCTGTCTTTTCTGTCTTTCCTAATGCACCTGAGAAAATCAGTACAATTTATGCTTGCTGTTTCTCTTTGGAAGAAATTTGATTCAATCTTGCTTTTTTTTTTTTTTTGAGCCTCACATTTCTTTTGGACAGTTTAGGGTTCAGTGATGGTGAATTGGATCTAAATTTCCTTCCTGTGCCTTTCTTTTCCTGAGCTCTTCTGAGATCTTGCATCACTCTCGCTTTCATGATGTTTGTGTGTCTTCAGCAGGCTTCAGTTGTGAGACAGATGGGGGTGTGTTGTCTAGTAATGTGTCACTCAGCCTCCTGGAGGTCTGATTGCAGTAGTGACAGGCTATTAGAGCAAATTGTGGCACTCTCTCAGTGCTTATTTTCTAATTGCTCAACTGCTTCTTCAAGGTCATTCTGGTGTAATCAGGCTGTATTGTTTAAACTGGGATTCCCTCTCTCTTCATGCTTTCTGCCATGAACTATACTGTGCCAAGGTGTTGCATGTCTTATTCTCCAGGAAAATCAAGGTGAGTTAGTGTGACAGTAACTTCCAAGAAACACAAGATATATTTCCTCATATATTTTCAATTGTAAATAAAATTCATAGTAAGAACAGAAATACTTCACACACACACACTTTTCGTTATGGTGAAGAGTGCTTGTGGAGATTCAGATGTTCCTCATCATCCATGTCACCCTTCCTTATGGCATTTACCTTCACAAAATAGCTTTATAAAACACAAAACATTAAAATCATTAAAAACTCAGGAATGAAAAAATAAGGCTTTTTAAAATAAATAAAAAAGTTAGGGTAATCCAGGAGTGACAGCATCTAGCTTGTCACTTCCACTTGAATTCTCTGCACACAGAGTTACATCTGTCAACATATGGCACAGTAACTCAATCTTGGATGGTCCTTCTGCCATTCTCCAGTCTCTTTAGTTACACGAAGAATTTAGTGCTATTAGCTGACTTTGTCATCTCAGGCACTTTCTTATCAGAGACTTTGAGTAACTGCAGTTTGTCTTTTGAAAGCTTAATAAATAAATAAATGATAAATAAAAGCAGTTGTTTGCTCCTCGTACCAGTGAAGCACAAAGCAAGCATTAACATGCTGAAATTATTAGTGCAATTCTGAGGTCCTTGAATTTCCTTAGGACTCTTGGCTGAATGTCATCCACTCTTGGTGGTTTGCTAATTTTTCACTTGTCCATTTTCTCTGTACTGTTTTTGTCTTTTTTTTTTTTCTAGCAGTGTTTGCTTTGAAACAGATCCTCTAATGCATATTCCATGAAGGCCTTTCACTGGGAGAATCTCTTTAAGTTCCTCCCTAATGAACATGCAAAAAATAATTCTGGGTTTGCCCTCACTTTTGGTTATTTAAGCTTTTTTTCTTAATGCTTCTATTTGTTTACTTGCTGTACCCTTACCAATCCTGACAGGCTCCTTGCTTCTTATGTGTCTCAAGAAAGGATTTAGTTGTAGTTTTAATGCTTTTTTTTCCTTCTCTAATTTATTTTTGAGACTATCTTGTATTTTTTTTTTCTAGTTTTAGCTTGCTATTGTTTGAGCCTCATTTGGACAACTTTTACAAGAGTCTTCTAATATTTTCTCTAATATGTTATTTAGCCATCTCCTTCCTTGCCTGTCACATCATTATTCATCCCCACTTAAGTCTTTTCTTTTTTTGTGATTTTTATGTTTCCTCTGGGCCTCACATACAATGTCTTATATCTCATGGTCTACACACAAGTTTTTGATGATTGTCTTTGTTGCCTCCTATTTGTCTAATTCCTCTCTTTAAATTCCTTGGTGTTTTTTCCTCCTGCAGATATTTAGGTCACTTTAAATTCTGGGGGAGGGTTGCACTAATATTTTTAAGCAAATTCTGCACAGTGCTTAGGATCAAGAGATGTCTTTTCTGACAGCTCTTTCCATGAAGCAGTCATTCCTGATATTCAGTATTTTGTCTTGGCTTCCTGTGACATTTAGTGGATAACAAAAACCTCCCATTGTTTTTTGTCTTTACTTTTGTAACATTCTGAGTACCTCAGCTTGGTCACTCAATGCCTGCATGTTTCAGTGTGAAGGCTCATGTATTTCTCATTATCACTGTCTTGAATGTAAAGAAGGTAAATGTACTCTTTTAATGAATAAGTAATGTCTTTGGATGAATTTCTCTTTTTATTCATTTTCTTCAAAAACTAGTTTTAGCTGCAGAAACTGTTTCATTCTAAACTTTCATAGTGGTTTCTTTATTTCTCAATGTATATGAATGCCAATAACCAGTGGACCTCCAGACTGGAGGATGTCTTTTCTTGATGAAGAAGACTTCTTTTTATCAAACAACCTCTAGTTTTTCCACTTTTTGGAAAGTGCCTGAATAAAAATAGGGAACTTATTCCACATCAGCATTTTTGTTCCCATAATTTTAGACCTGAGATGCTTGGCTTGCATAAGTTTTTTTTTCTTAAATATCTACTCTGGAAAGGTAGCATAGTGTATGGAAATGAAGTTGTGTGATTTCTTATTGGCATTTTCTCTAGCAGATTTGACAATCCCCACTTTGCCTTTGGAAAAATTCAGCTGAAGGCAGTGGCTTTGCAATAATGTCCCTGTCTCTGAACTGAGCTGTTGGGAGTGCTGTGAGTGTATAAAACTGAAGGATGCTCCTTTGCACTGAGGACAGCTCCAGCTAGAGTTTATGGCTTGGGCACAGGGCAGAAATGTTTTCTGAATCCTGTCAGTACAGCATGCAAGACCTGGGCGGGTTTTATTGTGGTCTTTAGAGTAGTCTTAGAAACACTAATATCCAACAGCAATAGGTGGGAAACTGGAGGGCAAAAAAGAGTTTAGAAAAGGCATGTGAAAGGTGGAACAGAAGCATGAGAACTGATGTCTGAAATTCAAAAGCTCAACCAGTGCTCAAGAAGAAGGAGAGACTAGAATAATTGTCTGACTTTATTTCTCCTTTCCCGTTTTTTTAAAAATGAAATGCCTTTTCTTCAAGTTGGTGTGATCTAGAGCTCTTCATTGTCACTGACTTGAATTCATACATTGTCTTGACTTTACTCTTGATTTAGTGTCCTCAAGTAGTGCTGTGAGAGAGCACTTGGGGCTTGTAAAAGGCATTTCATTGCTGTCTGGTGTAGTCTCTGTAGCACTTGTGTAGAGGAGATCTCAGAGGTTTCTGTATGAGTTATAACCTGGTTTAGGAGGAGGCTGCTGCACTGGAGTAGCTGAATGCCACTGGGAGCCTTGCTGTGGAAAACTCTTCTGGTTAACACTGCATATTTTTCTAAGCAGTGTGGTAGTCAACTTTCAAAAGGCAAGAATCTTTGTTAATTGTTTTGATTTACAGTGGAATTTCAAAAGCTAAATGCAAGCAATCAAATACTGAAGGGAAAATGTAGTTTTGCTTATGACTTTTCTGTTTTCCTGTATCAGTTCTTTCAGCTCAGAGTTGTTACTGAAACAGCTATAGTGCAAAAGTTGAAAATGCAAACTTTTGCATCTGTAGGACTTTTTTACAAAAGAAAAGCAGATTTCTGTCTCTGCAGTTGATGATTCAAATTTCAAAAGCTGTTGTATCAGTCTTCAGATACTGAGGAAGACTTTGTTTAATTTTCATAAAGCTCTTTTAGCAATAAACTGTTGTAACCAATCTCTTGTTATTTTTCCAGGTTTCACTAAATGGTACACAGTTTACAGACAGTTCTGTTGGATCAGAATTCACAGGTGTTTCTCAGGTATGTGCAGTCAAATTTTGTGGGTATATATAAAAGCAGAATTATTTACTAATAGGAGAAGATACTAAGCAGTATTAAAGGTACTAAATCAAACTCTTCAAAAAGAATGCTGTGTGAGATTGGGATGTTGGTAATTGAAGTCAGTTTCTGATTATCTCCTATTTAAGCTTTAAAAAACAATGGAATCTTTTTTTTTTTTTTAGTAAAATTTTATTGTTACAGTATGCTTGAAATTGGACTTGGATGTTAAAAAAATCTATGCAGTTTTATGGTAATAAAGTTATTCTTGGAAATAAATCTAAATACATAGCAGAGATGCAGTTATTTCTGTTCCAGCTTGTCCTACTTCCAGCTTTCATTTATGAATGTTATATCTGAACATGTTTCAGAGATAAAGTGAGCCTGGGTGTTTTCTTGCAGAGATGCATCTCACATTTTTTGAAGCTTGACTAGTGGAAAAATATCCTGCTTTTCACAAAATGTGCACTTTGCTCTGATGGCACTGAAGAGACATACAAATGTGACCTAATTGCAAGCTCTCCTAATCCAGCAAGAGTTTGCTGCTCATGTTGAAATGGTCACATGAACACTCACTGCATTCATCATGCTTTAAATAAATAAGAAACTGCAATTTATTGCTACATTTTAGTAGGATGGAGTCATAACAGGTATCAGAGATGCTTGTGGTCTAGATTTTGTTGAAGCTTCAGTTTTGATTCTTGATTTGCATTGTGCTCTAGGAACCAAGGGCTTTAATTTGAGATTCACACCTGTAGTAAATGTAAATGTTCACTGAGTGTGGCCATAACAAAGATTGTTGTTCCTGCTGTGTTTGCCATGGCTTTTTAGTGATTGTGGTGCAGCTTTAAGGAAGTTGCGCACATCTTAACTTCTAGAAGTCCCTGCAGAGTGGCTAAGGTGTGTTTGCCATGACCTTTACATTTGCAAAAGAGTAAGTGTCAGGTTGTCTTAGCTTCTGAACTTTTACATTTTTGTCCTCTTCTTTTCCTGCTGGTTGGAAGATGTCCTGCATAAGATGTTCATAAGGATTTGCCTGCAAAATAGCTATGAAGATGTCATCATTCTGACAGGGGCCCACCTAATCTGGCTTCAAAAACACTTGATTTAAGAAGGAAACATTCAGGGCTAAGGGATAAGCAGCCATGGCCTCCTGCCGGGGTTTTAGGCATGAGTGAGATCTTCAGTTGGGTGCAGGTCAGCCAAGAGCAATGTCTAACTTGGGAAATCTCTTGGTGCTTGTAGAGCCTATAAAGGAATTGGTCAGTCCTGGCCTTTCAGCTGGCAGAGGCAGTCTTCCTGCATGAGAAGGTTTTCTAAAAACCTGCAGTAGACTCCTGGAGAGTTTGTGTTCTTTTTCCTGCCTTAGTGCTTAGGTGCAAATTCCACAGGTGGCAGCATTGAGCAAAGGTTAGCTGTTCTTAATAAATCTGTTAAATGTCTCATGAGTTTTTGAAAGATAGGAAGATATTTATGGAGATGAAATCAGTCTGTCTTTTGGGTTCTTATGTTCTAGAATTCTTAATTTTCCTTTCCATATTGCTGAGTCTGTCAGTTTTACAAATGTGAAGAACATAAAATCAGTGTCTGTAATGCTCTGCTGTTTTTCTTAAGATGTCAGCACAAGAGAATTGATTTGTTGTTGCTGTGAAGACAAGAAGAGAGTGAATTGGGGTTTAGCTTGAACTGGTCCTTTGCCCTAAAGAATTGTTCACCTGTGCTTGTGCAGTTGAGCCTTACAAGATCTTTAAAGCTATATTGTTGTTAGTATTGAGATGAGAGCAGTATCAAGAGCAGTGCTTGAATTACTTAAAATTTGCCTTTTCTTTGAGAAAGAATTAAACTATTTTGATGCTTACATAGAAGGTGTTGTTAATTAAGGCAGAGTTAGCAGTTGTAATAAAATTGGGCAAATCTGTGATTCTGCCGTTACATGATATTTTGTTCCAGTCATCTCTTATGTCTGATAAAATTGGGTTCTCTTTGTCTTGTGCTGCCTGAGTTGTTTTTAACTATCAGCCTTGGTGAAGAATCAGCATTTCATGGCTGAACCATAGTTTCATGCACAGTAGCATCTTGGAAAATAATTCAGGTTTTGAAGTACCTCTGTCCTTGTAAGCTGCCAAGTCTGCTTGATTCAATAGCTGATAGTGGATTTGAGGACCCTTTTGACTTGTGTTGTTGAAACTGACTTAAACTTTTATTTTGTAATAGGCTTAGCTGAAAGTGACTTTGTTTCAGGTAGTATTATAAGAGGAAGTGAAACAGAGCTTCAAAGTGGAGATATTTTTCTTTTTTATCTGTAAATGGTGACAGTAAAAGTAAATATCCCTTTTTAATTTTACTTGCTGGATTATTACATCTAGGCCAAAATATTTTAGAGGGAAAGACTGTAGACCATGCTCTTAAATGGGAGTGTATTAATAGTCCGAGTTGTTTGCCTCATGGATATTGAGATTGCTGTATTCACTTTTATAATGACTAGTAAAATATGTGTGTTGGTTTTGGGGGGTTTTGTTGTTAGTTTCAAATATCAGAATATGTACTCATATGTACTCTGTGAATAACCAGTTATCTATCAAAACATTTGTTTGTAGACACCATTTACCTTTGGCTTGGGCCAGAGGGCACCATATACAACTGGCGAGCATTGTCTTCTTTGTAGAAGTGAACGCAAAGATACTTCGCTTTCAGAGAGCGGAATCAAGAATTCCAGCAAAACAGCACTTTCCACATCTCCAAAAGCAAACAACATGCTGCACCTCCCACTGTGGGTGTGTCCAGACTGTAGAAGAACAGTGGAGAAGGAGGAGAGGCACGCTACAATAGAGCAGTCTCTCGTGGTAAGGTCAAGTAACTCGGTAAACTGAGAAGATGCTTAATTATGGGCTGCACGACACTTTGTGCTGTGGCACCACTAGAGCTGTAAATGCTTGAAAAGCTTTTTAGGTGATTTTGAGTTGGCTTTATATAAGATGAACAGGGAAGTTTTTCCAAAAGTGAGGAGTTCTGGTTCTGAGTTGAGGAGTTTTAAGTAGAGCAAGGTTTGGATCTGTTTTTTACTGAGCTTTTTGCCTTTAGTTCATTGGATCTCAAGCTTTGTCCTTATCCCTGTACTTAAATACAATTTCTTCTACTTTTACCAACATGACTTTACTCATTGCACTTTTTTCTATTCTGTCTGCTCATAGTGTGTTTTCCTCTCTTTGTGAAGTAAACTGTCAGAATTTTCCATGTTCTTTCAGTGGACTTCTTGAGTCACTGTACTTGCACTGACACCTTCCTGCAGATTTCTGAGTTTTGCTGTCTTTTCTTTCCTGCATTTTTTAATAAAGAAGCACAACTTTGCATAGATTGAATGTAACAGTTTCCTAGTCTTGGTAGCACAGCGAGTACCAATTTAATATGTGGTGCTAATATTTCAAGTTGTGAATTCAACCTCGTGTAAGAGCTGTGCTTATTGTTGCAGGAGGATGCTAAAAGTTCATTGACAGGTCCAGCAAAACCTCATTAGAAGCAAACTAGGTTATACTGCAGAACCAAGTCTTCATGACTGACCTGGAAGTCACACACTTGGGATCATTGGAAGTACTGTAGGTTGCAGCTGACACCTCCTTGCAGAGAGCTAACAGGCTGTGCACACACCCATAGGCACATACAGGTTTTTATTTCAGAAAATCACTGTGAAGGAAGATTGTATAGAGGATGTTGTTTAGCTTGTGTTAAAAGTATAGATAAGAACCTTTTTTGTGAGGAAAATCTAAGAGTATATCACTCGTATACAACTTGTGTTTACAGATAATGTTGCTATTAACAAGGGTGGTAAACTAATCAAAAGAGGTTACATCTAAGGGAATTATAGTGGTGGTATGGTGGTAAACACATCCTAGGGAGTTCAAAGCACAGCAAGACCGAGGCACATTATTGTTCAGTTGAGTCAAATCTTTTAACACATTTAAGCTCTGTTTAAGGAACTAGCAAAGAAAATGAGTGTTCTAGATTTGCAAGGAAGGCAGGTTTTGCTTCCTACATGTTTTGTTAACTTACAGATACTCCAGGTGTAAATAAAAATTCAGATATTTTTTTTAAATTTGGCAACAGTTTTCTTTTTAAAGAGGAATTTTTAAAAGCGGACAGCGAATAGATTTTCCAAGGTTGGAAGCTTGACTTAGAAAGTCTACACTTAAAATGTCCTACTATATGAATTAGGTGGCTAGTCAAATTAGAGAAGCCAGCTGGGAAAAAAAGCCAAAATTAGCTAAAAAAAAAATGTTACCAATGACTGCAAGTCAGAATACAGGTGGTTTGCTGTAGGTGTTCCTGGGTTCAGGTTGCTGCTGCTCTCATTAGCTTGCTTGGTAGCAACTGCATGCAGGTTTGTTCTTACCTGTGTCTGCATCTTGATCCAGGATTTGGGGCACAGAAAAACCCACCTTCAGTCACAGTACTGATGTGAGAGAGGTTTCTGCCTGGTGCCAGGGAAATCTGGTGGCAGACTTGGGAGGGTGCAGGAGAGAAGCGTGGCGTGTGCTGGGGCTGGAGCACAGAGAAGGGAGAGAAACTGCAGACAAAAATAGCAGCAGTTTGGGTGAATGGTCTGTGTCATCTGCTGGAATTGAACAGCACTGTGCACAGGAGATTGCATCCATCTCCAATGGCAGCAGCTTTCTGACATCCATTGCTCTGAAATACTATGTCTGGCTGTTACAAACAAGGAGATTTTATCATTTTTACTAGAAGGGATTGTTAAACTCCGGAAGCCAAACACTCTGTTACATGGAGACTGAAGAGATAGTGCTGGTTTATGATTAAGTGTGGGTGATGCAAGCCTTCCTTTAGCTTAGTTCATTGTTTATGCTGAAGTACATAAAGGTGATAATTATAGCCACTGTACTTTGGTCATTAGAAATGAAGCTTTGTTTGTATCTTTGGTCGTCTCTGTTCATCTCTTGCATTTATTAGGCTTCTGAAGGACTAATTCTTTGTGCCTGATTGAGTGTGCTTCCAAAATACATGCAGCACTAACAATTGCCACTTAAATATTTGTCTACCTAATATCATTTCAGACCTTACAAACTGTTTGGGTTATTCTTTTTGTTTTTCAGAGCCAAGATTTCCTTTTGCACATGCCTCTTGGAAACAGTGGATCACAGCAGGAGTCTGTAGGAGGAGGAAGAATAACTGTTGGTGCACAGACAGTGCCTGCTGCAGATCTTAGCAATTCCTCTCCTTCAGACATAGCATGCAACTGTGAGGCCTGTAATGAACGCAGGTAAGAGCTGAACTCATCCTCAGCAGCACAGAGGTTGTAGTCAGACTTTGGCAGTGTTGTAACTTGTTTGTAGGTGTGTGCTTAAACTCTTGAAACAGTAATTTCTGGATGTCAGTGTTCACCCAGTTTCATACTTTATTCTAGGCATTTTCAGATGTACTTTTTGGTTTTGGGAATAGTAGGAATCAAAACACTTATGTGATGCATACAAACAGAGGGTAATTATTTTTGTCTTCAAATGCAGAGAAAATTCAGCAGAGCCTGAACGTGAACCTCAGCAGCTACAGAATTACTGGTCTGAAGTCAGATACATGGTCCGGTGTATTTATCGTCAAGCTGGGACCCCTCTGGCAGATGACCAGGACCAATCGTTGGTACCAGATAAAGAAGGAATGAAAGAGCTGGTGGATAGGTATAATACTTCAAAGAGGATTTATTCTATTTTATTCAGGATTTTTCAATACTAGTTTGAATGCATGGGAAGCTATTAAATTCACATACTGTCTGCAATAAGAATATAAATGCATAATTATGAAATGGTCCCAGAATGTTGTTCTTCAAAAGGCCTTATTCATAAGACACTGTTAAGTTTGAATTGCCCCATGTGAAAATCTTACCTTGTGGAACTAGCCTGAATTAGTAGTAGTTAGTGTTGTACCATACTGTGATTGCAATACCTGGAAGAAATTTTATAAAAATAAAGAAAAGTTAGATTGGACACTGATCACTAGATGAGGCAGATTCCAATTTCATTCTTACTTTAGAAGTCATAATTGTAGCTTTTTAAGGTGTTGAAGTGAAAATGGGCTTAATGAGATCCTCAGTGGAGAGCTTTCTGCTTTTTAGAATAGTGGGGCAAGCCCTGAAGGGCTCCAGTAGGATCATCTCAGTTTCTCTCTAACTCCATGTGTGGTCAAGGAGTTTTTGTTCTCCTTGGTTCCATATATGTTTAATATACTGAGATCTGAGCAGTCTCACCTGAGCTGTAGTTCTCAATTTCTAGTTGAACCTAAATTCTAATGAGGTAAAGACACATTTGAAAGAGAAATTCATCTAGCACTGCTCTTAATATGACTGTACACCTGAACTGGCTTTAGTAGATAATTAAATAAGCATATTGCACTTTGTTTATATAAAATCTGTTTGGTTTCATACATGAGTTGTGTACAAGCAGAGCAATATAATGTCCCTCCCTATTAGTCACACTTCGTTTATTCAAGTGTTTAAAACATGCAATATAGGCTTGGAAATCAAAGATGTTTAAATGTTGCATAGTGTGTTGGTAATTAAAACTGAATCACAGCTGAAGTGGTTATTGATGTTATGCATCTCCTTAATGGAAAAATTTTGGAAATCAGAACATAATACTGTGTAACTTGCTTACGTACTCAGTAGTTTTCATTACTCAGAACTGTTTTTCACTTTTGAGAGAGATTATTAACAATACAAAGACAGAAACAGGATTTCAAAGAAGCAATCCTTAAGTGCCAGTTGGATTATTTTTCACTTGAGTTTCTTATGGTCTATAAGGTGAAAAATAAAAAAGGATACAGTTTGGGCAGGCACCAGTGTGTCCAGTCTCTAGTGCTAGTATCATGCAGAATTTTTTTACAAAGCTGGTCAATGTAGGTATTGAATGCATTTTTAAAATACCTTCCATTTAGGTAGGATGCAGAAGACCATGCTGTGGTTGAGTAACTCTGTTTAAAAGGCAGAAATTCCCACTTCCATGCTTGGCTCTTGTTAGACACAGCTGGCAAAAAATGGAGTGTCTGGTTATTTTTGTTGGAATAAGTAGTGGTGTCAGCTAATGTTCCTATTGTATGTTGGAATACTTGATGGCAGTATGATAGAACTGTTTTGTGAGTGCTGAGGGAAAAGCATGGATTAGATAGCTGCAGACTTCTATTCATCTAACTCTTAAGTACTTACCCCATTCATTTCTCCCTGTGCTTTAAAAAACCCAAAGCATTCTGTGCATGCTTAAACTCCATGCACAGAAATTTAGAGTGAAATTGGATTATTTAAAGTGGTTCAAAGCAGCCATCATGTTCAGTTTTCTTCTGTAGGCACTAATTTGTCACATGTTAAGAACATCATGGAGAAATGGTGAAGAAGCTTATCTGAATAGTCTGGGTGCCTGCAGGGTTGGATGCAAATGGAGTTAAGATTTTGAGCTCACAAGTTGAAGTGAAATTTTAAATCCTAAATAATTTTACTCCTCAGGTGTGCAGGCATCCTATTCCTTAAGGTACGCAGGAGCTCAGTCCCATATGTGTACAAGTAGGGGACTGGACTGTGTTCTCTGAGATTTAAGGTAGTTCTCTAAACCTGAGCCACCGAGGTTATTTTTTATGATGATAATGGTAACTGGTAAATACTGCTAGGAAAATGAAAGCTCTTGATTACATGCTCTCTTTTTTTTTCTTTTCTGTCACAAATATTGTAAAACTAAAGGCTTTGTGAAAGAGATCCATACCAGCTTTACCAACGGTTGGAGCAGCAGGCTCGGGAATACGTGCTGGAGATGAAGGTTCGCCTGCTCAGACACCTGTCCCTGGGATCCAAGGTTGCATCGACCTTAGCCACAGAGGGGCCCCCCCAGGCCCAGCAGTTCATCTCCCTCCTGCTTGAGGAGTACAGTGCACTCTGCCAGGCAGCCTGTACAATCAGCGCCTTCCTGGTTACTCTGGTAAGACTGAAAAAACAGCTTTGTGCTCCTGCTTGCCAGGGCTGATGCTAGCAGAGTTATTTCTGGGCTCTTTCTGGTGTCTTCTGTGGTTGTGTTCATCATTAGAGACAGGGAGATTCTGAAAATGCAGTTAAATATTCAGAAGTGTAAAGTAGGCATCTCTTATATCTTTTATATATACAGACTTGATGTAGTTTTTTTTTGTTCATAAAGAAAAAGGTGGGATGTTGTTTGTGGCACTTACTCTGAAACAGATCTTTAAGCAGATGTACAAAATATTAGATATCCTAATGTGGAAAACTCTTCTCTGGTAATCTTTAATGGTAGCTTCACAACCATGATTAAGTGACACCAAATTCTGTGTGTAGCACTAACTTAAATTGTTTCCATATATTCTGAGGCAACACAATCTCTTCAAGTAGCCAGCCTGGATTTTGAGTGAAAACTTTTCAACTTTTCATTCACAGTCTAGGATGGCTACTTGAAGACATTGTGTTGCCTCAGCCTTAATCTGCTATGTAATTTATTATTTCTAAGGTTCTACCTTTTAATGCTTTTTTTGCCAACTGATTGTGATGTTGGACTTAGGATTACATTTTTGGCTATAAAATAGGCAGTAGCCTTAAAAATGTCTTCTTGAGTAACTGTCCATTGGGTGAGTAATACCATAAGCATGTTCTGTAATTCTATTTGTTTAAGGTCTTAGAAGGTTATTAATCCTGTTTTGTTAATAATCCTTTCTTGTGCATCCTATGTTAATGTCGTCGTCCTGCCCATCCCTTTTCTTGTGTAAGCTTTGTGCAAGGATTAAAAAGAAAGGGGAATTTGGATTTTAGTGCCAGTTAGGTGAAATTGACTGTCTGGATGGGTAAAGAGAGGAAAAAACAGATGGGGCATACACTATGGTGGCCTCAGGTGAGGATATAAAGCGGAGAGGAAGCAGAGTTTCATTACTGAAGTAGGGCTGTTAATAAAATTAAATTGGCAAAGCAGGAAGATGTTTCTTCTAAGAAACTTGATCATATCTGATGGGGTTTTTTGTTGTCTATGCTCTGTATTTGCTGTTGTCTATTATCTTTCTCAGCTTTATCACTTAGATACAGACATGAGGTCACTGCTATCTCCTGTTTATTGGCTGCTTTTAACAGTCAATAATTTTCTAACAAAGTGCTTGAGAGAAGGTTGCTCTTGAGGTTGGTTTGCATTGCAGCTGGTTCAGCTGTAAAGCAAATGGTTTGCAGTGCACCTCAGCTTTCTCAAAGTGGCTCTGCCAATAATGAACCCTTTAATGCCAGAATTACACAGCTGATCAGAAAATAACCACTCTATACCTTTTTCCTGGCAATTACTGTGAACTAGTAGTTATGAAAGCCAGTAGGTATGGGAGATGGAAATCATAGCCATGAGAAAACAGAAGATGCTTGAACTCCCTAGTCAACCCCTTTCCTGACAAAATTTAAAGTAAAATAAAATTCTTCTCTTTTAAAGAATGAAGCATAAGAAAAGAGAAAATATGCCAGATTTTCTTGTCTTTTTCCTTCTGTAGCCCAGTCAGTACTGCAAACAACTTTTTACTAAGCTTTGGCCTTGAGAAACTGAAATGTGAGAGTGTAGGATACTGTCTCTTGTCATACATTTCTTAGCTTTATTAAATAACCTATTTGTTAAATTGAGTAGTATGTCACAGCTTGCAGTACAGGTTGTAGGGTCACTAGTTTTTTCAGTGTACATGGATATTTCTTCTGAAGATACCAGTACACTATGGAAAAAGCAATCTTTTCAGCTAAAATACATAACAGGCAGCCAAGATCTCTAAACTTGGTGCTGCCTTCCTTTTAAGGATGAAAGCTTTGCATGTGGTGTACTGTATAAAGGCATCTAATGCCTTGAACCTCCACCTGTGAGAAACTGATTTCTCGATGAAATTGTGAATAGTTGTCCTGCCTCTCAAAGGAATTCATCTGACTTCAATAGCAGGACCTAAAGCTTTGTGCCCCAACAATGCAGGGAATGTCAGATTATACTGACAACAATTTGCAAGAACTCTGGTCAGTACAGAAGGGCCCTCAAGTACACAGCATACAGACTAGAGAAGAAAACTTTGCTGATGTTTCTTTGTGAGAAATACTACAATCTGCACAAACTGGTACGCAGGAGTTTGTAGATAAGTGTTCATTGCTTAGTTCACAGCATATATGGAAATTCCTTGAGAAGTCAGCCTCAGTGAACCTTGAGAAATTATTAGCATTTTATAAAAATTTAAAATATTTTGAAGACATAATACTCAAAATGAAAAAGTACATGTGTCTTGTGCAACTCATAAAACCTCACCACTCACCCTTCTTAATAATAATACTTTGAACTTAATTGTTTTTTTTTAATGCTGGTAGTCTTGTCTTCAGGTCTGATATAAATATGTTTGGTTGGTTTATTTTTTGACTCACTGCTATTAAAAAAACTTTAAAATTCCAGAGTATAATGGTGCTTCTGGGTGCTTGGGGTTGTAGTACTTAAGGCCTACTTGCTGACCTGAGAAACAAAATGATTGCATTTAATTCTGCTGTGTGGTTGAGTCCTGGTATAGAAAACCTGCATAATGCTGGCTATATGTAGGAAAACTTGATGCCTTGAAATGTATATTATACATGTTTTGAATTCTTGTGTTTTAATGATAATAATTTTAAGGTTTACCTCTTGAAATTGCATACAATTATATGTTAAATAACTTCAAACACAAGAATATTCTGCTTACTGGAGAAGTAAGCTGTTGGTCTCTTCTGTTTAGAGAACTGCATTCTTTAACCTGTAGGTGAGGAGAACTGTTTATTTGATTTTATGTCAGTTTTGAGTAAAGATTCTAAGTTCACATTGTATATGTCTCTTACTAGATAAGTTCAAAAAACTGAAAAATAATCATAACTGGACAATTGTCTGAGAATTATGGGTTCAGATCATAAAATGCATCTTTTGGTGCAGAGATGAAAGAGAACTTTGAATAATGTAGACTGATTTTTTTAAATTTTTTTTTCCTTAAATTCATAACAATTTAGAAAGAATGATGCTATGGTTATTTAAGTGATTAAAAATTGCTTCAGTTCTGAGGGTTTGGGTTTTAAAACTGCATAAGATTTGAGCTGGTTCATACAGCCTGTAGGTTGGAAATTAGACTTTTTCTAAAAAATCTTGCCTTGTACTGAATTTTGGTTTTTTTCCTTAAACCTGGTTTATTTCTGATTGTTTTATCATTATAGGAAAATGAACATTTGAAGAAATTTCAGGTGACATGGGAATTGCACAACAAGCACCTGTTTGAAAATTTGGTATTTTCTGAGCCACTCCTGCAGAATAGCTTGCCAACGCTGGTGTCACAGCTAAGGTAGAGTTTAACTTCTGTTTTGTGGTTTCAAAAAGAGATGAAAACCCATGTTTGCAACTACAGCATTAAAAAAAATATGCTGCTGCAATTGAATTGGTAAAAATCTTTGTGGATCTCTCTTGAAAAGAGTGTTGATTGATCAGGCTGCTGTCATAACTTGCTTGTCAGAAGAATTACAACCCTAATTTGCTTAGTTGTAGGTTACCCAGTAAAATGACAGCATCCTGTGTAAATGGTATGACTGAGTAGTACTGTTTTCAGCTATCAGGCATTGCTGCTGTTTCTACAGCTCTACAAGCAAATTAAAGCCTCATTACCTTCTGCTTCCCATAGTGCACAGAACTGAATTTGGAATTTTAAGCATCTTCTCACTGGAGAAATCCCCTTGCTGTATGCTTGTAGGTCTCATGCTTTAAAGCTCCTGAGGCATTAAATTGTGTATTTTCTTAGTAGGGTTGCTCTGATTGTAATTTGTGTACTGCCAAAGTGTTTGGGTTTTCTAGGAAAGAGGTATTAATAGAAATTTTCTTTACCCTAAGTCTGAACATTTTTAACATACAGTCATGGGTGGTTCATGTTGACCTCTCAGTCTTGTCTGTGATGAGGACACATATTTGATCTGTGTACATCATGTCTTGTCTTGGGTAATTTTCCATGGTGCAAGAGCAGTTTGACTAATTCTGCTACAAGAGATGTTGTACACAGTGAATCAAAAATTTTCTTTTGAGTCCTTCTTTTGCTAGTAGATACCAGAAAGGAAAAAAGAAGAGACAAAAAAACTAAATTGTTGCCAGGCTCAGCAAGAAGTCTAAGGTCCCTCATAAGTTACCTGATTTGTTTAGATGGAGCTGGGTTGGTATTGAAAGCCTTTAACTCCCTGCCCCAACAGCTGATTTTGTTGCTGTGTTCAGCAGCATGTTAATTGTGTATTTTTCCAGTGATCTGTGCCTTCTTTTTCTGTGACTATCCTTCATCATGTCCATGCTTTTTGACAAGGTCTCTCTGTACCTCTTTACTCCAGCAGTCCTGACTATATAAAAGTATTTTTATTGCCTTTATCTGCAGAGCTGAGAATGCTCTTAGTGAGCTTTATGGTTATTTCTTAACAGAAGCATTTTTCCTTTCCAGTACTTGTTCTGTGCTACTGCAGTTAAAGTCAGAGCAACTGACTTTAAGTCAGAAGTTGTGTTTCTGCTGTCGCTGTGGTGACAGCCATCTTCAAAGCTTACAAATATGATGAAATCAGAATCTCTTCCTGCAGGACTTTGTTTTCCAGTGCCTTTGTGTTTTCTAGGTAGTTTATGTGAAACATCCTTGAACTTATGGTTTTGCCTAGTTTGGTTGACATGAATAATTTTTTGACAGGAAAGGTTCAGCACAAGTTTTCCATTTCTAGGTTATTTGGTGTCTGTCTTGTTTTTCTTTGATAAACATAGATTCTGTTTGTGTTCGTGGTCTCTCAGGATTTTATGGTTGAGTTCTCTGTATCTTGAAGTGACAGAATTAGATTTCTCTGGGAAGGATATGTTTCTTCCTTCCATTGGAAATGAGTGGAGAAATGTTCCATCACAGAAGCTTCACATGGAAAAGCAGGGATCAGCCTAGTCCTCTGGACATTTGGTGAACAGAGAATCACTTATGTGCAGTAGAGAAAGTATTGCCAGAGTTCCTTTACAAAGAGCATTGGCCTCATTATTTTCTCTTTCTGAAGAGAAATGTGAAATGGCATTTTGGCATCTCAGCTTCGCTTACATTTTGGGTGTTTGTCCGTTCTTTCATGCTTTGCTTAAATCACTAAATTTTTTGTATAACTGACTTTTTCAAAATATGTAGTTGGTGTTCTGTGGTTAGTTGCAAGGATGCTTATCAGATGTCAGACTAGAAAAGGTGTTCACATAGTGAGGTTTGAACAGCAGCTCTGTGGGGATGGAGTTTGCTTAGCTGATACAAGATCAGCTGTGTCAGTATTGCACAGCTGACAGGGGGCATCTGCTGGGGTAAACTACCTGGGTCTTCATGTGTTGTGTCTTGTTTGGCTACATCTGTGGCTTGTTAGGAGGCAGCTCAGCTGCACAGTCTGCAGACCGGCTGTGAGGGCTGGCCATGGCTTGGCAAGAGTTAATTATTCAGCAGGGCTTCTGGGTCAGACACAGCAGCTCATAAGGATGTATTTTCATAATGAGTGTTTGAGGAAATCCAGTTCTTCCAAAGGTGAGTGATAAAGGTGTCAATATGAAGAGTTTCTTAGAGGTTAAATAATATTGATTGGGTTAAGGTGCCTCTGATTACATGCAGCCTCTGATGTGCCCTCTGAATTCACCACACTGCTTTATTGGGATGTGGTGACCAATGTCTGGGGCTTCTCTGTCCCCTTTGCTTTTCCAGCATGAGATGGGACAGTGGCGAGGATATTTGCAGAGCTTTGGTTAAATGCCATTGTCCAAAAAAATTGTGTTCCTGATCAAAATATGTAGGCATACAGTTTGTCAACAGGTATGGCTTGAAAGTCTCAGTTACTTTGAAGTGAGCAATTCTTGTTAAATTTTATGTATGTGTTATCCTTTTTATTACCTTAGTTTTTACTGCAGTTGAGGAACTTATTGCCCCTCTGTTAAGAGGACTGAAATGTTAACTAAATTGTTACTTTATACTTGCCTTGGGGGTGAAAGTGTGTTTACTAGGATCATGTTACCTTTACTCAGAGTCACAATAAAAAATTAAAGTGTAAATGCTATTGCATTGCTACTACAATTTTTTTTAATTGAGTTCTTTTTCTTCTAACTTGAGCATATTTTAAAAATTATTTCATGTACAGCTGCTGTGTGAAAGAGTAGTACTAGTCAGGAGCAGTAATGATAACAAATTACTGAATTTTATATACTAGGGATCTGATTTTCACATAATTACATAATAGTAGAAACAAAGGTTCCAAAAAAAGTAGTAAATTGTGGTCTCGTAACAGGAGTTGACAGTGTTTGTACTAATAGTAAGGAAGTGTTATGGCATGAAGACACTGTATCCACTGAAACTTCTTTTTGTGCTCTTCAACCCACGGACAGCCCAGGTTTTAATGTGCAGAGTTGCTTGTGCACCCTTCTTAAGTGGTTGTGTTGCTGGTTCTGGGCAAAAACAACAAAACAAATTTGAATTTATTAGCAAATTCACACTATCAGCTGTAACTTGGTGCTTACTGAGTTGTCTGTTTGCTCAGCTCTCCGTTATGCTTAATTGCCAAGTTAAGGGATTAGTTCTTTGCCAGGTGACAGCAGGACTGTGTGGTTCTGAGGTTGGGTTGTCATCCTATTGCAATGAAAATCTACAACCTCCCTGAAATGCTGGAACTGGGCTTAAATATCACATTTTGTGTTGCTTCAATTTTGGTTTTTTTGCTACTGGCTTTGATTGCTACACAACCTCTGTGACTAATTAATTATCACACAGCTTCTCTTTAATTACTGAGTAAAAATTGTTGTAAAGCTTCAGTTTATTTGTGTCACTTGACATTACAATTCAGTGTGGTTTAAACACATGTTATTGAGTAGAATTTTGTCTTTTATTATTTGTCAAGTCAGTGTATTGGGAGTTGGCATATTTGCGTAAGAAACATTATGCTGTGCAAAATGCAGCAGCAGGAAGGGAGGTAAGTGTGTCTCCTATTTCTGGGGCTCCTCACAGACACAGTCAGCAGTGAGTGGCATCCCCATGTTGTGTATCCCATGCTGCTCAAGTGGTAGTAGATAACTGCTTGTATCTCACTTGCCTCATTCTACAGCACATTTCCCACCTGGAACTCCAACTCATCTGCTATTCTTTTTAGCATTGGTCATGAGAGTTCTGCCTAACAAGCTTCTGGCTTTATTTTTGTTATGTAGTTCTGCAGTGGATAGTCAACATGTATATTTAGCCCATAGAATTTGGAAGGATAAATATATCAAGCAACCAAATTTGAACAAATAGGTTTGTCATCTGGTTGCTCATGGGAGAGAGGCTCTAGCAATGTGGCACTTCCCACATTCTTGCTATTGTTGGTTACAGAAGATTGGAATAAGCAGGGTTTGGATATTTTTTGAAAAACTACTAAAAATACTCAATTTTTGGGATGCAAGCAACTCTGTGGGCCTAGGTGTGTCAACAATCACATTTTCACAACATTGTTTTTGGCTGGCAGATCTTAAAAGTGTGATTCTTCAGTGAAATGTCTCTTGTGTAACAAGTGCTGTTTGAACTTTCAGGCTTGGAACAACCCACGATTCCTGTAGTGAAGATATGTACAGTACCTTGCTACAAAGGTATCATCAACTGGAACAGGAAATGGGCCAAGTTGCTGAAGCATGGCTTGAATGCCAGAAAAGAATAGATGATTATGTTGATGAACAGGTAAGAGTCATACAAAAAGTCTCAAGATTATGTAGGGAGCAGTCCATGCAGGACTGTGCCTTCAGTGAAGAATAATTGCTTGGGTATTTTTATCTAGGACTTTGAAGCAACAAAATGTAACTTTTTTCATTCATGTAAGTCATTCACAATAGAAAAGCATGAACTTAAAATACTTAGTGGTGATTGTAAAATGACATCTTCAAATTGTTGAAGCAGACTGTTGTGTTCTTGTTTAGAGATGGTCTTTGAGCATTTTATAAATATGTTAGCCAGTAAATGAGCCATAGGAAATAAAATAACCTGTTCCACAAAACCCCCTAAGCTTTCAAAATAATAAGCGCATTAAATGAAATCCAGAGGAAGAGGTAGATTTTAAAAATTACTCTGTTTCATAGTGTCATGGTGATCATTGTACAGTTGTCAAAATGGAAACTCCAGTTTGTCTCAAGGCATAAATATTTGAGACTTCTGAAGCAGTCCTTTAATCAAGTATGTGGTCTGATAGCTTATTCTTCTGAATTTGTGCTACATTTCAGAGAATAATCATGTCATTGTGCTGACTCCTAGGTTGCTAAGAGCTTAATTTTCAGAAAAATAGCTGTTTACTTTGCAAGTGGTTGTTTATACTCTTCAAAAATTTCTCCTGTGGCTTTTGCCTCATGCTCAAAATAATTAATTTTTTTTAAACACCTCAGGAAAAGTGAATATCTGCTTAGTTCAATCCTGAGTGTTCTAGAAGAAAAAATGTCTTGGAAATATAACTGAAGATAGTGAATTCTAGAATCTTTTTTCTATTTTGAGGTTTTATGAACAGTGGGAATGTGGAGAACTAATTTGAGATTCAGTAATACTGTGTTGCTTCTATAGATGACAATCATAGTTAAGTCTTATGATGCACTGTAAATGTCCTTCAGAAGTTGTTCCCTGTGTTGAAGATTTAAGTGAACTTCTGCCATTAATTTCAGTGCCTTATCGATGGAGACAGGATATAACTAATTTTATTTTTAGAGTTCACTCTATATTTGGGGACTGCATCTGTGAGCTTTGAGTTAAAAAGTTTTCTCTTGGTCTGGCTGCTTTTGTGCATCTAAACGTTTGACTGCAGCCCAGTAAAATGTCATCACCTCACATTTTATGCTATTAGAAGTCATCTTTCCCATGGTGTCAGGGTGTCATGGCTGTCTGATATTGCCTCTTTAGTAAGAAAGGACCCCACTTCACTGCCATCATTCAGCTATTTTTCTAAATGGCATTTCTGTAGAGTCACATTCATATTTGGTTTCTGACTGGTTGTCCTGTACCACTTGGTCAGCTCTTAACTGACTTTTCTGTGTTTCTTTTTATCAAGTGACCATGCTGCTGCCACAAGTCCTGTCTTGTAGCATTTTTTAAGTTTGCTCAGTGATGCCTGTATCCTATGCAGACAGACACTCTTCTCCCAGCTGGGGAATTTAATGTGATGACTTATTTCCTAATGACCAAAAGTACCTGCAACAATGTGTGGGGGCTGTGTAGGAGAAGCGACAGTAAAACTTAAACCCTCAAATTTTAAAGAAGATAGTCATATTTATATTACTATTTAGTCATATTTATGTTGCTATTTATTTGTAGGAAAAAGCATTTTCACAGTCATACCTTAAGCCCTGTGCTGGTGATAACCTGTGGTTATACTCTTGATCAAAAATACATTATTCAGTATAACCATCATACCTGAATTTGCAGTGATATTTTTGTCCACAAGGTAGAAATCAGAAAGCCCAGCTGCTACAGAAACTGTGAATCATTCACTTAATAGTGAATGCATGTTCATTAGTTGCTTGCTTATTGGCTCAACAAACTTGTGAGATTTTCTTGGTAGTGTTTGAAAAGTTAAAAAGGAAAGGAGATTTAAGAATGGTTCTCACTTATGCATTGTGGAACTGTACCCAGAGGAGTCCATCAGCAAAGATAATTGATGGACCCTCCACTATAGTATGTTATGTTACTTGTTGGTAAAAAAAAAGAGATTAGCTCTTGCAAGCAGTACAAATATTAATTGTTTAAGACTCTGTAAGATAGTTGTGCCATGCACAGATATAACTGATACACTGGGCCATGTGTGTATGCTGTGATGAAGTTTAGAATAAGCAGTCATCTTTATCAGTGCCTGTAATAATCATATGCTACATCTTTGGAAAAACTTTGGCGTATCTTGAGTACAGGAGAGTTTTAAGTATATGCAACCTGTACATCCAGATTCTGATTTCCTTACCAAACTTAGATTATGTTTACCTAGGAGGTCCTGGGTTATTTCAGCAAGTAATGGCTAGACAGTCATATGTGCTTCATGCCGAAAGATTTCCTTTTTTTATTTCCTTTCTTACTTGTTTTTTAACTGAAATGCTTTTGCCCAGGCAGAGCTTCTTATTTGTCTCTCCATATTAATCTATGATTATTTTTTTTTAAGTCCTAGTCAACTTAATAGACAAAATAATATGGACATAAATTAGTTTTTGTCTTTATGGTGGCTGTATAGATAATTGAAGCAATCATTATTTTTGTGTGCTGAGAGTTTGTGATGGGAGGAATTATTTTTGTTATTTTTTATGAAATAGTCTAGGAAAATAGGTTCACACATGAAATTTGGGAAGATCAAATGTGCGATTTACATTTGGTGCAGACTTCAAAATTTGGGAGAAACAAGCATCCTGTGATATATGTATGGATATCAGAGTTTTCACAGATGATTTAATGTTATGTTTCTGTTCTGACCAGGCTGCTGGTTTCATTTCTTGATTAAATCCATTTCACAATGGAAGAATACTTATTCACATGTCTGTCTTGCTTGTCTGATGGAGCTCAAATACTTTTTAGCCTCAAATAAGTAGGGAGGAAGCAAGAGGGTGGTAGTGACCCTCTCTTCTCCATTGGGCAGTGTTATTCATATTCAGTCCAGATGTACAAGACTGAAGTGTACATTTTTTCTTCTGATGGCATTTGAATTTATCTCTCACTCCCTAGCAGAGTTCTTGGGCATGAGTCATGTGGTTTGTATTGCATCTGCTTTGCTCTGGTGAAATAAATATTCACTGGGGAAAAGAAAGGAGGAAGAGAAGTGGGTTTCTATTATTTATGGAATCAATAACTTAAGATACTTGTAGACATGGAGTATTGGCAAGGCTGCAAAGGTGGAAGTAGGAACACTTGAGTGTCAGCTCCTGTTCCCATTAATGCTCAGGTACCAGGCCTTGCCCTGTGCTGTTTGCTGTGACAGTTTCTGGGCAGGCTTGAGTGGCAGCTCCCAGTTAATGCACTGGCTGTTTTAAATGTCATTCTGTGGCATTAAAAGTCTTCTCTTACAAAGTGTAGTGAATGCAGGCTGACTTTGATGGTGGGGGCACCCAAACCAGTGAGAGCTGCTGGCCTTAAATATAGCTCAAGGGTTCTCAGGGGCTGATAGTTTGTCCAGGATGAAGTTCCTGATGTTGCTTGCCATAGGCTCTGCAGTACCTTTTAGTGTGTCTGAGAAATGGTATGAGTGATTTAAGAATATTTCATAGGTGTCTTTTTTTTCTTTTTTTCTAATTTTTATAAATGGTAAACTCATTTTTTGGCGTTAATGTTATCTCACTGGAGTAAAGGAAATCCAAATCCACAGTAATAATTAAACTATGATGCTGATAGTTTCAGAAATTATTTAGGCAGATTTTTTCCACTTAATACTGCTTCAGATCCCCAGCTTAAAATTTTATCTTCCTAAGTAAATTATGATAATAGCAATAATGTACTTAGCTTAATGTAGTGGGACTTTAAACTTTTTATCAAGTATTAATTTCTGGAGGCATGCTTTTGAAGATAAAAAGAATGTTGGTAGTGGTGTAACCCAGTGGTCTTTGGCTCACTAACCTATTTTATGAAGCAATCTCTTATATTCTATAAGGTGATAGATTATGATGATGATTATTAGGTAAATTTTTAAAAATATCTATTAAAAGATAACCCAGGTAGTTGTTTTTCCTCACTGATGAAGTAATGATATTACAATGTTGTAAGGTACAACAGGAGGAGTTTTGTTCTTGCATTTTGTTGTGTTAGAGTTCACGAAAGCTTTTGTGTTCCCTCAGAATCAATTTATTTACTAAATCAGTAAAATAGCATTTGTGTACAAAAAGTTACAGACTCTTGTGTTCATTTAGGTTGATATGCTTTGAGAGACAAGCAATTATCGAGTATTTTTCCAGCCTTAGATAAATCAAGGGGCATGAAAAACTTTGATGATTAAATAGTGTTAGTCTAGGTCACTACTTTTGATTCTTTGACTCTTTGGCTGATTAGTTCCACATGTGGTACTTCAGGGTTTACACTTGAGCCTGCACTGGGCCTTGCTGTAAATCCATTATCTCTAGATTTTAATAGATTGCAATGAATCTGAAATGTTGAGTATTTAATAGCAATCACTGTTTATCAAAAATATTATGAAACTATTTAATGAAAAGGAATATTAACATAAGGAGTAAGAGTGGATAAGTCTGAGTGGAAAATACAAGTGAAAAATCATATAAATAAATAGAAAATCTTTTGTTTTAGTGACTCAAATTATTAGCAAATAAAACACATTTCATATTGACTAAGTGTAAGTACTTGCAGAGTAATATAGGTAAGCTAGGTTTAATGAAACAGGCCAATGACATCAAAGTAGGTTTTCTATTGTTAAATCAATGAGTTTTTCTTAAATTCTGTTTTAGATGGCAATGAAAACAAAACAACGCATGCTAAAGGAAGACTGGGAATTTTTTAAACAGAGGCGTTTTATTGAAGAGCAGGTAGGATTTTTTTCCATACCCTTCTAAGTTATACTTATGCTGCACACATATTTGCAAGATGCAAACATGAGTGTAGTATGTTGTACTAGTTCTGTGCAATCTAATTCTGCAACTATGCCAGGCATGAAATTTGCTCAGTTAAAATGCAGAGAAGTGAGATCCAAGAAGAGCACGTAAAGGTCTGTAATCTCAGTTACTGCAAGGTAAAACATAAACACTGTAGTCTTAGGACTGAATGCCAGGTGTTTAAAATTTTTGTACAAAAAAAAAGTGGAATTTTTGTTGCCTTAGAGTGGGATCCAAAAACAGCCAATACATTGAGTGTCTTGATGTACATGGTAGGGAATATTGTGCTCAAGAGTTTAACAAATGCCTGTGTGTGTGCAGGAGTGTGAGCCTCAGTGTCGGGGCAGGTAATTCCACCTGTTGAGACTCCAGAGATAGCTCCTGCAGTTGTTTCTTGGGGAAAGGGCTGAGCAGAACTGTCTTCCTTTTTTCAAGCTGTAACCAGAGAGGGGCCAGTAGAAGTTTCTACCTTATTCTAAAACTGCTGTTTAAGACTCAGTACTCTCTTCTGCAGCCTAGAAGTGTTCAAGTGTGCATCATGCTTTCCATAAGAGTACAGTGGGCTTCGGCTAGAGTCAACTCTGGATGGAGAACCTCTCCGTTCCTGTGCCAGTATGCAGAAAGAAACGCTAGTCATGAGCCAGAGAGAGTATGATAGTACATTTTAATAAACTTAAACTTAAGCTTAAATTGGCAATGTCTCAAAGCAGTCATCAGTAAGTACTTTTTCCTATAAGGAACCTAAGCCTGTGTTAACCATGTATTCAGAACATCTGGTATGCAGGTCTCCTCAGAGGACTTGAGGAAGAATCCTCTTTTTCCTTGATCCTAATTGGCCTTAAGTGAGCTGTAAGACCATGGCTGCTTAGGTAAGGATCAGGTCTGGGCATCTATAGAAGTGGAAGCTTAGGCACATCCTTGTTTAACCTAAGGCTTGTAGGTATCTAATGAAATTAGGTGTTTTCAGGATTAGGCCTCTGCCAGGTGGAGATTATTTGGATTGTATTTTTTTACTAATACAGTCAAGTCCTGTTTTGGGCAGCTACTCTTGACTCCATACCATTGTAGCTAACAAATTAGTCCTAAATTTTTTTTATTTGCAAGTTAAGGGTCAGTTTGCTTTCCCCATTTGTCAGCAGTGTCCTTTTGTGCATATCATGAAACAAGACACAAACTGCTCAAGTTCAGAATGCATCAGCAGAAATACAGTGCAAGATGTACCTATGAATCCATCAGGGAGACAGACTCGTCCACTTTCCTATTTCATACTAGAGACAGACTTTATTTGAAGAGTATTGATGCCAAATGTTTGTCATTTGTAACTTTGAACTTCCTTTTTGTGATCAAAACGCCACCTTCATGGAATTATTCTGAATTATTCTGCTTTTCAATTATTTTGCCCAAAGAACCCTTTTTGGTTATGTGACTTGTCATTATGTGCCGTTGAGTTTTTAACGGGAAGACTTGCACTACTAAAACATTACTTTTACCATTTACTTCAGCTTAATAACAAGAAAGCACTATCTGGGGAGAACAACTTCACAGACACAATGAGACACATGCTGTCATCACGTTTGAGCATGCCTGACTGTCCCAACTGTAATTATAGAAGAAGGTGAGCTGATGTTTTTGCTATGAAATCATAATAAATCATTACTTTCCTGTTCAAGGAAAAAAGAAATACATTATTGGAACAAAGAATATGGTTACTTTGAATAAATGCTAGTTAAACAAGATCATAAAAATCTGTAATTTAATTTTTGAGCAGATGTACTTGCGATGACTGCAGCCTTTCACACATTTTAACGTGTGGCATCATGGATTCTCCCATAACGGATGACATCCACATTAACCAGTTACCACTACAAATCGATTCTGCTCCGGATTATTTATCTGAGATCCGCCCACCCAGTATGTCTTCAGCAAGTTCAGGATCTGGTTCCAGCTCACCCATCACAATTCAGCAGCATCCCAGACTCATCCTCGCAGATAATGGTTCTGCACCAACTTTGTAAGTTCCTTTTCCTGTTTTAAATTTTTATAGTGAATTGAACTTAAGCAGGCAAATGACATTGGCTGGCTATCATTATGTAATGCTAGTTTAGCCCCAGAAAATTATTTAATAATGGCCACAACTCCAGCTGTTTGCTGTGCAAACATCTATATATTAAAATAGATGCTGTCAGGTTTCTGAAAATTTCTGAGGATACCGTATTACCACTATTGCTAGAAGTTTCTGTAGTACGCTTTCCTGCTTTGCAATTACAGGGATGTCAGATTCTGACTGCTTTAGAACATTGTCTTTAAATGTCAGATTTTCCTAAACTGAGCAAGGGAACTGGCATTCCTTTTTTTGAAGGATCATCAATTCACATGAATCGCTTTGGTTTCAAAAAAAGCCTTTATTATATGGCTTTTTGGATTGTTGAACCTGTGTTAGTATGGCTTCCATCAAAAATTGTTGTCCCTATCAGAAGTATCTGCCACTCAATTTCTTTATGAGATTTGAGACATTAGCCTAATGGTAACTTCCACCTCTTCGTGATTCCAAACAGTAAAAGCTGCCTGATGGGCTGGCTTTTGTACTCAGTATGGCTACAGCTAACCAGGAGTCTCCTCTGTTACGTGCTGTTCTAAAGAAATACTTAAAAACCCCAACTTGAGTTACTTAAATGGTGGGAACACTGAAATTATGAAATATCTGCTGTAGGTACAGTCAGGGGAATTTCCCATTGTATTCCATGCTCACAGGGTGTGATGAACAAGGACAGTGCAGGTGTGTGGGGTGTTTGTGGTCACTGTCAGTCACTAAGTTCTGTTTTCTCTAAGCATTTATCTACTGCCACCAATGGTTTAGTATTCCATTACAGAGCTGTAGTTTCTGTACCTATTCAGGGAGCCCTTGAAAACTGCTGTGTTCTTAAGTGTGTACTTTGCCATTTCTATAAACTCTCACTAATTTTGGTGCTGAAATGTCAAAAATTGTTCACTTTGTCTCTTCAGAAGCTAGTTCAGTTGAATCCAAGTATTATTTACTGTAAGAAGCCTATTTTTAGGGAAATACCACTGCTCCTTGGGGAAGTGCCATTTTATGTCTTATACTATCTGCTGTGTTTTGTTTCTTCATTGCACATTTGAAATATGCCTAATGGTGTCATCATGTAATTAAATTTTGGCTGAGTATTTTATGGTATGCGAAAGATAAAAGTGCACAGTTTAAGAGCTCTTTTAAGAGCTTTGGATTATTGTAGCAACGTGAACTAACTGATCTTTGCAACACTTCCCTGGAGTGAGTAATTAAATGTGCACGTCCTATTACTATGTATCTGTTAAGCAAAAAAATTCCACTAAGTATTTTAGAACTAATTTTGAAAAGCATGCAGATGTGAGGTTGTCTACAAACTATTGAGAAGTTTAAGAGCTGCTGTGATGTGTTCAGTGTTCCCTTTTTACTGGTGTGGCATTTCACGTGTGGAAAAACTCAAATTTTATATTCTGGGTTTTTCCAGAATATAAAACTTAGCAGTTTGAATGAAGGAAGACATTGGCATAAAGCTTTTTTCATCAAATTTAAGGTCATCAGTATCCTGGAATTATTAATTCCCTAGATTCTTGGTCAGAAAAGAGTGTTTGAAAAATATTTTGCCCAAAAGCAGTAGAGAATCCTGTTTTCAATTAAGTCTGTCATTTAGGCATGTGACTGCTACATTGAGTAGGATTATGTAGCAAATTGTTTGATTTTACTTGCTTGAAAAAGTAAATTCAGTTGAACAACTTGGAAGACCATCCATTGACTCCTAATTGGAACATTTATACAAGGGATGCCCTCAACTTTATTTCATCTTGGTATTCTAGCTGCTTTCACTATAACTGAGCACTGGGATTTATCTAAGCCTCTTTTCCCCTCAGTGGTAGTGATGATGATGATGTTGCACCATTATCAGCAAAATTTGCTGATATCTACCCACTGAATAATTACGACGATGCGGAGGTTGTAGCCAACATGAACGGAATCCACAGCGAGCTGAACGGCGGCGGTGAGAACATGGCCCTGAAAGATGAGGTACAGCATTTGCAGTGCCCTAGCTTGTTCTGCTTTTTGGATGTGCTCACTGGAGAAAGGCTTGTCCTTGTTAATGTCCCCATGTTAATGAGTTAATGTTGTCCAGTCTCCTCAGGTGAGCAGTACTAGCAGCAGTTCCTCAGAAGCAGATGATGAAGAAGCAGATGGGGAGAGCAGTGGTGAACCACCAGGGACTCAAAAGGAGGAAATGTCTCTAGGAAAAAGGGCATTAAGGAAAGAGGAAACAAAAATGGATAGTCCACCACCTTCTTACCCCAGTCAGCAGGTACAGACATCTAAAAGCATCTTGCAGTAGATTAATTTCTGAAATGTGGCTGTTGAATGAGAAGACATTTACATCGTCAATTAATTTTTTAACTTAAAATATTAAGTTGTCACTAGGTAAGTATGACACCTAAAATAACTAATTGTTACATTGTCATGTCAAATAATCTTTTAGTCAAAACCTGAAATATGTTAGTTATATTAAAAGTTGCTTCAGGAAAAGGAGAAAAGGCCTATTCCTACCTGTATGAATGAGAAACAAACTAACAAGAATTTCTGTTTGGAAGATCAGCCTGGTCTTTGCTAAATATTGGTGTTATGTTATTTGAAATTAATTAGGGTGGGGGTGGATGTTATGAGTACTTAGTTAACACAGATTTCTTTCATATTTGAGGATAGTCATATCCTCTATTTGAGGATTGCCTTTCCCTGTGTATATACATTCGTTGCATGACTTCAACAGCATGGGTCTTGGGATGTTTGGTTTATTTGTTTTTAATGGCTTGAGATTATGAAGCTCTTGACTGTGAGGTCATCAGACCACCTAGAGAACCATGCTTGGACTACCTGCTCTGCAAGTAGCAGTGTTTGGTTTAACAACTGAGCACCAAAGCAAAGGATCCAATGGATTTGTCTCTGTAACCACAAGGATTTCAATCTAAGTTACCCTGCAGCTACAACACAGGCTCCCTGCTTTGAGAGAGACTGTCACTTTCATTTCTTCTTATTGCATGAGAGAGTGCATAGTGGTGCACCTTTGAGACCTTAGACAATAATCATCTCCCAGCAAGTGTTATCCTCTGGTTAGGATGTTTTAAGACCTTCCACTGAAGGTATTAAGAGTATTAAACCAATTTTCTTTCAGCAAGTACATTGAGGGTTTATTCTATGTATTGCTGACCTATGCCATAAAAATTACATGGGGTGAGACCTCTGTCAGACTAGTTTGAAACTGGTGAAAGAGATTCAGTATTTGTTGTGGAAAATCAAATTAGATTATATAAGTCTGCTTGCCTTAGGGAAGCAAACTAAAATGCAAGATAAAAAGATGGATTTGGCCTTTTTCTTTTCTTTGAGGAGTAAGAGTATTTTCAGAATGATTCTGAGGAACTCTTAATGACATTCTTATTTAGTCTGATCTAATCAGAGCTGAGTAGTGTAGTGTTGTATTTAAGTGATGAATTTCACTTATACATGTCATGTGAATTTGAGATTTTTTGGCATTACCTCTTGGTTTTGCTAATTTACTCAGTACCTCTATTTCTCTTGGATTCCTTTTCAGTACCCAATTCGTCAGAATTGGGGTTTGAGTCTCTTCAGTTTGTTTGAAATATTTTTTCCATTTTCATTTGTTAGTAGATTAGTGTTGATTTCTGGATAGTACTGATTTTTTTATTATAAAGGTGGGGGGTTTTGTTTTCTTTATACATGAAATTAATTCAGCTGTATTTGGTTGATGACATCTGTTATTTGTTAAAATATACCTTATGTTAAAGGCTGTAATGCCATTAAATGCTAATGATGAGTTACTTGTTTCTGAGAGGAAGGGATATGTAAGAAGAGCATCACCTGGCAGTTCTTCTCTAGAAAGCTAATTTTAATGTTATATTTTTGGAAAAATGTGAACTGCCACATTTGTGGGAAAATGAGAAATTGGGAAGTATTCTTGGTATTGCTTCTGATAAAATTATATACCAGTGAAATATCAGGTGACAGTGCTGGAAAAAGTTATGAGCTGAAAGGGAAATGAAGCTGCTCTTTCCTGTGCTGCTTTTCTTCTAAAGTCTGGAGTTCTTTTGAGACAATAGAGGCTGATGATACCTTGAGATCTGTACAAGTTTCTGAAGTGTGGATTTTTCATGGTTGGTGCAATTGTGAAATTTTTAGGAGAAATGTCAGCCTCACACATTTACAGGGTAATTGAGTTTAGAAGGGGCTTGTGCAGATAATCCAGACCAACCTTCCTGGTCAAAGCACGATCATCTAAAGAGAGTTGGTCAACACAGTGTCCAGCTGGGTTTTGAGTACCACCATGAGTGGAGGCTCTAGAACTGCTGTAGGTGTTATGTTCCAGTGTTCGGCCACTCTCACAAATGAGTGGTTTGAGTGGAATTTCCTGTATTTCAGTGTGTCCATTTCCTCTGATCCTTTCATGGGATGCCACTGAGAGGAGCCTGGTACTGTCCTCTCTGTTCATCCCTTCTCCACCCAGTCAGGGTGAATCTCCTCTTTGAGGCTGAACAGTCCTAGAGCTCTCCTTCACTCCTTGACAGCTGCTCCCATCTTTGTGGTCCTTCCCTGGTCTGACAGCAGGGTGTCCCTGTCTCATACTGGGGAGCCTGGGACTGAGCCTGGCACTGGAGTCACCAGTGCTGAGCGGAGTGGAGAGATTGCCTCCCTTGACATGCTGTTTGTGCTCTGCCTATTGTCCTGAGGACTACTTCCAATTGGATCAGCTAATCAACTCTTACCACTGCTTCCTACACCCATTTTTTACATATGCTTGGAAAGTTGTGAAAAATATTAATCCAGTTAGGCCTTTTCTTTTTATACTGGGGTGTTTGCCTAGTAATGATTGAATGCTGTCAAGGTTTGTATCAGTATTTTGCTTGTTGTCACTCATAGTGGACATTAAATCTCTGTATGGTATGAAATCTCTCAGTTTTTAGGGTATTCTTTTAAGTAAGACAGAGATTCTTCACTAGTGCTTTTGCTTCACTATGAGACTTTTCTATTGGTACTAGAAAAAAATTATATGGATGCTCTGAAAATATTAATCGATGTATGCAAAATGAAATAATACTACTGATTAGTAGGAATTTTTTGTCTGTTGAGTAGACTGAGTTTTTAATAGGTTTTGTTGGGTTTTTTTGTAGGCTGACCAAGGTCCAAATGCTTGTGAATGTCATGTTTGTAAACAAGAAGCCTCAGGACTTACAGTCTCTGCACTTGCTACTGGACGCCTGCCTGCTGGGCACCAGTTTATGAATACTGAAAAACCTGCACATCCTGCACTTCATCTTTACCCTCACATCCACGGGCATATACCATTGCATACAATTCCTCATCTGCCTCGTCCACTTATCCATCCCACCTTGTACACTGCTTCTCCCTTCACACACAATAAGGTAAGCCTGACCAAGGAGATGGATGCATCCCCATCCCAGGGGAAATTCTGTACAGCTGCATAAACCAGCATGACTGAGTATCAGTGAAACAATGAAAAGTTGTTCCAAATTGTGGTTTGGTTATAATATTTCTTTTGCAAGGAATGCTGAGGGGCAGGGAGTGAGATTGAGAACTGCTGGAAGGTTTGTACAGAACGGCTGAGGGTATTTTTTCATCAGGAAGACTGATAATGTCTTCACTGTGATTAGGAAGCATGTTGAGTCAAATGAGGCTTGCAAGGTGGAAGCAGTGATGGATCTTCAGTCAGTGTAAGAAAACTAATTGTCTTCATTTTATATGTATCAGAAAAATTTAGTATTCCATTTTGGCAATAATATTCTGAGATTTGTAATTAAAAATTTTTGTGAATTCCTCTCCTTTTTTTTTTTTTTGGTTGGGATTTGTTGGGTTTTTTTGAGCAAAGACATAGGAGTCTTATTTCATATTTGTAAGGGGTTTTTTGTCCTTCAAGAGAACTTGTGTTTCTGCAGGTTCTGCAAAGTTCTTTTGACCTTAAACTCGTAAATAATAAACAAGAGAGAAAGGTGTGGAACAAGAATTGGGACCAAGTGACAGCTTTTCAGAAATATGAGTTAAACCCTAGCCTCCCTGTTCATGGGGATGCTGTTTCACATATGTTTAAAGCAGCTGAACTGTGGGTGATGCTGAGAGGGGTAAAAAAAAAAGCCTCTGTCATTAGGTACATCCTTGTCTTCTCCTGGTCTGATCCACTGGTCAAGGTTGCAAGGAGAGTAGAATAATCCATCAAGATGACTCTTACTTGCTCTTTTTATCCTTCTTAGCATCCACTTTGGGTTTCCTGTCTTGGGTGTCCCTTCTGTTCCATAGCTGCAATGTGCCAGCAACAGCCCATTGCTGTTCTTTTGAGACCATGTTAAGTATTTCTTTGCACCCATGTAGTCAAATTTTCTTCAATGCAGGTTATTCCAGCCCCTCCCACCTTCACCATTAGGCAGATAATGAAAATCCTTCTTTATAAAAAAGGGAGACTATGTATTCAAGTAGTTTGTTTGGCCATGAGTCTAATGTCTGAAAGGTCTTTGGACTCAACTGATATTTTTAATATCTTTATCTATAATATCTCTATCTACTTCTGCATAGCTTTTAATTTGCATCAAATCTAGTATAAAAAGAGAAAAAAAGCTGCTTTTCCTTTTTAAAGGTAGCAGTATTTGAATATAATGTTTATGTTGCATGAGGTCTCTGGGAGAAAGGTAATTTTAGAATGTGTAAACAATTTCAGCCAGAAGAAATTGAGTGAGCCCAAACAACTTGTCTCTATAAAATGAGAAAAAATGTGTGCTTCCTTTTCTTTTTCCCCCACTTGGTTCTTAAAAGGAAGGGGTGTATTCCTTGCTTGTTAATTTTAAGTTAGGAACCACTTAATACTTGAAAATTAAAGGAAGAAAATAATTAGCTTTTGTTTTATGTGTTTTGTTTCTCTTTCTTTTGTCCTTATTTTCAATGCTGAAGTGTTTGTAATCCCTTTTTCACAATTGTGTTCTGTGGTAATGATTGTCATGTCAGAGAAGTTTAATTTCTTTAGGCAGCTCATGCTTTGAAAGGTAGTAATTCCTAGCAAGTTCTAAATTCATACAAATACTGGTTTTAATTATATATTGACACAACTATTTTTTGAGACTTGGGTATTTTATGTTCATCAGTTAGTTGATTCTAAAAGCAATGCTTTGTGAGTGTAAAATATACAGATCGACATACAATCTGTCTAATATGTTATATGCATTATAATTATCAACAAATCAGCCTTTTTATCTTTCTGGGAAATAGTGTCTATTATACTTTTGATAATGCTTTTTCCAATTAAAACACTATGATTTGAATATTGCTATTGGAGTGACTGTGCAAGCAAACAGAATATTAATGGGGAAGATATTCTGTCTTTTTGTTGTAGGCATTACCACCAGCTCCAGTTCAGAATCATACAAACAAGCATCAAGTATTCAATGCATCTCTCCAAGATCATATTTATCCAAGCTGTTTTGGGAGCACTCCAGATTGGAATAGCTCTAAATTTATAAGTCTTTGGGGTTCAGAGGTGATGAATGACAAGAACTGGAATCCTGCTACATTTTTGCCTGACACAATTCCTGGTGAGGGTTTGTTGCTACTTTATACTGACTAGTTAAAAGCCTTATGTTTTATGTTTCTTTTCAGGACTGGTGGATTTTATCACCATGGTTTTATAACATGGGATTCTGGCAGATTTGCTGCCACTTCTACTCCAGTTGAGCAGAAAATTGGAAAATAAATTCTTATGTACTAGGGAGAAGATGCTAAAGGCAAACAAATAGCACGCTGGTTTTCACCTGTGGTCATTGTAGAGTTGTTTGTCTTCAGAAGTTTAGTGTTGTAAAGGAAAACTTAAATAACTTCTAGACTTCTCCACAAAAGCCTGCCTTATTCCTACAGGGTAGTAAGAGCACTGGTAACAAGGCACTGTGTCCTACTTCTTACAATGCACACAGATAACCACATTGTCACTGAGAAAAAGGCTCAAATCAAGAAAAAGATTAACTTAAGCCAAGAAGCATTTGGAAATCCTAATGGTTAAAGTGAAAGAGAATAAAAGGAAAATTAGAGAAATCTTTCCATTCGCATCCTAGCAAATACTAAAAAGCTGTTTTTATTTTTTGTCTTGTATACAAAAGGAGGCTTGGGGGTTTTGCGTGTTGGCTTTCTTTTTCAGACTCATGTGCTGCTAAGTTGTTGAAGCTACTACAGTGATATTTAAAAAGAAAGGCATTAAAAACATCCAGAAAATTTCCCCAGTGGGACAGCTCATCCATTTACAAATGTAGTTGTGGGTAGCTATTCCAACAGATGGTTGGTGGCAGACTCATCTGGAAGGTCTATCACAAAGGTGTTTCTGTTAACTGCAATACAAATAAATAAATAAATGGTTTATAATTTTATATTGATAAATGGATATGTTGTTTCATCTTACAATTTTGTCATGGCCTACTTGGATTTCAGATAGTGGATATTATATCTTTAGCATGTTAAAATGTTGTCAAGTTGAAATTTTTCAATTATAAATGGATGAAGATACCTGTAGCACATGTAGTGCTTGTTAACACATTTAGTGACATTCTTAGAATTCTGTCTTCAGGGTTTGTGATTCTGCTCTGATACTTCCCAGCACATTTTGTTACACCTACATTATCTGGGAGGATGGAGAGGGAAAGGAGAATTCCCTTCACTAATCCTACTAATCCAACATTAACAATATATCCTGTGTCTGCATCTGAATTATTGAATGTGTAATTTAAATCCTATAAAGACACTTCAGTAATTATGTGATTCTTAATTACTCTGTGTTTCAATTGAAGGGAGTGATATATTAGCACCAGCACTCTCAGAAATAAGACCCGAAGCACTTCCTACTACATCTAGCAATGAAACAACAGCAGTTACTGACAGCAAAGAGAAAAAAAATGCTGCAAAGAAGAAATGTCTGTACAATTTCCAGGATGCCTTTATGGAAGCTAATAAAGTTGTCATGGCAACCTCTTCTGCCACTTCTTCAGTCTCCTGCACAGCAACTACAGTGCAGTCAAGCAGCAACCAGTTCAAAGTATCATCCAAGAGACCTTCATCGATAGGTAAGGATTTGTAACTCACATACAGCTTCAGTAACTGGCTCAAGTACATGTAGCTAACTATAAGGATTTATATAAGTGTTTAATTTAGTAAAATCATGCATCTTGATGATTTTTTTTAATTGCTGTTATTATTCTTGAGGTAGTCTCTGTCTGGATTGAAGTCTTCTGGATCGAAGAACTTTGTATGACCTTGATGTTAGGGTTGGAAACTGGTAATGGAAATTAGTTGAAATACTGCTGGTTTTTATAGAAGCTGAGAATATACAGTGCTCTGTATGATTTTATGGATAGTTTATGGGGACTTAGTAATTATTTTTAACTGTAGGTGGTTTCTTTTTTCCCGCCAATTTAGGTGAAGTGTTCCACAATATTAATAAAGAGGATCATAGACATTCTGCACCAGTTGCACCACGAAATAGTCCTACCAGTTTAGCATCCCTTCCTTCACTGTCACTGTCTCCTGCTGCACTGTCTCCAGCCTCCACACCACATCTTCCAAACCTTGCTGCTCCTTCTTTCCCCAAAACTGCTGCAACAGCCCCTGGATTTGTGGATCCTCATTCAGGTCTTTGTCCTACTACAGTTGCACCTCCTACTTCAACCACAGACAGCTCTGTAAGTGCCCCACCAAGTGTCTGCAGGTAAGTTTGTTGTTATTCTTGCCATTCTTTTTTATTCAGTAGATAGGAAATGAAAATACTGATACCTCTTCTCCTTTGCCACTGGTTGTAGTGTGAAAGCTGTGTTTGTGTTCAGCAAATGAAGCCAAGTGCAGACACTTAGTATTTCGCTTGGTGTGAGACTTCACAAATATGATTTCCATTGTGCAGTCCAGTTACTGAATTTAGAGGCTTGAAAAGAAATGTTTGCACACTTCTAGAAATATTGTCTGGGATATACAAATCAAACTGTTCTTCCTTACTCTAATTACTGGTTAATGATGCTGCTGAGACGCAGACCTCTTGTTTTCTGTCATTTTGGCATTACATGGCAAGCAGGAGTGGAAAGCTGTGAAGACCTTACTCTGTAATTTAGCTCAGAATATAAAGAGGTCATACATGGTCTTGAAACCTGCCATGTAGTGACATGTTTTCCTGACTGCACTTTAGGCTTCTCAGATATAACTCCTACCACTTATACAGTGGTTTTAGCGTGGAAGGGATGTTGTGATTTCTGAAGATTTTCAAAGGTCTTGGAGGTGGGAAGCATTTTGGTGGAGCTGTCTTCTGGTAATGTTATGTACTGTGGCAGCCCTTTGATGTGTCTGAAGGGTGGAGGCATAACAGAAAAGGAGTTGAGTCATTGCTCTGAGCTCTATGACCTTTGGGGCTGTGATCATGGATGGTATCAATGTAGTCTCCTGGCTGCTATAAGTTTTTGGAAGATGGTGTGAGATTTAGTTAGGGTTTGGTAAATACTTCTAAAAATGTCCTTGTTTCTGTTACCAACTGGTTTTATTGATGATGTCTCAAGATAAGTAACTGTTCTTTCATACTTGAGAAATTATCACAGTTTTGTAAAGAATTTTTCTTATGTAGTGCAGGGACATAATTGAATATGACACAGTAGAAATCCAACTTTTTATCATTGTTTCCAGGTGCTAATGTGATATTTTTTGTTTGGAAAAAAAAATGAACTGAGAGAGACCCAGAAGCAGTGATTGCAATCTGGGAAGGGAGAGTGAGGTTAGAAAGCAGATTTATACATATTCTGTAGATAAGGCAGAATATGGGCTGTTTTCACCTTTCTAACATAAGAACAAAGAAATACTAATGATAGACAAGAAAGGGGATTTTTTTTAATGCTACTTTCTTTTGGAGCAAAATCACCTCTGTTTTAGAAGACCTGGGCAGTAGAAATGTTGTGTGCAGTTACACAGAGCTCTGGGGGAATCAAATGCTGTGTACCTGCTTATTGAAGAGATGTGCCAGTATTCCCCCTTCAAAATCAAGTTGCAGACAGGGTAATGGAAACTTCTAGGTTTTAGCTGACACTGAATTTTTTATTTAAGTCAAGAGCTTGAAAATATATCTAAAACCAGGAGATTTGCAACTGCATTTGAAACCTTCTTGATGTCACAAATGGTGAGAAGGGCAGCAGTTTCAAAACTATTCCATTTAAAAAAGCTAGTCAGTACTTCTGAAATACTTTACCTGTTTAAAGCCAGGAAGAGCTGTTCCAAAACTCACTCTCTAGTAGGCATGCTTGTTCAGGGCATCACTGAATTTGGTTCTTATAGATGGCTTTCCTGTGTATCATTTTATCCTGCTGCTTGGTTTCAAATGTCTCCATTTTTAAGTTAGTGGATGAAAGCTTTAGGATGACTGATATCCCTGTTCGAGAACCATTGTTCCTGTTAGAGACAGGAACATGTATACATTTCTCTATTTTTAAATAATGATAATAATATTGTTGTTGTTATTGGTTATTATTATTATTATGCCTTATTTATTATCATTAGGGTTTTATAAGCTTTTTTTTTTTTAATTGGACACAGTGACCCTGATTGTGAGGGCCATCGCTGTGAGAACAGTAACACGTACGATCATCAGCAGTATGATGGGGAGGAGAGCCAGGATGAAGATAGCTGCTCAGAGCATAGCTCCAGTACCTCAACTTCCACAAATCAGAAGGAAGGAAAATACTGTGACTGCTGTTACTGTGAGTTCTTCGGCCATGGAGGAGTAAGTTTTTGTATTTTAAATTGCTTTTGTTTGCTTTTTTGTCACTTACTCATCATAAGGTTGCGTGTGATTTATCAGACTACATCTTAGGGGATGGCATTGGAACTCACTCAAGAGGTTGTAAAAGGAGTTGAAAACTAATTTTCCTCTTTGAAATGAAGGATTGAAATAAACCTTTCCAGTTCAAAGCATTTAAGAGCAATAAAAATGACTAAAAGATTTAGGAATCAACTGACTTGGATAATAGATGCCATGTTTGACTGAAACTGCAAACAGGGGCATTGAGCCGTTTAAATAACTTTGCAAAATTAATTTGCTCCTTTGTAGTACTGTAGTTACAATGAATGTGATGAGGTTGGGTAAAAGTACCCTTTATATAGGATATTAGTTTAAATCTTTACAGCAATTTATGAGCTAGTCTGCTAGCTGTAAAAATAACAGTCTTCAAAGTATTCACTTTATTCCAATTCTTTAAAAAGGAGAAAAAAAAAAAGAAACTCTAGATTCTTAGCTGAAATATAACACATTATTTTTTTCTTGTAAATCTGTGTGTGGCCTGTTCTAATAATCAGTTTACTGGTAAAATTTGAGTCACTGGCATTTTTCCCATTTGAAGTAAAAGCTCAGCTTATTTGCCATGTGTTCGATCAGGTCAGTTTCATCTTAGTGTTTCAAGTGAATTAAAAAGGGGCCAGGGAAGGCATCCCATTTCTCCTTGAATGCTCCCACCATATCCATGCTTGATTTGTGTTTGATGGTTACCTGACTGCACAGTAAGTTATTCATTTTGCTGAAGTGGCAGAATGTGACAGGATTTTTAAGTTAATAGGCTTTGTTTTGCTGGTTTAGTGAGTTGAACTGGGGGTAGCTGTGAACAGATGGGCACCAGGGCTGGTACAGGAGCAGAGAGGGTAAGGCATCAGGAGGGAAGAGATTGGAAATACAGATATAGAACATGATGCAAGGATTCCACTTGCAGCAGTGTTGAGTTATTCACGGGACTCTGCTGGAGGGTGGGCTGGCAGGCTTCAATGCAGGATATCCAGCCCTTCACTGGTACAGCCCAGAGGCCTGTGTAGCTCAACCTCTGAAACAGATTTCATGGGAAATAAAAACAGAGCCAGCGTCTGCTCCTTTGAAATTTTCAAATACAGCTTACCAATCACAAGAGAATATGGAAATAAAAGTCACTGTATTTTTTCTTGCTTTTAAAGGTTATTTCTTTGTCTTCTTACTCATGCCATCCTCCTCAAGATCTGCTGTTCTTTCAATTGGAAAATGTAGTTCAGAAGCCAGCACCAAGTGTGGCAGATCTGTTGCCTGTTAAATAGACTTTAGGTTCACATAGAAACAATGAGCTTGATAGAGGTTTGGACCTCCTGTGTTATTTGAAGGCAGAGTATTTTGGTATTTCAAAATCTCAAAAGCATTAAGTCAGTGAAATTTGTCCATTTAGTCACTAAATTTTTGTCGTGTGTCCTTCAGCCTCCAGCTGCACCAACCAGTAGGAATTATGCAGAGATGCGAGAAAAGCTTCGTTTACGTTTAACAAAAAGGAAAGAGGAGCAGCCGAAGAAACCAGATCAGATCTCTGAAAGGGAAAGTGTTGTTGACCATCGAAAGGTGGAGGACTTGCTACAGTTTATAAACAGCTCTGAAACCAAACCTGTGAGCAGTTCTCGTGCAGCCAAGCGAGCCAGGCATAAGCAGAGAAAGGTAAGATATGAAAGTATCTTCGTCCTAGACCTCACACTTTTGAATCTGTGCACTCCCCTCAAGAAGCCACTGTGTACTGATTTATCCTAATGCTGTAACTGTGGTTTGTGGTACGCTGCCAGTTTGTTTTTACACAACTGGCTCACCTGTTCAGGAGTTATATACTCAACTGGGAGGATTCCTGAAAATGCCGTTGTCACGTGTTTCGGTGCAAATCAGCTTTATATTGGAATTCCCCACACTTCCCAAGGTTGGTTATTTCTGAGTATCAGAAGTGTTACCAATTTTATTGTTTTGTGGCATTGACATTTAAAAGTGAGGGAAATTAGAAAGTCAGTGTTTCTGTACTGGGATAATGTTTTGATAAAGTGTCTCTGTAGAAAGCCAGGAAACATAGGTCAGTGCTTTTATGAGAGAGGAAGAGTTGCATTTGGTATTTTTAGAATAATTGCACTGGGCACCTTGCTGTCCTGAGTGACAGAGGTTAAGTGCTGTGCCACGTGATGACACAAAAGGTTATCCTGAGCTGGAGTGGCAAGCAGCAGAGAGGGGGCAGGGAAGAAAAAATTACAGGTTGCTTTCAAATGAAAATTGGCACAAAAGATTTCTGAAAAGCTCCACTGTGTAATAGTGAAATTAATTTTTTTGAAACAGTATTTGCTGAGGATAATACAGAGGAAATATGAAAGGGGAATAACAGAAGAAATACCTTTTTTTAAAGTTGGAACAGTCAGGAAATCTTTTCTTAGAGCAGTTCAAGTATCAGCCCTAAGTATAAAGTTCAAGGCTCAGTGTAATTGGTTGCTGAAGGTTTTTGATTTCTGGTAAGCGTGTTATGTGATCACACTGTAAATATTTTCTTGTTTGTGGATTTTCTTCTGGCATTGCTTCTGCATTCTTTAAAGGCTTCCATGGGTTTGGAAGACCCATGGGTCTTCCATGGGTTTGGAAGATTTAATATTCACAAGTTAAATTCTCTATGTTCATCTTGTAGCACTACTCAGCATCTTGAGGGTTTAGTGGATTACTTATAAATAAAATCAACTTTGTAAAACTTGCAATGGAAAATTCACTTTGCTCATACAGTGCAGTTGGAGTGTAAGTGGAAAATTCCCATAGGGTCATTCTCATGAGTAATTCCCATTTTTGAATGACTTCTGTAACTGAAAAAGTAATGCCATACAGGCACCTCTAAATGTGCAAGAAAATAAATGTTCATGGTTGTTCTCATTGTATGTATTTGTTTCATTTTGTTAATGATGCAAGATCAATGCTGCCCAGCAAAGTTTTAGGCATCGGCAGTAATGGCTGGCAAAATCCCTCATGTCTTTGTTTTTATTAATGAACTAATGGCTGACAATGGAAATCTGCCATCCTTAGGATTTTTGACAACTTCTAATGTAACTATTATTTGCTTAGTGTTTTGGTGCAGAATGTTTTTAATGATTTTTCTTTCTAATGTTCCTGATCTCTGAAAGAGGGCAATTCTGCTACCATAGCAAGAGAACAGGTAAATTGTACAACCTGATGCAAGCTTGAGTTACCTGAGAAACACACGGTCTTTGAGAAGGAAGCTGAATATTTTGTGGCTATGGAAAACTTTGATGTGAAGTTAGGCGTAGCAGCAGGGAAGAGAGGATCAACAGTTGGTATTAACATTAGTCAAATGAGTTAGAGAAACATAAAAAATGTGAACAGAGAAAGGATTGTAATATATTTAAAAGGACAGCTTTTGTATACTTATTTGCTTGCTCTGCAGAGTTACAGATCTAAGTACCTTCATATGTTCACATCCAAGGATTTATAACATTCATAAAGCAAAGTAGTAATAATCTCTAAAACTCTTCATTTCCAAAATATTTGTCACTTTCAATAAACCTATTGTTACTTTGCAGCTTGAAGAAAAAGCTCGACTTGAAGCTGAAGCCAGGGAGCGGGAGCATCACCAGCTGCTCGAGGAGCAGAGGCGGCGTGAGGAAGAGGAGGAGGAGAGACTGAAACAGGAGTTACAGCGGCTCCAGGAGCTTCAGCAGTTGCGGGCTGTGAAGAAAAAGAAGAAAGAGAGAACAAGTAAGGACTGTGCAAAGGCAGAGCTGCTCACTAGGAACTGCCAGGCAGTGAAGGAAGCTGTGCCAAACAGCCCAGAAGACATTCAGAATGGTACCCTTGAGCAATCAGAAAAGATAGAAACCTCAGCTGGTTCACTGTCCCGACATGTGAATCACACAGAACAGAGGCCAGTTCTAGAGACAGGCTGTGAACTGTCCAACCCTGTCAACACTAGAGACTCAAAGCTGCTTTATCAGAAGGAGGGCAGTGTAAAGCAGCATGAGCCCCTCTCTTTTCTGCTTGATATTATGCATCAACATAAAGAAGGAAACAGCAAACAGAAACTAAAACAGATGAGCAAACAGTGTGTTGAACAAGTGAAAAAGCCTGTTGAATCCTCCAAAGCAGCTGAGATCCAGACTAAAGCCAGAAACCAAATAGAATCCAAAGCAAAAGCAGCAGAGCTCCCAACACTTGCAGAACCTAAAAAGGATGAGAAGAAATTAAACAATAACAACAAAAAGCAGTTGAACCATGTAAAGGAAGAGAAAGCACCCGTAACAAGTGAATCCCCATCACCAAGTGAGCAGCAGCAAAATAATAAGCTAATACTTGCAGATTCTCCTCAACCAAAAGGCAAGAACAAGAAAAACAAGAAGAAGAAAGGGGACAAAGTCAACAATTCCATTGGTAAGTGTGTAAGAGAGTTGAAAAACTTGGCTTATGTTCTGTTCTTACCATTTAATTCCAAACATATTTATCTTCAGGCATTCCTGCCAATGTCAATCAGAGAAACTGGAAAACTGGTATCAGGAAAAGACAAGTCATCAGAATTGCAACAATTAAGAGATGGATAGTGTTTTAGTAAAGAATTGTAGGATGCTTTTACAGACAAATGAATAAGGATGTGCTCTAGGTTTTCTAGGGGGTTTTGTCAGTTAGGCTTTCCAGGAGACTGGCTTTCTTTTCTTGCTTAAATATATTGCTTAATTCAATAGTATGTTGAAATCCATTTTGAATTTTCTTTAAAAGCAAGATTGTTTCTCATACAGCACGAAGAGTATAGTATGAAGCTGGTCTTACTCTTTAGGCAAGGGAAATAAGGGGATTCTTCAGTCAAAGAATGGTCTTTCATGTGTGGTCATTCAAGTATGCATTTTTTTCAGTGACAATAATTCCTTTCTTATATTAATTACATCAACAGGTAAATTAATGCGGAAACTAATTTACTTTTTTTTATTTGCCATAGTGAAAAGTTGTAGTGGAATGTTAATTAGTTGATAAAATTGAGTTTGTTCTCCACATTAACTCATTCTAGTCAGAGTTATTTTTATTTCTCAGAAATAATAAAACTGTAGAAGATTGAGTCACGTCAAGCAAGTTGCACTTGAATAATTTTATTTACAACTTATTTTTTGTTCGCCTGAACTCATCCAACAGCTAATACCAGGGCTGAGAAACACACACAGTTCTGGCCCATTGGCTTTGTCAACCCCATAGTCAAACTGCTTTCTCAGGCACCTCTTTATTCCTGCATATCCTGGGTCCCTACTGGGACTACCAGCTGGGATGGCAGCTTTGTGGTGTGGACATCTGTCTGCTTGGAGCACCCAGTCATTCCCCTGGAATCACCTGGTAGCTAACATTACATAAATTCAATGTACACAAGTTCTTGCTGCTGTTCTGGTAAGCACAGGAGACCTTCATGCCTTGGCAGTTTCTGCCAGTGTTCAGAATACTTACTTTTGTTAAGCTTTGTTTACAAAAATATAAAGCTAATTCCTGGTTGCAGGAAGTGCTAGGGATTTTTTTAGTGATTTCATGTTTGGATTGGGTCAGCCCACTATCTTTGTTTTTAAATCTGGTGCCTAATGTTTCCATTCTATGTCAGCCAAGCAGCAGTACAGTATGGAACCATTTTCTCTGACACCTCAGTTCTTGTGCATACTCTGTTGTGGGGTGTTTGGGTTTTGGCTCTTTTAATTTAACAAGAATGTACTCCAATGATTGGAGCAAGACAGAGCTCCAGAACTGGGATTAGAAAGAAGAGACTGGAGACATTTGAAAGAGAAAATATGGGAGGGGGTGTTTACTGTAGGAGAATGCAGGTACCTTCTGCATCTTATCCTCCTCCCTGCCCCCACCATTTTTTTTCTCCTGCTTAAGTCAAAGTATACATAAAATTTCGGAAAGTTAATGTTTACATCTGAAAAAATACAGGGATGTGTTTCTGAATTTGTCAAGAAAAAATTGTGCTGTTCTCTGTAGACTTGGGACTGAGTTTTTACTTTAAGTCGTTCTGACCTGAGGGCTACAAGAAAGATACTGTAATACATGGTTTTTCATGTAGTTATAATTTTTTTAAGATATAGGGTTGATGTACCAAATTAGCAAAGATACAAAAAACTAGGGTAATTGGGAGAACATGAAAAAAGGAAAACAAAGCTAGGGGGTTTTAACTGAGTTTTCAAATGAAGTGTTAAAGCAGTAAATATGCTTTCGGTGAGATCTCTGTTTCTTAAAGAAATTTCTTCTGGCAGAGTATTTTTACTCCTTGTTACTAAAGGGCTGAAGAAAGCTAGAAGTGTTAGGGATGCCCTGTGTTTGTAGGGCTTTCTGCTTCCTCAGAAGTAAGTTGAATAGCAAACACATGAAACTTTTAAAACTGCCACGAGTGTCTTTAGCATGAGTTGTCTATTCTCATCATCTCTAGGATTCTCTAGTCAGGTGTGTACTTGGTGGGTTTGGTTACTTGCTTTGTCACACCTGGTTTTTGAAATGTATTGTAAAGCTGCTTCAGAAATGAGACTGGAATGCATAGGAGACTGGAATGCATGAAATGAGACTGCATGTATATGCAGTGAGAAAAAAAAACTTCAAGAGGAAAATGTTCAAATTGGTTTCTACAAAAATGTGTGGCTTGCAATGCATTTCTTTTTAAAGTCTAAAGGAGAACCATATGCTGGGATAGCACAATATACCAACGGGCTCTGTGGTGACTTCTCTGCTAGAGTTGAGGCCATACAATTCAAGTCATACATTAATGTGTTAAATATTTGGGTTTGGTTATTTTTTTTTAAAGTCTATTTGGTGCTAGCATGAGTTAAACTCTAGCAGACACAGCCTGATCCTCATGTCCCAGAGGGAGTACAGCAACTCTATAACCCAGAAGTTTCCAAGTATTTTTCTTCAGAAATATAGCTTTAAAAATATTTCTAGAACTACATTTTTAGTAGTAAGACCAAAAATTTCAGGCATTAAACAGCTATCTGATTCATCAAGCCCTCTGTATGATTTGGTTACTCTAATGTGCATTCCAGGTTTATGGTACCTTTTGCAGCCCATGCAATTAATGAATTTACTGTTAAATCATCTTTTTTACCAGTGTAACTCCTTCAAGTCTGGGCAGAGATGCTAGTATAGGGGTTTTAAGAAGTGTCTATTTAATTATGTGTGTATTAATTCAGTGTAAATATGAATAATGAATAGTCTGTGAGGTTCAGTCAGTTCTCCAAAGACATCTTTAATGCAGCTTCTTCCTCTTTCCTTCCTGCTTCCCCATGGAATCTAACATTGTGCCATCATTTTTTCTATGTAGATGATGTGTTTCTTCCCAAAGACATTGATCTAGACAGTGTGGAAATGGATGAAACAGAACGAGAAGTGGAGTATTTTAAAAGGTAAAGTGCTGTAATCCCTGTGCATAATGCTGATGTTGCTTCTTTCCATGTGTCATGGTTGTAAAGCAAGCAAAAACAACCCCACAGCAGCCCCCAAGTTAATAACTAACTCCTGGCAGAAAAGCCTGTGTTGTAACACATCAAATCCTGTTACAGCTGACATTCCGAAAACTGTAACAATCACCAAAGCTGTGATCTGTGGGCACAGCTTATGGCTGAATAGCACAGATTCAGAAGCCAGTGCCAGAATGATCTGTGTGACCCCTAGGTACTCATCAAGGCCTTCAGAATATTCTCAATTACATAATTTGTGTGGATATTTCTTAGCCACACAGGTCAGTTACTGATAAATATTTTTATTTTTTAAAAAAAGTTATTAGGTTTAAGTTTCCAAACAGATACTTCAGAAAGGCTTGATTGTTTTGTTATATTCCTTGTTTACAGAAGCTGTTAGTTGGGAATTGTTTACTGTACATTAAGCAGAGATGTAGAACTGTGGGGTAGTGTCTTACACCAGACTTTTAAGGGGAGATGCTTATCTTGGAATCATAGAATGGTTTGCATTTGAAAGAACATTAAAGACCATCTTGTCCCACCCCCCCTGGCATGGGCAGGGACCCCTTCCAGTAGAACAAGTTGCCCAAAGCCTCATTCATCTCACCTAGTACAGTGACAGTAAAAGAATAATATAAATCTGTGCTTGTGAAAGTTTTTTCTTCTGGACTTTTTGGTTGATTTTGGGATTTGTGCATCATAATGAGAGTTGGACTCAAAGATCCTAGCCCTTCCTACTCAGTCTATTCTGTGATATTAGTTACCTCTGAATTCCTCAAATATGAGGAGACATCTCATGTTTAAACAGTGTAGCACATGTTCTTCCATAATACTGAAATCTATTTGAATTTGTTCTCCAGTAGTTTGGTTGTGCTGGTTCCCCATGAATGCATCTAGTGAGCCTTTCACTATGGTAGCCAAATCTGTAATGGGCACAAATAACTTGGTTTCCTGCAATTGAATAATTTAGGACTCAACAGTAGTATTTCCCAAAGCAACACAAGCCATTTGTTACAAGAAGGGGCTTTCAGTATGGATTTCTTTTCTAAATTCATGTAGTTTTCATAGCCTACATGCCTGGGATGTAATGTGTGTCTGGGTCTTGGAAGGAACTGAGTACAACTCCTGCTTATTATTGCTACAAAACGCCTATATCTAATTACTTACGTGCAAGACAATGAAATTGTTGTAGGTACATGGTCTGTAGTCTTAAAAATTATTTTTCTGAATGGTGCCAATTAAAGGATTGTTTTAAAAATCAAAATGCAGGTTTTACAGGTGAAATATGGCATGTGTTAGATCCTGCTAATGTTGATACAGTATAAGCCTTTGTTATGGAATATTCTTACCTTCCTTCAAGTTTGCATAATCTTCAGTAAATGGAGAATTTCTGTTCATCAGTTATTTACTCTCAATTGAATGAATGAAACAGTGTCTTACATTTGCAGAGGTGCAGTTGAATTTTGGGAACAAATTTGTCAAATGTTATCCAACTGAAGCGTTAGCACTTTAAAGCCTGCTGTTTGTAATCTCTTCACTAATTGGTGGAGTCTACTCCTTTACTGTCATCTGTAAGGAAGTGTGAGTAACTGTCTAGGTTTTTACAAATACCTGTTTAGAAAAGGTGTCTGAAAAGCCCTGATAGGTGCTCTTTTAGGGGACAAAACCAACTACTTAATGCCATTAAGGCTCCTTTAATACCTAGGTAGGTTCTCTACCATTTGGTAATGCCCAGCATAATACTTGGAAGGCAAGTAGCATGGCTTGTTCTAGTAACCCTACATGGCAATGAGCTACAGGCTGACTGAATCAATATTTTTCACTTGGAGTTCATTCATCATCTTCTCTTCATGTTTTGTAGTGGTATAATAGATGAATATCTTAATTACACCCTGACATCATGATTAATATTGCATGCTGCTTCTAACCAGCACAGAAAGAAAAAAATAAGTCTGACTATAGTCTTCCACTGTACCTGTTTAATTGTGCTCCTTCTGACTGCCCTCCTTTTTGGCTTTCAGTTGTTACAGAAGCAGTGTAACCTTCTGTACAGAGAGAGGTTTGCACTGTTTTGATGCAGTCATGCAGCCTTTAGCCTCACCAAGCTGCACCTTGCCTCAATAAAGTTCTTCAGATCAGAGTAACAGTCCCTGAAAGGCCTGCATGTGGCAACTTTTTCCAGAGTTATTCCATAAACTGTGGTCAGTGCAAGCAAATAAGAGGATTTTTGTTCTAGGAGTGTTTTTTCCAGGCATGTGGGCTACTTATCTGCTGTACTATAGAGACCTCCTTTCCCTAGATCTTTTGTCTCCATGTCCTTTTTTTAAGAAGAGAAGCAGCAGTGTCCCGTGCCATTGGTGATGCTGCTTTACACACCATCTGCCACTCATTCTTACCCTTTCAAAATTTTTCATGGGTACAGCAATACCATTTCTGTTTCTAGTTGACGTTTAACTTGCTTCTGTGCTGCTGAATGTGCAGCATTCTTTGCTACCTCCTTTGCTTTATTCTTATAGTGCAGTGGTGTTGAAAGTAACTGTTTTATTATGTATTTGAGTGATGGACAAGTGATTTTTTTTTAATGTATAGTTTTGTCTTTCTGAATGAGAGCTTATCTCCAAAAGAGGGATATGTGTGGATTGATTTTAATTATACTGGTTTCACATTATCACTTTTCTTTCTTTTCAGATTCTGCTTGGATTCTGCCAGACAGACAAGGCAGAGACTTTCCATCAACTGGTCCAATTTTAGCTTAAAAAAAACCACCTTTGCTGCACATTGAAATGACACAATACAGGGAGGGAACCCTGCAGGAATCGATGAACGACAACTCCACTTACCTGTCCTGCTGTGCTGAGAGCTTATCTGGTCTTGAGCCAGTGCTGCCTTGCCTTGTCCCCAGTGCTGTGTGGATCTGCACTGAACCCTTTGGCCTGATAATTCTTGCGGACTGAAAAATTGCCACTTTCTACCTGAATTTGTTAGCTTGTGTGCTTGTAGTCTGTGAGTGAGACTTACTTGATTGTAGCTGTATGCTGTTGGAGTTGGAACAATAGCTCTTTTCCAGCTCCTTCTGAATGCCTTGGCCTCAGAGACTTTAAATTGCTTAGGCTTGGGTGGAGGCCAAAATACTAGATTGCATCATCTGCAGTGGCTCCTGTCACTTCTGCATCTAGCTATGTTTTGTCATTCTGACTCCTGACAAAGGAATGGACCTAGTCAGTTGTGCTTTCATCTGCTCCAGAACTCTCCTGACATGACTTCATGAAAAAGAGGCTCTTATGGGACAAGTATTCCCTCAGTTCTTTCACAATCTACTGTTTAAGAGTGTACAAGTTACGCTATTTGTGTTTTGATTTTTTTCTTCCTGACTTGTAGCCAGCTTGTGTAAGAATACTTGCAGAATGAGAAAATTTAAAAAAGAACAGTACTCACACTATCAAATCTGTTATAGAGTGTATAATTGTATTAACACTGAAGCCTAACTGGCTACTTTTTTAACATATTGTTAAGTAATATTAAAATCATGTCTTTCTTTTTGAAAGATGGAATACATTAGTATGGCAGATGACTTATGTCTTGCTTTTTTCTGCGTGGGTGGGGAAAGGGAAGAAAGAACCATACCAAAAAGTTTTGTCAAATGAATTTCAGCTTGTGTCAAAATTGGTCAGTGAAGACTTATCAACTTTAATATATTCTCTGTTTGCCAACTCACATGATAGGAAAAACTACCTGCTAGAGCAAGAAAGATGCTTCCTGATTATTGGAACTAAGTTTTTGTGAATTACCGTTATGTTCCTATTTCAGTGGATGATTTGTGAGCAACAAGGTAATACAGAAATTTCCAGTTTAATAGCAGTGCAATAGTGAAGTGGGTAGGTTCATTGCTGCTGTCAGGTAAATGGTTAACAATATAGTAGTGGTTTGCAGTTCCATAGTATGCCCAGTGAGAAAGAAGATGGGTGATTTGGGAGTATGAACTGTATAAAGATAGCACACTTGTAGAAGTTCTCTGATACTCTGTTCAGAATAGAGACAGGAGAAGCTTTTTTACTTCTAGATGACCATACCCAAATTGTAAGGCAGTCGTCTTCTTTTTTTTTTTTTTTTTTTTTTTTGGTTAAGAAAATGCATCTTCCACTCAGCATATATTTAATGTCCTTTCCCAGAACTGTTGCACAGTTGTCTTTCTTCTACTTGTTAACACATTTTTTTCTGTGATCCACCCCCTGGGCTTGGGACTGAATTGCAAGACACAATGTCATTACACTCAGCTTGGGACTTGGGAAGGTTTGACAGATGATTGCTTTCATGTCCCCTGTGAGGCGTGGATGTAGCAGGATTGGGTTGGCTGCACACCACTGAAATATCCACAGCTTCACATACCTCTTTTTTGTTCTGGAGCTCCTATCCCAGTGTGTGCTCCTGGTGCAGAATATAGTTGCTCAGCTTATGCCCAGCCATTGTAGGTAAAGGAACCCTTAGTCTCCTCTTGCAGAAGAGATTTTGGGAACAATACCTGTCTTCAAAATATAGTTCAGGGACATAAAAGGGACATCTTCTATTATTCTTCTTCAGAAAAAAAGTTGAGGAAGGGATTAATATCTTAGACTCACATTTTTTTGGCACTGCAGTGTTTGTCAATGGATTTGTTTGCTTGTGCTAGAGGAATGGCAGCTCAAACCTAAAAGGTAATATCCATGCCACTCAGCACCAGTTGTCCCAGCAAAACTAAAAAACTGTGTGCTCTTGAAAACACCTGCATCAGTGGAAAAGGATGAGCTTTGTTTCTTGGGAGTGTGGAGGCTTGCATCTGTTGCAGCCTGAGTTAGATCTTAGTTTTATATCTATAAATAAAATGTTACTGGAGAGTCTCCTCATGTGGAGCAGTGGCTGGGGAAGAAATTGCTGTTAAAACAGCAGAAGCTGGAAGCGTATGTGACACCCAGCTTCTGAGACTTTTTCAGTTCTAAACCATAACACAAGATGGCAGTGCATGTCATCACTTTGGCAAGGATCTCAACAAATTGAGACCTGGGCTGGGAAATCTGTTTGATGTCACATGGGTGAATATTGTTGGAGATCACACCTTCTCTAGAGTTGGAATACTTTGAAAGTACTGAGATTTTTAATGGTGCTAGAAAACTCATAGCATTTGTTTTCACTAGGAATTAGATAAGAAAGTTGGTTTTATTCTCTACTAACAAAGCAGTTTAAATATTGACATGATTATGACTGCTTTCCTTTTTTTTTGAGATCTTGGGTGCAGACAGCAGAAGTTGTACTTTTTGCATTTGAGGAATATATGTATGTATTTGTAATATCCTTCAAAGATATTTGCCATGTGCTCCATCATGGTGTAGTGGTACACGAGATGTGCTCCTGCACTCTAAACAGAAAGCACCAAGAATGAGTCTCCTTGGATTTGAATGAGTCTCCTTGGATCTGATGTTGTGCCCCTTGAAGAGAAGTTAAAGGCAAATCATACTTTTTTATAATAATTGCATAATTAGGTGAAGATAAGCATGGTTTAGTCTGGGAGATTTGAGGGGAAGTTGTAGCCAGGTGGGGTTGGTCTCTTCTCCCAGGTAACCAGTGACATGGTAAGAGGTGATGGCCTCAAGTTGCATCAGGGAAGGTTTAGGTTCAATGCTAGGAAATATTTATTCACCGAAAGAGTGGTCAGGCATTGGAACAGGCTGTGAAGGAGATGGAATGACCACCCCGGAAATATTCAAAAAATGTGTGGATGTGCCACTTGGGAGCATGGTTTAGTGGTAACGTGGCAGTGATTGGATCAAGGTTGGACTTGATGATCTCTGAGGTCTTTTCCAAGCAAAATGATTCCATGAGTCTATGAAAAGTACTGGCTTCTGTTCTACCACTTTGTGGCCTTGGGCAAATGCATTCGTTACTGTTACTCCATTCATAAAATGGTTTTATTGAGGATTTGCTGAATTATAAGCTTGTTTCTTAATGCCTAAATTAAGTAGCTATGTGAAGTCTGTTGAGGTTCAACTTATTGGAAGCATAAATCATCCTCATTGGTATTTGTGTAGTTCAGATAAAATACATTTCAAGCTAACTTTGAGTAGAGGAGACCTCTGTAAATGATACATCATGACTGAGTAAGTTAAGGGTTCTCATGAGAGTTGAAGGGGGAAATAATTCCAAGTTTGAGAGTGGCCTGCTTTGATAGCTGTAGTGTAGCTTATGCCCCTATTCCTTACTGGCTTCAACCTGTATGAAAGATGGAATCTAAGTTCTGGAGGAGGCTGGTGACACATGTATTTTGTGCCTGTCTGCTGATACCAGTGCTGCTGCTGAATCTGAGGATGTGGTGCTGTCAGGCATTTCCTTAATGGAAGAGGGCACAACTGCACAAAATGTGTCTGTCTTGAACTGTGTTGATTTTGGAGGCTCTAAGACAACTCTTAAACAGGGATGTCTTATTTCTGTTTGGCATTCATTACTGCTGCTTCCTGAGGTAATGTAACTTAGAGTTCAGAAATCTTCAGCATGTCTTTTTGGTGTGGTATCAGTGTTACCTAAAACTGTGCAGCTGAGGTTCTGCTTGCTGGCAGCACAAATCTCACCATAGACTGAAAAGAAGATTCATGTGTTAAAAATTAATTCATGTAAGCGGCTGTTGAGTGTGTAGGCGTTTGTTGTGCTCAGTGCTGTTCAAAAAGGCTTTGCAAGTTGCCTTCAGTTTCAGAGAAAGATTAGCTTACCTTCACTTTAGCATGTTGTATCATAATGGAGAAATATAATGGTTACTGGAGTAAATGTTTACATTAATATTTACATTGACACACATCTCCAGTACAAATGAAGGTGTGTGATATGCAATTGCAGAAGCTATTCTAAAAAAAATCTCTGCTTGCTGTGTTGTAACATACATCTGAGCAAGATGAGGTGTGTGGTATCTTTGTTGTCTTTGGCTCTTTCTGTTTAAATCTCCAGGAAATCTGAAGACTCAAACCTTTAAAAGGGGAATTCTCTGAAGTGAAGTCACAGAAGTGTTGATTTGAGATTCTCCTTTCTTCTTCCTGCCACCAGAAAAGACCTCTAAGAAGAATTCCAATTTTCCAGATTTTCAATGCCTTCCTCATGGACAACAATGTCTGTCAGCTGTTAACCCTGTCTGTCACTTTGTTAATCATAAAAATATTGTATTTTGTACTGTTGCTACAAGTACCTGATGTAAGGGAACTGACATTGGAAAGATGATGTTTTTCTCTTCTGTTCTCTAGTAGCAATGCCAACCCTTTTTTGGGGGCGTGGGGGTGGGTAGGGGGCTCATTTCTCTTCTTCACAGGTCTGTGCTTTTAGTTTCAGCTTTGCTGCTGCCTTTAGGAGAGTTGGGCCCCTTCTAGCTCACTGGTTAGAGATTTGAAAGAAATTCATTGATGTACTCTGGATCTACATTTCAACATTCCCATGTTGAAAAACATGCCAGGTAAACCTGTGTTTTCCTGTAACTACTTTTGAGTTTTTACGGGTTTGCTTATAGAGATCATAAGTATAAATGGGATTTTAAAATGGGTAGTGTCAATTTCTATCTCTCTAAAAAACCAAAAGAGTTATATTGATTGTGTCGTCTCTGATGGGTTCTTCTCAATTTAGAATGGCTTGATTCAAGGGTTTTCACACTTGATTCAAGGTCCATAGCCTTTAACATTGCTCTTTTATGAGAAATATGCAGTCTTTTTTTGTGTTGTTAATGGCTCCTTGGGCAGAGTTTCCAGGAGAGCAGAGGGTGTGTGCTCTGGGTGTTTAACCTACCTTTTCCTTCCAGTATGTCCATGTTGCAGAAGTTCAGCAGTCCACAAATCTGCATAGAGGGAGCTACTGGACACTTCTAGAAATTGCCCAAATACAAACCCTCTGCCAGTGAGGAGTGTTTGGGAATCTCATATCCCCTCTTAACCTCCCTTTCCTTGACTGTTTTATTCTGGAAGCTGAACAGAAAATTAAAATGAAGATCTCAGATACCCATTGGCTGACAATTCCAGACTCATTAACTGGCAAGGAGATTGTGACAGTGTAATGTAAGTAAATAATTCTTACATCCAGTTTGCTGTCCATGAAGAGAGGAGGCAGTGGGCAGGTGCAATATCTGTGAAAAAAGAGACATGTAGTATTAAATGGAAGAATAAATAAAAATCTATACTGATGTACTCACAAATAATTATCACTGATAGTGCATAAACTAGCATGCATTCCACACAAAGTATGTCACTCAACCAGCTTACACAAGTTTGATTTTTCTGAGGCAAAGATGTCTGGGCTTATTTTCCCGTTCTGATTTCCCTTAAACAGCCTATTCACTCAAATCAAGTTGCTACAATGGCTTGTGCTGGTTTAGGAGGAGCCAGAGGAGTTGTATGCAGGCAACATGATGTTGGCCAAGATTGTTTTGCTTGAGGCTGTAATACAAGATTTGAATCCAGGGGTTTGGAGTAGAAAAGCTGCAATGCCAAACTCATTAGACCAGATGAGTGTATTGCTGCCTGCTGTTGCTTCAACAGACTTCATGCTTCAATCCACTCATCTGTGTCAGCTCTTGGGAGACTGGTTCAGCTGGAAACCTATAAACAGCAAAGCCCTCTTCTTCCTAGAGGAAAAAACATAGGAATCAAGTCACTTGAAGTCAAATATTTGACCATACATACCTTGTCTCATACAGTCTGTCTTCAAGATCTGATACAAGTTTTTGTCCAGCTATTGCTTGATCACTAAATAAATTCCACAGTATTGCTAAAGGCAGTTAAATTAAGGTTTTTATGGTTTTTTGGATGGTTTTTCTATTAAGTTGAGGGCAAATTAGATATAACCGACTTGCAAGAGAGGTCCTCTCAGGACAGTCTTAACAGAATAACAGGGAGAGTGAAGTTTTAACATTACATCAGCCTCTTCACTTACATATATTGTTTGTATCAGGCTGTGAGCTCTTTGGTGTTGTAAGTGAAATTTCAAGGCTGGAAGCAGAGCCAGAGTTTTGTAGAATTGCTGGCTGAAAGGTGTGATGGGTAGAAGTATTGAAAATGGGAGGGGCAGTGTGCCCTGGTAGCCCAATACCTAACACAGCAACAGTACTGTCACCTGTATCCTTTAATGCAAGTCACCTCTGAGATTTCTTAATTTTCTGTACTCTTACTTTTTGTGAAAATTGCAGATAAAGTCCTTGAGTTCTAGTTAGTAAGTAAAAAAACTTTTGAATAGAGCAAGAAAATTTGCTGGCATTTATCTTATATGTGCTCTACCTTTTCCTTTTTCTGCCATCAGTCTCTCTTAAAAGCCTTAAAGGGTGATGTCTCTTTCCTTCTTAGACTGAATTCTTGTTTGAAAAGTCCATTTGAAGAATTAATGAACCTTTTCAGTAATGTAATTGTGGTGCATGTCACTTGCCCAAGCCATTTTGTGGTCTGAAGTGACTTTCTTTCTTTTATTCATTCTCCCCAGCTGCCTGTGACCCTTTTTGTCATTTATATTGGTCATACTTGCATACTTCCCCAGGTGAGGAAGCTTTCTGAAGGCAGTCTTGCAGAAAATCTTATCCTTTCTGAATCATGAGTTATGCTCCTGAGTCAAAAGTCATGAAATTGTGTATTGACTGGGGGAGGGGATGGGTTATTAAAATAATAATAGTACTAAAAAATTTGGGACTGCCTGCAGTATTGAAGTGTAATTCTGGGAGGAGATAGCTTAATAAACTGAACAGGTAAGAGTAGAATTGTGAGGTAAAGGGCTTAAATCTGTTACCTGATGCTCCTTATTCTAACTGAGAGCTTCTGTTTAACGTGAAGCAAAGTAATTCATTGAACAGCCTGTCAGAGAAAGCTCTGAGTACATCACTCAGCTTCTCCACACTGTCTTTTAGTGTTTTTGAAGTAGTACAAAAGCATAACAGGTAGTTGAGAACTGGTGGAAGAGTTACGTAAATGCATGTATAAAGTCATAAGAGGTTTCAGATGTTCATTAAATTTGCTGCAGAGCCACAGCTGGGAATGTAATGCTAGGTAAGGAGGTAAGTGGAAATGCAAGAGTTAAGCAGGTCAGTGTACTGAGTGTGCAGTGTAAGAGTCAGTCATCTTGCCACATCAGGACTGTTAATCTCTTCCAAGATATTTCTTCATTTCAGTTCACATAGAGACCACCAACTGTGATCATTACTGTAATCACTCTTCTGAAATCCATTTTTAGTCCATCTTACCAATTGGCCAGTCCAGACTGGTCACAGCTGAGTTACTGCTGAGAGTTGCTGTGTTCTCATGTGGTCTGAACTTTGTCTCTTTTTGGTCACTGTTAACCACTATAGCCTGATTTATTTTTTTTCTTTCTTCATGCAGTTGCCTTTTTGAGCACTAATCTACACTTGTGCAACAGGAGTGTCATTGCTGTGTGCCTTGGAACGTTTCAGGCATAAGAGTCAAGGGCTTGAAAGGAATAGACCCTGGCAATCAATTTTGGCAGTGCCTTGGACTAGGACATGCTAATCTGTATGATGCCTGCAGATAGAATAAACATGGAAAAGAAGGTTTAAAAAGTTGAAGTCATTTCCATGCAAAGGTATGTTTGTCCTTGAGTTGGAATCCTTTAAATGATGTGGTATGGGGAGAGAGGAGGTCTGGCATGACCTGCTGCCAGTTCCCTTTTCTCAGCAATATATGAGCATGACATGGTCTGATGATGTGGGTGAAGCATTTACTAAAACCAGTTGGATCTCAAACACAGTTGCAGATTGCAGTCTCCAGGCTGGCTGGCTGGCTGACTTTGTTTATTGCACAGTTTCTTTTAAAAAAAGAACCCACCACCCTGTATGTATTTAGATGGGGAGATTATCATCTCTACTTTGGATTTGGTTTTGATGTCAATTGACACTTCATAATGTTTGGCTGTTGGTGACTTAAGCAATCTTGAACGTTGCTGTAATACAGAATCACCCAAACAAAAGTCGCCCAGTAAGGAAACAGTGCAGCTGGTTGAGAAATTGTGGAAGTGATAGTGTTTTGAAATGACTGTGAGGGGAAAAAAACACCGCCACAAAACCTAATTTTCTGGGGGTATAGCCTGGAATGCATTCTGTGTGTTAGATTGCAGGAGATAGTGCAGCATAAGTATGAAAACCAAGCATGTTACTTGAGTTACATGTGTAAATATTGATGCTCTGTTTTTATGTGATGATCTAAAATGGTTTTGGTCATGAAGGTACCCTTGTTCTAACTGCGTAAGGCTTACACATTGCACAGAGATGACCCACTTCCTCTTCAATATTTTTTCTGTTGTGGTAGGGTTTCATAAGCTAAACTTCAGAAGATGTGCCAATTTTTGGCTGTGCTGAGCAAGTATTGTGCTCTGCACAACTTCAGATGCTGTATCTTGTGTGATAACTCAACTTAGGTAGCTGAGAGTAAATGAAAAAGGAAAAATAATGCTATTTTGAAGTAGCTTTAAAAACAAGATTTTGTTTTCTTCATTATAAGTTTTTTAGCAATTATTTTCTTCATTTTAACTTGATTTGTAAAGCATATAGAAAAAATTGCTGTAAATTTTTATACCAGGTTTTGTCTTTGACTCTTTGGGAATGTGTTACTTACTTTTGGTGAAGGACTTTGATCACTTTCTTAAATGTTTTTTCCCCTAACCAGCTGCCAGTATTTTTGGTTTATTGTGGTCTGTGGCATTCACATTCTCTGAAAAAATTCTTTTGCCCAGGCTTTTTCTCCTGAGAAGCTGAGAAGCCTCAGAGTTAAGGAAAACAATTCTTATTTTATTTGCTTCTCCTGTGTTTTGCTCCTTTGCAATGTGTTTGGAGATTGTTTACCCACAGGTGATTGTTTCATTGGATTCTGCAAATACAGTAGTGGTCTGTGCAATCCAGTAGCTCCATCACTGCACTGACAGTTGGTCTTTCCTAGGAAGACTAGTGATGAGGGTCTGAACTGTGGTAAAGATGTCTCCAGGCTGACACTGGTGTCCCACATTGATGTACAACTGGAACAGGTGAGGCAGGAGAGACATGGTGCAACTACAGCTTGACTCCATTTTACAGAAGAAGCATCAGCACAGAGATGAAACAGCTTTGCCTCAGAGCTACCTCAGCTCATGGAGTTTAGACAAGAGTTGTCACTGGATAAAGGAGAGGAGGAGCACTGTGAAGCATTATATTCTTGCTCTGTGGTGATTTTTGCACTATGTGTTCTCTTCTCATCCATTTACTCTCACCACCTCCCAGATCATCACATCGATCCTTCTTGGTCCTAACAGACCTTGTGGCTGAGGTTCCCTGGAAATATCTGAAGAGCAATTGATTTCTATAAACAGTAATGTTCTCCTCAGGCTTTTTGACAGCAGAACTTCAGAGTTAATGCTATGGGGCTTAATTTACTCAGTTGAAGCATGTGTGAAATAACATTTTAAGTGCCAGCATCACGCTGTAGTGTTTCTTCCCATGTGTGAGCAGTGACATCACTGAAAAGGGATGAGTGCCCTGTGCTGCAGTCAGACCATGTTGTCAGTAACCTTGGTGGGGTCAGAGTAAAAGTAAAACAAAGTAAAACTCCTCATTGTTCTCTAAACAGCATTTGGTGAGAGGAAAGAGGAGAGGTCTGGTGTTTGTCTCTTACCTCATTCATTCCTGCCACAGTTAACAGTATGTCCTCTGCTGGAGGAGGCAGTCACTGGGATGGATGGGTGGATGGGAGCTGTGGATTTCCTGGTCTGTACTACTCTCTTGGTAGAGTCACATAAATCAAGAAGCTTGTATCTCACAGCTGTGGCCAGATTGCAATCCAAACCCTCAGTGCTCAGTTTTCTATGGATTGGTCTCACCTCTTGCTCCTGGCTTAAGTAAATTAGTTTTTTTGTTTCACCATATCAGCGTATGGGATTGATCTGGTTGCTGTTCGCCATCATACATGACCACATTTCTTTCTGGGAATAGGAACTGTGACCCTAAAACTGAGTATCACTTTTGTACTTTTGAAATAAGGGCAGTTGTTATTAAATACTTCTTTAGTACCTCTGAAAGGTGTTTGGTCTTTAGGTCAGGGAACAGGCCAGTGGGGGGAATTTTTGTCTGAAAGGTGTCATGAAGAAGTTTAGCAGAAACATTTAGTAAGTGAAGTGATGGGAACATTAAATGCTAATTAAGGATGTAGGTTGCATTTTGTAGGTTGCATGGGCTGGCCACCTGGTGCAGTATCCCCATCTGATGGATGAGGAAGTGAATCATCTGACTTCCACGTTTTATGCTTAAAAAACTATAGATGTGAAAGACCTCAGGTGTTCAACTGTGGTATAAATGATCTGCAGCAGTGATTGTGGACTGTGTAGAATTGGAAGAATTCTACCTGCTAGAAACGAATTTCCAGGAAAGCACATGACTTACTTGGTTCACTTTTCTTTTGCTAATAGAAAGAAACTGAGAGTTTTCATCAGCAACAGCAAGTTTTGCATTGAATGAGGATCCTTGTCTCATAGCAGATGTACTTATTTGCATGGGAGTGAGCTAACTTCCCATTATCAGCTCAGAATGGGCTCAGCTAATTCGGCCACTACCTGCCCCTGCCATTTCCTGCTGAGAAGTGTTGAGGGAGCTGAAATAATCTATGCAAACACAGAGAAAAGATAACAGGTATATGTGAAGAGCTTGGCCAAGTGTGTTTAAGCATCTTGGTCTGGTGGGTAACTTCTGATAGAATGAGAAGTTGCCTCTTAAAGATGTTTAATGAGAATTCACTATGAAATTTGATATTGTCTAAAAAAAGAAATTACCAATTTTCTCATGTCTTGGTCTTCAGGTGAGAAAATAATTCTCCTTATAACCAACAAGAAAGAATATTGGATGCTGGATTTTTGTAAGGAGTGTGTGGTACTTTGGATCACTGAAGAGTTGCCATTATCTATGCAGAAGATTATCAGTCTTATCACTTGCTCTGTTTTCAGCTAAAAGTGGACTTTGCCAGGATTGTAAAAGATGTAACTATTTTTAGTAGTGATGAGACCCAAAGTTTAACTTGAAAGGTTAAATTGCCTTTTCAGGGTAACGTTCACCTAGGTGCAATTTGGTTTGCCCTTTTCTGTGTAACCAGTGCAGAAGCTTGGTTGCATTGGATACTGAGCTTTCAAACCATACTACATCTGAATTTCACTGCTTGGAAACAAAAAGCATTTGTGTGGTTCTTGTTCTTTTGGAGTGTGGAAGTTATGGCCTGCTTTTCCTCTAGGATGAGTCACTGAAACAGCCCTGCTCCCTTTTATGGTGACATTTTGGTGGTCCCTTGTTGGAAAAGCCACCCAAGAAAGGAAATACTCTGCCTGTAAGTGAGAGTGATGTGGCCAGTACAGAGGCTGGTGCTTTGTGGCTAAGTGGGCTTCCTGTTTTATGTTCACTGTAGTCTTCCACTGCTGTTTTCCATTGCCAGCACTAGATCTTTTGGGATCAGCATCAGAAATATCTTAAATATTGTCCAAAATTTAAATAATTTCCAGGTTTTTGTCCATGGCATGTCATGAGTGGTGTTTTGGTGGACATACCTCAAAGCACAGATGAGGTTTTTGAGCAGAACTTCGCTGTGCTCTACAGGAAGGGAAAAAAAAAGGTGAATTTTCATGTATCAATAAAAGTGCAAATGTATTTTAACACTATTCTTGTCAAAGTAAATGTGACAATCAATGGATTGTCAAAGAGAGTTCTGACTCATTAAGGCAATTAGCCTGGGGTGCTGCTAGCCAGGAACTGATTAAACAAAAAACCATATGACAGATTGGTGTTACAAGTCTGCCTTAAATTTTGATTGCACTGCTCCCTGTGTTGGTTAAGAAAAGGAATGTTTAGCAGGGTAAAGACTGATAGCTCTAGGGAAAGGTCCTGGTGCACATCCTGCTGCTGCTGGCAGTGCTTTCACAAGACACGAGGTGGCAGTCAGGGAAGGTGGCGCCGAGTGAAGGGCTGGCCACCAGCAATCAGGAAACAGGCATTTTGCAGAGGGTTTTGCCTTCCCTTTCAGATTTTGATTCTGTATGACTCTGTCTAGTTTGACACTCCAGGAGACAGACTGAGGCCACACCAGTTGCAAGATGCCACCCACTGCCACCCTGCTTGCTGTGCTGGTGCATCAGCCTGACAGATGTGAAGTGTGGGCTGCCAACTTCACAGGGATTGTGGTTTCTAGTGAGCCCTGAAAATCTGGCAGGGTAGTGAAGTCTAGCACTCATGTTACAGCCTGTCCATCCTTCTAGATACTCTCTAGCACCTTTGCAATGCTGTTTCAAGGGCCCAGCTTGCTGGTGCTCTTTCAAAGCTGCTGCACCATCTGGCAATAGGTGGTCATGGAGTTGATGGTTCAGTTTTACTGGGCTAGAGGGTTGATGACTTTCTTACTTGAATGCTTAAAGGCTGGAGAACCTGCAAGGGGAGTTTTGGTTCTGAAGACTGCATGTGAGCATGTCTGTGTTGCCAGACTTGAGGAGATTCAATCTCTTTAGTCAGAGGCTGAACCCAGGAAAGCTGTGTAGCAGGAGTAAAAACCAATATTAATTCAGGGCAAAAGGTACTTGGGAAGTTCACCAGTCCAGCCTCCTGCTCTAAGCAGGATCAGATTTGAGATGGAATCAGGTTACTCTGGTCTTTACCTGGTTTGACTTTGGAAACCTTTTAGAACAGAGAATGAAACATGCCTGGACAGTCTGTTCTTTGATTTATTGGTCTTAGTTAATTGGCATTCTATTTGTTATTATTGTTCATTTACTTTCTAGCCTTTAAACTCATCTTTCATGTCTCTGTTTTACCAATGGAGACACAAAGCTTATTTATGGCTTCTAAGCAAGTTCTGGAGAGAGAATGGGAATTAACCCATGCATTTCAAAAGTTTCAAAGTGAAACAAAACAGCATTGCCATTGTGAAGCACCTGGTTTACATCAGCCTAGAGATCATGTTCCTGTGGCAGATTTTTCCACTATGTGACAATAATGGTGTAGGTATTGTAGCTATTGTGTTTGTATGTGGTGGAATATTGTATTTACCTGGCATGTGAGGTGATGTTTGTTAATACTATTTCAGGCTGGTTTGTTGATGGGGAGCCTTATTTCATTTTGGCTGCATCACAGTTGTGTCAGGTCTTTCCCTTTATAACCTACTCACTCTGTAATTACATTAAGGAAATAATAAATAAATGGCAGTGGGCTTTCCCTAGCTGAAATTAGCTGTTGACCTTAGAGTACCATAAACTACATCTGCAAAAAGCCCCTGCCGGTTTTCCAGGTGGGCTTGAGGAAGCCTCTGAGTGGCTTTTTGTGAGTTAATATCCGGAGGAGGAGTGGTGGAGATGGTGTGAATGTTGTGTGTTTTGCTGCAGGAGCCGGGTGATTGCTTGAATGAGTGGACTTCCTGATTCAGAGGTAAAGAATGAATAGTCTCTTCTCACAGTTTCAAATTTATTATAAAAGGTACTTTAGCGGCTCGTTGGTGTCTGCAGCCCTACACAAGGGCTGCCTAGACAATTGTTTCCATTGCTTGAGAAAAAGTCCATCTGACGCACCAATGGGAAGTTGACACTTTCAGTTCATTAACGTGAACATCTCTGAGTGCTTGCACTCAGCTGAGAATGTTTCAGCTTCTAAGAAGGGTCTGAAAAAGGCTTGAGCTTCAAAAGCTTTATTGTCCAAAGGCACAGACTGTTACTGCTCAGCTTCCTCCTGCTGGAGCACTGGGACTAATTGTGTAGCTGGTATTTGATTGATTGTTGCAGGAGTCTTGCCTTAGTGCTTGGTCTTGCTTTATTTTAAAATCATAATTTAAACGGTGGCTTTCTGTGTTTGCAAAGGTAACAATGAATTTGGAACATGTAAAAGAACAGGTCTGGCTGATAGCTGAGTGAAGGGACCTTTACAGAGACCTGATACTATACTGATGTTTTACTTAAATTCATAATAGTTTTCTGGTTTCTTCTCTTCACAGAGCTAATATACCTGTCTGTATTTTTCCTTCAAATTGGTTATTACTGTGCTCCACTGGAAGGTGCCCCTGTAGGGGCTTTTCCCTCTATTTTGTTCTAATGGTTGCTCTGACGTACCCTAAGCACTTGGGGACCTTTTAATAGTAGAGTATAATAGGATTAAATTCAGCCACCAAATCTCTGATGTCAGCCCTTTGGTAATGAGGGAAGCAATGATGTTACCAGCTTTTCTGATACGGTTTAGAGGGCAGCACTGTGTTTGGCCCCATCTTGTTCTCACCCAAGATATTGCTGTCTGAAAACATCACTCTAGAGCTGTCAGCATCTGACAGAGTAGTGTATAAGAACTGGTAGTGAAATAAAATCAACATTTTGGGTATGCATTGTTATGTCTCCTGTCTTGAAATAGAGCAGCTTTTTAGCTTTGGCATAGTTGTGGTTAAGATGATAGACTGAAATGATGCTTCTACCTTGTTTCTTCTTTGGATAGCAAAAGGGTTAATGGTCATCCCTGGGAATTTGAATCACAGCTGATTCAGGTTAGAAGGGACATCCCCAGGTCATCTAGTCCAGTCTCCTGCTACCTTTTATGATGCCTCATTTGCTGAAGTGGCCCCTAATGCACTTGCATAGACTCTGCCCCTACCTTCAGGGAGATCTGAGACCTGACTTTGCCAGCCAAGTAGATGTTTTATGCCATGGTGGGGGATTTTGTGTTCTTTTCCCTTGGATCAGTGTTTTCCTTACTGCTGAAATACTTCTTGTTGCATTCTGCACACCTTCCATGTTTCAACTCCAGATAAACTTTTATTTTCCTGCCTTCCTATGTGCTCAGTATTGGCTCAATACTGCAAGTAGCCTGTCCCCAGTTCCACCTCCTGTTCACTTCCTAGTCGAGTTTGAGCTCAGGCAGGAATTCCCCCTTGGGCGGAGCTGGCTGCCTGCCACGTTTGCTTGACTTCCTGCCCGTCAGAACGCTCTGTTCTGCTTGAAGTGCTGCTGCTTGGAGATCAGCTGGCCTCCCAGTCCCTTTGCCTTAGCTCCACTGGGATCCTGCCTGCCAGTTCCCTGCACACACACAGATCTACTGTTCTGAAGTGCAAGATTTCTATTCTGCTACCCACCTACCTGGCTACTTTCAGGATCTTTAAATCACCCTCAGGACTGCTGCAGCCAAGGCTGTAATCAACTTTCACAGCTTCAGCTAGTTTGTCTACATTAATGAGTAGCAGATTGAGCAGGGGGTGCCTCTCCTAATTGACTTGTCTGACTTGTCTTCTTTTGTGAAGAAGGTGCCCTTCTGGATAGCTCTCTGGGATTGTTTTCACCCTTCCTTGTTGTCCTGCCGGGCAGATACTGGCATGGTGAAACCCCCCAGAGAGAATCACAGAATCATTTAAAGGAGGAAAAGACTGCCAAGATCAGAGTCCAACCTCTGACTGAGCACCACCATCAGCTAAGCCCCAGCACTGAGTGCCACATCCAGTCATTTCTTGAACCCTTTCACAAATTGTGATGCCACCACCTCCCTGGGCAGCCTGTTCCAATGCTGAACCACCCTTCCAGTGAAGAAATTCTTCCTGATCCCCAGCCTGAGCCTCCCTGGCACCCCTTGAGGTTCTGTCCACTTATCCTGTCTCTGAGAGAAACAGGGCCTGCCAACAAAAAGACTTTTCCTCCCAGCTGATGACAGCTGATTTCATCAACTTTCTCCTGGTTTTGGTGGCGTGTAGCAGACTGACTGTGCTATTCTGCTTGTTGGTTCCTCTCTCGTCCTGACCCTTAAGCTTTTGATCAAACTGTGACCTATTGCTTGGCAGAGCTCCGAACATTAACATCACTTCTTTGCAAAAAACATGGCCCCGAGGTCTCTCTTCTCTTTTTACCTTCGTGGAGATCCATCCATCCATCCATGCAATGAAATCATGCAAACTGTCCCACCATATCTCAGCTCCTAAAAATATCACTGCTTTGTGCCCTGCACACAGACTTTCCCTTTCTTCTGTTTCACAGAATTTTTTATGTACAGGCCCTTCAGAGGTAGCCCACACCTGGAGGGTGGGAAGTCTCGGGAAGAGAGTAGGCTGCTGGCTACTATTTGTTCTTTAATTTTCATTTTCTGTGGAACACGTTCTGGCGTCACAATGTTAATCTTTTTGTGAAGCAAAGAAGCTGCTCCACTTGTGTAGGAAATGTCAGGAATGTAATTCCTGGAACTGTGAATCCCGAGAAAAAACCTTTCATGACCTCCTTCTGGGGCGAGTGAGCGAGGCACTCAGTAGGAGATACAGGCATTCCTAATCTGGCTCTTTCATACTGGTCTATCTCTTAGAGGTTGGTCACTCTTTATGGTTGTTTTCAAATATTCTGAATTACAGATTATTTACTTTAATACATTCTTTCACCTACTTCATGCACTTGCACAAACACATGTTCTGTCTCTGTAATAACTTCTGCTCAACCTTCTTCAAGCAGAGTTTGCTTTTCTTCATCATTTTTCCACACAGTGGAGTATGAATGTCCCACAGTGGATTTGAGATTTAGTCCCCAATGAAGAAGAATGGAAGGAAGCTCTTTCTTCCTCTCTCCAATGTAAGGGAGCAGAATCAGCTGGCATTGGCCCTGTACTTCCTCCTTCTCTTCTCAGAAGCTGGAAGATTGTAGTTCCCTCCTCCCACATCCTCATCTCTACTGAGATGTGTGCAGCTATTGATGATTAGAAGTAATTTTTTTTCATGTCCAGGGTTCTTCAGGTGAATTCCACCCAGGCTGTGATAGCTCCAAAAGTGACTATCTGAAGAGGAACTATCCTAGAACAATTGCTAGGAGCTCATTGCACACTTCCCCTGAGCACTTCTCCATAGCTGTGGAAGTCATGATGTGCTCATTGGCTGAGGTGTCTCAGTGACTTCTCTTTGAGGGGATTTTGCTGTACACAGTTTGAGAGACTCTTTCTTAGGGCTGTGCTGTGTCCCTGGGCTATGCAGCTGCTGTGAGCAGACTGCTCAGCTTTATTCTCTCCTTTACTGTACCTGCCTATATCCAATAGACTGTCTTGCAAGGCTTGATGGTGGTGAAAACATTTCAGTAAAAGGGATCAGAGTCTGGTGGCAGCTATAAAAGCTTGGGAAGGAGTGCCTTGCTGTGTCATATTATTGCATGCAGCCTGTCACTAGGCACACACAAAGATGGAAACAGCCTCTTAGTGGAATCCTTTTCAAAAAGGACTAGAGCTTTTCACATGCTTGACATCTTACTGTAATATCCTCTGTTTACCACTTATCTAAGAGCCTGTATGTTGTGATGAAATCATAATTATGGTGGTTTTTTTTTCTTGTTTCTGTTGTTGAAGATTTCCAGAGAAGTGTTTGTGGGTCATTTTCTGATCTCTGGTGTAAAGAATGCTCTGTCCTTATCTATTTGTCCCATGTTCTATACAGGCACTGAGGCTTTACGTGCAAACCATTGTTTCCTTTCCTCTTCTTTGAGTAATGCTTTTCATCCATTTTATTAAACTTCTGACTCCTTAAAACATGACCTGAGAAGTCACAGTGTACATTAATGGTGACAGTATTGTGGTAACAGGGTATTCAGTCCAAAGTAACTTTAAAATACCCAGGTTTAATAAAGCAAGCTGTGGCTCCATTCATTCTTGTGCACACTTACCCTTCCACACCCACTGCTAAGTTAAGTTTTATCCCCTCCACTGCCAAGCCAGCTTCACCCTCTGAGCTACACTGCCAGTGTATGGCAAGGGGACCTGAGCCACAGTGAGAGGCCACAGGAATAAAGAGGCAGCCCAAACCCAGATGGCTTCTCTGCTGCTGGCACAGTATATCTGTGCTTCAGCCTTGGTTCAGCTCTTCCTCAGCTGAGGCAAAAACACAGCTTCTGTATTTCAGGAGATGAAAGATAGGATGTACCAGCAAAGAGGAAGGATTTTTCTTAGGATTTTGATGCCTCCATGTGGAGAGTGTCTGGTGTACAATGTCTCCTTCACTGCAGCAGTCTTGCTCCCAGCAAAGTCCACTCACACTTCCAGAGAAGCAAGAATCTCCTGCTTTGGACATGCTTATAAGAATGCACCCATAGCCAGGGTGTGAAAGAGATGAACTGATGCTTTGCTGAAGAGTCATTTCTTAACTTGGAAAGTGCTTGTACTTGGAACCCTAATAACCTTTCATGCTAGTAAACAAGCACCAAAAAAGAAGTGGTCCGATAAGATTGTTTTGTTCTTAGATTGCACTTTTCATATACACATTGATGCTAAGGGCATGCATGACACTTGTAAGGTCAACAGGAGAGTAAATGACTGTCTGAAAGGAATAGTCAGTCAGTATCAGAGCATGGAGCATCTATCTTATCAATGGATTCCTCTTTGTGTTCCAAGCAGAGACCCATTTGAACACAGACTAAATAATTTTGTAGCGATAGTGAAACACAGAGGTTGCTCATGTATCAAGTTAGTGGTGTCTGTGTTAATATAGGCTAATCATTATTCCTAAAGAGGATTTTCCTGTTATGAGAAGAAAAGGTTCTTTTCCTCCTCTCCCCCCTATAACTTTATTGTTTCACTTGGAGCAAAAGATTTTTTTAAAAGCAGAGGTTAGCTTGCTGCCATTAATACAGTTGTGAATATAAGTTTAAAACAAAACTTCGTGTGATTCAAATGCAAAACGTGAATTTATTTGGAACTGCAGTCACTCAACTGAAAGACTATAATGTTCAAAATAGATGTTTTAGAAATGTATTAGTTATGCTGAAAAATGCTCTGTGCTTCATTTCTTACAGCATACATCTGTCACCTGCTGCAGAGGACTTTCTGACTTAATATTTTGACTTCATTATTTAGGTGAGCTTTTCTTGTTTAATATTTTCAAAATTATGGGGGAAAAGCTTTCTCATCATTTCCAGCAAGGCACTTGGAAATGATGAGGAAGTTTTTTGCCTTGGTCAGATGGTCTTTAAACCAATATCTCTCAATTTTTAAGGTTGGATTTTGCTCTGATGCTTAGTAAAACAAATGTAATTTGAAGATTGTTAGGTACCTGTGATTTCCAGAAACTCAGGTATCATTTAAAGCTGGAGTTGAGCCTAATGAATGCAGTATTCTGTGGTTTTTTCACTGCTGGATAATGAATTTGAGCTATGAGGCACAGCAGAGGCAAAAGTCAGGTCATTTTCATTTAAGAGCCATTAGTCTCATATAAATGGTTTCCCTCTTCTAGCTGATTTTTTTTGAAATGTTGCCCGGTTTTGATTGTTAAGACCAAATGAAGCAGATGAGCCATACTCCCATGTTACATTTTCAAGGTATGTGTCTCTCAGTGGCAGCTTTTGAGCTGGAGCAGAGACAGAACATCTCTGCTGCATCCAGGGCTGAGGCCAATCTCTGCTCTTGACCATTTGGTTTCCAAACCCTTGTGGGGATGGCTCATATACCTAATGCACAGATGGTATCCCACTGATAATTTCCACACTCAATTTGTCTTCCCTGCTGTGCAGAAGACCTGCTTAAAATAACAGCACCCCTCAACCACAGTCTGGTTGTGGTGGCCTAACCCTGCAGTCACTCAAACCACCTTGGTAATTCCAGCACACCGTTCATGCACTGCTTGCTCATCTCAACAGGGGCATTCCCATGCATGGCTCTGAAGCTGACAACCAGTGTCTGTCTTTGTTCCTGTCTAGAAGGATTTTCATCCTTGTTTGTGGCCCCAGCTCCATGAAGCTGCTGCTGTAGTTCACATTGGCTTCAGTAGGGTTTGGCATTCCCTGGTCGTTCTTTTCTTTGTGTCTGTGTTCACACAGCATGTGTTCAGCTCTGGTTTCATGCTCAGCTCTCTAGCTGTTCCTCCTCCATTCTTGTCTCCTTAAAAGATGATAAAGGCACAGAAATAGCACTTCATGCAGTCTTCAGAGGGGTTATTTTGTGGTTTCCTGGAGAGTCCAAACTTGCGTCTTGCTTGCTCGTCAGTTTTTTGGGTTTTTTTTGTTTTCTTTTTCTTCTCCTCTCTTTTGAAACTTATATGCTGAAGGCTCAGCCTCACAGGAAACCATCTTTAACCAAAGCACAGCAGCAGAATTATCACACACCCCCTCCCCAAAACCATCTCATAGATCACATAGGTGGCACAGTTTGACAGCCCTAAGAATTTCAGTGCTTTGCAGTGGGAATGCACACACTGGGTAGGAAATCCCAAAATGTTCCACTGTCTCTGCCTCAAAAAGGGCCAGTGCTCTTTAGGCTCATATCAATTCCTCTTAGAGTGTTGAGGTAGGTGTTTTTTCTGGGGTGAGGAGAGAAGAGGTATTGCTTCTACCTTCATCAGAGTGAACTCCAAAAGGGCTGGAGTTCTTGTTCAGGGTGTGTGTGTGCTGAAGAGGTCATGGGCCCATCATGCTGGGATTTGATTAGAGTGAAAAAAATTCCTCTGCCATCTGGAACCTTTTTGAACTTGCCATTTGTTGTACACTGTCATCATCTTTTTGTTTTCCATGCCTGGTGGCTCTTTATTTTTGTTAGGATGTCAGCTCATCTAACATCAATGCAGAACTGGAGATTCCTTCCACTTACACTAGTGGTGCCCAGCTTTGGGAGTGTGCCAGGTATCCATAGTTATGTTCTTTATTCATCTTTGTCCTCCACAAGCCTTTATGGTTGGATGGGGTTTTTTTTCCTGCTGAAAGCTAGTGCTACCTGTCAGGCATCCTTTTATCATCCTGCTTCTGATTTTAGCTAATGCTGCTATATTGCCTTGTAATGTACAAACAAAAGATCACTGAAAATATCCTTCTCAGTAATCGTGATTTTCATATTGGATCAAACTATTTCATTTGAATTTTTATTTTTTAGCAAAAAGACATGCATCATCTATATTAATTGTAACTCTCCATAGGACCAGGATTAACAAAATTTTATCTCTTCCCTGTCCCACAAGACAAGTTGTGTTGTATTCACTCTTCAGGCTGCTAAAGGATGATAACCACTGATGAATTCCCTTTCATGGTATAAGGAACCATTTGAGCAAAACCCAAAAGTTAGCACCAAGTCAGAACTGGATCTAAGAGTTATGTAAAACATGTCTTCCCTGACTTGTCTAGAAGTGAACAAGCATCTTTGGTTTTTTTACCCCCGCTCTCTTGCATTCAGGAATATTTGCACAGAAATTACAACATCCTCATGGAACAGAAAGATAATTTTTTATTATGTAAAACAATGAGGTTTTAAGAAGCTGGCTTTGCATGACACTCCAGCTTATCCGTTGAAAGTCTTTCTTCCTGTGCTGTCACGTTTGATTAATTCGGTTTTCTCAGAATTTTCAACTTTATCTGAATTTTCTAGCTTTCCTCTGATTTATGCAACATTCACAGTTCATTTTCTGAACTGATGACATTCTCTCCTTTATTCTCAAGATCTGTAGAGAGTTAGTGGAAGGCCAAATTCTGCTCCTTATGTTGCCCACATAACAAATCACTTTTTCTGCCTGTTTTTCGTTAGTATTTATTTCCTATCATAAATTATACCTTTTCTGTAATCTCTGAAGGCCTGATCACTATGACACTGCAATATTTCTTGTATGCTGAATAAATTATGTTTCCATGAAGGGGTTTATTTCCTCTTCTCTAGTGTCTATTCTGTTGTTTCTCTGTACCTTCTTGGAAGCATGACTTTTCACCTCTTATTCCAGGAGATGGGAAAGAAGCTGTGTGGGTGTTGCAGAGCTGCCTTTCCTGCTGGTGCTTGTTACAGGCAGAATCTCAGCTGGAGAGGTGGTTTGGTTTGCCTTCCCAGGGCAGTAATGAGCAGGGATAAGCTGTGAGCACATGGACAAGCCTCACTGACCTGGAGGACACCTTTCAGCCCTCCCTGTTTCAGGGCTGGAACACATTTGGGGATCAGTGTTCTCTACACACAGTGACTGCAACCTCCCCTCTCTCTTGTGCCACCATGGCAGCAGGCGGGAGCTCATGTCTGTGTCATGTTTGCTCTGGGGTCTCTACCAGAATTATCAGTGTCTTCCATAAGCTCCAAAATCTCATTTTTTCTTCTGCTGGTAAGGAAAAGGACCAAAACAATTGGATTTAACACTCATGGAGCAAAGAAGCTTCAGAGCTGTGATGCATGCAAGGAGAGAAAATGCATTCTTTTTATTTTTCTCATTCATTCATTCATTCATTCTGTTTTTTCTCATTCACTCATTCATTCTATTTTTTTCTCCCTAATCCTTCCCCTTGACTTTTTGCAGAGTTAAGGGTTGTTACCATGTACATGTCTGTCTTGGACTAGTGGCCCATGCCAGAGTGAAAAAGGAAACCATGTGAAAGTGTGAGAATCCCAAGGCAGGAGAAAGAAGAGATTTGTGTGGGAGAAGTGTGATTTGATGTAGTTAATGTAGCAGCCATGGTCTGTCATTTGTTCATGCTTCAGGACTGTCCTACAACTCTAAAGCCTCTGTCTCTGGGGGTCAGAAAGAAGGTCTGATCTCAGAGAGATGATCTGAAGCCCATTCATGGTTTGTACTTCTCCTGTATGTTGTCCTGCACTTCACCAAGCAGTCCCTGGTCACAGAGAGTGGACAAGCAGCACCAGAAATCTGTTCAGGAGAGGTGACAAAACCCACATGGCCATGTGATGGGACAGACTGGCCACATGACTACAAGTTAATGTTTGGCACATGGCAGCTCTGACTGCAGGTACATAATTCAATTTCTGGATGGGGAGACTGGGGGAAAAACCCAAAAGAATTTTACGATCTGCTTAAAGGGAAAAAGAACCTCTTGGCTCTCTAGCTGCACACTGAACCAGAAAAAGAACTGTATGTGTAAGAATTCAAGTAACAAGCCATAAAAGAGGCTCTGAGATGAAAGATTTTTGGTTTTCTGACGTGAGGTTCCAGTGATGAAAACTGCCAGAGGATGTCGCAGTCAATGACCTAAGGATGGAATTTCCACATTGCTTGTGAGTCCCCTTGGTTATACGGAGTGACGCCAGCCCTGTGGGCTTACACCAGTGTTGATGGTTTTGTAACAGCCTTTAGCACGCAGGGATTTTATTTTGGACACCAGGACTCCTACCTTGGGAACAGATTTGAGTGATGTTCCTTTGCAGGAAATGTGGGAAATCCTCTCCTGTTCCTGTATAACCAGAGGAGGCTGGTGAGAGCAGGAGGCTTGGTTAATTCTCTGGATGAATGAAGCTGCCCCTGAAATGTTATGTTGCCTTGGTGTGTGTAGAGATTCTCCTTGGATCACTTCCAGAGGTGCATTTTCTCTTCCAGGAATGAAGAGCTGTATATGGCCCTGTGTGTTCCCAGTAATGTTGCTGAGATTTTGTTCCTGGTTTCTCTAGCAGACAATGAGCAGAGCTGCTCAGCAGTAGATAGCAGAGTAATAACACAAGCAGATGATATTTCTGCTTGAGGTTCCTGTGCTGGTAGTTTGCTTTTTAAAGGTGAACACCTCAATACTCCCTCCTGCTCTTCTGATTCACTGTGCAGATGTGTTAAAGTTGTTTAAATGGGACCCCCTCTCCAAACAACAAAATAACAAGAAAAACCACCCCAACCCTTAGGTTTCCTTGGCCCCAATTTCAGTATTTCAGTTCCTGGTGTTATTGGTGGTTTCTCCAGGTCAGTACTGAAATACGTCACTTGAGGTGATTGTTCTAATCTCTAGAAGGATTTTTAAACCTATTTATTAGAGATATAATATATGTCAATTTAACTAACATGGAGCCATTACAGTATTGAAGAGACTACTGGGATTCTAGTGCTGAACTTTCATTCCTGGGATGGTTTGGAAACCCATGGTCAAATAAAACTTAATCCGGATGGGGTGAAAGCTCCCCATTTCAGCAAGTTTTTGTGACATGGAAAGTTTAAAAACACAATGTTCTAGGACAAGCTTGTAGCTGTGGCTACAAGTAAACACTTCTCCTATCAGTGCCCCCAAGTTTCATGATAAATCCGTGTGTTCTATGTGCATGCACGTGCACAGCTGTTGCAAATCTTGTTTGAATAAATTAGAGTGTTTGTTGTGATTTCCCAGGCAGCTGGTTGTCCTCAGGCTGTCGTTAGCAAGGGAGCTTCTTGGCTTCCTGTGCAGTGTCCTGGCTGTCACAGCAGGCTGTGATGAAATCAGGGAATTTCAGCGAGCCAGAGAAGGAAGTGAACATTCTGTGCGCCTGCGTGTTGTGGTCAAAAGCACCCGGGTAAAACTGCTGGGGTGAAATGAGGGCATGTTTAAAGAACTGCAGGAGGCAGTTCCTTTTCTCAAGCAAATAGATGCAAAATCCCTGGATTTTCAACAGTAAAAATCTCCAGTGGTGGAGTTTTGTGAACCCAGCACAGCTGTGGTGTCTGTGTGCCTTTTGGTTAAGATTCACTGTGAAGCAAATTCCGTGTTATACAGCCTAGCAGGTGGTTAACCAAAGGGAATTTCACTTTGCTGCAGAGATGGGAAACCACAATATGTGTGTCTTCCTCCAGGTTATTCAGTGGGCATTCACAGAAAAAATCCTGGGGCTGGAGGATGTGAGGAGCACACTAAAAATTTAAGGTTTAGGTTTTTCTAGTCCATTCAGACACTCTGTACAGCTCTGTAAAATGGGTGGAGAGGGATGTGTTGTGCCACAGATGTCTTTGAACTCTTCTGTCTTTTTAGAGATATCAAGATACGTAATTGGCCAGAGAAGTTACGAGTGGCTCCTCCCTGAGAGTGTTCGAGGCTGGATGGGGCTCTGAGCAGCCTGATCCAGTAGAAGGTGTGTCTGCCTGTGGCAGGGGATTGGAACTGTATGGTCTTTAATTGCTCTTGCAATGCAAACCACTCCATGATACCCAGACTGTAGTCAAAATATACTTGTTGTAAAGGGCACTACTTCCAAGCACCTTCACCAAAGCATGTGTTTATAATAAAGCTCTTGCAATTACAATTAATTCCTCACAAAAGTCCCTTTTAAAAGCAGTGGTACAAAACTCGAGGTTTTTGGACTCCTTGCTTTGTGCTAATATTGCCCGGAACCACTCTGTTGAATAGCAGACACTAACCAAAATGTTTCTTCTGCTGGACAAACTACCTAAAGGTGGCTTGCAATAAAGAAAATCTAACTGGTAATTTTTCAGGTCTTGGGTTGTTTCTAATAAATGTTAGAATTTTTTGAGGGATTTTAAAGGAAGGAGGAAAGGTAGATGAAAGGCCTGAAACCAACTATTTCTGCTTGCTTTATGCCATAAGGATGGCACCCAATCCTTTCAGTTGGATTGGACCTTTTGGTGTGTTTTACAGAAATAACTTGGGTAAAGTAACCTCTGGATCCAGAAGAGCATTACACAATGTTGGACACCTTGTAATTTCAGTGTTCTTCAGGTAGATGGGCTGTAGTGGTGTTACATGAGTACCAGCAGATGATTTACAGTCATCAAAATGAATTGCATTATCTACAAATCTGGTTTCTTATCTCTCATGTCTCAATTTCCCAGATACAACTGGAGAGAACAGGACTAAAATAAATTATACAAACCCCCAGGCCAAGATGGAATTTCTGTAGGAATCTCCCAGAACAAGAAGAGGTACAGAGCTTTGTTCCCTTTCTTTGTGCGCCAGAATAGGAAAACTGATAAAGAATTTAGGAGCATCCTCTGACAGAGGGCAGTAATGAATAATATAGTGATGAGCATGTATTTGTTCTTTTTCTCATTTTATTTCCCTGAAGATTCCCTGTTGGCTTTTGTGAGTTAGTGATTTAAGGACTTCCTGAGCCAGATCCTGTCATCCACACTTGTGCTTAAAAGCAAATAGACCTTTCTTCCTTCAATTAATCATTTTTTAATCCATTTATCCTTTTGCCATCCAAAACATCCCATGGCAGTGAGTTCCTAAGTCTGATTATACCTTTTGTTATGAAATGACCTTTTGGGTTGTGTTTGTTTAGGGATTTATTTTCACTTGATACTGAATCCCTGCATTATGAAAAGCAGTATGTACTAATCTTCCATTCACCACATCGCTCACTCCTGATTTGATAAACTTCACCCATCAGTCATTTTTCTTCCTATTTAAGAAATTTGAGCTTATGTAATCTTTCCTTAGGTTAAAGCCTTTCTGTGTCTATTTGGTTCCCTTCTGATGTATTTTGTATGTTGTCTTTATGTAATTTATTAGAAGGCAAGCCAAGCTGTTCAGTGGTGATGAGATGTGGATTTATAAGTTAGCACAATGTCTTTGGTTTCTCTCCAATTCCCAGCTGCTTTTTGTCTTTGTCAGCGCCTGATCCCTGCCCTGGTTTGTTCAGGGAGCTTAAAACTAATCTGGATACAGCCAAGGACCTCATGTTTTCTGAATGACTCACAGGAGATACTCTGCCTATAAGCACCAGCTCAGTCTGTGTTTGGGTGGTGTGCCAATCCTTATCAGTTCAGGTAGGACCTGTGATTTTCACAGAAGCTGATTTGCCAGAGAGGGAGAGGATGGGTTTATATTGTTGCTGTTATGCAACAAGTTCCATGCCTGTTTTCCCCCTCTCCCCTCCCAAACGACACGACTCTTAAGAAATGGAAATGAAAATATTCCCTAAAATTGTTCTTGTTTCTTTTCTGATTCCAAAGGAAAACACCCAAGCTCTGCTTCAGAATATCAATAATTCTCAGTACTACAAAAACAAATCACTTTCTCCTTCTGATTATAAGAAGAGGAGCTGAAACAAAACAGGAAACTGATCCTGACAGTCCAATCTGTTTTGCATGCATGGAATTTGATTTCAGAAGCCTTCCCAAAATTACACTTAAGGGATGGAAAGTGATGTGACTTTTGCAGCAAGTGAGGAATTGTATCATTGGCTTTACTAGTTTGAACTACTTTTGGGTTTGGGGGAATGTAGAAAGAAAAAGAAGCTTTAAAGGTCAATGATATGTGCTGGTATCATTGATCCTATGAAACTTTTGGGCACCAGGTCACTTTTCAAGTGTACTGGAAATTCCACATATATGCTTTGAGTTGTAGCTGTTTGGGAAAACTCTGGAAGGTGATATGAGAAAATTACTGCAGTACTATTGTTGAAGCTTTTAATGAACTTTTTAAAATAAACTTAAGATGTTCTGAAGCACTAATCTTATTCTTGTTCTTTTTCGTTTTGGAAATAGTTGTTCTTTTTCGTTTTGGAAAAATTTAAAGGAAAATTTAAGTCATTTTTCAGCCTTACCACAAGTAAGCTTACCAAAGCAAATTCTGCTGTCTCAGAGGGATGGCACAGGCTGCAGTTATTATGTGGAAAAGAATAAAATACTATTTCAGACCAGACTGAAGTGGAGGGATAGCTGCTTTCACAGAATCACAGAGTCAAGTAGGTAGGAAAAGTCCTCTAACATAGAGTCCAACCTGTGACCTCACACCACCTGGTCACCCAGACCATGGCACTGAGTGCTGTGTCCAGTCTTTCCTTGAACACCTCCAGGGATGTGACTCCATCACCTCCTTGGGCAGCCCATTCCAATGTCTAATCACCCTTTCTGTGAAGAAATTCCTCCTAATGTCCAACCTAAAGCTCCCCTGGTGCAGCTTTAAGGCTGTGTCCTCATGTCCTGTTGTTGTTTACCTGGGAGAAGAGGCCATCACCCTGTCACCCCCACCTGGCTGCAGCCTCCTTTCAGGCAGTTGTAAGAGAGTGATAATGCCCCCCTGAGCCTCCTTTTCTCCAGGCTGAAAGCCCCCAGCTCCCTCAGCTGCTCCTCATCAGACCTGTGCTCCAGACCCTCCCCCAGCTCCATTGCCCATTTCTGGACTCAAGTCTGGACTTCTATCCAAGGTTGGTCTAGTGAAAGATATCATCTTTTTGTAACCCTGAAATAATATCAAAGATGACATCAGAATTTAGTTGGGTGTTTAACTTCATTTCTGCTGGACTTTCTTACCTTCCAGCCCCTCTGCTGTCTCTCTGTGTGAAGTCACATTGTATTTAGGCTGCAATACAAAGCCAGCATTACATATTCATTATGTTTTCTCTGTTTCACTTGATTTTTATTCTTTTCCTGAAGATTTTGCCTGGCATTGATCTCATTGCTATCAGACAAAATCCCCTTGGTTTTCTGCCTTCTGTTTTGACTTCCAGCCCTTTTTATTCACTTTTCTCAGCACCTACAATTGTTCTCTTTTCTGTCAGAAGACACAGCTCTGTGGCAGATGTCTCCTGGTTTGGGGTATGTGATAGCCCTGCTTTTGAAGCTGGAGCACCTGGCTGCAGGCAGAGGCACCTCCCCTGAGCTGGGATGTGGCTGTAGCAGTGTCTGCAGCACCCTGGCTGTTCCTGCTCCCACTGCCACCTGCACTTGCAGGGATCCATTGCAGGGAAGCAGGAGGGAAAGCCAGACCTGCTGTTCTCACCAGCCCTGCCAAAGACAGGATTGCTTTCTCAGCCTTTCTTCCACGTCAGCCCTTCCACTCATCTTTCTGCCCATAAATTCACTGCCTTTCTCTGCTGTCTTTTGTTTGTAGCAATGCTGGGCACTCTTTTAGCAGCACCAAACTGGGCAGGCTGGGGTTACTGGGAAGCTCCAGAGCTGCCCCATATTCTGCTGCTGCTGCAGACCTGCCTGCATCCTGCTGTGTGCTGACCCATTTCACCCACGCTGGGAGTGGTGAAACCCCATTACTGTTCTGCTGGAGCTGCTGAGCACTCCCTGGCAGTGGAGGCTTCTTGGATGTCACTCCAGTCTCAGCTGTGTTTTAAAGCAGCAGTAGGAGCTTTAGGCACTATGAGTTTCTTTTTAAAGCCTGCTGCTGTGAGGTGACATTTAGAAAGTGGAGCCTGAGAAATTGGATCCAGTCATTACAAATCCAGGAACTTTGTTCACTGGGATCAGGGAATTTTTTTTGTTACAAATAGAGGGGTGGCACAGGGAGTGTACTTTTTTTTTCTTTTTCTTTCTAGTTTCCTATTGTTGTGCATTAGTCACTGGTGCTGATTAAAGCCCAGCCCAGATTAAATATATTGAAGTGACTTCATTACCACTGTGTCAAGGAGCAAGAAGGTATAAACTGATCAAATGACACAATTACTGAGTCCAACAATGGGGGCCCATATTTCAATCATCTCTAAGGTGGTGGTGCTTAGTGGAAAGGATTGTGCAGGAGCCAAGAAAAAAAGGAACAAAAGATTAAGCCTGGAAGGGTGGAGAAGGGAGGAGGTGGGCACAAAGAGGAGCTGAGGAGCTGGCAAAGGCATTGCAGCTTCTTCTAAACCTGCCGTTTCATGAGACCACAACTTGGATATGTGTTGCTGAAGGCTTTAGGAAGCTGGAAGAATTGTGGCTTTTGTAATATCTCTGGTCCTGACTAGTGCAATGGGGATGCAAAATTTTTTGTCTCTCTTTTGTGTCCTTGGATTAGAGGATGCATTGCATGCAAGTGATGCAGCTCCCAGACATGTACTTCACAGAACATGGAACCAAGTGATTTCCAAATAAAAATATTTGAGGAATCAATGAAATCAGGATGAGATGTTTGAAAGAAGTGAAAGTACCTGGCCTGGAGATAGCTGGGAGTTTTGAAAAGCTGGTGGTTTTGGAGCAAACTAACTTAGCAGCACCAAAAAGCTTTTATTGAAACTCAACCTCAGTTGAACTGTTGATTCTACCAGGGGAGATAAGAGAGAGAAAGAAAGGCTGTGTGAACCAGAAGGTCAAAGTTAAGAGTGGGCCCATGTGTGGTCAGGTGAGTCAGTTTCAGGGCTCCTTCCAGACAGTCTGTCTGAGCCCCTGCCAGGATTTCTGCATGTAGTGGAAAATCTTCATCAGGACAGAATGGAAGAGGCATCCCTGAACAGCCTGTCTTAGAGCATTGCCCTGCAGTGGGAAGGGTTCCTGCCCTACCACCAGATGTAGATGCACACATGTTTATGATTTAATCAAATATGCACTCTCCTGCTGCATATCTGTACATGGATTTTGGAGATTGCTTGCAGACAGTGTAGAGAGCAGCCATGGCAGGGGGTGAACAGTGCAATTTCTCTTTGGTTTGTTGCAAAAGTTATGATGCACATTGTGTCTGAGGAGGGGAGGATGGCAGGAGGCAGCTGTCTGTATGTGTGTGTGTTCCTCATGTTGTGCTCCCAAAGGAGGGAGGGATTGCTCCATGCCTGGGAATGCCTGTGCTTGGCCTGGAGATGCTCCACAGGGCAGGGCTGCCAGGGCTCTGTGTGGGAGGGAGCTAACACAGCACAGTACAGCAAAATGGGTTAGAGTGTTTTTCAGGGACCAACTGGACACTGCATGGGGTTTTCTAATCAGGGTAGTCAGGGAAACAAATGACATTTACTGTACTGAAAAGACTAGAGGTGGTGAATTCCTTGCCTCCTACAATGATGTAGCCAGACTCCCCTCACTCTTCTGCTCTGCTGTCTTATTTTATACTCTTTTGTTGAAGTCTTGTGGCTCTTAGTCCAATATTATTGTTACTATTATTATATTTTTTACTTTTGTCCCCAGATTTTTCTTGATGTACAATTTTCAAAGCACAGAGTGGTACTTCAGCTGTGCTTTGTCGACCCCAAGCAGAGCAGAGGGATTTCTTCACATCCAGCTGACAGCTTTTCTCTTTATTCTTTGCATTTTCATGTCTAGTTTATTCACGGCAGCCTATGGCTCAATCCAGCTTCTGATCCTTTTTGAGGAATTAGCCCATTAGTGATTCCTTGTTACATATTTGTGCAGTTTGTTGTCCTCAAGCAATGTAAATTTGTGTCTGCACTTACTGAATTGCCAGCTTTTTCCAAACCATCTATTTGCCAAAGTCATTCTGATTCCTTTCACCTATGCACTGGCACCTTATTTGCATTTGGGATCTGCGTGTGTGTTTAATACATCTTCTCTGTCCCATCCCCAAGCAGTAATGGAAATATCTCATTGTTATGTTCAGGACCAGTGTTTCAGGAGCATTGCTGGTATATTCTCCCACATCAGTTTTTGCACCCCTGAAGACAATGTTTTTCAGAGTTTATTTACTGAAATGTCATGTGAAAAAGGCATTGAAACTCTCATTATATTTCGTGATATCTACTGTTTCTCTTCTGCTCACTGGGCTGTTGTTACACTGAAAAAGGAGGAAACAAACAGTCAGCAGTTCAACCATGAGTAGCAGCCAACATGAATTTGTCAAGAATAAATCACCTCCTTATTGTCAGGCACCTAAAAATCATCTGCTTGTTCCTTTAAGGGGAGATTGAAGTTAGTTTGTTGTCATTTTTAAGATGTTTGTCTTTTCTGGGCTTCTGGAGTTTCATCTGTTATTTCTCAAACAAGATTGAGTCTCTCTGGGAATTTAAAAAATTCAACCAGTTTTTTTAATATAAACTTTTTGATGATTAGCAGCAGCCTAGTTATTTTGAAAAACCTGAGGTATCCCATGATTCCCAAGTTTAAATTCATGGTCCCTTGTTATCACTTGTGCTTGTTGTGTTTTCTGCTCTGTTGCAACTGACTTTGGTAAGAACAGCAGGAACTCTGCACTTCTGTCAGGTTTCAGTCCTTTTCCCTCAGTCAGAGTCCACATCCTCGCTTTTGCTTTCATCTTTCAGTTTAAAATCAGGGTCCTAAATGTGGTGTGGACACATGTGACTTTCAGACACACAGTCTAATGCAGTGAAGTTATTCTATCAGGGTTTTAACTTGCTGTGGTGTAGGAGATCTTGGCTATAAAATGGGGCCCTGCATTAGACCTCCCAGGTTTTCAAGGTTCTCTCATTTTCTATCAGTCTGTTAGCTGAGTTTTCAAAATAAGCCTGTGCATTTGAATTGAGGAATTTCTGTAGTCTGCCAAAATCAAGTGGAAGATTTGTTTCCTTCCTCTTCACCATCCATCCCTGCCAGCAATGGACTGCGTCATCTTTCTTATAAACACTTCCAGAAGTGCTTGTTTTAAAAGCCATGCTGTGTGCTGTTTTTCTGATTATTCAGCACTGATTCCTGAGATAAGGGTCTTTGTCTAATGTTTTAGCGGAGGTTTTAGTGTCTCCTCTGTACCTCCAAGGGTTATTTATTTATGTAGATCTTGAATACTTTGAATGTGATAGTTAATAAATAAATACATTAAATCTGTCTCAAGATTTGGGTCAGAGAGGAGGGGCAGGATAAAAAAAAGACTTATTTCTCCCTTTCTTGAACAGTGCCAAACAGCTGAAGCTCAGGTTAACCCAGGAGTCTTGGCAGGCAAGTTGAACCTGAGCCAGTGGTGTGTCCCTTGTGCTGAAGGTGGCAGGTGCTGGGCAGGGCACTGCCACCATGTCGAGGGAGGTGATCCTTCCCCTCTGCTCAGGCCCATCTGGTTCTGGACTCCCCAGTGTGAGACAGACATGGACAGAGTCCAGCCAAGGACCACCAGGGTACTTAAGGCCTTGGAGCATCCGTCAGACAAGGAGAGGTGAGAGCTGGGACTGCCCAACCTGTAGAAGAGAAGACTCAGGGGGATCTTCCAAATGCATATAAATACCTGGTGTGGGGACAGTATGGAAAATGGATCCAGACTTTTCTCAGTGGTATCCAGTGACAAAACAAGAGAGCAAGGGGGCACAAGTTGAAATGCCAAATTCCATTTAACCATAAGGGAAACCTTTTTTACTGTGAGGGTGATTGAACTAGGAGTAGATTGCTTAGAGACATTGTGGATTCTTCATCCTTGAGATGGTCAAAACCTGAACTGGCCACAGCCCCAGGCAACCTGCTCTAGCTGACCCTGCTTTGAGTAGGGGATGTAGAACTACGTGATCTTCAAACGTTCCTCTTCCCAAGCTCAGCTATTCTGTGGATTTTGAAAACTTTCCATTGACTCTGACAGTCATAAATTTGGCTTAGGCAAGTAATTCATGCCTAGACCTGTTGTCTTTGTTGAGAAGTTCCAGTAAGTTTCTTTCTGTGTTTCCTTTAGGTGCTGGCTCCATGCCCTTGTCTTTTTCTCTGAAATACTCTTGCATACAGGCAGAATTTTCCATTATTGATTTAATGGATGCTTAAAAGATATTCTGTGGTTTATTTCCTAAAAGTCCCTTCCTTTATGGTCAGTATTGGCTTCCAAATCCGTAAGCTTTTATAGCCTTTTATTGTGTTTACATTATCCTTTTCCATCTTTGACCTCTCACTTGCAGAGCTGGAGTGGAAATCCCAAAGTCCAGGACACACAAAGTGATATTTTCCAAACCTGTGGTCCACGCATGTTACTTGGAAGAGATTCTGGCTTTTGAATGTGAAGGATCTGCTTACCCTGGAGTCTGAATTTGTTGCTTGCTTTGACTGCCAGCCTCTTGTGTAGATGAGACTCATCTTGACTCATGAGCCATTGCATCAGGAACTGGAGGGATTGCACCAGGGTGAACAGCTGTGTAGCTACAGGTTGTACTGGTTGGGTGCATTGGAGCCCTCAACAGCTTGTGGGTGGTGTTGCCACTACAGGTGTTCCCTAAACTCCTTTGCAGCTGAACTTTCACTATTCAAACCATGCCTGCTTGGAAATAGGTGTTAATGATGTGTTGAAATACATTGAGTAAGACGTGTTTTGAACCACGTCATGTTAGTGGACAGCAAGTGATAGGATGGGGCTGGGTGTGCTGGAGGCTTGCTCTCTTCTATAGCTGGGATTTTTAGGCAAAATAGCTTTCAAAAGTGGTGGGGCGTTGTGTTTTGTTATTTATATAGTGCACTTAAAAAGTTGCATGATCACTGTAATTTATCTCTGAATGTGGGCACAGCCTTAAACTGCAGCAGTGCATCAAGCCCCAGAGAAGCCTCTTCAGCCTGGGTACTTCAAATCTGTGGCTTCCAAAAAAATGCAAGTGGAGGGAACTTGCTGGTCCTGGCAAAAGCTGGCTTAGAGAACTTGGGTATAGAAGCAGGGGAAGATAAACAGTTCAGTAATGTGGTAAACTATGGAAAAAGAGTCTCAGTGGAGTTTGTAGCTTGTGACAATATAAGGTGTTTGTACAGGTGACCTGAGGCTGAGATTTTTAGTGTATCCAGCTCAGGGCTTCTTCCAATAAATTACAGGCTTGTCTCATTGGAATGATGTCAAAACAGTTGCAGTCTTTGGACAAAGCTTGTTCTGGTTTTTGTTGGCACCATCTCTATAAACACTTCAAGGTTGTCCCTGTGTTGTCACTTAAGAAGCGACAAAGAGAACTCAAACAAGTGACAGCTCTCTGCCTTCCTTAAGTAGAGAGTTGCATAGAGGAGACTGGAACTTTGAAAGTCAGTCAAACATGAGCCATTTTAATATTAACACTTTTCAGAACATGAACCCCAGCTTGTAGAGGGCAGCTCAAAGACTCTGAAGAACTGCCGAAGAGTTACACAAGCCCAACTTCTCATTATTGACATTGGGGTCCTTTTCTGTGGATGCTGGGAACATTTATGTGCCCCTGTGGTTACAGAAGCAACCTAAGAGACCAGTTTTGTGAACACCTGTTACAAGTTGTTGTCTGTTCTTCCTACTTGTTTTTCCATTATTGCAGCAAAACAGAAATATTTGAAGGTACCTATAGTGCAGGCATTCTTTTGGGACTTGGCTCAAAACTGTGCAGTTGCCCAGGCTGTGGAAGAGGTTCAGGTATAGATTATGGTGACTGCCTGGTAAAGGTTGTTGGCAGCTGCTGGGGGTGCAAAGGCACAAGCTGACTGCAGGGAAGAGTAAGAGGTAGCACTGGCTGCCTTTCCAGGCTGTCCGAGTGGCTTTCACTGCTCAAGTGTTTCCCAACCTTGTCACTGCCCAGTGTGTGTAACAAGTGACACTGGTGCACGCAGGAGAGTACAGCAAAGGCAGAAGGGACAGTGTTCTCACACCCTTTTGCAACAACTGCACGTTTCAAGTTCCCCAGCTGTGCTGAGAGGAAGTGGTTATTCAGTCTTGCTGCCATTTCAGGAAGATTAAAGCTCCAGTAAACTTTCCCTGAGAGAGTCACCTGGAAACCACAGAGGTAAAATTTAGTATTTGCCCACTGTCTACCAAAGGATATACCACCAGGAGGAAACTGAGAACAAGGTGGGTGCAAGCTGAGTTGAGGAGAAAGGCCAGAGCAGTGCAGTCCCCAGTGCACAGGAGTTACCCTGGCCAGCACACACTATTTCCCCCCTCAGTGGTTATCGTTGGGAATTGAAGACTGACATTTTGAAGGAGGGGGCGTGGTGCCATGCAACTGATGTGTGTAGGTGCAACAAAACAAAGCCTAAAAACAGTTCACAAAATAAGCTGTCACTCATTCTTTGGGTGGTGAGGTAGTTGTGCTCATCAATTTTTTCCACTGTCCCCGGGAGCTGTCACCGTGCCGAGGGTTTAGGGGATTCCGTACCTGGTTATCAAAGGATAGATCTTGTGTGGGAGGGGAAAGCCTGCCTGCACCCCACATTGGTTCCTGGTCTCAGCCACAGACTTTATTCTCTAGAACACCCTGGTCTAGTCCATATCTTTGCCTTGGTGTTTCTTTTAAACAAATTATACCTTATTCCCCTTTCCAGATCCTCTCTGCTCAGTGCAAAGTGCTCCAGAGCCACCCTCTCCGTTCAGGGCTTGCACATGGCAGAAACCTCCTGGGCCATCAGAGACCTCTCCCCCTTGGGCCAAGAGACCACCAGGCTACACCTGTGCCCTGGTATTTTGGAAGATATTTTCTTTTCTGTTTATTTTCTCTTTTGCAAGAGGACTGGCCCTGAGAAAGTGCCACAGGGGAAAGTGATGATGTTACTGCTGGAGCTGAAATGCCTTTCAGTGACCACTCATCACTTTAATAGAAGAGGTACTTGAAGAAGCCTGAAGGGCAATTGCTTGGTGCTTTTGGGACCAAGCTTGGTGCTTAGAGGCACTTAGCTGGGCTGGCCAATGTCACAGGCTCTGGGTGACATTGAACTCATGGTGACACCCCAAGAGCCATTTTTGTGTTTGACTGGGATTGGAATAGGGCAAAAGGAGGTTCTGATAATGGGGAAGTGGACTGCTCAATAAGGAGAGACTGGAGGATAGAAACACCCCTTGTGACAGCAGCCAGGACCAAAAGAAGGGCCTTTTTCCTCCAGAGGTGTCTGCTTCCCATCTGCCTGCTGTCCCTGGGAGTGACACAAACTCTGTCCTTCCACCTGGGGAGGTAAGAACAGGCCTTGCAGAAGGTGGAGCAGGTGCTCAGTGCTGAGGTCAGAAGAGGAGCTGAGAATCACTAAATTAGATCTGCATCACTGAGGGCAAGCCCAGGTGGTGGGAAAGAGGAGTAGGATGCTCTGTTGGACTGTGCTCAGCTCTGTGTGTGAGCTGCTTCACATCCCACCAGGCCCCACTTGCTCTTGGTAGGTGATGTTTTTTCTTGCAGTGTCTGTGGACCTTTACAGTCCTCCCTGTAGGTCTGAATTTCCCTGAGATGTGGTAGTGATAGAATGAGGGCTGACTCTTCTGTGGGTGTCTGAGCTCCTTTCTTTGCTCATTTTCCGTTTTATGAGCTGGGCTCAATTGGTCCAAGATCTGAGCATCTCTCATCTCCCCACCTGTGCGTCCTACAAGAGATGGAGCCCCTGCCCTGTTGTAGCAAGGTCTGAGACCTCCTTCCTGCACTGGGCAGGAAACAAACAGGGTTTTGTGAGCAGGACCAGCCACAGTGGGGCTGTTCCCAGAGCTGGTCTGTGTGCCTGTGGCTCTCCTCCCAGCCCAGGCCCAGCTGGTGGCTGCAGGTGGCTGGCTGGTTGAAATTGCAGCTGGCACAGACCAGGGAGGGCTGTGGGGGCACAGCTGGAAGGAGATGACAGCTCACCTTGCCCTTGGTGCCATCAAAGCCCTGTTCCCATAGTGTAGGATCTTGTCTCAGCAGAGGAGGTAACTGGGTATCACCCAAGTCCAGGCTGCTGTGGAACTGAGGAACTCACTGTTCCCTTCAGATGTGCCCTTCTGGGCTGTGTTGGGGAATTTTGGGACGTGGCTGAAGGAAGCCTGGCCTGCAGCAGGAACCAAGAAGCTGAGCAAGGCATGGGGTGTTCCAGTGCTGGCCAAATAGCTGGTGGGGCACACTCCAGGCTGCCTTTGCCCCTCCTGTATAAAGGGCCTGTGATACTTGTGTGTAGCCAAGGTATCTGCCTATGAGTTAAAAAAAAAAACAAATTAAAATCCTTTTTATATGAAGACAGATTTGATGAGTGCAGGATGGGGGAGGAGGGTCCCACTGCTCTTTCTTCCCTCCCACTCCTTCAGAAATGAGAGGGTGAAAGCCTCAGGCAAGGAGAGTTCCTGTGACCCTGAGGAGGTGGGGGTCAGCACGAGCAGCCCTGCTCAGCCCAGCCATCAGCCAGGGCTCCAGAAGATGTGCTGGAGGGTTGGGCTGGGGAAGGCTGGTGAGACAATCAGTGTGGTGAAGTACACACTTCTAGAAGGCACCAAAAACACCCATTCAAAATCAGCTGTCTCTTAACGCCCCATCTGATTCAGTGTTCTCCATACCAGAGCCCCATGTGCCATGGAAAGATCTCAGGTTCCTGAGGGAGGCTGTTGGCCCCTGTTGACCCCATACACCCTTCACATGTTGTGGATTGTTCCTGCACCAGCAGCCTCTTACCAGCAAGTGTAAAAGGAGGGGTGAAAAGTGGACTAATGAAAAAGGGGAATAACAACCACACTGAGCAGCAGTGGAGTGGAGACACAAGTGCTGTGCCACTTGGGGTGGTTGGTGCCTCCAGGAGCTCGTGTGTAAGCAGTTCCTGCAGCACACTGTAAATCCCCAGCGGACCTTGCTGGAGCCCTGACCCCCAGGACAGGCTGCTTCAGGGAGGTGCTGGGCTGTGTTCTGCCCTCAGAGAAGAATTTAAGGCATCAGGTAAGAAGGCAGGAGTGCTTAGCCTTATATCCCATTGCTCTGCTGAGGTCCTGCTGGGCTGACCTAGTGCCTGATAAGCCTTTCTTACACTTTAGATTTTTAGCAGACACCATCTGTGTCCCAGCTGATAGCTACTGGGGCATGGTACTGTGAAATATTACTACAGCATACTTTGAATTCACATAGATTTTGTAGAAAAAGCATTTGAGACTTCCCTTTTTTAGAATGAGAAGCACTGCTGTTCTGAGTATAATGGTATGGCATCTTGTTTGGAATTTCCCTTGCTTTCTATATATACACATGCAGCAAAGCCACAGGAAATGGAAGTTTAAAAAAAAGAGCATAGAGCATAGGTATCTGCTTCTTGAACAAATTTTATTCTTGTAGTTGGTTTTACTATTAGTGAGCACTTACCTTGAGGCATCATTTAAGGTTTATTTTAAAAGATGTGATATCCTAAATCACTGAAGCCTGAAGCAGACATGGACTTAGAAGTTGCACATTATTTGAGAAACCTTTTAGCTCTGTCCTGCCCATGCTACAAGAAAGAGCATTATTGTTATCTTTTCTCCCTTGGGGCTTTTGGGGTAGGGACCAACTTCTAAGGCTTCTTGCATTTGTATTTTCTAAGATGCAGTCAGTGTTGCCTACAGCTGCTGTCGTGATTGTGTGCTAAGGGCCCACTTCTGCATGGCAACCAGCAGGGTTATTAGAAAACAGCTTTACTCCAAAATCCCGAGCAAAGTGCATTGTAATCAGGTCCAGGAGAAATGAGAACAAGCTTGCCAGCAGCTGGAGATTGTACAGTCTGGGAATCTCATTGCTGGTGAGATGAGACAGATCCTCAGGAGCTGAGTTGCCCTGGCTGTAGACTCAGGTTGGTTTGGAGAGCAAAACTGAGGAACGGTCATTTGATGGAGGAGAAATTTTAAGAGAAGAGACTAATCATGAAGGTAATTGGACAAATCCCTCTTGGCAGCTTTTAGTATGTTAAGACACATTCCTCCAAGTCCCAGAATAGGCAGTTATCCTGCCTGCTCTCAGCCTCTGTGGAACTGCAGTGTCTCTGTCTGCCTTCTGTCTGGTATTGGCATGCCGCTGCACTACAGGCAGGGCTCTGAATGAGACATCTACAGGAGCCTAAACAGCCATTAACTTTGCCTGAAAAGAGGGTTCACTTCTCTTGGGTGCCTTTTTTACTAATACAGCTAATGAGGAACTGAGCCCCATCCATACAGTCAGACAGTTTTTCTGTATGATTTCAAGAGTCTCTTGTGTGAGGATGTCTTTCTGCAGTTTTACAGATGATGTGTTTCAGTGAACAAGTGTAGTACAAATGGATAATGAAAGTTCACAAAGTTTATGCTACTGAAGCTCCTTTCACTGCATGCAGTTACTTTCTTACTCATTATGCCTTTATTGCTTTCTTTTAGGAAAGGGACTGGGTTCTTGTTGCTATTCAACCAAGCAAGACACTCTGTTTGGACAACCATCCAACAAGAAAAGAGCACCAGTGTGATGTGAGGCCAGAGTTTTTCTTCATTTAAAGAGTTCAAAAGTGCTGGAAATTCACAGCCACTTTCACTTGAGTGTTGGGAGAGTGGAGCTGACAGGTTTTATGCATTCTTGTCTGCAAGCTGAGAAACGTGGCTGGTGAAGGTAGGGGTTGGTGGCAGTTGCTGGGGATGCCTTGGTGTGTATGCTTTGCTTGGCGAGAAGGGGGCAGGTAAAGACTTTGCAGTGTTTTATCAAGAGACCTACCAGTGAATTTGGTGTAAAAGTCAAAGCACTGCATAACAGACAACTTTTCTTAGGAGCAATAGTTTATGGCCCACAGTCTGAAGCAAATATTTGCATGTAAGACAGTGGCAGTTCTTTATAGTGTAACATTTCTTGGTTAAGCCAGAACAAGAAACAGTCATGCTTTTTACCAGCTTGGGGGGAGGGAACCAAAAACCTCAGTAGAGGTAAAGTCAAACAGCTCTGAGGAGAAACATTTTTATACAGAAAACCAGCAGATCTGTCCTAGATTTATGTCACAGGTAGTCAAATGCCAGTCCTCATTTATTGCTCTTATTATTGTATGTGGTAGCTGTAATCTGTGCTTGATCTGTAACTTTACCTGGTTTGGTTTGTTGTTGGTCCAGTGTTGTCTTTGCTGGAGGTATATCCAAGTTTCCCAGCTCTGAAGTACTCTCCTTTCCCAGGATTAGTGTGAAACTAACCTCTGCTTTGACTAAGGACTAATTCACAGAATTTAAATCCACAAGAGTAGGCAGTATTAATTTTTTGTGTAGTGCACATTCTCCTATCTAATTCCTGCATCTATTTCTTATTAGAAATTATTATTTCTTATTGTAGGTCAGTCTATCCAAGTATTCCCACAGGGATTAACATAAATGGAAACCTATAGCAGATTTCTCCCTCGGATACATATTAAAGCAGTCATCATCTCAAGGCAATTAAAAAAAGGTTCTGCCAAGACCAAACTTACTTTTCTGTCTGTTTGTTTTCTTAAGTGTGTTCTAGTGGGAATCAGTACAAAACTCAAGTCCCTCTTTTGCTGTATCAATCACTGGCATTATCATACTGATAAACACTGAAGCTGTAAACCAGGCTTGTTTAATGAGAACTGTCAAAAAAGTAAGATTAGCTTATGCCACAGGAAGTTTAATCATGTTTCTCAGCTTATATTCTCTGGGCTGCATCTGATCTCTAAGACCTTAAAAGGCAATGTAAAAAATGGTCACTAAAAAAAAATCCCAAAACTTTCTGCATGTTTGTGCGTGTTGTGTTGGGAAGAACAAGCTGGAAGTGAATGACAGGATTGCAGTCAGCTGTAGATTAGATTAAAAGTAACCATTGCTGCATGCAAGGGCCCAGGCATTGCTTTTGGTAATATCCCACCTAAGATAAGAGTGGCATAAACCATCATCTTCCTTTGGGGCTGCAACAGGATCCCAAAAAGGAAATAGCCAGAAAAAAATCCACATTCCTTTTCAAGTGTGGAATGTGGACCGAAGCAAAGCAGAAGACAAAAGTTGTTACACAAAGTGAGTTTTCTTTAATTATGAAGTGCCATTGTTGCACTAGGCCTTTACTTTCTGTCCCATCCTTAACTCTTGCTCTGACACAGTGAGAAAACAATTTCAGCTTCACCTGGAGCTAAGCTGCAAAAACCTGTGGCACTCTTATATTTGTACATTTTAATTAATTGCTGATACTCCTTCTCAAAACAGTCCCCTGCTATTTGTTGAAGGTCTCTCAAGTGCAGACAGGATAAGAAGAAATTTTAAGTTAGCATTGACATAGTCACATGTGTGTGGCAGGGTAGGGGGTTAAATGTGTTCCTGTGCCTCTGAAATGTCAATCTTTCGTTCAGAGATGAGGAGTGATTTTTTTTTTCAACACATTTGAAAATAGTCTGAGAAGCTGGTTATCACTAAAGTAATGAAATAACTCATACCTGAAACCATGACATTTAATTAGCCCTTAGTATAGTTCACTATTTCACATTTAAATACTTACACCAAAAGAGATTTTTTAGACCCCTTTTGTAGTAAAGCAAATGCACAATCACTTTTATTATAAAAATAATCCTTAGGTCAAATAGGAATACAGACAATAATTACACAAATATCCATTCACAAATCTGTAAGACAGATATTTATGGCACAGACAATATAAATATCCCTGTACCTTGTTTCTGTGCAAAAAAGACAGGCTAGTTTTAGTCAATAACCAGCCCTTTTATGTTTTCTTCACTTCTTCTGATTTCAGTTAAACAGAAGGATTTTCAGATAAGATGTTTGAAAGTTCAGCCTCAAGAGTCAAGAAAATACTTTCGCTTTTAATCCAGATAAAGCACAATAAGATTTTTCCTATCTTCTGCCAAAATATTCCTTCCTGTTCTTCAGCCTACATTTTTTGGAAGAGGAGGAAAATTTCAAGTTCAGTAATTTTTCTCACAAGCCATCAGACTGTGGTAGAGAATTAGACCCAAATAAAGTCAAGCTGCACTCTGAAGCTAAACTACCACTGTAGGTTTCACTTTAGTTTGTAGTAGCATCTCCATTACACTTGCTTTCCTTGTAGCTGTCAAAAATAGTTCTTCAGAAAAACACTTTGCTTTCTCTTGAAGCCTTTCACACAGTCCAAGAGAAGGCAAAATCAAGTAAGAGGTAGATATTGTTCATCCTCCTAATTCCCCAGAGCTCTCCATTTGAATTACTCTGTTTTAGGACTGTAGGAGATACATGTATAGAGCAAGTTTTACGTCTATAAAAGTAGTGATTGATTGACTTACACCCCTCACATCCTGTGGTCACTGACAACATTCAGCAACGTGCTTGAGGAATTCATCACCAAGTTCATCACTGAAAAACCTCATGCAGTGAGGGCATCTGAGTTCACCCTGTGCCCTGCCTTCAGATCCCAAGTTTCCATTGTCCCCAGGAGGAGAAGCTTGTTCAGACTGTGAGTTTGTTCTTCTCTTCCCTGTCTGGCCTGGGCTGTTGCCTCGTAGGTGTTCCACATTTGTCTGAACAAACAAATGATTTTGGTTACCAGCGTGAACTCTGAAATGACTGCTTGTGTCTCTGGTGTCCTAGAAAGACAAAAAAAGAGCTCTTGAAAAGATGCAAGAAAAATACTTTTAACGGGTGATATTTTATCACCTTGATCTGAAACACCACTCAAATATTTATCTGAGGACTTTTAAATAAATTATTAATCAGTTTTTGCAGTGGTATTATTATTGTTGTAAAGAAGATTTGTAGAAAACACAGAATACAACCAGTGTGCTAATTTAAAGATGCCAAGAGCCATGGCTGTCCTGTACCTTCTAAGAATTCACCTTTCCAATGTTGATCCAAAAGCAGAAGAAAAAAGGGACTGGAAAGGGGTATTACATCTGAACTGGGAAGCATCTCCACCAGAACTGACTATGAAACAATCGAAGTTTTTGATAGCTGCTGAAACTGTTTTAGAAATACTAAGATATTTTTAAAATATATTTAGAAGTGTATTTTAGTCCCAAATTCTGTTGGCATGCTTAAACTAAAGAAGCAGCATTCTGCTTTACTTACCTGTCTTCTTGCTAGCTGGTGTTGCAGACATGCAACTTCTGCCTGAAGTTCTTGTATTTTACTCTGCGCTCGTTCTCTGTCTGATCTCTCAGATGTGAAATCGTCTTTATAAACCAGGACCTGAAATAGAATTTTTATTTTAATATTTTATACATTAGAGCATTGGCAGGTTAGATTGGAAAGCTGAGACTAATTCCTTTATTACTTATTCCCAGAATATCAGTATTCTCTATTGTATGTGCATTTCAAAGGTATTTGTATTTCTTTTACAGATCTTTCATATTCTGTGTTAAGGCCAGCAGAACTGCATGGAGTTCTTTAAGTAGTGAGTTTCCTTTAAATCTGTGGTGTTAAGTATCTGTATAGCCAAATGTGCACAGACACGCAAATGTCCAAAAAAGAAAATCCCTTTTCCCCCTTGGACTTTAGTGGTCTGGGAAGAAACTAAGAATTCCCATGTGTAGGAAAAAGAAACACAATGACCTGTTGCTCCAGCATTTGTATTCGCTCATGATCTCCTTCACAAGCCTTCTTCATGTCTTCCAGCTCTCTCTTGGTTTTTATGCACTCATTCATTTTCTCTTCCAGTAGTTTGTTTAACCGGAAGATCTCCTTGTGCATCAGGTCAGAATTCCTTTGTGCTGGAGCTCCTCCGTGGTGCTGCTCCAGCTGGGACTTCATCTCCTTCAGCTGCAGGTGCAGTCGCTTCACGTACTCGTCCCTGCTCGCGTCGTACTTCTGCCATTTTGCATTTAAATCTTCCACCTGAAAGTTAATCCAGGACATGAAGAATAGGGAGACACAAACTTCCAGGCTTTCATAGGCTGCCCAGAATTGCAGGACCAAAATCTTCTAGGGGATAATGCAACATGCTGACTCTACCCCTGAGGGTAAGTCACTGTACAGGAGAGCAGGAGATGATTGTGCAGACTCTTCACAATCTCCCAGCCTTCCCATCTCCCAGTCCAAAGGGACAATATTAAATAATGTGGAAAGGGAGGGGTCTAGTGGGCCTAGTGCTGTTCTTCTGGGGTGGAATACTGATCCACGGAAGGAACATGAACATTTTCTTCTGCTCTGCACTGTATTTTTTAACAATAAAAATCCAGTGTGTTAGAAATTATGTAACAAGTTATTCTTAACTAAGGGAACCAAAACTATGTGCCATGTTGAAAGGACTAAGAAAAACTGTCTTGCTTTGTTATTGCCATGTAATTAGATTAACCAGATTTTTCTATTCCAAATTTACTTTAATACAAAATACTTAGCAAATATTAATCTAATAGTAACAAAATGAAAGTACTCACGTGAGCTACTTTTTGTTTTAACATCCTGTTTTCCTCTTGTAAGTTGCAGATAAGAGACTGAAGTGAAGTTTCATTGTCTAAAAGCTGTAATTTTCAGATAAAGTTAGGTGTTACTTTAACATAAAAATCTCAGATGCTGATGCTGTTTGGCTGTGCTGTTAACTGGAAGTAATCTTTTTTTTTTATTGGATGTGTAATGACATACATCTAGGTTTTTATGACCTTGGTACTGCTATTAAATAGACCTCATGACAACAGTGTTTAAGAGTTTACACAAAACTACTTGTCTGGAGTGGGAGAACACATGACAAAGGCACAGATATGCCTTCATCTTGCTTTGTTATTACTGTCAATTTTGGGCAGTACTAGGAAGAAATTACTGAGGGGAAAAAACCCTGCTTGCTAAATAATTGACTAAAATGATACCTCTTTTTTACAGTTGTGACATCTGCTTAAAAAAACCCCGGTGTACGTGAGTAATATAGAACACTTTTGTGTAAAATTCCCTAGAATCAGCTAGTAATGGCATCTGAAATTTCTCCTCTTCAACAGGGAAGTCCCCACTGTACAAGATTAGCTTCTTATTGCATATATCAAAGTCAATCAAGCTTCCTGTCTATCAATTACATGTTAAATATGATAATGCCAAATGCTTCAAGTCCCTTAAAAAGTAACTTTTTCTTCTATCTATTCAACCCCTATTTCTTACAGGTAACTTTAATGTAAGTTTTCTTTGGAAGCACTTCTGGGATGTTTGACAAAGCAGACATGAGTATGTATAGAGTTCATCACAACAGCACAGATGAGTGCTCATGTGGAAAACAGCATTACCACAGTGTAGCACTAACAGCCTAAGTCAGAATTATTCATTTTTGTGAGAACTGTCTGTAGCACCCTACTCACTGCTCTGATCTGTTACTAGAGGCAGCACTGCTGTTATTTCCTTATGGTGTTTTAATGAATTACCTCATATTAGTGAATGTTTAATGAATGACTCTCAGCCGTCAGGACTTCTGCAACAACAGAACAATGATCTACCCTTACCCCACACTGAGAACTTTTACTGAAGCCTCAACAGCCATTAGCAAAGTATACCAAAATCCAGGTGTTTCCTTGTGCCCTGCAGTAGCACTTCTGACACTGTCCTGTTATGAAGCTTTTTTTTTAAACATTTTTTTAAACATGAAGAGAAGCATTGCCCTGCACTCAGAGGCCAGGGGGAATCCCAGAGCAAAAAAAAAAGGTAGGACACCTTGACTCATATTCCACTAACCAACTTTCTTTAGGGCTATACTGCGTGTGCAAAGTCAAATCCCGATCCGAGAAGACCACATGTTACAGAGTTCTTAATATAAAAACCACTTTGAAATATCTACTTTTTTCTGTGATTTTGATACTTAAACAAGCAATCAGGAGAGACAGGCTTCAAAATCACAGCACCATCTAGTGCTGCACAAAAGCAGGAGTGGTATAAGGTATGTACTGTCTCCTGTGTATTGAGGGAAGAACTGTGATCATGGAATTGCTGAGGTTGGACAAAACCTCTCAAGTTCTTCTCCTCTCCAAAAAAAGCCTCTGATGATGAGATGGACAAAAGTGAAGTGGTAGACAACTGCTTCTATCCTGAATTTCAGATACACAGAATTTTTTACCATTGCCATGGCAGTCTTAACACCCTACGTGAAATTATTTAAAGGGCCGTTCTCACCATTCCCCAGTTACAGCTATCATACTGTAATTAACATCTCGGAAGCTAATAAGACTTCAAAGACCCACACAGTAGCTGTTAAGAATACCTGATTAGATCTTTCTGTAGGTATCTGGTCATCTGAATTCCCCTTCTCTTTTCTTTGCTTCTCTTCTAGACATTTTGCCAGGTGTTGGCACATTTCTGCTGTGGACGCTAATTTGCGTTGAAGCTGGTGAGTTTCATCAGTGAGTGAACGGCACAAAACATCACTGGTGGCCTGAGCCTTCTCCCTCTCTGCCAGAGTCTTCTGCAGTCGTAAGATTTCTCTCTCCTTTTCATATGGAGGCTGATTTATCATCTGCTGTATCTCTCCATTTTTCTCCTCTAGCTGCTGATTCAACTTCTGCACTTCCTAAACAGAGGGGGGAGGGGAAGTTAATTAAAAGCAAAATAAAGTCAAAAGCCAAAATACATCTTAGACTTCAATATTGCAGTAATTCCTTATTGCTCCTGCAGTCATTGCAAAGTACTTAAAAAGTAGATCAAATCCATTTCATTTCTGTATGTTCACAAGACCTTGGAACTCTTGGATCAATCAATCAAGAACTGCTCAGGCAGCCATGCAAACACTTTCTAATCAGTAGAATGGAGGAACAAGCAGCAAAAAATCAGGAAGATTTTATGACTATGCAGCAGCAACAAAAACAAGAAACAAACTAATTTAAGATTAATAACTGTGGAGACTGAAAAATACTTACAGGTCCTATACACTAAACTACCATATAATAGAGATTTTCCTCAAAAGAAAAAAGGAACTGTTAAGTCATCAAATCCAGTGAGGTGTATTCACTGCCTGGCACTGTCACAAGGACAAAACAGAGCAACTTTCCCACCTAGGAAAGGATGGGAATGGTAAGGTAAGGACAAACAAGCAGAAAATAAAATCCATGTGGCAGCAGTGGCTCTAGTTTGGGCACAGCTGACTCCCAGATACACAAGGGGGTCTGACACACCCCTAGAAAACAACTGTGTACTTGTTTCTGCATCTCCTTGTCCTGTTGGGAGCTCTGTGGGATCATCCACACTGCACTAAGATCTCTGCGGGTGTTTTGGGAAGGAAGAAGTTTGCAAACCACCTGTAGTTCCATGCACTGAAAGGCACTGGTTCTGGCTTTATAAACAAACAGGGTGGTTTTTACACACCCTCAAGATGCAGGCACTAGAAACGTCTGCAGCACTGCTCCTCCAGAATCAAGGATCTCTGGATGCCAGTGCAGACCAATAGACAGCTCCTATCCCAGCTCTACCACTCCAGTTCTCAGGAGTGCTAATAGAGCTGTAAATCACTGGGAACACTCTTTGCCAGAACACTGGCCTCTGGCTTCACAAAAATGTCTTTTTTATTTGGTTATTATTTAGTGCCAATTATTTCAGTGATCTGACTGGGCATAGCATTGTATTCTTTCAAGAAATAAACATTAACATCTGACATAGATAATCAGCACTTGTTCTTATTACTGACATTTACATTCTTTAGCTTCATGATGAATGCTAAACTTCCCCTTTAAAGATATTCAGCACCAGCCTTTCAAATATGTTCAGATACCATAGGTTTGTCATCTGTCTGCAAAGTGTCAGTGAGATCATCTCTTATAACAAATTTCCAAACATTACCTTTTTAATGTGTATTTTAGGTGAGTGTCATATATGGAAAATGTTTTGTATAAGCATTAGGTCAAGAGATTACTTATGACAAAAACAGTTGTTTCAGTTTTAACTACTGCTGCTCAGTTTGGAAATTACTTCATGCAGCTTCATCTAGAAATAAATGCTGTAAAAATCTTTGAGAATTTCAGACTGAACCTGGGAAACTCTTAATGACAATAACCAAAACAGCACTTGTGCTGGATGGGGAGGGATGCAGTTTTCAGGATTTTTTCTTTCAAGAAAGATACTGATTTCCCTAATCTATCTCTCCCGACTTCTCAGTTACTTCAAATATGAACGTCCTACCTCACTGTCAATACAAAAATCCATTTTTAAGAGCACTTCAAACAAAACACTGTAATAGAAAAATTCGTGGCATCAGCTGATTATCTAATAAATTCAGGGAGGTTTTTACTAATTTTCTTTCTCCTTATGGAAACAGTTGCATGAAGATCTGTAGTGCCCTGCTAAGTTTTTGGTTTAGGATTTTATCGTTTTAACGTTTTTGAAGTGAACGCAGGGGGCGCCACCTTTGGACACAAACGAGCGAGTTGCTTCGGGCACCCGGCGATGGAGCGGGCATCGCTCGAAGGGGCTCCGGCCCTCGCTGCCAGCGCCGCCCGCAGCCGCTCGCCGCACCAGGAGCGCTGCGGGGGCAGAACTGGGGCAGAACGCCCGCACCCTCCGCCTGCACCGCGCTCCCGAGGGAGGGAAAGGCGCTGCTGATGCTGCACCGCTCCCGAGGGAAGGCAAGGCGCTGCTGCTGCTGCACCGCTCCCGAGGGAAGGCAAGGCGCTGCTGATGCTGCACCGCTCCCGAGGGAAGGCAAGGCGCTGCTGATGCTGCACCGCTCCCGAGGGAAGGCATGGCGCTGCTGATGCTGCGCTCCCTGCGCGCCCGCGGCTGTACCTGGCTCAGCGTCTCCGCTCTCCGCGCCGAGAGCCGCTCGCTGTGGCGGGCCTGCTCCAGCTGCTCCAGCAGGCTCTCCACCAGCGAGCGGGCCGGCTCCGCGCTCGCCGCCGCATCCCCGCCCGCCGCCGGGCCAGGCTGCCGCTGCCGGGCCAGGCTGCCCCGCAGCTCCCGGATCGTCGCCTCCTTGGCCGCCAGCTGCAGCTGGAGGTGCTTCAGCTGCTGCGCGGACTCGTGGTACAAGGTGCAGAGCGCGTTGTACCGAGGCACTTTATTCTTCAAGCTCCTGTTCTCCCGGTGCAGCTTCTCCAGCGTCTCCTCCACCTGCCTGAAACGGGTCACCAGGGGGTCTGTGCTACCGGCCTCGCTTACCGAGCACATGGCCGGGGTAGCTCCCTTCTGTTCCTTCTCCAGGGCGAGCAGGAGCCCAGACAGGTGCATAAAACCCGGCAGCGCAGCAGAACCAAGGCAGCGGCTTCACTCTTCCGCCTTCCCCGTCGGGGAGGAGGCAGCAGCTCTCTTTAAGGGCTCGCAGGACCCGCCTGTGCCGCCGCTTTTTTCTGTGGGTGGGGCCGGGCCGAGCTCCGCCCTCGGGGGAGAACCCCGGCAGGGCCGAGCGCTCTTTCCCCCGCGGCCCGCGCGGGATGCGGCCCCGGGGGCAGCGCTGCCCGGGGAACCCCGGCAGGGCCGAGCGGGAGAACCGGCACCGGGGGCGGGGGGAGAAACCCGGGGGCGAGGCAGGGGGCGAGCGGGAGGCTCGGGGGCACGGGGGAAGTCCCGGCGGGGCGGGGGAACGCGGGCAGGAGGCTGCGGGAGGGGCGCTGGGGGGAGCGGGGCTTCCGGCGCACCGAGGGTCTCTCGGGGCTGGCGGGCGGCGCGGGCTCCGCGTTGCGAAAGGCCCGGAGCGCCGCGTCCTCCCGGCGCCGCTGCGGGAATTCCCGGCTCCGAGCGGGACTTTCCCCGCTGGCGGCGACCCCCGGGCTCTCGGCTCTCCCGGCTCCGCCGGCCCCGGGGCAGCAGCAGGAGAAGAAAGGCCCAGGAATCCTCTCTGTGGTCGTTGTGTCTGCAGCGGTGTGTGAGGGGATGGCTCCGCACCCGGGCAGAGCGGCCCGTCCCCCTCGCAAGCCCCGGACCTGGGCAGGTGTGGAAGAGGAACTTCCTTAGCAAAGACCTCGAACACACCAAAATCTTCGGTCATCTAAATCTGTATCACCAGCCAGTGTTTATACTCTCAGGGTGAGTTAACGAGAGCAAAGGCAGCTGCTTGACACTGAATAAACTGCTGCCCACTGGCTGCCGTATGGCGGAGAACTTTTTTATTGGCAGCATAGAGACAGAACTTGTTAATCAGTATCACTGTCAGGGAGTAACACTGGTGTAGTATTTCTCATAGGGTATGGTAAAGCTGGACTGAAAGAAGGCATATTTTGGATTGGTTTAGTTATGTCCATATTACTATTCTGATGGAACTAAGTGGGAGGAAAGAGCCTTAAACCAGTACAAAAATGAGTCCCAGGTTACATTTGGTTATTATTTGCAATAGTATTTATTGTGTGTATGAGTATGCATGTGCATCATAACGTGTACAACACAAAGCTCCATGTGTGCACAAGCCACGGGAGATGTGTCTGACCTAAGTGCCTAAAATACAGCAAGTGAAAATCACCACATGCTGCTGGTGGAGGCAGCAAAAAGAGGAGACTTTAGACAATGTGATAGAGAGCAGCCTCCTGTGTTAGCAGGTCTCAGGATAAAAAGACACCAGTGAATAATTTACAGGAATGGGAACATGATGAAAGGAAAAGATGGTGAACTTCAAAGTTGAGACTGTCAGTCACCCTCGTGACGGCTAAAGACCTCCTGAGGTTCCTCTTAACATGAATTATCCTGTGATTCAGTCAAGCTCTTCGAGGTGGAAAGTCATTACTTTGTCACCTTAATTATTCTAGTAAGAATTAGGAGTAATAAATTCAAAACAGTCTGTTAGCTAAGCTGCTTCTAAAAATATAACTGAATTTTATAGAAGTTTATTTCACAGAAGACCTTGTGTGACAGAAAAGGGTAAAGCACTTGTTTGTGTGACAGGTCCCTGGCATATTTGCTATTTCATCTAATACTGTAAATATCGAATGATTTAGGACAATGAAAAATGTGTGGAAGTTGAGGGAATATAATTTTTTATATTTTACTTGTATAAAGTTATATTCTACACCCTTAAGACACTGATTTTGGTGTGAAGAAAGTAAAGTTCCTGCTTTAAAATACCTATGCTTTGTCATTTTCATATACATGATAAAGAAAAGTGAAAAAAACACATAAAACTTCATGTTACATCTTCATTATTGTGTTACAGTCAGAGCTAACTGAAGAATTTGGAGCAAAATTGCTTTTGCTGACTGTCAAAATATTTTTGTATAAGATTTGTAGAAACGTTTAATGAAGCCCTGGTACTGGAGAAATGTTTGGTTTCCTGCCAATTAATTAGCAAACTACAAGGAAACTCAGCCATGCCATGTTTGCAGATGAAGCAAAGCATCAGAGAATTCAGTTAGCTGCAAAATAGAATCCTTTATAATACAGTTACATTTGTAGTATTGTGTTAATATGTTAAAATAGAGCATTACTGAAAATTTGGAATTACTGGTGCCTTGGATGAAGGCAGCATATTCCCCCAGGAAAACACCAGTGACTCCAGGGAAATTTGACCTGCGTAAGTGCTGAGTAAGAAACTGATCCCTCGTGTCCTTGGGAATGCCCTGAGATGACTGTTTCCTTTTGTCACTTCTGAAATACAGAGGAATTCCTGGGAATTCAGTCAAAGGAGCTGCTGCCAAAGAATGAGTCACATCTTGCTGTGCTTCTAGCACCTGGCTTTTCCTGGATTGCCTCTCCTGCGCTCTTACCCAGTTTGTTGATAAGCAGCTGCTTTGTGCTGTGGCAGACTCGTTCTTTTTGGGGTTGCACAATCCTGAGGGCTTGTTAAGTACTGTGTGAACAACAGGTATGCTCTGCACGACTTAATATAAAGAAAAGAAAGTTTATTTTCCATACTGTACTGGTTTCAACATGATATATAAGGTGAAGTTCACTTTAACTCTTTCTCAGTAGGGTGTAGCAGGATAGATGTGATTAAACCCATGTGGGAAAAATTTAACCTCAGATTTTGTTGAAGAACTCTTAACAAAGCTGTTTTGAATAAGTAATTCTGTGCACATCACAACTTACCATCATGTATGAGATTCATCATAGAGTGCATGGAAAAAAGGGATTAAATACTGCCTAGAAACAAAAAGAAAGTGAAGCTGCTTCTAGGAAAGCAGAAAGAAAGGAAGGTGAACAGTATGGTTAGATTAATGAAGGGTTCATAAATGTACATATATTTAAATTTTCATTTTTAAGCATGAATTATTTGTCGAGGGGGGAGAATAATTCCTCTAAATGTTCTGTTTCTGTAACATTAGAGAAAATCTTGTAAATCTTTGTATTTAAAAGAGTAATTCTCTGTTGACAAGACCCTACAACATATTGGGAGGTTCTGTCATTTTCTAAAGTGACCTCTACTCAATTTGTAAGAAAATGTATTTTTCGCTTGTGAGCTCCAGATGTCATTCAGCCAATCAAGCTGTGGTTTACCCCATGGTCTTGAGTCACCACTAATTGTACTGGAGGGTAAGTTGTGACATAATGATACTTTAAAACTGTTGGAATTGCCTTGAGGTGATTTACTTAAACAGAACTAATTAGAAATTAGTAGGTGATCCTCTGACTGCTGTAGGCTGAAAAAAAAGCAATGAGTTCACATTTCCTTTCGCTCATGCAGTGCAAAAGGGGGGGAAATAACCTGTAAAATTGTCTGACATACTCCCTGCTACATAAGGTGCTGCCAGAAATCTCTGTGTGTGTCCAAAAATCTGATTTTCATGCTGAACAACTGAAGTGTTGGGGCTTTTGTGACTCATAGATCAAGAGTAATTGTGAGCTGCAGGCATGTTTACTCTCCTTCCATGGGCAGGACTAAACATCCTTTCTATACATCACTGTATTGGATGTTCTGATGAGATAATGTTCAGCATGTTTTACTGCTGCAATGACACAGTCCCTGAGAGGTTGGCCTGAGGGCTGCCAGGATTCCCAAAAGTGGATGAACTCATGTCTGTGACGTACATATGTGGCCATCTGTGTGCACTGGGGCTCTGACTTGGAGCACAGCATTCCTTTTCCAGTCTTGTTTTCTGTTTACACACATGAAAATATTTAGTTTATCTTGGGGAAATAGAATGGGGTCTCTTTATTTCTAATATAAGGTTTTCCCCTGCTTTGGTGGTGATGGTGGCTTTGGGTTGGGTTTGTTGGTTTTTTTTTGGGGCCGGGGGGGGGGGGGTGTTTGGTTTTTGGGGGGGGGGGGGGGTTTTGTTTGTTTTGTTGGGGTTTTCTTATTGTTGTTCTTGTTGTTTTGGTTTTGTTTTTACATGGTTTGCCCTTTGGAGGATGTAAAAACCAAAAGTGTTTTGATGCAGGGGGGCAGAGTCCCAGGGCCCCATGTTCTTAGTCACAGTAGGGCTGATATAACCAGGATGAGCTGTACAAAGCCATGACATTGGTCAGATCCAGCGGTCCCAACACTTTTCCCTAAGAGGCATTTCTTTCACATTCATATGGACAGAAATGGTTCAGGCTCATCCTGATGGGTGTTGATAGATAAGCTGGATACACTCTGGTATGGGTCTCTCACCAGGCCCTTGATCTGTTTGTGTCCATGCCAAGGCAAGAGCTTTCTGTTGTGCTTTGTTATTCCTCAGTGCTTTGGTCTCTGCTCAGTTCACCCTCCTGTGCTCACTGTCGGTGTGCTCAGCTGTTTCAGGCCCTGCTTTAGTTTCCCCTGCACAGTCTCACTTTTGCATTTCTCTTCTGTCTGCCCATGGCACAATAGCACCAGTTGCCTCAGTCTGACCTGCAGACTGGAATTTATTGCAGTGCTGCTGCTGCCCCTGGATCTGAGAAGTTCAGGCAGTTTTCTTGGTTCTTTGGAAACCCTTATCATGATGTCGCTGATTTTTGAGCTGTGATTCTATTTACAAGAATGTAAAAAGCTCTCTGGTACATTAAGTGTGCAACAAGTGGAGGCTGTTTCCTTACCCACAGGCTTAGGTCACTCCTACTTAAAAGCAAATTACTTCTTTGAGCTTGTTCTGGATAAAACCTTGGGGTTTGCCCACATCTATTTATTCCTGTTGAGCAGTGCAGGATATGCTGGCTTGTAGCTGGCTTTTAGTTGTCATAGGAAACCTTTCCCTAAATCTGATAATTTGAAATACTGCAGACAAATTTTTTTTGTGTGCCACAGGAAACACTTTCCTAACTCTCAGTATATGATCCAAAACCAGACTTTTTGTGGATTTTATATATATATATATATATATATATATATATATATATATATATATATATATATAAATGGATTTTCTGCTTTGGTTAATATAGAGTGATGTGAGTTTTCTGGTTTCTGTTCTTCACCTTTCCTCAAAGGCCAGCCAATTTTAAGGGGAAAAAATAAAATTATTAATTCTGAATAACTTGGCATTCACTTGCAAGACTGGAAACAAAAGGTTTGCAGGTAAAAACTTAGTTGTTTGCAGATTTGTTTGATATGTTAATGTTTTGTAATGAAACTTTCTAAAGTGGTGTCCATGATGTTTCTGATCAAAACCACTCATTCTAACTAGAAAAAAAACAGTTTCAGCATTTTTGATCTTTAACTCTTTCTTTTTAGCAAACAGACCTCTAGAGTTTGGTTAGATAAATTTGTGATTTAAATGTCTTTTTTTATGCATTTGTTTTAAAGGATGATGGGGGAAAAGGATTTCCTAGGACTGTCAGGAACCGCAAAATAAATCATGGTTACGGAGGAATTCAATTCTACTAGAATTCTAAATCAGGAAAAGGAAACATTGGATGCTTCTTAGAACATCCTTGGTGCTAGTTGGTGAAGTAGTTTCAGAACTATAATATAGAAGAAGTGTTGGAAAGAATTAAGCAACTAGCACTTGAAAGTGGAAGTGTCCTTACCACACCACTCATTCTTCTTCCACAGAAATGGCAACATTTCCTAAAATTCTGATTAGTGTCCAGTTCAGAGGCAAGAAACAGCACAGTTGTGTAAAGCAGAAAATCCTTCAATCATCCTGGCAGGAGAGGGGAAAGGGGGAAAGCAGTTTTCAGCAGAGTTTTAAATTCAAGCCATCAATGTAGTGTTTTTCAGACCAAAGTGAAGAATTAATGCCATGTAGATACCAGCTACTGAAAGCTTCAGCTCTTGTCCAAGCCTGTTTTTGTTATGAACCAGAGTAAGCATATTCTCAGTCATTGGTCATGCTTGAAACAGACAAGCATTTTGACAATTTCTGCTCTCAAACAGAATTAATGGAATGTGGAAAAATAGTATTTTTGAGGAGCCTGCATGCCAGTACCTTCTCAGCCTTAGCACAATAATTAGTTTAATGTGGACACACAAGTAGGTATGGATTGTAGAAGATAAAATCAGGAAACCATAATAAAAAATAATTTCTTCAAAGTGATAACTCCTGGGAAAAAAGCCACTGTAGCTGTTTCCATGGCTGAATGTGTCTGAGCTCCACAGGAATTTACACTCATGGTACAGTGAAATATGCCTGTGTCTACAGGAATAAATCTTTCTAGCTCTAAATTAAATGTGTTTCTTTCCAATTAATTATATTAAATTTATGCAATATATTATGATTATTATTGAGTTAATGTACATTTTAGGGTAGGTGGCTGTTTGGCAAAGTCTTTACTCTCTTCTTGCCCTAAGCTATGGAGGAAATACTACAGGGGATTCTAGATGTATGGTTTTCATTTAAGTTTCTGATGAGAGCTACTGATATATTTAACTGAGCAAATAGAGATGCCACCATCTAAAGGGGTAAGTTTAAGAATTGATTGACACTGATTGCTGCTGTCTCTTCCCTTGAGTTTGCTGCTTGACTTGACTAAGTTTTGTGAGAGCTTAATTTGCTTTGCCATGTGAATCTTCCGGTACTGACAATCATGACATTGATGTAGATGGCTTAAAGGCAAAAAGGCTGCAGAATATTAAGTATTTGGTCTATGGAATGAAGATCACATCAGTCTGTGCTTATCCTTACTTAATTTTTAGAGAAAACCTGAAAGTTTTGACTTCGAACTGGTTCAACAAAATGAGCCATTATGGCCATTTAATTGACCCACTTATCTGTTTATGACTGAAATGCTTGGAAGTAAGCTGTGAAAAAGTTAATTCTGTTAGGCCTTGCATAAACAAAATAAGAAATGTTCTCTGCACTGGAAAACTCTACATAGTGGCTCATTTGAGGGTTAGTAAGTCAGACTTAGTGTAATTGTGATGCTCCAGTTTCAGAGTGTGCAGACACATAGACACCTTTAAAAGGACTGGTTTCAGAAACAGTGGGTTTGAACTTCAAGGATTTCCACCAAAGTCACAATATTCATGTAACCAGCTTTGGAAATACTCCCTTTTCTCTGAGAGCAGAATATAATATTGTCATAACCTTGTATTTACTGAAATTACACCTTAAAAAAATCAGAGGTGTTGTTCAAAGAGAAGATTTGGAGGATGGGTGTTTTTTTTGGGTCCTTTGTTGTATCTGGAAAAAGAACCAAGACCTCTTGAGATCATCTCTACTTCTTCAGATTAGTTGTTTGTCTCTCCCTACAAACTTTGCTTCTGCTGTATCTGTATATGACATTTGCACCATCACTACTGGGACTTAGAGATAAAACCAATCCTTGTAGTAGTTTGTTTTTTTTTTTAAATCAGATTTCTGACATGATGGTGTGGCCATTAGCTGACCCAATGGCTGTAAAAAAAATGAAACACAATCACCCCATCTCTTATTTCCTGTGAGCTATGCAGGAAGTGTCTCAGAATGAAAGAAAAGCTATGAATTTGCCAGATAATGAGTCCGAATCTTGGTTCAGGGTTCTTTCCTGTAGGCAAAATTAAGGGTTTCTTGTAAACTTAAAGGAAGTGGAGTAAAGGAGTTCATTTGTGTGATAGTGAGAGTAGCCAAATGATTGATTAGCTGTTGAGAGGAAAGCTGTGCTTAGGGCATTATTTCTTTCCAGAGGTACTGGAGGAGTGTGATGGGTGAGCTGGCAGGTGAGACACCCCAGCACAGGGGAGAGAGAATCAGAGGGGCAAATGCAAGCAAAACGTGTGTGCTGAGGTTTTCTCTGTTACTAAACAGAGAAAAGAAAAAGAAACCAAAGAACTGATGTGAAGGCCTCACTCACCACCTCCCACCCCCAGCCAATGGCCAGACAGCCTCTGAGTAAAGGCTTGTTCTGACACCACCACCACCCCCAGTTTTACTGCTCAATAACATGGAAAATCTCTTGGGTCACTGGGGGCAGCTGTCCTGCCTGTGGCCTGTCCCTCCTGCCCTCCCCAGCCTTCTCCTGGGGCAGAGAGGGAAGCAGGGAAGGCCTTGAGGCTGTGCAAGCCCTGTCCAGCAATAGCCAAAGCACTGCCCTGTTATCAGCACTGCTTTGGCCTCAGATCTAAAACACAGCTTTGGTCAGGCTGCTGTTATAAAATTATCTCCATCCCAACCACACCTGGTACAGCAAATGTTACCCCAAACAGGTGGGGAAGATACCAATATTTTGTAGAATTTACATGGCTCTTGTAGTTTTCATTTAATAGAATGAAATCAGGCAAGACATTTTTTTCTCTATTTTGGAAGGAGGAGACCTGAAGTGATGCCTTAAATTTTAGCTTTCATATTTTCTAGATACTGTACTGCGTTAGTGTGTGACTCTGAACTTCATATAAAGTGTAAGCAAGTTCTCCTCACAGTAGGGTGGGACTTCATAATCTGAAATTGGAAAATGAACCCCAGTATGTAAAAGGCCCAACATTTATAAAAGTGTCAAAACTCATGACTCAGAGTCCATATTGGGTGTAGCCTCCGCCAGGCTCTTGTACTGCCCAAGGTGTATCCTGTGAAGGCCTTTTAATAAATACCTATTTTATCCTTTAACACCATCTAGCCTCTGTTCTTGTTAGCCTCTGAAGGCATCAAAAGCAATGAGATACCAAGAGGTTTGCTCAAAGCTGCATATAATATCAAAAGATTGTGAGCTGAAGAAGCACAGAATCCTTGAGCTAAAAACACTGAAAACACTTTGGAAAAGAATAAGCAGTTTTCAAGATGTAATGTCTGATAATAACAGTATCAGAATTTGTTCATGACTCCTGCTAATAGACAAAATGATGTTTAGAATACTCAGAAAACAAAGTTTATCTCTTTCCCAGGTTTACCCATGGATTAATGTCAATCTATACTAGAATGTGAAAGGTATTTTCAGCCTCTCCTTTTCTCATCTTTATTAATAACATCTCCAACCTCAGCAATACTCTCAGACATACCTCTCCTGCAGAGCAATCCAGGCCAAATGGAACAAGTCTCTGCCAGAGCAGCACCTTGAGAATTTCCCAGCATATCTGCATAACAGCTCCAGGATGGCTTTGCCACAAGGGAGCTGTGCTACCTGTCATGTCAGGTTTTCTGTACCTCTGACAGAGCACGTGGCATTCAAAGTGCTGCTATCCCCAGGGTGATCTCTGTGTATTTATTCCTGCAGCAGCCCACACAGGGGATTGCTGCCCAAGAGGGCTCTAATTCCCTGGGGCAGAGACAAATGGAATTGGGAATCTGACCTTCCTGTGAGAGAACTATGGTGATGAAAGAGCTTTCCTGGCTGCTCTGTGTGGGAAGCATTTGAGTCTTGTGCCTTGTTGGAAAGAAGAGATGCTTTTGCATGGAGCAGAGGAGTGCTGTTCCTGCTTGTGCTGCTGTTTCAGTCTGGAGCTGCTCAGTGCTCCAAGGAATTTCATGAGCTGTTCCTCACTAATCCACAGATGCTCCAAATCAGCCTGGTGCTGATTTGGTTCATACCTGTTATGCTGTGGCTTTAGTCTTACCAAGAAACTTGGAGTCTTTGGGATCCATGAGGGCAGATAATGGAGAAGGGCCCTCCTCTCTGCTCCTACCTTGTGTACACAGGTTTTTCCATGTAGAGAAATGGGTGATGTCCTTAATTCTACCCAGCCTCTGACAGTGCCAGCCTTGCAGTGACTCTGCCCCTATGGCTTGACCAGAGATTGGTTAGGTTTAGCTAAAAGCAACATGAGATGTGATAGAATGGGGAAGTGATACCTTTGTTCAAAGTGTAGCATGCTCAATATGATGGTGACTGCCAAAGTGAATTATTACTGTTACTTCTGCAGGGTGATGCTGAATAATTTGAGTGTCTGCCATTTATGGTTCTTGATTTCAAATTTGTGTGAGACATATCCTTCATTTCCCTGGCATGTGCCTCACTGCTTTAAAAGCAGTGTGATGTTATTTGATTTTGGCAGAAGATGGGAAGATATGTGTGTGTGTAACAACTAGTATGGAGGCAAACAGGGAAATACCTGCAGCATGTGTATTTGGTGTAAGATGTGCCAGGGAAAGCTTAGGCTGGATACTAGGAAATAATTCTTCACTAGAAGGTTTATCAAGCACTGCAACAGGCTGTCCAGGGCAGTGGTGAAATCAGCATCTCCGGAGCTGTTTAAAAGAGGTGTGGCTGGGGCACTTGGGGATGGGATTTAGTGATGGACTTGGCAATGTTGGGTTAACAGTTGGACTCAATGATCTTAAAGGTCTTTTCCAACCTAAAGAATTCCACGGTTCTATGAAATATGTGCTCTTGGCTGGTGGTGATCCAAAGTGGGATGTAGTTGGTTAACATAGAGAAATCATCCTGCCACTTACATGACACAAACGGTCCAAAAACACTCTTTTTCTGTTTTTCATGGGTAAGGATGCTGCCTCTGCTGCCTTGCTGTCCCCCTTGTTTTGTTATGGTATTCAAAATAACAGAACTACTACTGTATCCTCCAGATTTTTGTGTTAATGGCCTGAAGCGCAGAACACATGCCTTGGCACATGGGTTTGGGCATACATCTCCTCTTTTCATCACTCTCCTCCTTCATAGGAGGCCCTAGTGAGGCTGGCTAGAAGAGCAAAAGCCTTAGCTGAGTCTTGTGTGTGTTGTCTGACCCCTGAGCAGGGGATCCCCCTACTGTGCCCTTGGAGATGCAGCTGTTTGACCCTGAAAAGACACCCAGAAGCACATTTCCACACTGGATAGCAGAGATCAGAGTGCTCAAATCTCCATGAGCAGCCTGCTTATCACAGTGTCTGAGCTGCTGCTAAATGTACAGAATAACAAAAAGGACATTAGCTCTATTAGGACATTAGCTCTATTTTATTTCCTCCAAGAAAAGCTAGGGTTATTTAACTTGCCATTTGCCTGCTGCCTGCTGGTTTTCTTTTTCTTTTTGGTTTTTTTTTGTTTTGTTTTGTTTATAGTCTGCCTGCTGCACTGTACTTAGAAGAAGTGAAAATTTAAATTTTGCCATAGGCTTGAAAATGGTTATCCTGTACATACTGAAAGGTTCAGCAACATTTATCATTGTGACTCTTCAGATTTTTCCATTTAAAATTCTAAAAGGTGGTGTCAAACATCAACAAGCTTTTGTCAGGAGCTCAGAGTATTTGCAGTGACATCCTGCTATGTGCAGATCCTGGCATAAATGATGCCAGGCTCCCTTAGCAGACCTCTGTGAAGAGCATCACTGTACACACTTGACTTAAATATTCATCTCTGGGCCATGTTAATGTTTAGTTGAGTATCTCTTATTGTTTGATGTTGATTTACATACAGCAATCTGACCATTTAATGGCACAACACTTCCTAGACACCTCCTGGGAAAATTAGGCATTTTAGAGCTGTAGAATGTGGCATTGATTTCTTTCAGTTTGCATAATTCTGAACTTTGTTTTTGGTTGTATTATTTAACAAGGCACAGCAAGTACTCGAGTCTGTGTGCCAAACAAGAAAAAGCAGAAGTTGTAGCACTGCACTTTGCACCATCAGGTTTCAGGGCTCAGGACTGTCACGTTTCTTGCTCTGGAGGTCCCCGGTGCATTCCTCCACGTATCAGCCAGGAAAGTGGTTGTCATGGCTGAATTTGGGACTTTCTGAAATTTTCTTGCCACCAAAATAAATCTGACTGAATCTAGACTTAACCATGTTAAATTTCTGAGAAAATTTTGTTATGGGTAAGGGCAGAGTCTGAAACTGAGACTTCGTCACGAGCTTCTGAAAATCTCTAGGATGCAGTTTGTGTGTCCTTCCCCTGTGTGTGACTCTGCAAACCAAGAGGAGTGGCTCCCCTGGGTGCTGTGCATGACTCTGCACTTATGTGATTGCTGTACTGGGTGAGATGGCTGGGCATGTAAAAATAGCTCTGCTTACTCAGATGCACCTGATGCCGGCAGAAAAATACCACTGGATGGTAAAGCTGGAACACCTTGTGCTTCTTTCCCATAACCAGCAGCAAACAGAAAGCAAGATTTAAAAGAAAGGGGAGATAATTTACAGCTCATTTTCAGCATTCTGGAGGGTTTTTTCAGCATTTTCTTTTTTCTTGTTTCTTTTCATGGGTTCAGTTATATTTTAGGGCATGGAGAAACCATCCATTTCCTATTCCTTTGCCAGGGTGATGCCAGCCCTATGTTTCTGTAACTTAGGATCTTTGTGAAAACAAGTTCTAAATTTGTATTCCCCTTTATCTGCCCATCTGAGACATCTTTTATTGGCACTAACATGCCCACTGGGGTCTTTGCAAGGCCAGAAGATCCTGCTGCTCCAGTGTGTTATTTCCATGTAAATACAGATTTTCCCTGAAGGCTAATAGCAAGGCTTTTAAAAGACAAAAAACTTTTCATATAAGAATTCTGGAGTAAAAACTTTTCTTGCCTGGTATTATAAAATGCTATATAGAAATAGAAATGACATTGCATATCATAGGAGCTGTTTATATGTTATTAATTTACATTTGTGTGCATGTGTAACCACACACAGAACCAATGCTGTACAGTCTTGGCAAATAGAGTGCATATCTGATAAAACATACTGGAGAAACCTAGATTGTAAAGTGACAAATTATTTTCAATTGAGTCCCTCACTCTGTTTAGAGCAGTAATGAGGTTTTTTGGTTACTCTGGATCCTTGATTATTGAGCTGGGGCTGTGGGGTTTATTTTGTGTGTCTCACAATTCAACCTAAGGCTGTGTGATTTAGTGTATTGATAATTATCTAATCTTTTTTCAAAGAGTCTTCTTACCAGAAGATTATGGATTGCACCCATTTACTTCAGAAATCCTGTGAGTCACAGCATCAGAGAGAAACTGAAACTGAAATCACTCCTCTAGCTAATGTATTTTTTATCAGTTTTAATGCTAGCAGTACCCAGATAGTTGGCTCACAGGTCAGAGCTCCAGATGCTCTTGGAATATTACTCAGGCACCATAGCTCAAAGTTCTAACACCACATGGACAAGATAAAAAGGTAACACTATGATCAGTTCCATTTTCTGGTTGTGTTTCTTCATTGAAAAAACCCAAACAAAAACTCCACCCATTAAAACCAAACAGAGAAGCACAAGAAGGTTACTACAGGGGTCAGCAGGAAAATGACTAGAGAAAAATCTTCAAAGTAAATTAGTCACAAGTAAGCAACCCTGTGGGGTCTATTTAGTTTCAGTCAACAGGATTTTAATATTTACAAGAGCATTTCTGTAGTGGTTCTTAGTGGAGAAAAGTTCTCAGTCTGCTTCAAGAAATGAAACCATCAGATTCTGGTAATGTAAAGATTTGTGTTGAACCAATATCCTTCTCAAAACATAAGTTATTTCCATCTTTATTGCATCATAATAAACTGTATGAGTGCTGTAATACAAAGAGGTCCAAATCACACTTTACAGTAAGATGTTAACATTTTCCCATTACCAATTGTTCCTTTTCTCTGTTCTACCGTGATCTAAATGGGGGACTGTGATATGTTTGGTTTTCAGTAAAGTAAAAGGAAGTGCACACAGTAAGTTTACCAAATTCATCAGCCCAGGCTAATAAATTGATTTGCTTCTTCTTCACAGAAGCCACAATCTCACAAGAGTTTTCTAATTCAGTACAAAAAGAGAAGAAAAATCCCTGTAGCCCAATTAACAAATGTATTCAGTAGAGCCCTTTCTAAAATGTTGAATTAAGTGAAATATTTATCAGAATGGGCCCAATTATCAGGAAACTGTTGCAGATTTCATTTAACATTTATTAAATATTAATAATTTTTCAAATTATTTATTTACATATAATAAAAAATATAGCATGTTTATCTGGCTCACAAGTAATTTTGTAATTTTCTATTCCTTAGCAGCAATGTTACCCAGAGTCTTCATCTGCTTTTTTAACAGTTTACAGAGATAAGTCAGTGTTCTTATTCCTCTTTTAGTGATAGAAAACTTTGGATGAAGAGGAACTAAGGGACAATTAAAAAATATAAGCAGAGAAAAAACAAGTGTGTTTATTATTAAATAATCGAGTGCAAATAGAGAAATCTAATGGGGAGGGGGAGGTATCTGGAAGAACATGAGACAAAATGAAATCTGTTCTAATACCTGTACACTGTAAAGACACTCGGCTCTGTTTCGTAGGCCAGTTCTGACATCATCACTCATTTTTCCACACTACTGCCATGTGTTTTTCTCTAGAAAGAAGATAAAAGTGAATCAAAAATGCAAAGCCAAAAAGCTCTTTCAGACCAACAAGAGAATGTGCTCTTTCATAAGTTTCATCTGTGTCATCGTTTTCCCATAATGTGCAGTGCAGTTTGCACGCTGCCTCTCAGTTTCCTTCTGTGCTACCAGTAAAGCTGCTGTGGTTTTACTAATGCTGTTTGCTGTGGCCACTGGAGGGAAAAAACTGCAGCTTTTGTTCTAGAGAAGGAGGCAAATTCAATACCAGAGATTCAGTTCTTCCTCTCACAGATTTTTTCTCATGTCACTTCAAATAAGTCTGACCCCTGCTTCAGAGTCAGCTCACTTAAACATGGCAAGGCCACTGGAACCAAGTTTATCATTCATCTGAATTTACTGACAGCAGGGATGTGATGTCCTTTCCCACAAATGTTCATATTTTCTGCTTCTGCCCTGAAGTCTTCCATTTTTATCTGTCAGCCAATTCCCTTCTATTGTTATGGTAGTACCAAATGTGTTGGTGTGTGTTCAGATTTGGGATTGATTTATTTTTAAAAAGAATGGGAAAAAAATGTCCATCTGACTGCTGTGGTCAAACAGATTATGAAAGAAGCTGAGAATTGATGCCGTTAAAAAAGAACTCAGCTGCTGTTCCTCACTTCCAGTACAATACTGGACACTTCAGTGAAGCAGTGCCTTGAAATTGGCAGACACTGGAAATCTTCATTTCTAAGCAGCATCTATGATGTCTTTGATTAAATGTCCTGTATAATAGATTGACACTGAAGAGATATATCAGATCTTTTCCATATTTTTAGGAGGTTTGTTGCTTTTCTTGTTTGGTGTCATGGAAATGGATGGTAGCATAGGAAAACAGTGGAAAATTTGACTGTTCTTCTCCCTTTTCACAGCATTTCCCTATTCTTTGGTGTTGGAAACCTGGATATATTATATCGCTCATTTCCTTCCTGATCTTAGAGACATTTTAGGCTTTGTCCAGGTTGTCAGGTATCTGTATTCAATGGACTCAGTTTTTTGACTCCTGTGTTTGGGGAGAACTGCCATTCCCAACAAGAGCACAGCTATTTTGGGTCTTCTGCTCAACAATACCTTGATCTCATCACCTTTACATGTGCAGTGGTTCCTCTGTGGTTCAGAGTGATCCTGGGCACCGTTCTCATATACCAACATCACATCATCAATAAAACTCCGGAAGTGAAAGGCAGAAATTCCTTCCAAAATAAGTTGACAAAACGTGGAGAATGAAAGCATAAAATCAATATCACTCCTTCTTTAGATGAATCTTTTCCTTGTGCATGGCTGAATGCTGCTTAGGCTTTTCATGTATTACACTCTCACTGTTTAATTCCACCAGGAGAACCACATCCACCGATATGGTTCTCCTGGTGGAATTAAATTGTCAGATCATCAATACCAGCCCACCAACACTCTGGACTGGTATTGATGATCTAGCCAGTCCAGAGCTACAAAGGGCTGTGCTTTGCTCTGCTGAAGGACATGTGGATCCCTCACCCCTGCAAACAGACCCTGCTCCTATATAATTCTGCTTCTTCCCGCATGCTGGCAGTGCTGGTGGCTCCTGGTGGCACCTCTGTAACCCATGTGCCACCCTCAGCCATTCCCCAGGACAGCCTGCTGGCACAGGCAGGGCTCCTGCATGGATCCAAATCACTCTGTGCTGTTCATAACATAAAATAGTATTTCCTGTAGCTAAAGTTACAGGATTATCAGGCCATGGTATTTGTGCTGGTACTGTTTGGACAGATGAAATTATAGTTCTGTTACCTTGAATAGAGAAAAGGGGAAGTAAAAGCAGAGGAGGATTAGGTGTATATTTGCAGATTGTTTCTTCTACACTTTCTTTTCTACTTAAATTGCCCATATATTAAATTTATCTCTGCAGACTGCTCTAGAATAACTCTATTTTGGACAACAAGTCCTCTGTTCTTTTCCAACACTTGTGCAGAAGAATACTGGGGAAAAATGCCAAGTTTGTGAATGGGAAGCTCATGTAAACACATGTTTACATGTGAACACAAGTTCATCGTGTATGCATACATATGTATGTATAGACAATGGCTATGTGTATATATTTATATACATATATTTGTGTATACACATCTGTGTACACAATGTGTGTATATGTTTATATACATATACAACACAGTAGTGATTGGACCACATATTTTCCCATTTTTACTTTCCAGTATGAGACTTTGGGAAAAGTAACAAATATAGCATTTGGAAAAATAGAAAGCATGTGAAAATCAACATTGAAAAACTGACAAGACCAGTATTTCCCCATGCTTCTAATCTAATCTGCTCTAGTTGTTATTGAAAGCCTTATTTCACAGCCAACCAATGATATTTTCTTTCCATTTTACCAGTCCCACACACTCCTGTAGCCTGACTGCAGTATAAAAAAATTATAATGACTCAGTAATAAATAAATACCACTTGCTTATCTGTCTTGGAAAGAGCAGTGACTGCAGCTGGAGGGAAAGGGAGGGAGGTCACACAGCAGGTTCTGTGCTGAGAGGTGAGGTTGGCAGCAGCTCCACCAAACCTCCCCCTTACTATGAGCTTGCCTAAATCCATAATTGACCTTTCAGTCTTCTGGCTTGGGATCCTTTGCTGGGGCTTATAATTGCTAGAGTTTTGCTATTTCCATGGTTCTTTTGACTGGCAAAATGCAAAGGTGAGACCTACAGGCCAAGAGATGAGGGGAGGGAAGGGGGAAGGGAAGGGAAGGGAAGGGAAGGGAAGGGAAGGGAAGGGAAGGGAAGGGAAGGGAAGGGAAGGGAAGGGAAGGGAAGGGAAGGGAAGGGAAGGGAAGGGAAGGGAAGGGAAGGGAAGGGAAGGGAAGGGAAGGGAAGGGAAGGGAAGGGAAGGGAAGGAAAGGAAAGGAAAGGAAAGGAAAGGAAAGGAAAGGAAAGGAAAGGAAAGGAAAGGAAAGGAAAGGAAAGGAAAGGAAAGGAAAGGAAAGGAAAGGAAAGGGAAAGGAAAGGAAAGGAAAGGAAAGGGAAAGGAAGGGTGCACCTGCAGCCTTGTGTTTGATGCATTGCAGGCTGAGCTGCCATGCTGGGCTGCACCTGCTCTGCCAGGGTGTTTTGATTCAGGGTGAGAACGCATCCCCACCTCCCTCTGCCTCTCCATGTCCTCCACAACAGCCCCAGGCTGGCAGCTGCAGTGTCTGTGCACAGCGGGTGTGTAAAGGAAGGATCACATTTGTGCCATTTTCCCGGCTGTCCCAGAGCACAGCTGCCCCTTCCCAGCTGTGTGTGTCACATCCAGCAGCAGAGCCTTCACCGCTGGGATGTCCCTTCCCTGCTCCCTTCCAGCAGAGCGCAGCCTTGTCCCAGCCAGCACTGTCACACTGCTCTGCCCAGGCATTCTAGAATTGCTGGGGAGGGCTAAGGCCGAGCACCTGAGGGCTGAAGCCAAAACGAGCAGGCTTTGGGCACTGTCTGTGCCCAGGCTTTGGGCACTGTGTGTGCCCAGGGTTTAGGCACTGTCTGTACCCAGGCTTTGGGCACTGTCTGTGCCCAGGCTTTGGGCACTGTCTGTACCCAGGCTTTGGGCACTGTCTGTGCCCAGGCTTTGGGCACTGTCTGTACCCAGGCTTTGGGCACTGTCTGTGCCCAGGGTTTGGGCACTGTCTGTACCCTGGGTTTGGGCACTGTCTGTGCCCAGGGTTTGGGCACTGTCTGTACCCAGGGTTCGGGCACTGTCTGTACCCAGGGTTTGGGCACTCTCTGTACACAGAGGCTGCAGGTGCTGCAGTGCAGGGGATGCTGCGCTCCCGCCGCGGGCTCTGCCTGACCCCTTCGGCAGCCCCGGGGTTTGAGGGTGAAACCCTTCCCTGCCGGCCGGGCTGACTGAGCTACAGAGAGCAGAAATCCTCCTGGGGCAGCCGAGGCTGTGCAGGAACCTCTGCTCCGGGAGCCTTCGTTGCCCTCTAGTGACAGCGGGAGCAGTGACAGCGATGCTCCTCTGGTGGCAGCGCAGCGAGGAACAGAAAAGTTGCAATCTGTCGGATTTTCTGTGGTTGAAATGGCTCCCGAGGTATTAAAAAGTCTTTTTTTCCTGGCCCCGCCACCGAGGAAGAAGTCGCGATTCCTCGGACCTGCTTTTCAAAGTTGTTTATTTTCTCTTATCTATTACATTCCTTCTCTGACCTGCTGAGATCTGTCTGGCAGGTCAGTTGGTGGCATACTGCCCGCCCCTGGGCTGGTGGTAGCTATTAATGCGAAAAACGACGTGTACTTTTTTTGCAATAATTTTCCAGTACCTGTGGATGCCATGGGACAGAGAGAGAGAAACAGCAAGCGTTTCTCACAGCGCCTTGTGAGAAGTTTTAGGGAGCTGGAAAGATGTGATAACTTGTTGACTATAAACAATTTGCAAGTAGTATTTTTCTACTTTGTTTTTCTGTTCCTCTCAAGGACAGTGCATGAGAAGGATGTTTTTGTTAGTTGGCCAATGGAACAGAATCTATGGTACCACTCTATAAAAACCACACAGTTCTTTTGAATAAAGCTTTCTCTGCCTTTGCTACGACCCTGCCTCTCGCCTGCTCCTGCGCCGAGCCCGGCGCAAGAATGACAAATGCCCATCACCTATGTTAGACAGTCTGTCTCTAAACCAATCCAGAAGTGTCACCATCACAGCAGAAGTTGGGGACAAGAGGAAGAACAAGGACAGGACATGCCCAGATTCCTCCATTTTGCCTCTTGAACCCGCATTCTAAATCCCCAAAAATCTGCTTTTTCACCCTGTGATAAATTAACTATCATTCTACTCAAACTCCTGTGGCTTGTAAATCCTCACACAAAGTTGGTAATTTTTATCATGGGCTAAAATGCAAGGCACAGGTGTTTTTGACTCCGTGCCAAGGTCTCTGAGCCCCTTGCCAGGGACTTGAGCCATCCAGGGCAGCCTGAAGAATGTTCTGGGTTCTGACAGAAATCATTAAACAAACATGTGCTGTTAACCCTCTGGGCTTCTCTAGTGTTCATCAATGATATTTTGTAATAAGCTTTTTTGTTAGTGTCTTTAATTTATTAGCTCTCTAGGAGGGATACCTTTTTTGCTTGGATGATAGCCTGTTTTGTTGAGTATAAATATTTACAATATTCTTGCTGAAATAATAAATAATGGAACAGTAATGACTTCACTTTAAGAATTCCGTTGTGCTGGCTGATACAGGTGAGCTGCTGAGATCAGCTGTGATTGAAATTCCTATATCCTCTTACCTCCCTTAGAAATGCTTCACAAATAGAGTTTTCCCAGCACACTGATAAGAGCCTGGGTGTAAGCAAATTATAATCACAGAAGGAGTAAAAAATGTGGTTGATGATGCAGTGTTATCTGAATTTCTGAAATATCGCCACTTTTACCCCTGGTTTAGGTAATAGTTTTACACCACTATACCTACACCAGCCCTAGGGCTGATTTCTGTGTCTTAAATATCACAGCCCCCAATTTAAGACAAACCTTTTTTATTGCTTATTTGCAGGTTTTATTTTGTATGATGAAGCAATAGGCTCATATTCACTGGATTTTCTGTGTCATCCATAGCTTCTGCTTTTAAGTGGCATGTAGCCCTGGTACTCAGCTGCGCCATGTTCTGTCAGAGACAGGAGCTCAGTCCCTGGTTGTGCTTCTTGGCTCTGAATCTCTCTGGATAAGACACTCATAACTCTGTGTTGGTGCTGAGGAGTGGTGACCTGCTCTACTCTGCTGGTGTCCTTGGTCCTTACATTTTAATTGTAGATTATGTACAGGGCAGGAAAAACACTTATAAGAAGGTATTTCATGCTTTATTCTGCTAAGAATAATTCTTTGTCTGAAACACCTTGAATTCCTTCTTAAACTGCTGATCTCAGTCAGAGTTTCACACCAAAAAATCTTTTTGTTGCCTTTCTCAGTCTTCAGAATATTTACTTTTACATTATCATCAAGCCAACTCACACGAAAAATTTTTCAGTTCCTGGTGAGTCACAATCAGTACAGTTCTTCCCACCCTGACTGTGGCCACAGGAGTCATTACCACAAACCCTGCAGTTATTTGTGGTGTCCACTTCTTAGAACAGAGTGTCCCTTCACCCTTGAGGTGGTGTTTGACTGGTGAGAAGCAATCACCAGAGTACAGAGCTCCTTACAGATCATTCTGTGTGCCTGTGGAGATGCTGAAATGCCACTTCAAAGGGTTATGGGCACACAGCCCTGTGTTAGCCAATATTTACTGGCACAGGAATATGTCCACATGCCAATGCTGTAAAGTCCTGGGGCTCAGCATCTGCTAATGGGATCCTGCCTGTGGGATTTGCAGCAAGCCCACATTCTGTGCTTGTCCCAGTCACAGTGACAGCAAGCTCCACCTTATCCCTGGTGAAGCACAGCCCTTCCTAGGGATGCTCTTCCTTTCACCCACCTCCCCCAGGCTGACAGGGACGTGAGTGCACACCCCTGGAGCTCCTGCAGAACTCTCAGTCTCAGGATGCAGGAACCTGCTTGAGCTCTAGACCATGAAAATTATGGACTGTACATTATTCACTGCATCAATAGACAACATGTGCAGGTGTTGATAGATTCATCAACCTGATTAATTGCATGGCGGATTTTAAAAATGGGCTGCTACAGAATTCCTGTCTGTGAAGGGGCTGTTGATCTCTGGATCGTGCATTCAGAATTAAAACCATATGACAGCAATTTATCTCACAGCTGTCCTGAATATGTTGGCTCCAAATTAGTTTTGTTCTTCTAAGAAAGATGGAAAAAAACAAATTACAAAAGGGCAGATATTTTTCATGGTCTTAGAGGAGACAGCAATACTAAACTTTATACAGAACAAAAGAGAACAGAAATTCCACATTATCATGTGAGGGTAATGGGGTTCAGAGCAGTACAAATCTTTTCCCCTGCATGTAGCAAGTAAAACTCTTGCTGTTCATAGAACAGAATGTTCAGCATGCTTCAAATCCAGTAGTGCAAGACGTGCAAGGAGTAGGATGTTCTTTGTTTCCAGGCAAAATCAAAATTCTGTAAAGTCCCTTGTCCATTTCCTTCTGCTTTGTCACTCCTGAGTAAACTTCCCAATTCTTGATGTATTTATACTTCTGTACAAATACAAGAGTATATACAATGGCAGTGATATTTGCTGTCAAACATTTTCATTGCAGGCATCAGAAAGCTTCCCAGTCATCAGCAGATTAAAGGCTGCAAGTGTGAAACAGGTGTGGCTTGGTTTACATATGCCTTTTGCATTTTCTTAAATAGACAAGTGACAGAACCAGAAGGGAAATTTAGAAGTCAAGACTCATAAGCCTTCTTTTAGAGTAATCCAATTTACATAATATATAAACATAAAGTAACTCAGCAGCTTGACCCCAAAGGTAGGAGCTCTGATCTCTTAATTATAACCTGGAGCACTTTGCAAATGTCAGGTAAAGTTTTCAGGTCTCATTTTCCTGGTTTGTCAAGTAGGGAAAATAGTAATTACCCTCCTCATAGGGTTCTTAATCCCTTTTAAGGATTTTTAAGCACTATAAAAAAGAAAAAATCCCCTGTGATGGCATTCCTAGTATCTGTGTGGTTGGACTGTCTGCAGCCTGGAGGGCTTGACTGGTTACCAGGGGCTGTAATAATGAGGGTTTCAGCCACATCTTGATGAGCTGTTATTACTCAGGACACATCTTTAGCCTGCTGCTGTGTTATGAGAACTGCTGCCTTCACCACTGAGAGTTGTGCAACTTCCTTCTGGCTTCTAAAGTTGTTGTTTCCAAGGAATTCCTTTCTTCTGGTAACTGGTAATGGTTTCTCAGGCAACAAGTCCAAATCCTGGTGACTATTTCACCTCATCCTGTTTTATTTTAATGTTAATGACACAATAGAAACAGACCACATCTTCTTCTTTCCTTCCAGGACTTTTGTATATAAAGCTCTTCTCTCAATTTAAAGCGTGGGTGGTTGCTGGAATCAAATGAAAACCAAGAAGTGTCATCCATGGCTCAGCTCTTCCTAAAGGAAAGATGGAAGAAATATCTGTGGGCTGGAGGAAGAAGAGGGGAGATAAGGCCAGCCCTGCTCTGGCCAGGATGAGAGAGCAAATAGGACAGCAACTGGGCTGTGTAGGAAAGGTACCACATCAATTTTTTAGTAACAGTTTTACTCCTTACATCAAAAAACCTCAAAGACTGATGTTCTCAAAAAATAGGAGAAAAATTTCACTCATGTTCATATGTTCCTCTTAGCTCACCCCCCTCAGATACTCAAATAGAATGTATAATCCTGCTCACAGCAAACCTCATAGTAGACACCTTTTCAAAAGGAAAGAAAGAGTAGCATTTGCATTCCTTAAAAGAAGTAATGGCAAATAAATACTGTAGGCAAAGGTGTCTTGAGAACATGGGAGCCAGTTGGGTAAAGCAAGGCTTGATCTTCTCCTCTTGCTGTGTCCTAGAGTGGAAAATTGATTTTTCATGCTATACACAGAAAGGTTTATCCTGAGTGAGGGCATGCCCAGCTGATGGCTTGAGAGTATTCAATGTAATTATTTAATCTAAAAATCTAATTACCAGTCACCAGTTTACAGCTGTCAATCAATCATCAATTTGCTATGCATTGGTTCAGCAAACAATACTAATTTTTTAATTAACTAAACTGCCGAGTGGTGTTTCTCTGAAAGGGATGTTTTAACCCTTTGTACTCGAGAAGTACGAAGCGCAGGAAGGCTCAGGGGGAACGATGAGCTCGTAGCCTGTGGTTTCCCCCACCTGGGGGGCGGTGCAGGGGGCGGCCGGACAGGAGGGAGGAAATGCGGGAATCCCAGAGCGGATGAACGGGATGGAGAGGGGCGGGCGCCAGCTGGGAAGGGTTGAGTGAGAAGAGCAAAAGCACGGGGGAAGATTGTCCAGGAAGGAGTAGAAAAGGGGGGATTCGTGTCGGGCATGGCTAAAGGGACACGGGAGGGCAGGCGCAGCCCGAGGCTCCGGGGCTGGTCGGGCTGCGCGCCCCGAGCGCGGTCTGCAGGGGGTGCGATTGCCCCGAGAATCGCCCTCCCTCCCTGCCGAGCCCTTCCCGCCTGGCTCGGGCACAGGCACGGAAACCTCCCCCGAGCGCTGGGGTGATGGCAGAACAGCTAAGAAGGTTACCCTGATCTTGGTTTCATCCTGCGTGCTTCCCAACCCTTTGGTAAACCCCCAGGTCGCAGCACTGCGAGCTGAGCCGTCGTTCCCAGAGACAGTGATGTCATTGCCGGTGTTTTCCTTTATCTCATCTATATTTTAATTAACAATTTCAGACCCTGCAGTCAGACTTAATAATCTGCACAGACGTCTCCTCTTGTAGATAATGATCAAGTCAATTCAGCCTGAGGGTGCAAGCAGAATCTGCACACAGATTCATGTAATATGTTACACAAGCAGCAGAAAGAGACAAAAATAGCTGAAGACATTAAAAATTCATGCTACACAGTGTTCTTTCTAAACCCTTTAGGAATATTTTGGGGGTTTTTTGGTTGTTTTCTTTTTCTTTTTTTTTAATGCGGTACTATGAAATAAAGCAAGTAGATACAATTATTTCATTGCTTTGGCATTTTGTTGTTCCTTCTGCAGAATTCCAGGGCCTTTTGGATCTCCTGTTATGTTCCACACATACAGCTCCATGGCCAAAATATCAACAGCTATAGCTTGCAATAAAATTACATTATAAACAGTTTATATTATTAACAATATGGCAGAGCTGTCTTTCAGTGGCTGAGCTGTTGTCTGGATATCTCATGAGACATTGCTAAACATCCTGGAGTAAGAGGCTCCTCCCTGGCACTTTGAAGTTCATGGGCCTTTTGATGTTGACTTCATTAAGAGTAGGATGAAGCCTTTATGTTGCCTATGTATGGTATAAAGCTGTCCTTTTACTGAATCACTGTTGCTATGTGAGCCAACCATCTATTTGATGCATCATCTCTTTAAGACAATTCAAGTAAATGTCACCTGAGGTGCAAGCTGAGGAAATTCCTGAGACAGAAAAGCAACAAGTTTGTGGAGCACAGTTCACTCTCTTTTTGATTCTTCTTTCCCCTTTGTACAAATATTTTCCTAAAAACATTGCTCATTGTGAAAACGCATTCACCAATGCATTTGGTGAATTTGGTAAAAAGGTTAGAATCTGTGCCAGCAAAGAAGTGCAAGTGTTTACTGAAATGAAAGTGCATGTTTTAGAAATCTTGTCAAATTTTATAGGAAAATGCCATGTGAAACTCAACAAGGGGGAACAATTCTTCCAGTCCCAAAAGTTGCTTGATCTTGTATAGCAAGGTGCTGAGTTATGTCAAAGTTTACACATGGGGGGTAGCAATAACCTCTTTTATGTAAGGAGATCATAGAATACTACAATGGTTTGAGTTGGAAGGGATTTTAAGGGTCATTTAGTTCCAAACCCCTGACATGGGCAGAGACAATTTCCCCTAGACCAGGTTCCTCAAAGTCCCATCCAGCCTGGCCTTGAACACTTCCAGGGAAGGATCAGCCACAACTTCTCTGAGCAACCTGTTCCAGTGCTTCACCATCCTCACAGTGAAGAATTTCTTCCCTAAATTTATATTTAATCTAAACTGACCCCCTTGTCCTGTTACTGTGCCCTTTTGATGTCCTTGTCAGAAATCCCTCTCCAGCTCTCCTCTAGGTCCCCTTCAGGTACTGGAAGATGATGCAAGGTTTCCCCAGAGCCTTCTCCAGGCTGAACAACCCCAACCCTCTCGGCCTCTCTCCACAGGAGAGGTGCTCCAGCCCTCAGAGCATCTTCATAGCCTCCTCTGGATGTGCTCCACCACACAGAGCTCCATGGCCAAGATCCCAGCAGCTGTAGGCTCCGTGTCCTTATTTTGGAGGCCCCAGAGCTGGACACATTCCTCCAGGTGGGGTGGCATGAGATCAGAGTATAGTATTTGTTGGACTTGGTAAGCAGAAGAGATTGTTGAATTGTTCTGAGTCATAGTAGTTAATAAAATAGACTTTCCCTATAATTTAGCTTCAATTGCTTTGGTAATGTTGTAAATGTGTGTGATTAGTTCTTTATTACTCATATGGGAAACATAAAAAATGTGCAGAAATCTTGTCTAGTGCTTAGTTTAAAATCAGGGTGGAGAAATAGCATAGAAGGAAATTTCTTTGATATTCACATGGCACTGACTCCCTAGAATGGAGCAATCTATAAAACATAAATCTTCTCTCGCCTGTAATGGTATCCTAATGTGACTGCAAAATTGCTGTTCTATTCTTCTCAATTCCCTGAGAAGTAATATGTTTTACTTTATGGGATAAACAGATTCAAAATCTCAGATATAGCTGGAAAGTTTAATACATGTAATCTTTGGGCTCACTTTCATTTGTCCTTAATATTCTGGCTGGAATTGTTCATTTTTTGATTTCCTTTCCTCCATCATTCATGCATTCAGTAGCCAGTGAGACAATCAGCTCAGGTAAGCATTTTTGTTTCCTTTGAGGGGATAAGAATATTGGAGGTGTTATATAAGCCAAGACTAACAGAAGTGACTTGAGATTTGGGGGTGAATAGCTGGGTCTGCTGGTGTCCAACAAAAGCCACAGAGCTGACTTTCCAAAGCAGGTGAGATACCTGCTCCTTGAAAATCAGGTGCTTCTGAAGAATCTCAGACTAAACATCCAAAGAATGAGTGGCTGAAGCTGCTTCTGGAATTCCTGACCACTGTGCTTGGTCTGAAGTACCACAAGTTCAAGGCAGGGAAAAATTAGTAACTGACTCTTGCTTTCAAGTGACCTGTGATGCTTCCTTTGCCTACTCATTAGATTTCTGAGTGGCTTTTGTCTGGTCTACCCTTTTTCCATCTTGTAATTACTTACCAATATTCATCATCATCTTGCTGCTGCTTTGTCATTAACATTCCATTCCTGTGCTGGCTCCCCCCAGAAGCTGACCAGTCCCTGTGCTGGCCTGCTGATGCTGTCACACCAATTACCTACTTATTTTCTCATATTTTCTTTCTTTATCCTTCTGTGTTCCATGCTGCACTTGCACATGAAACTCTTGGATGCAGGAACCAATATTTTTCAATGTACAGTATCTGGAATAATTGTGTCTGAGTTTAAAAATTAAATTCTTCAGGGTCCACTACACTACTACTATTACTAAAGAATTACAGGTTTTGCTGGTCATCCATGTTGGGTTTTCAGTTAAAAGTCAACCAAGTGCATTGAGTTCAAGAACCTGATGCTTCAACATATTACTGTGGGATGGCTGCTGAAAGTTATTTCCAGTTTTTGGCATCAGAGCTACCAAAACTGTGTATTAGGGTGACAGCCCACCCTAAAGGAGAAGGAAGCACCCAACATTCTGAGCATTTCTCAGAGCATAGACCAGCCTGGAGGCAGGAGGGAAACACCACCACCATCCATGTCATAGCTAAAATCAGCTTCTCTGGACCTTTATGCTTAAGTAGGACTCAAGAAACTCCAGTTACTCTAGAGGACAAAATTAGCCAAATTTTTCTCTGTGCTAAACTTCTACTGCTTTTTGCCTGAGAACATTCTCACACATCAGAATTGCCAGAGCATTTTGTGTGTGAGGTCCTGGAGCTACCTCTGTGAAGTTTATAGTAAAGAATTTCCCATGGACTGTGCACAACCCTCATCCTTACAGTCAGCTGGAGGATGAAGAAGCTGCCTAGGTCTTGAACATTTTTTATCACAGTAAGAAAACATATAATTTTTTTTTCTCATTGATACATTTAATATTTATGGACGTATCAGTTGTTTTTCTTTGTAATAGAAAGTAAAAATTCCTGATACGCTCTCAACTGCTCCAGTTTCTGGGGTCCAGCTGGAAAGCTGTGCCTCTGTACATTTTTCACAAATGCTGTCCATGCTCAATGCTGTACTTTGTAGACCCTGTCCTAGCTTAAAACCTGGTTTAATATCCAACAAATTCTGTAGTTTTTGTTATTATTTAATGGAAGTCCTGAGTAAATCATAGTCATAAGCCACTCAGGAATTCAGTTTCATTATGCAATTTTCTCAGTCTTAGCAGAATGATATAGCACACATTAATTAGTTCTTACAACAACCACGTTCAGGAGCCGGGGCCATGAATGCCTCATTGTCCTCACAATGAGGCACAGAAGTTAAATCTTATTTGGATCAGACATAGTTGCTTCTCATGGGTATTCCTGATGCAGCATGGCCATAGGAATGGCCGCAGTGCCTGTTTGATCTTTTGGCAAAGCAAATGACTTTGGAAAGGACTGAGAGCAAGAGTTCTCATGGTTTCATGAGTGTGTTGGCCTGGACCCACGGGTTAAGTGAAGCACATCAAGCTACAAGTGCTGGGCACTGAAGCATCTCATCCACGAAGGTGCTGATGTCACTGTGGTGTAAAAATGTGCCACAGATTCTGTTATTTCCTCTGAGTCCTTATTCAGCTCCAAATTCAGCACAGAAAATGAGCCTGTCTTTTTTTAAGCATGCAGATAGTCTCAATGCTTTATTTTTAGTTTTGATTTGTTTTTTTCCTGGTTGAGCTTGAGTGACTTGTTGCTAACTTTGACATCTAAATTTCTTTTAATATTCTTTACACATTTCCTGGAATGGTCTTATGTCTTCTTTTTTTAAAAAATAAGGTATCAGAATACCTGCACAAGGGCACGTAGGTGGGGGTTTTCAATTCTTTTCTTATGTGCTATTTCCCCCCATCAGATGAGAGAGTGTACTTTGTCACTATTTCTTTAATATTCCTCTTGCAAACATATTTTTATATATCCAGCTCAGTATTGATGTGTTTCTTTGCAGGCATTCTTGTGCCTGTGTCTTTATGATATCTGAAGTAATATGCATTCACAATTCACATTGAAATTAATTGTCTTCACAGATAATCTTGTGATTTCAGGTGGTGCTGCTATCTCTGACTTACAGCTAGTGTCTCTGATCTGGACATGTTAAGTGTCAGATGACAATAATTTTAAAAATTTGAAGCCTTTAGTGAACACAGTCTTTTGCATGCTCAGGTTGTCTATTTTCTTTAATTGTGATGAGTTTTTTTCTCCTTTCTGGAATAATTTTCCCCATTTACTAGATATTTCACAATTTTTTTAGCTTGGAAGGTAAGAACTCGAGTAAGCATAGCATTATTTGCTACCCATCCCTGATACACTTCTCCTAATGCTAGGAAGGAATAGTCACCAAATGCATTTAATAACACAAGCAAAACCATTATGCTGTCATGCAATTAAAGGCTGAATTATAATGCACTTGCATGTGTGCACTTAATGAATTTAATTAATTACATTTATTTATGTTCCCCAAATTTTGAGGCCTAGACTTCACCACTTTTGTAATTTTCTAAACGATTTTTAAAATAACATTGTAATTATTAAAAAGAACAGATGTATTTTGTCACTTAGATTTTATTCCTAGGTTGTCCCATGGTGAAGTTTATTTACAGAGTTGTGCATACCAGACACCACAAAAGAGGTCTTTAGTGATCATGGCCAGAAACACTTAGACTCATGATTTCTGGGCTTGTTGCCTGATTTTGGGAGAGGAGATGCTCCAGCAGTTGCAGACTCTCCAACTTATTGGAATCTCTTGACCTTTTCTAGCACTGGATCTGGAATTATTGATGTGGCCTGGGTTGAAGCCAGGGAGATTTCTGCTGGAGACAGCCACAGACTGCACTCCCTGGTCCTTGCTGCCTAAAACTGTGATCAGAACACCAGCCCTAAACTTCCCTATCAGCTGCTTTCAGCCACCATGCAAAGTCTGCCACATCAACCCCACCCAGCTCTGGTGTCTGGGGTGGGCAGGAACCAGTATGATTAAATTCAGTATTCACTTAAATTGTTCACTTAAATCACTGTCACAAGAGTGACTGTGATTCAGGATGGGATAAAAACATGTCCTGGAGTTAAATTTGCCACCCAGACTGAATTAGGTTTGGATTTGGGAATAACTGAATGTGTCTGGGTCTGCTGGGAGACAGGTGACCTCAAGGTTTAGGTGATGGAAGAAGGCACAGGCAAGCAAACTCAGAGTCTGAGTTCTTTTTGGATCTGGCAAGGGTTGCAAGGTTTGATCAGAGGTGTTGCCTCTTTCCTTTTCATAAGGCTGGAAGGCCTCACTGTGTTAAACTAAGCAAGGATTTGCACTGGTGTTGGATTCCTGCTTCTCTTGGCACCAGCCCTAAATTTGGTAAGGGCTTCTTCTCAATCCTGTACTGCTATTTATCAGCCTGTTGGCCTAAGGTTCTTCCCAACAAAAATCCTGATTAATCTTGATATCGAAGCTTCTGTAAGGTGAAGTCCTAAAATTAGACAGGGATTTCATACTGGCACAAGCCCCACCTTAGCAAAGCCTTTCACATCTGCCCTTAACCCTCTACCACAGCCCTTGTCACCCTGGGCCTTAAACCCCTGTAATTCCCTAGCTGTGACTCTTGCCAACCCAACTCTTGAAACTCCAGCTGAGAGCCTTCACATCTCAAAAATTCAAAACAAACTACTTTAGACATAAAGTGGGTCTTATTTCCAGTGCCAGAAAAAGTGCTGTTTAATGTGCAAGTGCAGTGTTTGTGTATGACAACCGTGGGCGTTTCGATACACAGCTCCCATGCTCTTTTACAAAACAGAACTTATTTTGAGCTGACAATGGAAGCTTTCATTAGAAAATTAGTAAAGTTGCATCATTTTTCTCAAGAGTGAAGCGTGTGAGTTCTGTTCCTTCTGATAATCCATATCCTTCATCAACAAGAGATGTGGCTAAAAATTTAAAACATGTATTAGAAAAATGAGCTGTTCCTGGAATACCTCCTTACCTCCTCTCTGCTGGACCAGAAGGGCTGTCCTGGGATTCCCCTTTTGTGGAGAAACTTTCTGAGGTGCTTAGCTAATATCTCTTGTTGCTGAGGAGATGTTTCCCCTGTGGATACCACAGGACACTCCTACATTTCAGGTGTGCTGGGAGATCATTAAGGAGAGTAGGCAAGGTCCTCTTGGTGCCTTCTGGTGCAACATTGCACTAAGCAAAGCTCTGATGGGGATCTTTAAACTTCTTTTTTCTAAAGTTTAAGAAAAGAAGCATTAAATAAAATGGCAAAAATACATAGTTCACATTTAACAGGGTTTTGAGTGTTGGGAAGAACTGTGGAGGAATCCAGCTCTTTAGGGTGAATGAGCTATGCAATAGGCAAAGAAATACTCAGGTTATAAAAGGGAAAGAAATAATTTAAACTATTAATTTATCTCATTAGTTCCTGTACTCCTTGTCATCGCTTACTACTTAACTCTGAATGTTTCCCTATGTTGACTATGAAAAATGCTGTCCCAGTGTGGAGCACCAGCCAGAAACACTCCCTAAATCCTTGGCTGGATAAAGGACTGGAAGATGCAGTGCCACAGACAAAGGAGTGGCATGTTCTCTACAGCTCTACTCATGTCTAAAGAATCCAAGCTGTAAAGAGAGCTCTAAAGCAGGCAGTGGAAGGGATTGCTCATGGGGTGGTGTGCACGGTGGCACGGTGTGGAGCAGGTGTGTGCTCAGATTCCTGCACTCACTGTGCCTTGGGACTCCACTGGGGCCAAAAGTGCAGCAGGAGGCAGTGCTCAGAGTCCACAATACTGAAAACAAATCCCAGGCTATTAGATAAGGGTTTTTTTCAGAGATACACAAATATATCAGGGTGTGAAAGAAGTATGTAGCAAAGGAAGCCTCACTTATGGTAAAGTTATTTTCTAATTTTCCATCTGATGTTTTGTTGTGCCTTCCTCACTATTCTTTTAACATTGAACACTGCCAGAGAGCTCAGTGGAAAATCCATATGCTCTAGTCAGGATGTTCCCATATAACCATGATTTAGATAATTTGATTAAAATTAACAAACTGTTCCCTCGCACACCAATTTCTAGGACAGGAGCTGGATGCTGTGAAGCCCCATCCTGTTGTTTGCAGTGAATGAGGAGTCACAAGCTGACATGCCTGACTGAACTTCCTCCTGTGAGTCCTGCTCACCCAGAGCTGGGCTTTGCTCTGTGTGTGCCTCACTGAGCTTCACAGAAAACTGCCTGGGAGGGCGAGAGGTGTAGGCGGGGTGAGTGATAGGAGGAAGGGTCATAGACAGCTTTGTGTACTAAACATTCCCCCCACGCAAACGCTACTCTGGGGGTGGCTGCCTTTCTTAGTTTCAAATTTGAAAGCCACAGTCCAAAAATAAAAAGACTGTCACTACAAATAGTAGAAGTGAGGCCAACAAGTCAAACTTGGGCTGGTGCTTTGTTATTTTTTGAAGGGTGGATGTGTGTGGGCTGTGAAGATTATTTGAGCAAGTCACTTTTGAGAAGGAAGAGCAATATGGGAAACAAGAGAAAAGTGTGTTAGCTGTTGATAATTTCCTTTTTCATAATAACAATTGAATGGAACATATTAGTAAAACTCACTTACTGTACACCTACACTATATAACTTTTAGAGAGTATGTTGGGTGCTTAATCCAAGATGCCAGAGAAGAATCTGGTCCTTTTGACTTAACCACTTGTTTAGCATGGCATGTATTTTAGACAGCAAGAAGGACTATTTATGGTGGTCAGTTAGTACATGGTATATAAAGGGGTGAAAATACAGTCTGCTCTTTACCTGCATTCATTCCCCATGAGGGCACTTCCACCCTTACATGGAGAGTGCCAGTGCTGCCTCCCAGGTCCAGCAGAGCTGCTGTGTCCCTGCATCTTCCTCCCTTCTCTCCCATCCTTCTCTCCCTGTATGATTTGTCCCATTTGCAGCAGTTCCTGTCCCTGCACCCTGGTGTCACACTGCTCCACCGTCCCTTGGCAGGGATCTTTCTGGCACAGTTTTGTTTTGCACTTGCACGAGGTGAGCTCTGGCTGTTTCTGGCGGGAGGAGGCTCAGGCTCCTGTTGTGGGGCTGAGTGCTGACAGCCACTACCAGCCCTGCCCCTAAAGCCTGTCAGACCCCTCAGCCTCGGTTTCCCAACGGCCCATCCCATTGCACATCCATGAGAAGGGCTGTGGGAATATTTTTGTGGTCTTTCACCTACGCCCATGTGTGCTCTCTTCTGTTGGTGTTTGTCTGTCTGCAGACACACAGAAATGCTGCAGCCTTACCTGGAATATTGGGGGCAATTTTGGGCGCCACAATGTAAGGAAGACATGGAACTCTTAGAGAGTGTCCAAAGGAGGACAACAAAGATGGTGAAGGGCCTTGAGGGGAAGCTGTGAGGAGAGGCTGAGGGCACTTGGTCTGTTCAGCCTGGAGGAGACTGAGGGGAGACCTCAGTGCAGTAACAAATTCCTCATAAGGGCAAGAGGAGGGACAGACGCTGATCTCTCCTCTCTGGTGACAGTGACAGGACCTGAAAGGCCATTCCTGAAGCTGTGTCAGGGGAGGTTTAGGTTGGATATTAAAGAAAGGTTTTTCAGCCAGGACTTTCCATTTTTAAGGCTAGTGTGTTTTATCTGAGAAGAAGTTCAAGACCACCAAATTGTTATGGATTATTACTGCCCTTAATTGGAACTGAAACAGAAATAAGAATAAAAGCTGGTCTGAGTCTCTGGTTATAAGCCTTTTTGTCTAGGAAAAAGTCAGGAGGAAAGACAGTTAAAATAAACATGAATTAATAAGGGAAGGATATCATGCAGTTTCTGCTGACTCTCAGGATCTTTTCTGATGTTTGTTTTGCTTGGCCTTTCTATCTGCACCAAGATATGAAACCCTACAGCTTGAGTTTCGGTGATTTCCCTTTGAAACAAGGTGGTGTTTCAGCTCTCCAAAGACTGAAGGCTGAACTATTGCAGCTGTGATGGTAGAAGTGTGGAATAACTCCCCTGGCCTCAGTCTCAGTTACTGTAAATAATTTTATGAGGTGTGGTTTTAGCCAGGCTTTCCTGTAGTTCTTGTGCGTGAGGGGATTTCATGAAGGTGGGTTTTTTTCCCTTAACATATTTTTTGTAATGATAGCAGTGCCTTCTGAAAAGCCCTGGATTGACACTCTGGACATCAAAGTCTCTGCTCACAGAGCACATACTGAAATACTGCCTAGATGATGTTGTTGAAGCATAACTTGAAGGGATCATTTGTTAAGAGCTGAGGATAATTCACTCTCTAAAGCAACTCAGGCTCTGGCCCTAAGCAGCTACAACAAAGATCAATTTGTCCCCAGACTTCTTCACCTTATTTTTTCTCCCTTCTAAATCTGTTTAAAGCGTTTCCCAATGTCTTATTCTTTCAGATAATTTAACAGTAGACTGAGTAATTTTCCCCTATCTCATGGTCATAATGCTGGTCATTTCAGGTAAAGTTGATTTTCATGCAGTCTGGCTAATTTGGACACCCAGCTTGTGTGGTCAATATATGGCTCTTAACATCCTGTAAGTCTGTCCCATACTTGATCATAAGGTGGGTTAGTCCTGCCTGGTCACCAACATTTAGTTCTGAATTCTCTCCTACAGCTTTTCTTCATAGTTTAACCCGGATTTTCCATGTTTTGATTTCCAAGGGGGTGCAGCTCTGCAGGGTGTGGGCTGGCAGTGGCACAGCTCAGCACAGCCCTGGTGTCCCTGGATGGCACACGTGGCTCAGGGGGATGGCTGCAGCAGACAGGAAAGGCAGTGCTGGGAGAAAGATTTAATGGCTTCTGCCAAGGAAGGATCTTCCATGCAGGGGACATGCATTTTTCTTGGTATAGCAGCTGTGTTATCTCCTGTCCTATAAAAACCACAGATTTACAATTGCTTATCTCAGATGTGAGGGTAGGTCCTGACCTCGATGTTCTGCATCTTGTTTTGTGGCATTTTCAACAGACAGAAAACAATCAAAATCTTCAAAGGCTGATTTCTTCCTGATAGAAATACCTCTTTGTGCTTTATTTGTGATGTTCTCTTCTGGATGAAATCAAAGATGCCTGCATATGGTGAGTTCTTCCAAAGCCCCTCAAAGGCAAATCTGGGGAATTGGTTTCCTCTACTCGTTATTGTTGCAGAACATCAGATTATATTTGGATTGGTCTCAAGGAAGAAAAAAGCCAATAATTAGCAGGTACTTCAATCCCATTTATATGTTTGTATTGTTTCTTAAGTTATACACAGATACAAAAATCTAATTTTCAGTGGATGAAGATAATTCATAAACCTGAGCCAATTTTTATGATTTTATTATTTGTCAGCATTTTTGAATTTTGTTGCCTGGATTGAATGTTCTAAGTATATATTTTTACTTGGGCTCTCTGGGGACAGGGGTGGTTTCAAAGTAGCTTCCTAATCTTAAAGAAGTGGTTATCCTTAACACCAGAACACCCCAAGCAAGGTTTCAAATGCCCAGAGGGTAGGAGAATGTTGTCCACAGGAACTGCACAGGCCAGTTTGAAACTGGTGCTGTGGAAGTTGGCAGAAGCAGCAGCGTGTCCCAGTGGCTAATGGCAATGAGGAGACTGTCTGGCATGTGGCAAGGTGAGCACAAACCTCACCTGAGCCTCAGGTGTCTCTGTGAAGCAGTTCTCAGCTTTCAAGGACAGTCTAGGTGATATTGCAAGATTGGAAATGTCAGCCTGAGGCGAAGCATTGCCCAACACCATATTGTAGGGAAATACTTTCACTGGAAGACTCAGCACTGCCGATTCCAAGGAATAAGTTCACAGCTCTGGGAGTGCATGGATTGCTCATGGTAGCCAATAGGCACGTGTCCTGAAACACACCTGTCCTTGGGCACCAGGCAGTATTAGTGGGACACAGCTCCTTCCTGTTGGATGTGAATCTGACAGCTTTTCTTTCCCCAGTATTTTCTGTTCCATTAGTGGAGGTGGCAGTGTGTGCAGTGACACTGTAGGAAATCCAGGTTCAAGTCTTTCTTTGTGTGTCTGGGGTGGTATAAACCCCTGCAGTCCAGATGTTCATGAGAGGAGATGCTGGGAAGAAGAACTGGACACTCAGATTGCAGGTTCTGTGCATGGGATTCTGCACACCCTTCATTGTATGACACTGCATATAAAACACCCCATGCTCCTGCAGCCTCCAGGCTGCAATAAAAGGGTTTACAGCCACTCTATAAACCTCACAGAGACCTGCTGTGCAGCAGCAAGTGCAGGCTTTTGTGGTACAATGATTTTCAAGCAGCACAGTCAGAGCTGGCTCCCAGGGATCAGCTGAGGAAGAACGCTGCGTGAGGAGTCACAGAGCTGTGCCAGCTGATTTGGCCTCAGTGTTATCAGCTCTGATTAGCCCAAGTGGAGAGCAATACTGCTGCAGTCACTCTGCATCTGCTTTCTGAGCCAGCTTGTCCAGAGCCAGCTCTGGTATTTCCACACAGCGGCACATTGTCTGTGTGAATACATTCTCCATGCTGCCCATAAAATCACTGTAGCACTCTCACTGCTTGCATGCGCCATTGCTAACCCATATGATTATGTGTCCTGGAGGCCCCTAGTGTAGGATATACAAGTGAAAAGGGCCAAATTTTCCCCACATTATTTACTGGTAGAGTACATGCTTTCTACCCTAGACAATCTAGATCACATGTATTTAATGACTTCCAATACTAAAGATACTTAATGCTGCTCAGAGATGGCTTTTACTTCGCAATACGAGCATTAAAAAGTATTTTGTGTATTGCTTCTAATGCAGCTGCCAGTGTTGGCAAATATATATTCCAGTAGAAAAATTAAGCAGTGTAGACAGCAATGTAAAAAGCAGACTATAAAGCAGGCTTAAGAAAGACATCTCTAAGTGGGTTATCATCACATGGATATAAAACTTAGAGAAGAGAAAATGCAATGCTGTTCATCAAAGCTATGATCACTTATGTAAGGGTTGAACAAGGATAAGTACTTATGAATAATTCTTCTTTTGACTTCTAGTTGTCCTTTAAAAACATAAAATATATTTTAGAAACAGATTGTGGATCACTGGAATGAAGATGCATAGACTTGGGGAAAAGAATAAAGTATATCAAATTGAGCTGAAATCTTTATGAAAAAGCATAATGAATGTTGGTAAACTTGATGCCCAAAGGAGCAGTGGTGGAGAAACTCTGTACAACAATCTTCAAAGAACAGGGTGTCCATGTGGGAGAAGGGAAGCCTTTGCAGGAAACAGGGGATGTGTCCTTTTGGGTGTTTATTTGCCCCTGCTGCTGTACCCTCAGCAGAGCCAGGATGCTGCATGGCTGTGCTGAGAGCAGGCTGCTCAGCAGATGGAAGCATCACACTCAGATCAGGAGGGGAACAGGATCTGCTGGTGCCAAAGCCTTGTTACCATGACACTTAATCTGGTTTAGAGAAATCTAAAGCAATTTGTAGCAAACTGTCTGAGAGGTGATAACAGGTTTAAATTTATGCAAGGAAATTCTCAGAGAAATTCTGGAGTCCTCAAGTGCCCCACAAAGGATAACAAATATTGGAGGGCAGAAAAGAAAACACATTCTAGGGGAGTTGCTTTTCAATCATAGCTGCAATGCTGTGCAAATGTTCATGCAGATGTCAGCACTCAGTCAGAAAGGTGTGTAAGCAAAACTTGTGTTTGTTTAAAAGATAATTGGTGCTAGTGAAGTGTAGCATATTTTGTGCTTACCTGAGGCATGATTACCAGAATGGCAACTGGTCCTAATCTCCCAATATCAACAGAAGGACCATTTTTTTTCCTTAGCTAGCCTGTTCCACTTTGTATATGTTAGTGGTCCATACCACAAATAAAAAAATGTTGGGCTCATCTTTATTTAGGACTCCATCTTTGTGACATCTGCAAATTTTTCCACAGTTATTTTCTTTTTACTTCCATACCATTCCATGACGAGCCTCACTGAGGACTTGTTGAAATCTTTCAGCTAGCTCTGAATCCGTGCACTGTTTGGGTTATTTGTATCACCCCATCTCTATCAGGATGTCAAGGCTGGAACACTGAATACACACTTGTTCTTTTATCAGATTCTTTATCTATTTTGCCACTCTTTTACCTGAAGAGGACAAACATTTTGTTTGTTTGTTTGTTTGCACAGATCTCCCCCTATATATGTGGATATTTTTAGTGTCAGCACAACAGTTGCACTCCTCCAGTCTTTGGGAACTTCACACTACCTGCATTTGACGTTTTTAATGCCAAAACCTATCAAGAAGTAACAGTAGGCCAGAGCTGCTCCACAGTCTCCTTTTTCACAATTCTTGGGTGCAAATAAAACAGGTTGGCTTAGTAACAGTGTCCCAAGAGATGCCTTTTATCATCATCTGACTTATTTACTAACTTGACCACAGTTCATCATCTTCATATGATGTGGGGATATCATATTCCTTCCTCCAAATATAAACTGAAACCCTTTAGTACTTCTGCATTTTCTGCATTGTTGTTAACACGTTTATAATTTCCTTTGACTAATGGGCCTTCTATGATAGCTAGGGTTTATTTTGTTCTTAATGCATGTCTAAAATTTCTACTTGCTATCTTAACTTCAGTCCCGCTTCCTCTTTTAACAGATTTCTGCCACACGCTGGCAGTCGCCCGGCCTGTGGCAGCTTGCCATGAAAACCTGCCTTTCAAGAGGTTTTTTCAAAAATAATCCTCCCAGGAAGGGGCTTCCTGGAAAAAAGGCCGCTCACACACAGCAGGACAGGGGCTGCCTGCAACCCAGGAGGCAGCAGGGCTCAGTAATTGTTTACTGAGGCCATCCGTACCTGTTTGGAGGGTTTTAGCTATGGTGGAAACATTCCTGTCACAATATTCATGTGGATATTCAGGATATTCATGTGAGTGAGCTGCCTGTGGGTGCTGCTGATGCACTGACTGATCCCCTGATGGGCTGAGCATGTCTTCAGGGAGGAGGTAGCAAGGCTGTGATGTCCAGAGAGCCTTGAGGTCAGGCTGTGGGTTTGCCTGAGCCTGCCAGCTCTGAGAACGTGACATTCACCAGTCTCTGTGACCACTGTGCAGAGCAGAGGCCTTGTGCACAGGCCACAGAGGTACAAAGAAGGGAGGAAATGGCCTGCCAGAAAATACACCCTGCCTTCAGCACAGTGGCAGAACCTGGGCTTGGTGTGGTTTGTAGAAATCAATAATACTGATTTGCAGCAGAGGAAAAAGCTGGAGAGCACATGGACACATGGAATTTCTGGCTGCCTGAGTATGAGTGCCAAGTGCCATTGGAGGTGCTCTGAGCAGTGGGGCTGTGTCTGCAGCTGCAGCTCCAAGGACAGGCGTGCTCATGCAGCTCCTATTTCATAGCTGTCAGCTCCTTGGGAAAGCTCAGGATACCTTAAGGCATCTCAAATGACAAAAAAATGCAAATTGTTGGGCATTTGAATTAAGTCTATTGAGCAAGAGTCAGATTAATACACCATAATTGAGGAAGCTAAGTGGAGATACTTTATTTGCAAATGAAGCCTCCTTCATAACCAATGGAAATCTAGGGAATGCACCCTAGTAATTTGATAAAGAATAGGGAGGTGCATTTGGGGAAGCTGAGTAGCTCATTTGAAATATTGTCCATTGGAATATGGGACACTTTTGCCTCAACAGAGGCCCATTGTGTCTGCTCAGGTACCTCACCTGGCCCCTGGCTGCTGCTCCTGGGGTGCAGGATGTGTGTTACAGCTGCCCTCCCTGTGTAGATGTCACTGATGCAGCATCTTAAATAATATTAGCCATTTATGTGTGCAACAGGAAAGCCAAAACCAAGCCCTAGAACTCCACTCCAAAGGAACATTACTCAGCCAGCTCACACAGAGATATTTCCATTTTGGTGTATTAATCTGGAGCTGAATCTCACTCGCTGTGTTTGATGCAGGACTCTCAGATTTGTTGAAATAATCGTTATTTCCCAGCCTGAGGTTGTGCTTAGTTTGTTTGGGAAGGTAACATTTCTACTCTGCGTGTCAAAGCGTAGCTGCTGTGGCCACAACTGTATGTGGTTTATTTTTAACCCGTGCCGGATATGTCCTGGGCTCAGATGCCCCATTTGAAAAAGCAGAATGTACCAGAAGCTTTCTGTCCTTTGCACCACTGAGCCCTACAGAGCCTTCACATGATTTATGCCCATTAGTGACCACAGGGAGAGGAGAGCATTGGCACACCCAGCAATGTGCACCATGGCCTGAAGTGAGGGAGGCTCACTGATATCATGTGGGCCAGGAGCTGCAGCACTGTGTGATTGTCCCTTATAAATTACAGCTTCTGGCACCTCGGGTTTGCTGTGCTTTATTCCTGATGTGAAGAGATGTTTTGCAAGAGGAGAAAGAGGAAATTGCAAAGACTTTCTCAGGCACCAGTCTGTTCCCATCAGAAACAGAATCGTTCTACTTCTGCAAACACATCAGCTCTCATCAAGGCAAAATTCTCTCACTTTCCTGGAGGAGAAAATCACTGGAAATGCTTTGTGGCATCAGTGACTTTTGTGTGAGCAGAAACAGAGAAGAAATCCCTTCTTTTTCTCAGCCATTCAACATGTCACCAGATGGTTCTGCCCTGATGCACTGGAGAAGATTCACCTGTGAATGGGGCTGAATAATCATTTGGACATATTATATCTATCAGGAGAAGATTTCAAATTGCTTTACAAACAGCAAGAAAGTAAGTTTCATAACGCTTGGTGATGTAAAGCAAGGTGAAGGAAAATTCATATAATGCTGAAAATATGTGGTTGGCTCAATTTTGAAAAATATAGGGCTTGGAAAAATAAATGAGCTGCCTTATCATTGTACTAAGAGCAGAAATAACTATGGTATTAAAAAACAGAGAAAGGAACAAAATATACACTGACTGTTTACAAATTAGAGGTTAGAACAGCTCGAGCTCTTCCGATTTTTGGCAGCAGGAATGAGAGCTTGCAGGCAAAGACAATTTTGTGCTGCACTGAAACTTTTGGTAGCTTGTTTCACTGGTGGTTGGGTAGCCCACATATTTTCTAAAAGTCTTCCTATAGACTTCCAGTTTTTCAGTTAACTGTATGCTTAGTGACTACCATTTTTTCTTATCATTATTATCTCTTCTTGATATGCAGATAAATATTATAATAAAGCTGATTGATAGGCTTCAAAATCAGATTGCCATAATCCCTCCTGTATTCCTACTGCACCCTGCAATGTTTCACACTGTCCTGGCCTCAGCTCTGGTCTGTAACTCCATGGCATCTCTTGTTCTTGCTTATACTGATCCATCCTATACCATATCTATTTCTGCCTTAAGATTATGCGGGTATAACTCATTGTTTAAATAACTTTGTTTCTTGCAAACCATCATGTTCATTTATGGATAGTAAAATTTTCAAGGGGTGAATCACAGACAGTGCCACCCGTGTCTCTCCTGTTTCCTCGTTCTCAGTTCAAGATTCAGATATTTTCATTAGGAATGATACAGTTTGATGTTGAAACTTCTCTTGAAAATGCTGCTTCCGGGATACGTTCTTCAATCTAAAGTGGGGAGTTGGGCTCTGGAGTCATCGGTACTGTGTCTGTGACAGAGTGTGTGCTCTCCAGAGCTGGACTGCAGGGTACCAGACAGCTTCCCCAAGGAGACAGCACTCCTTTGTTCAGTTCTGGCTGTGTCCTTGGCTTATTAATCGAGTTCTTGGCACAGTTGTTGGACAGATGTCCACAGCGGTCGCAATCACAAGACTGTTGTGGGTCTTCTGGTTGTTAGGTTTGGTTTCTAAGGAGCTTTCAGCTCCCTTTTCATTGTCTGTGCCCTTTTGAGAAATAGCTGTCCTCTCCACCACCTTTCTGAAGGGTGAGGCAATTTTCTACATAGCTCTCTCTCAGACTGATAGCATTGCTATGTCATCATAATTCAGCTGTATCAAATCCACAAATATTTTTTATTTAACCATTGGAGAGATGGTAAAAAAAAATTGGAGGCGCTGCCTCTGCTGGGTTTTTACTGTTTATACTAGCTTCACCTGAGTCTTGCAGGAAGTCCCAGCAAAATTCATGCTGATTGTGCCAGGCAATGGACTGACCCTGGTGAAATATGACACAATATGACTCAGGTGCTGAGCCAAACTACAGTTCAACAAGTGACTGCAGAGAAATCAGCTGAGGCATTCCCACAATGACAAGGAAACAATCTGTATAATGTATTTTAAGAGCAGTGATGATAATGTAAGAATGTTTTTATTGTTCCTATGAAAGGTCCATCTAGCCCAGCACTTGTTTTCTTCAAAACTTTCGAAGTGGTGAATACTCTGGAGGGAGAAGTGTTATATTTTTTCAATTGATGATGGGTTTTTCTTTTTCAGATTTTCCTAGGCTCACTTGAAACCTGACTGAACTCCTAACATCCACAGCATCCTGAAGCAAGGAGATCTACAGCTTAATCACACAATCTGCACATTTTGTGGCATTTTCCTATGCCTCTTTTTGCAGTGGAGTATCTTTCAGTAAAAGGTCTCCAGGCTGTGAAGTCTGACGGATTTGTACTATGGTATAAGGCTGTTCTCAGATTTGTTCTTGTTTCCCTTGCTGAAAATCACTAAATGTTCTGTTTGCAGTTTTACTATTGCTGAGTATTGAACTGCCAGCTTTTTGGAACTCTTACAACCCAAGCTCTCATTCCTCAGTGGTAACAACCAGTTCAAGGCCCCTTTTATTTGCTGTTAGGAAGATTTTTGCAATTATGTGCTCTGCATTTCAGCTTGCTCTGTTGCTCAGTATGATTAAGTCTCTCCCCACACCCAGCATTTATCTTTACTACCCCAAGTAACTCAGTATCAGCACATTTTTTTCATCTCCCTTCTCACAGCAAATCTTGCATTATAGTATAGTTTTTTATGACTATGTTGAACAGCTTTAATGCCATGCCAGTCCCCAAGGAAGGAAAATGCCTTTCTTCACAGTGAAAACTCTGTTTAAATCCTGCCTTCTTTTTCCCCAGCTTTTTTGCCATTTTTTTGAATATTGGTGGTCAGTTTCTTGAAAAGTCTTGAAAAATAACAGCACTGAAGGTGTTTTAGAAATCTGAATAGGCTGGATGTGCTGGATGTCCCTTTTCACATGCCCACTGACTCCTTCAGGGAACTCCAGCAGATTTGCTTGTGAGGCATAAGTCTTCTTTCTAAGAACTATGCAGACTCCTTCATAACACATTATTGCCTCTCCTAAGTGTTTTACTATGCTCTTTATTAATTCACTCTGATCCAGATGCCACGCCTGTAGAACCCTAACTTTTGGAACAATTAAAGAAAAATCACAGTCACCTTTATTGTCTTTCTCTTCTCAGAAAAAAGTGCTGCTTTTAAGCCAAAGGTTGTACACCACAGTTTGGCTATGTTACCTTAGAACTCCTGGGAAAGGAGGTGAAAGGGTCTTGCATGGGAACTTCCCTAACTCTCTTAGAGAAGTAAGATATTTATTCAGCTTTTCTGTAATGCTGTGGTATGATTTTATCTTCTCTGAGGTTAACTTTGAACTTCAATCATATATTGACTCTACTGATTCCCTGGTTTGTTTCCTGCACTTGATGCATTTGGAAAAGGATTTACTATCAATTTCTATACTTCCTGCAAGTTGCTTTTAAACAACAGTTCTGGCCTATCTTACTTTGTTTTTAAGCTTTTAAAATTCATTATTATGTATGTATTTGCATATGCATTGAGTTTTAAAGGACACAGTGATACATTCCACATCCTTTCAGGATGTAAAATATCTGCTCAGGTTTGCTCAGTTCAAAAGGAGGATTGCAGCGAGGATGCCTGCCAGGAAGATGCTAAAAGCAATGTTAAAGAGAGTTAAAGTCGTCATGTCAACAACTGTTTAAAGGTAATTGTGGGAGCAACAGGGCAAACACAGCCCACATACAAGAAGGATTTGAGAAATGGCATGAGGATATCATTAAGCTCAAAGGGCAGGATTGGGTGTCCTGTTGTTAGGGAGCAAAGCTGAAAACTGCCTGCTTTCCCTGGCAGTATTTGCCAGCCACACCAGCAACTTCAGCTCCCCCCACCAGGCAGAAGTCTGCAGGAGCTCCACACTTCCTCACACAAGAGAGGTTTTGGTGCTGCTGCAGCCTTCAGCCCTGGGATGCTGCTCCTTTTGTTGTGCCCAAAATAAAGCCTGCTCCTGAGACATGTCTGCTTTCACATTCTCCTAATGATGATTTCATACCTCAGTCCTCCTAGGTGGTACTGAAACCTGTGGCCACCAAGCTTGCTGGTGTTCCTGCCTCCATAGACACGTCTGCAGCTGGAGAGCTCTGCAAGGCTCCATTGCTGTGCTGGGTTTGATGCCCTTCACCATTCTTGGTGTGAGCCATCTTAAAAAGGCTGTAGTTCTGTGAGTAGTAATTTCCTTCTGGAAACTTCTCAGCCATGTAAGTTATATCTCTTTGACTAACAACACCTCTGAACGTTGTTAGTCACTAGAGCAGGCTGGAATTGTTGCGATGATTTCCGTTACCGAGCACTTTGCTGCAGCAGCCTGGAAGGAGTAGGAGGAGATCACAGCACAGAGCACTCAAATCGTGAATTGCACGTTGCAGGTTTAGCTGTGGGTTGTTTGGGATTCTCTGCCCCTGCAGCTGAGCCTATCTTCCATTTGCTCAGTTTCAAAAGTGAAAAAAACAGCACGTTACCTTGAGACTTGTTTCACTGCCACTAAAAATTTGGTGTTTACTGTCATTCCAATTATATGCTTAGTGTGAAACTGGTTACATTTTGGATTTTAAGGAAATACTCCTTTGGAACTCGTGATGGAAACTGATGTTTCTCACTGGGCTTGCCAGAACACAGGTTAGCAGATGAGGTCATGTGGGAAAAGTTGATACTTTGTGCTAACAAGGGCAGGCAAGTTAAGGAAAACACATTTTTCTAGTCTCAATAATGGCCTTCTCCTCACTTAATAAGTATAATCACAAGGATTGAAAATCCCAACTATCCACAGTGTGGTTATTTCCTCTGAAAACAAGGTAGGTGACCAATTACTTCCTTGGAATTTTTACAAAACCCTGTTTTTCAAACATTGTTCATGCTCTTTCTAGATATTTCATGGAACTGCAAAACACATTAGTCAAATGGGCATCCCTGGGTTTCCCATTACAGATCTCAGTCGTGTAGATGCCAAACCCAAATTGTAGCTGCTTCCACACAAGCACACCGAGAGGCAGGCAGGACAGAGTGTTGTTTGCTGCAGAGAGGAGTGACACAATCTGCTTGCAAATGCAGTACAGCAAAAAAGAAATGGGATAATCTGTGATGCCAGGGACAGCCGTGACCGCAGACAGATCACTTTACCCTTGTCCAGCACATCAGCAGCTCTGCAATACTGAAGACAAGGAGGGATGTACAAGCTGTCAGCCAAATATGTTGGAGAAGTATTAGTGAGTTTATTTCCTTAAAGCTTCAGCCAGAAAGCGTGACAGAAGTAGGCAAAATGCCTTCACGAAGCCTTGCTTTTTCTGGCATGCTTCCCCCATCCATAATGGATTGTTCTGTCTCTACAGGGATACAGTTGGGTCCTGGAATTGGTTATGTAACAAATTAATTGCAGTATTTGTCAGCATAGAAAACAACAACAAAAAAAGCCAAGAAGGAAGTTGTATTTCGACCATAGTTTTGGTAAAAGTCCTATAAACACAACAGCATATTGCTAATGAAAACATTTGCTCTTTTTCACATCTCTTTGTCTTTGGAATTTAAATGTTTTTCAAGTTTCTCTGGCAATTCTAGTGAACAAACAAAGAAAAGTACCCTTTGTACCTAAATATGTTGTCATTTTAATGCATGCCTGTTGAGGAAAGGATCAGAATCCTTTTACTTCTTGGAGCAAGGGAGAAGCATGCCATTATTGATGTGTACTGCTCTGTTACTGAGAGGCCCCATTAGGGCCCCTTGATCGTGTCTCTGGAGCCAGACTTGTCTGCATTCCCATGGGGGAGCAGCTAAAAGAAAGAGCAGCAAGCAAAATCCAAAATGAGCACAATTCTGGGGTAAACAACAGAATGACAAATGCCTGAGCATATTTAAAGGCTTAGGTGTGTTGAATATTTAAACAGGTAACCCAGTCCTGAATCCCACAGTCAGGACTCCAGCTTTTAATCTGTAATTCTGTATTTCTGTCATTCTCTGATGCTTTTCAAGCACAGCACAGGTATCTGAAATTTGACACAAACACTTTCATTCCTTGAGACTGAGCAGGTTTTTGTGCTTTTTTGGTAGGGTAATTGGCAGAATACAAATAACCAAAACAAAAATCCCCAAGCACCGTGTTCTTATTCCCACCCCAGGAATTTGTGCACAGTTTGCACTTTGGATGGTGCCTGATTTGGTGCAGACAGCTTATACTGGGCTCCTCATGACTCTGTGTGCCACATGACTGAACAAAAAGCAAGGAAAGAAACTCTCCTGGTGCAGCTGGAGCTCAAAGTGTGCAGTGAACCATCACAAGGGGGAAATCAGGTATAAGCAGAGATTGTGCAAGAAACAAAAAGTCTGATGGCCACAGGCAAAATGTGTCTCAAGGCCAGGAAGTGAGACTTGCCAAGTGTCAGCTAAATTAGACATGGGAAGGCAATTATAACAAATAAACCAAGGCTTTGCAAGCTTGTTTAAAAAAAAAAAAAAAAAGAGAACCAGGAAGGAGGAAGCATAGCCACAAAGCATTGAGGGACAGTGTCTTTCTCAGAATTCTAGGTGAGCTCGTTAATGAACTCACGAATAAGTATTTTCATAAGTCTGTTAGATTTGGAGTCTAGTTCAGCTAAAAATTACATTTTATTTTTCATAATGAGGATTATGCAAATTCTGTATTCTGGAAGAATGGAGGGGAAAGCACTATCAGAACTACAGTCCCTTCAATGTGATTTGCCATATGCAAATGTGAAGAAAAAAAAGACTATGAAGATGTAGAGATAAATGAGATAAACCAGATTTTTTCCTCAGTAGTAGACCATGTCAGGCTAACCTGACCATTCTCTTTTATAAGAACATTATGGGTTATATTTACTTGAAAAATTGGGTTGGAATGTTTCCCCACAACAGCAGATTATTGTAATTCAAAACAATTGGATAGCTTCAATGACCACCAAACCTGCCAGAGTTCAAGAAGCATTCATACAATGCTTTCAAGCACATGGTGTGATTTTGGGGGTATTCCTGTGCAGAGCCAGGAGTTTGACTCCATCATTATTGTCTGGGTCCCTTCCAACTCAGGATATTCCATGATTCCACAATTTCAAGAGTACGTATTATGTGGACTGCTAAAAGCTTCATATTCAAGTAATGAGTTTATTAGTTTGAGACAATTGAGAAAGAGCAAACTCATAAAATAACTATGATTTCCTGATGTTACACAAGTGTGATCCTAAAAAGTACTGGGCGCAGCATTTCCAGGAGGAAGGAGCAAGCCTCCAAGTCCTCCCAGCTGGATCCCTGCATGCAAATTGGTTGACAGAGAAAGCTTGGCGTTTTCAGGAGCAAAATTCAGCTCAGAAGAGAGATGGAGAAGGGCCTGTTACCCTGTAACACAGTTTGTATCAGGGTTAGGCTTGGTTTGTGGGTGGGGAATGTTTTCCTTGCGGAGGGCCGAGTGTGCCTTTCCAGCGAGTTTGGCAGCCCCCTCGTTAGCATGCTCTGCTATCCAGCAATAACACACACAGTCATTTAATCACGGGCTGTACCCTGTAAAATGAAATCACAGGGCAAATTCAGCCAGCAAAGTGAAGGTTCCCCGCACCTGCTTCAGCTTAATGCGCTAATCTGCCTTCTCTGGAGACTGAAAGTTCTGGGTTTAGTCAGGCAGGAAAATAAATGCTGTAGTTTCCACCAGCAGTCAGGATGTTCTGACACAGAACTCACACCAAAATCGGTGGAAGAGCTGCATTCAGACAGCTTTCCTGGTTGTGGTCTTCCTATGGGACTTGTGTTACCCAGCCTGCCCACGGCTGTGCACAGCTCTCAGTCTCTGTGCAACAGAAACCTGAGGCTGCTGCTGGCTGCAGCTGAGAGAAAGCTTAAGAAACTTCATTTTCCTTAGGCCCTGCCAGTGCAACGCCTTCTTCATACTCAGAAATGATCTTTCTGTTTATACTGAGGCTCCTTCACATGCTATAGCAGATGTTAACAGCACCGTGTTTATGTTACAAATCAATCAAAGGTCATCACCAAACCCCATTTCCAGCTTTGGTCAGTCCCTGTTGTACTTTGAACACGGGGATTTCATTTCACAGACCAAGACCCCTCTCTATTGTATTCAGAAGAGGGATTCTCTTTGCTGCTTTGTACTACAGTTCTGTGAATGACAAAGAGAAATACTAATAAATAGCATTGACAGGAAGTATTGCACCACCACTTTATTTTCTGACCACAGAAACTACTCTGGTACCACCATAAAGGTCAAAAGCTTTAAAACCAGGTTGAAGTATAAGCTGTGTAATCACTAAAGAAATCTGCTACTTTTTACTCAAACAAGCCTCAGAATGATACATAGATCAATGTAATACTGCCTTATTTTATATTTTTGTTACAAAAGTAAATGGAGTTAAAACTGATCACTTTGTCCTTCTCAGAATAGTAATTATTTAATATTAATAATTTAAATTTAATAGTAATCATTTTTACGAGACAAAAACCACATTTTAAATTACTGAACTTTTAAAAATAGGTTTTTAATATTTTTTTCTTATTTTGCTTCTGCATACTTTTAAATGTAATTTTGATTTTTCACACCTCTGCTCATATCACAGAATAAGCTGAGTTGGAAGAATCATCAAGTCCAGCTCCTGGCCCTGCACAGGACCATCCCCACAGATCACACCATGGATCCAAGAGCCTTGTCCAAATGCTTCCTGAACTCTGTCAGGCTTGGGGCTGTGACCACTTCCCTGGGGAGCCTGTCCCATTGCCCAACCACCCCAGGGTGAGGAACCTTTTTCTAATATCAATCATAAACTTCCCCTGACACTAAATGGTTTTCAATTTTGTGACTGAAAACCACATAAAATTTTAAAAACCAACCCCCAAACCCTTCTTTTTTTACCTACAACTCCTTCCGTCCCCCTCCTCAAACATCTGGGAAGTAATAAACAGCAAGTGGAAAAACAAACAAAAGCCCATTAAAATTTAAAATTTTGAATTATATACTATACTATAATTTAATATATACTTCCATATCTTAAATTAACATTTAACATGCTAATTTAACGGGAGCCAGTGCCTGCATGGGCATCCCCATGGACACAGGACACCTGGAGCAGTGCTTTGACGGGCTTCCCAATGGACACAGGGCACACGGGGCAGTCAGTGCCTACACGGGCTTCCTGATGGACACAGGACACACGGGGCAGTGCCTGTACGGGGTTCCTGATGGACACAGGGCACACGGGGCAGTGCCTGTACGGGGTTCCTGATGGACACAGGACACACGGGGCAGTGCCTGTATGGGGTTGCTGACGGACACAGGACACACGGGGCAGTGCCTGTACGGGGTTCCTGATGGACACAGGGCACACGGGGCAGTCAGTGCCTACACGGGCTTCCCAATGGACACAGGACACACGGGGCAGTGCCTGTACGGGGTTCCTGATGGACACAGGGCACACGGGGCAGTCAGTGCCTACACGGGCTTCCCAATGGACACAGGACACACGGGGCAGTGCCTGTACGGGGTTCCTGATGGACACAGGACACACGGGGCAGTGCCTGTATGGGGTTGCTGACGGACCCAGGACACACGGGGCAGTGCCTGTATGGGGTTGCTGACGGACACAGGACACACGGGGCAGTGCCTGTACGGGGTTCCTGATGGACACAGGACACACGGGGCAGTGCCTGTATGGGGTTCCTGATGGACACAGGACACACGGGGCAGTGCCTGTATGGGGTTCCTGATGGACACAGGACGCACGGGGCAGTGCCTGTATGGGGTTCCTGATGGACACAGGACACCCGCAAAGGACTGTCACCGTTTGTAGCTATGCTATGCCCTCCTTTCGCCCTGCCCCTGGTGACTCCCAGGCAGGCACCCGCTGCCAGTCAGATAAAAGCCGCTGCCCAGCTCACGTCCTGTGGGGCTGCAGCTTCTGGAGGCGGTGGAGTCACGGTCCCGGAGGTGTTTGGGGGAAGACTACGCGGCCCTCAGAGCCCTGGTCTGGTTGACACGGTGGTGCTCGGTCACAGGTGTGACTGGACGGTCTGGATTCGGTGATGCTGTGCCAGCTGCAGAGACCCGAGCAGGGACCGCCGGCAGCGTGCAGCGTTCAGCACAGCCCGGCAGAGCCCGGCAGAGCCCCGGGAGGGCGGCGCTCCCACGGGCGGTGCCGGCGGGGCGGGAGCGGGGGCGGGAGCGGAGGCCGGGCCGGCCCCGGCAGGTGAAGGAAGGGGCGGGCGCGGGGCGCGCTGCCCGCAGCAGGAATGAGCGGCCGGCGCGGCTGCCCGCGGAGCTGAGGCGCTGTGCCGGCGGGAGCGGGGTGCGAGGGATCCCCGGTGCCCGCGGCTCCCCCGTGCCCGCGGCTCCCGGCCCTCTTCCCGCCGCGGCGCTGCTGGAGGGCGCCGGGAAACTCCTCGGGTGAGTCACGGGAGCCTCGGGAAGCGCCGGGCCGGCCCCCGCCGAGCCCCGGAGCCGGGCGGGGAAAGGCGGCCCCCGGAGCCGCCGCCCGGGCTCCCCGGGGAGGTTCCCGCGGCTCCGGGGAACGGCGGGACGACACGAGGTGTGTTCAGCTCCATGGGTTGATGCCTTCGGTTCGGTGCCGCTTTGCTGACTGCAGGTGGGAGGTGGGATGGAGGAAAGTCGTCGGTGTGAGTTCGCCCGTGGGGAGAGGAAAGGCTCTTCTGGGCGCAGAAAAAAGGTGTAGTCGCTTTCCTTTGGGAAGGGATGAGTGAAAGAGCTGTATTGCCCACTTGTGTTGAGCTGTGGCTTTGGTGTTGAGTTGGGAGCACCAGGATTCATTTCCTAGCATGTTTCCAATGATAATATATATATGTTAAAGGATGAGGCAAGACTTCTTAGCGTTGAAACATAGCAGTGAAACATAGGGTACGAATGTGTTGTGCAGCATTTTCTTTAGTGTTGCTATCTACTTTAATCTTGCATGCCCCCTCTTTACCTGGGTTGTGTCTGTCACTTCAGCCTAGGTATGAAGTTCGTGTCCCTCTGCAGGTGTAGGTGCTGTGCCGCTGGGAGCAGTAGAGAGTGAGGACACCTGGCATGTGCTTATTTAATTTGTCAGCTTTTATCCCCAAGTGACCAGTGCAAATTGGATCTGCTAGCCCAAATGAGTTGAGATGGTGGATAAATGTTTCCCCTCCTACAGGGAAAGCCTGTCTGCTAAGACTATTTTCTGATCCTGATGCTGACAAAGTACAGGTCAGTAGTGGGACTGAACCAGCCTTGTGCTGTGTCTAAATCCATCATTACAGGTGCAGTAGTTCCTGAGTGCATGCCACAGTCTCCTGCTGATGTGTACTTGGTCTGGCTGTGCATTGAAGTTTCCTCTTGGAAATTAGTTGCATTAAGCTGCTATGTTTCTTACTACAAGAAGCATTTGTCCACTTCTTCTCTGCTCTAAGGGTTAGTATGTCACAGTTTATTATTAAATTTAGATCTGAATAATTTTACACCTCCTCTGTTTATTTTTGGTTGTATTTGTACAGGAAATATAGAGCCGAATCCTCTGTTGTTTATTTCCTTTATGCGCCTCTTTCACGCTTTAGACAAAAGCAGAATTAACTTGCTATTTTTCTTCTAGGCATAACACATTTCTTTCCCTTCCTGTTGCAGTATTTTATAGCCATCTTGGTGTTGCAGGAGAGCTGATTAATGGATACCACTTGCCAATATTCCATTATTGAGGAGTCAGTACTGGGTCAGCTTAGTGGTGGGTCAAATACTGCTTCCTATTTGTCATTTTCTTGTTTTAAAATCTCTCAGCTTTCCATGAACTTTTCCACAAAGCATGACAACTTCATGCTAAAAGGTTCAGAAAATAAAGAGCTTTTTAGAAAAAAAGTGGTAAAGGAGGGAGATGCAGAGATGACAGTTCTAGAAAGGGTTAAAGGGTTTGAAGTTATCAAAGCAGTAAGAATGAACACACCAAGATAAGTTCTTGCAGAAACCTGGGCAGGGCTGTCTGAGCCAGAATTCCTGTGTTTGAGGCCAGTCTGATTCAGCTGTCTGAATCTGTAAACTCCTACAGACAGATGAACCCCTTGTACTTCGAAGGCCAGATTGCCAATCTAATATTGTTGCTAAAAAATTAACTTGCCTACAAAAAATGCAAAATAGAGACCGTGAAAAGTCTCCTTGTGTAATTTCTTAAATGGATGTGAAGCAGACTCCTTTGACTGAGAACCAAACATGGCAGCCACTCTGGTAATGATGCTTAGTGGAAATGCAAATGCTTTAAGAAGTGTTAACTTCTTTACAGCGCCAAAACACACACATGGGTGACCAAAAGGCACATGCATATTTGTCATTTTACCTGCAGGAAAAGTGCCCCTGACACTCAAACCTGGTGGTTGCAGTGTTGCTCTTTGCCCCACAGCCCTTAGGTTGCTGGTGCATTTATTGCTCTGCATTACAAGGTTGCAGGAATAGAGAGGTGTGTGTGTTTTAACCTGACAACTCCGACTTTGTGTGGGTGCATCTCCCAGCCTGTTTGGCATGGGATGTTAGACCATGGGTAGATTTTACTTTTATCAGACAATTCAACAGCTTCATAAGCTTGGAATGTGCAGCATTGTGCAAGCATTGTGTCCATTAATTGTTTCTGGCTTAAGCCCTGATCTTAAAAGTACTTGCAGATGTAAGTAACTCTGCGATTTGTAGACTTTTAGTTTGTGTTACTGAAGGATCAGGATCTTGGCTTGTTTGCTGCTTCTACTGGACCTTGCAGGAATGTTCATAGAAGCTCAGACTCTCAGTAGCTTTGATGAATAGTTCTGTCAGGAATGGTGAGGACTCCTGACAGCTACCAGGCAGCAGCCAGGATAAATTAGTTTTGTTTAGATTTAAAAATATTAGTTGATACAATGATTCAGTGATTCTTCCATTATGTGTTTTGTCTTCTAATAGGTTGGTGTTTTTTTTGGTTTTTTTGGTTTTTTTTTTTGTTTTTTTTTAATGGAAGGAGAAAAGAACCTCTTTGATGTTTATTCCTCTCTCATGTAGCTAAGCATTCTTCTGGCCTTTTTTTTAAGGTAATCTTACTCCATGAAGGCATTTCCTCATAACATTTTTTCACTATTGCCTTGGAACCTGTACTGTAGTGGAGCAATGCTGGTAAGGGAGTTTGGGAGTGTAGAAATCAGGGGGATTTAAGGCAGCCTCAAAGGTAATCTGAGGCTGACTCATTTCTGTAAATATAGTACTAAAAGGAAATTTGTATTTCTTACACTTATCACATGTACATATGTCACTGTCTGTTCCTCCAAAATTTATGAACCATTGCTAACTCTTGTTAATCAACACCCCTCTCCTCCTATCAACACTGCTTGCTTCATGCTGGAATGACTGAGTTATGCCTTTTGTGATATGTGGAAGGGAGAATTGAAGGCCCTGAAGTTTTGATCAGCATAACTACCCTGCGTATGGTTGCTAACTCTAGGAATTATTTATCATGGTTTATATTACATATTTTATATGTGTCTCTGGTTTGCTTGTTTCCAATGACTAGACTAGACCACGTGGCAGAGTTTCTCTACACTGTGCTTTTTAAGAGCAATATAGTGGCTACAGTATTTCTCCAAGATCTGTTTGAAGTTTTTTTTTTTTATCTTGTCTCTTTTCCGTATGCTTCTATGTTGAAATTCTTAGTTTTTCCTTACAAAGAAAGGGAATCCAAGAGTCTACATTTCATCTCACACATGCAGGAATTTGAAAACAATTTTTCTCGAGATAAGGGATTAATTTTCAGCAAGGCAATAGTTACAGGAAAATGCAGGGACATGAATTCCTATGGAAACAAACCTAAATGTTGTTCTCCCTCTCTTGCAGCATACCAGCATAACTGAAATAATCTATTTATTTTGTTTTTGTGCCAGCTCATTTCCTATAATGACTGAGTCCTTATCTCTTCCAAGGTGGTTTTGTTGCAGTAGTTATGCATGTCTGAATATCTTTGGCAGAAAGATACTTCAGGGTGATTTACAGTGCAGAGAAAGAATTACAATCACTCAGAAATCAATACTTGGCAATACTTTTGGCTTCAGCTCCTGCAGACTGGGGTTTTAGGAGCAGAGAAAGGAACAGCTTGAGTGCCTATCGGGAGGATTCCTCTTGTGGCTTTTTGCTGTAGTCATGGGCTGGTTTAACCAGGCTAATTCAGGGACACCTAAGGTGTAGCTAGGGCTCTTTCTAAAGTGCTTCTGACAAATCTTAATTTCATGGAAAGTGGACATTCTGGATCTGTCTCCTAAAACAGCTGTAAACAACTGAGCTAGATAGATGGTGTGAAATAAATAAGTGTAAAATTAGGCAAAATTTAGGAATAGCTGCTTGCTGAATTTTGTTGCTGGATTAACTTTCATGTCTGTAGTTGCCCTGAGGTAGGGGAAGCACACTTTTGCTTCCTTACTATCTTTTCTTTCTAGAAAAGCCACAGGTAAAACTTCCAGTAGTCCAGGGAACACTTGTTTTCATCTTCTTGATGTTTGAAAATTCTCACTGTTCGGCTGGTTATGGTTAAAGCTTTCTGGATTTTTATTTTCTTTATGCAAAGTAATATCAGCAACTGACAACCTGTACATCATTAATCATGGATGGTCAGGATCACTTCCATCCTAATGGAACAGTAGGTACATTTGAATCCTTAGATCTCTTCTGTCTTCTAGAAAATGTATATGTCTCTAATTCCAATGTTGCTCTTCAAGTGTTAATTTGGCAAAGAAGGAACTTCCCAATTCAAACTGGCTTTGTATCCTTATGCTTTTTAAAGGTAAACACTTTGCTCCTAGTTAAACTTTGCTCTAGGACTCTGCTGTAACTTAGAAAAACACAAAATTTGATTTGGTCATGGTTCACCATTTCCTTTTATCTCTTAGGGCAGGAATACAGGAGTTTTGGGGTTCTTTTCTTTATATTTTGACTGACTCATTTATGTAGGGGATGCTCCTATGTATGGTAGTGTGTGACCACTTAAGGTTGCCTTTGTTAATTCCTGATTATTCCTCATTAATCAAAGTGGATTTAGTTGCCTACAGAGACTTTCACTCTCTTATTAAGCACTTAGAAAAATTAGTAACTACACATGCATTCAAGGTCACTTCATGAAAACTTTGGAGTGCTCCATGTAAACAGATTAGGGCTTCTGTTGCTTGATGTAGTAGACATTGCAACTAAATTTTGTTTTAATTTGTACAATATCTTGACATGTGCATGCACAAAGGACTTGTGTAAAACTCTTCTTTGAAATTCTTGATTCTTTCAGTGCAGGGACTGTATTGCAATCCCCAAACAGGAAAATTCTTGAGCGTGTTTAACCAAGACTCTTATTTTGTTATCCCTTCAGCTTCGCTAAATAAATGAGTGCTAGGAGAAAGTCAGATTTCTGCCTTTAATCATGAACTCTCTTGTAAGGACTCTTCAAACAGGAAATCTGTCATGCCAGATGTTTTCCTCTGAATATGAAAATGGAATTTCTATTGGAGCTCATATGGGAGCAACAATTGAGTGAAGTATCAATCTTCATTTTAAAAAAAATCTGATAGCTATGCTGAGTACTATTTAACCTCTTTTGGGGAGTACAAAATCCCTGAAATTTTAAAATTTCTGTTGTTGCTGGCAGAAGCACTGCACAAATATGCAAAGGTCATGAATGAGGTACCTAGGGAGAAGACAATATCTGTGTTTTAAGCAAGCATTTATTATTCTTTTCCCTCTTATGTGCCTGTACTGTATGTTTAAGCCTTTCCTCTAATGGGATGGATAGCATGCAACTGAAAAGAACCAGAAACTAAAATCCCTCATCATTGTAGCTAGGGCCTGAAAAGAAGCAGAGGAGAAGCAGTAATATGTACACCAAAAATTTACTTAAATATGCAGTTCTGAGAGGTGGCTGTTAGTGTTTTGTGTTCTGATTAATCTCCTGTCTTAACTGATTTGTCATTTTTCAGCACCTGGCTTAAGCCTGGTTACCAAGTTCCTGTTAAGTGGTTAGTCCCAACTTGCTGTAGGAAAACAACCTGCATTTGGAGTTGGAATGATTCCTCATTCTTGCTTCTGGCAGGACTTGGAAAGAAAGGGCTGGGAGGCAGTGGCACCAGTGTGCATGTCTGGAACTGCTGCTGCCTCAGAGATCTTTTTGTCCAAGTGTTGACAAAAGAGAGAGGATGGGAGGTGTGCTGCAAGACTCATCATGAAAGGTGATTTGTGCATAATAGACATGACTCAAGGCAAAAGATTTCTCATTTTGAAGTGTAGCCAAGTAAATGAGAGAAGAGCAAATTGTAGAAGGAATTAGGAGAATTTAGTATCCCTAAGCTTTGTACTTGTATGGTCAAGGAAATGAAACAAAACCATACTGGGTGGTGGAAACAGAGCTGCATGAATGCGCTCTCTCTCTTAAAGGACAAGAAAATTAATTTAGATTGGACTTCAGTACACTCAACTCCATTGTTATTCAGTGTAAATATACTTTCTCATTGTTGAGGTTAACTCCATCTTTTGGTGTAATTCTGCTGTAACAGATGGAAATAAGGTCAGGTCTAGTTTAGCTGGCAGTATTCCTATTTAGGTGAACCATGAACCTGTGCTGTGCAACTTAATAATTAATTATAAAAAAAAAACAAAGCTTTTCAATGCTCTTCATATGAAATGACTGCTTCATCTTTTATTATCATTGAGTTTTTTATTTAAAGATATGTAAAGTGAAAAACAGGAACCCTTGGAGAAGGGAAATCTGAGTTAGCATGTCAGTTCCCACTTCCATCTTCAGTTCTTCCCCAGACAAATAAGCTCCCTACTCTCCGGCAGAGCTTTACTCTGCTGAAATCAGTCACTGAGATGACTTTATCTTTACTAATGCAGCACTTCAGGGCAACATCTCAGATCCTGAAATATATTTTAATAAGTGTAAAAGCATGTTTTACTAATTTTCATTTTTAATGTGATAACAGCTTAGTAATGAAAAAGGAAGAAGAGAAGTGGAAGTAGAGTGTCGTGAATACCTGGGTCTTGTCTGGTGAAACATATTTTGTAAGACAAAAAACTAGTGGTTTTGTAGGAAGCTTTGTTTCCTTGTTCTAATTTTAGCTTAAGCTACTGTAGTGGTAGACATGAATCATCATTCTGGAAACAGTAGTTTTTGCAAATGAAGATTTTTAAAAATATTAATAGAATTAGCAGTTAGATTTTTTTTTTTTTATTGGTGGTTTCTTTCAATATCTTCATGTTAATCTTATTGCAAATCAACATATCTTTGAAATGGTCCTTCATCTCATGTTTTATTAGCTCTTACATGATTCTCCAAGACTTAAAATACTTCTAAACCTCAGCTTGGGTGACTGACAATTTCTCTATTGGTGTATTTGTTAAACTTGTTAAAATTCTACTATGAAGTAAAAAGTTTTGGTTTAAATTCCACCTCAAACTCTACCCAGTTCCCCTTAACTTCATCAGAAGTTGCATGTGTCCAAGTGCTGAGATTGGTGTTGAAACCAGACCATGGTTACCCTTCAGAGCTCATTCCTGCACCAAGCAGCAGAGGCTTAGATTATTAGTCTCTAATCCTGTGACTGCCCTAAACTAAACTACTGAAAACTAAAAAGAGTACTACTACTACTAAACTAAAAAGAGTAAATCATTACCTTGATGTTGCTTAAGAGTAATTCTATTACAACACATCACATAATTGTTTGCTTCTCCTAGACCAAGCTGGAGCTCTGAAGAGACTTTGGTTCAATGCGTGAGGACTGCAGGACAGTTATTTCCTCAAGTGGAGCATCTCTCATCTCAGACTGCTGTGGTATGGCTGATCACTGGCTTTGCTTTTCATGAAGTGTAATGTCTCCTAAACCTTTTACACAGACCTGTGGTCACACTGTTTTCACCAAGCACGTGTGCTGAAGCCAGCTTCTGGTATTTCCTTATACTAATAAAACTGTACACCTTAGACCCCTAAACTCATGTAAGAACTTCCCATCTTTTCTTCTATTCTGATTTGTACCTATTCCTGGAAGGATTAGCTTTTTTTTTCCTATTTTTTTTTCCTGACAATGATGTAAAGAGAAATTTAGCACAAAGAAACCTGGACTATGAGCCTACAGGTCCTACTGGCAGATGAAAAGCTTATAATTAGCTAATTCAAAACTGATCTGTACGTTTAACTAATCAAAATAAGGTACTTTGAACTATGTTTGGGTGAAAAAGTGACCTGACTGGAACAGCTGCTGAGCATCTGCAGCTGTTAATTTCCATTAATCAGCCAGGCTTAAACATTCAAGCTTTCCACTGTAATTTTTCAGTCAGTTAATCAGACTCCACTGTGGTGCCAGGTAGGCATGTTTCCAAAGCACTGTGCATTTTAAGTGAGTAAAGTGGGATTTGTTTATACAGGCTTTGTACGTGTTTTGCGGGGAAAACCAATTTCTGCCGTCCAAGTGGGTGTACCACGTACAGGAGCATGGGACAATTATTCCTCTGCAATCTCTGCTTGGTGTCTAGGAAAGAATCCTTACCTTCAGTATGTAACTGGAGACTTGGACTAGGTGAATATACTTATCAGAATGCTGACCAGAAAGGCTTTTCTGAGAAGAAAAAACACCCATTGCAGGAGGGGCACACAAGTCTTGCTACAGGATTTGTAGTTTTCTTCCTCCTAAAGACCTGGAAATAGAAAACCACCTTGAAAAAATAAAATGAGGTTATATACAACAGAGTTGTCATCCTGGGTTTAGGAGAGCCCAAACAAATAATAAGATGATGCATAGTCTGGCACAAATGTATTCCACTCCCACCATCCATAAGCTTGTGTGGTATTCTTACTCAGGAGTAAATTAAGCATGGCAGACTGCTGGGATTATGCTGGATAAATACTTGCTGTGTGACTGCACTGGGGGAGCATGGGAAATCTGGAAGGGAAAGAGGAATATTTTAAATGTACTCTTCATGTTTAAACTAGGAGAACAGAGTTGGATAGCCAAACTATTCTCTAGCCACTTAGAGGAAATTGCTGTATTTGTGGGAAGCTGTTATGGGAAGAACTCACAGTGAAATTCTTTTTTCCTTCGATACTCAAAGCCTTAGTGAGTCATCTGTCTCCTGTCTTCTTCCCCCCCCCCCCCCCCCCCCCCAAAAAAAGAAAAAAGGAAAGGAAAAAGCCCTTATTTCTGTCCCTTGGCAAGTGGCACAGCTGTTGTGAAGAAGGTTTTAGTTCAGAATGCCACTGACTCAAGTGGCCTGAAGAGCCCAAATGAAGCCTTGTCCAAGGGATGTGTGGATGTGTTAAATCTCACATCTTTTGCTTTGAGGCGCAGATAAGCTTTCTCACAATGATGGAAACAACACTGATAAGGTGGAATACCATGTTTGCAAATGTACACATTGCTAGATGATCCCAAAGTGATTAAATCTGGAAGCTGTCTCTCATGTTGGCATGGTGCCTGCTGTGCCTGTGCTGCCAGGCTGTTTCTCCATGGCTGCATGATATCCCCATTCCTTCAATGGTCCTAGTTGTGTTTGGGGGCTCCTCTGCTTCCTTCACTGGTTCCTAGAGGAATGAGAGGACTGCCAGGAGCAGAAGGATGTGAGAAAGGTGTCGGTGCTGCTGCACTTGCACTCGCGGATTTGGCTCCCCAGCAGAATTGGGTTGGCAGGTGGCAAGGGCTTAGTGACAAGTCTGTTAATTACTAAAGATGTACTAATTGCTGTTCTAATGGGCTACAAGAGTGTCATGGTATTTAATAATTACTGGGTAGTAGGAAGCTCTCTGCTGGGCAGTTGAGCTGAGAGATGAGTCTCCTCCTCTTCTGGGTTGGAGGTGTTGTTCCAAGGAATGTGTCAATCAGTTGATTGACAGGTTTTGCTTCTTGGGAGGAAGACAAGCAGAAGGGATTTGCAGCAGTGTCTTTGCTGTGAAATCTAGCAAACACAAGTCTTTTTGGTTGAAACTCTTAGTTTGGCAACTTTACACAACTCCCTTCCTTCCTGGAGCGTTCCCTTCCATTTTAGGTAGCAGGAAACGTATTAATTAGATGCTTCTAATTAATCCTTGTTTCTGTGCCTACACCATTTCTATCTTTCTAGTGAACATACTGAGTAATTTGCCTGCCATGTGTTATTCATGCTCTGTAATTTTTACAGCCCTTAGGAGATGAAGCCTTAGCAGAATTTTGCTCTAAATGTGCTTGCTGGTCTGTGCTAATTGAGGTGGTGTGTGGAAGAAACACACCTGACACATGAATCAGTAGTTTGAAGTGTCATTCTTAGAGAAACAGCAGTTGTCAGGAAGCTGTCTCCCCACAGTCCTTAGTAGCATTGGGCAGACTTCCTTTTCCTTAGTTTCTTATTGCTGGAATTTTAGGGTTTTGAGCAACTCGGAGGCAAAGACCAAATATAAACTTGGCCTGATAGTCAGGCTTTAGTCCACATAAAAAGCTACTACAAACCTGATGTGATCCTAATATTCCTGTGTTAGGAGGATAAACTGTATCACTATTTGCTATTTAGCCCTAGTGCCCTATGGTCTGATGGGTTTATGTTGCACATTTCAGCAAAATGGTCTAGAAAAAGAGGGAGGTTGTATTAGAATGAAAGGGTTGATGATAGTGTTCTGTAGAACAGTCAAAATGTCAAATGAATGGGGAGTCTTGGGGAATAGATTCCTTGTGATCTCTAACGGAACAATTTAATCTCCAGCAAAGTGGAATGAAAAATAATGAAGAAAAACAATACAGCATTCCAAAGAGGCAAAAAAAGTGAGGTTTAAAATTCCAAGGTATACAATAGGTAGGAAGAATCTTCAACAATTCTCTTGTCCTTGCTGACTAAAGGATTGATTTTCCACATTCAGTTAAACTATAACTAGTGCAGGCTTTGCACTTGATTGTACCCTGCCAGCTGCTGGTTCTTGGGTAGACTGCTCAGGAGAGGAAGTGGCACTGGAGCAATGGCTCTGACCCACAATGATTTTGTCATTATATCAATCTTTGTTAATCTGTGATGATGCCAAATTTAGAAAATTTTCATAAAATTCTGTAGACAATTTTTTTTCAAGTATGTAATGGGATAATTGTAGTTTGAAGTGTTTGGGTTGTTAGATTTTGATCTGTTGGAGAAGTCAGAAATTCTAAATTAGCTCTGTTGTGTCTTGGAAATGTATTTCATTGATATAGTGTCTTCCTAATTAAAAATAAGTGACTGAAATGGATGAAAGATTGTCACATGAGTTCTGGAAGAAGAGGAGGCTTTTTGAACAGAGAGTCCAAAAACACTCTGTCCAGAAAGTTTGGACACTTTTAATGCTTTTTGGTACACCTCCAAAGCTGAGAGCTCTTTTTATGGCTGTAGAGATAAACAATTAACAAAGTGCAGCTGCACTTTGATAGAGTTATTATGTGCAGGTTTTTAGAGGATGTTAAGTGGATCAATCTGTATGATTTTATACACTAAATAAAATACCATAAATAGCATTAAATAGTTTTAAATGTGCAGAAAGGGTGTTTTCCTCCTGTAAAGTTCAGCTTTTGTAGATCTTTTATTTTGCAGTAACAGTAATGCCCACAGCTGAATCAATCATCTGTGATGTTGTTTGGCTTGGGTCTAGATGAACTCTTCTGTTTACTATACAAAGATGTCAGGTTTGATTACTTAGGTTGGCACAGGACCAATCCCACTGACCTAAATTTCTGAATTTCCTTTGTGCAAGTGAAATCCAGCCTCAACTCTTCATTGTGGACAAGAAGTGATTTGTATTTAGAATGCCTTAAGAATATCTGGGATGTGTATAGCAGGAAGAGATTCTGTAAATCTGCAAAAGCTTTTGCTGGAAATGTTATATGCTCCATATAAATTCTGCGTAGGACCAAAACCTGGAAATGAAAGAATGCTATACAGACCCCCTGGACATGATGACCTGAGAGCTCCAGGCAGTGCATAAATGTCAGATTTTGGGGGTTGTGAAGGAGCCCTTCTGTCATAACCAGGTCATCTCTGTAAAGAGTCTGGCTGCACTGTTTTGAGAGAGCTTTTCAAGGAAACTATAAAAGAGAATGGTGCACAAAAGCAATGTATTCTTTGTAGCTCATCCTGCCAAGAATAGGACTGCTGACATTCATAACACATGCCATTTCTTTAAGAACTGTAGATATATTTATTTCTATATGTGTGTGTGTGTCTTTTCAGTCTGTAATAAAGAAAAGTTAGTTTCAGTGGTGAAAAGTCAGTGAGGCCAGGGATCAGACAAATGACCTTTGGACCATCTTTGTGACCATGAGAATGGAAAGAATGGGCAGTGCTATAAGATGCTTGAGAAAGAGAAATTGCTTATTTCTAAATTCTATGATAGGATAGGTTAATGTGATGCCCAGAAGCATCTTCAAATTTAAAAAGTAGAGGCAATATTCTAATTAGACTGTAGAGTGGATGTAAAAGATTCCAGGCTCCTGCTAGATTCAAACTTTGTCTGTAATAATTTTTAAAAGTGTTGATGGGAAGGAAATGGAAGTATCTTTTAAATGTGGTCCCATTTACAAACTCTTTTTTTAGCTGCCTTAATGGGTCAATAGGAATGGCTGTATGGAGTCAGATCCAAGGAGAGCTTGCAAATGAGTGTAAGAACTTGGCACAGATAGAGAATATTCTTCTAGCCTAAGAATTTGCACCTCAGGGGCTTATTGGAGTAATTTTGAAGTGCCAGAGACTGAGGTCTTGGAATCTGAGATGGATTTCTGTATTTCCAATTTTTCAATCACTGTGTGAGATTGTGAGATGTGTTACAGTGCTTTATTTTTCTTTTCCTTTGTTTTCCTTCTTTGAAATATTAACAATTTCCAATCTAGGAAAGGTTGTGATTCGCATGTGCAGTATCATTGCATCCATTCCCATTATATGCAGTGTTCTCAAGTCCTCTCTCCAGAATGAAGAAGTTGTACTCTTATAAACACCTTTATAAGGTTTGTGTCTTGACATACAGAACAGGTTTGAAAAGGAGCTGATTTGAGAAGAGCTACATGACATCAAGATCAGATGCAAGTAAGAATCTAGAATTTGGGTTTTAGATCCTTGCCTTTGGGCTATCTTACTGTCAGGGTTTCATTATTTTCATAATATTATGCTGGGGGTTTGTACCTATTTAGAAGCCTTGCTGCAAACTTGTGGCACCATGGCAGTAATATGTCTGATTAGGCAAACTAGTTTGTGGTGTAAAATATCACTGTTGTTCTTCATGTCTTATGAAATACTGCGTATCAATGTCTTCTGTGCTTGAAAATAGCCCTGAGTGAGCTCACATTTGAATGCAGTTCTACAACTCTGGAGATTTGAGTCAATCTCAGGCTAATCCTTGCTGTTGGAGTTCATTTAAACAAGCTTTAGGGGGAATGAATTTCTTTCTTTTTAGTCATCCTTCTGAAGGAAGTAGTGATTTCCATAAAGAAATTATAATAGAAAAGGTCGTTGTCCAAATTGTCTTGTAAAAGTAGCCCATTGGATGAGATTATACATTTTTATGGTTATTTTATGTGATATGAATTGACTGTTCCCTCTCATGTCCTCCAGGTTAAAATTGTTTTTGTACTGTTGTCTTTCTGGAGTAGCTTTGCAGTGTACATTTGTTTCAATTTTAAAATCTTCACTTAAAATCCCAACTAGACATGATGTTTATAATTTAATTAATCTGTTGTAGAAAGTAAGCGTGAACTTACAGAGTTTCTTCTTTCTGGTGCTTGTAAAAAAAAAAAAAAAAAAAACAAAAGTAATAAGTGACGAAATACACGGTAGCCTTAAACTCTGGTTATTGTAAACCGTGTCCTTACCAGTTTCAGTCCTTTGATCCAGTGTTTTGTGTCAGTGGTAAGATACTTATGCTTTACCGCATCCTCTGGAGAAGTTCATATTGGCATTTAAAACAAAGAATCCATGTTTCTGGTGCACCTACTTACCTGCATGAGGCTTGGAGCATAAGGAGCTTCAAAGCTGCTGGAGGTGGGGACAGTCCATTAGTAACACAACCCAGCTGGACCTTCTCATTCTATAAATCACACTTGCATGATTATTAGCTTATTTGGATATTCTGGTTCATAGTCAGAGTTTCCAACTCTGAGAACAGCAGACTGTGAGATGCTTCACTGCATAATTATTTAAAACCTGGCACCACCTACTGTGTTGTACAGCAGTATGGTACAGAGAGTCTTTGCAGTTACTGTGTCTTTAAATTGGATCCAAAGTCTCTATACAGCAAAGCAAAAATAGAAAAATCTTTGTTTTGGTTTGTTTTGTTTTGTCAGGGTCTAGCAGAAGTTGAGCTTCCTCTTTGGTGCTGGCTGCAGCCATTTGCTTGAAGAGGTATATTTGCTTAACTATAAGGTTCCTGCAGCCACCAGGAGAGGGAAACACAGGCTTGAAGGACTCACAGATGACATGAACAAATGCTTCCTCTAAACCAGGCCTTGCTGCATTTGTTTAGGATTCAATTAGTAGCTTGTTATTGGGGTCAGTGTTTTTATGAATTTACTCACTGCATTTTTTGTTGATAGACACTCAAAAGGACGTTATAACCTCTATGTAGTTTTGTTGGTTTTAATATCCAAGTGCAGGAATGTTTTAAAATTGCTTATGTTCAGTAATTTTATTGTTGATTTGCATCAACAATACTCTTATTAGCTGTAGTAGTCTTGGGTCTCAGTTACATTAGTCTTGTATAAGCGCAGTATACAATGAACTCATGGATGTTGTATATCTTGCCAAAATGCCTTAGTATCAGAAAAAATTAAATCTCTTTTCTTCTTTTTTTTCCCTTTTGGACACTTGATGTACTTTAAATCAATATAAGTAAGATTCTAGGAAAGCAGAAAAAATATTTCCTAACAACAGACTTAACTTAATATGGCAAGATATCTGCTGGTTAATTGTACCTGTTGGAAGTGCTTTAAAATCACTAATAAATATTTGACCCCTTCCTATGTATTTCTAAAAGCCTTTAGTTAGATGTTGCTTTTACTAAAGTTCAGTGGTTCTCCAGCTAAAATGCTTAAAACTGTTTTGACATCTAGACAGAAATTATTTTAGCATCCAACAGTTCTTCCTAATTTATCAGTTTTGAGTATCTTAGTGATAGAATTGTGTGCAGTTAATCACAAACCAGCCTAGCAGTAAAATTGTTGGAACTGAAAATTTCTGCCAAGGAAATGTCTTGTGGAAATTCCCACTTTCAGTATCTATGTGTCTTTGGGGAAACTCCCTGTGCAGCTGTCTTCAGGAATAGGATCTTAACAATCACATTTGTTCTTCTGCTAGTTAGATAATTTTTTTAACCTATGCTCTATTTTAAATTGTTCTACAAGCACTGCTGAAAGAGCAGTTAATCACAGCCACAGTGGCATTTACAGTCTTTTGTCTGAGGACCTTGTATATAAATAGCAGTTAAAAGGAACAAAGAATGTGTTCATCTATTTTCAATAGTAAGTGGAAATGGAGTGTTGGTAATGTATCGAAATTTATATAAAAAATAAGCAAAAGGCAGCAAATTATCTTTGGGAGTGCCTTCCAATGTAAGCGTTGTTTATACCAAATGTTATCAGTGTGATCTGACTGGCACAGACTTGACCCAGTTAACTCCCTGGGGTTTTGAGGGGCCTTTGGATTCAGTAGAAATCTGTGAAACTTGAAAAGCTACGCATAACAAAATTGCCAACATCTAAAATTATGCTGGAACAGCTGTACTGATCTTAATTCAATCCTTATTTCATAGAACCATTTAGGGTGGAGAAGACCTCTAAGATCATTGAGTCTTAACTTTCAGCCTAGCACCAACATCTATTCACCACTAAACCATGTCCCAGGTGCCACATCCACATTCTTTAAACGCCTCCAGGGATGGTGACTCCACCACTTCCCTGGGTATCCCATTCCAATGCTTGACAACCCTTTCTGTGAGGAATATTTTCCAGATATCCAACCTAACTCTCCCCTGGCACAACTTGGGGCTGTTTCCTCCCATCCTGTTCCTTGGTACCTGGGAGAGGAGACCAACCCTCACCTGGCTGTGACCTCCTGGAAGGGAATGGAGCCAGTGAGGTCTCCTGAGCCTCCTTTTCTGCAGGCTGAGCAACCCCAGCTCCCTCAGCTGCTCCCCACAGGACTGGTGCTCCAGACCCTTCCCCAGCTCCATTGCCCTTCTCTGGACACACTCCAGCCCCCCACTGTCTTTCTGGAAGTGAGGAGCCCATTAATATAAAGTCTTGCATTATTTTTCAAGGCTGGCTGGTGTAAGCGAATCTGTTAAATAATGATGTTCTTTTATTGAGAGATTGCAGATGGTTCTTGTCTTCCAGCTGCTCAATCTAACTTGCTTTTTTGGAAGCTATGCATAAACAGCAAGTACTTTGTGGCTGTACTTTGATTTGTGGAGATTTGAGCAATATATGACATTAACTGTATCCCAAAATCAAAATGATGCTATCATCTTCTAGGATGTGTGCCAAACTGTTTGATGAAACAATCATGAAAAGTTACAACTTTGTTTTAAAATTGATATGCTCATTCTCTGAGATATGGCTTTTCATTGCAGACTGGTGCTGGCTGGCATTTTTTTAACGTTCCAAGCCAACAATATGTGTGTAGATATTCACAACCTAAGAGCTGCTGGGGTGGGTATAAGTAGAAACTTGGAAGCTTTTAAGTGTTCACTGGATATATATTCGATTGAATATATATTATCAATACTTCAGTTACCTATTTTAAGTATATGTAACAAATAAGTAAAAATATTATTAGGACTTCATGTCCTCTGAAGTAAGCTGAAGGAAGGGATGATGGTGGAAATTTAAAGTATAGGAGTTCTTTTGACATTGAAAGAGGATTTTTGGAAGTTGTGGCCTCATGCCTTCTCCTTGTTGCTGACTTATCTTTATAAAAAAAAGATAATAATGCAGTTCACCCAGCAGAAGCAATTCTGATGGATGGTTGTTTGTATTTTCACAAGATTGCCTTACTTAATCAATGAAGGATTCAGTAATTTACACTTGCTCTTCTATAATCTGCAGTTGTGAAGCTGTTTCCACTGCCATCTAGAAACTTGAGACTAAACTAGTTTGGTAGAATTAATAAAATAATAAAACTTCTAATAATCTACTCCTGACTCAAACTTAGGGCACATTCTGTTCATCCCTTACTTTCTTAATGCCTTATTATACTGTGGACCTCTGTAGAAATAATGTATGAAACCTTACATTATTCTGAGTGGAACTTAACCACTGAGCTGACTTGCTGCAGCTGACAGAAAGTGTTTTTCATGCTATTTTAATATTTTTAGTGCTTTGTTGATTTTTTTGTGCCTTGCCTGTTGCTGTGCTTTTCTTGTGCTGCTTTTATTTGCAGTCCATTCTTGCAGTTTCCTGTAAATTTGTCAGCAAGAGGAAGTGCTCCTGCTGCAGACAGAGCTCAGCCCTGTGGTGAGTTTACCACAGTGAGGACAGCGTTCTGCCAGCTGTGTGTGCCCCCACATGCCATTAACTAATGATTGCTAGGATTGCTTTGGGCTGCCAGCAAGAGCTACTCCTGACAATGCCAGGGAAGACTGGCTGATTTCCTCAGCAGCCCTGCTGGAGTGAAATCCAAGTGTTGGTTTCAGATGCTTTGGTTCTTCCTTTAAGGCTGAGTGATAACTTATAACATAAAAAAAATGGAATATCTCTTTTGGAGTGAAATTCTCCCTAGGATAGCTTGGTGCAAGGCTGCTTCTCACCACTGATTTCATGGGGACAAATGAAGATTAATCTGAAAACCTTATGCCAAAGGTCCATGCATAATAGAATTTTGCTTTGTGAAGGAGGATATATTTAAAACTCTTTCACTTCCCTGGCAGAATGGCAATCAAATCCATAAAGTTTTCATGTCTTTTCAGATTCCTTATTTGCAATTTTGAAGTACAGTCCTTCTGGTGAATGTTTGGTCCAGAAAGCTAAACTGAATCTAAACCTTGTTGTTGTTCCTTGGTGGAACACCTGCTCGTGTGCGTGTGTGTGTGAAGTGTCTTCTGTTCTGATTCTAAGAACATCTTGATAGTGTTGGAAATCACTAGAGAAGTCGAAGTGGGATCTTGGAACTTGAAATGAAGAATTCTGCTGCATTTCTGAATACTGAAATGAAGACAGAGAGAACACAGCATGAGAAAGGTTAGAGAGGAGAAGCAGTACCTCAGGAACACTTGTTGGATGAAGGAGGCATGGTTTAATGAGACTGCTGGAGCCAAAGAACATGGTACTAGTAGTTGTGGAGCTTGGAGGGGAAAACCAGGAGTGAGGTGTGTCACATCAGAAAAGGGAAAGAGGAACTGAAGGGTTTTTTCCAGTGTTGCATATGCTCAACTGCTGTCATTCTAAATCTATTTTTTTTACTAAGTTAGAGAAATAGCTTGCAAAGATGCTAATGCAGATTTAGCCGAATATGCTTAGATAACAGAACTGAGGGAGGAAAGACAGATATAGGGCAGCGTGCTTTAAATGGGTAACTGATACTGTAACAAATAAAGTAAGTGAATTTAATTCACAAACCACTGAGCTTAGTCCTCTGTAATTACTTTGTGTGACAAATCTGTCAAGCCACTGAGACAACTGGGTATTGATCCTTATTGAAGAGGAATCTTGTGTTCTGATATGTGAATCCTTTTGGCTCACAACAGGTTTGTGGATTTAAGATTCAGTTTTCCTTCCCATAGAGCCTGGCAATGGAAGGGGTGCAAATGGGTGCCCTGTGGTGAGAGCTGTTTTTCTAACCCGTACAGCTGTGAGCAGTATCTAAAATATTACTTTCTTTTGTGCTTTGACTGTTGGGTCATTTACAAAAAGAGATGTTGCATGGAGCTTCTTCCTTCTATTTTGGGATACCGATTCATGTCCGCTTCCCCAAAAATATGTGAAGTAATCCTTGCCTGACATAATTATATATGTTTCATCCATCACTCTGAAATTTGCTAGTTGATTTTGTCTTGTTCAAACTTTTGAACCTGGAGTGTTTTTAAATTTGGACAAATCAGTGAAACACTTGAACCCTTTTAAGAACTCCAGATGAAAATAAGTGTAAAACAACGACATTTATTCATTATCGGTTGGTAATACTTGTGAGCAATTGTTCACTCTTGAATTTGGATTTTGTTGTCTCTTGTGGTTTGTGTAGCATTAACTGTACAGGCAAGACATGCTCTAAAGCATGTCTATGCTGCAGAATTTTTCAGGATGGCTATTTTGATTGTCTAGGGCTGAAGAAGAAAAGACAAGCTCCAGCTGTGGGGGAGAAAACAGATTAAATACTTACAGTTCTGTGGGGCAGTGCAAGTACCTGAGGCACAGGCTCTTCAGGAGCACAGGCAGCATTTCTGAGCCGTCTCTGCCAGCGTGGGAGCTGGAGCACACTGAGAGAAAAAAGGACAACTTTCTTTTTCTCCCCTAGGAAAGTGGTTGATTGAAAGGTGAGTGGGAAGAAAGCGAGTGCTGGAAAATCCCCTCCGCTCTGTATCTCGATGCCTGCCAGGCGTTTGAGCTGTGTGGGAATTGATTTATAAGCTCTCTGGGAAGCTGGGAAATCTGACAAAGAGAGCGCTGCCGCTGACAGCGGGGGAACAGGAAGTGACAGAGGAAACAAGTCATTGCCTCGGCGTCACTTTTGGCCACAGGGCGCTGCAGATGCACCCGCGCCTGGGCCAGGGCTGCTTTCCCTTCTGTGCGTTGGGCAGACGGCAGCTACTGCTGTGGCTTCCAACCTGGGATCCCCCAGAGGTGGGAGAAGCGCAGGGATGTTCCTGCCATGCCCGAGAGGGGTCAGAAGTTGTTGATGGCTTTGTCATCCCAAAGGAAACAATCGCTCGGTGGAAGCGGCTGCAGAAAAACCATGTGTCGGTCGGACAAGGGCTCCAGGTTAGTGCTTTTGTGGCTTGTGTTCCTGTCATCTTGTCTCCTTCAGGTCGAGAGCAGACTGAAACTAAGAGTAGAATATGGTATCTGAGCTAAAATTCCTTTAGCTGAACTAAAACACTTTAACTCATGCAGAAGATTAAATGATAAAGAATTGGAGTGGGAAGAGATTAGTTGGGTATTGGTTGAAAACTTGTCAGAAAAGAAAAGCAAGTTGAAGCAAGTTAAAGAGAGTAAATTTAGCTACACAGTGTATCTCAGGCTTATTTCTCCGTTCCCTTTGTCTTGAAAGATATTTTTTTACTTCAGTGTTTGTACTGTGCTATTAATCTTTCTGAGAGAGTATTGTGAAAGGGGCTGTTAGAAGTATTAAGAAATGGAATGTGTAACCAAAAAAAGTAGGAGAGATATGGAAAAGTATTTCAGAAGTATTGGAGAATGGTTAATAAATAGACAAGAGACCTGATAATTCTGTAGAAAGCAGTTATAAGAACAGATGGTAAATGTTTAAATGCTTGAATCAGAGAAATCATTCTAACTCAGAATTGCTGAGAGCATATAGGGGAAACTTTTCATGTTCTGCAGTGTGTAATGCTGCTTCATTTTTGGTAAAGCCTGGATACTTCAGTCACCCTCTGCATGATTTGAAGAATATATTCATTTCTGTAAGTTATCTATTATGTATGTCATGTTATTTGGAAGTTATTTATTCAGTAGTAAACTAGCATCTGGCTTAGCTGGGCTTTACTTCCACATAAAACTTAAGGACTAGAGGTTATGAGATTACAGTTGTAAAAGTTTTCAGATGTAGTTGGCATAGAGAGCATTGTTACAAATTCGGATCAGGTTTACTTTCTGTACTGCAACTTTGGAGGCTGTTTTTTTGGTTTTTTGCAGCATGACCACCAGAGCCAGATCATAAATATTATTATAACAAGTGAGAACTTTTAAAACAACTGTTGGCAGCTGTAGTCTCAGAGAAGAGAGTAATATTTTTTTGCCTATATACTGCAAGATGTGGAGATGATCACATCTGCCATATATTCTGCTGAAGTTAAGCAAGAACTGAGGGCTCTTCCAGGATGCAATCCTTAATTGAATCAACTTGTATTTGCTTTAGTTGGGATGAATGCCTATAGCTCTTAGGGCCAAGAGGGGTAAGTGTTCTTCTACAATGTAATCCAGATTTTTAACCTGGCAGGATTTTACTTTTACTCATGGAGGGACTTTCAGCCTATAAAGTTATGCCCTAGCCTTCACTCTGGCTGTTCTCTATCCACTGAGTGAGGGATAGATTACAATTGCTTCACAGATGTATACATTTATCTAAAACACAATAACAGAAGTCTGCTATCCAGTCAGAGTTTCAGCTTGGTAGCAGTACTATGATTCAGAAAACACTTCTGCATCTGAGTGGCCCTGTCTTGGTTATGAGAAGAAGTGTGTGAATTCACTTTTATTCATGCTGTTTAACTTTCAGGGTACTTTGAAATAAAAACTGGCTCATTGTGATAGTGTTTGAGAAAAGTATACTGATGCGATAGACTTGGGCTGACTTTACTGACACATGAGCAATACACTGCAATTTGGTTTGGTTTTCAGTCTGGTGGACCAGTTTGTATATAAGAAGCAGTTACAATAGTGATTATATAAGCTCTGTATCATGCTCCAGAGTGTTGATTGCACCATTCTGTCTTACCAAAAGCACCCTTGAACGATGAAGCACATCCTAGAAACTGCTGTTCTACTCCCTCCTGCTTCACTGCAGAGCCTTTCATCTCCCTCCCAAGCATAGAATTGTCACAGGGATCACCTGAGAAACAAAGTGATGCAAGACCTTTCCCTGACTGCTGCCATCCTCTTCTTGTTCAGAGGGTTCCATTCAGTGGGGGAGAAGATTAATTCAATAGCCACATGCAGTGGGTTTGGTGGAAAAACTGATTAAAAAATTTAAAAATATGCCTCTAGTTCCTTGGTGAGTGAGAAGAGAAATAAAGTGTGTAGCTATTACTAGAATCTTTTACCAGACAATGCATGGGGGTTGTTGCCTTCTGTTTGTGACAGAGGATCAGTGTCAGAAGGAGCTTTGGCTGCACTGAGTAAGGCCTTTCTGTTAATTTGGTTGTCAGCCCTGTGGAAGAGGCTCTCCAATGCACCAGAGGTGAAAATCTGTAACTGGGGCTTTGGCTTGTAGTGTAAGAATGTGACTGCAAAAGAAACAAGTGGGAAATGTCCCTCTGTTCTCAGTAATGCCAAAGTTAACAGTGACTTCAGTGACTGCTGTGGCACCTACCTGGTAATGCAGCATCCATCTGTTCTTGATGTAATCTGTTAAATAAATTACAACAGGAATATCAAGAGTTGAAGGAACCATTCAGTGAGCTAAAGGCCACCATACTATAGATGCTAAGACCACAAAAATCTTTGAGCTTCAATTTTTTCCTTCTCTTCCACCCCTACAATAAAGATTCTGAAGTTAGATTTGTGTTGACAGCTTTCTCCCAGCAGTAGGATGCAAAATAGCAACATCTGTCCTTACAGAACTGTTTTCTACAGTCAAGAAAAGAATAAAAATCAGATTAGGTCTAGAGTCAAAGTACTTAAATGCATTTTAGCAGCATAAGTGAAAGATTTCATCTCAGAATATTGAAGTCTTCCCTAAGTGTCTACCATGTTCCTGCAAATGAAAGTGCTTGAGGAGTGTACAGATATGATGAGGAGTGTTATAAGCCACACTGAAATCCAGATAATAGGCTTAGCTGCCTCTAAATCTGTTGAAAAGCCTGGTGCATTAGGTGGGCTCTTTAGTTCATGTAATCTGTACTTGATGTCATGGATTTCAGCTGTGTCTCTTTTTACTCACTTCTTTTATTCACTTAGCTGGGCTGGGGAAGTTCCACGTTTTGGTCTCTGTTTTCAGGACTGTTTTATAGTAAGTAGCCAAAAATAAGAAATTTTTGTGAAAAGGGGAAGCAGAACCTGATACTCGGCTGTCCTTTCCTGTCAGGTAAATCCCATAGTCTGCACACTGTAAAAATGGATTAATTTTTTTTTTCTCTGTTTCCATAGTTTTCTTTCCTGTCTGCCTTAAGATCTGTTTTTTAAGGTAGAGGAGATAATGCCCATCCAGACATGCTTTAGTGAGTGGTCTGACTAGGGCACTCCCCTATAGAAGGCAAACATGACCAGTACAAATATTTCTGCTTTCTGTATTTACCTAGGGTGCCATATACTTATTGCCAGTGTTTGACTTTGGCTTCCTAGAAATTTCAACTCACTGGTTGTTTTGGATAACTTCTCTGAGACATTGACCTCTGCCTCTTCTGATAGGTTTTCAGCCTACATACGGAACACTGAAAGAGTTTCATACCATGCACTGGGTGCTTCAGTCCTTTCTTTTGTTTGTAGTAAAGATACAGAGGATTGGAGGACCTAAGATGAACATGAAACTCTTGGATGGCATTGAGACTAATGTTGGAAAAGTAGCATCAGAATATAATCATCTGAATGAAAAGGTTTCATTTTTACTTAATCTATTTTCTGAATGTAACTAGAAACAGACTGAAGTAATTTAAGTTCTAATGGTTAAACACTGTTGTGTGTATTCTTAAAAGAATAAGCCCAGTTGCCTTTGCAATCCTCATTTCAAGGAAATCACTCTTAGCAGTGCTCATGTGGTTTGGTGTCAGCAGCCAGCTGGGTAACACTCTCCTTTTCCCTCACTTCAACTGTTCTGCAAGATGTGGAGAAATAATTTGAAGGATTTAGGGGGGCAGGGGGAATGTTAGCTTCTGCTACTATTTTTTGATTTTTATTCTTAAAAGCTTAAAATACATGAGTAGCTCCTTTTTGGACACATTGCTGTTGCTAGAAATTTTGTTGTGGAGGAGGAGGAGGAAATAACTCAGCTTGGAAAGATCTCAGTCATTTAATAAGAACAGGGAGGAAACAGCAGAAGGAAGGACACAGCTGAGTAGAACAAAAGCAACTTACTTTTTGGTGAGCAGGAAGGTCCAGGGGGAAAATTGGGATACCATGGTGTCTTGACACGTCTGCTGTGGGAGCCTTTTAGGGCCTTGGATCCCATCTTCTCTGACTGTATCTGCTTCCTAACACTGGAGACCAAAACCTAATTTATGTGATTAAATCTTCTCGACTGCCTAGAGAATTTAATTTAGTTTAAACTCTCCTGGTAGAAATTGCTAGGAATTTCTCCCCTTTCCCACACATGCATCATCACCAAACAGCAAACAGATCTAAATCCTAAACTGATCCTAAATGCAAGATCCATTCATTTGCATTTCTGTTTTCCCTAACCCATACAATGGGTACACACTTTGCTGTTGCACCTCAACAAATCTGAAACACTTCCTTGTTCTTTTCAGAATGGAAAAAGCAGTTTTAGGTTGGAGGGGCAAGTGCTTGGGTAGGGTGTTGTGCTGAGGCTCTTGGGTTCTATGCTGAGCCTCACAATTTATATCCCTTACTATCCCTTTTGGGAAAAGGAGAAATGAAGAAGATCCATTTAATTTCAGTCATGCTCTGAAAGTTTTTCAGTTCTAAACCATCATTCATTTATCAGAAACTAATTAACTGGAACTTCATTAGTTTGCCTTTCACCTTTACCTACACCTGATGGTAACAGATCCTTTTATGTCTAGGTCAAAATTCCCATTCTATCCACATGTGATTTCTTTTCCCCATGACACAGTAGGATTTTTAGCCTGGTTCTGTTAGTAGTTGAAGAAAGAAAGGGCTCATCATGATATATCAGAATAAGTTTCTACCTCAGAAACGAATCTATTTGGTTTAAGATGACAGCAGAAAGAGTGCTAACTGCAGAGATGCTTGGTGGAGCATTACATAAATAATTGATATATAAATCAAATGGAAGCCTGCAGGAATCTGAGAGTACCTTCATTTGCACAGTATGCTGTCACATTTAACATACAGTATGAGATTATATACTAATCCTTTTAGTTAAAGAATTAAGAGTTAAAGAATAAAACATGTAAATATCTGGAGTAAGTAGTATTGGATGCTGCAGTTACTAAACCTTGACTTGATTCTCTTGTTGCACAGACAATGACATTTTCTGTATATACGTGTGTCATGTGGCACTTGGGAGAAGAAACCAATTTTATTTCCAGTCACCTGCCTGATTAAGCCTTGCAGTGTTATCTGGAGTATTTTTAAAACATAACCACTTAAGCAACATTTACTAAGCACTTTTTCTTTGTTTCAACAACTGTCAATCACTTTTGAGAGCTGTATAAAAATAAATCGGGGCTTTTTGCACCACGTTTTTTTATACATTACAAAGTTCCTGGAATCTTTGAACACCCTGTCTGTGTTACATTCTTGAGTGCTGAACCACATTAGTTGTTTGGAAAGCTTGTTTAAGGAAACAAGCTTTGCTTCTCAGTACTCTCATTCCTTAAAGTAAATCTGAGTTTTAAACTGTTTTTAATTATTCTAAATTGCAGAATGATGGCCTCGCAGGAGCAGGTCTGGCCAGTTCCAATGAAGGCAATTGGAGCACAAAACCTTCTGACAATGCCTGGAGGAGTCACCAAGTCAGGGTATCTTCATAAAAAAGGAGGCACCCAGCTGCAGATCCTCAAGTGTAAGTTGAATGAGGTATTAACTAAATTAAATGTTTTAAATGCTTGCCTCTGGGCCCAGTAACAGATTTTGTGTTAGCAGACTGTTGAAGCTGTTTTTCCACTTTGTATTGGAATACAATTTTACTGGAATATATATATATGAAAGACTCCTATTGAAAGATTTTCCTTTAATTGCTTTGCAACTTTAAATCATAGATAATATATGTTGTGGTTGATTTTATTTTGCTTGTTTAGTTCTCTTGTCAAGTCCTTCACAAGTAAGATTTTCAAGACAAACAGATTCCCAGGATATGTATGTTTTCTGAAAGAAACTCGTACTCAGCTTTTTTTTTTCCAGTTGGTTATTCTGTACTGGAAAAAATATTCCCATCTCCCACTGCTGTTGTGAAATGGAAATTTTCTCACTGCCAACATTGGGCTGTACTTAATAACAGTAATTTCTTCTGAAATCAGTGTTTATTTACATGGGGAAAAGTTCATATTTTGGGTTTATATATATGCTATTCATTTGGTATCCCTGTTTATACTGAAATGATGCTTATATAGTTAAGGACAAAGATTACTGCCTTTGATAAAGGAAGCAGTATTGGCCTCTTTCAAAAGAAGAAAACAGGATACCATTTTATTGGCAGGATTATGCACTTGAGGTGAAAGAAGAGAGGGAGATAATGGTTTGGGGATGGATGTAAATATGTGTTTGTACCCTGTGGCTGCCTTGCTGCTATTGCTTATTCCACTAATAAAGGAGCAGAGGTGCAGGTCAGGCCTGCAGTCTCTGAGGCTTCTTTTGAAGCTTTCAGATCAGCTGCCTCTCATGTGAGGGAATCAAATATTACCCTTAGTGCAGAAACTGCAAATGGACAGCTTCACTGTGTGGCTGATCATCAGTGAGCTGTCACTTAACTTGTTTGTGCTCATTTACAGCAATTCATATGACTACTAAGGTCTTAAACAATAGTTCTACACATGCTACGAGGTTCTGGTTGTTCTGCTGCCCTTGCATTTATATTTTCATCACTTTTTATCTTTTCAGGGCCACTGAGATTTGTGATTATCCACGAGGGATGTATTTACTATTTTAAGAGCAGCACATCTGCATCTCCCCAGGGTGCATTTTCTTTGAAAGGTTACAACAGGTAAGTGCCAAGGAAGTTGTTAAACACCCAAGCTCCTTTTACTTAATGCTAGGGGCTATGGGTTTCATTTCTAATGAAGTTAAACACAGCTACATCTGTTGTTTGGGTTAAGCATTGATCTCAGATTTCAAGAAATTTATTCCTTTCAAATTGTATATATGACATTTCCTGTGCTTGGTGAGTGGATAGCCTTCTTTTTCTGTCATTTAACCAGTAAAGCTGTTTGAATTGCAATGGCCTTGCTCCTGTTACTGATTAATGCACACTGCACATGCAGATAGATTCTTTCAGACAGACCTTCTTTGTTCTGTAGAGACCAGAAAGGAATCAGAAGAGAAAATTTATGGAGTTACTAATTCAGCAACTCTAGTTAGTGTTGAAACTGTATCAGCTACAGAGTGCTAAATAAGAGAATGCATGTGCAAAGTATCTGACTCATTTCACTACACATTTTTAATCTTTATATTTACTTTGCAAGTTGAAGACAGGACTATGTGGCTTTCAAGTTAGCCAATACTATCAGAATCCGAATGCAGCAGAAGTACAAGGCCTACTAATAAGAGTCCAGCCTAACTTTAGGGAATTGCTGTTGAAATTGGTGCTAAGAAAGGTTTAGCGAGAAAGAGGGAGTGTAGAGAAATATCATTGTGTTGATCCTAACCACTGCAATTTTATGGCAATTGTATATGTGTACCTTTCGCTGTATAATATTCTCAGAGTTCTGGAACAAGGAATTGCCTTTTCTTGGATTGAGAGCTTTTCTAACAGAGCATGACAATGGCACATTTTTAAGGGAATGCACTTGTTAACATTGTAGCTAGTTAAAAATTCAAGGGTAATTTGTAGGAGAAATCCGCACTGTAATTTTGTCATGATACCAATTTCTGCTATTAACACGAATGTGAACAATACCATGGAATCTGTAAATGCTAGAGATTGTTCATTCCTTTTTATGTATCTTCATTCTAGCAGCCTTGGTTGGAATAGGGACCAGGTCTTGATTAATATAAGGCACAGAGAAACATTATTGAAAAAGAATTTGAACAGAAAGCATTGTTAGATTGAGTAGTTGCATAAGGGGTTTTTAGATTTTTCTTCCCCCTAGGATCCCCAAATGAAGAAATTCGTTACACACACGAAAAAGAAAGTGGTTAAGTTATGCTTACTTTAAACTAATAAAAAAATGTGCAAGAAAGTGTTTATAAGGGAAACATGTAAAAATGAAGTTTGCTTCTATTATTAGTTTTTCCTTATTTTCATGGGAAATGTTTTGATTTCCCTTCTGAAATAGTGACTTCTTGAAATAAGGGCCACGAGCACCCTGAGTACCTCTTGCAGTGTGTGGTGCTTATGAATAAGTGTGATTAATTAACTCTTGAACAGGCCAAAGCAGCTGTTTATAAAGGTCTGGCTGGGGGATTAACAAGTGCTCTTCCTTTTGTATTGTCCCTTCTACCACAATAATGGAGAAGTACTGCAAATGCACAAATGGGGATTTCTGTGGTGATTTTCTGGGCTTGGGGATATTTTCCACAAGGCAAAACTGGTCAATGAAACTGCTTTCTGTCAGTGTTTATGCCCTGCATAGCAGCATTAACTCTAAATGAAGATGTTTCTGTATTGGTTGCTCTGTTTCTCAGGGTGATGCGGGCAGCTGAGGAGACAACATCAAGCAACGTGTTTCCTTTCAAGTTGGTTCACATAAGCAAGAAGCACAGGACGTGGTTTTTTTCAGCTTCTTCTGAAGATGAAAGAAAGGTAACTTTCTTCTTTTGCAACAGCATTTTCTTTGAAGCAAAAAGAGAATCCTGTACTTCCCTAAAATCTAAATGAACTGGAAATGCAGCTGAAATTTGTATACCTGGTTCTTGAGCTCCTCTGAAAATCGTGTCTGAAGTTTTAACCATTAACTTAATGTTAATTTAACTTGTAATTTAGGGAATGGCTGTGACATACTAGATAGTATGGGTTTCTCCATATTTCATAAATATTCCATATTTATTTTTCATCAAGTAAAAAGTAATAATGTGTAAGACTTTGATAAATTCTGAAAACTGTTCAGTGAAATCTCTCACTCATAAACACACTCTGAATATATATCTGGCTTTAGGAATAACAGCCTGAAATTTGCGAACTGAAAATTTAGTACTTCAGTAGGTTCCTACAGCATTTTAGATAGTCAAAACATTTGACTGCTGAGGCTTTTCAATAAAAAAGCAATGGATAAATATTATTTCACTGTATGTTCCCTGCACAGTTACTCTGATCTTACAGAGGACAAGATACATCTGCATTTAATGATTTAAAAATTGATGTGTTGAATGTTGTATTTTCATTTTTGTTTAGAATTGGATGCTCTCCTTGAGAAGGGAAATTGGTCACTACCATGAGAAGAAAGAAATAATAACAGAATTTAGGTATAAACCTTTATTCTTTATTGGCTTTTTTATCCCTTTTGCATTAGCTCTTTACAGTGGTGTTTTAGGCTTTTTGCACCTACAAGTAACTTTCTGTTAAATAAGAGCAGGCACAGTAAGACCCAAGAGGAAAATCCCATCCCAATTTATACTTTAAAGAACATGAAGAAAACCCCAAATCTTTAAACAAAGAGCACTTTCAATGTCAGCTTTGTGTAATAGAAATGAAATCTTTCAAAAGACAGCAACAACATATCTGACTGTTAATTGGGAAATAGGAACAGATTGCTTCTGCTTTTCCAGCATTCCTTTCCAGTGCTGCAGTCCTGCTAAACAGAAGTAACTCTGTCCTTTCTCTTGCAGTGACTCTGGTTCTGATGCTGACAGTTTCTATGGCTCAGTAGAACGTCCCATTGACATCAAGTATTCCCATCATTCAGCAGATAATGAAGGTGACAAATTCAGACACTGATAAATAAGGCTTCTTTGTTGCTGATTTATTTCTTCTGAATTCTGCAGGAATTATTCCCATAGTTTAAGTAAACTGATCCAATTTGTAACTGGTGTTTTTTTACAAGGTGTATCTCTGTAGTTTTAAATCAGCAACAGATATTCTCGCCATTAACTGTTGACACAAATAAAGAATTTCAGATCCTTTAAGGAGGCTGATTAAAAGTGAGACAGAAAGCCTGTCAGGCAGGCATTCGCAGCATATTTCAGCAGCTCATTTCCTAGTCAAGAAAAATGTTTGTGAAAACCAACATGAGAAACCTTGCCTTGAGGTTCAGCAGGGATCCTTTCCTTTGCCTTTCCCCCTCTGTCCTTTCAGATTTCCAAGGGCAATGTTGATGGGAGCAAGTCCTCTCATTTCCTGAAAGGAAATTCCTGATTATTCTGCAGGAATGGGTCTTGTAGGAAATCCTGTTCCATTGCTGCAAGCAGAGCAGAGCAAACTTATCAGCATTTCATGTGGGGTTGCAGTTTAGTCCTTCTGATTTTATGGGAGAGGAGGCTTGTATACAAGATAAATGATGATAAGAGGCCTGGTAGGAGTTTAAATTTGGAAAATTAGAATAACTGATTTTTATCAGATAGTATTACCTATTTTTAGGGCATTCCTCTGCATGTTGTCCTTCAGGCTCCTCTTATAATCAATGATCAGAGATTACTGCCTAGAAGTAACATGTTTTTTGTGGCTTGGTTATTCTGATTTACAGTTAAAGGCAACACGGAAACCACTTAAGCAGTTTCTTGTGGTGCCTATTGTTTGTTGTTGTTGTTGCCAGAGCAAGGCAAAATAATTAAATTTGTTTTGTGGATCACTAAGCTTGTTTAATCTTCCAAATTGCAAAATCCTAAGTTTTTCTGTGGTACGGTTAAATTCTGTGAGTTTTGTTGTTTTTTTTTCCAAGTATTTTTGTCAATGCATCCATGTGGTTGTGTCTCTGCAACTTATTTGAACTTCTCTCAGGAAGGCTGGAACACTAGAAAGGGTCACCAAAAAATAATTTTTTTCAACTTGTAAGTTGAAAAAAAAATTTAACGTGCAGTGTACTTGATTTGCCTCTGTTATAAGAGATGCCTTTTTTAATTGACATGAAAAATTAAGGAAACGCCTAGAGAGCAGAGAGATGGATCCAAACTATTAATTTTTTTCACCTCTTCAGAAAAAAATACCTGAAAAATATCTGTTTTAAGGAGCCCTAAGTACTTGATATACTCTTTCTTAGGTTTCCTAGCTTCCAAGAGTATTTTTCAGAGTCTGACACACTGATTTTTATCTGCAGATTATGACCAGGAGGAAGAGGATGAGTCTTATTTGCAGCCAGATACTTCTGACATAGTGAAAGATGGTAAGTGATTTCTTTGATTCCCCATGAAAGGCCCCCAGTGAAGGCAATATTCATGTGGAATGCCAGGTTATTGTCTTGTATTAGTCATTACTATTCCAGCTGGTAGGATAACTGAAGTAATGCAGAGGTATCTAATCCTGAGAGGTATTTAGGGTCAGGAGTTTGTAATAACAGCAGTAACCATTTACAGAAAGCATGTCATTTCTTTAGGGGTGTTTTCTTGGAGCCTCCTGCCTGGAGTGACCTGTATGTGGTCATCAGTCTGGAGCAGCAATCATGTTTTTAAGGAAAAAACAATACAAAGTGAAGTCTTTGCTAAGCCATCGTAGGCCATCATGCCTGAAGAAAAATAGCAGGAGTTTATTACCTAGAACTTTCAGAATTCTGCTGAAAGTTAAATGCTTATCCAGACTGTTGAGTACTGTCAGACCCTATGCCAGTGAAATACCTTAGATCACATAGAAAATTGATTTGAGCAGTCTCCTTTGATGACATACTGTATTCCCCCTCAGTGTGTCACATTTTTTATTTTTCTTTCTGCAGACATGGTGCTGCCCCCTGCGTACCCACCTCCGCCCGTTCCTCACGTCAGGAAATCTCCCTACTCCGAAGCAAGGGCACATTCCTACTCTGGCAAACCAAGTGCACCAGTACCACCACCCCCTCCTAAGAGGAGCTTACCTGAAATCAAACTAGAGCCACCCCCTGTGCCCCCTTTACCTGTGTTCAAAAAGCCTGCAAGTGGCAAAGAGTCTCACCCGCTGCCCCCAGAGCCTGCGCCTCCAGCCCCAGCCCTTGCTCCTCCAGAAGCGTGTGAGAAGCTGAAAACCTTAAACCTTTCCCCACGGACTCCTCCTCCTCTGCCAGCCAACAAACCCAAGTTGTCACAGCTTGCTGAAAAGCTAGCAGAGCCCAAAGTGCCAAGGGAACATGGTAAACCTGGACTGTTTGTGCCACCCGTGCTCCCAAAGCCACATGTGCCAAGCCACCAGCCCCCTGCAGTCAAGCCCAGAACAGAGAAATCTTTAGGTCCCCAGTTACAGTAAGTATGAAAACACAATGCACTATTTTTTTCAGTCACTTATTAGTTAACAAGTTTAGGCATACTCAGATTCATACCAACATCTGTGTCTCTTCCCTGCACCATCCCTCTCTCTGTTGTGCTTTTTTTGCCTGTTATTTGAAAATCTGCAGTGAATCAGCTGATCTGGTTGGACCTGTTCTGTGCAGGAGCTTGGACTAAATGATCTCTAGAGGTCTCTCCTTACCCAAATTAATTTGTGATTATCTAAATTAATCTGCAAGTACTGCCTCCAGCTCTGGGCCCCCCAAAACAAGAAAGAAACTGTTGAAACTGGTCCAGAGGAGGCCACTGAGCTGATCTGAGGGCTGGAGCACCTCTCCTAAGAGGACAGGCTGGCAGAGTTGGGATAGTTCAGCCTGGAGAGGAGAAGGCTCTGGGCAGACTCTTAGAACGCCTTCCAGTACCTAGAAGAGCTACAAAAGAGCTGGAGAGGGACTTTTGACATGGGCATGGAGTGCTAGGACAAGGGGGAATGTCTTTAAACTGAAAGAGGGGAGGTGTAGGTTCAGATTAGATATTGGGAATAAATTATTTACTGGGAGGGTGGTGAGGCATTGGCACAGATTGACACAACCTGTGGCTGCCCCATCCCTGGAAGGGCCACATTGGATGGAGCTCCAGTCAACCTAGTCTAGTGAAAGGTGTCCCTGCCCATGGCATGAGGGCTAGAATAAGATGGTCTTTAAGGTCCTTTCCATCCTAAACCATTCTAGGATTGTATTATTTGGAGGTTAAACTGAAGCTTCAGTTCTAGTTTTGCTATTCCTTCAGTGTTTAGTGTAAATTTGTTCTGCTTTCCTGATGAGATATCCTTCAGTTTTCATTCTGTTTCTGCCAGGAGATCACCACCAGATGGACAGAGTTTTAGAAGTTTTTCATTTGAAAAACCAGCACTACCCTCCAAGCCAAGCCAACCTGATGATGACTCTGATGATGATTATGAAAAAGTAAGATGAAGCAGATGATACATTCTAAAAGAATATTTTTTTCCTTGGTTATGTATATCTTTGGGAACATTTAAAGTGCATTATTTCAGGACAAGAGTTGTTTTTTGAAAACATAGTGTTGTGTATTTTTTTTTTCATTTCTTTTTGAGCTTTAGTGAATGCCTTGATAAGTTACAGAGTTTAAGATTGGAGAAAGAAGTGAAAAGTAAAGATTAAATCACTGTTAATAATTTTAGATTATGGCTGTAGCTTATTTGCATAACAAGTTGCTAGGGATTTGAGTTGTCATTGACTTAATGGTGATTTATTTTCTTTGTATTTTTTACAGGTTGGGCTTCCTGTTTCAATATTTCTTAATACCTCTGAATCCTTTGAAGTTGAAAGGTAAAATGTGATTTTAAAATAGTTCCTTAGAAGTCCTACAAAAACCTGTACTGAACTGTAATCCAAAGATAATTCTGATAACTTGTGTTTAAAGCATGCACTGAAGTGTTTAATATGCAAATCACTTTCTAGATAAATTAGTTCAGTGCTGATATATCAATTGACAGATGAGAATGCAATGTGATTTGGCTCCATCTGGAGGAGGCTGTTTTGCCAGGATGCTGGATGGACCAGAGAGCCAGATGATCTGTGCTGCACTGCTGGTTCAGGTGCTAGAACAGTGACTTTGTTTCACCTATGATCTACTATGAATTATTACACCCAGACCAGATATTTGTATTGAGAATTTTAAGACTGTAGGTATTTGATTTTCTGAGTGCTAATAATGTCATGTACATGAATGATTGTAATATATGTCATTGTTTATTCTTTTTAGGATATTTAAAGCTAGTAGCCCACAAGGACAACCACAAAATGGATTGTACTGTATTAGGAACTCATCTACTAAGCCTGGAAAGGTAAATTGCAATTTCTGAGTCTAATCCCCAGAAAACTTCTTGATTGAGATATACTGCATTTTATATATGTTAAAAGTACTTAACAATTTAGATGTGGTCTTTTCTTAAAGCAAGCAAATATGAGAGAATCCCTATCATAGTGTCAGTGATTGTAAAAAAACTTTTTGGGCTTAATTTTAATTAATTCCTTAATAATACCTTGACTTAGAAGAGCTTGGTGGCATAGACTGAATACATTGCATTTTTCTTCTTCAAGGTATTGGTTGTATGGGATGAACCTGCAGGAAAAGTGAGAAACTACAGAATCTTTGAAAAGGTCAGTAGCTGCACTACACTTGCATCTTTAGATTAAATATGTCAGTGTGTATTAAAAGGGGGGGATGCATATAGGTAAATATCAGTCTAAATTTGTTCCCACCTCTGACAGTAAAAATCAGCTGATTTACAAATATCTGATCTAGGATAAAAGTTCAAGTACTCAGATCTGGGCTTTTTAATTGCTGTATTATATATCATCATAAATTTCAGCCCCAGTCAAATCCTAGTAAATTCCTGAGTTTAATTTGGACTTATTTGTGTGACTGACTAGTTTGCAAAGGAATAGTGTATTTGAAGGGACTTAGTTCTGATGATGATGTTCTGGCCCTTTTTCCTTTAGACATTGAGCTAGAAACACTACTGTCAATGGTTACATTTGTTTTTTCTACAACAGGATGGCAAGTTTTACCTGGATTCAGACATCCTATTTTTGAACATGGGAAGTTTGGTGGAATACTACAGCACTCATGTCTTACCCAGTCATGACAGCCTGATTCTCAGGTGTCCTTATGGTTACTCCAAGCCAAGGTGACAGGACAGCCATGGCTCAGTGCCACCCTGCTGCCCCTGAGGACAGGACTCTGCCTGCTGGACATCCCGCTGTTTGCACACACAAACTGGGTCTGTGTCCACCTTTTATTATTCTCTCATAAATTGGTATATAAATTCCATTTAATGAACTTCTGGTAAAACCTTAGAGTCCAGATCAGTGGATTTTATGGTCTTTTTCTTTACAAAGATCTGAACTGATTGTGCTGTGAAAGCTGTCCAGGATACCCATACCTTTTATAAAACTGCTGCTATTACTAATCTCCTTGGAATGTCGAAGATGAACATGAACAGAGAAGTGATCTGAACACAGCTGATTTAGAAAATGGACACTTCTGAAATTATGTCAGAATTTATTTGTGACAGGGAATACTAATTCTCTGACTTGGAGGAACTACTCCTAAAGTCAGCATTGGTGCTCAACTGAGATATTTTGTATTACTTGTATAGCTGATGTGTACATAATGAAGATTTCTGTGCAAATTATTTTATTTACTATAGGTAAAGATGATCAGGAAATGAGGCTTTTTTTTAAGCCACCTCTTATACCCTTGTACCTTCTGAGTACAGTAATCACTATCAGGTACTGTCTGGCTGATATGGGTGTGGCATACACATACTGCTTCATGCCATGCACTTCAGAGAAGTGTGGGACAATATTGATTTGGCTTTCATGGGAGCTCCATTGTCTGGTTCTGAACTGGAAGGGTTCCTGCCACTGGTATTTTTAAAGGGAAAAGAGAAAGGGCTACTTCAGATTTTGGGGGAAGGGAAGGGAGCCATTTGAATGCTCCAAATTCCAATTAACAGTTTGATCTCATGTTGCCATAGTCAAAGTTTCTTTAAAAGAAAGCACAAAAAACCACCTGAAACCATGATTGTGATGCTACTATCAATCCAAAAATCTTTGTGGTCACACTTTACTGTCAGCCAGCTGCATTCTTTTCTATTCTAGGGCAAAACACACTACCCTAGTCTGCTACCAAGACTTCTTTTTTTATTAAAATTTCTACTCAGTTTGTAGTTGCATGCAAAACAAAATCTGTCTTTAATCTGTTGTCAGTGATAGACATTACCAGGGTGCTTTTAACATTTATTCCCTAATATTTTTGGGACAGTTATCCTAAATCCAAGGGCTTGATATTTATGCCAAAATTACTCAATTTCTCCTCCATATTAAAATTCAGGAATAAATTTAGTAACGTCTTAAGTAATTCTGTTGATTCAAAAATAATGTCATAATGGTCTCATACTCTAATACTTGTAATAATAGTAAAAAAAAATCTGTCACTCCTGAAACAGGAGAAGGCATCTAGTTTTTATCAGTCTGAATTTGTATTCATAAACTTCTTTTTCTGTTACCCTTTAAAAGTTTATTCATGCCCATTTTAATCTTGTTACCATTAGATGGTCACAACTTTAAAATCATTAAAAAAAAAATAATCAGAATTTGCTTTTTATGAAAACAATAAACCAGGATTTAGTCCCTAGGGAATTTTTCTTACTAATCAGATGGAATATGAGGATCATATACAGGAACTGAGGCAGGAAATTCTGCCTCCATCTTTTTCAAGAGACACAGACATACAGAGTATCAGTCTTTTGATCCCTGTTCCCACCTGTTCCTGTAATAGGGCTTATGTGTGTAAAGAATGTGAAGTACTTAAAATTTAGATTCTCTTGAATGCTGGATATTTTTAATTTTATTCCTTTTATTTTAAATTAGTATCCCTGTGATGCACTATCCTGACATTGATCTCTCTAAAGAAGGCTCAGCCAAGACAGAATTTAAAAACACTTCTTTGGCAAATATTTTTATGTATATCAGAGTAAGTTCAAGTTTCTTGCAATATTCACACCTGTCTACAGAGTAAGATTTTCTCTGTCTGAGAACAATTGACTGCATTGTGTCATTACAATGTTATTTATAGTATGCTCTCTTTGGGGCCCTATTCAGATATTTGATTGTTTGCTCAACTTATACTCAGAAGATTTTTAAATTGTAAACATCCATTTAAACCCTAACACACTCTTTACCTGTGTAATACAAGAGTTGCAGATATGTAAATTTTTGTGTAATTTCCTTTTTGTATCTAAATGTATAGATTTCTGAAATGGATAAACTTTCAATGCCAGTCCACCTCATTTTGTGTAGTTGTCTTTAATTTCATGGGGGTGGGTTCTGATGCTTTTGTTCATACCCGTGTTCTTCTAATAGTGGAGTTAGAGGAATTAATTTTCAGCATTCCTAAGAAGCAAATCTTCATGTTCTAAACAAATCTGCAATCATTTATATTCTTTCTTGCTCTTGCCCCTACATACTAGTCTAGTCTGTTTTATAACAAATCAGGTGAGTTTCTGGTGTTTGTAGAGAGGAAAGACACAGCCACAATGCATGGCTCAGTATGTCTCCTGTATTTCTCACTAATCTGCCTCTCCTCGTTCCTTCACCACAAAGCAGCCTTTGTGTCTACAACCTCCTACAAACTCCTTAACTTCCAAATAGTTTGTGGGGAATTGTAAAAACAGCATTTGATGTGCAAAAAGAATGTAGTTCATGAATTTTGGAATATCCAAGCAAAAGTCATTGATACTAATTTGGAAAAAGTCTTGCCTCCTGTGACTCCAGATAAAAGTGTTACAGGTCATATTTGGATGGGGATTGCTGTTCTAGGAAAAAAAAATAGAGTGCTTTTGAAAATAAAACAAGGGACAATCAATGGCAGCATGTCATAAAAAGTGAACCAAAATCCAAACAATTTTTCTATGACAATAGAGGTGCTTTGTGTCAGCAGTCAAGCTTTCCCCACCTCAGAACTTCAGTTTTCACAAGAAGGTGAGTAAGTAGCAAGAGTATTTGTGGCCTCAAGTGGCTTCATCCTTTGGAACATGTAAAAGGGCACTGAAGATTTCAGGAGCTGAAAGTGTGATTATGTAGAATTTGGGGACATCTGCTGGTCAGCCTGTTCCACACAGGGATCCACACAACAGGAATCCAGCAGCTGAGCATGTGTGTGCAACTCATTTGGGACAAATCAATCTTAAGTGACTTCAGATAGAAGCTAGAGATCAAAGCTAACTTCAAGTGGAAACTTAACAGGCTGGGTCTTTGAAACTTAAGACTCTTTTGGCATATTTGCCTCAAATAAGTAACAATATTGTTTAGCGGAATTACTCATCTGAATGTCTTCTAACCTAAAGAACAAAGAGATAAATTAATCTTTGTGTTTAAATTATTCTTAAAATATACTTTGAGGCAGAATTTACATAGTGGACCTCTGAGCACCACCTAAATTTATGCACATCGTGGAACATTAGGCAGCTGTTCTGAACATGAAATACTTGACCTAGCAGCAAGCAAATGTTGCAACAGTTTCCATCTTATGAAATACCTCCTTGAAGTCAAAGAGGGTTTTTTTCGCTAACAGTGGGAGTGCTTGAGATGGCCACAATTACAGACCCCTAAGTGGGAGAGCTTATAGTCCTTTTACTCTATTTAAGTACTGAAATATCAAGTACCAAACACTACTAGAACTTCTAGATGAAGAGCATTTGAGCTCACTTTAAAATTGCATGGGCTGAAGTGATTATGTTCAGCAGGCTTCAGGTATGGAGTAAGCCTTGGAGCACAGCCACCTCCAAATCTATTCCTCAGGGTTCCCATTCCTGTGTTGTAATTCCAGCATGGTCATTACTATCCCTCACTTGTACCTTCCTCCCTACAGTGTCCAGTTCCCAGGAAGGGGGTAATTCAACATGTCAGGCTGATGACATGGGCATGTAATCTTGGAGATATCAAAGAATCACTTCTAATGTGGTTTTACTCACACATATCTCTCCTGGAGAGATATGCACAGAAATGACAGTGATAAAAAACATTTGAAGGATTAGATCACTGGATATCTAAAACAAGGGAAAAAGGCATATAACCCTTGACTTACCACCTTCCCTGCCTTTGAACAACCACTTCATGCAAGCTCCTGCTGGGCACTATCCCAGCACAGCTGGTTCTTGGACTGGCTGATGTGCACTGAAATTCTGGCCTCGACAGCCTTTTGCATGGAGTTTTGCACCTCTGCTGAAGGCCAGTGATGTGAAAGGGCCACCAGAGCAGCACAGAAAACAGGAGAGTCTGTCCCATGGAAAGTTATTAAAGAGTTTTATTACAGGGCTAATATGGAAAGGTGCTCCGGCTGTGGCTTCACAAGCTGTCTGTTTTAGGCTTCACTGATTATGTTGTGCTTTAATTTACATTAATTTGCACTGTGCTAACATTCATGCTGATTTATTTTTCCAAGAAAATGACAGCCACACCCTAACCATGGGAGTACTGCTGAAAATGTGCCATTCAAAAATTAAATGTGAGTTTAGGGAATTAAAAATTTGATATTCTAATATTACAAAGCTTCTCTCAAGATTAATTAACTTTCTCCTGTATATAATAATTAAAATAGTAACTACCTTAAAATATTTTTCTTATGCTTCTCAGCCCTCCTCATTAGATTGAACTTACCCTGATATGATTTTCCTTTCTCTGCTTTACCCTCTTGAGTCTGCTTGTAGTTCTAAAGTTAGTTCAAAAGTTCTAACTTCTTTTAATGACATTTTTACTTCTCCTCCTATTAAGGATGAAGATGTCATTACAGAGCAGCTAAAAACAATTTCAGCAGCTCTAGTCACACTGGAATTCATGTAGAAGCAGCTAGAAGAAAACATACAACTAGAAGGCAGATGGTATTCAGGAAGTCATAGATGTTGCAATTAAATTAATTGGCTTTACTTGGAAAAGCATTTTGGAAAAACAAGCCCTAACCTTCACAAAGGCTATTGCAACATTAAAAGAGAATGCTGGTTGCTGGAGTTCCTTTGTGTAAAGCAATCATTGCACTTTTGCTTCTGTGTAACTGCAACTGCTGTTAACCAGCCTGAACCATGCAGCTCCTATTGCATTTTATCTCAATCATCTATAAAAATTTCCCATATCCCCTTAGCATAAAGTCAATATTTTTCCAACTTAAAGCCCAAAGTGGCCTCTCAGATTAAGATTGTATAAAATTTGGCAACACTTAGCATCAACCTATTCCAGCTGCTCCGCCCTTTTGCCCACCTGCTGTTTCGGTTCCCAAATTTTTATTTTTTTCCAGCTCAAACAAACCTCAGATGTGTCTTTGTTTGGCTGTGAAGAGAGATGAAAGTAGACCAGTCCACATAATCTTTCTATTGAACCTACATTAAAATTGTTTCTACATGCTATTTTCAGTCCATTAGAAAGTTTTCCTTCCTTGCACAAATGAGTAAAATTCAAAAAAGAGCTCCCTCTGAAGAAAAAGAATTCATGTGCTTCAGACATAACCTTACATACAATGACCAACTTTAGTAATACTACAAATAAGCCATGAGATATTACTGGTGTTGTGCACAGCTGAAACGAAGAGAACCCCTTACATAACTTTGAAAAAGGCATTTAAATGCAGTCATTTCAAAGACAAATCCCTCATGAGCTTTTCACTAGTCATGCTGCATGTGTGTAAGCTCCCTTGTCCCATTTCCAGCAGTCCTGGGTGCCAGTGAGAGAGGCAGCACTCATGGGCCCGTTCTTGGGGTATTCTGTACAGGTAACTTGTTTGTCCTCACACACCCTCCCAATACTCCAACTGTGGTAGGACTGGCCAGGGCCTGGCTTTTACTTTGCTGGCACAAGGAAATTTTGCTGTTAAGACTCTCCTTTTGAAGACCCATGGAAAAAGCAACAGAGAATTCACATACAGGCATTGCTTTATTTGGAGAATCCAGAACTTTCTCTGGGAAATGGAGTCTGTGTGAGATGAAGTACAGATGATGACAGTAGGCAAACAAGTCCTGCCCAGTCAAAAGATTGTCAGGACAGAACAGTCCTGGCAGGTCAGGAGAGAAAGATCTACCTTACTGCTACCTTACTGTCCAGTTTATAGGTGAGAAAACTGACCTGGAACTGCTTATGTGGAGTAAGTGCACGCCATATAAAGGAAAAGATAAATGTCCTAATGCCATCAGCCTAGTGCTGTGCTTCTCTCAGGTAGCTGGGAGCTACTTGAGCATCCAGAAGTGTTAATGCCAGGTAAAGAGGGCAGGTGCCTAAAAATAACTGTACAGTACTGTTTTTCTGATATCTAATAAAGCCTCATGAAAATAATTTGTAAATGAATACATTCACATTGACTCTTTGATTGAGACTCTGGGATGTTGGTTGAGTCCAGTGCTGCTGCTGGAGCCTGCTGAGGAGAACAGCTATTATTTGAAAGCTAATAATTATTCTCCAGAACATGTGCAGGTGTGCAAATGGCAAGTGTAAGCCTGGCAACAAGCTTGCCTTGGTCTTTTTCTCAGAATCCTCACCAGCAACCCAAAATCCTGAAGGAATCAAAGTGCTGCAGGCTGAAAACCACAGTGTAGTTCATGTTGTATCTTTTGTTGTAGCTGTAATGCTGCAAACCCAGCTGGTAAGAGTTAACAAAGACAAGTTCTTCATGTCTTAAATAATGCAGAAGTGCTTTCTGAGATTGTCTTGTCTTTTTTCTGCAGCAGAGCACACAGCTTTAGTCTGTGCCAGTATTTGTGAGCCCTCCCTTGACTTTCTGCCCATGTAACCTTGCCTTTGCCATTGCACCAGCACTGCCCTTCCTGCAGCTGGGCAGAGGCAGGTCAGGAACCGGGGCAGGCCAGAAACTGAACAGGGAAGATAAACACAGTCATGCATCAGCTGTCACAGTCTCAGCCTGTGGAGGGAGTTGCTTGATTCAGTAGAAAGCTGCACACACCCCCCCCCTCCCCAATTTTTCTTTCAGTTTAGCCAGGTGAAACAATGGCCTCATGATTACGAAGGATAATGCAAGGGGCAGGGGGAGAGCTGGAAGGGGACAGCAGGAAGCTGTGCCCTTGGGCAGGTCACAAAGTAGGACAGCAGAAGAGAAAGGTAAAGGAACAGCAGCAGAAGAGCCAACAGGAGCTGACAAAAGGCATCCTTTGATCAGCTCAAGCTGCTCTTGTCACTGCACCCTGCAGTTACACAAGCACTTTGAGCCAGCTCTGCCAGAGAAAGAAATTACCCTGCCCTCCCCCAGCCCTGGGCACTGCTGCTGCCCTCAACATCCCCATCCTTCCTGCCACTGCTGGTCTTAGAGCCACACACTGAGCTGGAGAGGAAACCCATTAAGTTGGAAACAAAGCAGTATTTTTTTGCTGAGTTAGTTCTAACATGGATTCATTCTCCCATTTACTTTCCGAGACAAGAGAGAGCTCTGTGAGTTAAATGCCGTGGTGAGAAAGGGAAAGAAAGGAAGAGAGATGCCAAGATGGAGTATTTTGACAAGCAATCAAAGAGAAGACACTGCATGGGGCAGGTGGCTGGAGCCTGCAGGTGCAGAGCAGGGGCAAGGGCACACTGCCATGTGTGTACACACATCCACTGGGTTCACAGGGATCAGCACCAGGCAGGTGAAATATTCAGATACAATTTGCTAATCATTAGTAATTACACTAACACATGTCCAGCTCGGGGATGGTTTTGATTAGGCAGATCCATGTCCAGGACGGCCTTCTTGTCAGATGTACTGTAATCATCTTGTGTCATTACTTGACACATGAACCACCACTTTTGGTGGCTGAATTCACAGGCATGTTTATGCATATCTCTATGGCCTGTTTTTAGGTAAGTGGTGCGTGTTTCCTTGGTGGAGGTGATTGGAGCAAGCTAAATTCCTCCACATTCCACAGGAGGCGTTTATGGATCCTGAAATCCATCAGATTCCACTTGCTGGAGTCTTCCCTACATATGGGTAACTTGGGGATGAGGGTTATAGACAGCAGAGGAGAAGGGTTTACTGTTTTGAGAGCTTGTTCCCAGACCACCAAGTCTTCATTTGCCCCGTGGCAGGCAGCATTCCGTACAACACGCAGACGTGTAGACCAGCAGAATTAACATTATACAGAAACGATAGTACAAATGGACAGAAAATAGAGAACGGAAGAAGTTAACTTTACAGTTGGTGCCGTGACTGTGACAAACCAGGGTTATACCAGCACACAGCTCTCCAAGGATGCAAAGCCCTAAGGAGGCGATTTAGAAAGCTCTGCTCAGGCTGCCCTGCGCCAGCCGTGCCATGGATCCGCACACTCCCTGCACCGCGCGGCTTCTCGCCGACCTGGCACTTCCCGTCCCCAGGATATTCCACTGCTCGAACCCCTTCGGCAGTGACAAGTGTCTCCAGCCCTCGCCACGGCAGGTCTCAAGCTGAGTCCTGCCCTCCTGGCCCTGCTCTGAGCTGACAGCGATCGGACACCGCCGCCGCAGCGCGATAACGAGCCCTTATCGCGGCGCGTCCTCGGCGATTGCCGATGTCCGCCTGCGCCTATCTCCGGGCCCGCTCTAAGATAAGCTCCCCAGGCGCCGCGCCGCTGCGTTCCGCTGGGACCCAGCGCCACAAGAAGCCTTTCCCCGTGTCCGGAGGCTCTCCCCAGCCCGTTCCCGGCCGCCCGGGCCCCCCCGGCGCTCCCGGAGCCGCGGGACCCGCCAGGGGAGGCCCGGCCGCACCGCCCCTCGCCCCCCGCTCCCCTCCGCCAATGGGAGAGGCGCTTACTCGTCGGGCGCGCGCCCTCCCGCCAATGGGCGGCGCCGTTGTTGGGTTTGCGGGCTGTGGAAGCCGCACCCTGTCGGGCGGGGGCCGCTCGGTGCCTGAGGGGGCGGCGGGAGCGGCGGGAGGCGGGGACCGAGACAGCGACAGCCTCGTCAGGGGACCGGCCGCCGCGGCCCCTTCGCTCCTGCCCGTTCTCGTCTATCCTCGGGTGAGCGACGCGGCGCTGGCGGTGCGGAGGAGGCTGAGGGGCGCAGGCAGCGGCGGGCGGGCTGTGAGGGGGAGACGGGAGGAGGGGGCGGCAGGAGGGGCTGGGGCGCAGACACTGGAACCGGCTCGGTAAGCCCGGAGCGGAGCGCAGGGGGCCGCGTCTGCCTGGAAAACGTGGCGGGCTGTGCGGAAAAACCACTGCGCGCAGCGTGCCTGCGGTGAGGGGCTGCGGCGGGCTCGGGGTCACCGCGGAGGCGGGGGCGGGACGGGGCTGCGGTGCCGGCCGGGATGGCTGAGCCGCGGGGGCCGGTGCTGCCAGCCCTGCCGCCTCGGGAGGCGCCGTGCCCGTGCCGTGCCCGTGCCGTGCCCGCCGGGATGCTCCAGCCACCGCCGCAGGAAGCGCCGGTCGGCGCTGGAATCTCCATTGCAGCCGAGCGCTGCGTCTGCCCGCGCTGCCCCCGCCGCCCTTCGGCTCCAGCTGCCCCGGCTCAGCCCGAGGGGTGACCTGCGGAGCGTGCGGGGCCAAACGCGGGCTCTGGAGAGCCCAAGGCATCGTCCGCGGAGCACGTAGGAGCGAGGGAGGGTCTGGGATGTGTGCGAGCGGTGTTGGGGATTGGCGGGGCACCAGCAGCAGGCGGGCAGTTGTTGTTTTGTTTCCTCTGCTTGAAGGGGTATCTAGATTTTAGCGTTTCTAGGGTCTGCTTTTGATACAAAATGTCACATGCCTTTCTGCACGTAATTGCTGCGCACTCGCTGTGCTGCTTTTAGGGTTGATTCTTAATCTGTGTTGGCTTTAGTTAAAACTAGCAATTAGGGAGGGGGAAAATCCAGTCCAGCTGGAAAAATACCCATGGCTGTGTTGAGGTGGGGGCTAGGAATAGCACTGAATTTACATCTTTCGTGAGATGCTGCTGTAGCTCTGTGCTGTAAGCTCATTGCTGCTTTGGTTTTATTCTTTGCTTTTTAGAAAGTTGCTGTAGATCATAACATTATCATAAACCAGAGGTATTCAGTTTTTTTGCTCTGTGACTTACGTTTTTATACGGAGCTTTACAAAACCTTACCTTGAGTTTATGAATTCTCAAACTGCAACTGCTGCTGGATAATTCCTCTGTGCTCTGCTGGAAGCTACAGGTCTCTCCCTGCAGACAGGCTGTTTACAGCTCTGCTTCTTGTAATGTGACTATATGTGCCAGTAGAATTCTTGACAGTCCTTAATTGTCACAAATTCGGGTTTTTTGGTGTTTTTTTTTTTTTTTTTATTTAATAGAGCGAAAGAATTTATTTTCAAGGCATACAAACTATTTCTAAGATTGGCTTCCATTTTTTGTTAAATTAAATATAATGGTATAAAAATTTTGTTTCTCAGTAAGGAAATATTCTTTTAAGAGCACTTGTGTAATAAGTGAGGAAAAAATGCAACTATGGGCTAGACTTCTGAAACAGGTGGCTTTGGTATTTCTTTCTAGTCAGTAAACAGATTTGATGCCAGCAAATTTGATATAATCTTGAGTGAATGTAATGATCTGTACGATTTCCCTCACAGAATTCAAACTTGGTGGTTTTCTGAGGAGAGTTTTGAGGAAGAGGCATTTGCAAGTTTTTACATCTTTACTGTAGCAAGATAAAAACATGTGCATTATTGTGTTTGCATGTTTAAGTGTCCTGTAGTTTTACTGCTATGAAGTTCTGTGCTGAGAACAGTGCTTATAAACCAAAAACTGTTGTATTAACTGAATTGTTTTCTTTCTGTAGTTGATGATTATAAGTGTGAAAAATGTGAATGTGCTTCAGCTGAAGCAAGTGTTTTGGCTGGCATGTTGTGCCAGTGCGTTCATTGGAGCAGGTTCACTAATGCTGCAGAGGGAAGGAGGTCATTCACTGAAGCAGTATTTTTCTGTGACAGTTTTTATAGAAGTATCCAACAGAAAATGACTCACCTCTTCTCTTTCTTTGAGATTCACCATCAATATTAAATGTTAATTTGCACATATGGGATAGGCCTCTGAGCAGCCTGGGCTGGTGGAAGATGCCCCTGGCAGGGGGCTCAGAGCTAGGTGATCTTTAAGGCCCCTTCCAACCCAAACCAGTTTGTGATTCTGTGTATGGACTTGCATCATCTGCTGAAATTAGGTAGAGAAAACCCCTTTGAGCACTGAGAGACTTTGACAGAAGTAGGGCTAAAACTACTTCTGCCCCAAGTCTTGCTTTTTGAAGTGTAATTTCACAGCATGAACTGCCTTTGGCAAATCTCATCCAACATTCCATGACTTGGCATAGGAGGAAAGAAAAAGAATTTTGGAGTAGCTGATTTTGTTAATAAATAGAATTAAATAATAGAACAGAAAGTTTCAAACTAGGAGAGGCTGCTTAGCATGTTGATTGCTACTAGCATGTTTCTATGTGACAAGTGCTTCCTGAGGAGCCCTGGCAGTAAATCTTGCACCCACTGCTTTTCTGACTGGTAGAAATAGCTGTCTTCATTATTAAAGACTTGTAGCAGTGGTCAATAGTGAGTAATTTGTAAACCCCAAACTTTTGCTGTGCAAATGAGCCAGTCCTGCTTTGAGGGGAAAATGCATATAAATAAAACTTGCCCACTACTTCAGTGAATCAATGTGGCTTTTGCTGTGCAGCAGAGACACCTGAGGCAGGAGGGCATGAAGAAAACACCATGCTGATTTTCTGACTTTGGTGGCTCCTAAATTAGAACTTACTCTTGGACCATGCTGCACCACAAAGTGATTTGTGAAATAGTACTGTAGCAGTAACTCAGGCTGCAACTAAATATTTCTTTGTCAGTTTTAGGGTGGTATGTGCTTTATATTTGAAAAGTGATTGTGAGCAGATGTGAATGTAAGTTTCCTCTGCTGATTCCGTTGTGCAGGACATTTGACATCTGCTGAGGATCCTGTCCAAGGCTCTTCTGTGAAGTTATGCATCTTCTATAACAACAGATTCAAAAGAAGATATATTTTTAAAATTGTAGAAGTCCCTAGATCACCTAAGTTAGGCAGTTTTCATTCATGTAATTTAATCAGCCTCCTCAGGGGAATAGGAGAATATTACCTAGTCTTGCTACTTATTCAGCATTTCTCTTCAAAAATACTCTGGTTTTGCTAGGGCTGGGAGCAGGAGCTGTACAAACCTGTCAGTGGAAAAAGATGTAAAATGTAAAGCATGTGAACCGGTTCCTTTCCTGAGAAAAGCTTTTCATTAGAGGTAGTAATGCTTAAGAAGTACTGCTTATACAGATTTTGATCTCTAGTAATTTTTGCTTCAAATTTACCCTTTTCTCTGGCTACTTTTTCTCTCACTTTAAGGTATCATGTGTACAGTAACAGGGTTTTGTAGGAATGGATGGTAACATCTGTTACCATCTCAGTAAGCATCTGTTGTTTATTGAGCATTACCTTGCTAGCCTTTAGTCAAATTGAAGCAAGTCATTGGTTTCTTTGCTCAGCACCCCGTGGATGTTGTTTGCTGTGGTCTCCTCAGTTGAGAAGGTTTGGTGCTTGGGAGTTGCAGATGTTGTAGGGAAAGAGGCTCCAGGAATGCCCTTTTCAGAAGTACTGCTGTTCCAACCAGGGTGAGCTGAGATGGGCTCGTTTGCTGTTGGTTTCTCGGCTGTTTAGGTGGCCTGGAAAGGCCCAGGGTGGCCTTGGACAGCCCGCGCTTCAAAGGACGAGGAGAGACTTCTGATCTTGTTTCGGTCTCGGTGTTTATTAATTGTTTATCTAAAAGATTTTCTTTCAGCCCGACAGAGGTCTGCACAGCAGCCAGCCATGGGCACACTGAGAGCCCCCGGGGCAGTCACCTATCTTTATACCCGAAGTTACGTGTACAATATTTATCATTTTTCCCCAATACCTTCTACTCTTATTAACCGGTGCACTTCTAGTAAAGACCAATCCCAAAGTGCCACCATCACCACAGAAGATGGAGGCCAAGAAGAAGAAGAAGAAGGACAGGACACGCCCCAATTCCTCCATCTTACTTCTTTAGACCCCCCTGTACAGAAATCCTAAACCCCATGTTTTACACTCTAATTAACTTATCCCTTCACCATTCACCCAGTGAAATCTCCCCATCCTCATACAGGTGTCATCTCCTGTGTAGGATCAAAGTCCTGCACCAGACACTTCTGGCAACATTCCAGGACTCCTGAGCCCCCCAAGGGTGGTCTCGGCCACTCTGCACCCCCATCCTGAGGGGCTGAGATCCCACAGTTTGCCATCAGGACTCGGGTACAACAACTCAGTAAACGCTCCTGGTCTTCAATGAGTTTAAGCATTGCTGCTGCTCTGGGGAATTTCAGTCTGGCTGTTCTTCACTTGAGGCAAGGAAAGGCTCAGGGCAGAGGTGGCAGTGAGTGACTGCTGCCCGTGGGGCTGGCTGACCCCTGGGTGCCTGCTGCTGGGGCTGGGCTGCCTGGGGCCCCTCAGAGGGGCTGGAAACCTTGTCCTTGAACGTGTGGCCAAACAGGAGCAGCAACTTCTTCAGTCCCTTCCTAGCTTGCTCCCTTTGACCTTGCTGATTGGATTGCATGCTGAGGAGTGAGCTCTGCCTGCTCTGCTGGATTCACTTGGTATCCAGTGGAGGATCAGCCTTTCAGACTCACATCAGTTGCACTAACGAGTGGAACAACAAACGAATTTTTCACTATCACTTATTTGTATGGTTTTCCCTGCAGATTAATTAAAAATGAGCAATTATATATATATATAGCAAATATATATATATAGCAAATATATATATATAGCAAATATATATATATATATATATATAAAATAAATAAAAGCAAATCTCAATTCAGTTTTAGAACTGTGATATTATGGACTACTCTTTTAAACTGGGATTTGGCATATGTGTGCTCTTCAGACTAATCAAACATTCCTTTGCATTTTTAATTGACAAATGTCTTTTAAATCACTGATTTTTGTACCATATGTTACGTATGATTTTCAGATCTAGACTCAGGAAGTTTCAAAAAATAAGAAGTAAAATATTTCAGAATTTTGAGATTTTGTTTTTCTTTCATACACCTAACCGAAGTGCTGTAAAGAAGTCATGGAAACAGTAGTAAATGCAGTTAATCAGTAACAGTTTATGGGATTTTTGATACTTTCAAATCAAATGACTGGATGATTGTTGTGGTACAGTTATGCTCCAAAAACTAGGGGGTAAAAAAAAATCTAGGTTTTTGGTTGGAATCAGTAAACATCCAAAAGCAAATTTGGATTAAAAGCTGTAATTTGACTTGGAGCCATAAAAACTTAGGTTTTTGGATGTTGTTTTTGATTTGTTTATACAAATTTCAAATGTGTTGTATTTCTCTTTATGCTTTTTATTTCTTGAGAAATACATCTTGAGAGGTCAGGTGCACTGTTTCAGTTCTATTATAGCTTGTGCCAGATTGAACCAGAGAGTGTTGAGGAAAACCTTGACCCATGAAAACTGTCTTCTCTGTTTTTTCTATTGGCTGTTTTGTGTTGTTGTTGTTGTTTGGGCTTTTTTCTTTTGCTGCTGTTCTGTGTGTGTGTTACAAATGACTGAACATAAAGTCACTGTTGGTGCATTGTGACTGTGGAGATGAAGGATAAAGCATAGCCTGAGTTTGGTGTTTTAACAGGTGAAGCGATTTCTTTAGGTATTGTCACTCCAAAATAGTGATAAAAATCTATCAGGTGTGTACACTCGTGAAGCATCCATTCCACATAAAATCCATTGAAAGAACACATTGCTGCTGTTGTGCATTAACTGAGAGCTACCATGTACTTGGCTTTTTTTTAATCCAAAAGATCTTGTCTAGCAAAGCCTTGTGTGGTGACCTTGAATCAGCACAGCTTAAAGTGTTCCAGAGTTAGAGGGACTTGATTTTTCTCTTCAATTTCTACACCTGTTAGCTCAACCCAGCTGAATTGAACAGGAAGGTGGTGACTTCAAATATAAAAGGTTTCTGCCAGCAGTGAGATGTGATGGCCAGAGTTGTGTCCCTGCTGAGAGAGGGCCGTGGCTCGGGGCTGGCTCTGGGCAGCAGGGGGGTGGCTGTGAAAGTGTCACTGTCACCCAGCCAGGCAGGCCATGGGCAGGGCTGTGGCTGTGCAGGTGTCACACACACACTCACACACACTCACACACACACACAGAGCCAGGCAGGCCATGGGCAGGGCTGTGGCTGTGCAGGTGTCACACTCACACACACACTCACACTCACACACACACACTCACACTGTGGCTGTGCAGGTGTCACACTCACACACACACACACTGTGGCTGTGCAGGTGTCACACACACACTCACACACACACTGTGGCTGTGCAGGTGTCACACACACACACACTCACACACTCACACACACACACACACTCACACTGTGGCTGTGCAGGTGTCACACACACTCACACTCACACTGTGGCTGTGCAGGTGTCACACACACACACACTCACACACACACACACACTGTGGCTGTGCAGGAGTCACACACACACACACACACACTGTGGCTGTGCAGGTGTCACACACTCACACACACACACACACTGTGGCTGTGCAGGTGTCACACACACACACACTCACACACACACACACACTGTGGCTGTGCAGGAGTCACACACACACACACACACACTGTGGCTGTGCAGGTGTCACACACTCACACACACACACACACTGTGGCTGTGCAGGTGTCACACACACACTCACACACACACACACACACACACTGTGGCTGTGCAGGTGTCACACACACACACACTCACACACACACACTCACACTGTGGCTGTGCAGGTGTCACACACACACACACTCACACACACACACACACTGTGGCTGTGCAGGAGTCACACACACACACACACACACTCACACACACACTGTGGCTGTGCAGGTGTCACACACACACACACACACACACACACTGTGGCTGTGCAGGTGTCACACACACACTCACACACACACTGTGGCTGTGCAGGTGTCACACACACTCACTCACTCACAGCCAGGCAGACCATGGGCAGTGCTGGTCCAGCCCCAGTGGCTGTTGTCACTGTTGTCACTGTTGTCACTGCCTTGGCCAGCCTTGGAGAGCCAGAGAGGGGAGGAGGGAGCATGGGGCTCACACAACAAGTAGGGGGGACATGAGAACTTAAAAAGGATAAATAGGGAAGCATATGAGACTTCAGTTGGTAGCAAATAATATTTCATTAGTGTCATAATTTTTCTCTAGTTGTTTTCAGTTACTGGAAAGGTTTCCGTGATTTTCAGGTGAAATTCTACACAGCTAATGTGTCACTCTATTTTTAAATGTCACTTCAAATTTCCATATGATTTGAATAAGAGATTCAGTGTAAAGCACAAGATTCTATTTTGATTCCAAAGTAAATTTTCTTTCCTTACTGTGGATATTATTTTTAAGTCTACTAGTGCATAGCAAAGTGTGGGGTTTTTGGTTTTTTGTTTGGGTTTTTTTTTCCCACACCCTCTTGGGCTTAGAGTAAAATTTATTAGATGGTGAGTCTTCAAAGATAGTCTGGTGACTTCAGTTATAACTGGTGACTTAGAAATATTTTGGAATAAATTTATGACTTTTATAGGTGAATTAAGGATAAAATGGTTTTGTTTTTGTAAATTATTTTTTGTGAAGTGTTGGTGGCCAGAAGTATACAGTTAAATTTATTTGGATATGTACAATGTTTATGATACAGTATTGCAATGGTTTTTACTCTATTCACAGGCAGAAAAAATTAATAATGATCTTAGATGTTTGCTTAGATCTCAGCTGTGCTTATAAATCTATGGCTTTTCTCCTGTTTAGTTATATAGGGATTTTGGTAAAAAGTTAGTAAATTCTGTAGAGCTTTCCCAAAGCAAGTGAATCATACATGATGGAGAGGGACATCAGATATCAGTCCTTCATCCAAAGGAAAGCTGTTTCACCTCTGTGTGTCAAGGAAGGTTGGTGGGTGGGTTTCTGCACCTTGGACTCAGAGAGGACCATCCTGTTCTTTGATTCTGTTGCTGCTTTTAGCTCAATGTCTGTCTGTCTGTCTGTGTAGTTTTCCACTTTGCTTTCAGTCTGTTTAGAACTTGCACTGATCTTGATGCTGCAGAGTTATGTGGGCCATCTTATACTGAGTTTCTTGCCTCTCCCCTGGAAGGGGAATTAGTGCTTGCAGCATAAGGTGACGATTTGACAGGTGGGATGTCCACTTCTGACCTGCCACAGTCTTTGCTGTTGCCCTGGGACGCTTTCCTTGACTCAGCTCCGGTCTGTGAATGGAGATGTTGGTCTGGGGACAAGGAGAGGCCACACGAGGTGCCCCTGCCCTTGCCTCACCCAAGTGGAATGACAATTCTTCCAGTATGCTCCTATTTTCCCTCGCTGCAGAATCCTGGGGAGGAGCCAGGAGCAGGGAACACAGAGAACATTTTGCTGCACAGCTTGGAAGAAGGTGTCTCAGAAACTGTCCCCTGGCCTGCCCAGCCACCAGGAAATAAAGAGCTCAGTGAGAGCCAGGAGTGGGGAACAGAAGGCTGGGAAACGTGCTTAAAACCTGAATGCCAGCCAGCAAAGCTGCACTTGGGCAGTCTTGCAGATTATGAGGGCAGCCTTATTAATTGAACATTCTGGCTGGTGGAAAAGATGCCTGAGGCTTGGAGTCTTTATGGGTCAATATTTACCACTAAAGTGGGGAGATAACTCTCCACACCTCAAGCAAAGCACACAATGTCAAAATTAAACCTTTGTAGCTGCATGTGCTACTTCAGCTGCAGGTTCTGTGGGTTTGGGATCCTATCTAATGCGAGCTGGTTAAAGCATTGAGATAGATGCTCTCCCAAAAAGACAGGGACTTCTATTGTTCTTGCTTTTTTAATCAGCCATTAGCATATGGTAATGTGTGGAAGTGTCCCAGGTCAACAACAAAGACTGTGGCAGGTCAGAAGTGGACATCCCACCTGTCAAATCGTCACCTTATGCTGCAAGCACTAATTCCCCTTCCAGGGGAGAGGCAAGAAACTCAGTATAAGATGGCCCACATAACTCTGCAGCATCAAGATCAGTGCAAGTTCTAAACAGACTGAAAGCAAAGTGGAAAACTACACAGACAGACATATTGCTACTGTATAATTATAATTGTTAATAAAACATCATTAAGGTTTATATAATGTTTATATAATTTTGTATTTAAGCTTTTATTAAAAGAACTCTGAAATACTAAGAATGTTAAAAATTGCACAATTTAAAAGTGTTTAATAATTAGTTACTTAGGTTATCCTGGGTTTGTTTTTCAGAATATCACCTTTTTGAGGAGCTTAAGCTTATTTGTACACTGCCTGGTTTCTGGGATCATTACTGTGCCCACATATGTTGTTGAAATATGTTAGTTCTGTATGTATGTATGTTCTGTTCTGAAACTATATTTTCACTATATTTACACCCCCAAGGCAAATGGGAGAATATTATTGCCCATTTTCAGTAGTGTAGCTACTCAAGCCACTTTACAAGAATGAGGCAGATTTCAAGTGCCTTTTTCTCTTTGCAGACCTTTAATCAGAACTAGACACCTTCTAAATAATTCTGGTATTGGTTACTGGTATGAAGACTTATTGTGATACCAAATAGATGTTTTATGATAGAGGGAAAAGTGAGATCTGAAACGTTGTATTTGCTACATTGTTTCTTGTACTACAGTTTTTGCTTGTTTAATTTAGTCCTTAATTAGATGTGTTTATCATTAATGAATAGGATGAATTCAGTTAATTTGACTGAAACTCAAATCTAAATTTATTCTTTCAAGGATTTGATGATCTGAGAGAGTAATCTGGTAATTTTCCCCTCCCTTCTCTCTGTTGCTATGGTAATCCTAAATTGGAACCTTGTCTCTGCAGACTTTTTTTTCCCCTTTTACCCTTAAGTAAGTTTTATAATAGCTGTGCAGGCTATTCTCAAGCCAAAATATAGATAATACAGGTTTTCTTGTTGTTTTTTCTTTATTTGGCTGATTATAGGTGAAGCTGAAATTAAGCAGCTTTAACTTGCCTTTCCTTTTTCTAGCTCTCAAGAGACTTTGTGGCATGATTTTTTAATTCATGTTTTACACAAACATCATTTAGGGAAAAAGCAAGGGAAAAAAGGCTCACTAAAGCAAAAAGACCCAAATGTGTCTGAGTGTCATGAAAAGCTGTTTATAATTGTAACTGCAGAAGTGAACATTCAAATTGCAAAGTCCATAAGTTGTTAAGCTTCCAAATGTTCTTGCAATTCCAGTTTACAGCAGTGTTCAGGGCTTACTTGATGAGGAGCTTTCAGCTGCTCCTGGCATGGCTGAACTTCTGATGCAGCAGTAAATGCAGGTAATTCTGGCAACTGTAAAAAATATTTGTGCTCTTACTAAATGTTGGGTTTTTTCCATGCAGAAAAAAGTAGAGATACAAGATCTAGCAGGGTTGATAACAAATTGAAAAGGATGATCAGGAGTAAGCAGAAAACCTGAATAAGAGTCTTTGTGTGTCCTGTCAGGAAGCATGGGGGTAATGAAATAAGACTAAAAATAATTTAGATACTTGAGAAAGACTACATGGAAAGTTTGCCTTAATTTTCACTGAAGACATTTTGAACACATGCACATAAGTCATGCTGAAGTGAAGTTACAAAGATGATTTCCATGAAGATGGAGCCCACCTTGCAGGGTGCAGGTTAGTGGAACTGTGTAACATTTACTCTGCAGTTTTGAAGTAGGTGATTTGTGTAATTAGAGACTCAGTTGCAAGAATTGTTGTTAAATGGCAGGGCAGAAGATATTGGATGGCTGGAGACCAGTGAAAGTACTCACAACATCAGGAGGAAAAGGTGATTTGGGATAGTAATTGCATCATTAGTGTGACCTTAGTATGCAGAGATTTGTTTAAATTTAGAATGAAAAGCTGTTCTGTGTGGAGCTAAGACAAAAGGGTATGAAGTGACACAGCTCCCACCGGAGGAAGATTTGTCAGAGGAATCCAACAGCTCTTTTTGTGAGATCCCTGACTTCTTGGAGAGGATACATGGCTAGAGCTCACCCCTTGTAGCTTCGAAGCCATATAATGTGCAGAATGATTCCATGTAAAAATCAGAGGGATGTTTTTGTGACAGTTGATGTTGATTGGTGACAGGGTGTGTCAGGTATGGATAGAACTTGATGACCAGTGGATGATGTGTTGGAACTGTGTAAGCAGTGGAATTTGTCAGGACCAGTTTTGAGATTTAGTATTTTCATTTAAATCATTTATCCATTCCTACTTCTCGTGCCAATCTCATGATCTTCATCAGTTGTCAGTCATCACCAATAGAGAAGAAGGTTTTGCACAGAACAGAAACAAAGGTGAGACCTTAAGATATGACCAGTAGGAAAAGGAGTTGTATCAAAGAGCATGAAAAGAATTGTAACACTTCAGGATGACAGACCTCTCAGAGTTAGCAATGGAGATCAGTATTAGGATAACAAGTACACTGTTGTTGCCCTGCTAATATTTTTCTTTAAAGTAAAGGGATATTAACTTTTTCTGGTACTGGTGAAAGCTTACTTTAAAAGCTGCACATAATTCCTATAAGCCACCATCAAGTAAAAAGGACTAAAGGAGATCCAGGGACTAATTCCTGGAACTCAGACAGTGTTGTGTTTGATCTGGGGAAACAAATCATGGAAGAGGTTGCTCTTCATAAAAACAAGTGAAACAACACAGGTGGATAAAAAGAGCTTTTTATGGTTGAGGTGTAAGAACAAATGGGTATAAACTGTCCAAGAACAAACCTAATCTGGAAATTAGAAAAGATGGTTCCTAAGCAACGGAGGCATAGGAGTCTGCAACAGCCTTCCCTTAGGAGTAGTGGAACAAGGCTGTCTTTAAGGTGGAGCTGCTTAGCTTATGTAAGGGGGGGAGGGGATGTCATGTCATTTTCCACCCTACCTTGGGATTTGAACTGCTTGACCCAGAATATCCATTTGTTCCCACAATTCCTGTCTTTAACTAAAGATGGTACAAGAACTTGACCAGATACTGCCCTGACACCTGTGGGTACATGGGAGGTCTCTTTCCTGGACAAGTGCACCAGTTGCACTCTGAGGTATAGAAATGCTGATATCAGGGGATAAGAACTGTTAGACAAGTAGGATGTGTCAAATATTGTTTCATAGAATATGCTACATTGTGTTTTTTCTAGTGCCTATGTATTGAGTTTTGCCTTAAGAAACCCCAAGTCAATGCAGCATAGTTCGATAGATTTTGTAATGAATCCTGTATTGTTTTCTGCTGCTTCTGTCCTGTGTGATTGAAGGGAGCTGCCCACAGCATGTGCTCAGCTATGTCATTGTCTTCATATTTCTCTGAAAATCCTCCTTTGAGCTGCTTAAAAATAACTCCCATTGGTGCAAGCTGAAGGGTTGATGTAGAGAAAACACCCTAGACCTTGTTGCTGTGTGTTGCCCTGTTGTTCCTGTGTATTGTCCTAAGACTGGCCATCTAATAAATTTGAAACATTATTTTTTGAGGAAGCATTGTGCTGTTGCAGTAATGAGAGACAGTCCTATATCTCTGCCTTTTAGAAAATGATGGTTGTAAAGGACACTTGACAAAGAAAAGGGTTCTGCTGTCTTCTCCCTGACAGAAGAACACTAACTGGCAAATTGAGAAATTTATGTTGCCTGAGGTTGCAATATTTTTCTAATTTATTCAATTGTTAAGACATGTTCAATCATGATTTAATTCCTGCTGAGGTATTTCAGACCCAGGAGGGAACTTGTGAACACTCATTTGAGCAATTGTTTTATCTATATCAGCAGCTTGTATTACTGGATGTGGTTTTTGTATGTGCAGAAATACAGTAACTGGTTTGTATTTTTCTCTACTCCATCTCTGTTACTTATATGTTCTAAATGTTCATCTAGAAAGCTTCATTTTAGGAAGGAAGTTCAAGCATGGAAAGTGGTTTGGATAGGACAGGTTAGAAATTTAATGATGTTTGAAAGGTTCCTTCCTGACTGTGCCTAACGTTTTTATTGACTTCCCTTCAGCTGTTGGTTGAATTTCCTGTTGATTTTTTGGTCTAAATAATTGCCAAAGCAGTGCCTAGCCCTCTCTGTGTGCTAAGAGGATTTTTCTTGATTCATAAATTTAACAGTATTCTGATATTTTCAAAACTAATGTAGAAGACTAAGAACCAGATCCCTTTAAACTGCTGTATTTACACACAGTAATTAGTGTGAATGGTAAATAATGACATGGGTATAATGTCAGTGACATAAATGGTACTTTGCATGTGTTTAAGTGTTAGTGCTAGCTAAGTTACATCCCTAAATACAATTTTGGGAGAACAGTGATTGACAGTTAAAGAATAGTTAATACTTTAAAGCTTGAGTAAGTGTTCATTGTTATGTGAATATTGAGTAAATTCCATTTAACCTGTTTTATTATTTAGACATTCTGTCTTGTCATTTATTGTGGAACTGGTGTGGACTAGAGAGTCGCAGGTATTAAAAGAAAAGTCCCAAAGTCTGAAACTGTTAGTCAGTAGTCTCCAGAGCATGGATGACTTAGCAGGTGTCATCTCAAGGCTCTTCTAAGGAGGAGAATTTGTTTATAAATTTTGAAAGAATGTATTAATGTGTGTACTATAAGAAAACTCTACAAGTGATTATCTTGACTTTTTATTCTTGAAGCATGTTTTAAAATTAGACTGTATTGGATTTGTCATGGTAACTGAAAAGGTGTCAGATTAAAATAAATAGTGTTATTGCCTTGGAGTAATAGAAATAATTACTGAAAAGTCAAACAATTCTTTTCTTCTAATTTGTTTAAGGCATATGACATTGGAAACTTAACAGTTTCCTGCTTCTAGTGAACCAGGTAATATGTTTGTTAACTAATAATATACTATTAAACATCAGATAGAAGAAAAAGGACTAAAAAGAAAAAAATTCTAAAAATTCATATACAGAAAGCTGGCTGTATATTAATTTCTAGACTTTTTTTCTTTTTAGTCCTTTTATCTGTCAAAATTGAAGTGGAGTATTGCTCAATTGTCTTAAACTGAAGTAATCTTTTATTTATTGTGTGCTCTAGAATAGCAATCCCTGCAGATGTGGCCTATGCTACAGCTAGTTCTAGAAAGGATGCAGTCAATGTTGGAATAATGTCTCATTTGTGTTTTCAGCAGTGTGTTTAGATCTGGCATTTTGGTCTCTTATTTCATGAGAGTCATATCAACTTTTTTTAATATTATGTCTTGTTAGCTGGTGTCACTTTTTAAAAAAGTGACTGTCCTTAGAGGTAATTTTTCATGTTGACACTGTACCTCACAAAAAAATAAAAGCTGACTGTTTTATAAAGGGAAGGTTCATGTTGCTATGCAGTTTGATCTTTGGAGGATGAATCAGACAAATCTCATTTCCCTCTCTTCTCCCAAAGAACAGTGTGTGTATCTCCTTGCCAGGGCTTGCTGGCTTCCATCAGAGTCCCTGGGAGCAGCTGGGGTGTGCTTGTGGGGAGGGTGCTCTGCAGCACCTGCACAGAAGGGATTTGCAGCAGGGAGACACAGAGAGAGCAGTTACCGCACAATGGGTGCTTTGGCTTTTGTTGCCATCAGTTTCTCTTTTGGTTATGAAATTTTAGAAAATGGAAACAAGTTAATTTGAGAATGGAAACAAGTTAATATAAGCCTTGTATAGCTTGCTTGAGACTTGGAGGAGAGCAGGGAACTTAAGGATGACATCAGGAAAGTTCAGGGGTAATGTTGATCAGAGACCTATAAGTAAGAATAATTTAAGCTGGTGAGATATATTGCTATTGTGTGTCATTGCATATCTTCATAAAGCCATCTGAATTTTATCAAGGTTGATAGAGGTTCAGGAGACTAAAAGGGGGGAGATGAAGTATTATCTGTCTGTTGTTAGCTGATAGATTTATGAAATTCTGTAGTGTCTGGTACTAATAGGAAGTAAAATAGTGAGCAAATATGACGAAGGGGAGAAAATGAAGGTTGGTTTAGTTTGGAGAAGACAGATGAGAAAAACTGAAGTAAATAGAAAAGTATGTTGATCCAGTGAGGTCAGAAACAGGTTTAGAAATCTGGATTGCCTTACACTAGGGATTTCTGTAGGATTTTTTTACATGTATTATGTTTGCACACTTTTAAAAAGTCACATTCTATCTTAGCCCATGGGACTTTCTGCTATGAAGTATTGTTACAGTCAAGAGCTTAGCACAGTGCAAAATAAGATTATACATTTTATATCAGCTATGCTTGGAATGTTAGAACATATGTAACTTTTCATGGTGTAAAGAATAAATTGTTACATTGCTGCAAGTGTGTGTGTGTTATTCTGTTCTTAAAACTGCACGCAGGCAGTAGTTAATCAGGATATTTTGAGAGTTAAACCATTAGCATGAGTTTGACAGTTTTTGCCCCTTTAGACAAAGTTTTGACGTTTGCTTATAAAACCCTAAATGGTTTTGACTCTGACAGCTACAGAAAGTCCTTGTATACAGAAAAGAACACTACAGAATCTCTTCCTAATGAAATCAGGGCAGTTAACTGAATAAACATCAGACTTTATATTTGAACAATAGAATTGCTGAGCTTGTTTTGGTTAAAAAATAAAGAGAAAAGCTGTAAGATCTGAATATTCTAATTTCTACCTTCAAAGAAGGTGAAGTTGAATGGCCAGTGTACATTATATATATCCTGTGTGGGGACTTCTGGGACAGACTTCATAGAGTATGCTGGTTTCTGGATATGCATAGAAAGGTAACTGTTCAAAATGGGATAGTAAATGCCGTTAATCATGGGGCCCTACAGAATACATTTTGGAAATATTTCTGTTGTGTTTCATAAGCTTTGTTAGATGCTTTGTTACTGAACAGCTCTGCCAAAGTGGGAGTTGCTTGGGGCCTAATATGCACTTAAGTTTGTGGATGTGTTAGATCCTATGGAAATCCCTTGAGGGCAAGAGCTTGTGTTGAGCAGATGTGATTGCAGGTTTGGATTGGCAGGGCTTGTTTTCATGTTCCCTCCCCTGCTCTGTGTGGTGGCAGCTCCCAGCATGGCCACACACACAGATGTGCAGCCTCAGCCTTGTGGCCAGCTCAGTGTGGAGATGGCTTCCCACAAGGAAGAGTGAAGGTAATACTGTGCTCTGGAGAGAGCACGGTGCCCTTAGACTACATGGAAAGAAAGACTTATGGAGTGGATTTTTCTACATATAAAATACAGCTGTTGTAAAAACAAATACCACAGTTCAGCTTTAATGCAAGTGATTATTGTTTCCATTTGGCACAGTTGTTTGGCTCCTCTCCTTGGAGAGCTGCTTACCAATTTCTAAGGTTTTGTTGAGATCACTTGGGCTTCACATGGGCAGAAGTTGCTGGCCTGAATCCAGCTGCACGCTGTTCGGGAAATCGCTTTAAAAGCTGGGTTTAGAGTTCTGGCTTTGAATGCTGCATACATGTCATGGTGCTTTGCAATTTTTGATGCCAGTAGCCTCTCAGTGAACTTGAAAGAACTGCACATACGTATTTTGGCAATAAAACAGCAGCAGTTGGGTTTCTAGAAAGAGTTCATTTTACAGCTTGGGTCGGGAATGAAAGTACTTAGTGCTGTGTGAATTATTCAGGATCTGACTCCCAACTGATTTGACACATCTTTGTATCCTTGATGTTCATTATTTTTAACTTAAATTTCTGTTTCTGGAATTATAAGCCCTATGCTGGCAGGGTGTGGTTTTTAGAACACAGTGGGGAAAAGTCACTACTAGTCAAACATAAACAGGAGTACTGGTACTGTATTTTTAGAAGTTTTCTAGGTATTGGTGGTGGTAAGGTTGAAGGATGAGAGTACATCCTGTCTGTGGATGGAGTTGCTGTTGCTTGGATAGGGATCTGAATAAAGAACAATAAAGGTGATATAGCCAGTGGAGTTTGTTTTAGACAACCAATAACAAGATTGATATTTAAAAACACTGTTTTTTTTCCTATTAATCTTCAAATGTTTGTCAACTAAAATAATCCCTGCCTAGAGATAGTCTTTAAAATGAACATTATCCATCCATAATCTGGAAGTAGGTGATGTTTCAAACAGGAGCCTTTCATGTTTTGCACTGGGACTTGAGTTCAGTAAGTGCACGATGCCCAGAAGCACAGTTTCAGTTTGGTTCTTTTGGGTTTAGTAACAATTTAAAATTAGTTTTGTAGAACATTAAAGCTGTGCAAAATGGTGTGCATGCTGTCTTTAGGTAATGTTTGGGGATGAACCCTAACAGTGGCCTGGTGTGCTTGGGACTGGTGCTCTCAAAGCTGTGTGTGTGGAAGAGAGGAGGGAGAGCTGATGTGCCTCTCCTGGGGTTTTGGGGTCATGGCTGAAAACACCCAAAATGTAAATGCTTCCAGCCTGGCCTCTTCAGGGAAGGCAGCCTCTATACCAGCAGAGGATGAGTTGCTGTCAGTTTACCTGGGCTGTGGTGTGTGAGCTCGACAGCCAGTTCTGCTCCTTGTCCTCCTGCAGTGCAAACAGAACCCTGGGCCATGCTTGGTGCCTGTCCTTCTGTGTTTTGTGCATGCTGCTTTCTTCTGTTCAAACTTCAACCAAGGAACGTAACCCTCTGCAGGAAGGTCCTGCTTCAAAAGTAAAGAAGATGATCTAATAGAAAGTGTGAGAATGGCTGAGATTCCTGAAATGTTCAGGTCTGGGCTGGTTCTGATTCTGAAAGTGGCTTCACTAAAATGGCCAATAAATACCGTGTTTACATGGTTTGCAGTGACTGGAGAAACTGGACTGCTGCTTTTCTCTTCAGATATAACTCTGAAACCCTGCAGAGGAGAGTAAATAACATCTTTTTGCCACTGCCAGGTGCAAACAATGAGAATCTGAGCTGGAAGAGAAATTCTGGGTTTACATGATGTTAATTTATGCAGCCATGTTCAGTTGAGTAATACTTGCCTGACAAGGGAGAGCACAGTCAGGAAGATGGTTTTCTCATGGGGTTTCATCTGTTACCACGTGGGTGTACATGACCCTTGAGGTTTACCCAGAAGTAGGAAACTGCTTAATTTTTGGGCGGGGAGCACATTCACACTTGCCTGTGAAAAAGAAAAACACAGATAAGCTGCTCCTAAAATAGAGTTCGTAGGGGTTTATTGACATGCTATTTCCTAAGATGGAAAGAAGAACAATCTAATGCAGGAAAATGGCTTCTAGTAACACTTTAATTCATAGTTGATATGTTTTAATCTGTAGGTTAAAGTCATCAGGAACATTCTGAGATGGAAAAGAGAGTGCTCTTGGTTTTGGGAGCTGTGCAATGACATGAACTTTGTCTTACCGTCACTTCTGGGACTTCTATGAAGATAGTGCTAATATCCATTGTATAGGGCATGTATTTTAAATACTCTCCAGAAATGTTTGCTGATAAAAGATGGTGTAACCACTGTTTTCCTAAAATTTTCCAGCTACCTGAAGGATTTACAAATATCCAATTAAGCACTATGCAAAATAATTTTTTTGAGTTTGAATAGCCCTGACTGTTAGCTGTCTGTTTGGAAATAGAACGACAATGCATATGTGAGGTTCACATTTCAAAATTGCCTTTATGTGCAAGTGCAGTATAAAATCTCACATGGAAGGTTTATGTCAAGATTAATACTTAGCTTTGCATGCTTCAAAGATATCTGTTGCCTCTTGTGTATAGGCTTTTTAAAACTGTCCAATTCTACTGTGTTAAGAGAATAAATTTTGTCCTAATTTGTGTAATTTTCTGTCTTTCTCTCCCTCCCCCATCAAAACTGGGAAGTGCTATAAAAGAACTGGGGAGTGTCACTCAGAAGAACCCAAGTTGAACATGAAGGAGAAAGTAATGAAAAATTCAACATCTCTGCTGCCTTTATCTGCCGCATTCAAGCCTGCTTGAAATCTCTAGTTTTCTAATATTAAGCTTCTACTTTATTTATGTGCTTGGATTCACTGTCTTCTTGCTTGATCTGATAACATACCCATCCACAACATTTGTGCTGCTTATATATGAAACTTGCTGGTTCCAGCATAATGCCTGCACACTCTAATCATGCAGCAATTTCTGAGTTGCTTGGATGCTCTACCAGAAAAAATTGGCAGAATTCATGCATCTAGTAATGAATATTCAGGTTAGTTCCATCTCAAAAATCTCAACTAACCAGCTAACTAATCATAATAATGCAGGGTTTTTACTTGTGAGGCATGTGCTGTAGGATCTCTGAAGTTGTGGGCATATCAGTCATGAATTCATCAAGAAACTTGAATTTCTCCTTTTGGCAGTTTCCAGGTGGTGGCACATTCTGTTACTTAGCCTCTTCATCCTTCCCTGTGTGCTTTCCTAACGTTTTGGAACAGCCACACTAAGTCTTTAGAACCGCGTTAACATTTCCTGAAAAATGTAAAGAAATTACATTTTTAAATGTAATTAAATGATTCTTAAATTTGATGCTAAGGGGTTATTACATAATAATATTTTGAGTAGCAACAAGTGCTGCTAGAGTATACTTAAAATTTGTGATGTCCTCACCTCACAAATCCATCAACAACATGGAATATTGTTTAAAAAGGGCAGGTTTAGTCTACCTCTGATTCAAGTAAAAATGGCAAAAGGGTGGGGGTGTAAGTCAAAATCTCTGAAAACTAATCATCACTGTTGATGGATAGGCAGGTAACTTTTATTTTGTTCCAAAACTGTATCTCAGAGCAGGAGCAGAGAAAAACTCAAGCAGGTTTAATGATTGTGAAGCCTTACCATCACAGAATTAGCTGTCATTTTGTACAACCTAACTTCAGTGACACTGTTGCTATATGTAAGGAACACACTAATACTTTTTCAGCCTGGAAAGCAAAACTGATTTGCTTATGCACTTTTTGTTTGCCCTTGCTTGAATAGGATGTCTTGTCTCCAAATCAGGATGTATAAGAGCTTAAGAAAGAGCTGTTATTAAGGTCTAATAATTTCTGGTGAATGAAGAAATTGAAGTAGAATATTTAAATTTTGCAATCTTTTTTTTCAAAACTCTTTCATAAAACCCACAATCAGAGCAAACTGAAAAGCAAAATCTGACAATTCATGGGCTTGAATTTTAACATTTCAGTTTGTTAATAGACTTTCTTAATTAAAAACACCCCAAAACTTCAGTCTTTATTTATTAACTCCAGTAGGTCTAGACTCAGATGTCTTGTGGATCAAACCCCACACAGAATCTTTTCATACTCACCTTTTTTAAACATTCCAGCTTCAGCTTCTTACCAGTAATAATAAATGGAAAATTTTTCATTTAGGTGTGATCTTTTCCATATTAGAGGTGAGATAAACAAGCTGAGTCTTGGTGCCTGTGTTCCTGTGTGGCCATAGACAGTTCAGAGGGATTTTGGGCAAGCCCCCTTCACTGTTACTGTCTGTGGGGTTTGTATCCTCAGACTGTAGTGTGGGATTCCCCTTAACACTCTGATAAATTCTATGGCTGACTTGAACCCTTGGAATACAGAACTTTTAAATTTGCTCTAACATTGTCACTACAATTGTATTTAAATCTAAAATGATCTGGTTTGAGGTTTTTGTATCTGATCAGTTTAAGAGTTTATCCCAGGACATCTTGTGTTCCAGAGGGTAGTGTCCAAATGACTAAGTCAACAGATTCTTCATTCCAGATTCAGAAATTTTTTCAGTTTTTAACCTAAATGAACATTTAAAAAACCCAACCAAACCCATAAAATAGCTCTCATGCTTGCACAAAGTGAAACTGTAGTTTTACCAAGTCGAAGGTGATGTTTTTACTGTTTGTATGTAACTGAGGGAAAAAGAGTCTAACTACTTTTCTCTTCCCTGTCAATAAATAAATAAATAAAGTCACCAAATGTCATCCAGCTGTTCTGGAAGAAGTTACTGTTGCAGAGTAATTCAAAGGGTTAAATGACATTGCTCTGTTCATTGCCAACAGGCTTCAGAAATCGGATCTCTTGCTATTCAGTCTCCATGAAAATAACTGGATCCTGGCCAGAATGGGGCCGCTGTGCCTGAGCACTGCTGCTTTCAGTTGACCCTTTATGCATTGTGATACTGATATTTTAGGTGTGAATACTTAAAGTTACTGAATTTTCTTACATTTTTAAGGTATCAGAGAAGTATCTATTCCTGCTGAAAAATGAGTTTTAAGTTCTTCTGTCATTTGTAGGAACTTTTGTTATTCACAGTGCTTTTTGAAATTTTGACAATGGTGAGCATTATAGTTACTTTACATTTTAAACATAAGTTTTCCAGGTTTTTTTGTATTTGTGATAGCATTGGGTATAATTTTGAGATCTGTTTTTTCCCTAGAGACTGATCTAGTATGACCTTGTTGAAAAACCTAACAAACATGTAAATAAAATTATATTTTCACATCTTATTTTAGAATGTCCTGTCCCCTTTATTTAAAAGGAGTGCTGTATAGGTAATACTATGAGAAAAATTATAAAACCTTATGGGTAAAGTGAAACAGTGCTACTGTGGTCACATTGCATAGTGGAGGAGCTCATTCATTTTGCTTATTATCTACTTTGTTACTGAACCTACAGCAGCTTGTTTTAGCCAGCTCTAAACTGTGTGCAGTGTTCAAAGGGGCTCTGGAGTCTTCTGCCTTCTGCTGAAACTGCTTCTGACCTGCACAGTTCTCATGCAGTGCTGCAGCCTCCCCATTGCTGTGGGAAGAGCCTGTGCTGTGACAGAGGCACCCCCAGGTTTACAGGGGACAAGGTAAAGCCCTGTCCTCACTCACAGGTCCTGCCTAGTTCTCACTGCTGTCCAAAGCCACAGGTGCAGCCGCTGCCCATCCCTCTGAAGCAGCATTGGATTGTCCTCTGGTAAGTGCAGATGGCTTTGGGGCTATGTGGAGTACTCTTAGGGAACCTGGGGACTTCCATGGCTTTAAGGCTGTTGTTTCCTAAGAAAACCTGAGTTCAGATTATTGTACGTGGAAATTATAGACATTTTCTTACCTGATTATTACATTGGCAGATTGAACATCCAATTTCGCTTCAGTGCATTTCTTTAAGCAACTTATTTGTTCATTTGTGTCTTTTTACAAATCCAGTCTTGGAATTAGAAGTCTAGCAGCTTTTATAACTTCAGTTTAAGGCCAGTGTTCATTTTTGGGTCAGACATGCTGACCAAGCTTTGCTTCTTGGATAAAGCTGGGGCCCTGCCCTTGGAAAGCTGGTGATCTGATTTGACCTGGGTTCAAAAATCTCAGGGCAGTGGCTTATTGGTGTGTTTGGTGTGAGGCTTGGGAAGTGCATGTGGGTTCACAGAAACCTAAAAATAAGCAGTATTTGGGTTAAACCTCTTTATTTGTATGGACTAGTGACCTTGATAGCAAAAATAAATATCCATTTAGTTTCTCGTACTGCTGCCACCATCCATGAATTTTAATGATGTGAAAAATATTTTAATTTTATGTTGTCTTGGTGCTTTCTACACAAGTAGAGGATGAAAGTGTGAATTAGTGACTTGACTCACTCTCGTGCAGTTCTGTTCAGTGTGTGTAGCTGAGTCTCTGTGGCATCAGTGGTGAATTTTATTGTCCCAATAAAGCAGGCTGGAAAAATACTTGGCACCAATGTTTTTTGTTCAAAAAATTGTCAATAAGGCATAGAGTGATGGTGTTTCCAGTGCAACCCTTTTTATTATACAGGCTGTTAAACTTAACATTTAAAAAGCATTAACCTGAACAAGTCAGTTTCCATGGAGTGAACTGCTGAATGCATCAAAGAAGCCAAGAGAGACCTGCTCAGGTATTTTGAAACTTTTGTAGCTTTTGTAGCTGAAATTTCTTGGGTAAGGTATTCCTGAATGATTCAGGAATTTGCATTTTGTGCTACTGAAGATAGTTAAAAAATAAGAAGAGTTATTCTACCTGTTCTGACAGAAGACCTGTCCTGATAGCAAGTCTGATCAGTTTGACCTGAGCGTAGGAGAAGGATTAAGGAGGATTTTTGGTTCTGTCTCTGAGTCTGACATTCAGTCTCCAGCTGTCAGCAGCCTACCAGCACAGGAAGGTGCTATAAAAAAAAAAAAAAGGTGTTGGAAAACTGGAAATGCATTGGAAGCTGCAAATAACATGAACATATTGTGCCTGTGGAACTTATTTTTCCTAAAGCTGAAGAAGGAAGGGCAGGGTCATAGTTTTCAGAGCAGATTCCGATCTCAGTGCAGACAGGTAGTAGAAGGAGTTCTGGAAGTTGTATTAAAATATGGGTTATACAAGTATTAAAATCCATGAAAACATGGGTTATACAAAGGTTTTTAAAGCTAAAAAAAATAGTTTTTATACAATACTGAGTATTGTATAAAATACAATACTGAGTATTGTATAAAAATGGTATTGTATTGTATATATGTGGCTAGGAAATTTCCATTTCTGGAAATTTCAGTATTGTATATATGTGAAATAGTTTGTTAGTAGACTATTTCATTAGTATTGTATATATGTGGTTAGGAAATTTCCATCTCTGTTCAAGGGCAAATGTGTCTGTTATTCACTCCCAAGTGTTACATGTCTCCATACTTTTGTTAGCAGGACTGAAAGGCCCTGTCACCTCTGTGACCAGTTCATTTTTCTGGTTCACTGAATATGCCAAGCTACCAGTCCTGCAAGTTACACTTCTACTCTCCAGATTGTTTTTGTAGCCTTCTGTGAACTCTGATACTTCATGTCTATTATTGAAATGGGTGAAATAATATTTTAGTAATGGGGGGGGGGTTTGAAGTTAGGGAAGGTAATTTTTCTACTTCTGTTTTTCATTGATTTTGCTATTACAGTGGAACACCTGGCCACAGGAGAATCTTGGCAATTTCTGTGTAGTGATCTGTGACAGATCCTGAATTCCCTTCAAATTTTGCCTTTTCAGCATTGAGTATTTCTGGTGTAATTTTTGTCTCCATTTGTACTCCTTTGCATTAGCTGTGTTAAAATGAGTTTGTGATATTACACTATCATTAAGTAAAAACCACAGAATCAAGAAACTTACTTGAATTGGGAATCAGATTTCTGCAGTAAAATTGCAGGCAATTCAGCTTCAGTAGTATTTGGCAGTGTAATTATAAGGACTCATTTTGGGAGGGCTCTTTAAGTGCAGGTTTTAATCTCAGTGTTGCAGTAACTTAATGAAATAAATTTATCTGAAAGCCACGGGACTGCTCTGAGCAATAACACTGAAGCCCGTGTTTTTCACTGAACTGTAAGGAATTATTGCTGGGCAGAATCCATACTTGCTCTCTGTGCCTGAAGAAATGTAAAAGACACTGGTGAAATTCCTGATTTGGCATATGTATGCACATTTTGTGATACATTTGTGAAACTCTTAGAGTTTCAGCAGAAAAGCTTAGGTGTCTGTGGCTTAAGATACTTATTTAGAGAGTTGCTTTGTGTTTTATGAACAGTGTGACATTTTGTTTTCTGTTATCACTTTCCCTAATCTTTCATGAATTTATGCAATGAACACTTCCAGAAGTGCTGTATGAGAAACGTATGGAGCTAGTAGATAAGTCTCTGAGTCAAGGAAGTGAAAGAAAGGTAATTTTGATGTTGAGTTAATAAGTAGGTTTGAAACTGTTAGTTTTTCACAAAATCTTTTGATGCTAGAAATGGCAGTTCTGTTGTTTTTTTCATAAATTCCTTAGCAGAAAAATTGGAGAAAGAAAAGAGTGGAAAAGGTGAAGTTAAAAGGCTGGTAAGCAACCAGGTACCTTGTCAACAGGAGATATAAGTTAACAGTTTGAAGAGGATTTTTTTAATCTTTATTTTTTAAATAATAATTTTGATTTTTAGATTTGGACTCCTTACCATTTTAATTAACTTGGAATGAGCTCTTGGAAATTTGATCTTTCCCTCATAAATTAATAAATCATGTTAGGGTTTAACAGGAAAGTTGTATCAATGGTGAGCACAGGCTGCAGCTGTACCTTGCAGTGAGGGGAAGAGCAGCAGAGTGTGCTGCCCTGCTCCTCCCTGTGCGTCCTTCTCAGCTTCCTGCAGTGCCCACTCTCAGGGATACAATGCTTTTCCAGGTCAGGGAGGAGAGTTCAATGATTACTGTTTCTAAAAGTTTGATACTTTTGGACTTTTAAATCCTTTATTAAAAGCAAGGAAATAACCTCTCTGTGTTTTAGCTTTTAAATTGATTTTAATGATTTTATTCTCTCTTGTTTGCAAGGACTGAATTATGAGTTCTGACCCATATATACTGAAACTTCCGCAGAATTTAGACAGCTGTCTTTAACAAATATCCCCGCTGAATCTGTCCATTCTGGCATTAATCTTATGTGGCCTTTTGCTAAGAATCATAGAACATAAAACATAAGCCCAGGTTAAAAGGGATCTCAAAAGGGTCATCTGAGCCAACCTGTTGTGGGAAACGTAGCCTAAGTGGGATTATCCAGCACCCTGCCCTGTTGTGTCTTGACTATCTCCAGTTGATGGAGATTCCACCATTTTCCTGGTGAGAACATTCTAGTGACTGTTCTCAGTGTAAAAATTGTCTTTCCTATATCAAGGTGAAACCTTTTCTGGTGCAAACTACACCTGTTACCCTGTGTCCTCTCCATATGGCTCCTTGTGAAGAGAGATCCTCCGTCCATTTTGTAGCCAGCCTTAAAATTCTGGGAAAGTGTGATGATGCAAGCATTTTCTTCTTCAGGGAGAAGGGAGAGGACCTAACTCCTCATTTAGGCTTTCCTCATAGAGTAGGATCTACAGTCTTTGCTCATCTTCGTGGCTTTCATTTGGGCCCTCTCCAGTCCATCTGTTCCTTTTTTTGAGCTGTGTGACCACAGCTGCACACAGGAGTGCTCCAGGTGGGCCTGACAAGCTCTTGGTGGTTTGGGATGGTGACATCTCTCATCTCTGCTGGTGGTGTCCCTGTGGGTGCATGGCAGCATCTGATGTGCTGTCACTGCTGCAGAGCTCCACTGCTGGGCCCTGTTCAGCCCCCCCTCAGCAAAGGATCCCAGCCTGTGCCAGGCTCTTTGGTGTCATCACTGCTGCAGGACCTTGCACTTGTCCCTGTGAACTCCACATTCCTCTTGGCAGCTCCCTGTTCCAGCCTGTCCTGCTCTGTGAGATGGCTTTCCCTGCTGGCATGTGCACCTCACTGCCCAGTGTGGGGTCACCAGCAAACCTGGGGACAGTGCTCACACTCTTGTCATCCAGGGTATTTGTGGGGATGTTGAGAAGTGTGAGTCCCAGCATCATTTTCTGGGGATTCCCCCTTGTGCCAGGCTGCCAGCCTGGGTTAAACCATTGACTGGCACCTTGTGTGGCACCCTGTGGGCCGGTTCCTGCCTGTTTTCGCCGGCCGCCAGCCGCCGTCGTTCGGGTTTGTCTGCGAGAGCTCTGTGGGAACCAGCGGCGAAGGCCTCCCTGAAGTTTGTTAGACAGTATCTGCAGCTCTGCCGTGGCTGACAGAAACTGTTATTTTGTTGCAGGTGATCGGGTTGGTCTGGCATGATTTGCCTGTCCTGAAGCTGCTCTGGCTTTTCCCAGCCACCTGCTTCGTTTGGCTTTGGGAAAGCTACACAGCAATTACTGTGTTTTCCAGCCTGGCGCAGTCATCATGGAGGTCCTTAAATGTTCTCTTAACACAGCAGCTTAGCCTGGCTTCTTTTGTAACCTTGAGATCACTCACTTCCCATTGTGCCTTGCCTCTGATTTCAGTGTTTTAGAGAAGGTGAAAATAGGATTGGTTACAGTCTGTGGATTTCAATAGAATCAGTCTGGGTTTGTTTCCTTGTTCTCTAACACAGTTTGCTTTTTTCACTATTGTTGCAGTTACTAAAGTGTGATATTACAACTATAAAATGCAATACTTTTGGTTATATAGACTTGTTGCTGGATTTCTCTAAATTTTAGAGTCCCATATTTAACTTGTATTATCTCTGTTAAAAAGCAAAATGTTGGTGCCCACATTCAGAATTAGAGAAATAACTGTTCTTATTCATGAAATAGTCTCTTCCTGCTTGAAAACAAAGAACAGAGGAAATTCTGAAGATGCATAAGATTGGGAACATTTGCTAAAAAATAATATAATTGTTCATGATACTGAGTACGTTGTCTAGTGAATAGTACAGTTGTTATTTACTTTCTTTGTTCTTTGACTTCCTAAGGTAATGCCAACTTTTCCTTTAAAAAGTTCAGTTGGAAACATTTGAAATGGCAAGAACAAATCCAGTGTCATTGATGCCAAAATGCTGTCACTGAATGTTATGGAAATTGTAGTGCAAATCATAAATAATTTCTCTATTATAAAATTATATTAATTTTTTAAGGAGAAAGTTTGGCAAATATTATTCTAAAGTAAAGGAAATAAAAAAATACAAAATGTATCAAAATATTGAGTAAAGCGCTAGCAGTGCAATCTTATACTTTTTTTTGCATTCACCAAGTAATAATGAAACCGTTTTTTCTGTAGATAGATATTCTGCTTCCATGCTTCCTTGGTCATATTCCCACCCACTTAAATTTCACTGTAACTCTATTTGCAGTGGCTCATTTATCTGTAGGGTTTCTTCTGCCCCACCCCAGTGCCGCCTGACCCATTCCCTTCCTCTTCCTCTTCCTCCCTTCTGTCACCTCACGGCTTCCCCTTTAAGTAATTTCAGCTCTGTGGCTTTCTGCACTCCCCCAACCCTTTCCTGGGCTATAAAATTACTCTTATGCTTCTTTTTCCCTGTCCTATTGTGTTTGCATGCAAAACCGAGCTTGCTTCCCTCCCCCTACCTGCACACTGCCTGACCTGTCACTTGCATGAGATTTTTAGGGAACTTTTACTCCTCAAAGACTCCTGATTGCACAACAGGAAAGAAAATGTGAGTTGTTTTGCTACCCCCTTATCCCTTCCCCAGCAACTTCTTGTCTAATGTGTTTTCACCTCTGTTAGACATAGTGGCATAGTTCTGGTGTGAGTGGAGATCATTTTTGGAAAGAACTGTTAGAAAAAAATGTATACAAACCAAATTACAATATCATTGTGAGAATAGGTCTCAAAAGCAACATATTCTGGAACTGAGTGCCCCTGATTTTTGTTGCTGCTACGTGGAATGAATGAGCAGTTGAGAAGTTGCTGCTCATTTAATTTGCAGATTTGGCACAAGGTCCCATACAGGTGTTCTGTTTGTGTGTTGTTTTGTACAAACAAACTGTAAGCTACCAGGAAGAGAGCAGGTTTGGGATTTTTGGTTTTGTTTGTTTTGGGGATTTTTTTCTCTCTGAAATAACTTGCTTTTGTAAGGTTTCGGTCAGATAACTCTTCTAAACATAAACCCCATTGCACATGCTGTCTTGTGAAGTGGCAGTGTATTTTGAATTTTTTAGAAGTCTTATGTTTCCATGTCACCTTGTCACAACCTTCTTCCTGCTTCTCAGAGTGTATTTTTATTTTGATTTGGCCTCAGCAGGCTTCAAGCTGTGTTGGTGTGGAGAGCTGTGCTCTGTCCTTTGGTGGCAGGGAGCCCTTAGCTCAAATTCCATTGACTGCAGCCCTAGTCAAAAGCAATTTCCTCAGGGTGTGGAGCAGCGAAAAAAATCCATTACAACTTATTACAAAACAAAACCAACCTTTAAATGATTGCAAAACCTTTTTTTTTTCCACCAAATGTAGTTAACTGGTCCTTGCTAGAGTACATATTGTGAGGCATTTCAAATCCTCCCAGTGTTCACACAATATCATGATGGTTTGGTTGGAGACATTGGGCCTATAAGCTGTCAAATGTGTAAATACTTACATCTGTCCCAAAATCCATGTATCAAAATGAGTTTAATATTAAAGTTTTAAATAAGTTTTTTTATCTGAAATCAGGTCACAATCCAAATCAATTTTAGGGGTTTTAAGTATGTAATTTTTCAGATTTGAGTTTGAGATTTTTATGAATCCTTTACTTGTTGTAAATTTTTATTGAATATTATTCAGTCTTACCTGTTTAAATTTTTTTGACTATATTTGCATTGGCTGAGTACTGAGGAATGCAAGTTGCTTTAAAAATTATGATTTTTTTTCTTTGTGGATGCTAATGTGAAAAAACTTATCATCTTCCTATTCTAAAACTTTCTTCTTCTGTTTAAACTAAATTCTGGTAAACATTCTGAAATTTAGACATTCTGCAAACCAGGTTTATAAAATTTATAGCTCATTTACAGGTACTGAGTGCTGTACCTAGAAATGAAATTTACAGGTATGTGCTCAGTACCTGTAGATGAGCCATGAATTTTATAAACCTGGTTTCCTCCAAGAGATTCACCAGCAGCCCGTTTATAGCAGCTGCTCACACATGCTCACCCCCCATGGTAAATACGTTGTGCTGCGAGTTTGTGTGCCGGGCCATGTACCTATGTGTGTACACAGGTATTGAACAATGGGTGGGATTGTTTGTTACTCTGAGGTGCAGTTTGGATGTTGTCACAGCTGTTACTTTTCCTCTGCTCCCATAGTAATAGGTGCTGTTCCCGCTGTCTGTCTGTGTTTGACAGTAACTGCTTCTGGCACAAGGTTTTCTGTGCACTTATATTTTCCCGCTGTGGCTTTTTCAGTTAAGGGTGTGGCTCTTTCTGGCACAGTTGTGTTAGAACAGGCTCTCACACAGAAACACTTATCATGGCAGAAAGTCCTCTGGCATTCTTACAGCTTATCTTAGTGAGGGGCTGTAGTGCAGTACATCAGAAAGAAACTGTCTGTACTGAAATGTTGTGGCTGTGAAGACAGTCTGAATTTTCTTTCTAATATGTGTTTTTACTGCCTGGGCAGACTTGTGGTTTGCAGTGTGACCTTCTAGTTTATAGAATCACTGGCCATTCCCCATGGTGTGTTCAGATTCCTTTTATTTATTTATTGGTATTCATATTACTGAAACTCTTACTGGAGAGTTCATGATGCCTTACTCCCAAAGGGTTTTTCAAGGAAACTCATAAATAAATTTCAGTGGCTTTGCAAAGTGTTGTCAAGCATGTCTGTTTCAGTTTGAAAGTTGATCCCTTTAACATCAGTAGCTGACAGCTATTAAAACAATTACTATTACAGTTATGTTAAAACAATTAATAATTAGACCTTGCAGGGAGGATTACATTAATTTTGGGTGTCTGCAGAACTGAGCTGTGAAACATATTTAACCTTAGATATTAAATCATCATTGAATGCTAATCATTGATTTTCATGTGAAATGATTGCCGCTACATAGTGATGAAGTAATAGCTTCCCAAGGCCTTCTTGAGTGCCATTGTGTACTGGGATGGAGGAGTAATGCAACTTTGGCAAGACACTGTGATCCCAATTTCATGTTGCTCTTGTGGGCTGTTAGGGACCAGCCTCTCGCCAATGTGAGTAGGAAACTGAAGTAATTGTGTGTGCCATTCATTCAGAAATAGGTTTTGGTACTCTGAAAGTAAGATGGAATTAGTCTAAATAATTAAATGCACAATTACATTTGCAGATGTGTGTACAGTTTAATTTAAATGAGATTGTGCATGCACAAACAACATGACACTTAAACCTAGCCTGAACATCAAATGCCTCAGCCAGCAGGAGCAAGCTGTTCTCTGCTGGTGGTAAGCTCAAACTCCCCTGTTTTCCTGTGCTTTGCTTTCCAGTAAAGACACATTTGTGGCTGTGCTCAGCAGAGTGCAGTACAAAGTGAACTATTGAGTGGTTCTGGTTGTCTTCACTTGCCATTGTGCTGTTTCTAAACTCCCTGATTTTTTTGATAAGCAGAGTCTGGTGAAGCTCAGACTTTGCTTGGGCTAAGTGAGCTGTTACTGCACGAGAGTAACAGCTCTTGCACTAACTGCTGAAACAAATGAAATTTGGGTCTGCAAATTGTTGTTTTTCAACAAAGCCCTGGCTGTAGAGGCAGTAGCATGGCTGATAGAGCTCAGGAGGTTGGAAAAAGTTTTAGTAGGCCTTCAAAAGCATTTTCAAGGAAGGAAGAGGCCAATGGTGCAGGCTGGAGGTTGTGAAGAGAGCAAGAACTTAGAAGGAGTGTATTAGGTATCTGAACCTGCCAAAGGAGAGGTGTCTGCTGTAACTTCACTTGCTTAAAAATTCCTAGGTCTAATACCTTAAAGGGTTTCCCTTGTGGATAAAAACATTATTTCTCCTTGCTGTACCCTGTATTTCTCTGTGGGTGAAGGAAAGTGAGCAATTTAAATAATAAAGATGTGCCTATGAGCTTTAGAGAAGAAAACAATAAACCATGATGTTTGAAGTCTAAACGTGAAAATGAAATATTTTAAGCATTGCAGAGGTGTCTTTGTGTGTTCATTTAGTAACTCAGTGGGTGGAAATCATTCAGTGTTTAAGTGCTAACATAGATTTTCATAGTAATATCCTGTTCTGCAAAGTCAAGAAAAATACTTTATTTTGGTCATTGTGTTCCGCTTTCTCAGTTCACTGGGTTTTTTTTTTCATTCTGATATAAGAAATAAGTTGAATTTTGAAACTTCTTTCCTAATGTAAGAATTAAAGAGGATGAAATCTGCTAATTCTGGAGTCTTGAAGTAGATAATTTTCTTCATCTCAATGATTTTGTTTGCCATAATCTGCATTTCAAAATTTATGTAAACATGTCTTTGCTGTGTGCATCCACATCTGAAGTGGTTTTAGCTAATAAGCATGCAGAAAAATTACTAAGCAAATTAGAAGCAGTGTAAGTTAAGTCTCTAACAAAAATCTAAAAATGGCAAAAGAATATAGACATATGTAAAACCCTACTAATTTTAGTTGTAGATGATGAATAATTCCTTACATGAAGATATACACAGTCTCTTCTATTTAGTTGTAATTTGATGTATCAGATGACCAGGAATTGGAGGCTTCAATCTCAAAGTGTTGTGAGGGTGGCTTTATTGAACTGTCTTTTTGTCAGTGGAAGGCTTCAGAATTCTTCTGAGAAGCGTTTTGGAATGAGGATTGTGATGCTGTGCCCAGAAAAGTGGGATGATGTTACACCCAGGAATTGCTGTGAGTGGAAGAGGGAGCTGTGTGTGAGCAGTGCCGGCTGAGCTTTCAGCCTTTCTGCCAAATGCAGGCATTGCTGAACAGGACATGTACAACTGAAAGGGACCCTGGCCAGGGGTGGAGGCTCTGTGTTCTGTGCTTTCCAGACTCCAAAACCACATGCTAATGTAGTGATGTGCATGTTATTGGATGGACCTAAAATAAATGTGAAAAGAATACTTTGGGTTGCAAAGTCAAGATTTCTGAGTTTGTATCCAGAAATGTGTTGGCAGTCCAAGCATGTTTTGGTGGAGCTGATTCTTCTTATTAATGGACATGTTAAATCATCGCTGCAGTTCCTATATTAAATTTCTGATTTATGCAATATTCTTTTTCTTATATCTGCTTTAACTTTTAAAGAAAAAAATAAAAGGCAAAAGCCCCAAATTAATGAGTTTAGACCTCGTGTCTAGAACTTCTGTCCTTGTCTCTGAGAAGGTTTGAAGGATTTCCATGCTTCTGAAAAACAATCTGGCCAAACAGCTAAAGAAATCTTTTCCCCACTTTAAATGGGAGCTCTCATTAATTTTGAGCTGAATTAATTTATAAGCATATTGGACTTTTCATATATGTTAGCCTACTTTTCTGATCTTGTGTATTAAAATCCTTCAATCACTTTTCTACTCTAGAACATTAGCATCCAGTTGCACAAACATGATTTCTCATTTGAGAAAACATGCTAATTTTAGATGGATTTGAACCATTACTTTGAAGGTAGAAACACATACAAATTTGGTCATTATTTCCTTGCTTGATTTATTTATTCCTCTTCTCTGTCCTTCTTCATAGGTTCCTTAAAACTGTGCTATGAATGGTGATTCTGGTGTGGGGGTGGTGACTTCACCACCTCCAACAACAGCCCCTCATAAAGAGAGGTATTTTGATCGAGTTGATGAAAATAATCCAGAATATTTGAGAGAGAGAAATATGGCACCTGACCTTCGCCAGGATTTTAACATGATGGAACAGAAGAAGAGAGTATCCATGATTCTTCAGAGCCCAGTAAGAAAAGAAATGGTTCATCTTTGAAGTGACAAGTTTAATATCTCTTTTGTTCACTATCAGTATGGGATTGGAGAATTGTGTGTTATCTTAGATCCATTTGTTGTCTTTTCCTATTGGCCTTTCCTGATTTTTTTCCTCATTCTATCTATCTGTTTGAATTTTTATGCTCTATTCACAAAGCATCTCTTCATTCTGGCTTTTAGAATCCTCTGTATAATCATCAACATTTTTTCATATTTTCCATTCAATCCTTGTAAAACATTTTTCACTGGTTTCATTTATTTGTTTCAATGTAACTCTCTTAAGAGTAGCTTATACAAGGCAGGTCTGTCCTGTACTCAGTTTTCCTTTGGAATTTGGACATATGAAATATTTTTATAATCTCTTTCTGAAAAGTTGCACAGTAGTGAAGTATGAATGAGTGACATTTAATATTGAAGATGTTCCCTTGGGCAGATAGTACACCAACAAACTTTCCCTCATGACATTTGTTCCTTTTGTAATAACTAGTGAGTGACTTTAGATACAAAACATTACATGACATAACTTCACTTGGAATAGGGATGTGGTGGTACATTCACAATTTTCCTATTAAGCCAACCCATTTGATTTATGAAAATATTAATAAATCACTTAATAAAAAAGTAATGACCTAATGACTGCAGTACTTCTCTTTCAGTGCAAATTCCAGCATTCTTGTCAAAAGCAGGAGCTATCAGCAATAATAAAAACTCTGGTTTTCTTCCTTCCCAGTTAAAATATATTTTAAAAAGCAAACAAAAAATCCCAGGAAAATGTAAACAACCCCTCATCTAAACAGGTTTTAAAAATGTAATGTTCATTGTTTTCTGTGTTCCTGGATGCCTTCTTGGCTCTCGGTTCCCTGTGAGCCACAGTGACAAATTCTCTTTTCTGGTTCTGCTCCTTTTCATTTCTCATTTTTGTGTTAAAGTCAATTGTACATTCTCCTCCTTCCAGAAATTCATACTAGAAGGCTCAAAGACTTAGAAAAAAGAATGCTGGAATTTCCATAAAAAACCCCCAGGTGACTCAGATCACTGGAGCTCCATAGAGAATGTTTTGGAGTTGCAGTATGCCCCCAGTAGTTCTGCCTTGAGGTGTTTGTCAGAAGAGGAGTAGGATGGTTCCATCCAAGTGCTAAACAGAAGCTATGTATGAAAGGCTGAAGTTCATTTAAACATGCATTACAACATGCAGTGTCTTCCTACCAGGCCTTCTGTGAGGAATTGGAATCCATGATCCAGGAACAGTTCAAGAAGGGGAAGAACCCCACAGGTTTATTGGCTCTGCAGCAGATTGCAGATTTCATGACAACGCACGTTCCAAATGTCTACCCTGCAGCACCTCAAGGTGGAATGGCTGCATTAAACATGAGTGAGTGCACCTTCAGTGATCAGAGCTGAATTCCTTTTCTTTTCTTGAAAGGCTTCACATGAAGACAATGTGAATATAATAGAATACTGTGAAGTTTAAATGCTATCCTGTTCTGCTCACACAAACACTTGAATTGAATTGATTAGTTTCTAAATGCCACAGTGGTATGCAATGTGATTATGTATATCGTTTATATCAAAAGTTATTTTAAGGATGGTATCTAAATTGAAAAACAAGCCTGATAAGTCAGTGCTATTAAAAATTTAAATATTTAAATAGTGCTAATTACTACATAGTTTGTCTTCTGGAAAATCAAACACTTATTAGTAGTCTGGTAACAGTAAAGGGCTTTAGAAACGAATTATTTTTGCCATTGAAATAGTGTTTGCAGCTTTCTCCTGTGAAGTGAAGCTTTAGACAAGAAACATCAACAAGCAAAACAAAGCAAGAAAAAAAACCAGAATGTGTGAATGCATGTAGACACAGGTTTTGTGTTAAGATAAAATAAATCCTTGCCTGTGCTCCAAAAGAAATCTTTAGTTCTGACTGTAGCATGGCCTGATTTTGCTTTTTCACAGTTACTTTTAAACACATTTCTAATTGCACTGTAACTAGAATTACAGTATTTGTATTTTTTACTATAACCTTCCTCTCTAGCTTGTACTTAATTTTTCTTAATAAATGAACCTGTGTGCATCTTTTTAGGTATGTAATTCTTCTTTTTGGGAATACATGTATCACAAAAAGTGGAATATTTGGGATTGCATTTTTCTTTTAACAATTAAGATGTATTTTACAAACAATCATTAGTTTGAGAGAGAAAAAAAAATTTTTTGCTAAGAAATGCACTGTCACGGTACCACTAATTTATTGTAGGGAAGGAAATAAATGCTGAGTCTACCAAAGCTGAATATTTTTGTAATATTTTGTCTACCAAAGCTGAAAATTTATGTAACATAAATAATTGCATTATAGGAATGAAAATTTGCTGTCCATTTATTAGGTTAACATGCTCATATTAAACAGTAAGAACAACTGATAAAATAGTGGTGCTTGTTGCTAGGTTTGAACTGATACTGAACTCAACTTGCCTTGTGCTTTTTGTACCCCTTCTCCTCAAGGTCTTGGCATGGTAACACCAGTAAATGATCTGAGAGGGTCTGATTCCATTGCTTATGAAAAAGGGGAGAAGTTGTTACGATGCAAATTGGCAGCTTTCTACAGATTAGCAGATCTCTTTGGCTGGTCTCAGCTTATTTACAATCATATAACAGTGAGTATTGAATCAACAGATAACTGAACCAATTGTTTTAACATACAAGAGAATTGCTTCCCTCCCCTATCTGTCATTTTCTCTTTGTGTGTGAGAAGAGCAAAGTGGTATTGAAAGCAGTATAATAGTGAAGAGATTTGTCATTGCATTTCAGCTTGGATGTCAGCTACCACAGTCTGAATAGAGTCTTGAGAGAGTGTGCATGAGAATTCTTAAGATGAAATAAAGATTGCTGAAAGACTCAGTCTTTTAGTGTCTCAAATGCTTTGACTAATTGTATTTATTATTCTACAAGGTCAATTCTTGGTTTTCTTGCCTTTTTTTTTGTTAAGTACTAAAATATCTTCTTAGTAATTCAGATGAATTTTATAATTCAGGTACCAGTCTTTCTGAAAAAGAAGCCATAGTATTTCTGAACATGAGTGAGCTTCTCTGCTTAATGCAGTGTGCCAACAATTTTCCTTGTGACTGAGTAATCATTGGCATCCATAAAAATAATGACAAGGAGGTCAAATCAAGGAGGTTTTATATGCCAGAAGAATGGTCAGCGTGAGTCTCATGAGTAAAGTCACAGCTGTGTGTGCAGCCCCGTCAATTGTTGTCCTAACAGAGCTGGATTGTTTTTTATTCTACATAGTAGAGGTTGTCCTTTATGTATTTTCAGTTCTTCTAGCTGCAGTTGGAATGAAATATGGTAATATTATTTTTACTGCTTTTTGAGAATTCAAGGCATATTATTTGTGAACAGATGAAGATGATAAATGATATGTGTAGGCATAGTATCAAGCCAGTATTGGTTAGATCGTTCAGTTCCTGTTGTAAGGGAACATATCCAACATAATGGTTCTTGTAAACAGCTCTGTGCCACCCCCAGATTTTTCATATGTGACAGGAGAAGTGGTTTTGTAAAAGGGACATTAATGCACTGAAAAGCAAACAGGTTTGGAGATGGCTTTCTAGTTCAGCCCTGGGAATGTTTGTACATTTAGATAAAAGATAAATGTATTGAAGAGCAAGCAGCGTGTCAAGGGAAGGGGTTGAGGCAAGGGTAGGTAATTGGGGTGGAATGCCTCAAGTTTGCTTTCTTTGGGGAGGAATACAAGGAAGACATCAGTAGAGGAGGTACCAGTTGAGGTGGAAGACAATCAAAACACTTGGAAAATGAGATTCTGAAAGTGTTTTAGTCACTTCTGAATGAAAGGTACTGGAAAGCTCTTGGCTTGTCAGCAGCAGTCCCAAGTCATAGTTGTCTTTTACAAGCTCCTCCAGTGAGAACAGCATTCTGAAGGATGACTGAAAGACATAGGTTATCTTCAGAAGCTGATGCAGAACAAGGTTGTTATGTTTATTAAGTAGTACTAAGACACCCCTTTGGAATGTGATGAATGCTACCACTTCCTGCAGTGCTGGTGTTTGACTCCAGGTTTTCACTTTTTTGTGAGTGGGTGCTGTAATTACTGGGTGATTGCATTCAAGTTAAAAGCTTGTGCCACTGCCCTTGTGAAGTAAGAGAAAAGGTACACAGCCTTCTGTGGGGTTCATAAGCCTGTGTGTTAGGGGAGAATGGGATATCCTCTCATACCCTCACAATTTCCATCTGGCCATATCAGGGAGTTGGGTGGAGTTATCGTTGCTTTTTTTGGATCCTTATCAATCACTGACAGCTACTGTATGTGGAATTGCTCAGACTGGTGCAGTCCTGATGCAGAAGCAGAATTACAGAGCATCAAGAGCTTTCATGCCAAGTATAATAATGTTGAGTATGCTTGGATACCTCCAGGGTTTTCATGTCATGTGCAATAATGTAGAGTAAACTTGGTTGTCTCCAGGGTCAGGCAGAATTTGAGATTACAGGTTTACAGAAGGTAGACATCATTCACCAGGTATTGGTTTGCTTTGGGGGCATGAGCTGTTAATTAGATCTAATCCCAAAGCAAAGTAGTTTGCTGCTTGTTTGTCTTTAATTTGAGCTTTCTTATTAGCTTTTGGGATATTTTGAATAATACTTGTTCTTTGTCTTGCATAAATGAGTAAGAGATTTTTCTTGATCATTTGCACTTCTGTAGTGGAGGACTACTTTGGTGATTCATAAAAGTACAGATTAACTTCAACTGACTGCTTCAGTTTAAGATTCTTATGCTGTAGCAAGTTCCCAGCTGGTTGTAAAGGAAACCAGATCTGTGCTAGAAGTTTTTGCATGACTGCACAACTACTTATTAGAATTTTTTCCCTGCAGTAGAACTACAGCAAAGTATATGTGTATTTAATGTTGCAAGTAGTAGAAGCCATGAGGCAGAAACAGCATAAAGTAGCTACATCTCAGGAAATTCCAAACTTATAAATATCTTTGAATTAAAAAAACCCAAACAACAACCAAACAAAAAATCCAACCCCAAAACACAAACTACCCAAATGCTGGGTAGACTCATAGCAAAGTAGGGAGTTGTCTCATGTGTCCAGTAAAACTTAAGAAGCCTATTAGTTCACCATCAAAAGACACTTTAATTACCTAGATGTCCTGTACTTTTCATTGCACAGACTTTAAAGAGATACATCACAAGATGTGAATGCTATGAAGTTAAAATTATTTTTGTATTATAAACCCCTGATTGTGTGAATGAGATGAGAGAGAAAAAACATAAGTGAAGGATACTTGGTAGAAAACTTGCAAGTGTGCAAGCAAGCAGCTGTACTGCTCACAGATGTCTCACAGGAACCAGCATCAGTGACAAAACCCTTCTCAGCATCAAGACCTTTTAGATGTTTAGATGTGTTAGTGGGCCACTTCTTGTGTTTTCTCACAGCCTTTTACTTTATACCTTATGTCCTGGGGTAGAAATAGTTGGAGTGTAAACTCATTCAACTGAAAAAATGAACTTTTTTTCCCATTTCTCTCAGTATTGTTCATTTTATCCATAGTGGGCAAGCTGTCATTATAACAGAATGTAAGGGTTTACTAAATTCCACCAATCTGAAGGATGCTGGCATGTTACTGCCAGCTGGTTTTGTTCAACATTAGTTAATTAGCAGTGCAGTGCATTGATTATCTGTTGTAGCATACATGAAAGTCATAATGTCTGTTACAGGCATTCTTGCCCATTCCATAATCAGGATGTAAAAGTACCTTTAATGGCTTGGGGTCTTCTTGTATGCCTTAATAAAATCTTAGTAACTCTTACTCTTGTTTTATCCTTAGGCCAGAGTAAACTCTGAGCAAGAGCATTTCCTTATTGTACCTTTTGGACTCCTCTATAGTGAAGTCACTGCATCTAGTCTGGTAAGCAATTGTTAATTTTCATAGATGTAAAAAAAAAAAAAAAAAAAAATATATATATATATGAATATATATGTCACTTCAAATTCTGTCCTAGAGAATATTTTACTCTTGTGTAATATATGTAGAACAGTGTTATTGAACATGGCTGGTTTTGGTACTGCTGAGCTATCTGAGATTTGTTTGCCCATGTTCACCACCAGGTGTCCTCCAGTTGATCTACCTGTAAAGAGTGAATCACCTCATGCCCTTTAAAGCTGCTGGCTGTTGAGTCCAGTTTGTTGAGGGAAACTTTAGGCATTTCAGATAGAAATGATAACTGGTTTTGGAGTCTCAGTGGTAGATGCTGAATTAAATCAGGTTTTTTGAGTCTTGATTATGAAAGTAATTCTTTTCATTCCCAGGTTAAAATCAATATTCAGGGAGATGTGGTTGATCGTGGAAGCACTAACCTGGGAGTAAACCAAGCTGGCTTTACGTTGCACTCAGCAATTTATGCAGCTCGGCCTGATGTGAAATGCATTGTCCACATCCACACACCCGCAGGAGCCGCGGTAAGCTCGCTTCCAGCTTTGTCCTTGTCCTGTTCCCCCACCCCTTCAAAGGGAAAATACATGGCTCCCTCAGTCATAGATCTGCTTCCTGTTTGGAGGGCAGAGAGCCTTTTAGTCTGTCGTCAAGTATGGTTCTCTTTAATCAGAGCCCATCCTTACTGGGTTGTTACCTGAATGGTCAGACAGTAAATGGACTTCTGTCACTGAAAATATGTATGTCACATATGTGTGTCCTTTCCCACAAAAGACCAGATCTTTTGACAGGGAGTCATAAAATCTTTAGTATATTTTGTTGGTTTTGTAAAGCACAGTTTGTCAAGGTTTTCTGAAATATTTGAAACTTTCCCAGTATTTCTGTTTGGAGCAAGTGATTACAAGTCAGTTCTGCCTCTTTGGAATGTTTTGAGAGAGTGACTTTCAGTGTTCATGTTCTGATGATTTTTTAAATTATTGATTAACCAGATTAATACAAGCATTTTAAGGATAAACAATCAAATTCCTAATATTGTGAATTACAGAGTAACCTTTTAAAAAACATTTTTAAAGTTTATCTGCAGTGCTGCAGAATTATCTGTATCACCAAAGTTGTCCTTTTGGCATGCAGGCAGGAGGGGGAAGTAACTGAGTGGAGTGGAAGGAATGAAGGATGCAGTTCATTTTGGGGTTTGGTGGTTTCTTAGGGTTTTTTCCTGAGTCTTTTTATATTGGTGTTGCTATTGTATAAAAACAGCCATATTGAGACAAACCCAAGATCAATGTGACTTTTGTATCTAGTCCAAAAGTTATCAAAAATAGAGGCTTTAAGGATGGAGTATAAGACCACTGTATCTACCGGTAGAGATAAATGCAATTAATACATAAAAATATATTCTTATTTTAATTCTCATCACTATACTTTTTTCACTTTTTCTGTTGCTAGAAATTAAATCAGTTGTCTTAATATTTCTCAGGTTTCTGCAATGAAATGTGGTCTCTTGCCAATTTCACCTGAAGCACTTTCTCTAGGGGAAGTAGCTTATCATGACTACCATGGTATTTTAGTGGATGATGAAGAAAAGGTGGTTATTCAGAAAAATTTGGGGCCTAAAAGCAAGGTCAGTATTTACACCTAGAATTAAAGAAAAAAAGGGGGGGCAGTATATTTGTGTGACAGGTATGTTCTTTAATCAATAGCAAATATTCTTTAATCAAGAGCAAGAAAATACTTGCCATACTGCTGTTAACTTTCTTTCAATGTTTCTCTAGGTCCTTATTCTCAGAAACCATGGCTTAGTATCAGTTGGAGAGACTGTTGAGGAGGCTTTCTACTATATCCATAACCTAGTGCTTGCCTGTGAGATACAAGTAAGAACTTTGATATGTTATGCAGTAATACAGCTTGCTGTATTGACCTCAGCTCACGGATCTAAACTAACACAACAATGTGTGATGTCACTATATTGTGGGGGGACATCCAAAACTTTGGTTTCACTGACAATATTCCAGTACTCTATTAAAGCCATCAATTTGCTGCCCATTAAAACAGATACTTTCAAAGACTTAAGACAACTTTTATACAAGCATATTCATTTATTTAGTTGTAAAATGAAGCAGATTTCTTCTGGGTTTATGCCAAGTTTTTAGAGGGTTTTTTGGTCACTTTCACCCCATTCCCCACAAGAAACTTGAAGATGACTCTACTGTATTTCAGGTCCGTACCCTGGCCAGTGCAGGCGGCCCTGACAACTTAGTGCTTCTTGATCCTGGCAAGTACAAAGCCAAGTCTCGCTCCCCTGAGTCTCCAGCAGGTGAGGGTACTGTGTCCCACCCCAAATGGCAGATTGGTGAGCAGGAGTTCGAAGCTCTAATGCGAATGCTGGATAATCTGGTAAGGCAGGCCTTTTGGTCTCATTTTTGTATGATAATGTGTAAAAGGCATTTTTTAAAGCTGCATGTACTTGGGAGAGTTTATACAGCCTGCAGCCTGTTCTTTTCCCAGGACTTGGGGACAACATGAAAAGCATCTGTTCTTTGTACAGATTGTACAGATAGCAGATTTACCTCTTATTCATAATCTGTTTGTTATTGGTGAGATCAGAGGTGATCTTGTGGGATTTGACACTTCCAAATCAGAGTACTGTGGTGCTTGCACTCAATCTGTATCTTCCCCTCTTTCCATCCTCTTCCAAGATGTGTAAAACTATTAATGTCTTATTAGGTGTGAGATCCAGCATAATTTGACTAATATTCTACTAGAAGTAGAAGAGTTTAAAAGTACTTAGAAGAGTTTAAAAGACAGGCTTTAAATAAGTAAAAGCCTTCAGATAAAATAGTTTCAGTAAGAATCCATCTGTAATGAATGACCAGACACCAGCATTTACTATCCAGCTTCAATAGGAAAGATGTGGCTAAGCACAGCAGACTTGTTGTATCTGACTGGTACCTTTGGTAGATCCAGTTGGATTTCAGTTTCTCTAGGAAATACCAGTTTTATGTTTCTTACTGCACATAGAAAGCAGCATCATAAAAGAAATGGCATTGTACTCAGTAGGAATGTAGGAATAGAAAGGAGCTTTCAGTCATACAATACAGACCCTTAGTATTATGATTAGCCACATATTGTATTGGGTAGTTAATGGTATTAGGTGGCATATAATTACTCAAGATTTGTTTTGATCATTAAAAGTTGGAGCAGAACCCAAGTAAGACCTAAGGAGTGCTTAATGCATGAAAACTATAGAAAGCTAAGTCTGCATAGTTGGGGCTGATGTTTCTTTACAGCTGGCTTGATTTGGGAACTAAGCTATTCACAGTTTTCCTTTGAGCCATTTTGAAAATATTTTGCTAGTGGAAACTTCTTAAAGAAACTGTTAAATGTCCTTCTCATATGTTAAATGCTGAGCATAACATGAAAGAAAGCATGGGCAGACATGACTAGTGTGAATAGGGGAGGTTAAAGGTGGAACAAAATACAGTTCAGAGGAAGTGGGAGAGTGAAACAACATAAGGTTAGGGAGAGGAATGAATAATGACATTAAAGTAGCATTCTTGAAGTGTTCGCTTGTATACTGTATGTTGATTTCTAGATGTAAAAACACAGTGGAGATCTTTTTATCTACCCTATCATAGGGTATGATAAAAAGATCATGTTTATGTCCTTTATTTAGAATTGTGAGAACCAGTCAATACCATTGATTACAGTTTTTAGAAAAGTGTAAATGAGTAGCTGGAATGTAGTACAAAGCAAAGTCATGGTTCTGCATTTGGACTTAAATCCAACTCCAGAGACTTGAACAATTACTTGAAAATTCTATGCAAAACAGCAGGAAGCACTAATATACTTTTTTTTCCCTTCCTAAGAAAAGGTATAAAAAGGATTTTTTAAAATGTGTTATCATATTAAAATACAGGTGGTAAATTTTTTGCTCGACTATGAGAAGAGGCTGACGCATAGCACTGCTCTTGATGACCTTCTCAGTCACCTCAATGACTTTTTGCAGGACTACTGGAAATATTTCATAAACGCTTAATACAATATTTTTGATGTTTGATCTACCAGAAATGGTGGCTGTCTTAAATTAGTGGTTCAGAAGTTACTTAGATTGGAAAGGATGCTAATGTAGCCTCATTTCCGTGCATTATCCCCTTTGACATGGCTGTGCCCACCATAACAGGTGAGCAGCCATGTGAAGAAGAGGTGGTGTTGTGGATTGGTTTTCACAGTTAAGGGTATCAGTGAAATTTCAGTTGTCTATTGAAAAACTTGGAGATATAGAAGACTAATTCTGCTGCTCTCCTTCTCCAGGGTTACAGAACCGGCTACCCGTATCGATGCCCTGCTCTGAGAGAGAAATCTAAAAAGTACAGCGATGTTGAGATTCCAGCTAGTGTCACAGGGTACTCCTTTACTAGTGATGGTGAATCAGGCATTTCCTCCCCCCTCAGACACAGTTTTCAGAAACAGCAGCGAGAGAAGACAAGGTGGCTGAACTCTGGCCGAGGGGATGATGCTTCTGAAGAAGGGCAGAATGGCAGCAGTCCCAAGTCGAAGACTAAGGTGTGGACGAACATTACACACGATCACGTGAAACCCTTGCTGCAGTCTCTCTCGTCCGGTGTCTGCGTGCCAAGCTGTATTACCAACTGCTTGGTCTGTGCCTACCTTACTGTTCATAGTTAGATGATGTAGAGCAACTTGGGGTGGCTGGCACTTAGAGGCTTTGGGAAGAAAAAGATAACTTTCCTAATTATTTTCTTCTTTCTTATATTAAAAAACATTAAATGTGTTTTACTAACCACTCTAATTTGTATTTGATTAGGTGTGACCTGTAAAAATGATCTTGCTTATTAATACTTAAAACTGCTTAAGACTTTGGAGCTTTTAATTTTTTTCTGTCTTTTCAAGCTGTTGACCAAACAGATTGAATTATAGCTTTGATTAAATGGGTTCTGCATTTCAATGGTTTAATTAAGGACAGCTATGTTAGGGAGCTACTAATTCTCTCTGCATGAAAGCTTTTCAGTTCAAAATCAAACTAACAATTCAATCTTTTGTACAAACATATAAGAAAAAAATTAAGTTTCTACCTTCTGTACCATATACCAACTTAATCTGCAAGGTATTTGCAATCTTTTCTATGAGAGGGTAGAATTGATTTCAAGCTATTTCAATCTTTTTTCCCACTTAAGCAGTTTTTCTTGTCTAGTTTCTCAGCTCCTTTTCCTGTCCTGTTTACTACATTTTTGTCTACCCCAAAGCCTCTGAGTGTGTTCCCAACCAGCTGCCTTCTGCATGTAGTGTTGCATGTAAGTAGATGGCCATAAATGGAAAGTCTTTCCTAAAGTATCAGCTGGGTGCGGCATGACTAAAGTGCAGCTCAGGCCATCAGCAGGCACTAATCGATAGATTCTGCAACCGGTGCTTTTCTTTTGTTTATCAATGCTGCTTACAGTTAAATTTTGCACTGAAAGATATGTTAATTGAAAAGCAGAAGTATCAACTGCTTTCAGAGGGACATCGTTAGCTGTTGGTGTGTAACTGTGGGTTTGATATTTTCTGGGGCATATACAGAGTGACTGATCTGAGGGCAGGGATTTGCACGAATACAGCCTTTTGTAATGGTTGACCTCAAGCTCAGCCACAGGAGCTCAGTAGTACTTTGGTAGTGGTACTGTGTATAGTAGTAGTATGGTTACAGGTGAGTCTTAAAAATATAAAACTAGTAGTCTTGAAGAACCCACCACATTATTTTTTCCAGAACACCTTAATTTTTATTTATCCCTACAAAAGTCTGCTACACTCAGGGTTCTCTATATTTTGGATACTTTTATAAAATGATTCCTCAGGCAGTATGTATGCTGAAATACATATTGTTAACATGTAGAAAGTCCTGAAAAAACAGAGGAGCTCTCTCTGTGGTATTTTTGTGGTGTTCTTTTTGGTTTAAAAATTAATAAATACATTTGTTGTTTGTACTATCAACTAAGCTAAATTATCATTTAACACTGATTATAGATTTACCTTGATGAGATACAGTTTTGTTATATTGATCTGTAGTGATGCAGATTTACCTTGATCAAATAGTTTTACCATAGCTTAAAGCTATGTATATGTTTGGACCAGTTTGTGCTTTTCACCCTCAGCTCACAAAGTAGATAGTATTTCATATTTGAAATTATCAATGAAAGACTGAAGCAAAATTCTTCATCACAAAGTAGACTGGTTTAATTATATACTGAAGCAATAGATAATTTCATACAGTATAAAAGGTTCGTGTATTTAAATTTTTTAATGCTTGCTATTAACTTAAAGAAAAAGTGGTTTGTTATATTGAGGTTGTTTACATATATATATATGTTTTGACTAAAAACTATCTTTAATAAAAAGCTGGAGTAGTTTTTATCTGAGAAGATAATCATCAGTGAGTATTTCACAGCTCCATGTTCATTCCATTTTTTACTTTACAGTTGCAAAGCATTTTAAAATTCTGTTGCTTTCTGAAGTCTGACAGTTTCTGGCTATATTATTGTTTCTTGAAGTTACTCAGGAAAAAATGCATAGCATTTGCTCAATAAACAGGTTTGCTTTACTGTTCGGTGCATTTTCTATGCAATAATGATTGGAATTTAGGACATTGTACAAAGTAAATATATCAAGATAAGCAGTTAGTTGTGCATCAAATTAAACAGGACTCCGTACTAAATGCACAGATCAAATAAAGCAACCATCTATGAAGAACCCATGAAGCGCTTAAAGCTTGTGTTTGGGATATTTTTGTAACCTTCTGAGCTATGAGTTATAAAATATTTGACATCACCAAACTGTTCCTTTAGGTTGCTGTGCTGGTACAGCTCTTTGTTTGTGCAGAAACTAATTCTGGTAACATCATTTTGCTGAAGTAGCTTATTTTAATGCAAAACTTTGGTGATGCCCACTCCTGCTTCACAGTACAGAATCATTCACTAAACCTGGATAGTGACATCACATTGCTTTTCATACTTCTGTCATCTTATGCTTTAAGTTTGCTTTGATGTTTGTTGGGTACCAGAGGATTGAATCAATGATCTCTCTGTCTCTCTTGTGTTATTTTGTAAAAACAACAAGTGCAGAAAGTGAAAATGGCAGTAACAGGGTCTTAAAGCTCATGCCTTAGATCTTGCTGTACTTCTGTTTGGGTAAGGAATAGTGTCCTTTTTAAACAAGTATCAACTCATTGAGAAATTGCTTATTAAAAATGGCCTTAAAAATAAGTGACTATATTGGCATTTTCCTACTCCTGTCTTAATATATCTATTCATAAATTGAGAAGTAGGTGGTTTTTAGAAACACAGAACACTGCAGCTGTCAGTGTGGTCAAGTGCACAGAAAACCAGCTTAAAAACCCCTCAGTCTTCATAATCCCTGAACTGCACATAGGAATGGCATTGTTTTGGTGAAAGTTATTTGCAAGTGAACTGGTTCTCTAGTTGTTGTTGTTACTAACCTGACTTGATAGAATGGTTCTGATCTCTGGAAATGTATCTGAAGGTACAGTTTATATTACTGAAGAAGAAAGCAACTTAGTCGTAGGAATGAATAGAAGAATGCAATCATTGGTTCAGTTCTCTGCTCTGTATGATGCATGATCAACTGTGATGTGACTTTGCTGCTCTGAGTGTCTGTAGCCATTACAACAGTTCTGACTCTGCAACTGTTCTTGATGTTACAGTGGACTAAAGAGGATGGACATAGAACTGCCACCTCTACTGTCCCTAATCTGTTTGTTCCATTGAACACCAATCCAAAGGAGGTCCAAGAAATGAGGAACAAGGTTTGTAATAGCAGTAAAATAACTTTTTTTGGTCATTACTACAATTAAGTTGTGTACTTGTAATAAACTAACTTACTTTGCTATAATGGCATTTTGTGGGCTCAGTAACACAGCTCTGGTGTTGACCTTTTTCTTTATAACTAAATAATGAAACAATTCCTAAGTGTCCTGAACTCCTCTTGGAAAAAGTTGGTATTTTTGTTCACCATATGAAGACTTTTTTCTGTGATTAATTTTTCTTAGACTAGTTGCTGGGTACTTCTGAAACAGCCAGTCCTGAGTTGATAGTAGTAATTCTGTACCCTGAGATCATAGTTTTACATTAGTGACCTGTTTTCCTGTTTTGGAAATACCAGTTGAACTTTTGTGGCCTAGACAAAGTAGTCTATAGAGCTCTTTCCATATTTCAATGTACTGTATTATAATACACTGTGATTGTTACAGACTTTATTTTTTTGTCCTTGGAACTGCAAGTTAATATTTTTGAAATGAGCTTGTAGTTAATTTTCCTGGTTTTGAGTTTCAGATCTTCTTGTCCAATCTACCAAGAGGAAAGCACTGAATTGATTGGGGTTTTTTCACTTTTTTTCTTTTACAGTATAAAATATGCCCTGGTATCTTGTTAATATTTAACTTGTTCTGGATTGTTTTGATACCTCTAACTGATGGCCACATGGTACATGAGAGTTAGTATTCTTCAAAGAAGGGCTGTGTGCAGGGATGCTAGCAGAATCTAAAATAATTTGTATATGGCTGACAGAACTTATGCTTGGCACTGTAAAATAATAACCACATGAAATGAGAATTACAGTGAAATTTCCAAGCAGTTTTTTTGTGTTTCAAACACAAATATTGCTTTATTAAAAACTTGAATGAAGTGACTAAGTCTTCAAATGTTATACTTTCTCAATGATGAGAAGGGTAGTAAATTAGAAACAAGTGAAAAAGATGGGGGAGCCTTGTGCTTTCTGAGATACCAAGTATTAATAATGCTTCTTGTTTGTGTATTTGAATGCATATATTTTTCATAAAGTCAATGTCATTCTTAGTTATAAAGTAGAGGTCTTTTAAGATGCATGCTTTTCTTAATTTATCTTGGAACAAGAACCAGAATATTTCAGAAATAAGTTTTGAGTCAGTTGTTATGAATTCTTTACCACTGAAGGATATCTAATTTAAACAGTTACTACCTAGGTTTAGAGATCTGATTTCTGTCCCTATCTTCTGTATTGAAATAACTGGGAGGTATTTAGGATGCAGCAAAGGGGTGTTCTTGAGAACTCCAGAGTGTCAGTTTATCCACAGAGAAATTATTTATATGTCCTTTTGAGGATATTATCCTGACTAGATGCAAAAATGGAAAGTTGTGCAGTGTTTTACAGTAAGTTCCATAAGATGATATTGTGGTGCCATATCAGTAACTAATGGCAACTGACTTGTCAGGTAGAATAGACAGACAAGTACAGAGGTAATATTTCTATTTCTCCTCACTTTTCCAAACTAGAGTTGTCTGTTAACCTGTTTTGCTATCACCTAGTACTAAAAAGCAAAGGACAACACCTTCTGTGGTACTTAAAGACTAAATTCTGAGAAATGTGAGGAAACAGGCAGGAACCTGAACATTTATGTTCAAGTGGTGTTTATAAGCTCAGCTTCATTTGACAGCCCTGTGGCCACAGCAGTTAGCACTGGTGGTTGCCTATTGGCAGGTTCACTCACCCTTTTTTCAAACACAAAAATGTGATCAACTTTTCTCTATTGATGTGATTGTTGTTCATTCTGCTGTTTTCCTTTACAGATCCGAGAGCAAAATTTGCAGGATATTAAAACAGCAGGCCCTCAGTCACAGGTTCTTTCTGGGGTAGTTGTGGACAGAAGCCTTGTACAGGTGAGAGTGTTCAATTCCTAAAACTATTAGCTTAATCTGTAATATCCCCTGCTTTCACCTAATATATCACTATGAAATTGTTCTTTAATTGGCAGAAAGTAACTGTTTATAAGGTAAGTCTTAGAGGTAACACCATTGTCTTTGCAAGAGTGCTCAGGGTCAGAAATCTAGAGGCTTCAGCCATGTAGCCCAAGCATGTCTGTGGAGGATGCTTCTTGGTTTTTTTGCTGAATGTAATGCATGAAATTCAGAAGCCATATTTATATGGGTTACATTCTTGTTCAAAACTAGTTGGGCTTTGTGACAGCTTTTTGTTTGTTTGATTTCTGAGTTGATGTATCTTGAAGGATTAATACCGGGCACACCAGGCTCACTGTGGGGCAGTAGTGCTTTGTGTTAAATAAGGGATTTCATGCTTCATAATATTTTATTTGAAGAGCAGTTTGGGAAAAAAGCTATTACATCAATGACACTTAAAAGCAGTATATCTGGATATATAAAAAACTATAAATCATAGCTCCAAGTAAAGTAAGAATGAGAGCTGTACAGTTATACTGTATAGCTGAATAAAGCTTTTTATATCCAAGTGCTTTCAACTGCCCCAGATAAGTATTTTCTGATAATACTTTTTAAAGATTGGCAAGTCTTATCATGACTACAGCATTATTCTTGTTGGGTGTCATACTGTGTGCATGTCAATTCATTGTCATATGCAATTTCATCTACAGTTACTGTTTCTCTGCATGTTTTTAGCAAGCACCACAATGCTTTGGTTGATGTTGTACAGCCTGGGCTCGGTTTGCTCTGTTTACTCAATTTACTGTTGCAGGATGCTCCCCTCTCAGACTGTACGGAATCTATTGAAGGGCTCGATCTCACAGAGCAGGCCTTTAGTCCCGCTAAATCTCTGTCTGTTAGAAAGGTACTGCCCTGTCCTACTGCTCTAAATCCTGTTGTTCACCCTTCATTTAACCTCTCCTTACCCTGACCTTTTTCCTCTGTAAGAAATGATTTGGCTAGAAAACTTTAAAAAATGAAAATAGATGGATCTTCAAATTATGTATATGCGATGATGCAAACAGTTACTTTACTCTGTTAAAACTGTCTTAAGGGTCTTGATCTTTGTCTGTAGCTGCTGAGGAAACACCTTTGATGTTAAGGTGCTGATCAGGTCCTGCATATAGAGGATTTCTTTATGCATGCTGTTAGTGTTGAATTATTCTAATTTGAGATCAATTTAGAGTTAGCTGATTACATCAGTGTAATTCTGAGGAGACTCTCTGTGTTATGTGACGAACACTGTCAACTCTTGATCCCAGAGCACTGGATGCCTGGCTTCCTTCATACTTCCTGCAGTTAGCTACAAGAGTTGCTAAGTAATTCTCCACATGTGCAAAATCAATTGGCTTTCACACTTGTTGTCATGTTTGTCTTTGCATAATATCCATTAAATATAGAGTAAATTCAAGAGGTGTGGCCATGTTGGGGTGGGCAGTCCTTGGCTGACTGAATGAAGTGGCTGCACAGTGCAAATAATGTTTCTTACAGCACATCTAGTGTAGAAGCACAGTGTGTAAATAAGCATCAGTGCCTCCTCTGCTCCAGTGTTTCACCTAAAAGATTCTTAAATCTTGGTTTTAGGTTGTGCCTAAACACCTAATTTCAGAATAGCTTCTGCATGAAAAAAAATATAGAATACTTCGAATTACATCATTGTTGGAAACTTGTGGTTTTATAACTCTTTCTAAAGTGTAATGAGCCGGTTTGTGTTATAGATATTTGGATCTTACTGAGAATATGATGGTCATGTTTTTCACATTGCAGTTTTTGTCCATATTCTGAAAGGAAAAATAATAGAACACCTTTTCTGGGTTTAAGACAAAAAGTAAAATAAAGCCAAATTCTTTCAGGCAGTGCATGGCTTTTATTTTCTACTTAATCATACCTTCAAAGCGAAAAATTACTTTTATGATAATTGTCACAACAGAGGTCTTTTTTTAATGCTGATATATTTCAAGTAGTGTAGTCAAACAATGACACAACTTTTCTATAAAAGTAGTCAGATAGTTTACATGCATTTTCACAGATGGCAGGGAACCAGCAAATAGTCTGTTAGTTATGTGATTTTGTCTAGTAGTATCCTGTTAGGGTTTAGATGTCCAAATTGTTTCATTTTTTTGTGGTGTCATGAAAGTACTTTCTGCCTGAAATAGTGTGTAAAATTAGATCACAATGTAAATTATAGGAGTAGTTATGAAATAGAAGTGGCCTATTTCATAATCTTTATTTTAACGTGGTGGATTTTGATCCGAATGCTTAATAATTTCCTGTTTGGGGGGAAAAAAAAGAACAACCCAAGAAACAGAACCAAAACAAACAAGCAAAAAAACCCCAAACTAAACAACCTTCTTCTAAAAAATGTCACCCAAACCAGAAAATCCAATGAACCCAAAAATAACAGCAAAAAAAGACAACCGCCAGAGAAATTTCCTTGAAAGATTCTTCCCTAAAACAGTTGTGTTTTGTGGAACAGAGGAAGTGTAAGCAATCTTATGATGCCCACGCAAACCTCACCTGAAAATTTCAATGAAACTGAAGAATCCTGTACATCAAGGAGTTAGGGACTTTTAGGTACCAAACAATTAGAAATTCTCAGTTGACAAATTCTTTGACGCTCAATGACAGTTCATGTAAAAAGTTTCATGTAATTGCAGTGACACAATGTATTATATTTTCAGTTAACACTGAGATTTATACCAAATACCAATGCACACTATTTTGGATGCAGAAAGGCCTCCTTTTGTACAGTATGCATGTAGTGCTTTGAGCTCCTGTGCCCATGGCTGCAGCAGTGAATACTCCATCTTGCCTTGTTGCTTGCTTTATCCATGTTCTGAGAAATCCTGGCTGTGTTGCAACACAACCTCTTTGTGCATCCTGTAATTTTATTCCTGGTCAGACTTGGTTAACCAAGCTTCTGCTGCAGTCTTTGCTGATTGACAGGGAATGTTGGTTATTCTTACCACCAACCATTCTGCAATCTCATAAGAAAATAAATTCACATGAATTTTCAGTAATTGGGGAGTCGCCCATTTTGGGTCTCTTCCTTTAGATGGAAATTCTGTGGCTTTGCTCTTAATGCAGACCCTGTCAGTGCTGTCCCAGAGGTGGCACTGGGTTTCAGTGGTGACCTCTACATGAACTGTACCTCAGGAATCTTGGTGTTTTGGATAAGGGCACTGCATTAATGTCAGATTGTGTTAGGAGCAATTGTTAACTTAGACCATTATGATGAATTTCCTGTCTGATTGAAAGAAGAACTGGCATATATAAAGTGCCAGTTTTGGTCATATTTATCCCTGAGAACAAGGTGAAGTGCTTGCCTGTTAAATAATGGTCAGTTTTGAATTTTTTTCTAAAAGCCAGGTTTGGTCTAGAAGTTGCAAAATTGCTTGATTATCTAAATTTTCATGTAGGAAGTACGAGATCCATGTTTAATATGAAGGCATATTGCCTATCATTAGCTATAAATGGCTCTCCCTTTGTGTCTGTGGGAGTGTATGCCCTTACAGAGGGAAATGCATTCTCTTCATTAATAGAATCCATCCTGTGTTTCTGACAGTGGAGAAAATGCTGCTGATATTTGAGTGCATACACATGTGATCAAGTTTCAAACAGTCATCTAAATACTTCTGGAATCATCATCAAAGTAATACTAGGATCAACCTAGTCTATGGGAATTTATTCCCTCTCTACAGGCTCTTTAATACTGGAAGCAATTCCTCACCAATTTTCTTGCTCACTTTTTCTGAACATTCTTAGGATTCTCTGAATGGCATGGTCAGGTTGATAGCTCTGCAAAGTCTTGTCTATTTTAGTGTCACATTTAAAAATTGGAAATATGTTCTGTACTGTCTTTTTAGTCCTTTATACTTGTTTTCTTTCTGTCCCACATTTCATTTTGTGTTGTATATTTTTATTTCAATTCTTAGGAGGCTGTTCTGTGGCCTATTCTGTGAAATAAAACATATCTGCTTGTTGGTTTAGAAGTAATGATGGTTTAGAGTAATCATATTGGTATAGAGTAACCATATTGCAGAACTTATTAACATGCTACCATAATTTATTTCCCACATAAACTCAATACCTCTACCAGTATCATTTTCATTGGTGGCCTTTGAACAGCTTCCATATTATTGATACTGAATAAAACTGGATAAAAAAAAGTTTTTTAAAATAAAAGTTAAAATAAAAATCTTTCTTTCTGATCTCTTGTATAATTTTTCTGCTTTTATGATCCAGCGTTGTTGCCTCTGATCTTTTCAGTGCTGCTTCTCTTGGGTCAAAGCTACTCAGCAAGTGCAAATACTGTTTGCATTGATTGTGGGTGTTTTTTGTGAGGGTTTAATTTTGGTTTCTTTTTTTTTTTCAGGCTAATAAATGTGATAAGCTTGATTTGCTGCTTTCATTCCCGGTATTTAACAAAGATAAAGTGTAGGAGACACTAAGTAGGAGAACATGTCATGCCAGTGCACCAGGCATCTGCAAACTGCCTGTCTTGCTGTTTGTCACCATTAAATCAACAGGAATTCAGTAACGTTCTGTTTCATTAGAAATTGTTCTACCCAGTGATTCTGGATTTAATTTGCAACTTTCAAAGAGATTCTTAGAAATTCCAGGGATGCTAATGGGTACTGTATCTTGTTTCTCTCTTGTTCCCAGAAATTTCTAGAAGCTCTGCCTGAGATCGTGGCTTTACAAGGCCCTGCTCCGTATGCTGAGTTTCAGTAAAAACTGTGGACTTAGTTTGAAATGTGGGCAAAGACAGAAAGGGAAATATAAAATTTCCATGAGCATCAGTTTTCTGCCATCATTAAAAGCTGAGACCTGTAGTTTTAGTTTTGAATTTCCTATAAAACAATTAGGATTTGTACAAAGGCTGATGTTTCCCTGACCCTTTTATGCATTATCTTCTGAGACAAGCTGTTGCTGTCAAATCAATGCTTCATGGATATAGTTGAGAAAACTATACTGGCATTCTGCATATAGAATGAATTTTCCTCTTATTTTATGAAGAAATGGAAGTGATCTGTAATGTTTTAGAGCTGTTTCTCTCCTGCAGTTCCTTTCAGGAACTTTCCTTTCTTGCAGTGGAAATTTGTTGTTAGGCTGTTTGTTCTCTGGTGTTTGCTTCCTGAAGAGCAGCACAGATTCTAACAACCATCTTACCTCCCTGGGTTGCTCTAGACCAGATTTCTGGAGATCTCTCATTAGGCTTTCAGAACTGCTCTCTTGTCCTCCTTCCATCCAGATAGCCTTGTCTGTCTCGTCTTTGGTGCTGACAGCTTGTCCAAAGCAGCTCTTGCCATCCAGAACACATTCTGTCTATTTGCATCCTCAGTTTTACAGTGGCCATGCTGTGCTTGTCCATGAAGTGTGGACATGGGGTGGAATGTTTGTCTCTCTTTAGGCACTGCATATTTTTGAACTGTGCTTTCTAATGCTTTCTTCTAAATATTGGTATAGGCAACACTGAATGTGGAGATGACTTGGGTCAATCAGTGGCCCATACCTCTTGGGTAATGGAGTTCAAATTTCTCTTTTTTTTCATAAAGAAGACAGTTTGGGTGTCACCATGACATGGGGCACAGGTCACACATCAGTTGTTAACAAATTAGCGTCAGAGTTCTGTATGTCCAGTGGAAAAAACCAAATGCTTAGACAAGTTGTTTGAGAGATAGAGCAGCTATCTCCAGGCAAGCATTTTCTGTACCTGAGAAAATGAAAATCCAGTGGCTGTAGCCTTTACCAAAGGATTAGAGAATAAAAATGAAAAACTTTAACATTAGAGAATCTCTGATGCAGCTGCTTTTGTCCACCAGAACTTACTGTACTTAGACTTGCTTGTTATATTTTTATTTGTATAACTTTTTGTCTGGCTTATATGACAAATGTTATAGATGTAAATATGCTAACTTGTATCTGATTACAGTTAACCTTAATTACTTTAAAATGGCTCATAATAAACTGTTAATCTGGTGTATACAGAACATATACAAGATGGCTTTTTACTATAACATCTGTTAGGTGTAACGTAGTAGCTGCAAGAAATAGCTTTTCTGTTGTTAAAAAAATACAAAGCAAAACAAAAACCCAAAGCAAAATAATTAAAAACCAAAACAAAACAGAAACAAAAATACCCATGAGCTGAGTTCTTGACCCTTTACAAGTATTCTGTGCCCAGACTGCCATGCAGGTGGGACTGGTATCATGTTTCTTTTGTGGTGAGAAAAAGAAACTTGATCAACTTTTGTGACTTCAGATATAATTCAGCTAGACTGTTTGGCTGCTATTTGATTTACTGCTTAATGGTGGATATTCCCTGGTGGAGACCTGTTTTCTCCTTTATATTAACCTCCTGTGAATCACATTAAAAAAAAATCTGCAATAGATTTTTTTTTTAATCTGAAAGAGGAAAAAGTAGCATTTTCCAGGTTATGTTTTTGTTTTGTTTTTGGTTGCTTTGTAGCCTCTATACCTCTAAAGGTTCTGCAAGTTACTGCTTGATTGCAGATATATCTTAATTTTCTTTTGCCAGGGAGAACTGGTGACTGCATCAAAGGCAATAATTGAGAAAGAATATCAACCCAAAGTCATAGTGAGCACAACAGGACCAAATCCCTTCAATAAACTCACTGATCGAGAACTGGAAGAATATCGCAAAGAAGTAGAAAGAAAGCAGAAGGGACCAGAAGGTTGGTTCTCTGTGTGTGTTTTTTCTGCAATAGACTGTAATACCAGCAAGTTTCTTAGTAATTGGAAGGTGGGTTACCTGCAAAGGCCATGGATAAATTACCCAGCTTTTGCATGTTTCAGTTTCCCCAGTGTGAATTAGAAATTTGAAAAGTATTTTAGAGATAAAATGTGTGATCTAAGTGTTTTAATGTGTTCTGTAAAATGCATAGATCTCACTCAAAAATTGTCCTTGTAGACAAACTGGGCAGTAGGGCCAGTTACTCCTGCTGGTAGGAAGTTGAAAGCTTCCATCAAAAAGGTGTTTTGGTACTGGTTTTGTTCTGCTTTGTTTCCCTTGCCCTAGAGCCTAGGCTAAGGTCGGGGAATGATGGTACATTGTAGCAGCAACACTGCAGGTTTTTAAGTCCTTGAAATCTATGGATTTGAGAAATACATTGAATGGAGAAGATACAGAATAACATTGATTGTTGCTTGGAAATGTGACATCTTGTGGGGACTTCTACCAAAATGGACTTTTTCAATTATTCTAGAATTATGACAGATTTGTGCTATAAAAAGAGGCCGTTGCTGCCTCTGAAGTGGTTCTCCTGCTTTACTTTTGAATAATTTTAAGGGGTGATACTTAGAATACTTACCTGTTTTGAGGTTTTGAATATGAGTGATGCAAGAGTCCAAAGTGCTGTTTCTTTCGCAGTGTGTGTTCCCTGCAGTTGCTTTTTGAGACCACAATGTAGGAACCCTTGTGTTTGGTTTATGAAGTACTGAGTGGGATGGGGTGGGGGGGGATGCTGTGCTGTCATGCCTGTTTAACTGCATACCTTTGTTCTCTCAGTAACAATGCCACATCCTTCTTAGATAAGGTATCAAAATATGGAGAGACTGTGTTACTGAGACAGACACCAGCTGGGGAACAGAGTGCAGTGCTTAGAAATCAGACCATCAGTGAGCCAAACACGTCAGATAAAAAGTCTCTGGATTTGAAAGGCAGATCAAACACCTTTCAAGGAGCAGATACGAAGACTTTACAGGATCGTGACGTATCATCACTGTCTAAGTCTTTAGATAATGTTCAGTTTGCTGCTGCATGGGTTTCTTGTCAGACCATGCAGCAAAGCATCCCACATCTAAATGGAGAAGAGCCAGATGGGCAGAAGTCCTCCCATAAGGAATTTCATACTGCAGTGATCAAAGCATTAAGGTCCGATCCTGACCTTTTGGCTGAGGCCTCAGGTATTACTAACATGGTACAGCTGTGCTTGCAATCCAAGGAACCACCTCTTTATCTACAACATGTGGAGATTCTGTCAGTTGACTCTCATCTTTGGGACTGATTGCACTTCAATTGTGTAGGTGAACTGGATGGAACAACGCTTTAGTGTTGTTCCTAATATAGTGTACTCTATTAATGTTTTCCTTTGGATCTAGGGCTATTTAAAGCTGGAAGCAAGGGGAATTCTCCTTACTAATAACAAATAACTCAAACCACTGTGAAATCTGTTTGGAATCATATAATTACTGCATGTTTTTCTAATTACTGTGCAGTCTTCTTTTCTTTCGGGATGCAATTTTGTTTACTCCAAATTTCAGCAATACAAAGCAAGCAAAAGAGAGTTATCTTGTGTAGGCCTGGTAGCATATCCCCTCCTCCATATTTTTTTATATATTCCTTGTGGTTTTTCTTCACAAGTTTTCTTTATAACAGCAGCATAAACCAATTCCTAAATGATTTCATTAATCATGCCTGCTTAAAGAAAAACGAAAACCCTCCCAAAAGAACTACAGAGCACAACAGCAACTTAAACAGTTTTGTTAATATCAAACTGTCGCTTAATTTTCTTTTGCTTGTTTTGGTATTATTTAATATCCTGGCAGAATTTTGATTCAGAAAAATGTATTGATATCTTTTGTGCATGGAGCAAAAGGACACTTGTTTTCTTACATGCAGAGAGGTTTTCTTTGCCTTTTTAATTTCCCTTTGCCTACCCCTGCAGAGCCTTCAGAAGATGGCAGGCCACAGAAAGAGAAGAGCCCCCCTGACCCCAGTTCAGCTCGCACTCCTCCCAGCACGCCAATTAAAATAGAGGAAGGTACGTTCTGCTCCCTGGGGGCTGGGGGAGCCAGGAACTGCATCCATGACTGATGCATGGAGTACATGAACTAGAGCTAATACCAGTCAGTGACTTCTTGTATTTCATTGTTGTACTACCTACAAGGTACTCCACTGAACTGTGAGTCTAACAGGTTTGTTTACAATAATAAAGAAGTGTGCATTAATATAAAGACAAATTTCCATCTCTTCAGAATTGTCATCTCTTGGTGTTTCTCAACTGATTTACCTTTTTGTACATTTTCTGCGAGGTAATTGCTCTTATTAAATGAAATAGTGTCTGATGGTGAACCAGACACATATCTAGATACTTTGGTAAATCTTCTTCACTGATTGCACATTTCTTAAACATTATTGTACTTGGATTACACCTCAGTAAATATTTTTCTTACTCAATTTGAATGTAAATTTGCTTATTTGCTCACCTTATCTCATAGTTTTAACTAAAGTGAGAGCAGGGCTGCTGAAGTTGCTAATTCCCTAAAAAAGGGATAAAATTATAATCTTGATCGGGTGTAATCCAATTATTGTCTTGTTTCCCTTACCTTGTACATTGGATATATCACGTGTCTGTTAGTCTGCCATTCACTACTTCATCTCATTCTGTTTTCTACAAGAATGGTTGCAACCATTCTTCTAACGTAACACAATGGCTGTGATGAATGCATAGATTCTCTACTTGTGCTTTTTTCTTCTTGTGGCTGCGTTACAAACAGGAGATGGATATGCTAAAGAATACCTGTTACCATAGTAAGTATCATTCCATACTCTGACCTGCTTTTGTGCTTTGCTTCACTCTTGCATCTTTGTTTACTAAGATTTTTTTTTTTTTTTTTGGTTTTGCTTTTTTTAAAAAAGCAGGCTTTTTCAGTTGAGATGTTGAGTTCTTTAGTTCTCAATTCCATGTAATTCCAGGCAGTTGCAGTTCTCATGTTAAAGCACACTCCCCCTTTGAGACAGACTGTGAAAGTCACCTTCTGTGTTTCCATATCTGTGTGTCCGATTCCTCAGTTTAAAAAGGAATAGTCTGAAGCTGCCTGGCAGATATAGCTGAAACAGCCCTGGGAGTTTCTGCCCCAATAGTTTGCTGCTGCCCACACAGCTTGGGCCAGGTAACAAAATGGAAGAGTTCCTAATCTATTCCAGAGCAAAATCCACTGATATGCATTTAAATTTACCCAGCAGACTTCTGCATGGAAATGGATATGGGACTACTCCTATGTTTTATGTTAACTGTAGGGAATTCAAATTCCAGCCAAGGAATAACAGCAAGTATTTGGTGGCAGCAACTTCTACAGCTGTTTTGGCTAGCTCTGCAGGACTCCTTCGGATTATACTTTAAAGGAATAAGGATGTTTGTATGTCCTGTTATATCCAAAAGTCAGTGTGTTTGTCATAGGTGTGAAAGTCAAACTATATTGTAGACACCTGTGATGTTACTGATCAAGTTCTAAAACCTGGAAGTTCTTTTAAACAGGGAATTGTGTTTGACAAACTCTTCTAGTTGTAAAAGTTTTCCAGGACAAACATACAAAGCTTATTTTAGAGAATAACTGGAAGTTTGTATCGTGGTGACTTTGGTTGGGAGAGGTTCTATTGAATGGCTATGTTGTCAGTATACAACCTCTTCTCAACTTTCATTCATCATATTCTTTCTATTTAAGTATAGCTGAAATCAGTTAAGTGTTTTTTAACTCAGTGATAGCCTAGTTTGTATGTTTGTCCACATTGTTGTGTTGAAAAAAAAAAAAAAAAAAAAAGCCAAAACCCCATAAACATTTATTTTCATAAATAATGTGAATTGTAAACACACACCAGTATTGATGTTATGCTTTAAACTCTTAAGCCACAGTATGTATATATATATAAAAAATAAAATGAGAGCATACATGTAAATGTGATTATCTTAAAAAAAAGTTTAAAATGTTGAGGTGCTGCCGAGTTCTTAAACTGTAAATAGGTTTTCCAGCAAAAAATATATTTTTAAACATTTCTAGTTATGTTACTGAAATCCATCCAGTAGAGTAGCAGGGCTTTTACATGTTGTGTGCTGGATTAATTGAATGTGGAATTTGTAAATCTTCTGAATTCTAGTAAAATATTGCCCTTGGCAAACTAGATAAACAGATGTTTGCTTGATTCCAGCATCACATTAATCTGTTTATTAAGGATGATGGGATCTTGACTAACTGGGAAGGATGGCAGTCCTGACTTAATGAGTTACAAATCCATTTATATTTATTCAATGCTCAAGCCAGCTGGCAAATGCTGTTTGAATGCCTGTAGCTTCCTATTCTTTAATTTGAAGAATCTCTAAACCCTTTTATAAGATTTCACAACTACCTTTTAAACTTAATTTAAAAATATAGAATAAACCTGACAGTCCAATATGGTGTCCATTCTAAAAATTGGGCCAACTAATGAATAGAATATAATATTTTTACTTGGAAGGGACTTACAGTGACCATCTAGTCCAATTGCCTGACCCAATTCATGACCAAAAGTTAAAGCTAATTGTCCCAATGCCTCTTGAACACTGACAGGCCTGGGGCCTTGGGCAGCTCTCAGTAAGAAGGAAGCCTATTTCAATGTCTGACCACCCTCTCGGTGAAGAAATGCTTCCCAAAATCCAGTCTGAACTCCTCTGGGGCAGCTTTGAGCCATTCCCACACATCCTGCCACTGGATCCCAGGGAGGAGAACTCAGCAATGTGCTCAGTTAATTCCTGAAAAGTCAAATCCAAAAGCAGGGTAGTGGTAGTGAAGAACTGTGACTGGTGTTTCTTATTAATGTGTGTCTGCCATACACAGACAGGCCAAACTACAGCTTCAGGAGGCAACTTGTACTGTACATAACTGCTTTCTCTTTTTGCTCTGATTTAAATCCTGCCTGCATTATAACTTTTAAATGCTAACTTGTGCATTCTGAGTGAATACTAGTGTGTGGTGCTTATTTAACCTATTAGAAGTTCATGGTGCTCTAGGCAAAACATGTTTATTTCCTAGCAGGTATTCACAGAACAGAGCCCTCTAAAATATATCAGAGAATTATTAATCCCATCTGGCAGAAGTAAAAAGAGCACTGTCATTTTTATAGGAAAAATGTGAAAGTATCAAGTATTTTCTGTAATTTCTTGTGAAAGCCTTCAGTCTTTTCAAATTAAAACAAACAAGACCTCGAAAGGAGGAAAAAATAGTTGCCTTTCATTTGTGCCTCACAATGAGCACGGCCTGGATTTTGCTCTAAATTCCTCCTTATGTAACCTCAGTGGGGATGGATGTGGCCCAGCTCCCAGGACCCTGCTGGCTGCAGGCACGGACAGCAGTGCAGGGAACCCCACAGAGTGCTCCTTGTTCAGCCCATGCCCTGAGAGCAGCCCTAAACTGAGCATCCTAAAGCAGCACAGCCAGGAGTGGGGACTGTTCCAGTTGAGGGAGGAGTGGTTCAGTTCCCCTTTGGACACACAGCCACCACTGGACTCTTGATGTTCCCTTTTACAGGGTGAGTTTGGCTCTTGACATCACATACAATAAACAAAACAAGCTGTATTGCATAACCTGCTGAGCTCATTTACTTTGATAAACTACATGGATCTTACTTATAGGAATCCATAATATGTACTCATATCTTGCAAAAAAAAAGTGAAGCCTTTGTGATAGGAAGTTACATTTTGAAACAATGTCTGTTAGATCTCATGGAAGAATGTTATGAAAATCTCTTCATTGGGATTGTAAATTGGCAAACCAACAATTTAGAAATTAATGGATTTGCATATATAGGATCACTGCAAATCAGCAATTAGTTTTATCTCTCCAAAAGAAATAAGAATTAAAGTATTGAATTGCAAAACACTCTACTGAATGCCAGTGAAAACTGTAGGTTTAATTCCTGTTTTATTGTACAAAAGCATTGTGTTGCCTGCAAATATCACGAGTAAAACGGGGCGAGGTCTGAACAGTTACTTTCTTGCTGATGCAATTCAGCTTTATCTGTTCTGTGTGAAGAAGCTTAAAAACAAACAGACCTTTGGAATATCTTATTTCTTCTGTGCCCAAAGCTGGAGAACAGCCCTATTACAAAGGCTCTCATGCAAAGTAAATATATTAGTTTCTTGTAGAGCGCGCTCACCATCCACTTGCCTCGCCTGCCCTGCTCCAGGGACACTTTTGTAAACTGACTGTTGCTGTCTGTCCGTCCACCAGAGACACGGCAGGACCAGACCTACAGAGATGACAGTGATGCTGCAACCTTCAAGCAAACCCTCCCAGATCTCACCCCCGATGAGCCTTCGGAAGCACTCGGCTTCCCTCCCTTAGGGAAGGAGGAAGGGAGATGTGATCATGACGTGCCCAAAAGCCAGACGGAACCACCTGCAGTGGAAAATAAAGAACCCCAGTCCCAACCCACTGAAGAGCCAGCAACACCAACGGCTGAGGAGGGGACAGCAGCTGATGCAGGTAGTGATGAATCTCCAGGGAAGTCCCCATCGAAAAAGAAAAAGAAGTTCCGCACTCCTTCCTTCCTGAAGAAGAGCAAAAAGAAGAGTGACTCCTAAAGGCCAACCCACTGCAGAAACACTGTCATATTTTAAAATCCATTAACCACTAGAATGTACCAGATCGTACTGAGTGTTTTGTCTTACTATGTAAATGAATGCCACAATTAATCCAACCAGCCCCTCAAGTTATGGCTTGATTGTTTAGGGTTATAACCAGAAACTCATGTCCAAAAAGGTGCTAATCCTGTGTGTTCAGCAGCTGCCACAGATCTGAGCCCTAGTTTGTAATCAAATGTAAATGACTTCCATGTGGAAGGCATTGATTCACTATTTTTAATTTAAAGCCTGCACTGCTTTGCAAAAGAATATAAAAAACTCACAATTAAAAATAAAACACCCATTGCTTACCACAAGAAGTGTTCTTTCCAATATTCTGTTCCAAGTCACAGGTAAATTTCTTAAATTTTGATTTTTAGAGAGGATACTTTTGCAGTGGTGTTCTCAAGGGGGGTGAATTCTTGAACTGACATGTAAACTTCTGCAAGCTTGTGAATACAGGTTGTGGTTTGGCCAAGCTTTGAGGCTCTCCATTGCTTCCTCTCTTTCTCCCTTCTCACTGTTGTTACAAAATGAAAGTGTTTTTCACTTTGTTTTATTTTATAACTGGCTGGTGAAATCAGTCTTTGTCTAGGACTGAAATGTCCGTGGTGTGTTCCGCTCATGTTGTGTGTTCAAAGAGCCTGATCTTGGCCTGTTTTTTTTTCTTTCTAGTGAATTACAGTTTAAGGGAAATCTGTCTTTGCTCTTTCCTCAGTGAGTCATGTGGTGATTTGGCTGTTAGAAAAGGTTAAAAAGTGACTGAAGTGAAAGCTGGTGGTGTGGAGCATGGGCAGGTGTGTTTTGGGCCTTAGCACAGTTTTTTCATTCTTTTAAAAATCCCTTTGTTGCACATGCAGTCTTGCTGTGCATGAACCCCACGTGCAGCCTTTTGTGTTTGTTCCTTCCCACTGACAAAAATGTAAATGCATTACACTGAGTATTTCACCTTGTTTTATAGTAATTATATTTTCACTTACAAAAGCTGGCATTTCTTTAAATCTTTTTGTTGTTGTTGCCAGCGGTCAAGTGCAGAAATCCTGTGTAACCTTAAGGTGTATTTTCACCGTTTGCTATAAATGTTTGTTCAATGTGCAGCATGGCAAATCACTCTCGCCACTGAGTTCACTATTTCCCACTTATTGCCATGCTTGTGTCTCTCACTAATTACAAAAGTAGTTTAAGATCAGGCAGGTCAAGCTTGTGGAATTCTCTGGAAAGCGGGCGCCGTTCCCCGGCCCAGGGCCGGCGGGGCAGTGACCATTCTGGTTTCCAGAATTTGCATTTTGGGTTCAACAGCAGCAAACCCCAACACCCCGCGGGGGTGAGGGCAACACACTGACTCACAGTAAGTGTCTGTAACACAACAGAACATGGATGTAACCTTTTAGGACAATATTAAATGTTGCAATTGGTAACCTAGCAGAGAACTAATGCCTTACATTGATGCAGCAGAAAGCGCGGAGGGCCGGCTGCGTGGAGCGGCTCTGGGCGGGCAGAGCAGGGTCCGTGCCGGCGGGGAGGTGCCGATCCTCGGGCTGGTTTTGAGCGGCCAAGGGGAACAGCTGGAAGTGGAATTGAGCTGTCAGTGTTCAGGTGAGAACTGAGGGGTCGAGGTGGCCGCTGGGGCCGTGGGAAAGGTGACAGGGCCGGTGTGGGCCAGAGCAGGCGGGCGCTGGGCAGGAGCCCCTGGACAGCAGCACACAGGCAGGACTGCATGGCACGAATGGCTTTCAGCTTCTGCTCTAACATTGTATGTCCTTGTACACTAGGAAGCAAACAACACTTATTTTGCTAAATTGTGTTTTATTGCAGGGTCGTAACTAAATGACTAATTGCTGTATGTTTCAGTTCTTTACTGAAGTCCCTCCATTTATCTTGACCACATATGCAATGACTCTTAATTTCTAATTTTGTAGTCTGTTCTTTTAGTTCTTTGTATTACAATATGAAATGTAGTCATGTATGGTATGGTTACACACTTTGGGGCAGAATAAAGTCCTGTATTTTTCTTTCTTTCTTGTATCATTAAGTTCTACTCACAAATAAAACTCTTGAAAAAAAAAAATCATGCTCTGCTTTCAAAACTTGTACACTTTTATTCTGTAGCCTCATTTGCTTAGATTTCTTTTAATGATTAAGGTGTTGACTAGTGATGGCATTCCTTCCCAGAAAATATTCCAATTGGCTGTGGCAGGGCTCCCTTCCCAGAGATTCCCAGCTCAGCAGTGGGCAGAGCCTGGTGCTGGCTCCTTCCCCCACCCATGAGCTGGGTCAGCACGGCACTGCCATCCATGGCTGGCTCCCTCAAGGAGGCCTTTGGCACCTTGGGTAAAATCCTGGCCCCTTTGTGCCTCAGCCAGACAGGGATGTTCAGTTCAGAGGGGGTAACAACTGTAATGAACTGACCACAGGAGTGTTCAATGCAACACTTTATTGTAATGCAAAAAGAACAGGGCTTGGTCATCAAAAACATCCCACAGTATTAGAAATATAAAACATGTCTCCAAATTCAATTGTATATTAAAAACAGTCCATGTACCAAAGTCCCAGTGGGGTACCAGGCAGCCTGTAGTGTGCTTCTGCTTTTGTTTGACCATCACGTTTGCAGGTGTGGATGCAGCATTTGCAGAGCTCTGGTACCACTTGTACAAAACCCCAGCAGAATGGTCCTGAGGGGTTGTTCTGTGCCAGCCCAGCCCCTGCAACAGCACCTGGGGAGTGGGGAGGGCTCCAGGCCTGCTGCTGTGCTGGCTCTGCTGCTCTTAATGCCTTTCTCAGCTCTTGGTCAGGGTGTGTGTGTCTGGTTTTGTTTGTTTGGTGTTTCTCTGTTTGCAAAGCTAACCCAGCTGGCTGGGAGGCCACCTTAAACATAACTGCTGTGTGTTGTTGCTGCAAATGGTCATCGTGTATCTCCTTCCAGAAGATCAAAATCTTCCTGTTTGCTCAGCAGAGCCAGGTGCCAAGAGTCAGGTCTTACAGAAGTCCTTGGAAGCTGGTGATGGTTTTGTGGTTCCTTCCTACTCCTCCTTTGTCTGCTGTTTTATAGACCTGAGCAGAGCCAAGGGGACAAGGAAAAAAGCACCACAGACAGTGAAGCAAATCTCTGCCCCAGCCAGCCAGTAAACTGCAAAGAAAAGGGAATTCATCTTGTTAGTGTGCTTGTCCTTGCAGATGTGTGAATGCCCTCAAAGCTTTGTGCTCACACAGCGCCTGCCCAGCTGAACAGAACTACTGAGCCCTGGGTGAGCCAGAGGGTGCCAGGAGCTCAGCACAAGGCTGCACTCAGCAAACAGGTTCTGGCTTGCTTGCTGTTATCATCAGCCCAAGTTCAAGCTCTGAGGCTGCTTCCCTTCCTCCGTCCCCTTACCCTGAAATGCCCAGGGGCTCTGACCCCATGCAGGGGGTTCTTGTGCCCCTTCTGCCCCAGCTGGGCTGGCAGGTGCCAAGAAGAGGAAGGAGCCCGAGGCCACGCTCACCTGCAGCTGCCAGGATGGGTCCCAGGGCTCTGGCCAGGGCGCCCAGGCTCCTCAGGATGCCCATGACTCGTCCCTTCTGGCCGGCAGTGCCTGTGCAAGCAGAGAGCGACACTGTGGGTCTGGGCACAGCTGCAGCTCTGGGAGCTTTGGCTTTTGGGGCATTTCCCATCTGCATCTTCCCCTCCCATCATTTCTCACCCAGTCCCCAGCCTGCCCTTGCCCTCCACCAAGGCCTCACAACTGCAGAAACACCAGGGCCTGGCTTGGCTGGAACAATTTGCAGTGTACGTTCCCAAAACCCCCCAGCCTATCCAAAACAAAAGCTTCACATTGTACACGAGATTTTCTGAGAAGGCCCAAGTGTACAATAAACACAGAACTGTGGCTGCAAGTTAAATAAGAGCAACATAAACATGACCTTAATGAGCAAACCCTTCTTTTCCACCTCAGCAAGCCCTGCAGTCCTGGCACACAGCTGACCCAAAGCCGTGTTATCCACAGATGGCACCACAGCTACATCTGCTTTACAAGGTAACAGAGCAGCCCTGCCAGAAGGCTTCAGAAGGTTCCTCAGAAGATCTTTTCTAAGGAATCAGCAAGAAATTATTTCACTGCTGGCAGGGATGGCTGGTGTCCTTGTCAGAGAGCCCAGACTGTTCCCTCCTCAGTGCTGTTTGTGTCCTCTGCCCACTTCTTCATCACCACCAGCAATGAGGTTGCTGCAGTTTCCCCATCACACTGGACTGAGCTGTGTTACACAGCACAAAATTGCAGTGTGATATTGATGGTCACCGAGCAGATCAGTGCTGTTAGTGCTGGAATTATCAGTTATGAGCCATGGGCTGGTTCCCTGTGCTCCTCTGCAGAGGGATCCACAACTGTTCCTGTTGATGCTTAACTCAAGGTCAGTTCTGTGCAATTTGAGCCAAGTCAATACAAAGGTCAGCAGGAAAGACACTCACCATAGCCTGACACCACTGCTGACAAACACGGGATAACAATGGCTGCAGCTGGAAAAATCCACAGAAGAGACTGTCAGCGAACAGCAGAGCTCAGAACAGACAAGAACAGTGACAAACATGTGGCCCAAACTCGTTACTGCTGCAGGGAAATATGCTGAGCTCTGGGCACTCTGCCCCCACTGAGTCACCAGGTTTAATCCAGGTCAGAGATGGGAACACCCCCTCCGAGGCAACCTGCAGGAAGAGCCCAGAGCTGGGAGTGCTCCAAGCAGATGTTTCACATTAGCATCCCTCATTCTGTGAGCCCTGGGACAGGGATGGACAGGGCAGGTCAGCCAGCTGGCAGCTTCCCAAATCACTGTGCTCTTATCAGGTGGAGCAGGGAACTGCTCTGTTCCAAACAATGAGGTGGCTGTACCGAGTGACACTGTCCCTGTGCAGGCAGGGCAGTGGACTCAGGGAGGAGAGGCAGCTACAGCTTCTCTTGGGAAAGTCACATCCAAGAGGAAAAGATTACAAAATTTTTTGGACACAAAAGCCAAGAGTTGTTCAGCAATCACTGCCCTCTTACTGAAACAGGGGCCTTTTCTGCCAAGAAAGAAGTGCCTCAAACATATAAAGCAGGGGAAGGGAAGGGGAAGAGCAGGAATGGTCAAGGCTGATTTCACTGCAGGTGCCTCAATGTAAATACCCCTGGGGGGTTTCTCTTCTCCTTTTCCTGCCTCTCCTGGCGGAAGAGAGGAGAGGAGGAAAAGAAGGAGAAGGAGAAGGAGAAGGAGAAGGAGAAGGAGAAGGAGAAGGAGAAGGAGAAGGAGAAGGAGAAGGAGAAGGAGAAGGAGAAGGAGAAGGAGAAGGAGAAGGAGAAGGAGAAGGAGAAGGAGAAGAGAATCCCCCCCCCTCCAAGGGGCATTTCTAGCTGGCTTAACTGGGAAGAGATGGAGTCTGCACAGGGAAGACTCAAATATGGTTAAATGTAATGAACTCTCACTCCTCACCTATCAGACACACAGCTGGCCCCAGACAAATAATAGGCTCAATAGGCACATTTTGTGGTTTAGAGTTTACTCCTAAATCAAGCTGCACCATGCAAAAGAGAAGTCCACTTTGGTAGTAGTGCTTAACAATAGTTAGCAGCATTGGTAATACCTGAAATCTCTTTTTAGACATCCAGTAGATGGATTTAACTTCATTCATGACTGTTTCCCTGAACAAGAGCTTTGGCAGAGCAGAATGTATACAAACACTAAAAACATCTCTCTGAACACCCTCAGAGTGTGCAGGTCTCCAGCCTCAGCAATAATGCAGCACCACTCGGGTACTAAGGTTCCCTGCCTTGCTTTTTTACCTGAGCTGAGCTATTTAGTGCAACTTTGCTTCTAGGTCTGCTAAGAGGGGGTAAAAACAGCTCCACAGTGGGACAGGGCAACGGGAGCACTGGGGATGCTTCCAAATACCACCATGCCAACTTCCTGTGATACAAACAGCATCAGAAAATACCCCAGACACCATTTTGTCCATATTTCACAAACCCAAGAGTCAACCTTCTTTTGTAGTTTGAAATCAGAAGTGCATCTTTAACAGTGTGAATAAATACATGAAGGAAAATCCTTTGTGCTTAGCTTGCAGTGCCGTTTGAACAGCTCACCGAAGGAGTACAGCAGCAGTCCAGCGCTCAGCACGGTCACATTTGCAGCCCATCCAATTAACAAGAACGCGGGAATCAGCAGCACAATCGCCTGCAAGAGGAATGAGTCACAGGTTACACTGAGCCCGCTGGTGAGAGCCCAGCCCGAGGTGTCCCGCCAGTTCCCTTCCAGGGATGGGACGGCACACGAGTCTCACGCAGAAGGCTCTTTCTTCCCAAGCAGACACTTCAAAGGCACCTGGATGGCCACACACCAGCACAATGAACTTTTCTGCTCCCTCTCACTGTCACATGATTGCACACCACATGCAAGTTCTCTCTGTACACATCTGCCCTTTTGGGGGATTTTTCCTCTTGTTCTGTGTTAACCTGGCTTTAACTCTGCCTCTCCTGAGCTGGCATAAGAGAAGAAAAAGCTTGTGTGCAGCAGGACTACAGCTCCTTTTTCACAGCGTTATTGGCTGATTTTACCTTTAGCTTTCAGGTTTCTGTAGCCAAGAGGAAAAAAAGGGGAAGAGGGTGCATCTAAGATTCAAACCCCCAAAATAAAAAGCATTCTTCATCTCCTCCAAGAGCTGGACTTCCATTTCCCTGTGATGTCTCCCTTGCCTACAGAGCTCCTGCAGAAAAGACAGATCAGATGTGCTTTGTGTGTGATAAAGGAGGGTATTCACTGCCACTGAGGGCCTCATTTTGAAGATTCAGTGATAAATGAGCTGCTGTAAGCACTGTGCTAAGACAGGCCACTTTTGCCATATGGTGCAGATTCACTACGTGCCAGAATGGCTTCAGCAAAAGGGGGAATTCCCACAAAAGCCACGGGCATCCCTGGAGAAGAGTGCCCCAGGGCTGGGGGTGTTCCTGAGGAGCCACCAGCCCAGCAAATGAGTGTCTGAGGTGACTGCAGTCCTGGGGCAGGCCTGAGGAAGGAGTGTAAAAATGAGAGGTGCAAAGGGCAGTGCAGTGCCAGCAAACCCAGCAGGCTGACAGGGGGAGGCTGATGTGGAGGATGAAGCAGCACAGCTGATGTTCATCCACAGGGAAACGTGACACCAGCAGCCTGACATCAATTTTTGCCTGCCAGGGACCAGGGTGGAGATTGTTCCACCAGCAGAAATCACTTTAAGAAAAGCTGAGTCAATTCAGGAATGCAGTGGTTTGGAAATCTACCCTGCCACCACTGATATCACACAGGCCTCAAAATAATGTAAAATACATTAATCAAGGCTCTAGCAGTCCAAGCAAACCTATTGCCAAGGAGCCAAGGCAGTGCTTTGTTTGGTTCCACACACAAATGTAAAGGACACATCTGCTGTCCCAGAGCTGTCTGAACTGCAGGGAGCTGCTCCCTGCCATCCCAGCACAGCAGCTGCAGTGGCTCTGTGGGGAAAGAGCCAAGCAAAACAAAGGAATGTACCCTTCTGTCAGTGAAACCTCAGCCTGAACACTGATACATGCTTTTGTTACGTGTAATACTGATGAACACAAACCAAAGATTGGAAAAAGAATCTATTTCTCCTGCCCAGCAGTGAAATATACTCTAGGGAAAGCCTGTCAAGCACAAAGATAGCCAGATTGAAAATAATTTCCCAGAAAGAAAGCAGAGATCAGCCCTGAAGCAGCTTTAGTAGTTTCTGCACTGCAAGAGAAATCACTAAAATAGAGCATACTCTTCACAGTATTCTACCTAACCTGCACAGATGGACAATCTGTTCTCATTCCTTACTGCAATTAAATATGAAGAATGCAAAGTTTCAATAGTACTGTTGCTCATATCATAAGAAAGAGCTCTAATGTTACAAAGTTTATTTACACAGATAAGTGCCCAACAACCAGCTCTGAGAAGTCATTTAGCTGGACAGATGAGACAGCAATTTCTTTTGATTGGACAAATACAGTTACAACCTCCAACTACCCTTCACTGCACTTCAGACTGAAAATTAACATATCAGATTTGTGGGGAGGAAAGAAAAAGAAATATTGATTTTTTTTTTTACCCTTTTTACAGCTCTGATTTCATTTCCTGGCTTGATTCGGCGAGCATAGCCTCCCTGGATCACAGCCATTGTTATTCCAATAAAGAAAAACATCTTGCCCTGCTGCATGCTGGAAGGGAGGCAAAAGCACAGAGTCAGGCACGGAGCATTCCACCCTGGATTCACCAGTCCCGGGAAAGCCCCTGAGCAAGGGACACAGAAACCACAAAAGGCCCTCGGGGCTCTCTCAGCGCTGCAGGGCTCTCACGGCGCTGCCAGCAGCTGCCTCGGCAAGCAGAGAGCAGCCAGGGGGAGCTCCGAGCTTTGTCTGTAAGGTGGGACAATGCTGGCAGGAGCTGCAGCCACCTCTGGGCTGCCGCGGGGTAGCTCAGGGTTTCTGGGCTGCCCACAAAGACTCAGCACACCAGTGGGTGTGAATTATGCTGTGAGCAGCTGTGCCATGTGCATGGAGATGCTGGTTTCCAAGGTGCAGCTCATGGAGGGTTTGATGGAGGCCAGTGTGGTGATCTGCTGTCACACTGGGAAGTCTGAGACATCACTCCCTCCTTTAATTTTCTTCAAGTTTCCCTTTGCCCTCTCTCATTGACTGAATTATGTGGAATTCTGCTGCTCACTGAGGGCTGCCCTGAATGCACAGGACACAGCAGAGCTCAGAGCACTACAAAAACCTCTCCTTGACACACATGGATTAGTTAAACCACAAACTGTAATGAAAGACAGGCAGGGAAAGATGAGACAACCCTCTGAGAATTACTCAAAGGGAAGGACACGCACAGGAATCAAATTGCAAGTTCACATTCCTGGCTGGAAATTTTCCTATGAGCTGGCAGAAAAAGTATTTCAAGCTGAGCTGTTGGAGGATTCTGTTCTTTCTTCTCTGGAGGTTGACTACAGGAGATCAGGCTCTGTGACATGACTGCATGCCATATGCCATGCAGAATTTGCTGATGAGCAAATATCAGCACACAGATATCTCCCCATTCTTTGCCTCTTTGAGCTTCAGGTTTTGTCCTGATACCCAAAAACTCTTTGAGCAAGAAAAGGTTTTACTATAGTCAATACAACTAGCACAGCTATACCTATTTCAGGAGCTTAATTTAATCTTGGGTATTTATATTCCCTAATTTTTAGAAGCTGTAGATGGAGTACCTCATTCATGATAAAAATTGTGCCCATATTTCATCAATTCTTTTTACAAAGCCCAAATACCACCAAACACAGAGGTGGGTTTACTAATGTCAGAAAGCCTCTCTTGAAAATACATGAAGAGATCTTAAATTAAATGATTTTGGAAAATATCCTAGTCAAATATACACCATTTATTGCAATACCTGCTGAAGTGGAATCTCTGGTGAGTGAGAAAACTCAGTGTGTACTCCAAACCAGAAAACAGAAAGAGGTACAGGAAGTAGGCCAGGCCCAAAATTTTGAGATTCTGAAGATCTGAAAAAACAAAAAAACCCAAACAAACACCAAGGGGGTGGGAGGTGGAGAGAAAAACGTGGTGGTGTTTTCCAAGCAAAGCTTGACAATAAAACCACAATAGAAAAGTAGCATTTATCAAACTGTACAGGGAAATGTTCTCACCTCAGATGCTCATTTTAAATATCCATACAAGACATGCCACAAAAGCAGTCCTACAGAGATGTAGAGAAACCTACATCTCCAAGTTGTGAATTGAGAAACAAAATTCTAGTCTGAAGTTCCTGGTTTGCAGCCTGAATAAGCAAACTCACATCTCCCTTGCTCATGCCTTGATCTATCTTTAAATCACTTCACTTACTGCAGCCAGTGGCTTTGGAAAACATAAATATCAAGTCAGAAATCTTCAAAACCTTCTTTTGGGAACAAAAGGACCAAGGTCCAGTGGAACTTCTGATTGCCTGTTCATAAGTTATTGAGGTGGGTTTTAAATGAGTAAACAGAGTCCTGCTTCTGGAATGGTCTGAGTACAGTTTTCACTTAGAGGCCAGTGCCACACACAAAGGACAGCGTTACTGTAAAAAGCCACCTGACACTTACTCTGCTCAGAGGGGGAATCCTTGCCTCGGGTGACTGCAGAGAACTGAAACAGAGCCAAAGGACTGAGCAAGTCAACTGCTGCCTGAAATCCAGATGTCACAGAAGGGACCTGATCAAAGACACAAAGAGGTTTATTTAAAACCTAATGCAATAACCACGGCTAGGAGCTGACAGGAACCACCAAATGTGCCTCTACACCTACACAAATCATCTGAGATGAAACAAAGCACCTGGCACTGGGATTTGAGTGGGCCCCAGTAACAACCCAGACATTCTGAACTCGCCACTGGTGCCAATGACTGAATTGAAAGGTGCAGCACTGACAGCACCGAAAACTGGAGACACAAATCCTTACAAAGGTTCTTACAAAGCACAAGTGGCTCGTTCTCCACAGCCTCGAAGGTGGCTTCATTTGGTTCACCTTTTGCATCATCACTCATGTCCAAAGAACATTTACTAGGAAAATAATGGCACATCTGCCTGCAAGCTCACAGGCAGCTGAGGATTTGCTCTTGTGCTACAAATCTGAGACCAGTGTGTGCAGCACATCAAACACTGGTCTGTTTTGGTACTGGCTGCTACTTTAGCCAGCCAGTGACACCTCCTGGGGAAGAGAAAGAAAATATAATTTTTACAGAGATTCTTTGAAAATATTTTAGAGGAATTTCCAAGGAGATTCTGCCCAGCCACAATGGGTGGCTTTTTAAAGAGGAAGATTTATTTTGTAACACTTCTGGGCCTTGTACTGTGTACATCTCAACCTAATTATGTACCTATGGCACTCTCCCTGCTCCTTACCCACAGGCACTTATTCCTCCATCTAATGCTTATTCTTTCATCTATAGATAATTTACATTTTTATTCTTTTTTTTTTTTAATTCTAAAATACAGAAAATTAAAGAAAACACGAAAGGAAATAATGTCTGAATGACCAGAAATCAGATTAGAATGATCAATGATTAGAAATCAAATGAATAGAAATCCTACATTAGTAGGAAAACAATTTTTTTGAGTAGAACTTAGCCCGTCACTTTACACAACAGTCACAGACACTCAAGAATCCTGAATAATCACATGGAGTATTTCATGCCTTCAAAGCCCTGCACAGGCTCTATTTGATGAGTTTTCTTCTCTTCCCAGATAGGGAGGGAGGGAGCTACTCTCTCTCTGAGGGCAGAGATTAAAGGTCAGATTATCAGAGGAATTTAATCTCAGTGCATGACCTGAGGACTCATTATGGGCTGGATTTAATGAAGCTGTAAACAAATCAACCTTCAATATGGTATTAAGGACCTCTCTTGTTTTGACAGTCAGAGCTTCTGAGTACCCAACACAGAGTCTGGAGCCCATGAGTCTCACAACAGCAACCAGTCCAATAGGCTGGGCTGGCCTGGGGCCATGAGGCTGCTGATTCACACAGAAAATATTGGGATATTTATTCTCCCTCTCACTGCATGTATTGCACGCCGTACAGACACACCCAAGAAGTTTGCTCACCCTGTTGAGGAGTCTGAGAGGATTTCCTGAAGCTGGCCTGTGGCAATCCCCAGTTCCTGCATGTGTTGGTAGGATGGGGTTTGCACTCCAGCACAGAGAATCTGGGCACAAGCAACTCCCTGCAAGCATCTTTGCCAGTAACCAAAATACCCTGTAGCTTGTACCAGTTCTGAATTATTATCCATGTCAGACAGGATGCCAAGCAGCCTTGCACAAGGCTGATTTTAGTTTTGTCTAATTACAATACATTGTAATTGCACATTTAAAACCTTAAATGTTTTATGAAATATATACACCTATTTGATTTTTTAATGTAGGTGTGTTTGTGTGTGCACACATAATTTTTTTTTCAATTTCTCCTATCTTTGCCATAGAAACAGCGGTCTAGAAATTATTTAATCTACAGATCCATAATGAAAGCATTGTCCTAAAACTGGCTAAAGAGTTTCACCATCCCCCAAAAAGCACACACTGCCAATTTCAGTCAGTGTCAGCAGCTGCATGAAGTTGAGTTTCTTCACAGGTTCAAACTCTGCAACATCCAACTTGTATTTCGTTTCTGTGCTTATGATTCATTATCCCATAATTGCTCAACTCTACTTCATGATCATCCCCAAAGGCACCATGAATGGCAGGCATTTTTCAGAGTGTGTCTGCTCATTCTGTTTTCCTCTAGTGCAGTAACAGGTGTGCAAGGCAGAGTCAGTCCACATCAGGATTGCAGCCTGGGCCTGCCAAGCTGCAGCCTCACCTCCCACAGCAGATGTGTTCAGTGTGCACAGAGCACAGCTTTGTCTTTCCACAAGTCTGCTACTGATACTGCACAGCCCCACACACAGTCCAGCAAAAAAGAGTTGTAAGATTCTCCCTCTACCTCCCTGCTCATGGCTAGCTTAGCTAAAAACTAACTCTTAAAGGGGACAGATTCCACTAGAGACCTTCCTATTCTTCCCTTCTCCCAGTCAGGTCACAGCAGGAGCTGTTTTGGCTACCATAAGGCCAGTATGACTCTCTTGACCTGATCAGCTCATGGAACAGTTGACAGAAAGAGGAAGGAAGAGAGTAAAAATGCTGTTCTCTTTGTATGAAAACATATCCTTGTTTCCCATCCCCCTCCATTTTCCCTTCCTCCAAGTTAATTTCAACATGAATCAATATGAAACACTCTGTCCTGTGAAAAGCAGACTGATAGAGAAACAAGGGTATAATGAGAACACAGCAAACTTCAAGGAAACAGATGTCTGATCCCACTGGCACATCCTCCTACCATTTCTCATGATGATTTCCCCTCTTTTTACAGCTTTGTCCTTCCAACACATTCCACTCCTATACCTGTGAGAGCACCTGCTGCAGCTCATCCCAGCCAACTCCAGAAAGGCAGCCAACACACCTGCCTTTCCTCTGCCATCCACAAGCCAAGAAAACTACTCAGAAAGTGGGAGGAGTTACCAAAGAAGAGAGCAGAGCAGCCTAATAACTGAAGTTACAAATATGCTGGAACCCATGGATCCCATGGCCAGATGGAGGCTGAGAGCACACGAGCACAAGAAGCCCCAAACCTGTCCCCCCACCCTGTCATGGGCAGCCAAACTCTCTGTGCACTTTGTGTGACTGGGACCTGGCCCTGAGCAGCTTCCATTGCAGCACCCACTGCTGCACAGGGCCAGAGCCCCAAACAGCAGTGACAGAAAGCTCCTTTCCCTTCCTAAGTTCAGTGGTGCTGGCTAATGCAGAGCAGCTGCTCAGAACTTTCAAGAGGATAACAAAAGGAGGAGGGATCTGTTCAGTCATCACATGATCCCAAAGGCACTGCAGCCATTTAATCACTCTACAGCAAAGGAGAAATTGTTTATAGAATACAGATTTGCTCTGCAGCACTCCCCTACATCACCACATTGCCACCTTCCTGCACTGTGCAGCTCTAAGAGCAGGATTTTATCTGGAAAGTTTAGGAACAGCCATATAGGAAAGAGGAACAGATGACACATGGAAGAGTTGTTAAAAGAAAATAACATAACTGTAGTGCTTGGGAACACAGTGTGAGCAGCAGATTTCCCATGGGACACAACCTGCTGGGAAACACTCAGGGAAGGTGCAAAGTTTTGTCCTGGTAGGATCATTGCAGATAAAAGTTTCCTGAACAATTCTCTGTGTCAAATGGGTTTGGCTATTCAGAGACCAAGCACCCTCCAAAAACTGAGTGCTGCCTAGAAACCAGGGATCACAGCAAAGACCCAATCAGTAAAAGCCTCAAATCAAGTGCAGATACCCAGGGCTGAATTCCACCTCCCTCACTCTGCAAAGGAGACTGCTCTAAGAAACTAATCACATAGTGTCCAACCACACAATATTAAATTCTAATATTAATAGATGTTTGGCCCCACAAATCCAATCAGTCACTGAATTTTAGGACATGTAGGTATTTTCTATCTGTAGAAACAGAAAAGCTCAGGAGTAAAGTCATTTGCTATTTAACTGTTCAAAATATTCAAGCAAATACAATATAATAGGTAAGAAAACTTCTAACATATACTGGATGAATGAAAGAAAATCCAGTCTCTGATGCATTTATTTTTATGATTTGCTGAAATTCTTCCCCAAGGAATCCTTGTGGTCATAGTTTAAATTTCACAGTCTCCCTCCTATGTTCACATTAGGTTTTGAGAAATTTAAACATTACACACCAAAACCAGCAATGAAGCAGTCATGTTAATTATAAAGATCTTGTATTAAACTGGGCTAGGAGATGGGACCATCCCTGGAAGTGTTCAAGGTCAAGCTGGATGAGGTTTTGATCAGTCTGGTCTAATGGAAGGTGTCCCTGCCAGTAGCAGGGGGGTTGGAAATAGATGATCTTTAACCACCTTCCAACCCAAAATATTCCATGATTCTATGATCATACAACTGCTTTGACACCAACATTAATAATAATCCAAATCCCAGGAATGAGCTAAATTTCTGAGACACTGGCTAAGCCTGTTCTTTGCTGTTTCCAATATTTCAACCATTTTCAAATCCTATTTTTACAGAAAAAACAGATCTTGAGACCGATGGTCCACTTACCCGTTTTTCCTTGGGAAGAGTCTCTGGAAGAAGGAGAAAGATGAAAATGAAATCAGCCACGGCAAACGCGAGTGCTGACAGCGCTGAGCGAAGGTAGAAAACTTCTCCTTTCTCTGCCTGCATGGCAAGGTAAGCACCCATCATGGGGCCCAGGGTGAAGCCCAGGGAGAAAGCAACACCAATCATGGCCTGCAGGGATAAAGTCAACACACACAGAGAATTTTGGACACCAGTTTTTTCAGGTTGTGAAACTATTTGGATTAACCAGGCACAGAACTCAGTCATCCTGAGGATGCAGGGAGCATGAAGCTTTAAAAGCCTGCTGTTTCCAAATAACCAATTTTGTTTTCTGTCCAGTCAGGGAAGTGGCAGGAACAGGCAGTGGCCCATCACTGCTTGGGAATAGCTCCAGTCAGATGCTGTTTGTCTCCCAGAAAGCAGAATGAACATGCCTACTTTGCTTTGGAATAGAAAACGATACAAGCCATGTGGATGTGAGCCATGCTGCACTGACTTACTCTCAGGCCCTAAAAATAGGCCCTGACCCATTTTATTTACTAGTGCTGTAAGGCTACCTCTCTCCACAAATAAAAATGCATTTTGGCTCCCCGAGATTATGATAATTTGCTTGGAAGATTCATTAGCTATCACTGTGAAATCTAAAGCCTTCCCCTCCCAAGAAGCAGCTGTCCTCTGTGGTGGCTTACAACAATCTGTTAAGATAAGTCTGGGCCTGTAAGGTTTTTATAGGATAAAAGATATAACTGGCAATTCACAGGCCAAGTTCAGCCTGCAGGATGTTTCCATCTGGGACACTGCCTTCTGGAAGTGGATAGGGCAGCTGCTCATCCTTCTCAGTCAGCCAAATGTCACATCCTCCACCCAGTGAGCTCAGATCCTGAAGCCAGTGCAGTGTGCAAGAAGTCAGGAGCACTCTGTGCTGTGCTGCTGTGCTTCCACAGCTTGGGAAGGTGAGGAAGAGGGGCTGCCCTGCAATTGGCTTCCAGCTGCCAAAATTGGGCCATAAGACCTTTTGATTTCTAAGCTATTATAATCAAAATTAAAGTTACCAGCAGGAGAAAGAGTTCTAACACTGAAACAAGATAATTTTCCCATCTCTAGAGCATCTGTGTTTCACTTGGTCATAGGCAAAAGTCCAAGAGGTCCCAGGAATATGATCTGGCACCTTTCCAGAAGTGAGGTGGAACGTAAAGTCATGTTTGCACTTGATCAGTGAATACACACCTGATGAACACATACTGAGCACCCAAAATCAATTAAAAGCTGCCTATTAACACTAAACATGTGGCCCACAAGTGTAACTCACCATGCCCTTGCTCCGTGCTTTTGGAGAGTGCAGGTCAGCAATGATGGCTGTGCAGAGGCTGACATTCCCTTTGCTGATCCCCCCGATGATCCTGGAGAGAAGAAAAACGCCAAAAGTCCGAGAGGCAGCCCAGAGTGAGTATGAGGCTATCAAACCCATCTGCAGAAGCAAGAAAGGGTTCTTTATAAAGCAATGCAAAGTTGATGTCATTTCTGCCCACTTCCCAGCCAAACATTTGCATTGTTTGTTTGTTTTCAATGGCTGCTCCAAACCCCATGTAACAGAACTGGCTGAATAAACTGACACTGCACCATGTCTTGAACAGCAATATAAAAGAAGTGGAAACAAGTCCATACAAACTACATATAATTGGGATATTTCTAACAAAATTAGAAGAGCAAAATTCTGTGGAAATTAAACCAGTCCTGGGTACAAAACATTTTTGTACATCCCACTCTATTTGTTTCCAAATTCAAGAGAAATCTGACTTCAAAAGAAGAAGAATGTCCACATTCATAAGAAATGCATCTTGCAGTGCCATACAGAACTTCCTAACCAACAATTCCCAGGCTCTGTGGAACAGGTCATGAAGTGATCAGCCCTCATTAATCACTTGATGAAGTAAAATACATAGGAATTAAGCCTAACATTTGTCAACAGAGCATCTGAAGTCATCCTCCCATACACAGGAAATAGGGGTTTAGGAATATGACAGAAACAGATAAATATTTTGGTGTGTTCTTTGAACAGTTCTGGGTCTGGGAAGCTCAGTTTAAGCACTCACACTTGGAAGTGTGGCCAAGTGACTTGGCAAGAAAGAGTCAACAACCAGCAGATCTTGAAAATTCAGTTCTAGAGCTGAACTGAGACTGTCACAATTCAGTTCCTGTGCTAAGCACAAGATCATGGTGCCTTCAGCATGTGACACTCACCACTGTCACCAGGATGACAGGCCTTCTGCCCCAGTGGTCTGACACTGCACCGGTGAGGGGAGAGGAGAAAAACTGCAGGAGGGAAAAGATTGAGCCAATCAGACCTAAAAAAAAAGATAAAAAGATATGAATCATTAGGTCTGCTGCCTTTATCTTAAATACAAAGACAGCCAAGCTGTTTGGGATCTAGCACACTATGTGTGATAAAAAATTGAAATTAAATGTTAAACAGCAGCTATGAAGAATAGCTTTGTTTCTCAGAACACCAACATTGCATTTACTTAACTGAGACAGCAAATACAGACAGACGTAACAGGCATAAACTGGATTAATTCCTGGTTACTTCACTGGTGAGAAAGGGTTTGAAACTCATTGGTTATTATGGAATGATGATTCTCCAATGTTTCCCTGCTGACTACATACATTTTTTGTTCTTAAAGCAGAGATAACACAGTCTTTAACAGTCACAGTTCTTTTAAGACTTTTTGATTGTTTGAACCTGATTCTGTCACACTTAATTAGTTTTTCTTTCCTTTTTATCATGGAAAGAAGGACTTAAGCACTGCTGTTAGTGAGGCACCCTAAGAGGTAGGAGTGATTCCAACAGACTCCAAGAGTCCTTTGAAATCTGCCTCCAGCTTCTGTGATCTTTAATTCCTCTTTTCTCTTGCCATTTCTAGCTTCATAGACTTATTAATTTGCACTACACTCTCAACATGCAGGCAAAAGTAGCTTTGCTGTCACAGCTTTTCTCTAAAGGAAAAACTGGGTTATATGTTTCAGATCATTCAGCTATCAAAGCTTTAAAAGGCAGGGGAGAGACAGACCAGAAGTTCTGCTCCCATCAGCTTTGAGGGAGGCAGAATATTGATACTGAACACCTTGTTGGGAAGAGCTGCTTGTGATAATTCACAGCTCAAAAAAAAAAAGGGTAAAAAATCTTTCAGAATTTTACATGGCCAGTTTATGACACACAGTTCCCTTCATTGTGTTTCTAGCATTGTAAAAACACCCTTCCATGCCAAATATTTCCAAGCCAGCATGCAGCAAAACCAGGGCTGTTCCACAGGGAGGAAGGAGCTGAGGGTGACCACAGCACTGGCAGTGCCCTCACCAGCCTGGTGCCCCACAGTCTGATGGGCTGGGCAGAGCAGGCGCTGCCACCAGCACCCACTGACAGCCCCACACAAGGCAAGGGTTCCACACATCCTTCCAGGGATGGACCAGCAGGACTCAGGGACAGAGAAAGGAGTGGAAACAACACTATGATGTTGGTTAGGAGACAAGATACCTCCAGTGTAAGTCTGAGGTCCATCCAAGAGATAAGGACAGAGACAGCCCTGGAGACAAAGTCTGAAATACAGCTCCTGAATCACTGGTCAGAAAGTGTGTGGGTGATGACTGGGCACAGCAACTAAATATTGGTGCCCTCAGGGCCCTGACATGGGCAGAGAAGTTTCTGCCTTGAAGAGCCTGCAGTGTAATGAAAAATGAAAAATATGGCTGGCACTGGGAGAAACAACAAGATGATCTGGCAAGCACCTTCCCAATCCTATGCTCCTTGGGGCAGACGAGGGCAGTGAAGGAACACAGGCTGCAGGAAGGCTCCAGCAGCCTCTGCTTAACATCACAACTGTAATGAAACTTTCCACACAGCACTCCCAGGAGTGCAGGACACGGCAGGTAAAAGGAAAAGCAACAAGTTGGACTTGACTGGGAGTTCCCACCCCTTGTCTAAACAACCTGAGATGGTGAGAAGTTGAGAGTAGGAAGCTTCTGGTCAAGCCTTAGAGGAGACATAAGGCAGCTTCCGAGGGATTAAAGAAACTGTTTCCTAGCATTCAAAGCCAGTAATTTGACTAAAAAATGAGCAGAGAAAGAAAAACATGCCTGCAAGGATATGGTAGGAAAGAGGAAAATGGCTCATAAACTCCCTAATGCCTGTTATACCAAATTAAACTACTTTAAATAGTAACAATACATTCACACATATTCTAATTAAGTTTTGTGTTTAATTTAGTTTATTTTAAAAGCCTTTTGCTTATCCTGGGGGAGGCCTCAGCCCGCCAAAAAGAGAGAGTAGACAGGTTCTAACTAAAATGAACCCAGACACCTTCATATCTTCATACTCTGAAATCACAGACTTCTCACAACTGTCTAGATGGCAGGAAGCCAGAAGAGTCTCTGATGTGTACCATGACATATTTCCCTCTCTGTTCCTGCTGGAGCTCATCCACAGCAGTGTCCTAGAGAGAGAAAATGCTTCTGGGTCCTGCAATCCAAAGTCCCTGCTGCTTTTAATAAGACTAATGGGATTTAGCAGCAGTGCTGCACTACAGCTGCCCAAGGGGCAGGCGAGGCTGGAACACACCAGTTTGTGTTTGCTTCCTACTGATGGATCTCTGATCACGTGCACATCAACTGCAAAGGGAGAGGCATTTCTGGGACTGCCAGGGCCCAGCACAGCAGCTCCTGACCCTCAGCTGGCAGTGTGACAACAAGGAACAGCAGGCCTATATTTCTGTAACAATCTGTAGAACAAATTGAGTAAGATCATAGCATAATTCAGGTTAAAAAGGAGCTCTGGAGGTCACCTACACATAGGGTCAGCTGTGAGGTCAGAGCAGATTGTTCAGGGCCTTACCCAACCAGGGTTTGACAATCTCTGAGGATGGACACTGCTCTGGGCAACCTGCTCTACTGACCATCCTCACTGGAAAAATGTTCCCCCATATTTCCCATCTGAACCTCCCCTGCTTCTACTTACACCTGTAGCCTCTCCTTCTCCCACACACCTCAGTGAAGATCCTAGCTCTCCATAACTCCCCACAGGTGCTGCAAAGCTGCCATTCACTGCAGACCAGCCAAGGGCTCCAGACTCTCCACTGGACTCACCACAGTGGATGGACACTCCTCCCTGTACTGGGGACCAAAACTGAATGCAGCAATTCAGATATGGTCTATCCAGTGCTGACTAGAGCAAGATGATCACTTCCCTTAACCCACTGATCCTGTTCACACATCCCAGCAGCTCTGGGCACCTTTGCTGCCAGGGCTAGCTCATGCTCAGCTTGCTGCTCACCAGGACCCCCAGGGCCACCAGTGAGTGTCCAGTCTGCTGGACTACTCTTTCCCACAGGCAGGACCTAAAACCTGTCCCCACTGAATTTCACAAGGTTCCTGTTATCCCATTCCTCCTGCCTGTCTAGGTGTCTCCAAACAACAGAGATGGGGCCGTCCAACTCTTCATTGCTATCAGTGTGTTGTAAACAAAATCATTTATAGTCTAAGAGACACTTTCTGAGTTACTTAAACCTAGAACTAATAACAGGCAAGCATGTTTGTTGTATTTCTTGTCATCCTTCACATCAACATTGCAAATAACTTGGAAAGAACAGTGTTTTTTGGCTGTCAGCTTGTCTGTTCAGTTTCCCTACCTCCAAACAAGACACTGTTGTATTTCCTCTCTGGAGGTATCCCAGCCATCACTGCAAACCAGTCTACCCCACGTTGCAATGACAAATAGAATCCATCCTGAAAAACAGAAAACAGGGAAACAGAAGCAGGAAGAAGTTTATTTTCAAAGAATGCATCAAAAAGTAGACACAATGTGGACTAGAGACAATGTTAGAGGATTCCTTCCCTCCTCCTCCTCACGAGGGAAAATTTGCTCATTGATCAAAAATAGCTTAAATGGTGAATGTTAACAGACAGCAGATAGGATATGTTTGGGTGGGGGAATGTCTGAATTTGAACTTTCTCAAGCCTTCAGGCCCATTACCTGCTAAATCCTGAATTAAACAGGCATGCCCTGAAACTTTCAATTAAAATGGCAACATGAGACACATTCTGTCCTGCTGCACATGTTTAGCCTGGGAGAACCAGAAGCTTGCAGACGCAGAAGGAAAAGGTGATGCAAAAAAGGAATGATTCCCAAAAAGAGGAGGAGGACTTGAAAAGAAGAGGGTCTGAAAAAGAAGGTGGAGACCTTGGCTGTTGGAAATACACTGGAAGACCCTGGGGAAGACCCTGGAGACCAGAGCCCATGGTTTGGGTTAGAGATGTGGTTGTAAGGACAAAGGCTACAGCTGCAGCTGGAGTGGGGTTAGAAAGGGGCTGAGAGACAGAGGTGTGGGCTGCAAAAACAATTCTCCCACAACAACATGTTCATCTTGACCAGTAATGCCATTAACACCTGAGCAGGGTAACAATGAGCACCTGCACAGCCAGGATCCAACAGGAGCTTCTGCTCTGTTCCTGGAGCAGCAGCCAGCTCCCTGCTAGGAATGGAAGCTGAGATGGAACTCCACACTGGGGGAGGCCAAGTGACCTTGTGAAATACTCAGGTGGGGTAAAAGCTCTCATCTCTTTGGTTCTACAATAAACCCCAGCCTGCAGATCCATTATGAGCTGCCTCACCAGTGACATCAGTGTAAGACACAAATGCATTGGTAACCACTAGTCCCTAAGAAATACCTGAATTTTTATCAAAACAAATCTCCCAATTTAATGAAAAAATAAGGGTGAAGAGTCTTACGCAGGTTGACTAATAAATTCAGTTAATGAACCATTTATATGTGCCAGGTAATTATTAATCTTCCTACAGCTGCTTGGTTTGCCCCAAGGCAGGTGATTTTTCTTCCACTCCTCCCTCAAGAGCCTAACACTTTTTGTGGGCTGACTTTCTTTACTTACCTCAGTCTGGCTGTAATAATCAAGGATGGAAGGAAAGAGTGGCAAGATGAGGGCAAATCCCAACAGGTCGATGAAGAGGGCCAGGAAGACAATTGTAATAACACGATTATGGTTCTGTTCCTGCCTGGCATTGCTGGAGCTGCTGCTGCTGCTTCCTCTCTCTCCCAGGGCCATGTTCCCAGTGCTCTGCTCCTAAAAAAATTGCATTATATCCAGTCAACAGGAAGCTTTCTGCAGGTCTTTCAGAAGAGTATCTTGCTGATTCATTCCTACTTTTACAGACTTCACAAAAATAAGTTCTGGCTATATTAAGCTACCTGGGAACAAGGGAACAAGAGCCACAACCTTCCAGTCTTGGCTCTTAGCTCAGCACCAAGTTTTCTCCCATCAAGTACAGGCTACAAAGGCAATAAAACAACAAACTCTATTATAGGAGCACCTCAAATAGAACAGAACTAAGGAGCATTTGAAGTTTGTCAACATGTGAGCAACACTAACATGACTTCCCTACATGTTTTCAACTCAGCATTACAGTAAAATAGGCATGAAAGGGCACTCTATTCCAAATATTTACATCCAAGTAAGAGTTTATTTATGCCTTCAGTGTATATTAGAAATGACCAAAACAACAATTAAAAAAAAAAAAAAAGGCAGACTTCCTAAGTATTGCAGGAATGCAGTTTTCAAGATAAACCCCACAGAGCTACAGATAAACCCCACAAGAAACAACAGAAGAAAATTTTTAAACTTCATCTTTTATTTCTTTCTTCAGATGATAGCTACTGACCTGGGGCATCAAATGATTGAGGCAACAGTTTTATTTTGTCAGAAATACCAGAACTATTCAACTCCCTTTGATAATACTCCAAAACTATCTTAAAGCCCTAAACAAGGATGCAGATCATATATAGTTCAGTCTTTTACAAATAAAGAAGTTGGTCTCAATCCCAAAAATTAACTTATTTGCAACATAAATCAAAATCAAGGAGTAATATATAAACCATGGAACTGCAAACTTCAGAATTATAAAACATACATGATATCTCAGTCATAAAAGAATCAAATTTACAGTCCCCTCCTCTGCAAAAGTCCCTGAAAGTTTGTTGGACTAAGAATAAAAAAAGAGACAGAATTTCATCCAAAGCCAATTAATACAAAAACATTCACTGACTTTGATGAGTCACCACTGAAAACAGTGAGCAATTCTTAATATATATTCCAGACCAAATATACCATATTATATACACAAGGCACTTGCACATAGAAAACGATACCACACTAATTGAAGGCTATAAAACTTTGTCATGCTCAGCAATAAATATTATTGTGACATTTTTTGACCTATGAAGTCAGTTTAGTGGCACTGAAGCATTATTAAAGCTCAATTGCCAGGAGGTAAATAAACATGGAATGGGGGCCACCTGCAATCCATTTACTAAACTCTTGGCATAGTGCTCTTAACCAAACTGGTCTGATTTAGCAGATTTATGTTCAAGATCCTTTTATTAAAATGGCAAATCATCACCACTACAAATACTCAGCATTATTTGCTTACCCAAATGATAAAAGAGCACGTGGAGCCAAAATAACCATTCCTTTAAGAAATACTCTCTGGGCCTAGGTCCATCCAGCCAACAGCTGAGGGATGGGGTCACTGAGGCAGACCGTATCTTGTTTTTCCTTACAATTTGTTCAGTCATCCACTGAATTGTATGACCAAGCTAAACTTTATTCCAGGGTTATTTACAAAGGTAACATCCCTCACACCTTTCCCTCAGGAACATTTCTGCCAGCGTGCAGCTCCAGCCCATCGATGCTTGCGCTGACCTTTCACTCTGCTCCAGTTTTGGCTGCGTGGTTGCAATTTCCCTTACGCAATATCCCAAGGTACTGCACATTTTTGCCTTTGTGCTCCACTGGTTTGGTTGTTCAAACCTCTCCATAATTTTTTACTAGGCAGGAAACCACACAACATTTTACAGGCCCTTGGCATCCTGACAGCAAAAACAGAGCACTTCACCTCCACGGCGACATCTGCCTTGTGTGAGGCGCGCTGGGAGAGGGAGGGCTCTGCCTTTGGGGAGGTTGTTCCTGAGCACACGTGAACCCCTCACAGCCGCTGGCTCTGCCCGGCTCTCCCCAGCCCTTCCTTCCCTCGGCATTCCCCGTGTCCCATCGCTTCTGTCCCGTCCTCCGTCCGCAGGGCCGGGGCTTGGTGCCATGGCTCCCAGGAAGGGCTCAGCACCAAAGCCGGCCCTGTCCGAACTGAGATTTGTTATCTGCCAGCAGGCAGCATTTCATCCTTTGGGGGTTTTCTTACCTCACCTTATCGCCTTGTGAAATTTCCGGGGCCCGGCTTTACCTGCTGAGCCCCGGGAGGGCTCCTCAGCCTCCCTCACGCAGCCCCGGCTCAGGTCAGGGCAGGCGCTCGGCCGGGCACGGAGACAAGCCGCACTTCCCCAGGGCAGGGCAGGGCAGGGAAGGGAAGGGACGGCCCGGCAGAGATGAGGGGGAGGACGCGGGGTCCCTCCCGCCGGGGAGCCGCGCCCGGCCCGGCCCTGCCCCGCCGCTCCCGCCGCCCGTCCGCCCCGGGCACCTACCGCTGCTCCGGGCTGTGCGGGCGGCCCCCGCCCGCCAAAACCCTCCTCGGGGATGCTGCGGGCGGCGGCTCCTCCCCGGCCCTCCGCGGCGCCCCGGCCGCCTTCCTGTTCCGGCGGGGATGGAGCCGCTCCCGGCGCCGCCGAGGACGGACCCGGCCCGCCCGAGCGGCTCCGCGGAGCGCGGCGGGGCTTGAGCAGCCAGCGCAGCGCCGCGGTACGAAATGAACGGCCAACCTCGCAGCGCAGCCCTGCCTTCGCCCTTAAACAAGGTCCTGAAACACTCGTTCCAAGGGGAGCGGCGTTCCGTTTATTGCTACAGCAGCAATAAATACAGTTAGCTGCGGCGTTGATAAGGGCTATCTGACAAAGAGAAGAAGGTAGTTGCAAAAGATGTAACTCTCTGCTCCCAAACCAAACTTCTCCCTCAACACTAAGTTTTTTAGCCCGGAGAACATGAATAGCTGTGGTATTGTAAACCCCGCCGAGCACTCTTCCCTTATCCAGGCGTGTCTGGTGTCCAACTTGCTAATTAAAATGGGAGGATGTGGTTACAAGTGGACTTACGCAGATCCATCACCACAGTCTTAAACAGGTAAGATTCTGCCAGCAAAATGTAGAAAGCAAATTTAATACAGGTATTAAAAAGACTTCTGATTCCCTCGAAGGCAATGTAGTTATCAGCACTGGGACACAGACCTTCTGCTCAGTGACATCTCTCTCATGGATTGCCAGCTGATTAGACCTGGAGGAGCTTATGTAAGCATAACATCAGGATTAACATGCCAGTTAAATCAAATAGTTATCTAACTGGCTAACTCAAATAGTGAACTGCTAATCTCATGTATACCTGAGAATTTTATGTACTTGGTCCATTCCAAGGCAAAATTCTTTTTTGAGGTGCTCTGGACTAAGTATGAATAATCCTTTAACATCTGAAATAAATAAATAAATAAATAAATAAGTATTCTTCATGTTGCTTATCATTGTATATAACTGATGGGGTACCATCTGAATTGAGATATATTTAAAAAACCCTATTGAGACACCAAATAAAACAGCTCTTCCTGCTATTAAATCTATCGGCCTAAAGCTTTTGCAGATCACTGAGCCCAGCTGTGTTACTGCAGTCAACCATGTCATACAATCCTGCATGTAAATACATCACACTGTTTCTATTACTAGATAGGTCATTACCCACTCCTTTCCAGTCTAAAGTCTTGCACATCTGACAGATAACTTAAATTTGGTTCCTAGAATACATTTATTAACATTGGCCTTTTTCTTATATCAGTCTTGTTTTTTTATTGAAATAACGCCTCATTTACTCTTTTACTTCCCTGCTCTACTGCCAAAAAGCAGTGTTAGCCCTAATGTCAATATTTTGAAGTATTCAATGCCATACAGCATCTTCATCATTTTTTAGACTCAGTGTTCAGACTGCATGAAAGATTTTAGTTTTCTACTCCAGACCTAATTTACTGAAGAAGAAAAAACCCAACCCCAACCTTCCCCCAAACCAAACCCTTACAAAACCCAGTCTTTTAACTAAGACTGCACAGCCTATATATTTAGGACTGAAATATATACCTGTTTAGCTTAGGAGACACACCTGGAAAACCACAAGGAGCACATTCACAGAATGCTTTTCACCCCCTGAATATGTAACACCTCACAGTCTCAGAGTGATGACAAAGCTGCCAAATGTTTTGTCAGAGCTTCTGTTTGACTATTGCAAATGCCCAGAAGGCCCACGAAGAGGAAAGAAGTCCCACAATTCCTGTAGCTGACACCGACCTCAGCCCAGCAGCCGAAGTGCCCCTGTCAAGATGAGGAGCAGCCTCAGTGCCCTGCTCAGCAGAAATCTGGTGGTCAGAGGGGAAGCCTTACACAGAGAGGGACACACCATGGTAGATTATTGTGACTTCTGCAAGGCACAACTGAGAATATCAAACTGCTTACCAGCTTCCAGCTGACAACCAAAAGACCAAACTCCTGAGGAAGCTTTTCATGCTGTCATAAAAAAGGTAATTTATGCAGTTTCTGGCTGAACAGTTTTGTTCTCACTCTATTCTTTGCAACTTTCATATTCAAGGTAGCTATTGTCTGGGACAGCTGATGTTGATAGATAAGCTACCTAAAACTAAAGGCAAAATGGTAATTTTCCTTTTTTATGTGTGATGACTTGATTCTACTTACAGAACAGTTTCTTTTTTTGGCTAATTAAATACAGATTTACAACTGATAATCGATGTGTCAAAAGGCCTGTTATGACAATCCTGGGTTAAAAGAAACAGAGACAAGACAGTGCTTGCTAAGTGTGATGGTGTTCAAGAAGCTCTATGAGAAAGGATCTGCCAGCACTCAAGCTGTTCAAGCCCTTGGTAGTCCAAATGACCAGAACCTTCTGTCACATCAGAGCAGCAACACTGCTGTGGTACTGAGCAATGGCAAAACTGTCAGACCAGACTGACTGTTAAGCTGAGGCAGGATTACGTAGTCTTGCTTTCCTACTGATGGAAAATACCGTGTGTTAAGCATCACAGTTAGTCCCAGGTTTGCAATATTAAATCTGACTTTAAAAATCGACAGTATAATTTGTAAAAGTGCATACAGTGATTCTCATTCAACAAGATTTCAAATTACAGAATTACAGAATTACTTGCAGTCTGGCATTCAAAAACAGCTGAGGAAGTCTATCAGCTGAGGTTTCCTCATCCTTCGTTTTTGTTTATTAGCATCACAGGACAATCCTGATCATCCTCTTGTCCCAGAACATGTCCTGTCCCAGAAACATTATCATTGTGTCTCTACCCTCTTTCTTCCCTTACTGAGGAATAAAAAGCAGCTGCAAGTGGTATCAAAAATCAGGATCACAGTGCCTCTGTCAGCTCCTCTGTGATTCTAATACCCTGCTGGACAAGTCCTCTGAAGCTACTGCTAAAGTCAGATAAATAAATAGTAGTACTTTTTAACAGTTTATTTGTGCTGTATAGACTGTGACTAAAACTCCAAGCTGAAGGAACCAATTAATAGCATAAAACAGGAAATTAGCTCCTTCAGTACTTCACTCTCAAGTCCTTGACATAAAAATATTTTGTCTAAAAAAAAAAAAATTCCTACTGTGCCAAATGGAAATAAAACAGAAGGTATACTAATCTTCTGAGATTCCTTTGAGGTTTCATAAGATAACTTTTCCAAAATCAGCAAAGCTAACTGAAAATGAATTTTTTAAGTGTGAGTGGATTTCAAGCATAGGAATCTTACCAATTTTTTGCATGAGATGAGTATCTTCCCCACAAGTACTTAGCATCTTGCCTATTTTAACACTTAATAGAAATGCTTTTGCAAACCAAAAAAAGCTGATTATAATCACATATTACTTGCATTACTAGTTACACTGACAGTTTAAAAAAGCCTTCTCCTTCAATGAAGTGCTTTTCTTTTTTAAGGAACAAGACTTGCCTAACAAAGACAGTTTTGTCATTAGACACTAAATGTAAAGGCTGTGTTTTAACTCAGCCCTTCCTAGTTTTAGTCCTGCTTCCATTACAAGTTTAATTTGAAAAAAACCCTCAAACCAACCGACCAACCACAGCAAAAAAACCCCAGCCAAAAAACAGCCCCAAAAACATCAAACCAAAAACTCCAGAGAACAGAACAAAGAAACATTCAAAGCCAGTCCAAAACAACCAAGCCTAACGATTAAATCAAATTAACTGACAGCATGTAAATTTTTCTTCATGAATAGTAGGTAGAGCGTTACAATGTCTCAGGTACCCATTGGCCAAAACACAGATCAGATCTAGGAACAGCATTTGAAATGGAGGGAACTTGGGGGGTTTGTTTTTGTAAAGAACCACGGCCCTTAGTTCATTCTTAATACAGGTCTTATTTTATAGCTTGTCTTTCAGATTGAAATTGAAATGTTAATGTAAAAGGGAATTTCATTTTTCTAACAGTTTCCCATGGAAACATTACAAATTTGTTCAATGCGTAACAACTATTACTGAATTTACCAAATATTAAGTGAATCCCTGACCAGTGAACCTAGTTCAGATTAGCACCCATCAGTAACTATGATGCTTTTTGTCCCATTGCAATGTTGCTTTGCAAATACAGTATAAAAAGAAAGTGTTAGAAGTATTCACTGGCTCTCTTTGAAGAGCAGATGCTTTTCAAAGTCATGCTGGGCAGCTATCAGTGATTAAACATACATGATAAATGAGGTGGAAGAAAGTTAAGGATATCACTGTTCTCTTACGTCAGACAGTTCTGAATACAATGAGGAATTCTAATTAATCACCCTAGATTATTAAGAACTTCAGAGCTGTGCTCAATTCAAAACTTACCAAAAAGATGAATGTTTGTACAGCTTTAACAAAGGACTTTTACTTAAGAGTTGATGCCATTACTCAATACACAATTTAGTATGTCCTGGTACAGACTAATTAAAATGTTACTGTTTAAATTATATTATGATTATGAGAGCTGCCTGCAACTATTCAACATTAAAAAAAGATCATAGAATGTCCTACCAGGACCATCCCCAAGAGTCATACCATGTGCCCAAGAATTTCTTGAACTCTGTCAGGCCTGGTGCTGCAACCACTTCCTAGGGGAGATGTTTCAGATCAACCTTTTCCTATTATTCAAACTACCCCAGACAAAACTTCAGGCCATTCCCTGAGTGCTGTCACTGTCAACACAGAGAAAAGTGTCAGAAGTGCCTGCCCCTCCCTTCCCCTCACAAGGAAGGTGTAACTGCAGTGGGGTCTCTCCTTGTTCTCTTTTCCAGGCTGAACAGACCAAGTGCCCTCAGCCACTCCTCACATGGACTTCCCCTCAAGGCCCTTCATCCACCTTTGTTCACTCTCTTGTAGCTTTTATATCCAGCACTCGAGGTGAGGCTGCCCCAGCCCCGAGCAGAGCAGGACAATCCCTCCCTTGCCCAGCTGGCCATGCTGGGCCTGATGTCCCCAGCACAGGGATGTCCCTCCTGACTGGTGGGCACTGCTGGCTCATGTTCCACTCTGCACTGCCCAGGAGCCCCATGGCACTGCTCTCCAGCCTCTCATTCCCCAGGCTGTCTGTACATCCAGGGTTGCTCCATCCCAGGTGCAGAATCCAGCACTTGCCCTTGTGAACTTCACATGGTTGGTGAATGTCAAAATCTCTCTGCAGGGTCTCTCTGCCTTTGAGGGGGTCAGCAGCTCCTCCCAGTTCAGTGTCTTCTGCAGAACTACTCAGTGTAGCTTCAAGTCCTGTGTCCAAGTCCTTGATGAAGCTGTTGAAGAGAACTGACCCTGAAATGGAACCTCACTACTGACCTGTCACCAGCTTGAAGTAACAGAAGGTTTCTGACGTAGAATTTGTGTGTGTGTGTGTATAGTTCAAATTGGGTGTGTGTGATCAGGTTTTAGGTTCAGAATTCTGATTATTTGTCCAAATGTTCTCATTAAAATAAAACAGAAGCATGCCACGTACAAAAGTGTTATTTTTATTTTCCTTATGAAAAGTTGTGGATTTTCCTAATAAGCAGGTTCATTTTTTTCAAACAGATCCAATGATGTTTTCTCCTCAAAAGGAATGCATCCAAAAAATGCACTTAAAATCTGTTGAAAAGTCATGATTGGGGTGTTTTATATAGCAGTAAGCTTCCTGCTGTAGATAGTCCCAATTAATTCTTCCATTTTTTCCTTTTCATTGCTTTCCATTCACCTTCCTGTGTAGCAAGGCTACCAAGAAGCTCTTTCACTTTTCTTTTTCTGGCTGCATCTCTGTAAAACAAACAATCAACACATAAAATATTTCAGAAAGATTATATTATGGAAAATCAGTATACTTAGAGAATAATTATTAATTCATAAAAAGTCCCACAATTCTTTAATTTCACCAAAACACCATTTAAATAAAAACATTTTGCATCCTCTTAAACTAGAGAAAAGAAACCACAAAGTTGAAAACACTTTAAATTATCTCAATTAGAAATGTTTGCTTTTCCTCAAATTGTCCCATTTTACTTAAGTTTAGTATGGTTGATCATTTATGTCAGTCCTGGCACACAGCAAAGAGATGAACACACAGCAGGACAAGCCCCAGAGTGGTGCTGAGCCAAAGGCTACATTACCTCTCCATGATTTCTGACAGCTGCATCCTAGCCAGGTACTGGTTATCTTTCCGAATCTCACGGATGGCTCCTTTAAGTTCACGTTTGTGCCTCCGGATCAGCTGCTTCCTTTCTTGCTCCTTCTTGCTGCCTGCCTGCTTTCTTCCAAACTCTAAGCTGAAATAAGAATGTATGTATAAGCACAGAACACCTTAAACCCACAACTTTTTCATATTTATAAGGAGAGGTTTGTATGAAAATTAACTCAGTATTTTAATTCCTGCATACTATATGGCTAAGTTGCAAAATAACAAGTTGCTCAATGAACATACTGGACAAACACTCACCAGACCTTCTAACTGCACTTCATCATCATGCCAGTGGCCACACTTCAATTCCCCATATGCAGCCTGCAGTTTGAACAGACTAAAAAACCTAGACTAGAAGAATGGAAGACATCTGGAGAAAGATGGAACCTCCCCATACATCTTGCATTTTTGCAGACCATCTCAGCAGATGCATTTTACAGAAGTCTGCATCAATTACTTGGGGATAAGTGTGTATGGCAGAGCAAAGCTGTCCTCTTCAATTATTACAATAAATAAAAGTAGACACTTTGTGCCCATGTAGATAACCAATATGGGTAAATAAATCAGCAGCCAATATAATGCAGATTTCCTAAATCAGAACACTGTTCTATTATCTACAAAACTAAATGAGTGTTTTTGACCATCTACCTTTGACCATCATATATTACATATACATTAGGAACTACTCACTCTTATTCTTCTGACTTGAGTGCCTGACAGAGCATTCAGTAAAGCACCTGACCAGATAATAACAATCTAATCATCTTGAATTTTGTTAATTTACAATTCATTATATGGGCAAGAGTTGACTTTAGTGCTATTTTTCCTACAAGATAATATTTGTTCTTAAAACTCCTTTTCTTTTTTTTCTTTCCCTCCCTACCACACAAGTAGATGTCCCCTTGTGAATTATACACAAAATCTAGCAGAAAAACAGTTGTTTAGTGTCCTGCTTTCCAAATCCATTCTAGCTTGCTAGAAATCTTAAGGCTTAAATGCACCTTTCCTTTGCATCCAGTCTTCTTTACTTACACTTTCACAATTTTAGGAGTATACTGTTTCAATGGCACTGGCTTCTTTTTCTCACATACCAGTGGGATATAGTGTTTTACTTTGTTCTCCAGCTCTTTCAGAGCACTGTGATACCATTCCTGAAAATGCAGAACAAATTACAATTGTAAAAGCATATCAAAGCCACCATAAATCAAAAGCTATTGTAAACTGAATCAACAGTAATGCTCTCCCCATGTATTTTTTTCCTGGGTTAAGTCACAGCTACTCATTAGGACACTGCTAACACTGACATGCTATAATCCAAGTTGGATGACTATTAAAAGCCTTTGGAAATCTATTAAAGTGGTATAATGAACAATAAGAAAGGTCTGCCTGCTGGTAGTTTCACTTAACAGAGGAAGAAGCAAGACTAAAGGCAGTTTAACTCAGACTCTTCTTTTCATGGTAATTTTAACAATGACAGGTTTTTTTTTATTTTGATGGCAGAAAACATAGGCCATTTGCCTTCATCTAAGTAATAAAACTTTGTTCTCTAAGGACATTTTACAATGCTTCTTTGAGGAAAAGATGATTTTGCTACATTCATAAGAGACAGATTAAAAATCTGAATCTCATTTCTAGAAAATCAGCAACTGTCCAAGGTAAGGTACTGACCAGGCATATTTATGTTCATTTTACCTATATAGTTATAAGTTTTACCTCCCCAGTTTGGTACATGTATTTATTTTACCAAGGTCTTACAGATTCACTATAAAAGTACAAGAGCAACCAGATATCCATATTACTCTTATAAATTATGTCACTCGTGGAATGCTACATGATTACAAGCCAAGTACTGTTCTCTTCATTTAGATAGGCAATACAATGGAAAAATACCTTTTCTAAATATTCTCTGTTCTTTTGTTTTTTCCACAGGAATATCAAAATGCCTGAACTTTGAAAAAATTAATGCTTATACTTGTTTTTTTGGGGTTTTTTTTGTTTATGCAGAGATGAAGATCACAGAATTTATTAATAAAAAAACCATATTGATTATTTAAATCCTGAGGAATACATACCTGCATTTTTTCAGGATATTCATTAACTGGCATATGTTTTGTAAGGAGTATTCTGACAGGATGCATTATTTCATGGAATGATGGTAAAGATTCATAGAGAGCTGCACATTTTTTAATAAGGTCGAAACATAGGGCTAGACATGATAACCTGTTAATGCACAAAAAATTAACAATTTCAGATGCAAAAACTGCAATGGATTTTCAAATAAAATCAACCAAATTAATTAAATTTGTACTGTTAGAAGAATCCATTAAGATTGCTTGGCAGAACCAGTTACAACTGGAAATAGTTGTTAATTAAGACTAAAAACTTCTCTCTCCTAAGCAAATACCAAAAGAATTCCATCAGCAACAAATCTTTATGTCAGTGCACTGAACACAGAACTATCCTCTACTCTTGTTTTTACTTCTAAAGAGCACTGTCACTGACATGACACAACAGATGATTTGGTATTTTCTGTTCTGCACTTCTTACATACCTGGTATGATTTATCTCTGTTCTGCTGGCTTCCTTTAATCTAGTCACAATACTCAATGGCACATTTTGCTTCTCCCAGCTTTTCAGATCCTCCTTATCACACACCAACAGCAATTCTAGATTTTTCCCCACTGGTGTAAATGGATGCACTACAGTATAGCCTAAAAAACCAAGAACAGTCATTAAACAAGGTCACTTCCACGCATTCCTTCTGAAGAAAAACAGCCAACTCATTTTACATTTTTAATTGTACTACCTTTAAAAATATTTCTATCTGTATTAAACTTTTCTAAAACAATGGAAAACACTGGAGCATGGGGACACAGGTCAGTGCTCTAGTCACTCTGCCCAAGTCACAGAACCCAAAGGCAGGGACTGGGAGAACCAAGCACTGTCCACTGTAGAAGGTCAGGCTTGAGACTAAGGAACCTGAAATGTGCTCAGCTCCCTGGGACCTTAGACATCTGAGGGTCCTGAGGGAACTGCAAGACAAAGCTGCTAAACCACTTTCATATTTGAAAAGCTGTAGTTCCCAGTGACTGGAAAAAGGGGGGAAAAAAATCCTCATTTTTAAAACAGGAAAGAGAAGAGATCCAGTGAACTACAAGTTGATCAGCCTCATCTCTGTGCCTAGCAAGGTTGTGGAGCAGATCCTCCAAGAAAGCACGACAAAACACATGCAAAACACAGAGGTCCTCAGTGACAGTCACCATGCTTCAATGAGGGCAAGGTGTGCCTGACAAGTTTGGTGGCCTTCTATGACAGGATTACAGTGTTGATGGGTAAGGAAAGAGCAACTGACATCATATACCCCGATTTGTACAAAACATTTGAGACTGTCCTGAACAACATCCTTGTCTCTAAACTGGAGAGGCATGAATTTGACAGGTGTATGACTCAGTAATAAGCAATTATCTGGATGGTCACAGCCACAATTGTGGCCAACGGCTCCATGTCTGGATGGAGATCAGTTATGAGGAGGGCCCATGAGGGGTCTGTCCTAGGACCAGTGTTACTGAACATCTTGGCTGGGGACACAGACAATGGGACTGAGTGCACCCTCAGCAAGCCTGCAGGGGACACCAGGGTGAGTGTGTGCTTGATGTCCTTCCTGTCCCCCTCTACAGGAAGGGGATGCCACCCAGAGGGACCCTGGCTTCAGAGGTGGGGCGACACGAATCTCATGCAGTTCAATAAGACAAACTGCGAGGTGAGTAGGGGCAATGTGAGTAGGGGCAATCCTACACATGGATACAGACTGGAGTGGACTAAGAGCAGCTTTGCAGAGGACTTGGGGTATTGGTGGATGGGAACCTGAATTCTGAGCTGCCAATGTGCCCCTGCAGCCCAGAAAGCCAATGCATCCTGGGCTGCAACAAAAGCTCAGCAGGTCGAGGGAGGGGATTCTTCTCCTTTACTTCACTGCCATGAGATTCCACTTGAAGGAATGTGTTCAGCTCTGAGGTCCCCAGAGAAGGACACAAACCTGGCTCAAGAGCATCCAGAGGAAGATCATGAAGATGACCAGAGCACTTCCCATTCGAGCTGGCGCTGTTCAGCCTAGAGAAGAGAAGGCCCTGAGGAGACCTTACAGGAACCTTCCGGTATTTAAATGAGGCCCACAGGAAAGATATATCTTCTTTATCAGGAAATGTAGTCATAAGATGAGGGGTAACAGTTTAAAACTAACAAAGGATAGATTTACACTTGATAAAAGAAGAAACTCTTCACTATGAGAATGGTGAGACACTGGACTACAGGCCACCCAGAGAAGTTGTGGATGCCCCAGCCCTGGAATTGTTCAAGACCAGGTTGGATAAGGCTTTGAGCAACTTGGTCTAGTGAAAGAAATCCCTGCTCATGGCAGGGGGGGTTAGAATTAGATGGTCTTTGAAGTCTCTTTCAACTCAAGTCATTCTGTGATTCTTTGACTCATTCAGTGGATGGGGAAAGTTAAGACATGTCAGTTCACATTTGCCCTGTGGGAAAGAGGATGCACAGTTAAACTGCAGGTGTGATCCAGGATGGAGCACTGGATGTTCGTAAGAGGACTGGGCAGGTACAGGGTTTCCCATGGGGTCACAAGCAGAAGGCTTGGCCAGAAGGTGGTCATGGGGCACAGTGAGCTGGAGCAGGGAGAGCTGCTCCACAGCTACAGAGCCTCCCTCCCCTGAGAGCCCACAGCAGGGCCCTCAGACACACTGTAAGGGCCTCTCCACTCCAGCTGAGGGGTTTGAAACAGGAGGAGCATGGAACACACTGGAGCAGGGCATAGGGAAAACACTAAAGGTTCCCTATGCACACATCACAAGCTGATCTGTGAAACTACTTATACAGCAACATGAAAGAAGCATCTGAGGAATTTCTTGGCTAAGGGACAAAATAATTTGCATTCTTGGTGCTGGACCTTGGGGGTCTTTTTCCCCTGTTTCTTTTCCTTATGTCCTGCAAGCTTGCAGTGGAATTGACTTCAAAACTTTTTCAAACTTTAGGTTCAGATTATTTAAATGCTCTACAACCTGTATATGGCTCTTCATAGACAGGTCAGAAGACAGTATATTTAAATAAAGATTTTTAAGGTTTGAGACCCAAAGTTGTAAGAGATCATGACACACACAGGCTTATGCAAGATCAGGAACTAAGATATGTGAGCTTTATTATCTGCTTTACTTGTGAGAGGATAGCAGATCTCATTAACAATTCAATTGGCTAAAGCTATCAACCATGACAACTCCTTCCCACTCACTCCACCTACAACTTTTCTTTTTTAAGGTAATAGTTTTTACTCTAAATCAGACTGTATTTCAGTCTCTTATGAAGCTCCATTCCATATATCTTTCTCATGTGAGAAACTTACAGATGAAGAGAATGAAACTAAAACATTAAGAGTTTATGTGCTGACTCTACTTAATGTTAAAATTGAACCCTGAGAATTTTTTTGGTGTGACAGTGCATCAACATTCCAGAGCTCCATGTCTACTTATTTTAAAATATTCTCTGTTGATAGCTTAACCATCACAACTACCAGAAAAACTTCCACCATGAATATTTAAAAACATAACTGGATACCTTGGGAACTTCAAAACATCAACACTGACTGGAAAGTTCTCAAAGAGAACACTGGACCTCTTATGTATCTTTTACTGAGGTTTTCCTCAGTAAAAGGAAATGGTGTTTCCTAACAGAAATCAACACCATGCAAATTCATTAACAGAAATACAAAGAAATATTTTAAACTAGGTAACAATTGATCAATGATTACCATTAAAAATTTTTCAAGTACCTTATCTAATTTTGCAGAGTCCTGTATTTTAACTTTACCAAAACTCTCTGCAGATCAAATATTCCTAATATACACAAAGGAGAGAATACTTTTAGTACTATGTAACCCGCCCACTCCATAACCTCTTCCCACCTCCTTCTAAGGGCTCAGCTGTTGGTGTTCTGAGAATCCAGGGCTTAGCTCTGATGCAGCCCAGCTGTGTAACCTTGGCTCACACTTCAGAGGAAACTGCTAAGCTGTGAGAAGCAGCTAGGGAAAGGTCTGTGGAGTACAGCCATGCCTGATAATAAAACTGCAGTGATAGGTTTGTTGAGAAAAGGCATCAGTAGTAGCTCAAAAATTCAAAATGGGGGGAAAAAAAAAGGCAGCATGAAAAGGCAAAAAGTCCTGAAGGGAAAGGAAGGGAGCTGCCTGCTAAAGTACTGGAATACTGACAGAAGCTAAACCTTCCTCAGCAGACTGATGACTATTTAGAGAACAGACTCTTAAGGATCTTATCAAGAGGTATAAGCATACTAATAGTGTGTAGTTCATTCATTCCCAGATACCTTGTGAGTTTATCAAATAATTCCAATTTTCACTTGGTAATATCCTGCCTGTGGAGTCTCCTCCTGCATGCTGTGCCCAGACAGAAATATTAACACATGAATTAGTTACTATGCTCTGACAAAACTCCTCAAAAGTAAATTAGTGTCACTGAACTGGTCAACAAAAAGAGCTCCAGAACCAGAACTTTAAAGACAGAAACTAATAAAAGAAAAAAAACTGAAGAGAGACTGGCAAAATATATAAAAAAAAATGCTGACATAGGGATCACACTGAAAACATAATTTTGTTATCTCTGTTGTCTGTGCAAATTGCCAAGTTTACACAATTATTTTACTAATCTTGCTTGTGGGGACAGCTGCCCTCTATTACAGTACTACAAATCCATGTTAAATAAGGAAAAACACCAGCTTTATGATATACATCTCTCATTTAGGTGATATGGCTAGCAGCTGAAGATTAAGGGTATCTGCAGCATGAGGGGCTGCCTCACTGTGAGCTTACAGGGTACTCATCAGGAATCCATTAGGAACTCTGAATTTCAGAACACAGTCCAATCACACAGTCTGTTTAGAATGACAACACTGCACAAATACTGCACTGTGGCCAACATGAGTTCATTTCCTTTAATAACTTCAGTCCTTTCCTTCCTGCCAACAACACGAGAGAATCTAATTCATAACAAGATGCCCAAGAATCAAGGTTGTGTTTGGCTGAATTTGCAGATTTTGGCCTTTTGTTCAAAACCAATGTAATCAGTGTGAAATATTTGTATTTAAAAAATTTAAAAGATGAACCCCAATACTAAAATGGACTCTAAATGAAATACTCATTTACTCTAAACAAACTCACCCTGGGCCTGGCTTTTGGGTAGAGAGATGTGAAGTACTCCAAGAAGGAAATTGATGAGTTCTGGTACAAATCTTCTGGAGAGAGATACATATTCCAGGAACAAGCAGCATATAAACAACCCTTTAATAACATCTTGCAATGTTGTAATGCGACACTAAAAGAAATAAAAAGAACAAAATATTCCTAATTAAAAGTTTACATATCACAAATACAGAATCTCCCAAAAAGAGGAATTATTAACTACATTATAAGCATTTGAAATTTATAAAATTACAGCCTTTGATCTTTGAGGAGAACCACACTGGCTTTCCCTGGTCCTTAACTGAAGAGTATCTGCAGAACTGAGTAACAGGTTTATCAGAACTCATTTAGCCACTAGAAGGTGCTAAAGCACAACCAATAAATCCTTCAGAAATGAATCAGTGAAATAGAAGGCTCTGGGCAACTTGGCAGCAATTGAGCAATTAGCCAAGACTTTTGAAACATAAACAGGATATGAGGACAGAAGAATAAGGACATATTTTAACTCAAAGCATTGCATTAGGTACATTTTCAAGGAAAACAAATACTGCAAACTTTTAAGTAAAAAACCTCCCAAGTATGAAGAAATGCAATATATGGAAAAGAAACCACTAATGAATGATTTCAGATTGTATTCAGTCTGTTCCATTAGCCCCATGTAATTTACCATAGAAGGAATTACTTTGTGACAGCTTGAAAAATTGAAGAGATATGGTTTTGTGAGTTGGACTATAGCCTGCAAGGGTGTTTTCCTCTTCAGCCCTTGTTCCAATTACTATGTGTGGCTATACCAAACATAAAGCTGCCTTTGCAATACACTTCCACTATATACATTAATACTAACATACATATTGGGAGTCTGAGGAAGAAATAATATATGTATAATAGAATCCTGAGGTACAACATCACAGACGTACCTTAGTAAGCAGCTGACTCATGTATATAAAAGCAGGTGTTACAACTGGGTGCCAGAAGTCAGAAGTTGGAAACAGCAGAGATACAATTTTCAAATAAATAAGCTGATTGCACATAAAACAGAATAAGGCAAAATATAGTTAAGACATTATTCCCAGGATCTTGACTTTATACATATGTAACTTTTGAATGAAGAACTACTACAGAGTAGTAAAAAAAACTACTATAAACATAATTTTCAGAAATCTGGTATGATGTACATGACTCATTTATTGAGACACCTGTTGAAGCTAGATGAGAAAAAGGAATATCCATTATGAGACATTCATTATAGGTCTAATATTGGATTGAGGCAGCTGAAAGAACAACTAAGAAGGAACTCTGCCTCCCAACCCCCTTTACTCCATGAGAACCCCATCTGATCCCCTACAGCTCACCACAGTCACCGACTCTCACACAAACACTGGACCTGTGACACCTTTCAACCAGTCCTCAACACAGACAATGAAGTGACCAGAGTCCTCAGGCACTGACACATGCCAACAAACAGTTGCAGCCAAAAGAGCTAACCAGTGATTAGGTACATTTTTATTGAAGGGGATTTGAGTGACCTGTCAAGATCATATGGAAATTAAACATCAGCTGCAAGGTAATTATGAAAATTATTTAAGTGGATATTTACACAGTAAACCAGATGGAAGTTAAGTTTCATTGCTTCCTCTCTGCTGCTCCTCAATTGTGAGCAAATACTCTCCTGAAGTGTTTTGGTTACTAAATATTCTGAATTGCAGGCCAAAATAACAGCAGGCATATGAAAAGCCTACTAAGACAGCTGATCTATGGAATACTCATTCAAACAAGTGCTTTGGGAGTATAAAGTGATATAATTTCCACTTTAAAAGATAATGATGGCCTGCAACCTGGCAAAGTCCAGTGAAGGGAATGAAAGCCAGAACTGTGACTGGTGTTCTAAGTGTGACAGTGACAAATTAAAAATAAAGTTAAAAGCTCTTGACAATACATTTCCTGCAAACCCCAAATATCCTGAACAAAGACTCTTCAAAACAACTCAATACATCTTCCAAGCTGTAAGAACCAAGGCTTCAGTCCATTTTCCTTCAATAGTCTAATTATTCCATTAGGCAGCAGCAATTCATCAAGCTGATAGAAAACAAGTAGCTCCCTCTGAATTCGATTTATGGTTTGTCTTTGAAACTTTACTACAACTTAAAAATACTAATTTTCCTATGCTCTCTTCTTGAATTCTCCAAGAGCCATTTACTTAGACACTGTAAAAGGAATCTGTTCACATTTAACATGGCAAGTGAAAATGGGCTACTACCAATACAACAAGGAAAGAAATTCTTTCCAAGCCACTAATTTGGCCATTATCATATATAAAGTACTAAAAAATGTTGCAATTTTATATCCATAATCTTTTCTTAGATTGTTTTTTTTGTTTGGGGTTTGTTTGGTTGGGGTTTTTTTTAACCCAAGAGATATTGCACTTCTATGGAGCACATTTTTTAAACATTTGTACTTAACACAATTAAAGAAGTCACACTTCTTTCTAAAACTACCAATTTAAGATTCATCAGGAAAAGAAACAGTGTTCTGCTATGAAGACCGGATAGACAATTTTAATCACCTTATTAATTCCACAGTCACACTTTTATTCTGATCAATGTGTGTGTGTGTTGTTTGTTTCTTGGGGGGGGGTGGGGGGGTGTTTTTGTTGTTGTGGGGGTTTTTGTTACAACTTACCTCCAGAAAGAAAATTTAAAGTAAAGGCCTAGAAAATCACAGATGCTGATATTTCACTACATAATGTCATTCTGCACTTATTACCACTCTCAGTAATGCAAAGAGATAATCCCAGCAAAGTGGATTTGTTACCGTGTCTAAGGCTGGAAGTGTTGCACGGCCTTTGACTTCAATTACTTCCTCCAGATCGTGTGCAGCGTCTCGAAGGATGAACCTGATACTGTCACTGGCTGCCTCAGGAAACATCTGGCAAAGATTGTACAGCGGCCTATTAACAAGAAATTTAAGTCATAATCAAGTAATGCCACTGATGTTAATAAAAAATTGATTTTTAAGCACCCATAGGAAGATTTCTTGTGTTCCATCTGTATTGTAACAATGACAAATTGCCTGCAACAAATGTTTCTTTTTTAGAATATAAATTATTATTGTAATACTTTAGCTTACAGAGGCATGTATTTTTCATTTGGCCTTCTGATCTGAGAATCTCTGAGTTGTAGGTTTCTAAATCTTAGATGAAAAATAATTTTAAACTTTAAAATACACTCTTAAATCATTTGCTATGGTTATGATGTATCCTTCTGAATCTCCTGACTTTAGATATTACTTCAGTGAAGTATGCTGGTTTATACTAGACAGCCCACTATTCTAAACACTCTTAGGCAATATTAAACAACATGTAAGGCAGCAATGTGGTTAGCAAAATTATTACTGCAAACAAGAAAAAAAAACCCAAACACAAAGTTAGATCAGCTCCTGGCCTATGCTTAGTGCCTACAGGCATATGCAGTCTGGAGCCTGAATCTGTTTGGCCTCCCAGCATTTTTCAGTGAAATTTGTCTGCAGAGATATTAATGTATCCCAGTTCTAAAAGACAATCAAAACATATTTACTCTTTGGTACAAACCATGTGGGACAGTATCAATGGGTGAGAGCGCTTCCTGATGAATGCAACAGAGCAACGAATGCTAATATTGCACGGAACAGATTTTGAAAAACTTACTGACTTTAGCAGGAAATAAAAAAAAATATGCTGAAAACTACATAAAAATAACTTGAAAGAAACCTGCCTATCCTGGAAAGTCAAGATAAGAACCACAGACCAATTTTGTTTGGAAGGGACCTTTGGAGATCATCTCATGCAGCCCCCTGGTCAAAGCATGGTTAACTTCAAAGCTGGATCAGGTTGCTCACAGCTTTGTTAAGTTTTCTCCATCTTCACAGCTTCTCTGGGAAGCTTATTTTAATGTTCAGTACCTTTTCTGAGAAGATTTTTTTTCTTTCAATCTAATTGCAATTTCCCTTGCTGCAGCCCTTGCCCACTGACTCTTGTCCTTCACTGTACACCTCAGAGACAATCTTGGCTCTCTCCTCACAGCCTAACTGCCCGTCAGATACTTGACAACAGCACTGCCAAACTGACAACTTCCTGCAAAGTGTTTAGCTGGAACTTCCATATGAGCTCACTGCAGCACTTTAATTCCATTTTCATCTAGCTCTCTCAGTGAATTCACAGAGCTAAAGCCCATGGAAAAGACAGAGATTGCAACAGAAACTGCACAGTGTCTGCAAAGCTTAAAATCCTGTAACAGCTGTCTAAAGAGCCTCCTAGACAGGATTTTCATGCATATATGGTATTACTTATCCACTACCCACAAAAAGCACCTTGCAGATCAAAAAATACGTTCTGAGGTTTTGAAAATCTCTTGGTACAATTAATAGATCAAGTAATATGTGAAACAAAGTTAAAACAAAGTCTAAGAGTTACCAGCTGCCCACAAGTTCTACAGGGTATTTGAAACAAGCAACAAGCTAAATGCTTTACTCTAGGTAGCTTTTCTCTTTAAACCTGAAGGAGCAAAAGTCCATAGGATTTAATACTCACAGGACCAGTTTGTCAATTGTTCTGAGCTCTGGTAAATCCAGAGTTGCCAACTCTCCAATATATTCCAAAAGGAAGCCAAACAATTTCTGCAAGAAATATGTTAAAATTATTAAGTTTCTTTCATTGTACATATTCTTGAACAGTGATACATACTTAGAATATGAAGATTATCATGTTAATTCTACTGTTACTCACAACATAGAAGCATGTATATTTTATACTGCTCCCTAAATACTTACTAAAACTTACTCTGGAATTAGAAGTTATTTTAAACATAAAACAAAACATACTTCCAACTTTGCTTTGTTTCCCACTGCAAGGCTTGGATGATTGCATTTCTGAATCCTCTCCAGTATAATAAGCTGTTGTTCTATTGTTCTTCCAGCCAATAAAGACTTAAATGTCTCGTAGGACTCAGGAACTAGAAAACAAAAACAGAAATTGACCACACAAAAATCTCAAACTTTACATCTTTAATTCAAGTGAATATGCAACAAATTTCCAATCTGAAAATTATATTGTTCAGAAAGAAAGACACCGGAAATGTTTTAAATAATTAACTTTTAAACACCAATACTCTATTAGCATGTATGTAGAATTATTCCTATGAACACAAGTCAGAAAATAACATGTTTTTCAAAGCTTAAAACCCAAGTCATCCTCTACCATGCAAGCTGAGCAGCACAACTATGTTGACACAGAGAAGAATTAAACCTAAACACACATTCAACCAAAAATTTCCAATAATAGTTACCTTTCTGTTTAATTCACACCCAATTAGCTTTTGCATGAAGAATATTAAGAAAAGTAAAAATATGGCCACAAATAGAAAATTATTTTAAAAAACCAAATTCCCCAACTACCCTGGCATATAATTAGTTTTTTACAGAATTCAACATACTAGAAGACATCCTAACTAGCTGTGGTTTTTTGAGTTATTTTACTATGACTTCTTTCTGGTTAAAGCAAATCCTGAATGCAATTCAAAAGGCTTTGTGCACTAAGTCATCTTCTTTGGATGGAAAAACACAAGCACTTAAGGAAGTTGTTTGAAAGGTTGTTTAATCTTGCAACAGATACTTTTGTTCAAGAAATCTACATAGGACAATAGTTAGATGAATTATGTACTTAAAATGAATTAATGAATGTTTTGTGTACTACTTGAAATATGTCTCCTCCTTCCTGCTAGGCACGGACCCAAAACCAGTCAAACTCTGAGTGTCTCTACAGTAACTCAATGTCACATCACAGGGATTAAACTTTAGAATCTTGTCTCTCCAAGCATCTTCTGAGAAAAATGTCTGTCCAAACACCAGAGAAACTGTAAGTATAAATCACAGAATACTGTTCTGGCTTCTCTTAGGTAAAACAGTAGCACTATGGATTGGATAAGATGGTTGCCTTAAGAAAGGAACTGGTATTTTTATTTTAATGCCCTGTTTTTATCTTCCAATTCTGATGCTGCTCAGAGGCACAGAAAGTGCTCTGGGATGAAACAGATCTGTTTCATCCAAGCACAATTAGGTTTGCTCACTAGAAAGAGCAGTTACTGGCTGCTCTTTGAATAGTAGAAGACAACTAAGAAGCAAAATTTCATTAATGAATATAAGACCTACAGGGCTGAGAAACGGACTGGTTGTTACAAACCCCTGACAACAAAGGATCCCTGCATCAGTCCTCTGCTTACCAGCAAATGTATAGGGAAGCTCTGATTTGGCAGCTTCTCTCTTTGGATCTAATTTCTCCACATTCTGTGATTCATTTTCATTTGCCTCATGTTTCTTCTCTTCTTTGTTCTCTGCAGCTTCTCCTTCACTCTCAAGATCAGATTCAAGATCAGAGTGGCCATCTGCAGCAGCATCCTCCTCATCTTCACTTGCAGATTCTTCTTGACTTTCCTCTTCATCCTCATTATCTCCTTCCTCTCCTTCCTCCTCTTCTTCTTCCTCTCCCTCCTCCCCTTTCTCCTCCTCATTTTCAATATTAATTTTTCCATCCTGTCCATAGAGAAAACAAGCTAGTTAAAATAATGTTAAAGGGGTAGCACCTCAACACAATCACCATGCAAAGTTATCTTAAATTTGCATCAAGAGAATTTGAGCCTTTCTACCCTGACCAGGCAGTGAATGCCAGCAGTGCCAGCCAATAAAGGACATTAGGGAGAGAACATACATACAGATATAAAAAATGTAGGGTATTTCAAGGGGCTGGAAGAAATTGGAAGAATAGATAGTATATGGGGAATATAAGAAACCACACAGAAGGAAAACTAGTAGATTATACAAAAAAAGACTTCAACATCAATTACAGAAACATTCTTAGTATAAAAATATGTTGCTTCTATGTGTTAAAATAGCATATCAGATACATATTTGGTCTCATCCTGATTTTATTAATCATCAGTTTAAATTCACATTCCCAATTGGTATTGTCCCCTTCAGGGAGAGCAGAGGTTCCCTTGTTACTTGTGTATGAGAAGACAGAATCAGCACACACGTGCACCACAGTCAGGGTGACTGGTAATATCAGCTTTAAGGTTATGTTGCTCTGCCACCTTAATCAAAGACATGTCAGAAATCTACTCATCTTCAGACTGAAATTCAGTGAAAGCTCAATCAATACAGTGAAAATTAAAAAAAAATAAATCCCAAATCAAAACCAGAAATGCCAGAGAGCCTCATCTTCAACCCAGCAGGACAGTGGCAGGGAGGCTACTCTAAACAGCAAGAATACAGTCAGGAGACATGACACAGAGACTTGACACTTGCAATACCACACAGAACACGGCACTCAGTTCTGAGCCTTCAAATACAATAAAGGTATTGATAAACTGCAGTAAATTCAGTAGAAAGCCACCAAGACTACTGGGGGCTGGGGTACCTGCTCTGTGAGGAGAGGCATACCTGGGCATATTTAGCCTGGATATTAAAAAATCCTCCTCACAGTAAGGGCAGTCAGTGCACAACTCTCTGAGCAGCCTCCGTTCTTGGAGATTTTCCAAGAACAGATTGGATCTGAGTAAACTGGTGATTTCATAGCTGATCCTGCTCTGAGCAGGAGGTTAAATGAAATGTCTCCACAGAGTTCACTTGCCAACTGTTCTTCCTAATCTTCTTTACAGACCTCTGAAAATTCATACATTTTAAACCTTACCTTGTAAGACAATAAACGTCTGTCATCTTTGTCCAGGATAAAGCCATCAGCTAGATCATCAGCTGACACGTGGCTGGGTCTCTTTTGATTTGCCTCTTCATCTATGCCACGCATGCGACGCAATCGATCTGCCTGTGTTTCACAAGGAATACCACACCCAGACGTGAGACATTGACATCAATCAGGTAACCACATCAAAACAGAGCTCTCAAATACTACAGCCAGGAAAACACAAGGAAAAACCAGTTAATTTGGATTACTCAAAGAGTTGGTGTAAAGAAAAAACCCAGCACTTGAGAAATTATGGGCAAAAGCTGAGAATACCTTTTTTTTTGCAGGGAGTACAGTTTGGTAAGAGCACACAGTCAATTGCATTAGCTTATTTAAAAGGCTTTTAAACTGGGTTAACCAGAAGCATTGTGTCCTCTTATTCTAAAATTTGTCTCTTTTGCTTATGAGAATCATTATTAGAAAATAAAAGCTTCTAAAGTGTTTCAGGATTCTGCAGCATTTACCTGTTCCATGTGTGTGTAACAAGCTTGTAGTGAACACAACCATATCCTAAGATTTTTGGGAAATGGACTGAGCATCAAACTCTAAGATGGTAAGAGTAGAAAATGAAGTATCTCTCTGTTCTACTATTAGATATTGAGCTGCTCTGATGTAATCTGCAGGTACTGAATTCCCTACAGTCTTAAATGTGCTCCTAGTATACCAAAACAAAATGAAAGAAAAAAAAGATTGAAACATTTACCAATTATTCCATCTTCCTGTAAGACTCAGCACTCCAGGTAACAGAAATAGCATGCAACATTTCCAAGACAGTCACATCCCTCTGCAAAGCAAAGCTATGCTCATGCTACCACTGAAAGGCTCTTGCAACTACAGAAGAGAGCAATAAATGACTTGCCCAGTGTACTAATTTAACTGCTGTGCAACACGATACTCCACTCACTTAGGAGCCCCTCTCAACCCTGAATAATTTAAAACATTTAAAGGCAAATCAAAGTAACATTACATTTTTATTGAAGGAAGATTGACTCATTTCATAAACCTCAACAGTCACATACTAGGCCTATGGGGTTTTTTTGGTTGTATTAATATCAGATTACAAACACAAAACAGAAGATTTCCTGAATTCACCCTCTGACGAATTGCAGTTTAGTACAGCCACTTACAATCTAAGGTCAAGGAATGAATTTAAGCAGTCATTCCCAAAAGACAGGCCCCAAACAATCTCAGCCATAAATGGTATACCTCGAGCTTCTGGAGTCTGGCCTGCTCCTCTTTGGCCAATTCTTCTTCTGTCTTCAGCTTTTCTGAAGGTTTTGCTTTCATCTCAAATCCAAGTTCTCGAACAATGATATCGTATTCATCAGGCTAAAGAAATATTTATGCAATTGTTTATTATCTTAAGTTTCATTATTCTGCTTTGCAGCCGTCCCTCTGCCAGACTAACAGCTAAGAAATCAGACTGTTAAGATAAAAAGAAAAGACTGCTTCCAAAGCAAGCTGCAAAAACACTCAGCTCAGAATTAAGATAAGGAATGGTAAGAATAGTTGAAGAGAAATTCTCCTGGAATTTCCCTTTTCCTTACTTAAATTAGTCACAACTGAAAAACTTGAAAAGAGTATCTTAAAAAATAAATAACTGGATTACATATTACTTTAAAAACCCTCAAAACACAGCCAGAATTAATAAATTAATAATTTACATTTCACTTTACACTGTCACATGAGATAAGCCTTTCCTAGTTCCACTACATAGAAGTCTAGCTTAAAGAAAATAAAAGGGATGCTGCTATTCAATGATCTTCAACATGTCATGGAGCAACTTAAACCCAAAAATCAATACACCAAAAAATGAACTTTTGGCCCAGTATCTTCTGTTGTACTTTGAGATCAGTTTTAATGCAAGTACTAGTTAACTGATGCTATAAAATCTGGATTCTACTGCAAAATAATAAATGGAAATTCATGATGTTCTGCAAGAAAATACACATTTCTAGAAGAAAAATAAAAAGCCCAACAGAACGCCTATTCTTACACTTGAAAGTTTATTTCCCTTAGTACAGAATACAAATGATAGAAAAAGCATGAGACCATATGATATCTATTCAAAGTAAATTATTGTCATTCCCGTTTTGAAAGAGACAGAGCCCAGTTTCAACTAGGAAATGTCTATTGTCAAGTACTAGCTCTTTCATCAAAGGAACACTCCAAAGGCACTCAAAATAAGTCAGTGTCCCCAACAATTTTAATTCTCCAAGAAAATTTATTTGTCCTACAAATAAGCTGCAGTCAAGAGTATTGTTACAGCCTGCAATCTGTCTCTCACTTGATAATTAAAGAAAACCAAACTAATTAAAATCAGAGAAATCACACAAATCCCTATATTCCTCCAACTATCAGATTGTTCTAGAACTGCTGCACTCCTTCAATGTGAATAGCAGCAAACATTTTGTTTCATGAAGTTATAACCTGGCCTTATAGTTCAGCCACTATAAGTCAGAACTACAAGTTATTAGAACCAAGGAAATCAGTGTAATTAAAACCTCACCTTGGGCTTTTCTACTTCCTTGTCCTTCCTCTCTGACTTTGGGGCTTTGCGGGCAATAAGGGTTTGGATCTCCTTCCAGTCTTTGTCAAGTTTTTCTGTCAGTTCTAAGGCACTTTCTCTCCGGGTTTGCCTCTCTTGCTAGAAAAAGAAAACAAAAACAAATGCAGCAGTTATGTTCAGATGGACATGACATAGCATTTACAACTTAAAACTAAAACACACTTAACATTCATTTAACAAATGAATTCTTTCAAATATTTAACATTTTGAAGCTGCAAACATTCTTTGTGGAAGAAGTATAGAGCCATGCTGGATGGTACAAGGGTTGCATTCAGAAAACAGGTGTGAACACAAGGGGAGATTTGGGGAGATACAAAACAATGGCAGATACATAAATTATATCTAAAATGCCTACAAAGTCAGACTTCATTCAAGGAGCTTGGACTGCTCTCAGACAGCTTCCTCATTTGTTTGCTATGCCACTATTTTTCTATTCTACAAATACAGGGATGGTGACAGCTTCTCAATCATGCTCATTTATACTTCAGGGCTAAAAACTCACCTTTTCTTGTTTAGATTTGGCTATCATCTCTTCAATCAGTTCTTTCCTAGACTTCGGCTTTTCCTCTTCTTCGTCTTGCTGCTCACTTGATACTTTTTTACGAAGGAGGCCTCCACCCCCTCCAAAGTGAGCAGCAGTTAATTCAGCTAGGGGAAAAAAAAGCAGGATGTTAATCATTCAAATCCACACATGACTGCAAAACTGCTGCTGGGACAGTATCTCCCTATTCTCTGAGAATGGGAGCAAGTTTGACTATTGAACCAATCAATCATGCATTAGTCTCATCCCTATGAGAATGGCCATACCAAAAGAGATTATGTCAGACACAATTTACACTGACAGACTCTTGGGATGAGGTAGGATCATGGTTTTGCCCTGTGTTTATCCAAAAGGGAGGTCTAAAGATGCAAGAAAGCACCCAGAAAACTCATATTTTAGATTCTGGCCAAAGGGCTCAAAATCCAGGTACCTGTTTATGCTGAAAAGCTCACAGAGTAAAGAAGCCTGTCAGTCCCACTTAACCCCTGCTAAAACCCAGAGAACTGGTCTGTGTGTGACTAAGAAGTTATCAAATCTGTTTTACACATTCCAACCAAGAACATTCTCTCTCACTGAGAGACAGTACTGAACAAATGATGTACACATTTAGCAGTAATGAAATTACCAGTGAAACACCAGCTGGCACTTCTCACCTGAAAGTGTTCCTCTTTCTTCTGTGTCACTGTCACTATCAACAATATCATTTAGTTTTTCAATTTCTGCCAAAGATTGGCCATAGTGAGTCAATTCCTCATCTTCATTAAGATTATAGATATTCTTCTTTCCATAATTTTGCTAAGAACAGAAAAACAAACCAATGAAATAGCAAAAGATCTTTAGTTCCTAAGCAACAAAATAACACAGCCTTTAGTTTCAGTGCTAGTTGAGGAGATTCTTATTCCAGTGTTTTGCTGGAATTTAACTGGAATAAGAGCATTGTCAGACCAGTATTTTCATTCAAATACATTTCAAGTGAGAGAGTGTCATGTCTCTCTCACACTAATGTACAAATTGACTAATCCAAAAAACCTAGAGAAGCTGAAGTTTTATTTGTGTATCAGCAACATCAATTTTTAACTACTGCACTTCAGGCCTAATGAAACAGATTTCAACCTATAAAAATTACACTGCTTAACTCTGGAGACTGAGTATGATGGGGCAGAGAGGATAGTACTGCACATTCAGTTCACAGCACAGAATGACAGCAAGTCACAGAGTTCTGCCCAGCTACTGAATATACTTGATGGTGAGTGACCACCTTTTCCTAATTTAACTCCTAAAACAAAGCAGTCAAAAAACCAACTAATCAATGAATCTGCTTATAACTAGCTTTCGTGCATGTCAGTGCTCAAAGAAACCTCTGCTTCAAACAGCTGCCTGGCAAAACCAAATAGATTTAATGAAAAAATTTCTATTTCCATGAAAAATTCCTTTTTTGTAGGTTCTAAACCCATAAAATAAAAAATCAAGCATTACCCTGCAAAAGCCTCTATTAAGGGGGACTCCCAACTAAAAATTCAAGTGTGCCTTGTGGCTTTGTGTTTGGCTTTCTTTTGTTTGTGTTTTCCTTCTTTAAAATCATTTACCTGTCTTTCCAGAGTGAATCGCCTGATCATCTTTTCCTCAGGAGTGATTTTGGTGTTGTATTCACCAAAACGTTTATCTTTGAACACATTTGTCTTTTCTCTCTCTTTATATTCTTTCAGCAATGTTTGATTGCGCTGGAAGGAAAAAGACAAAAGGAGATAAAATTCAAAGAACAGAGCAACTACTTCCAAAAGTAAAAGACTCCACAGTGAACATAATACTCTTTATATTGCCATCATATCATAAATAATAACTTAGCAGAATGCAATGAAAGAGAAGGAAAAATTAAGATGAAGAAAAGATGGGAACCTCATACAGATTAGGTTCTCTTATAAGCACCCAAGGGAAGATAAGATGTTACACCATATCTCACCTTTATTTTATCACATTCAAAACCTGTGCATTTACACTGCAGAATTCTGACATGTCTCAAGCTTAGTAAACAAAGAATAACATATTAAAGAAAGCAAAAAAAGCCAGCAAAACTCAGCTGAACTTTTTTTGGTCATTTCATCTAAGACATAAAAGCCTCAAGTGGATCCACACATCTATCCCTGTGTCTCTGTTCAGTGTGGGGAAGTCAAGCATCAAGTGAGTAAAAAGAAGCTTATCACACACCTGTACAAGGTACTTACTGTGTGCTCTACTTTTGGGACAGGTAAGGAGACAGGTTTACTTTCCAACGCATAATTAATGACAAATATCTGATTTATCTTATTATTAAATAAAACCCCAAATCCTAAAATGTTCATGCATTCATGAAGTTTTCTAAAATCTTGACTAATAGTAACAAAATCTGGAAGCTAATTTATAATTTCATGCTGAAGATATTATACAGTTTCTAAAGAAAAAAAAAATGTTGGCTGTGTTTAGGCCAAGAAATATCCATTTTTATTTAAAACACATTAACTGAGTCTTACAGAAAGATACTGTGCCATTCATATTACCAGAACCTCACAAAGTGCTGCACTAAAGGAAAAGGCTGGGTTTCCTACTCCTACTCCTTCCTACTCTGCAGCCTCACTGAGCATTCACAATTTTCATATGCTGCTGTAAATGACACTAAAACTCAGATTCCATCAAATATTGTGCCAGTTCTACCTTCTATTTACTTCTTACAGGGACCACTATACATATTGTAATGTGCAATATGTACATATTTATAATGTATAATGTTCATTTATACTGTCTCTACAGCTGAGACACTCTATATGAACATTAATACCTCTTAATAAGTTGGATATCAAAAAGCATTTCTGTGCTTTTTTTTTTGTACTCAATTATTTGATTACTTCTCCTATTGATAAAAAAGAAAATACTTAATCACAGTACACATAACATGATAAAATATCTCTTTGTTTTCACTGCATTTGCCCTTCCAGTAAGTGCTTTAAATTCTGTTCAACAACAGCATGCATGTAACATGTCAGAGAATCTCTGGGACATACTTTCAAACTGCCTTTTTTCAGCTTTAACTTAACCTTCTCTGCTGGTTTGTGTGAGGTGACAGACCACTAAGAAGTCCTGTGTTTCACCCAAGAATAAGGCAGGCTGCTGGAATCCCAGATACATTTTATGACACACTCTCCCTTATGCATCACAGATTTTGGTCAGGTAGCTACTGATGGCAATAGAAAAAGAGGCATTCTGAAAATGGTACAAGGGTTGACGATAAAAAATTTACTCTTCTTAAGTGGTATGGTCATTCTTATGACAGCAGGGAACAGATCATTACATCCCAACATAGTTCTACAACACGACAATTCAAGCTGTGCACAAAAAATGACCTGCATTTACTTCCCCTATCGACAGTAGTTTCTTTGTAGCTACACATTTCTCACTGTATCCCGACCTCAGTGCTCTTTCAATATTTCACTATTATACCACCATTACAACATTATCAAGAAGCTGAACATCCTAGAACGACCAGAACCGAGCAACGCCATGAACACTGACTCCGGGCGAGTACTTACTGATAACACGTGCCACTGTACTGTGGACGTGGGTAACTTGAGAAGAGAGCCATTCCCACCAAGCAATAAGGCAGAGCTGTACTCCTGAGCCCTGGGGTTTGCACTGGCCGGAGCCATCCCCGAGCACTGAGAGGGGACCGGCCACTGCTGCTGCGACAACAGCGCTGGGCGCTCATTGCGCCTGGGAGGGCTCCAGCCTTATCATCTCCCACATCAATACACCATTCTCCCTCCGTGCTTTGCATGTCCTCTTACCTTCTTGATGGCCTTGGACCGTGAGACACCCGGCAGCCCCACATCATTTTTGGTCTTCCTCCCCAGGATGTCAAACTTCTGCCTGTTGACTTTCACCTCAAAGGGGTTGCTCTTGACCACGGCCATGGCCGATTTCACGGGGCCCTTTGCAGTGGAGGGCACTGACGCCTTTTTCTTCCGCTTCGTCGCCTTCCCCATCTCTGCTCCGGCTGCCCGTGGGGACGCGGGGGGAGGCAGCGGCTCTGCCCTCAGTACGCGGGGCCAAGACAGGAGGTGCAGACTGGGAGAGCAAAATGGCGCCGGGGGTCGCAGAACCCCCCGAATTTCCCCTTGGCCTGACCCCGGCCCTCAGCCACAGCTCCGTGAGAGCCGGAGGGGAGAGGAGCGGAGGAGAGGAAGGAGAAGGGAGAAGAGAGAGCAGCACAGCCCGAGCGCGCCCCTCACCCCGCCACATCCAGCACTACCACATGCGCACCAGCAGCTGGCCAACTCTCGCGAGAGCGCTGCCCTAGTACCGCGATATTTACCGCCCTGCTCCCCGCCCGCTTTGGGCCGAGGCTGGGGAAGGTCTGACGCACTACATATCCCAGCAGGCCTACGAGGCATCGCGCGCGCGTGTCCCCAGCGCACACCGCGCTCTGCCCGCTGGGACTTGCAGTCCCGGTGGCCGTGAGGGGGTGGCAGCGCGGGGGCGGTGCTGCCTGCGGCGGGCGGAGGAGCCATGGCCGGGGCGGGAGGGCGCTGCCTGCTCTCCGTCTCCGCCCTCGGGGAGGGGGAGCGCGGTGCCGGGGCGAGCAGCGGGTGATGGGGAAGAGGCGAGCGCAGTGCTGAGGTCCTCTTGGGCCGGATGAGCCGAGGCTTGGCGCCGCGGCGGTGGCGGGGCTGGAGGAGGGGGCGAAGGAGGCTGTAGGGGCGGCCCCCGCTCCGGCTGCCCTGAGGGGAAGGAGCCCCCGACCATGGAAATCGAGAACATCGTGGCCAACACGGTGCTGCTGAAAGCCCGGGAGGGTGAGAGCCGCGGGGCGAGGCGAAGAAGGAGGAGAAGCGGGAGTTCGAGGCGGGGCGGGCTGAGGACGTCTGTTGGGGGAGGAAAAGGGTCTGAGGTGAGGGGTAAAGGGGCCCGCGAGGAGGGGGAGAGGAAGTGATGGAGGAGAAGAGGCTGGGAGGGAGGAGAGGCTGCCGGGCAGGGGTCGGGGCGGGGCGGGGACCCCTCGGGGTGGCGGTGGGAGCCCTCCCGGGGCGGGCAGAGAGTCCCGGGCAGTGCCCCGAGGCACCTGCCCTGCTCCTCCCGCGGGATCTGCTCGGAGTTACCGGCTTGTGGCTTTGCTTCTGAAAAAACACCCCTTCCTCCTTCCCCCTTGGTTCTAATAGTGTTTTTACCGGATGTTTTAAAAAGATCGTTAATCTGTAAGTTCTCCGTTTGATTATAAATATAAATGCTTATGGATATAAACGATAAAGTGACATAAATCTTCTCTGGAAAAACCTTGCACTCCATCTTGCTGAAATTCCTGCCTGTGAAAAACGTAGCTGTTGAATGCGACCTGTACTCTGCAGTCGAATATTTTGTATTATCCTAATCCAAAAGTGTGCTGTTTGCCATTAGATTAACACTTACAGTTTGACACCCCAGAACACCTTGAGCTGCAGATTCCTCCCCCCAGCTAACAAACGTTTTGGGTAGATAATTAGTTTTAGTATAGCACGTGGCTGCTGTTTGAAAAAACATCCTGACCTAAGATTGTCCTACTGCTTTTTCGTGTATATAACTGTCCATTAAATGGCCACTTGAATGTCTCCCTGGATTACCAATGTACTTTGTGCAGAGTATATTTTTTCAGCTTTGAAATGTGCATATTCTTTTTGGATTGGATCCTCCTTGTCTTAATTGTGTTGAGAAGTCCCATTAGTTAAGCTGGAACTGTTTAAAGTGAGTAAGAGCAGCAGAATCTGCCTCTGTATGTTTTGCAAGTTCCTCCAACTCTAAATGGGTTTGGCACTTACGCCATATGTGTATCCAGTTAAATTTGCCTTAAGCAGCAAGAGAGGAAAATCAGCTTTTTGACTTTGAAGTGGGGTTTAAAAAACAGAACAGTGATCACAATTTTGGGCCATTTTCCAGCCTTAGCTGAAGAGACCACCTCAAACTAGAGGACATGTTTTGGCTGGTTTCAGTGACGGTAACATGTCTGTGGTGGTGCTGCCTGAATTTGGAATTTGCATTGAAGTCATCTGAGAAATGAAGGGAAAGTGGAATCTGGCTCAAAAACTTCACTGTGCCCAAACCCTCACCACAAAGAGCGGAGTGGTAATCTGCAGAGGCTTTCAAGTGGATGCTTAATGTCAGGCTGCCTCTTTAGTTAAGGTTTCACTATGTTTAAAATAAATTATAGTGGTAGAACTGACCAAACAAGATATTTTAATGAACTAAATGAAAGTCTGAGAGCAGCTGATGTGAAGATCAGTGTTACCTGCCGTGAAACTTTAAAAAGTAATGGTAATAATCTGTTACTCTCTTTGTACCTTCAATTGGCCTGGGCTCTGTTGTGTAAGCATGCACACAAAAAGTGAATTCTGGCTTTGAAACTCTAGAACTCCACTGATCAATTGGTAGAAGGTCTTTTACCTTTTCAGGTCTCAACCCCTGTGCATGGGGTGCTTTTTATGTCACATTTTTCAAAACCCTCCTTGAAAAGAAAGTATTTTCTGTCTGTTGCCTGCTCTGGCTGCTCTGGGAATGTCTGGTTTACTCCATCTGTCTGGTTTACTCCATTTCATAAAATCCCTGCCCCAGCTCTGTTCTTATGTGCCTTCCATTGCCAGGCGATGGGATTTGTGAAGTTAGTGTGTGAGATAGGTGTTTTAATATATTCTTTGCTAAAAGGGCCTCACAACTGGGACAGAAGAGGAGGCTTTCAGATTACTTTCCTTCCCACATTTCTATTATCACACTCTATAGTGTATGGAGAGGGGGGATAGCATGGAAAAGTGCACAATTATTTCTTGTGGAAGAAAGTAAATTCCAAAGCTACTGTACAATAGCAGCTTCACTTATTTTCATGTGTAGGCTTTAGCCATGTCAGTAATCCTCCTCTGTGTAGGTGAGAGAAGGTGTTCACCTGGATAACAACAAATTAGTTGTACAAGCAAATAACATGTAAATGACTCTGCTCTTATTCTTTGTTTGTGGTGCATGTCAAAGGAAATCAGTGAGGCTTAATTGTGGCATGGGTCAGTCCAACTTGAGACTCTTTTCTGTTGAAGATGAGAGTACTAAAAGGTTGTACCCTTGAATACATCTTTCAAAGTCTTTTAACCCCAGAGATATGTCATTTGCCTTTTGTAAATATAGAAACAATAAAAGATGTGTACCTGTCCACTTCTGGTTAGAGTATGACAGGTGCCTAATGGGAATGTAGAAATTCCCAATAAATAACACCAAATCTTACCTGAGCACATAAACTGGATTTGTACACATCATTTTCCTCTAATTTTAGGTACTCTAATACTTCTGGATGTGACTATAATTTGGGTTTTACATTTGTAGCTGTGCAGAATCAGCACACCTTGAACAGCAAGGTTCATGTCTATCATTTAAATCTGATTTGATACACAGAAAGTGAATTTGTTGTCTCTATGTTATTAGAGAGCAAGGAACTCAGGTAAAATGAGTCTGTTCTTGTTACTTTCTTCTCTTATACAATAAAAAAGAAAGTGCTCTTGCTTTGTGTTTCTAGATTATCTACCTGCTCACTCAGTCTTACTGTTGGCTTATTTCATTAGAGGTGTGAATCTTCTAATTCAATTTGTGTGGGGATAACATCTGTTTATAGGAGTTTACTAATTCCATTTCACGGGTCATACAAAACCCCTAGCTTCCCCCCAGCCTCAAAAGTTTAACTTGTGTCTCTAAGAGGATGTTCAGAGCTTTTAATAACACACCATTTAATAGAAGAAGCCTATCTCTTTTCATTAAAGATTTGTAATGTCTCTGTAGCAACTGCAACATCTCTTTATGATAATAAGGGAAGCCATCAGGATTCCTTATCCTCTTTTCAAGCCACTTGGTAAATAATCAAATGCCAGTTCTTTGTACCTGTGGGTGTTAGTGATAACATAATGTATGATTCTTGAATGTGCCTACAACCAGAAGATGCTATGATGGCACAAAGTACTCTTTGGTACTCCATGGATGAAAGATGTAGGAGTTGGGAGCTGTACTGGGAGTTTTTCTTTCTTTGTTCTGTTTTTCAGTTGACCTGCTTCTGCCAAAAGCTGGCCTGTCCCTGGAGGGATTTGCCTTCAGAGGAAAGCTGCAGTGCAAGGTGTTTTGGGATTCCCTGTCCCAGTTGCCTGGGGGGTTGCCTGAGGGTTGTGGCCCTCTGTGTCAATCCTGCTCTTTCCTCTTGTGATCCATTACTTTTTGAGAGAAACCTGTATGTGGGAAGGAAAAAGGGGAAAGCTTCCTCTTAAGGTGACCCCAGTGGTGGAACAAGCGCCTACTACTGAGGTGACTCAGTAGGAAAACAAGATATTCTAAAGCAAACTCAAACTCCATCTTAGGAGTGCTGAAGTGCAGGGACTGAGGTCCAAAACCACATAAGTATTTAGTGATAGTGATGTATGAACTGAGATTGCAAGCTTTCACACCAGGCAGTCCATGTTCTCCTCACTCAGGTTTGTGTGAAAGAGTAGTGTACAACACTATGTTTTCTAGTTGTGTATCAGAACAGAGAAATTAACACATTCATTTTTTTCCCAGCAGAAAAATATTTTAAATTAGTTTCACTTGAAGGACATTGAAGAATTTGTCCCATAAATGGAGAGAAATAATAAATATAAACAAGGTTATTCTGAAAAACAACAGTTCCACCCCCAATTTTTATTTTATGTTCACTTTTCTCTTTATATTTATATCTTCTGTTTTTATTCCAGTCGCTCTCAGTAAATCCTTTGAGTAAGCCCCGAATTCATTTCAGCATCCCACACATAGTCTGTGATGTTGGGAAGGAAAGAAATTAATCCCTGTATGTTTTAAACTCCTTAGGAGCCTTTCTTTTTTCATTGCCTAAAGTAATAGTCTCAAAAAAATACACCCAGAGGGTAGATGCATGGTTCCTTTGAAGTCAGTGGCAGTGTACTCCAGGTGAGGATCTATGCCAAGAGTACATTTTAAAGATACCTGGTCCATTTGCATCCCCTTTAAAATTCATTTATATAACTGTGGCAGGAGCAGTTTGGGAATGAGAATTGGGTCTGCTGTTAGGCACAGAAAATCCTCTGATATTATCATTGATTTTGGCTAAATTAAGGTCATGCCTCCAATAAATTTCCCCCCAGCTCTTGGTTTGTATGGTTGTAGCCTGTGGTTGCAGAATGGCTGAGGCAGTTGCCAGCTGGATCCATGAACCAATCTAGGGTATGTGGGTTTTTGAGGCGGTTTTTTCCTTATGTTGCTGGGTTTGGGGTTTGGGGTTTTCTTCCCAAAGTTGGTTTTCAGATGAATCAGTAAGCTCCTGCAGATTTGATAATTGCTAGGTGCAGTCCAAGGATGGATTTAGAAGGAAGGAACTTTTCAGTAGCAGAATGTGATCACAGTTTGTCTTATATGAATCCTGTAAGATACTTGTTTCAGAATAATTATCTTAATGATATATTCTTCACAGAAAATGAGCAGTCCACTCAAATAGTGAGCTTTATCTGTCTGGGCTTGAAAGCAATTGAAATCATTCTGGAAGCAAAATAAATCCTAATTTTGCCTGCAGTATAAGGCAATATTTCAGTACAGTGTTGATGATACAAGGAAGGTATCCTATTTTGTGTGTGTTTTGTAACCAGGAAGATAATTCTATGGAGATTGCTCAGATCAGCTTGGCTATTGAACTGAACTGAATTTTTTAATTATTTCAGGCGTAGGACAAGTGGGAAAGCAAAGCACACTCATGCCCAGAAAGTCCACCAGCAGCAAATACAAATTTTAGCATGAGAGTGCTGAGAGTTTTTGTAGTTGCCTTTAATTGTTGTCAGTTCTTCCCTCATTTGCCTCCTATGTTCTATTGCACTCTTATTGCATTGTGCTTTAAATTGCTGTAAACTCGTTGTGGCAGGAAACATGTCTTCCTGTGTTTGTACAGAATTATGCACAATGCATGCCTTTTTGTCCTTTATTTAATGAACTGTAAGGAGAATGCATGTGGGCAAGTTGGAATCTAAAAGAATTACATTTACTAAATAAACACAACACGAGATGTGTAGTAATTGATACACGCTGCTGCTTTGCTTATTTCAAATGTGGCAATTTGAAATAAGCAATAGAGGTTTCACAATCAGCTTAAAGGAATTTTATTTCTGTAATATCTGTTGCACTCTTAGTGTACTATCATGCTAAAAAATTCCTTGTTTGTTGACTGTAAAATTGCAGTGTTCTGGGTGTTTTTTTCCCTGTGTAAACCCTGTTCATTGGCTGGTTAGAGACATCTCGAGATGTATACAGAGATGTTACAATGTCTCACTGCAAGAACCGATTAATAAATGTTAAGATCAGTTACGTTTCCTCGGGCTGATCCCAGCTTTCCATTCCACACCTAACCGGTGAAGTGCGGAGGGTGTGCTCTGGCATTCCTACGTGTGCGCATGATCGCTGGAGCTGCCTCGAGAGCCCGTGTGAAGAACCAGTTGTTCGAGTGGTGTTAGCTTGGGAACAATAAATGATTGTGCACGTAAACAAACGGCACAAATGTTCACGGCAGAGCTGGGCTTTGGACTGCCTGCTGGGTTACTGCCTTGACAGTCAGATGGGCCAGAGCCCTCCAGTATTACCTTGCTGGAGCCCAGCTCCATGCACTTGAATCCAGGAATGTGAGGACTATCATCTTGTAAATGCCATAGTGATCTGTAATCTACAGATATCTTTTGTTTATTTATTGTACTACTTGCGTTTTTGCTTCTGTTTGCATGCAGAAGTACCTTGGCCTTTGTAATGCTGGTGAGTTAGGTGCTCAGGTTTCTGCCAAAACCTGGATTTTCAGCCAGGTGATTCTGATAAGTTTACTGAGAACTGGCCAGATTGCATTTATCATATGTGTGGGGGGAAACAAAACCATCAACAACAACAACAAAAAACCCCCTTTCTCCATAGAAAAGTGTTGCCACTCTCCTTAACGTAGTTGTTAAGCTGTGACCAGGCTTGAGTTTATACAAGCTTGTATTTTGTCAAAATACAACTTGATACAAGTTGTATTTTGTAGAAAAGATACATCTGGCCTGTAGAATGGAGAAGGTTGTTGTGAACCCCCACTGCAGTGCCTTATGAGCTGTCTCCAGAAGCATGACAGCCTTCCTCAAGTGATGGTATGTGTGAGCTGGTCTTCTAGTTTGAACTTGATGCTGTTCCAGTGTTATGGTTTGATCTGAGGAGGAGCTGAGGTATTAATTCCACACTGGTTTGTGCCTTGAAGGTGGATCTTGCCCAATAAGGGCATAAAAGCAAAATTTGTTACTCAATGAGTAGTGTTTATAAATGCCTGTATAGCATAAGGTCATAGTTAAACAGGAATGGTTTGATTTTTTTTGTTTTTTTTTAGTGAAAGGTTTTAATCCTTATTGTGAGTGGTTTGAAGAAAAATGTGTCTGGAACTACGAGAAGATTTGAATTCATGTGAGTTTTAAATCTATTAGGAAACTTGCCTGGAACTGCCTTTGCTGTGGGAAAGACATATTTTAAGGCAGTGTCTGTACCCAGCTTATTTTCATGTGTCTCCATGTAGATGATGTAGAGCTCCTGCATCAATTGTTTTGCATTTTTCCTTGAACCAATTGATTTGATTTATACACTAAAGGCCTGCTGTAGGTTGTCATCTTGTTGCAGTCTCAGGCTTTCTGAGTTTATCTGGGTGTGGTCTAGTATGAATTTCTCAGCTGGTATCTGACAATCTGGTTTGTGGAATCAGTTTTGCAAGAATGAAGTTGTAGCAATCGTGCACCCCAGCGCTACAGAGCTGTGTGCTGCTCAGCCTCAGATTCAGGCAGGAGAGCTGGGGCACAAAAAACTCACTGCTACAATCTCAGTGCCAGTAAAGAAGGATTCTGCATGGCAGAATCCAAAGTCATTGTCTCAAGGAAAACTGATTTAATGATGTGCAGTGAACATTGTGCTCGCTGAAATGGGAGTCAGTCTGCAGTCAGGTCTGCAAGGAAGATCTCTGTGGCTCTCAAAGTGCATCTGAGGACTTAAAACATATTCTTATTTCTTGACATAGGTTGTGGCCACAGCAATTCCATTTTTTACAACTAGTTGTGGTTTTACTGATGAATAAACCAACTGCATCACCTTACATACATTTTTCAAATATTTCTCTGAAGGTTAAAAACAAAAGCTGAAATAAAACATTTTGCCCATACCATATTCTAGTGCAGTGATCTAACTGAATTTAGTATGTATCTTTTTAAAAAGCAAAAATGGGAAAGAGTTAAATGTTGAAATTGTAACTCTAAGAAGTAATTTGGGGAGAAGCAAAAGGTTCTTGTGTACCTGAAAATGTAATTGAAGTTTCTCCTTACTCTAATGGTGTATTGCTGCACCCACCCTTCTCTTTCTACAAGATGAGTTCACGCTGGACATTGCTTTTAGCCATGATTCCTTCTGAAAGAGGCAAAAATCAGTAATTCATCTGAGCCACAGAGGTCAACCAGAAAGCACCTTAACCTAATGGCTTTCTGGCTCTTCTGTTGGAAAGTGAGCTCCTGGTCTTTCTGGAAGAATTTTATCTGAAGTGTTTTAGAATGAGATTCAGAATAGAAGCTCTGAAATCAATATTAAGACACTTTCAAACCACAAGTGTTATAATTTGATTTGATACTTCTTTTAAACTGCCTCAGAAATGGAAAAGGATTTTGCAATTAGGGAATAACGTGACAAACAAATTGGCCTCCTGCCAAAACTTTTACCAGAAATGGCTCTTTACATTACTGGGACCTACAGACTTGTACAGTTGCATTTGCTGTAAATACAAGAACATTCAGTTCAGAGAGAAGTGAGAGCACATTGATTTAGTTGATACTGCTAAGCACTTGATTCTTGTGTATCGTTAATAAATTATATGTAGCCTTTATAGACTTCTGTAGGATGGTGAATTCAGTTGCATTCTAGCATGTGTTCTCTTTTTGTAAAATGAAGTTCATAATGGTCACATCGTAAGTAAGTGACCAAATATTTGGGCAAAATGCAGCCCTTTTTGTGTTGGACTGGAAGTAAAATGCACTAGTCATCCTCTCCTTTGTGATGAGTTGGTTTTTTAATTTGACAGTGCTTCAGAAAGTAGTATTGTTGATACAGATCCCATTTTACATTTTACAAACAGCAGTGTGATATGAATTTGGGTTAGGTTTATCATCCTTGATCAGTACTGATGGTGTGGTGTCATGCACAATTGAGTGTTTCTGGGCTGTTTCTAACAAGCAGTTTAACCTCTGTGCACCTTGCAGGTTAGTGTGACATGGCTGAACCTGACACTTTTAGCCATTGTTTCCATGATCACATAATCTATACCCAGGCCTTGCTATTCAATGAATGTGTATAGGCTACCTGTTAATATTCCTTGATTTTCTTTGTGTTCACTTCTGTTAGAAGGGTGTTATGTTTTGTTTTGATTTTATTTTCTTCAAGCATATATTCAACTTCTTTTTAAGTTCAAAAATATATTGTTAGAATAGTCACAGTTTGTTTTAATGATGCTGGTAAGTCTCATTATTAGTTCTGGTACTGCTTGAAATATAGGATGAGAAGTAAATTCCATATTTTGTGTTTTAAGACTTTATGGAAGGCAAATGACCTGCAAAGTGATTATTAGAAAATGAAGTGCAGAAGTTTGCATTTTTTTTAGAAAGTAGGTGTCAGTTCAAAGAATGTCCATAAGCTATCATTTATAGATGATTTATTCTTTATTTTTTTACCTTTCTAGGGACACTAGAGTTGAGAATGTTTTGTTGCAGCAGCAGAGTAAGATGTCAATATTCCTGTTAGCAAGGATAAATTTGGTATGAACCAAAAAAATTTGGTGTGAATTTGGTATGAACCAAGGTCCACCAAGCTGGAACTGGTCTAACTGCATAGGTGGAATGGTTCAAGAAGCTGTATGTTTGAGTAAAGAGGGGCTTTAAAAAAAATACATGTTTTGTTGTTCTGAAGATTTTAGTTCCTTTCACCCTAACGATTTACTTCTGAAAGAGTTTGGTACCCTTTGCTGCTTAGTTTCTATTCAGGTTACATTGGGTAACTCCCTTCCTTTTTCTCCTATTGTGGTTAGCAGTGTGTATTGCTTTGGTACAGTGAGAAATCTCTGTGCAGATTTGCTGCTGCTCTGTCATGTGGAGGTGCATCTGATCATATAGCTTAGTAAAATCTTCTAAAGTCTTTTGCAGCACTAAATTACTCTTCCACAGAAACGTTTTGGATCTGAAAGTGTGTATGTGTTCCTGTCTTTCGCTGCTTTTTTGATAAGTATGCATATCTTCTGTAAAGGAAATTGGCCAGGGTAATGTGCTGAAACACAACTGTGTTTCAAATGTAACACAGATCTGTTTTTTTAGAAACTGAGAAAAACATTGTGGTAGTTTTAAAAAATCAAATACTAATTCAACACCAGCGCTGTGAAATCTGAAGCATTGAAAATATCTAAATGTTACAACAGCTAAGTTCTTCCTGGTATCCTTGTATGGTCTAGAGTAAATAGTGTGTATTTGAGCTATGCCCTCACATTTATTACTGGGATCTACTCTTACTACTATCACTGCCCTTAAACAGACAATATTTATGTACAACTTTATTATTGAAAAATGTGTTTAAGAACTTTGTTCTTGGTATTTTGTTACTCAACTTTATTTTCTTCTATTCTTTACCATGGTTGAGAGATAATTCTCAATTTTTTTTTTTGTTTCATCTTCGATGTTTCAGTTTTGTTTGTGATTTTCAAAGTACCTATTTGAATTTGTCTTTTCTCTGCAGAGATGTTCTACATACACAGACAAAATGTGAAGGATTTGTCTTGGAAAAGACTTTACATGAAACATGAAAAAAAGCATTAAAGTTCTTCTGTATCACATTTGTTATTGGTTTGGATATCCTTCTAGATGGATTTCTTTCTAGGCATGAAAAGTAGTCTGACACATCTGTGTAGAACTGACCTAATTTTATGCTGTTAATGGTATGTTCAATTTTACTCTGATTCTGTACTGTGTTTTATATTATTCATATTTTCCTCTAGGCAAACGGAGTGGGCGTAGTAAAAAATGGAAAGAGATGCTGAAGTTGCCCCCTGTCAGTCACTGTGAGGGTATTCGGTGCTCCATCGGTGAGTGTCCTGTAAAGTAAACCCTCTTCTGTGAGACAGAAGGACAAGAGTTTGGTGCTGGTAATGGAAAGGATTCTGCCTTGCTTCTAAATGCTAAATAGCAAAAAAAAAAAAAAAAAAAGCTATTAAACTTGTAATATGATGGAGAACTGAGGAAAAAATAAAATTTATGAGATGATGAAAAGTATATCACAGCTCCTTGTTTGTTAAAGGAAAATGTTCCTAAAGAATAGATTTTCAAAACCTTGAATTAGAAAAAGGGATCACATTATAAATTGATGGTAATATATTTTACCCTTTTCCTTAATGCCTTGTAATAGTTTTTTAAACCTTTGTGTTATAATCTTGTATTCCCTCTTTCCAAACAATCTCGTTTGCTTTGGTGTTGCTGTTTCACAGTATGGTTGCTTTTTGCACCCTAATCTAAAAGCACCTCAAGCATATAATTCAGTGTGCTTTTAGTAAATGGGGTAGTCAGTAGAATACAGATGTGACTGAAGAATGTTTCACTATTCTTTGGAATAATTACATATTTATGGTACCTTTGATAAGCATGTTAATGTAAAATCTTCATGTTTGAGTGATGTTTTTCTGACCTCAAATGGGAGTAATGACTATCCTACTACAAAAATAAAAATAAATAAAGATATTTATATTTTTTCCCAGAAAGAGACTATAACCAGCTTTGTGACAAACAGCCAATAGGAAGACTTCTCTTCAGACAGTTCTGTGATTCTAGACCAGATTTGAAAAGATGCATTGAATTTCTGGATGCAGTGGTAAGTAGTGAGAAATGTATGATGGCTATCAGTAGGCAGAGTCTTGTATATTCTTGTATGTAAATATTGGATTTTTGTGCTGGTTTTGCTGAGATAGAGTTAATTTTCTTCATTGTATCTCATTTAGTGCTCTGTTTTGGATTTTAGACCAAGATAATGTTGGGAACAAGGATGTTTTAGTTCTTGCTGAACAGGGATTCCACAGTGTCAAAGCCTTTGTGTTCCTCATGCTGCCCTACAAGAGAGGAGGCTGATGCGCAAGGAGTTGAGGGTGGACACTGCCAGGATAACTGAGCCCAAAGAATATCCCACACCATATGGTGCTGTGCTCAGCAATAAAAGCTGGGGGAAGAAAGAGAAGGGGGGAAGGTACAATTTGCCAGCTAGCTGTTATATGTGGGAATGAAGCCCTGCCTTCCTGGGAATGGCCAATGGGAAGAGATGAATGAATTTCTTACTTGGCTTTGCTTGTACCTGCAGCTTTGCTTTATCAAACTGTCTTTATTTCAAGCTGCAAGATTTCTCACTTCTGCCCTTCTGGTTATGAGTGGGGGAAAGTGAGTGGGCACCTGTGGGGGGTTTAGCTGCCTGCCTGTTTAAGACACAACCATTTTGTTAATTTTCTCTATACACCTCTGTTTCCTTATGCTGTATACTTGAAAACATAGTGTGAAAACATAGTCTTTGCTGGCTGTAAAGCTGTAACTTCTGATGGATGTCAAAAAACCATCTCTGTTACTAAAGGAAAATGTTTAGTGTTGACTGTGAAGTCTCTGCCATCTTGATGTGGCCCAAGCTACAGAAAAGGGCATGATGGGAAAGAGAGAAGCAATTTTAGGAAGATGTGCTAGGCTTCTAAAGCCTGAAAGGGTGTCTGCATTATGAATATTACTTGCTATACTCAGCCTTCAAAATGTTATTAACATAGACTTAAAAATGTTGCAACTTGCATGGAAGCCCTAGGCTACATAGCATGTGCTAATTAAAAACCATATAATGGAGATGGAAATTTAGAGAACCATCTAAGGAAGGAGAAAAAACAATCCTTTTGAGACTAAGGGAAAAGATCTTGATATATTTACATCTTGATATCTAATGCTGAAGAACAAGGGAGGAAGGAAGTGTGCCCACAGCTATATTTTGCAAAAAATCCTCAGCCCAAAACCCTCCTGGGGAGGGGGAAAGTAGTGAGGAGATTAGGCAGGCACAAAACAGCCCTTAAGAGAAGAACAGCTCAGAGCTTTTGATTCTTTGTCCCTCACAGTTAATCCAAGAGCAATAAGATACAGTCTCAAACTGAGATTGCTGACAAAAGAACAGGTTTTCTCAGTCCAGCCATTTTTGTTCTTACATGCAGAGAACAAATGACCAAAGAAGACAGAAGTAGGGTAATGCTGCTGCTTGCATGCATCGCAAACTACAATACTGGAATGTAAGATGACTCTGGAAGAGGCAGGGTGTAAGGCATGTACATGGGATTATTGCTGTGCCTCCTATTTCACTGTGTCTTCCTTCCCCCTTGGTAGTAAAAACTGAGGCACTAGATCAGCTAAAAAAGAATTTAAGTGTCAAATAGGTGGAATTGTTTATATTTGTCAAAGAACCTGTGTGCAATTTGGCTTATTCCCCAGGTGTGTTTCACTTTTGTGACTCCCAGGAGCTGTTTGAGCACCAGATTGCAGAGACTAGATTGACAGTTGGAGACTGAATGGATTGAATGGAAATCCAGAATAGTGGAGCTTTCATTCCTGAAGTGAATATAAATACAAACCAGAGCCCTTAATGAGTGCCATGCACTGACAACTGTGGATTTACCCCTAATGGTTACAACTTCTGCACACATTTTAATCTTTATATCTTAGATAAGGAGTAGCAAAATCTTTGGCAGCACAAAAGAGAATGAATCTTAGGCATGACTGTAAGGCAGGTGTGCCCTTGCTCTAGAGATGTAATTTTCAGGTAAAACGGTCTCTAAGAAGTAACTAACTGAAAAATTTGCACTGTTTTGAAATGTGCAACCTATAATGTTTTGTGGATTGCAACACTTCTGTGAATGAACGAAGACTGGCATAGCTCAGATAATCTGATGTGAGGGATGGTTTCACAATTTACTTTTTTGCATTTGTTGTTTAATTTCCATTTGAAAAATCAGGGGGAAGAATTATTCTTGGGAATCATTGAAACAAGACAGCCTTTAGTGACTCTTGTGATCTGAAACTAGCATCCTATCTTGATCAAGGATGTGAGATAAAATACCTGCTATCTCTTATAGATGGTTCCTGAGTTAGCCTGATTCCCTTTTGTGGACTTCAGCACCAGACTTCAGCAAGATTTGATCTTTTAGGGGTTGAGGGGTTTCTTTCGTTTGTATTCTTTGTAAGGCAATACAGGAAACAAAAGCTGAAGCTGTGTGCTTTTTACCTTGGCTTTTGCCAAGCTTAGCTTTTTGAGATGTTAAAAAAAATCTAGGCTAACTTTTTTGGGGAAAAAGAAATTCCCAAAATGAAATATCATAGCCTGAAAAACCTTGCATCGTAGTTAATGGAGTTTTCTGACTCTTTTACATGAAGCAATGTGATTTCAGCAGTGTGATAATTTCTGGAGTCCAAAATCAAGGTGGTACCAATGCTGTGTTGTCTGCCTGTACTGAATACTGAGTCTGGTAAGGTCCAGTTCTTGGGAAGGCGTGACCTAAAAGTCTGGAGTCAGCTTGGCTTTACAGAAAGAAGAGTTGTGAAATAATTGAATGTAAGTGACAGAACTTAAAGTGAGGAATGAGTTATCCAATCTAGTGACTCATTTCACCAGCTAGGGACAGGCTTACTCACATATGAAAAGGAATCAATGACAGTTCAAACTTCGCTGTAAGTACCAGAAATATTTGGAAAGGCCACCTCTCAAACTTCCTTTTAAATTACACTATCCACTTAAAACAGTATGCCTAATTAATTGTATTAAATTAGTGTTAAAGATGCTAAGCACACTGCTGAACTTTAGGTTGATAAACTTTTCTGACTTGCTCAGGTTGATTAGCAGTTGCAGAAGAATTCCTCACCATTTCCTTTCCACTTGTTGTTGTGGAATTGAACAGCAGAAATTATGGCTTGCATTTGGATTGATGGATTTGAGTAGTGTGCTGAAGTGGGTGATACCATAATGTTGCAGTAAAAAAAGATGTTGATGACTTGAGTCAGTGTTGATTGGTTGTCATTAATGGCAGAACTGGAAATCAGGAATTCCATTATTTCCAGTATTGTGTGTATTTGGTTCTTGGACTGTCATTTTTTAGTGTTCTAGTTTTCTTTATAAAGGTAAATAACTTCTGATTACATCAATTACTTGTAATTTCCAATGAGGTTTCTAATGATTGTTGTCTCAATAAGCCCCACTGTTGTTTTGTTTCATACAGTTCTCCATCCTGGAAGTCTGCCATGTATTCTTTGTTCCTAGGTGCATGCATTTAAATCCTGAAATATGAAATAAGCTTTGATTGAGTTGGCCCAGCTAACAAACCTAATACATGTTGCTATTTGAGATTGCTCTTTTCTAATTTATCTTTCCCCAGGTTTGGGGTTCTCTTGAAATCTTGTAACTTCTGATGTCTGCTTCTAGATTATTCCATTAAATTATTAATAGTAAGCAGTCCTTGGAGTTTTTCAGTAGTAGTGTCTGTGTGGTGATTTGTTGGTTGTGGATTTTTTCCATAAGTAGCCACTTCTGGAGCTCTGTTCAGCTGCCAATTGTTTATCTGCAAAAAGCACTGTGTTACACAATTCTCTTTTTCTTCATCTCAGTACCAGATGTTACTAAGTTAAAAAACTTTCAAGATTTGTATCTAATCAATTTAATTTTTCAAAAAATGATGTAGGGTTTGGTTTAGATCTCATTTATAAGCTTGCAGAAAGTAGTTTTATCCTGGTTTTACCCAAAACTGAAGCAAAGAATAACACATGAAGGGAAAAAAGTACAGTGAAGAAAAAGCTGATTATTGTACTCCTGATTATTTTCCATCTGGGTCATTCTGTCCTACAACACTACATAAATACTATTTAATTGTAGTTGATCTAGTTTAACCTCTAGGATGCAGTTTCTGTAATTGTATTTAGACTAATTGTTAGATTTTGTATGTTTTCCAAAGATTAAATTCCATATGCTTTGTTTTTTCCTTAGGACTGTTCTTCATACATGTTTCACCTTATAGCCTTCTGTTTCTTTTATATTAGGAGTATTGTGTTATTCATGATAAAATTTACCTATCATCATGTAAAAGATGCCAAGTGACTGTGAACATAATAAAATTTTCAATTCCATTTCCCTAGGCAGAATATGAGGTATCTTCAGATGAAAAGCGCATAGACTGTGGCCTCAAAGTTTTAGAGACATACTTCACTAATGGGGTAAATATATTGCAAAAATTTCCTCAAGTGCTTTGGAAGTGTCAGATAAATAGAGAGATATAAGTGGTTGCATTGTTTTTAGTAAATTGACTTTCAAACTTCATTGATCCCATTTTTGTCTTTCTGAAAGGTGTGCTGCCTTCTAAAATTCTGCTCAATCAACTTGAGTAGAAACCTTGACTGATCTCTGCTTTTAAATAACTACTACAATAAAAATTTATTCTCCATTTAACTCCTACAGAAAATTTAAAAACAAATTAACTCGGTGTATTGTCATCTGAAGTCTTTTAGACTCCTGTGTGGCCTTGGTTGTTTGCTGTAAATTTTCAGAATTGCTGCAGGTTTTCACAAAGCAAAATGCTGTTTTCTTCTGAAGCATTCTGTTACTTTGTTTTCCATGGTAATCATTAGTAGCTGATTTTTTACATTTATCAAATGTCTTTTCTTTGGTATCCAGTGGAAGCTTTTCTGTGGATATATAATTCAATATTTTCTTTTTATGAAGAGATGTTCCTTCTGCTTCTCTTGCTTTGGTCATCTTATACAAAAGACCTTGAAGATGCCTCATAAGCAGATGGAATCTTAATTTGTACACGTTTTGAGAATTTCTTTGGGACTACCGTAATTCATGTACATTTTTCAAAAAACTCCAGATTTCTTTGATCTGGTTTGAAATAGTTTCCCAGCCTGTGTTTGTGTTTCTTTCTCCTTCTTTCCATCCTGCCAAGCCAAAGAGATGACTTGCTTTTTTGGTGGTAGACTTATGGAAAGAAAAAGAAATTTGACTTATTGCCAAGTTTATTCCCCCAGATACTGAAATAGTAAATAACTGAAATAACTTTCAATGCATTGTTCTGTAACAGGTAAGAAATAAAAATTTTGCTCAAATACGACTTTCTTGATTTTCTCTTTAGTCAAACTGTTCCATTCCTTTAACTGTATTAAAAATTTTAATTTATCTTTGAATACAAAACTTTTAGTTTTTGTATTGATTTACGTGCTTTCATTGTTGCTTTCCTTTCTTTTTTATTATGTTAAGTCTGCAGCACACTTGCCAGAAATACCTCAGGAAACAGTAAATGAATGTAAAGCAAGACTGGAAAAGAACCCTTCTAAGGATCTTTTCATGGACTGTACTAGGTAAGTTAAAAATGCCTAGTGCTAAGTTTGGGAATTACAAGAGAAATTTATGTGTTTCTAAGGAAAGTGAAATATGAAGTTGTTATACCCAGAAGTACTGAGTCCCTAAAATGAGTAAGTAAAGTAAGAAACTTGGAACAGATTTATTAGAGGATTGGGTTTCCTTTGGATGTGATTTAGATGTTTGACTTTTGCAGAGCTTTTTTCTTAATGCTGCTTTTGCATAAAATCACACTGTTGTCTGACGCCAAGAATTCTGTAAGATAAATGATATTTCTCTTTACTGTATTCATGCTTTTTGAGAGACTCTCTTCCATTATGGAGGTACTCAGAAAAATATGAAATTATAAGTTGAAGCTTGAAAGGTTTCTGAACAACTTTAGACATTTAAGGTTCTTGAAAATAGGTTTAACTGAGGCCAACACTTATGTGCCATTAAGATGGCTGATTAGAGGATCACTTGTAATAGCTAACACAAAACAATAAAACTTGGTTTTGTTCTGCAGTCATGGAGTGATATTTCACACAGTAGTAGCAGGGGAGGCTTGTCTTGGAGGGATGGTACATGTTTATGAGTGTTACATGTCTTTCTAAAGACTTTATGTTTCTAATATTTCTGGTTCTTCAAGGCATGCTTGATCTTGTCTGAAGGATGACTACAGGTTTTGTCACTGCTTGGGTCATCTCCCTGGCAACAGAAATAAGCATGCTTTGTTAGAAGCTGAGATTATAAGATTGAAAGGGCTGTGTGAGAACAGCTCATGAAACATGTCTCAAATGGAGTGTCTCATGTAGATCATCCCCTTTCCCCTGTCCAATAAAGACCTGACTACAGTTTGAATGACTTCTTTCCCTCCCCACCTCCATCTTGGTGTGGTTCTTTTAAGGTACTTGGTGTTCAAGGTTTGGATATGGCTTTTAGAACTTCAGTTTCAAATCCTAGAAAAAAAATGTATTTACCAGTCTCCAAAGAATGCATGAAACCTTGTAGATTCTTTCAGAGTTCATATTTGCAGGGTCATACATGCATAAAAAGCTGCTGAGAAGCTGATGTTTAAGAGGGTTTGAAGACAATGAAAATGCAGAGGTCAAAGTGTCTAGTTCTATAAGCAGCAGTAGTTTGGCCTTCACAAGTATTTTGACAGGAACAATTTTCTGTTACAGTTTTTTGTCTCACTTTGTGAGACATTTAGGTCAAAACCATTGTAGAGCGCAGTGGTGATGTTTTTCTGCCTACAGCTTCATTGATATGTTTAAATATATGTCTATAGATTGATAGCACCTCTTGCTTCAACAGCCTTTTTCAGAATAAGATGGATTTTATTTTTCTGTTTATTTTCCGGCTAGAATTGTCCATGAGTACCTAAGCAAAAGACCTTTTGAAGCTTACCAGGAGAGTGTGTATTTTTCCCGTTTCTTACAGTGGAAATGGCTGGAAAAGTAAGTTTATTTATAATGTTTGTATTATAATTTAGCTTTGCTTTGTGGCAAATTTTGATTTTTATGCTGGAAATGCTGTAGAGCTGAGTGCTGAATGAGAGATTGCCTGTCTAAGAAATTATGATCTGAAAGACAAGATGTAAAGGATGATGTTGATGGATAGTAGGAGAACCAGGACTCCAATGGAACTGTCTGTCTGTAACCTTTAAGTGATAAATCTTAAGTCTTTAAGTGGTATTGGATGCAAATTCAGAAATATTTTGCTGTCAAGTGTGCAGTGGAATACCAATCTTTCTTGGGAATACTCTCATCCTTTAGTTTCAAACTTGATCTAATGAGTAGTTAGTAAACAGATTAATCTAGTATTATAACCCACTGGGTAATTGGATTGGTACAAGGTTTTTTAGAATGGTACAGATTCAGATCTAGTAATTACAAGATAGCAAGATTTACATATTATATATGTATCAGAATGTAGTACATTCAAATCAATACTAGGTGAGTGTCCAGACTCTTTCAGAAGGCTGAAATTGTTACAAATTGACTCAAATTCAGCCTGCTGTGATCACACATTCAAACATTAAGGTGCTTGAAGCACTGATTTTGTTGTAAATTCCAATTATCCAATGTCTTTATTTTACTGAATTGTTTGCAAAACCCAGTAAGAGAACTAGGGAAGTCACTCAAATTTTCTACTAAATGAACCTCCACTGTTGTCCTAAGAGCAAAGCTGCAGTAACAGTGAGTGCTCATTTAAAGCAAACACAGGAAAAGCCAGTCCCTTGTGATAGCCCTGCTCTGACACATTCAGGAGAGTTTTAGCATAGAGGGATCAACAGCTCTACTGCCTCCAGTTATCTGTTCCTCCTCCTCTGCATCAATACCCTAACAAATTGGCTCTTGAACTGCTCTTGCATACCACAACTGTTTCTTTAGTAAAAAGCAAAGTGAAATCAGCGATGGTTTACCTTTTAAATGCCACATTGTCAGCATGATCCCACTGAAATACAGTCTGCCTGCGTGTCAATAAAGGAGGCGGCAGGAGGTGACAATGGCCTGTGCTGGGAGCTCGGCAGGCTCTGACTGAGGCAGCAAAGGGCCGACCTGGGCAGCTTTCCTTCCTGCTGTCGGCAGTGCCTGGTGACCAGATGAGGGAGCCCACGTTTCTTAGCAGAGCACCCCTTTCGTTTGAAATTCAGCTCATTATGGTACTTCTACATGAGGTTAAGGCAGCATCTGTTCAGAAATGTGTCAGAACAGAAAGGAGAAAATGAAGACAGACCTCGGGGTGGGGAGGGATTGCTAACATTTGTAATTCCTGTTGCAGTAATTGATTGTTTCTGTTAATCAGGCAGCCAGTAACCAAACACACGTTTAGGCATTACCGAGTACTGGGCAAAGGTGGATTTGGAGAGGTGAGTACAGAAGTATCTTTCTGCAAGGCACTTCTTAAGGAATCAAAGAAAAAGGGGAGTCTGTTTAACTCTTGTCTCTATCAATCTACATTTGACACATCACCTGGCAAGCTGTTGTCAATGCAAACTGTTTTAATGTGTTAAAGCATTGTAGGTCATGCACAAAGCTGCAGAAAATTTGTAATGACTGACAACAGTCACTTCTATTTAGAAATGTCATTTGGAAATGAGAATTTAGTTGCAATTTGCTAATTATGTAGAATATTCGTGAACCTAATTAAAAATCTATAGATTTTAATAATTCTTTATAATTTATTGAACTACCTCTGTACATATTTTAACCAGTGCCCTATATGGAAGGAGAGTGCAACTAAATTACCATTATCTTTCTCCTGGTTTATTGTGATGTGAATATTTGTCCTTGACACATCCTAGGACACTTAGCACTGTTACTGTAGTCACTTGTTTCACTAACACAGGATCCACAGTTTTGCTAAACTATTTAACCCCCAAAGAAATGTACTTGCCTCTGTATAATCACTTTTTCTACTTCTGTTACAGTTTTTGTGAACCTTTAAAGTTTCATGAGCAAAGGCTCTGATACTTACAGACTATAATTTTCTGACAGCATTAAAGAGTTTGAAAAGAAACCTAAATTTAATTTTCTTTAAAATAAAAATTCTAAAAAGCCTCAAGCATCTCTGACACACTATCCTTCTTTTTGTAGGTGTGCGCCTGTCAAGTACGGGCAACAGGAAAAATGTATGCTTGCAAAAAGCTAGAAAAAAAGAGAATAAAGAAGAGGAAAGGGGAATCAATGGCTCTAAATGAAAAAAGAATTCTAGAAAAAGTGAATAGTAGGTTTGTAGTAAGTATCTACTTTCTATTTTCAGAAATTTATCTTGTTTGCTTCATTTATCTCTTCCAGGAACTTGTGGGCACAAAACTCTTTTTAAAATTGATTTAAGGAGTGCACGAGAGGAATGATTGATACAATAATAAATACATTTTGTATGTGATTGGGAATAGTTCAGTGCACAAGGATTATTTTTGGTCCACCTGCTTTATTTCTGACAGCCAGAACATTAAGGCAGGGTTTCAGCATGCTGATGCCACTGAATCTTTGTCCTCTGCTTAATTTTATATCCTGAGGTATTTTCACAGCATTTGTTACTCCGTTGCTAATATATTTTAAGACAAACATGACATTTTAATACTGTATTGATTCAGGTTATATTGCTTTGCTGTGTACCAAGGCTTAAAGCAGTATCTTGGATGTGAAACAATTAACTTTTTAATGGAATTTCCATGTAATGGAAATCTTAGTTTTAATACCTAAGCATTTGTAACTTATGTAAATTATGCTCTGTTAGTAGCTCTAATTACTAAGCAGCATAAGAAGTTAAAATGTTCAAAGATACACCAAGTAAAACTTTCCCCAGGTAATATTTACTATTTAATTGAAATGTCATTTAAATGTTAATTTCAAATACACTTTGCTTTGGTTTGAAATCCATTTACTTATAAATTTTGTATTGCTGTTCAGAGGATTTTAAAGTACCTGTTTTAGAGGATAGTGAAAGTTATTTATAAATATATATGTATAAAATATGTATGTATGCATTTTCTGATAAGTTTTATGTATTAGAAAAACCACTGTAGAATACTGCTAGCTACAAGAAAAATGAAGAACTTGTTGGCCAGACACATTAATATTTTAAACTATTGTAAATTATGGTTTTGTATAAATATGCTAATGTTACTTTTGCACAAGGCTTCTGTGCTTAAATTGATTGAAACTGAATCCAGGGAGTACCTGACTTGATCCATAAATTATTAAAACAGTGAAACTTCTATTTTTGAGTAACATTTTTTTCAGCATATGTAAACACTGTAAATCAATAATTGATCCATGTTGAATTTGAAATTGCTTTATAAAATTGAGGATGAGTTATTTTCTTCTTGCTATCCAATGGTGGTTTTTATGCAACAGAGAAGATCTAGGTCTAGCATTTGCAGTAATGCTGGTTTTGAAGTGGGCAGATAACTTGTCATGCCTCTGTCACAAGTACAGTCATAAATAGCTGGACACAGCAGTTAAAACCACCAAATGGGAAGCTATGCCTTGAGTAGCTGATTTGAGTAGCTGATTTCTGTATTTATTTAGTTTTATTATTTAGTATTGTATTTATACTTCTGAAGGAAGAGTTTGGTTCTGTTACTGAATAATTAAAACAATTATTTACTTGTACACATTTAAAATAAATGTTTTGAGTTAAAAAAAACCCCATCCTACTTTTTTTTTTTACCTAGCTAGTTTACCTAATGTAAGCTAAGTATATTTGAATTCCATTGCCCTTAGTACAAGGTAGGTAATTTTGAAGATCCTACCAGATGATCATCTGCATAGCATAACTTTTTTTATTGCAAATGAATTTGTAACTTAAGCAGTTAAATTTTGTGGTGTATTGCATTGTGTTAAGTGGGGAGGGTTTTGTTTTATTTCACAAGTTTACTTTAAAACTTTAAATGCACTTTAAAATCTTTTACCTAAAACCTGAAAAAAATGTGGTGCTTTGTCCTTGCCTATCAGCACCACATTTCAAGTACAGTGAGAAGAAAGATTGTAAGGAGTTCTACTGAGTCTTTACTGTTGGCAAGTTCTAAATGAGGGAAATATGCAGTTACCTGGGGGAGGCAGGGGTAGGAATCGAAACTACACATTTGATTTAAAATAATTTGAGTTCCTCTAGGGCAGTTTTGAGTCTCGTAGTTCAGGAAGATGGTTTGGCAGTGCATAATTCATGAGATATTAATAAAATCAGGAATATGCTCATGCTGTCTGGACAAAGAGTAATACAGGTACCATGCAGCTGAGGGACATCATCAATAAATGTATTTTATGGGTATCTGAACAGATCTGCCACTAAGCTTTTGGGTTGTGTGCCTGGTTTGTGTACACAGGCAAATTAGTCTGAATTCCTTTGTGTCTACCAGTACTCTGCAGGAAGGATTTTCCACTTGTTCTTTTTGCCTTAAAAAAGGATTCATAAGTTGATTGTATTGGAAAAAAAGGTCTGTGAATTGTTTTGGGGTTTATGAATGATTAATGGTTGTGTTCTCACTATGCCCATTTTTAGGTTAGTTTATCCTATACATATGAGACAAAAGATGCCCTGTGTTTAGTGTTAACCATAATGAATGGAGGGGATCTGAAGTTTCACATATATAACATGGGAAATCCTGGCTTTGATGAAGAAAGGGCTATTTTCTATGCTGCAGAACTGTGCTGTGGTCTGGAGGATTTGCAAAGGGAGAGAATTGTTTACAGGTGAGTGTCATCTACACTTACTTGTACTTTTCCACATCTCTTCAATGTTGAACATATTAATTGTTTTCTACTGAAACAAGTTTGTATTTTAATTTTGTAGGAAAAGAATAAAAAAAAAACTTAGTTGCCCTTTTCATGGCATATCCCTAGGAATATATGTCTTATGTCTTCTTGCTGTTGGTTTAAGTCTTGATGCTTGATATATTTTAAAACAGTATAAAATGAAATTAAACTACGATTTACAAAGCAAATTAATTTATAATTTTAATGCATAAGTTTTAGGAGTATGGCATTTTATTCCTGCCCACTCTAAAGTAATTCACAGAGGGCTCTAGAAGTCCCTGGCTGCATTGCATGTTACACTCCCAAAGGTAACAGGATAGTCATAGCCCATGTGAAAAGCTCCTTCTTCTGTTTTAGTTTCAGATTCCTCCAATAAAATTATTATTGAATTTGAATTAATGAAACTATTAGAAGCTTTATGCATTTTAATTGAGATTGTATGATTTCAATGCTCTGTTTTGTCTCTGTATGTACATCATTTAACCCCTGGTATGCATTAATGTTACAGAACAAGCAAACAAACTTAGTGGTGGACCAAGAATGCTTTCTTTGTACTTGTGCTGTGTAACACCAAGTGTCACACACACAGACACACAGAATGGGAAGTGGCAGAAGCAGAGTGAATCAGGTTTATGCTGGTGGTTGGATGTGGTTCCCTAGAGAATTTGGCCAGTCTTGCAATATTACACACCGTGTTTTGGCATACACATAGGAGGGAAGCAGGGGTGAGACATTTCATCAGCTACAAGTAGGTCATTTTACATTGTTCAAATGAAAACAAAACTGATTGTTTAAAATACAAAATAACAAAAAAAGCCCAAATGAAACAAAAGAGCCCAAACCACAGCCCCGTGTTTAGGCCCAACTTGTTAGCTGTTTGCCCACAAGACAACTTTCAAACACTTATGTCAAATCCTAGTGTTCTTCAGTTTTTTTACCTCTGATCTCTCCTGGTTTCTCTGCTATTGTAATCTCATATTTAATATCCATTTATTAACATTATAAGGATTGTTGAGACTTAAAACCATGAGAAGCAGAGCATCTTTATGACTTTTGTATATAGTTAATCTCATAAGATAATGAAACTTTACCATGAATACGCATATTACAGAACATCAATTAACCAATATGTGGGGGGAAAAACCCTACTTAGATTTTTTGGTGAACAGTTTTCTCTCATTTAGAATGGCAACTCTAGAGTCATTCTTCCTAAATTTTTTTCTTTTATGTTATTCAGATTCTTCTTCTTGTCACAACTGTATGTATATATGTATAGATACATATTGTTTTTAAGAATCTATTTCAATAGCTGATTCTTTAGCCAACTACTGGGTTTTATGTGTCTATTTCTGGCTTATATTTACGGTGGAATAAATCTAAGAGAACATCTCAGTCCACATGCTTACTGATGCATACCACAAATACACACATATAAAAAATAACCATTAAAAATTAACAATATATATTATAACAATCTTTAGTGCACTATTATAAATAATTATGTACATTATACATTTTATACAAATTTTCATGCATATATATATATGTATGTGTATCCTCAGGAGAATCTGCTAGGGATAAATCCTAGCAAAACTTCTGATTTAGCTTGAATGACTCCCCAAATTTTCCTTGAGCAGGGAAAAATTCAAACATTCCATTCAATATTTTCTTTTGTTCTCAAAGTAAAAATGCACAAGATGCAAAATTGCAATGCTGAATTTATTGCCCTTTTAGTATTTCCTGAGTCTTGCTATCATTTAATAGTTAAAAATTGTTGTTTGTGAAACTTTGATGTTTACAGAAAAGTAATAGGAAACTTCTAGAAAGTTATTGCAAAGAATCTTAACTAGGTGAAGTGTCTAGGAAGCTTTAGCAGTTGCATGGCCAAATTAAAGAAATTGAGTTTGAATGAATGATATTAAGCCTGTGCTTAGTCTTGGGATTATTACTCTTTGTTGATATTCTGATGCCCTGAGGTGAAATATAGCAAGGGGTCAGCATCAAACTGCAGCAAACACTTGTATTTTAGCACTGTCAAGCTGATACTCCTCAGGAGAAATGCTTTTCACTTATGAACACAAATTTGGGTGTAAATACTGGTTCTTTATATCAGGACTTTAGTGTTGTGTTGCCTTTGTTAATATAAATTAAATAGTTATGGTAATATCAATTAAAGAGGATTAAAGAGTTCAGGGACAGTGGATCTAGTTCTCTGGTTAAACTATTTGTATTATAGGTCATCAGCTTCACAGATTTTTTTTGTTTATAGGTGGAACTGGAAAAATTGCTTCAGTCAGAACCAAATTGTTTTCTGTTGAATCTGTTGCATTTGAGGGCTTATAGTTTTGTCTTTGCTTAATTCACATTTCTGTTGTTTAATTTGTAGAGACTTGAAGCCTGAGAATATACTTCTTGATGACTGTGGTAAGTAAAAATGAAAATTAATTTGAAATCAGGAATTATACCTCTAATACCAAGCCAGAAATGCAAGGGATTTCTTCAAAATAAAAGAGACCTCATTGGTGAATCTTAATTTAGCAAAGACAATACTGCCTTGCTTTTTAGAAAGCAGGGGAAAACTTTGGGAGTCAACCATTAATATTTATGAAGGGTCAATTTTCTACCTTCAAATGGCTAGTTTTTCCCTTTTGCTCCTCATTTTCCCCCTCCTCTTGATTTAATATCACTAAAATTTTTACATGGATTTGTTTTGTTTGTCTTTTCTTCAATTATGGAAACATGATTTGTTAGATGAGGGGGGCAGAATTTTACTTAGTAAACCAGATTGTTTAGACAGTGGGATAAATCTGAAGTATTTCTGTTTTAACATTTTGATTAAGAGAGGTCTGATGGTCTCTGATGCATGTGTGGCTGGAAGGGATCAAGGAAGTACAAACAACATGAAGAACTGTTTGTAGTCCTTTGTTTGTCAAAAGCCAAATTAATTCTCTTTAATGACTTTGTATGCAAGTCATTTCCAGAATCTTTTGAATTGACTGTGGAACATGTGCAGGAATTCTCTTCTAAGCTGTGGATTAATATTACAAGTTTGTTCTTGTAACTGCTGAGCATTTTAGTTGAGGAAAAACTGTTTTTGAAGTCATTAGCACACAATTTTTTTTAAAGTCAGCATGTTCTGACTGATAATTTTCAAAAAAGATGATGCTTGAGAGAAGTCACTTTCCAAGAGCTAAAGCTTTGCTAGACATCAAATGCATTCTTTAATTTTTCTCTCCAGCAATGTCTTAGAAAAGCTGAAGGGTTCTTTGAGGAAAAATGTAGCCTTGCAGGACTGCACTAGAATGCTTCCTCTCTGCCAGGCATATTTTGATCTAGTTCCAGAGAGCACAGGAGACTAATTAGAAAATCTCTTCAGGAGCTCAGATCTTGCACTTGAAAAGGAGTTCATCAGATGTCAGGGAATACAAGAGCATCTGAATGTATTTAAAAGAGCATTTGCTGCTCCAGAGCATTACTTTATTTCCAACCAGTATATAAAATGGAACTTGACTTTCTCCTCTCTCTCTCTCTCTCCATCCCCTGACTATCTAACACATGTACATAAGAAGTTAATGTGCTGTTAACTAATATTGATGCTGTAGAGCTTTTTGAATGCCACAGCATATATGCACAAAGGTTAATTGGGCATTGGAATGGGCTGCCCAGAGAGGTGATGCAGTGTCCACTCTTGGAGGCTTTCTAAATAAGTGTTTTAAAAGCCTGGGACACTTTGGGCTGCCTGCTTGTTCAGAAGGTGTTACTAGAGACCTTCTGAAATCCCTTCCAGCCTGAATCATTCTGTGAGTCTGTGGTAAACAACAGTATCCCTGTCCTTATAACCAGTATTAGAAATAAGTCTGAGTTTTGCTCTTTTTCTTCATTTTTTTGCCACAAATCTTTCTACAAAATTGTTTTAGAATTGAATTGGAAATGTAATTGTCCTTTCTTCTGTCTAGACTTTTACATTTTTATTGAGAAAGTACCTTATGTGTTTTTACATTAAAATGTCAATACAGTTCTTGCCTTGAAACGGCTTGAATGTGCTTGAAACAGTTCAGGACTCTATCCAACAAAGAATGGGAATATCCATGGGAATGTAAGGGAGAGTGGGGTGGATTTATTCCCATTGCCCTGCTTGGACTGGCTCCCCACTGAGCAGGGCATGACAAACCAGTCCATTGCCAGATGAATTCTGTTAGAGGTACAGCTCTAAAGGCCGTGTGTGATAGGGGAAGGTCATCAGCTTGAGACATTTGGCTGATAAAGTGCAATAAAAGCTGTTTTCCACTTAGGAGTGACTCATGAGAAGAGGAAATCCCAGAATTGAACTGACATGTTACTATATAAATAATTCTGAGTGGATTTTTGACTGGGCTGCTCTTGGTTTGGGGTGGGAGTTGGGATAGCAATTCCAAGTACTCATGTTTGGCATTATTGGGGTACTTCATTACATGAAAAAGAGCTGTCTCAGTACAGGCTACAGTTTTCTCACATTTGGAATAAATTAAGTTTTACTAAGAAGTCAGAAAGCTACGGGCTTGTGGTGGGTATGCAGAATGGAAAACCACAAGTGTCTGATGCATAGATGCAGAATCTGAAATGAGCATTTCTCTTTGTCCAAGAACAGCAGCCTATGCCAAAGCTAGGAATTAGAGTGCTTAAGAGCAAATTATTTTTGTCTGACCTTCAGAAAATCAGTTATATCTGTGCCTCTCTTTCTGCACATTTTTAAGGAGGAGCTGAATAAAACACTCTTTTCAAGTTAAGTTAAATAAACTTAGGGCTATATGAATCTTTTGATACTTTGCAGTGGGGTTTTTTATGAGATGTGCAATAGAAATTTTTTGTTTTAAAAGTGATAGTACTTCATTATTTTACTTCATTAATTGGCTGACTATGTATAATTCATTTTAACATAAATAGGACATATCAGGATTTCAGATCTTGGATTAGCTGTGCAGATTCCAGAAGGTGAAACTGTCCGAGGACGTGTTGGGACTGTTGGTTACATGGGTATGTAAAGCATCCTTTGCTAGTTACATTTTACCAGAAAATTTGCTTCTGTGAATTTAAGAACTGTATTGGACCTGGATTAGTTACTAGACATGTTATGGGAAGAAGAAAGGTTAAAATATGCATTTGTAGATGTTACTTAATTGTAAGCCTACTGATAAACTTGAAAACTTAACTGAAAATTCCAGCTTTAGGCAGAACTTAAACAAAGCACCTAATTTTTTTATGGTCACAGGTAAACAGAGAAATTACTGTGACAGTACATTTCTTTCCATGCTTTGGAAAACTTCATTCTCAGGGTTTTTTTTCCATTCTCTAAAGAATACTGATTTTAACCATTCAAGAAATTAAGTTTTTCTCTTGAATATAAACAGAGTTCTCACTGTAGAAATTAAAGTTTCTTCAAAGTACAGAAGAGTCACACAAACATGTCTGCACAGGGCCCAGAGAGAGTACCTGAGAGTTTTTCCAATACACACAATTAGGCAATTTAAAGTGAAATGATGTGGGTGTGTGTTTGTTTTTGCTTTGTAGCTCCAGAAGTGCTCAAAAACGAGAAGTATACATTCAGTCCGGACTGGTGGGGCCTTGGCTGTTTGATTTATGAGATGATTGAAGGGCAGTCTCCGTTCAGGAAGCACAAGGAAAGAGTTAAACGCGATGAGATTGACCGCAGAGTAAAGGAGGACCAGGAAACATACTCAGACAAGTTTTCAGAGGAGGCAAAATCCATCTGCAGGATGGTGGGTGAAGAGACATAGAGGTTTGGAAATTAAATTTCTAATCCTTTTAAAGAGACCAACTACTTTATTTTAAAATCTTGAAAAATTTTCGGAACAGGATTTCCTAAACCTTCCTTTAGTTCATATGAAAGTTTGTGATTGTTCATGAGCTGTCAGTTATCAAACTTCAAGAATTCAGAACTTTTCTTAAGATGAAGGAAAGCTGCATAAATTAATTATTCATCACATGAATGAAATGGTCTAGTATTGCTTGGACCACTTGTTATTGTAGATGGAGTGCAATAGCATGCTCAAATAGGATACTGCATAGGAACAAGTGGCTGAGTAGTACAACGGTTTCTTCACATAAAACGTTATCTACAAGACAATTTTTTTTTCTATCTTGCTTCTTCTTAAATTTATACAGAAAGCTTCACAAGATTTTTGTACCATTTAATGCAAGATATATGCATTACTTAAGCCCATAGGAAAAAATAGAAGTCTCTTTCCTGAAAGGAAAGCCTACTGCAAAGTCTGTACTCTCAAGTCTTCTTTATATGACATCAATTAAAATATTTTCATATAACTTCGGGCATAATCTTCAAATAAGGTGCTTTCAGGGGTTCTTTTGTCTGTTGAAAATATATTTGTTCCCAGAATGTTGTTGTTTGGGTTTCCAGGTATAGTTCCAATTGATACGTGATAAATTTACTTAATAAGAGCCCAAGTAGCAAAATAAACTGATTGAAAGACATTGTATGTAGATTATATTTTTTTTAGTTGTGGGATTGTATCATGGATCAGCTTTTTTCCATGTATCTGCAGTTACTTGCTAAAAATCCAGGGGAACGACTGGGCTGCACTGAAGGAGGAGCTGCTGTTGTAAAGCAACACCCTATTTTCAAGAACATCAACTTCAAGAGGCTGGAAGCTAACATGTTAGAACCTCCATTCTTGCCAGATGTAAGTAGGTGAGACAGATTTGATTAGTATCTAAAAAGGGAAGAACTGTCATAATTCTCTTAGCAGTCATATGAACTCCAGAGAAACCTTTAAAGTTAGTTACACTGGTAGGAGAATGCCATTGTGGCTATTGATGATAACTAATTGTGTTGTGGTGTTTCATCTGAGATCACAAAACAATTTACAATAGTGGTATTTCCCTAGGGAGCTTTGTAGCTGATTTCTTACCCCATAAAAGTCCCCTTCCATTGCTCAGATGCAGAAGAAATGAGGAATAGCTTTGAAGAAAATATTCCAGAGTTGAAAGAAAGGTGACAGAAGATGAGTGAATTATGATAATCACTGAGATCCAAACAAGCTGCTTGTGGCTTTGATATTTCTTTTCTCTTACTTGCAGGATGGATAAAATTGCTCAGGTTACTTATGAAGAGCATCTTTGTATTTCTGTTCCATAGAATAATGTAATTTGCTGATCAGCAGTGTGAAATGTAAAATTGCAGACATTTTGCTCTCTTTTGCTCATCTAGAGAAAATAAAACCAAACTAAAAGTCCCCAGATCCAAAACTTTAATGAAGTAATCTTGTCTTGTACTGCAGCCACGTGCAGTTTATTGTAAAGATGTCCTGGACATTGAGCAGTTCTCAACAGTGAAAGGAGTGAACCTGGATACCACAGATGATGACTTCTATTCCAAATTTGTGACGGGTTGTGTCTCAATCCCTTGGCAAAATGAGGTAATGCACATTTCATACAAGATTATTTCTTTAGTACAGCAGTATAGAATATTTAATAAAATATATAATTATAATTATTTTCTCTAGGAGATGTAAAGACATTTCTGCTCTAGACTTCTTTGCTGAGAGGCTTAAGAATTTTTTTTTTCCAAAAACATAAGAAACTTGCTAAAAACTGAGATTTATAGTAAACTTGCATAAACAAAGTCTGGCATCTTGTCATCATAGGCACAGTTTACAGAACAGTATTAGTATCTGTAAGACCACCCTTTCCTTGTTCTTCAGTCCCGTGTTGTTCAGTATTGCTGTTGACAGGAAAGGGATGGAATGCTATTCCAAGTGTTCAAAAGCAAATAGGTGCAGTGCAAGCTGTTTGTGTATAGCCTGTGTATCAATAGAGTATCCAAGTGACAGCAATACAGAATTGCAGACTCACCTTTTTCAAGGTTTCAAAACAAACAGTTCAATATCAGTTGAGTCAGACTTTCCCTTAAGAGTTTGTTTTGTGTGCCTAGTGAATGAATATTCTAGTAGTCTGCATAGAGTACTAGAATTCTGCTGCCTCTGCATGCAATTCAAATCTATTTACTGTTTCAGCAAGAGCACTCAGTAACAATTACTTAAAATTGTAGTTCTTGTTATGAATGCCTTGTCCCCATTATAATTTATTCGTGACTTTCTGAAATTGCTATTGTCTTGAGTTCTCCCAATGTCATTTCTCTCCCAGTATGATTGCATTTTATTTAAAGCTTGAACACAAAAGATGAGAAATTTCTGAATAATTTGGAGGAAAAAGTACATTCCCCTCTGTTTTCCTTTTGTTTTTTCGCATTACATTAAGGATATTTGAAAAGGTGTCATTTGACATAGAGAGCTTTCACTGAGAAACAGTGAGTCTTGGAGAGAGAAGTATTTCCTATACTATGTTGTAATGCTAAACTTCAGAATATGATCTAGACATTAAAAAATGCACTGCAGCTTAATAACTAACCCTGCAGAGAGGGTTAAAGTTGGAAGTAGTTGTAGAATTCTTGTGATGGCAATTCCTGTTCTTCGAGGAAGAACTGCAGATTTCATTGTACATTTGTGCTTATTTTTTTCTTTTAATTCATGTTACTGAGCTTTCCCTCAAATTTTTGCCTCTCAAGACTTTCTCTCACCATTCCATAATTTACCCAATGTCCTGGTTTACAACAAAAGCAGGCTGCATTTCTTCTTATTCCTCTTTATGCCCTCTCTCCCTCTACAAGGTATATTCACAGTTTTAAGCTGCACCAAGGGAAATATAGGTTGGATAATAGGAAAAAGTTTTTTACAGAAAGAGTGATAAATTACTGGAATGGTCTGCCCGAGGAGGTGGTGGAGTCACCATCCCTAAATGTGCTTAAAAAAAGCCTGGATGTGGCACTTGGTGCCATGGTTAATTGAGGTGTTAGGGCTGGGTTGGACTCGATGATCTTGAAGGTCTCTTCCAACCCAGTGATTCTGTGATTCCTTTGGCTGCCAGCTGCTGTGACAGATGTGTACTGGTGGCACTTACTGATAAATGCCAGCTGGATTTGGCCATTAGCCACTCCCCCCCTTCTGACCCTGCCTGTTGGTTGTATTTTGGCATTCACTCTTCCTGCTGTCCTTTCTGTACCCAGTAATTGTGGTTTTATTTCTTTTGTTTCTGTGCACACAAAGATTATTTCAAAATCCTTTGCTTCTCTCCAGAGACCCATCTTCGTTATATCTTTTTTTTTCCTCCCATGTCATGTTTATTAATTAAGTTCAGTCAAGGGCATAGAGATATTTTTTTTTTTTTTGGCTGGCCTGCTCTAAAATGAACAGAATACCTGAAAGGAAAATCTGTTTCTGGTTCTAAAAGCTTCTCTTTATTGCATCATGAGTATAAGAAAGGCAAGAATGCAAAAAAAGCAAGGGAGTACCTGACACCTGTGTGAGAGTGCTCTCATTGCTATTCTTTAGTTGGTTGAGTGCACAAGGTGAGTCAATGTCAGCTTTGTGCTTCCTTTTGGAGACAGTGGTATAGTTTGGCTGATGAATTTTTAAGTGTTAGGAGTACCCAGCCAGGGAACAACAACAACCTGGAACTTGTTTGAGAGGCTTTTATGGGTATTTCATTTATATTTCATATGTTTCAAAGATGATTGAAACGGGATGCTTTGAAGATATCAATGCATATGAAACTGATGGTACTGTGTCACCAGACAGAGAGAAGTCTCCTAAGCCAAAGAGAGGCTTCTTTCACAGACTTTTTAGTGGAGAGGTAAGGGCATTTATTTTCTTTCATTAAATTAACTTCCATTCTTTTTTTATTATTATTAATTTGTGATAGGAAAACCAAGTTGCTCACTGCATTGTGAAACTAATGAAATCTGGTTTGTTATGACTTTGCCTCTCCACCACAGTTCAGAAATTATGGCAATCTCTATAACTACAGGAGGCTTTCCTGCCTCAGCATTCTGTCCTCCTCTACTTACCTGGGTTCTGTTAAAAACTGTGCTCTAGACCTTTGCTAAAGAGGTTAATTTGGGTCCTGCTTCTTATATATTTTACCATTTTTAATGAAACCTGTGTACACGTCTTCAGAGATAATTGAGGCCCTGTGTAAAAACTAGTAATAAGTAAATTTATAAGCAAAAATAAGTAAGTTTATAAGCAAAAATAGGTATCTATCCAATAAATAAGTAAATAAGTTGAAATATCCCCAAAATAAATGAGAGGCACCATGAAACAAATGTTAAAATATCTTGGGCAGTTTAATGCCTTCACCAAAACAATGACATAATAGATCTTTACCTAGCTGATAATGCACAGCCTTTTCTTACACACAGACTTCTACTCTTTAGTAGAAGAATTTCCTGTTCAGAGAATTGAGTATTTACCACCTAGAAGACACATCATGTATTGTAATTGTCTACAGGAGATAAGAAATAGACTATTTGTAAAGGTTTGCAGTTGAAAATGTTATATAGAATTCTGCTTGCTCAGTGTGCCTGCACATAGAGAGGAAATATCTTGAGAAGCTTGAGTATATTCCAGTAGTGAAGAGGGTAGAAATTACTTTTGCTTTCAAGCAGAAATGGAATTTTAAAATTGCTAGGTGCATATTGTTAAGTAGCCACAGCAAGGCCGTGTATTAAAATTGCATGAAGAAATTTTTTGTCTTCAGCTGGCAATTCACCTTTCTAAAATGGCACAATGCTAATGGAATGTATAATAGTACTGTCATTTTTAGTTCGTCTTTTCAAATACACTTTCCCCCCATTTTGACTAATGGAATAGAAGGGATGGCTGAGTGTACTAATATTCTCACATAGCTAAAGTTAAAGCTTGTGTCTTACTGTAGTCATTTCCAACCAAAAATCAGCAGGATTTGTACTGTCCCAGGATATGGTTCTATGTATAGAGAAGAAGTCCTAAAAAATGAATATGATTTGACAGTTTTCAGTTGGTTTTGAACTAATAGGATTACAGTTAATTGTCTTGTGAAGTTAGAATAAGAGATGGGGTTTGAGATTATGGATTCCTTTGAGTTTCCCAAAGCATTTACTTAGCATGGAGTAAAATGTGCTGGAAAAATACCCACCCCCCCAGCCTTTCTGTGTCCATAAAACACACAAATGAACAATAGTATTAGTTCTGCAGCTGAGTTGTCTGTTTGTCTTCTCTTGCAGGTCTGCTTTAAGTCTGATTGCAGTGATGATGAGCAGGAGTCCTCCAGACTTTAAATCATTTTATGCTCATCAGAAAGGATGAGCAAGCATTAAATGTTTTATATCTCTGTAGCAAATTGTATTATATATATTTTTTATCTGAGTTTAAGGATTTTTGTACATTTGTACTTCATTTGTTTTAAGATGTATATTTTCACTAAAGCTTAATTGTACAAAAAGCAATGAGTGCCATTTGAGTGAGTGTGTTTCTGTATGTATTTGATTTATCTTGATTATTTTTTTCCCAGTGGAATGAATCTAGGAATACTAAAAGGATTTTAAAGCACAGAGATAGTATCTATGGCATCACTGTAACTTGGCTTTGTATGCTTCTGGTAAAACTCTTCTTGATCATTAGGATCTTTATTAGCAATTTTCTTAACAGTAAAATTGATGTACTGATAAATTTAATAATTCTGGTGTTATCCAGCAGCATGGCAGTGCTATTACCTAATGTATCTCTCAAGCACCTGCTAAGAGAAAAAAAGGAATTCAGTGCACTGTGGCCAGCTATTAGGAATTGCTCTTTATTATCAGGCTCTGTAGAATCTCTTTCTGTATTTCTGTATAAAGAGAACTTTGAACATTTAGCTTAATCCTCAAACTGAAGTATCCCATCTTCTCTTTCCTACCCATCTTACACATCCTCTCCATAGAGTTTCTTGGCACGAACCATGCAAGTCAATCTATGCCAAAATTTTATAACTATATTTTAAAAACTTTGTTGTCTTTACTGAAATTATTTCTTTTTACCTGTGGGGACACAGTTTTATTTTATTTTCTGTAAATGAAATTGTTTTTAACTCCATGTAGAATGTTATGTTTTTATAATGGGTTAAAAAACAAAGCCTGGCTCTTCTTACTAACATCCTCTCTGCTTATGTTGTGATATGCAATGTTCTAGGGTTGACAGTGATCACTGCCACTGGGGGAAGGGCAAGGTAGCATTAAGTATTGAATTTAATTATGTAAGTATTTTTTATAGCCTTTTAAAACAGAAACATTAAAATATGTTTTTAATGATTGCTTAATACAGATATGGAACTGGTATTGAAATTGTTATGTTTACCTGATGTCCATTAGTAAAACTGACAAAAGCTGCTTGAAAGCTAGGCAAACTTCCATTCTTCTGGACTTACTGTAGGTCAGACCCTTTATTATGTAAACTTCTAGTAAAACTTCATCTGGGTATGAAAGTCACTTTAAGGAGCACATTTCATTAAGAGCCTCTTCTGTTTTCAAAATTGAGTTGGATACTTGAAATATAATGGGGTTGGAGACATGATTTTAGTTTCATATTTTGTTCTGTATTCTCAAGATTTGTCTCAACTGTGCATGCATTCATTGGGGCACCAACTGGGCCACACATGTATTGTACACACAGAGCAACTGAATAGCACCCTCACCTCAAAAAGGTCCCTCTTGTGATCTGCAGACCCACTGGAAGAAACTTCAGCTGCTTCTGAGAAACTCACAAGATATATTTGATATTCAAGCCCATCATCAGGTTTTAATTCACGGTATTTGGTCTCTAAAGACAAAGTTTTAATTTGAAAAAATTGGAAAACCAGTGTGTTGCAGAACCCTACTGGGGCTCATCTGGTGTCTCTCTGAAATTGTTCCTCTTGGCTACTGTGCCACAGGAATGAGGAATGAGCCTATTTTCTTGTGTGTTCGGTGCATTTTTCCTCCAGTCTAAAACAGCACACAAGACAGCAAAATTACTCTTTTAGAGAGTACAAAGGGAGAAATTGGCAGAGGGAGAGAGAGTTTGAATGAATTACTGGAAGATGGTCTGATGTAATACTGAAGGGATGGGAGACTTGACAGAAATATCTGAAGTAGGGGTGTTGGCTAGAACCATTATGTGTGAGACAATGAGCTGGCAGTCTGACCTGACCCTCTTTATTTTGTACCACAGCAAAAGAAGAACTCTAAAAAGAGAGGAATGGAAAAATGGAGAAGGAACAGAAGGGTTTTATAAATACCTACATGGTTGGAGAAGTCATTGTTTCCCTGATGAAGGGGTTTGAATTTTTAAGATCTTAGGCTTGCTGTTCTGAGGCAAAGGTGACTGTATAAATAGCAGACATGCAGGGTGACAGTCTGGATTTAATGTCTGTGTAGGGCAACTTGAAATTTGGGCAAGAATACCACGGACACAAGCTGAATATTTTTTATGAAGAAAAATTTTTGTGAAGTAAATTGGTTTTAACAGATTAAAAAAATATCTGAAAGTCTATTTATCATGTATTTCAAGTTTTCTTTCTGCATGGGATGGAGAGGAATCTTAAAAAAAACTAAAAATCACTTCTCTGTTTTGGAGTGTTGAGGGTTAACATATATTTTCCAGGAATCTGTGAAGAAAGAGGGTTAAAAGAAAAGGGAAATTGTTCCTAAGAAGTGGTTATTTACATGTCTGCTTCTTTGGAAAAAGGAACTCCTTGTAAAAAAGTGAGAATTTGTTTGTTTTTATAAAGTTTTACTTAAGAAAAAACTTTTGGAATTAAACTAAGTTCAGAATACTACCATTGAATTGTTTTGAGTGAGTACATGTTTGCAGGATTGTGACCTAATTCCATTGGGTTTGGGGTTTGTTTTTTTTTTGGTTAGTTGATTGGTTCTTCCCCAGTAGGCTCAAGATGGCATTATTGTCTTATAAATTTGTCCTTTTTGGCTAGAAATACAAGCATGTAATAATGACTGCATCTTATCTGATGGGAATCCCCTGGAAAATTAGCAAAAACAAGGAACTGGAAGGATCAGCAATCAGCATATGTCTCCTTACACAGTACATGGAGGGGAAGATGTTATGCTGTTTAATCTAAGGTGACATTGGTTAAAGGCCTTTTCTGTAGTATAAGGAGCTTGGAGGTGCATCTTGGAGGAAAGCAGGGAAAGGCTAAGGAGAGGGGAGAACACCTGAAAACAAAATATCACGGTGCAAGATATTTAATATGAACTTAGCTCTTGATTTTTTTAGGACAAAACTGGGACAACGAAGGGGGAAAATAGCAGGTTGTGTTGACAGATTATGTAGCCTTTTACTACATGAAACTGTTGGAGTGGGATGAGGGAAGCCAACATAACTTCTTGTAATTCAGCATTCTCTAGACTCATATGTTAGAAGGCTCTAACAATCCAATGTTCTACTGGTGTAAGACTTGGAAAGACCTATGGAATTCCATGGAGTTATTTGCATGAGATCAACCCTCCTTTCCTGTGGTGTGTGTTTCCAAGCATTTGTGTATGTAAATCTTCATGTTTGCTTGTGAGTACCTCAAACCTCTCTATTTAGCTCAAAATTCAGAAACTGTGAAACAATGTACCAGTGTCTTATTGGTTTACTTAATGCTTTTCAATGTTGTGACCAGAAGAATAGGATCTTCATGCCTCAGGATTGTTTTTTCTAGTAAGAAAGGTGTCAGCTTTTCCCTGCCCCCCCAAGGTGTGTTCAAAATATAGAGATGGTGTTGTTTCTGGATTATCAAAACAACAGAACAGTCTCAGCTGAAAAAAGGAGCACTTAAAACTAATAGTAAATAGGGAAAAAAACCCCTGTGGTATGTCTGTAACAAGAGTGTTATTGACAAACCTTAGCCTTTAATATCTCTTGTGTCTCTTTTTTTTTTCCGAAATCATTCTTAAAACAGTAGTCCTGAAAGGTTTTGAGTATGAAAGAGAATTATCTCCAAATCAAAATAAAATTGTCTGGTTTATAAATCAAATATATAAGCAAATATAATATAAATGCAATTAAAACCAACTAACAATCCATTCTTAGAATGCACTTCAATTATTTTTCAGACTACACTGATATAAGAATTTTCTTATTGTCATTTGTATGAATGGAGAATACTTGTTTACAAGTTACTAAAATATGACAACAAAAGTAATATTTTCCTATGGTTTACACTTTATCATGATATGAATTTAACATTGGAATTATTATCTGCATTTTAGTGTAGGTTTTCAGAAAACACTTCTCTTTAGGAAGTGAAATTCGAATTATTGGAAAGCATCCTTAAGCTGAAGTCATATTTACTTTGATTTTCATTACTCACTTGGCTTATTTGGTGATGATGATGTATTTTCTGTTGAATGAAACATTCTTTTTTATTTCATAATTGTTCTTGTGGTATAACTTAAATTTTGCACATGAGATGTAGGTAACTTTTTTCCATGATTCAGATATGTCCAAACCACCAGAATTCTTTCCAGGCATAGGAAGCTGACTGTTAAATGTGATGTGTTACTTCCAGCATCTCCAACCACTGACTGTTCTTCTGTGAGCTGTTTTCCTGGACGTTCTAGCATTGTAATTCCTGAAATAAAAGCAAAACACTGCCACATATCTCAACCACATGTATTACTGTCTAATGTGATTTATTTACCATGTCTATTGTGGTAGCTGGGATAGAAAAAGAAAAAAAACATTGTAGTTAAAATAAATTTCAAATTTATTGAAGCAGAAAGTCTCCTGCATTGTATAAGCTTTTTACCAATGTAAGATAGTTGAATCCAGGAAAAGATGCCCTAGTTCTGCTGCACTGGCTCAATTGATACCTTATCTCATGGTCTGGATCTAGATTTCTGCATAAATTTCCATGTGAAAAGACAGAATTATCGGCATGGGCTGTTTTTCATTTGCACATTTATTGTAATTTTATAACATGAGCTGAAGTACAAAGCCCCCAAATGCTCTCCAAAAGGGCTTCAAATTAAATGACCTTAAAAAGACACAGCCAGGCTGTGACATATTGCAGATTTTCTGTGCATATGCCAAACCAGTGGGCCACTGAGACTCCTCCTGAAGTCTCATGGAGTAGGACCAAGTACCTGCTGAATTGTTCATGGAAATGCAGAAATGCTGGCCAAAGTGAGACCTCAGGATAAGGTGAAAAATACTCTTGACATGCTCATCTTAAAACATTAAATAAGGAGGATATTTTAAGAGACAAGGTAAGAGCATGTTTCTTTTTCTCCTGGAGGATGAGATTAATTAGTTGTCATCCCTTACATTTCAGATTATAATATTTTAGCTATGCACTGTTAATTGGAACTTCTTTTTTCTTTGTGGCAACACCGACTTTACAAAAATGCTTGTTCTCTAATCCTGCCTTGCTTTTTCTTGCCCCTTGCCTGGTTTGCACCACTTTATTTTTGCCAGTGTGGGTGTTGTGGGGCAGATCAGTGACATGATCCAGGCAAAAACACCACGGATCAGTTTGGGCCAGGAGAACTTAGTGATAAGGTATTGACCAAAGAAAAACCTGATACCCTGAGATACCTCCCAGTTAGCTCTCACTAATGAGCCGCTCAGGCAGGGAGAACAAAGAGCAGCGAGCTTGTGGGCAGGCACTGCCTGGGCTCCTGCCGTGAGTCAGCAGCCCACGGGGACTGGCACACTGATCAAAAGCTTCTCAACAGCCTTGGCTGGTGCCTTGTTTAATCTTTGATAAGAGCTTGTGCTCTTCTTACTGTGCTTAAATGTATTTCGAAGTGTGGAGTGGCACATGCACAGAGTGTGCAGCGTTCCAACTCTGCTGTCATCTTTTATCATGTCTCATTTGCTAAATAAAAAATTCATGATTATCCACATGTTCCAGAGAAATGTTTCTGCAAGCTTTATCATAAAATAATCGGGAGGTTATTATTAAAGGTAAAACTGGTTTTACCTTAAAAGTTCACATTTTGTAGCACTTCTATATTGAAATAAGGCTTTGCTTTAAGCTGAATTGCTTTCAGGACTAAGGATAGGTTTCTGTTCAGAGGACTGTTTCAAATGGTTTGTCTTTTATTAACATGCTAATAAAGGTAACTGGCAGAGCACTGTTCTAGTGAATATTTGGCAAGAATGTTAGCTATGACTTCTGTCGGCCTGAATATTCAGAGACATGAGCTTCATTCCTTCATGTTAATTCAACCAAGTTGAATTACTGGAAATTTATTTTCTTAGAATTTCTAAGAGCTGTTCTCCATTTTTATTGCTGGAACCAGTTTCATGTGTGCGAGATAAGTTGAATTGCCTGTTCTTATCAGCTGTCATTTAATGTCTGTATGAACAAGTAGATATATTAAAATCAGTGGTCGCAATTGGAAACTTCACAGTACTGTTGATTTTTTCTAAGTGTTTAGTAATGGAATCAATGATTTAAATATTCTATACTGTCTCTCTTGTATCCTGTATGTTTAATATGTGTGTGCAGAAATATCCTCTGATGAAGCAGGTCCCCGCTCAGGAGAGGAGCGCTGAAAGGGCAGCACGTACGCTGCCAAGTTTTAAGTCCTGTTCCGGCAAGAGTCTCCGCAGCCTAAAATAAAACCGGAGCGCCGGCAGCGCCTTTGGCCGCCGCTTGTGCTGCGGGGCTGCGGCGTTACCCGCTGTGCCCCGTGACGCGCGGCGCCGGAGCGGCTGCTCCCGCCTTGCCGGCGGGGTCCGTGCGGTGCCTCTGACAACGCGGCTGTGCCCGCGGGCCAGTGCCAGGGGCTCCCATGGCATCCCATGGGCTCCCAGGGCCGGCTTCCCGCCCGCGGCACCCGCGGCTCTGCCCTGCCCGGCCCGGCCCGCTCCGGCCCGGAGCCGCGCGCGGCCGCTGCCGACAGGGGGCGCCGCAGAGCAGCGCAAGGCGGCTCCGGCAAGGGGCGAGGGGCGGAGCCTCCTTCTGATTGGTCAAGGCGCCTGTCGCTCTCGCCGCTGCCCCGCCCCTTTCGCTGCCCGCGTTCCCCTGTGTGTTCCTACGTAAAGGCGCGCGTGACGCCAGGCCGGGGGTGCCGGGTGCGCATGCGCACTCGGGCCCCGGGCCGCGGGGCAGCTCCAGGAGGGGCGGGGCAGCCCCGGGGGCGGGGCCCGCGCGCGGGGGCCGACGGGACGGATCAAGATGGCGGCGGGGCGGACGGGAAGCGCCCGCGGCCCCGAGCTGCGCCCGCCCCATTCATCGCGGCTGTGACGGGCCGGGGCTCACCAGAGCGCCGGCAGAGCGCCGGGAGCGAGCCCGGGGGCAGCGCCAGCGGTAGCGGGACAGCACTCGGACCCGCCAGGCGCCCGTGACAGGGCGGGTCGAAGCGCGGGCCGGTGCCGCCGGCGCGGGCGGAGCGGACATGGCCACCATGGAGAAGCTGACGAAGGCCTTCGAGTCTCTGCGCTCCTTCCAGCAGCAGCAGGGCCCCGCTGCCCTCCCCGAGGAGCCGCTCCAGAGACCGTGAGTGACCCGCGCCCGGAACTCGGGGGCTCCCCACACGCGCGTCCGGCGCCCGGCCGGTCCCTGGCCGCTGGCGGCTCCCGCACACACACACGCACACACACACACACACACAGCGCAGGGTCGCGGTGCTCTGCCCGCTCTCTGCCCAAGCTCACATCTGGAGTAACTTTTGGGGCGAGTGCGTTTGAAAAGTCCCCAGTGCGGGAGATGAGCGGGACGCACAGCGATGCTGTGTGCGTTTCACAGGCTGGTTCTAGGAAGGAAAAGCTTTTTTTCCCCTAGTGCACTGCTGCAAAAAAGACAAAAACTTAGCATAACTTGAATGAAGCGCTACTTTCAGCATTTTCTCTTCTGATAAGTGCTGAAGTGCTTTTTGTGAGACCTTGCTTTTCTGTGCTTGATGCTTTCTGCACGAATGTCTTTTCTCTGAACTCTCCAGCTGACTGCAGCTTCCTTGAAATGAGAATTCAAGGCTGAGCAAGAGAAATTTCTTCCACTCTGTTATTCACTTTTCATATCTTTAAGTATTGGTTATTTTTCGGTCGGATTTCTTCTTTCCTGTAAGAGCAGTGCCCTGAAAGTTCACGTTGAAGTTAAAAACAAGTTTTGGTATTTGTGAATCGAAAGTTTAGAGTTGAAGTCCGAGCTCTGATGCTTTCAGAAGGATGTCTGTTTGTGACAAAGTTCATTTCAAGTCTCGTGCTGAGATGTACTGCACAGACACCTAAGAGAAGTTCGTTTAAATATTCCTAATATCTTTTTTCTTTCTTAAATGTGAGGGATAAATGTGTTAGGTCCGTGAGATACTCAGCTTTCCCGTTGGGGGGCATTACTGGGTGGAGCAGGGCAAGGAGCTGTTCAGTGCCGCGGTGCTGCCCCTTGCGTTTGCACCTCCGCCAGCGCCTTTTGCCGAGCCCGTGACAGGGCCCGGAGCTTTTCAGGGATAAACACACGAGTCACACTAATACTTGTTCTCCTGCTGTTGGGGAGAAGGGAGAAGCAGCAGGGTTGAGGAGCAGGTAACTTCTCCCTTGGCACTTTGCTGCGGAGTTGGCAGAGGAGCAGAGCAGTGGCTCTGGGCTCTTGGCCACCTGCTCCCTCTGCACGTTCTGACACGGTTGCCAACTAAATTATCACGGTTGGTGCTGTTTGTCTCTGGAGAGTGTTGTCTCAAACAATCACGGTGCATTTCCACACTTCTGATGCTTAATAGGTGAGAAAACTCATCTTCTTTATGAGCTAGTTGTTCTTAGGTGCTTTACTGGTCTGCAGGGACTAATTGTTCTGTTTTATGCTTTTTTTATCTTTTTTATTTTTTTTTTTGCTAGTACTTTAGGTGGCATGGATGAACATCTATTTCCAGTTTTTCCTAGGTGCTGTTCAAATTTCTGTCTTGAAAGTTAGTGGTGAGAGAGGTCATGGTATTGCAAGAGAAAATCTTTAGAATCATTTGTGGTGCTTGTGATATTATGCTTGGTTTGGTGGTCTAAATTTAGGTATATTCTACTGTAAACATTAAAAAATTATTGTTGGAGTTGTCCTCGTTGACTTTGCTTTGTGTTTAAAAATAGGCTGTTTTCAGAAAGCTGATGGGACTGTATGCCCCCAGGAACTGGACAAACTCAGTGACAGCACTGAGCCTCAGAAAAGCCAGTGAAAAGCTGTTGTGGCAGCCTCTGCTGAGGCCTCCCAGACTTTTAGTGAAATAGAAGGTGACATATTGAATGTAATTCACAACATTATCTGCATTTATTTTTTCTTGTTTGTATTAGACTGGAAAGGAAAATTGTCTCTGTGTTTGGGGTGTTCATCTTTGTTGTGGTTCTCTGTAAATAACAGGTAAATCTCTTGTAGTTCTGTGTAGTAAGTTCCTACCATCCTACTGAGGACTGTTCCTCCTATGAAATGTTTTAAGATCAGAGAGATTGGAGTTGAGAAGAATTAATTGTTTACCTAGCAGGTGTCTATGTCTTTCTTCACTTTATTGTAAGACAATGACTCCAGAACTTTTGATAATACTGATATCCTCTCCTTTTTTAATAAAATCTTAATTAAATCCAAGCTTTTACCAAGAAGATAGGACCTTTTTCTGTTTCAAGAGATTTTAATCAGCAATAATCATGTGTTATGCTTACATCATGCCTTACAGTCAGATGTCAGTCTCTGGTCCCCTCTTTCTTATCTCTTGTTGGGATTTTTCCCTTCTATGTAAACTTAACTTGAGTTCTCTGTCATATTGCTTCTCTACACTTCTGCTGAGGCAACTAATTTTCTTCCTTATATTTTTTCAACTTTTTCAGACTCCAATTTTGTTAGAAATTGGATGTTTTGTTTTGGATCACAAAGCTCCCATTTACTTAAAAGTTTACTAATATGGTGTAATTGATTTGTGAATCCAAAAGTGGATTCTTTACATTTTCTCTTGTCAATTTATTCTAATAGTCACTTATTGTAATTTTTTTTTTTTTACCATTTGGTTCTAACCATTACCTTTACAGCAAAAGGTGCTGTAAAAGCCCAAGGAATATGCTTTTTTCTGTACTCTTCAATTTTTCTGTGTCTTTTATGTTTGACTGGAGCTGTGGTCAGGGATTGGTTTGGTCAGTGCTATATGGAGTCCTAGCATGAATTTGTTGTTTTACTGACGATCACATGAACTGCACGGGTTTTACCTATTGCCCTGCTTGTTAGAAGTGGCTCCTTGATGGTTTTTTGGCATTACCATGTCTAGGGTGTGTAGCAGAGCAGTTCTGGTTAATTTGGCAATCCATCACTATAATCCTGTATTACTGCACCTTGTTTCCAGTGTCCCCCATATTTGGACTGAGTTATTTCTTGATCCACTCATATTTCTGTTTGCTATTGAAGAGCAGGTTTTAGTTTTGTTACTTTTGTCAAGATTAATGTCAAGCTATTTGGTTTGGCCCTTTTTTCTTATCACTGGCTGAGCTTTAGAATTTCTGTACTCTTCACATATTCTTAATTTCAAGGTGTCATAAAAATGAGCATTGGAGCTGCAACTCCTTGTAGTCAGCTCATCTGAACTCAGGACAAAATTATCTGGGCTTGCTGGTTTTCTTACATTGTTTGTTACTCTTCCTGGAGTGTAGAAGTACACAGGGGATTAAACTCCTGTGTGAGTGAGATGGAGCTTTCCTGTAGATAACTGCTGCTTCCATATCTCCTGCCTTCTGTTACTCATCAGATGTGTGTGATTGATTCATCAAATGTGTGATGCTGTTGTTGGCCCCCTGGGTATGCTCATCAGCAGTTTGTCTGTGGACTTCATGATACTTCTGAATAGAGCTTTATTTGTTTTTTTGAACTAAAAAATATCATGTGTTTTCTCTCTGGATACTGTTCTGTGCCTACAGGGGGAGAGGAGGTAATAGAAAATATGTGCACATACATAATATACATTAAGCATTTTCCTTCCACCTTTCATTTCTTTAAATTATCTTTTTGGAAGTTCTATTTTCTCCAGCTGGGCCTTTTTAAGCTTTGAAGTTACTAATTTCAGCAAGGTGTAGATTTTGTGTTAGTGGTGCTCTCTGTTTACAGAAATTGGCACAAGAGATTGATCTCTGCTAGTCTGAGCAGTATTGAACAGCATTGAACTCAGACACTGCCTGCCTTGCTCAGGGCTGTGTTATGTGTAGATAATAGAGAACTTTATTCTGGAAGTAGACTTTGTCAGCAGGATTTTCAATGTGTCTTGTATCTGAAATACTGAGCTTATGGGCAAGTTCAGATGTGCCTGTTCTGGTTTTGGGTTAAATATGTACTGAAAATGGTGCTCATAAGAGATTGGGACTGCTGGGTAAAATTAGCATGAAAGTTGAAATTATTTAATCATTTTCTGAGGTGCCTGCTCACATCAGTGGTGCTGATGTTGCAAAATCAGTTGGACATCTTGGACAGTATTTGTTTTTTGTTAGAGATGATCTGAAATGCTCCTAAGGACTCTGACACTTTTTCAAGATGGAGAGAAAGAAAGACATTGTGTATCTTGAGCAAATTCAGGTTGTCTGCTCATATTCTGCCAGTATCTTAAGTCCAAGAAGAGATCCTCTTGGCTGTTTAGCTTGCCTAAATAAAATGCTGCCAAACTAAAACAGAAAAAATGGCTTTGTTCAGAGCTATTCCTTAAACTTTAAAAAGTAGAAAGTATTTCTGGGATGAGATGAGATTTTCTTTGTGAGAAAAATTGAAATCTTGGGAACACAGACTTTTGAACCCCTCAGTTCCAGGGACAGGGATACTGGTGTACTAATGAATTTTTTGAAAACCTCTTCTATTATTTGAGCTGAAGTTCCTAAATAATGCAGTGTAGTTCTTTAAAAACACTTGTCTAACTCTGTATTTTGAGTTAGCTGAATTTAATGTGCTTATTGGCTACTTGCTGTTGGCCCTTGATGTTGTGTTACTGCTATTAATGTAACTCAAGGCTGTTCACATTGTTTTCCAGCTTCTAGTTCAGAAACACTCTTTTGCTATTTCATGATTTTTGCTATTTTTTGCTGAGAGAATGAAATACTAAAAATTATCAGTTTTCATTTGGAAAGCAAAAGGGAGGATTCTCTGTGAATGTGAGTGAAAATCTGGTAATTCTTTATTGTGAAACACTCAGCAGAGGTATCTTTGGGTGGGTGGTTTTGCTCCAGTATTGCTACTGGTTAATTATTTAAAAGTAACATCTGCTTTCCTAGAAGTGGTTCTGTGCCAGTAAAGTTAGGTGTAGGAGAGACTGCAGACTTGAATAACATTTCCCAGTCAGAACTGGGAGTCTGTCTCACTCTCTTTTCAGTTCCTTCATTGGGGGTGGAGCAGGGAAGAGCTGCTATTCCAAGAGCTTGTATCATGTGGAAGTGAATGTTAAACACATTTTGCAAAGGAGAAATGTTTCATATTGTGCTCTCTATTGTTTGTAAATACACATTCTTTGTTTCTGTGCATTTTGTTCTCTTTATTGTGCACTCAGCTTGGCCTTTCCTGGGCTATACCAAGTGTTACTGTAGGGATGTTATTCTCAATGGGCAGATTGTGCCTTGAGCTTTGCTGTTTTTGTGATTACCTTTGGAGGAATGCAGTGTGTGATGGCATTGCTTTGTCATCCTTTGCACTTCAGATTCAAAGTGGTCCATTTAATACAACTTGAAGTTTCAAGACACAGGCAAACAAAAAAGGCTAAGGTGATGCTATGTAGGAGGAGGGTCTTTTTAAAAGAGCTATTTTTTGTTATCATGGCTTATTTTCTCCAACCTTCCTCTATCAATTTCTTTTATTTTTGCTTTCTTCTAGGACTGCATCATTTTTTCTGTCCTTTCCCTTTACTCTTCATTCTTCAATTTTCATTCCCAAGCATTTTCTCAGTGAAAGTTATGGAATTAATGTGATATTCCCTGTTAAATGATTCATTCTTCATTCTTTTTTTATTTCTCCTTTGCTTGTGTGCCCATGTGCTGCCAGCTGCAGAGGAAGTCCTTGCTCTGCAGGTAGTTGGTGTAGAGCTGTTTATGGAGTGACCAGAGAGTGCAAATGCAGCTTTTTCTTGAGCAATGATTAGACACTACTTTAGCAAGTGTTTGAATGGTCACTGTTGAACTCTTGTCTCACACACATCATTGTGTTCTTCCTTTAGAAAGAAAGAACTTGCAGCTACCAAGAAAGATCGGGTTAATCACTGTCTAACAATATGTGAAAACATAGTTGCTCAGTCATTAAGGTAAGGCAGTGTCTTTCATTTATTGATTATTTATTAATGTCTTTAATTCATTAGGATGAATAACAACTTTAGAGTGTTAGTTGTTGGGAGGATTCCTTATAATTGCTTGGTTTAAATGCTGAGCTTCTATTTAAAACTGAAATGGTGTGGGTTTTTTTTTAAACTAACTCAAAATCTAAGAAGGACTTTTGTTTACCTCTTGGTGGAGTGGGCACTTTCCTTCTACTGCAGACAGAAAAATTTAGGCACAGAGATCAAATACCTTACCAGGTTATGTAGGAAAGAGTTGGGAAATGATCTCCCAACTCATAATGAAGTGCTCTAGTACACTAAATGTCTTCTCCTCTTGCATATGTGTGTATGGTATATATGTAGTTGGATTATGAAACCCTTTCAAAAACATCATTGGTGTTCATTTTCATGGTGCACATTGTAATTTTGTAATGTTTGTTTATTTAGGAATTCCCCAGAATTTCAGAAGCTGCTGGGCATTGCTATGGAGCTCTTTCTCCTCTGCAGTGAGGATGCAGAATCTGATGTCCGGATGGTTGCAGATGAATGCCTTAATAAAGTTATTAAAGTAAGAGCTTTTACTATCACATTTTGTCTCTTCTTGATGCAGTGTCCTGTATGAATTCCCACTGATGTTCCTTTAGTTGCCTTTCTTACTGTTGATGATATCTCAATGTAAGAGGCTAAGTAAGTTTCTGTACTAAATTCTGTGTGTGCTCTTTCTCTCTTAGGAGAGGTTTCTGTGCCCAGATCAACATATTTAACTTGTCTTATGTAATTCATTGTTCTGATCTATTCTTGTCTTCAGTTGTTCATTAACTTTGTTCTCTTCAAGTTAACCAAAACAGGAATGTGGGCTTTTCTAAAATCATCCTGTGTGGGAGGAATACTCCTATTATTGTTCTGTAAACATAAAGACACTTAGCATGAGGAAAGGTAAAAATATTTTTTAAAAGCTGATTGAAAGGTAGTGTGGTTTGCTGAGACTTGGAGGAGGAGATTTCAGGCAGAAATTAGAATAAATATAGTATTCTGGAGATTGTTTGTTCCCCTGCTGTGATCAAGAATGAAGAGCTTGTTGGAGAACAGCAGATGGGCATTCGCAGGAGGTCATGCAAGGTCTAAATCTTGATTCAAAGTATCTTAAAATGAACCTTATGAGTAATTTGTAGCTGCTGCTTCAAGGAGGGGCTTGTGTTCACTTCCTTTTTTGGGGTTTGTTTTTTTCCTGAAATAATTGAACTTTAAGACACTGTTATGTACCTACATAAATAATCTAGTTGATGCAAAGTGCTTTAGAAATATGCAAATAATAATTTTCTTTCATATGGAGAGGTGTGTAGAAGCAAGAAAACTGAACATTCATATCTGAATGAATTAAGTGTTGGGGATTGGAAGTTGTATGAAGAAGCTTACAGATTGTGTAGTGTGTTCCATAATGATAGGGAATGAGGAGGTGTGAGTTCTTTGCTTTTTTTTGTTTGGCCCAATAGCACTTTGCTCTTTTCACTCTGATTTGACTGTTTTTCTATTGGAGGGAGTGCACTCTATGAAATGCATGCATTATTATTTAACTCAATTTGCTTTAAAAGCTACTTTGAAACAGTCCTAAAGAATATAAGCTTATTTCTTACTTTCCATGAAACACTTATGTAGACTTGTATAAAATTTACCTCATAAATTCTTTAATCTATTTAATAATTTTGCTTTCTGGCATGTTTCAGAGTAACTTGAAAAACTTACAAGGTAGTTTGTTTTGTTTTCAAGATTAAAATGTTTTTAAATGCTGGCATTTTCTCTCAGCCATTAAGCTTGGCAGTTGGTCTCAGCTCTTAAGTGGTAACATTTGTGATATTCTAAACACATGGATGTATCAGGCTGTTATGGAGGCTGGGTGTACTTTGTATTCTGTTTCTATGCTTTATCTTGTGTGGAAGCAATTTAAAAACTTGGGCAGACACTTGTGTATAAATGCAGAAACAAAAAGCTGTCCAGTTTTACTTTTTGGTTGTGCGAGTGCCAGTGATGCTTGTGGTAAGTAGAACAGAGCTGTTGGACTCCTAAGCTTGCATTTTAGTCAAAGTTCAGCCATTTTTTAGTATCTCAGGCATTTTTAGAGGCTAATTCTTTTGCTGGTTAGCAAAAGATACTTTGTAGCTTCTGTTGAAATGAAAGACCATAGATGTAAGCATTACTCATGCAACCATGTGTCTATCTGGAGTTTATGCTCATTACTGTAACTAGAAAATGAACTCTTCTGTGCAGACAAGGCTGAGCACTTAACTTTAGATAAACACTGTAAGTCATCTTCAAGTATAATGACACCCACCTGTCAGTACCTCAAAGACAGTGTAAATGGCTCAAAATTTAAATAACTGTGGTGATACATTTAAAAGAAAAAACACCAAGCTGGGACTTTGCAGGTTTCTGTGGATAAGGTCAAGCTGCCTTGTCTCTAAAGCTGATGCATGATGTTGTAGTATTCTCTGTGCTAATGATACTGGTGGGACTGTTCACACGGATTGCAGTACAATTGGCCTCAGTAATTGGAGTTTATTCTTGTAGCAGTTTAGAGCTTACTATGCTTTTTTTCCAGTGATGACATTATAGATTCTGTTCTGCTAAAAATACAGCTGTACACTAACAAAAAGAGTTCCTGTACTTGGGTGTGTTGTAAGGACAACTTAGCCTCAAGGCCAAATAATAGCTGGGGCCTTTTTGTGTCGCTTGATATCCATATATATATATATATATAGGCAGTGAACTTTTCATAAAAACAAAGTTTTGTGAAGTAAATCCTACCTGCTGTCATCCTGGCACCTTCCGTCTATAGTTGGGGTGCTTATGTTAATATAAAGATCCAACCCAGCCAAGATTTTTCTGGGGAAGGCAATGCCATTGTAAGGTGTAATTGGGGTGAATGGAGTTTTGTAGCTTACAATTTTAGCTGGGGAGATCAGGCTCTGGAGGAGCCACAGGCACTCCACTCACTGTGCTGAAGCAGTTGTGGCTTCTAGCTCAGTGGGTACCATAAGATTTTGTAGTCATGATGAGTAATCCTGTGAAGGTGGGAGTTTAATGGTGGTGGCCAGGCAGGCAGTTAGAAAATTAGAAATGGAGAAATTATTGGGCAAGGAATAAAAAATTAAATACTCCACAATATAGCACTGTATGAATTCACAATGTAGGCACTTTCAGATTGTATGAGGGTCTCATCTCCTCAGAGGATGAGCTGATGGAAATGTTCATAAATCGTAGCATACACTAGGGAAAAAAGTGGAAGAAGGGTAACCATATATATACAAATTGTTCTCTATAAAAAGATTATATTTTCATATCTTCTTATTCTCTGATACTTTGAAGGTAGAGAATTGTTGGGGTGAACAGAAAATTTCTACTTCTATGTGCTTGCTTTCATGTCATGTGCACTGAGTTTTAGCCAGGCTGCAGGTTTGAACCCTTTTGCTGTATGCTTGATTGGATCCTGAGATGTGACACTTCTGGTGTGCAGAGCTCCTTGTGGTGTGTGTACTAACTGGATGCAGAAAATTGGCTGATTCATGAAACAAAGGGTTTTCAGGGGCTGTTAAAGGTAAAGGTACAAATACAGCTTCAGTTTGAGAAATAGTAGAAGCCAGCTTGCCAGTGGGGGCGTGTAGCAGGGAGTGCCTTTTTCCTGCTTGTGAATGCTGTTCTTGTGGTTTAATGTTCTGTTCATGAGTAGCTGTTTCTGGTGATTGCCAGAAAGCACAAGAGTTCAGTTCTGCTTGTAGGCTGATCCCATATGGCCTTTTGCAGGTAGAGTCAGTAAAACAGTCAATATTTACTGCAAGTAACTGTTAGAGTTTGTGGAGTTTGTCCACATTTGTGTGAAGGATAAAGGTGTCTCCTCTCAATATTTATCACTTCCTCAGTTATACATCAAATATAGGGACCATTAGATAGTTCTGTGCCTTGTTTGAAGCTGTTTTACTGCAAGTGTAACATTTTTCCTCTAAAGCACCTCCCCTGTGATACAGTATGTTCTCAATGCATTTTATTGCAGGCTTTGATGGATTCCAATCTTCCCAGGTTACAGTTAGAACTCTATAAAGAGATTAAAAAGGTGAGTGATTTTTCCTTTGTGTTCTTTCTTCTAAAAATGTATTCAGTCTGTGTTCTAGTATATTGGAATGTAGTATTAGTATAAATTAGTAGTTTGTCTTTTAAGATCAAGGTCAAATCTTCATTTTTAGAAGGATTTGTGACTGTTTTAAAGTATTATTCTACTGAATTCCTCACTGCTGTCCCCATTGTTTGGATTTAACCACTCCTGAAAGTTTATCTGGCAGAAAATGTGAGCATTTGGTTTGAATGGCAGTTTGAGTTAGCCTTAGTGACTCCCCACCCAAAGGAATAATTCATGATGCTTCCTCCACTGACTAAGCTGGAAAGAATAACTCAAACCAAGAGGGTGATGGAAAGTAGATAGAGGACAGTGGCATTCTTAATTGACACAACCTCATGGAGAATTAAGGCTTGAAGTAACCTGCTGCAATTACTTTATGAATGTATGATGTGTACTTAGAGTTTCTTACAGAGGCATAGGGAAAAATACTGAGGCATCTCTGTAGGTATCAAAAGCTACAATTCAGTTATGTCCACAGGAATGAATTTAGTAATAGCCTTTTTGAAGTTTGTGACTGCAGAAGAGAAATACCATGTTTAGAACAGTATCACTGAAATTGTGTCTCTTGCATCTATAAACATGGGGTCAGGCTTGTACAGACTGAAAATAAAGGTGTTACTTGTCAGACTGTCATGATACTGGGTTTTTTTTGTTTGTGGAGGGAATAATAGAGCTCTAGAAGATAAGTCACAAAACCAATATGCATAGCTTTTCTTGTGTTAGATGTAGGGCCATGTGTGGATATTTTACTGTATTACTGTACCTTTATGTCATGCAATATTTTTGAGAGTTTGGAAATGGACATTACTTAATTAACAGAAAGCAGCCAACATACAAATTGCTCCAAAGTTTCTGCATATTTTTAACTGGGTGTAGGAGGAAATATTTTGTTGTTCAGTTGGCGTGTACTTCTTGAAAGGTGCTCTTGGATTCATGACAGGTGAGAGAGAGGTAGCATATGCAACAGGAGCACCCAGCAGACTGAATTTGTTTGTGCATCAGGATCACTTCAGAAACCATGCCAGAATCTGTTGTTTGGCTGTGAACCTGGGAAATGCATGTCTTGTAATTCAGATGCAAGTATTTTTTACTTGTCCTGCTAACAAGGCTGCAAGCCTTTGATATACCAGCTGAAGAAAGTAATAAAGAAATGACAGTTTTCAAACATCTCAGCTTTATCTTCAGGGGACTCAGTTTGAGAAGCATTTTGGTTGGGTTTGAACTACATTAGGTAGACACTCTCCTAGGCATCCTGACTTCCACATTTCTCTGTATTTCCAACAACACTAAGGAATTGTGCTACATCCCTGGACACTAATGTAAGGGCATTCTGGTTCAGGTGAGGTGCACAATGGAAGATGTCAGTCCAGGCAAATAGATAATAAACTTCAGCAGTCAATCCATTGTGAAGTGCTACAGATCAATATATTGATTTTTCCTTTGGTGCACTCAGAAAAGCTGAATGTTGTTTATTTGCATACCTTCTCTGCTGTCAATTTTGCGCTGTATTTATATCTCTGCAAGTGTTACAGTGATTTTCAGACTCGCATCAGTGTTTCTTTTCTCTGTGGTATTTTAAGCAGATTTCAGCAGAGCAGAGAACTCAGACACTTCCTTTTCTGTTGTGGTGTTCCTTATTATTCCTTTTAGATTACTCAGAAAACTCCTAATGCCAGCTAGAAAAATGAAGGTAGTCATGGAACTGACCTGACTTCCTTTTGGCTAAAGGAAATTTATGATTTCCAGACACGTTATATTTTTATCTGTTTAAGTAAAATATACAATATTGTATGTTGTAGGCAATTTTTTGTAGGAAATGGTTTTGCATGATGAAATGTGATAGTTATATACTCTGTCTAGAATGGTGCTTCAAGAAGTCTGCGTGCTGCACTCTGGAGATTTGCTGAGCTTGCCCATCTAGTGCGGCCTCAGAAGTGCAGGTAAACACATTCTAATAATGAACTTTCCAAAGAACCTTTAAAGAAATATAGATGTTAACAGAATGTTACTGTTGGGAAGTTTTAAGTATGTAATTAGGAGGTTGGAGGAATTGCTATTACCGTATTCTCTCTGAGTTTATTTTATCATAAATAAAGTGTGTTTATTTAATGGAGTTTTAGTTCTATGCTATACATTACTGTAGGGGGGGGGAAACTTGTGAAGATAATGACTTGTATATTTTTTAAGTGTATTCTTCTCTTGCATTCAGAAGATTCTTCTTTTTTTCCTATTTTCTGTGTAGCTAACAGGTACATTTTTGTATGATTTAGTAATACCACAGAACTGGAGTATGAATTAAAAGGGTTAGAACCCTACTTAGAAGGGTTCAGTAGTTCTGCTCTCAAGTCAGTTTTTCTCCTGTGCCGTACTTAGGCCGTACCTGGTGAACCTTTTGCCCTGTCTGACACGGATCAGTAAGAGACCCGAGGAATCGGTGCAGGAGACGCTGGCTGCAGCAATACCCAAAATCATGGCAGCCTTTGGCAATTTTGCAAATGACAATGAGATTAAGGTACCTTTCTTTACCCTATTAGTGCTCCCTGTTAAATCCCAAAGCATGGTGAGTTAGCAGCATTACCATCCCATGGTACAGAAAGCAGTGTTACAGCTGCACATCTGAATTAAGGCAGTAGTTGCCTTTGCTTGATGTGCATGAAGTAATGCTTTGAATAAATGAAAAATACATTTGCTGGCTTCTTAGTTCACTTCTGATTAAAAGTTAAGTAAGGTGTCTTTGTTTTTAGGTTTTGTTGAAGGCTTTCATAGCTAATCTTAAGTCCAGTTCCCCCACTATCCGTCGAACAGCAGCAGGATCAGCAGTGAGCATCTGCCAACATTCACGAAGAACACAGTATTTTTATGCCTGGTTATTGAATGTGCTTTTAGGTAAGATTCAGGGCAAAAAAATTAATTGGCTTTTTGTGTAAGTAACATTACATGTAAGAATATGTATCACTTTGAATATGTGAAAGGTTTTCAGGTAAAGGAAGGATACTTTGACTGAAAACTGCTGATACTTTCTCTATCTGGTGTTAAGTTAGAGGAAGATACTTCTAAAGCTATTTGTCTCTCTCTGTGCTGCAGTGCTAGTAAGTAATATCAAAAAGAAGTAGCTGAGGCTTGGGAAACAAGTAGCTTGCTGGAAAATGGGGTCTGAGGATTCTGAGTGAACTTGGGGAGTCTGAAGACTTGCGTGGTCCATCAGCTTGGTTGCTAGTGCAGCAGGTCTGAGGTGCAGAGTACCCTGCTGTGCTCTGGGCCACGATCACATACCCCGTGATCTTTCTTAGAGGATCACTGCATAGATTCTATTATAACTTAGAGCAGAAATTGAAGTTTTTTTTAATTTAAAGTGCACAACTTTGTATCAGATATTGCTTCCTTATTTCTTCAGCTGGGAAGTTTGCATGGTCTTCTGCTTGTTTTGCAAGTCATGGCAAGAGACATCTCTGGCTTTCAGTGGAAACTTGCCTCAATTTTGTCTTTGACAAGGGGTTCTTTACTATGTAGACTGTCTTGCAAAAGGAGAGATGAGGAAGACCAGCAGATACATAAGGTGTTATCATGTTAGCCTTGCTGCTTTCAAGAAGTGTGAAAAATTCAACAGTTACATTGTGACTTTCCTCCCTCTAAAGTGATGTGTGATAATGTCCTTGGCAATGATGCAGAATTCAAACAGAAACATGAATGGGAACTCCAAGAATTGATTCTGATTTTTTTTCTCCTCCCTGGATAGAAGATTGTGTTTTCTTCCATAACTTACATTAGTTTGTAATATACTTTGGGATTGGTTGTGATTAACAGGTAGGTATATGGAAGACAGTTCCCAAAACAGAGCAAAGTGCAAATATCTTCCATTAGGATAGCAGTGCATCTGTGAGCAAGGGAATTACACTTGGGTGTAAGCTGTCAAGTGGAGAGAGGAGGCAGGTGAGAGGAGCAAGAATCTCTAGATCATCTCACGACAGCATCAGCTATTACAAAAAAACCCCAAAACAACTTGTGCTTTTATGGAGTAAAAAGAGGTGGGAAGCAGGGAAGGTGAGACAGGGCCCTCTGATCATTCTCCCATGCTGCTTAATTGATTGTTAGTAGTATAAAATGCATATTTTCAAATGTTTCTACATTTGGAAAACACTCTTAAGTGGCTGCTAGGTTTGTTGTTGCTGTTTTTTTTTTTTTTTTTTTTTTTAAGAAACTATTATATGGACTACATGAAATAACATTTGTGTTGAAACTAGCCACTGTCAATAGCTATTTGGCAACTTTGTTTCTCCCCTCAGGCTTGTTGGTTCCTGTAGAAGATGATCGTCCTACTCTTTTAATTCTGGGTGTTTTACTTACACTAAGGTATCTCATACCTTTGTTGCAACAGCAAGTAAAAGATACCAGCCTGAAAGGCAGTTTTGGTGTAACAAGGAAAGAAACAGAGATTTCACCTTCACCAGAACAACTTATACAGGTAAAATATGAATAACAACCCTTACCTGTGTAGTACTAATTGGGAGGGAGATAAATAAATAGTGATCTAAATAAATAGATTAGTTTGATACTGAACACTCTGACTTCTCAAATTCCTGTTTATCTTGATGAGTGATAGTTGGTCCAGTGAGTGGAATTATTGATAAGTAATGACCAGACTTCTACCAAAAAGGCATTTAAGTGGCTACAATTGATTGATATTTCCCCCTTGGAAGACTGTGGTGAAGATCATATATACCAAACATGTGTTATTCTTAATTCATTGCTGAAATTTGATGTTGTATAGGATAACACACGTAATATGGTCTGTCTTCATAGAGACTTACTCCAATACTCTGCTGGCTTTCAGGTTTATGAACTGACTCTGCACTATACCCAGCATCAGGACCATAATGTTGTGACTGGAGCTTTAGAATTGCTGCAGCAGCTCTTTAGAACTCCCCCCCCTGAACTGCTCCATGCCCTGACTGCCTGTGGGGGCATTGCTCAGGTCAGTGTATCCAAAGATGAACCTGCCAGCAGGAGCCGCAGCGGGAGCATTGTGGAACTCATAGGTGAGCTCTGCTCTTGGCAGTTGGAGTACGAGGAAATGAGCATACATCATCAGCTCTAGTTCTCAATGTTAGTAAAGCATGAGGGTTAAATGAAATTCCTTCCCTCCTTTTAAGTGGGTATACATTCATTTATTCATTACAAACTTCTGAGGGTTTTTTTACAGTTTGTGTTGATGATTTTTTTTTTTGTTACACAAAGCAAGTTTAATATGCTGACTTTTTTTAACCTCACAAAATGAATGTTCTTACCAATCATCTGACAACTGTGATTCATAAAAGCAGATCTAATCAGAGTTTGTATTAACTGAGAGCTCCTTGCTGAATACCAAAACCAGCATGAAATTAAAGCATGACTTAAGCTTATCCTTAACTATTAAAATCAGCTTTCTTGTCTGTGGAGTGCATGTTCTTGAAATTCTCTTTAACTGCTACATACCTGTTTCAAAAGAATCAGTCTCTGATTGGGTTTTTGTAAGGAGTCTGTATTGAACTAATGGGTCAGCCAATATTGCTGCTTCTGGAAGGTAAATTGTTAGCTGGAAGCAATCATAGCATGGAAATTTAGAACACATTTTTGAAAGCAAACTACACACAAGTGGCACAGAATATTAAAAGTAATTTGGTGTCAAATGATCAAAAAACCTCAGACTTCAAAAGCAACAAGTTTGCTATTTCTTCCTGGCTTTGGTTTTTGTTTTTGTTTTGGTTTTGTGGGTTTTTTGTTTTGCTTTGTTGGCTTTTTTTTGTTTTGTTTTGTTTTCCACTTGTGGCTATTAGAATTCCTTCATGATTTCATTAGCTCTGTCTTTGCCCTGATGTGTTACTTTCTGTGATTTGCAGCTGGAGGGGGGTCTTCATGCAGCCCTGTTCTTGCAAGAAAGCATAAAGGTGATTATTTTTGAAAACCAATCTTTAATTGCATTCCTTCCTGATTTTTTTGGGGTTGTTTTTTTCCCCCTCCCCACTTCATTGTCTTGCTGAACTTGGGTCTTCATTCACAATTGCCTGTGTTATCAGCTGAGCTTAATCATTATAAATAGTGAAAAGATTCTGATGCAATATCTGATATTGCAATCAAGATATTCTACAATAATATAAAGCAGTATAATTTTATTTTTACTGTAGTTCACTGTCAAAGTTATGTTGATGATTATGATGCAGTTTTAACTACTTAAGAGCACATGGAAAAATAATCTCTCTGAACAGGGCATTCTTCTTTTTCATGGTAATACTTAACCATTAATATAACTTGCTAAACAGTTAACTTTCCTGGTTTTGTTAGGCCTGATTTTTCTCTGCAATTCACTAATGCATGTGTATGTTTGCATGCTTCAATATGATGTTTTTTTAATTTCTTTTTCTGTTCTTGATGATTATACATTTTTGTGTTGCCTGTGTAGATTTTCTTTCTTCAATAGGTTGTTCATGTAGCAGGATTTTAAAGAATACAGTTTGCTCTGAAGTAGTCTTTTCCCAGTTTGTGCATGACAGTACTTAATATTTAGTTGTATGTTTTGATTTAAACCAGTCTTATCACTATGACAGACTCAGTCTAGGTACAGGGGTGTAACACTTTCATCACCTGAGTTAGATGAGCAAAATGCTGCAGTGAAACTGTGTGAGTGTAGTGTAGTCACTGCAAGAATTCATAAGCAAGAGATGTGCAATGCTGAAGAGAAAAACTTCAAGGAAAAGTAGATTAAAACTAAGTGAGATTATATAAACTGGAAGCACCATTACAGCTTATACTTTTTCCAAATATGTCCTTTGCAAGGAATCGCATTAACCACTCTTCAATCACTACTTTACATTTTGGTATACTCTTAAAGCATACAGATAAGATTATTTAAGCGTTCCTAAATAACCTCATCTGTATGCTTTAAGAGTGTACAAAAATATAAATTATAATAACTGCATCTGTAAGCACCATCATTTCTAGTTTAGAAAGGTCATATTGAAAGAATGGGTATCTGAAAGTAGATATTGCTGCAGCATTCAAAGGTGAGACAGAATGCAACAAATCAGAATAACTACATATATCACATGTAAATAAAAAATAGTAAATTGTCCTTTAGGATCTTTGTCTTGTTGGTAGTCTTCAGTGTAATTTTGAAGTATTAATAATACAGTAAATTCAATTAAAGTACTTATTAAAATACTAATCTTTCACTTGGTGAGAAAACGTGTATGAGTCATCAGCTTTCATCCTTTTTCAAGATTATGGCATGAAGATTTTGAGGTCTAAACACTGGCATAAACAATTTGAAGATATCCCTTCACAGTTTTGTGCTTTGTACAGGTTTATTTTCAAATTGTGAATTGTTCATTTCCTGTTGCTCTCCATTGTAGAAAAGAGGGAAAATCCAAGCCTATTTCCACTTCCTTCTTGAAGTCATTCTGCAGTCATACAGAGTAGTGGGCAATGGATGGGACTTCTCAAGCTGTAATGCTCCTTTGTGCGTAGAGGTGTGAAGTGAGGCTGATCTACAGAATTCTGTTTCACATCTTTGCAATCTTGCTGCATCAGATCAACTTCAGTTCTGAGCAGCTGGCCTGCATTGGTTCATTTTTGTTTCAACTTCAGAAGTTTATTTGCAAAAAAGGCTGAAAATTCCTTTTGATATCAAAGCCTATGTTTTGAAAGCAACTTAACTGGATTTTTTTCTTGTCAAATAGAGGAAAAGTATCCTGCTGTGTGTGTTATATACTCATTAATACATTTAAGCATACAAAACCTAATGTGCCTAATGACTGGTTTTCAGTGTTCTTATTCTTTCACTTACTTTTAGAGGTGGACAGCCATGGAAAGCAGAAGAACATCCTGGTTTGTTTCAGTGAAATGGATGTAAATGTGCAAAATAATAGAGAAAAATATATTATATTTTGTGCTTTTTGTTGGGAACTCCTAGCAGGATTTTACTCATTCATTCATAGGAGTGTGTAGTTCTCCATTACTGTCATTTTACATGGAAGGTATATGGAAATGCCATGTTTACTTTTCTGCCTTACTTACAGTTTTGAGTATCATAAATCATGCTTTTCAGAGGAAGGGAATTCTGCAGTGGTACTGCTATGTATTAAAGCAGTGGAGAAAAATTAATACAAAAACCCACAAAATACAAAAGTGTATTAATGCTTTTTTTCACCCAGTTAACTTGAATAAGATACAAAGATACTCACCCAGAGTTTTCCAAACATTAGTTTCTTGCATTCTGAAACTTAGACTACCAGTGCAGCTTGGTAGTCTAAGCAAAATCCTTCTCAGAGCACTTGGTGTGAGTCCCTCCGTCTCAGCAAGGGACTTGCAACCTGTAGAAGGATGAGCTTAGCAGCTCCCTCTGCACTCCCTGTGCTGTCCCAGGGACAGATTTGCAGTGCAGTTGTGTCCTTGGTTGCCTTCCAGGCAGTGTGCATCTGCAGGTATCTTTCTCTTTCCACTGCCTGTAACATAAGTAGATAATGCTCTGTGAGTAAGAGATGTGGTGGTTGGGTTATGTTAGAAGTGGTTCTCAAGTTTCTTATGGCAAAAGCATCTCTGAAGATTTTTGCCTTAGTAATCGTTAGCTCTCCATGGTTGTCCATGGTTCATCACCCTCTCCCACCTGTGTTGCCTTGTGCTTCTACTCTGCACTGCTCTTCCCCCTGGGCTTTTTCTGTACTGTCATCTTTGGAGTTCTGAGCAGCCTTTGATAATTTTTATAGCCTTAAGGAGGAAGAGGTCATTTATTCTATTACTTGTGGTGCATTAATGCCTTTTAGAGTTGAGGGCAGACATCCAGATGCTAGATATCCAGTCCTTAGGAATAGCACATACTTGATGAAATTAGTGGGATCCTAAATGTTGTCCACAAAAATAAGCTAGAAGTAATAAGATTGTAGGTTGTTTCCTGAATGGTTGCACTGGTAAATAAAATTGCTTAACTCTGTTTTCTTGTCACTGTTGCCTCTTTCTTTCCTGATGAATTAGTGAGGGACTGGATGTGCACTTTATTCATTCCTTTCACCTGTTACCCCTCATAGCTATGAAAAATTATTTGGATAAACTTACTAAAAATAGATTTCACATCTGACTTCAGCTGTTCAACATTTCAAACTGACTATAATTTTTGACAACTAAAGGTATTTCTTGTATCACTTCTCAGGTAAAGTACTTCTTGGTGAAGAAGAAGGCTTGGATGATGATTCTGAAACCCGATCTGATGTCAGCTCTGCATCATTTGCAGGTACCTGCCATTCTCTTTAGCAGTGCAGTCAGCAAATACATTCTGTTATTGCTCTATGCAAAATGTCCAAGTGATGTGTTATGGTGGTAAGGAAGTTTTTGGGCATTCAAAAGACATGGTAAACAAAAACCATAAATACTGTGGAGTGTAAAACATAAGGAAATTGAGTGCATTCTTTTTTTAAAGAGATGGGGTGGAATCTTTCTAAGATGCCTGTTTTCCTACCTGTAGTTTTAACTGTTCCATTACACACTTTCCTTAGCCTAGTTTAAGATGTGGTTTAGCCTGCGTTTTCATGTCAAGAGTGAAACACAAATTCAAGCACTGGGCTGACTGATAAATGCCTGTGTTTTGCAGCTTCTGTGAAGGGTGAGATAACCAGTGAGCTGGCTTCTTCATCAGGAGTGTCGACAGCTGGCTCGGTGGGGAGCTCAGCTGCGGACGCCACGGGCCACGACATCATCACGGAGCAGCCGCGCTCGCAGCACACGCTGCAGTCGGAGCCCGTGGAGCTGCCCAGCTGTGAGCTGGCCAGTGCAGCTGCTGAAGGGGAGGAGGAGGAAATGCTCAGTCGAAGCTCCAGCCAGATCAGTGCTGTCCAGTCAGATGCCACTATGGATTTGAATGATGGCACGCAGGCTTCCTCACCAATTAGTGATAGCTCTCAGACCACTACAGAAGGTCCAGACTCTGCTGTAACCCCTTCAGACAGCTCTGAAATTGTAAGTGTGCAGCGGGCAGAGGGGGGATCTCCTTCTACTGAGGGGCCCGACATATCTCAGAGCTCTTCCATGGAGGGCCCAGACTTGGATTCGTCTCCTTACTCGTCTTCTACTTTTCAATCCTCAGCTAGTAACAGTGGAAAGGTCAGCAGCTCACACCTCTATTGGAGAGCTTGACCTCCTTTTAACACTTTCACTTCAGCAGTAATCAAAAAGCTACAGAGCTGGAATCAGTGTGTTCTCTGGGTAGGTCATGTGAAGGCATTACAGATGTCGCTCACTGGAAGAATGGCAATTATCAAAGTCTTGCCATAAATATCTTCTCTTAATAGTATATCCTTAATTTTGTATATATATATATTAATAATTGTTTTGGTGCAGGAGGGTTAATGGAAGTGTTAAAGGGTGAGCAGTTTTTTTGGAATGATAAAGAAATATTTTTGGAGCACAATGCTTCACGCTGCCTTCTGCCTGTGCTTTTACACTTGGCAGCACGAACTCTTTTTTTTGACTTTTTATTCCATCTTAAGGATTTCTCCTATAATGGGCAAATGCTGCATGATTTACAAATGTAGCAGTTACATATCTAATAAACACCTGAAATGTGCATACACTAAATCTATTTTAAGACATTTGTCTCTCTTGGGCAAGTGTATTGTGAGGTAATAATAAAAACACAAAAATACAATTACTGGGAACCAGAGGAGAAAATTCAAAAGGGCAAAAATTTAGAACAAGTTAAGAGCTTTTCAAACGTATCAAACTTTTGGCTCTCGTTTTCTGATAGTAATTTGGATGAGTAGTAGTCCCTTAGCACTATAAAAAATAGTAAATTTATAATCATGCTAAGAAAATACTTCTGCAAGTGTGAGAATTCAAGAACCAAAGGGGTGATGATAATTGCTCTCTGAATTAAATGAAGGCAGTGCAGAGGCCAAAGTGAGCAGGCATTTATTGACAAGATGTGTTTATTGGCATGACGTGTTTATGCAAATTCTTGTCAGTTGGCATACTGTTTACAAGCAGTAATTATGTGTAAAATTATCCATTCATAATTGAGACTAAGTGGTTGTCCAAATTACTGACATGCAAGCTTTTTAATGAACAATTTCCAGGTGCTTTTAAAAACAGGAAGTAACTGAAGAAGTGTCCTGTTTTCTGATAAAATTAGTGAAATTGGTTTTTTTACTTTACTGTAATTGATCATTATGATTAACTTTTATGGTTATTTTTTCATATACCTACTGCCTATATATTGCCTTGGTTCCAAGGGTCAAACTCTTTTCCAGATGAGTCCATTTTAGTAGTCTCTGGTTTTGAGTGAAGAAATTGAAATACTTTAAACTTCTTTGTCCTTTCTTGTCCTACACAGTGTGTTCTCGGTTTGATTTCACATATCCAGGACAAGTGAGGTTATGGGGGATTTTAACTGCAAGGGCTAACTTCAGTTTGTGGCAGTAAAGGTGTTGGTTGTGATTTGTAACTGCTGAGAGAGAAACATTTGTGATGAGGGAGCAATGGGAGCTGCAGGGGAGCAGTGGACTGAGTTTTACTTGGTTCCTGTTGGTAGCCAAGCTCATAGCTCAGCTGAGAGACTCTCCAGTGGAACTATGGCCTCCAATAGCCCCAGAGCTGCAGGAGGAGGGGAAGTGCTTTGGGGCTTACATGCAGCTGGGCACTAATATTTATCAGGCTCATGTTTGCTTTCAGACTATTTGTAGATTACTAACACTGCATGTTTCAAATTTAATGCTTTGTGTAAAGATAAATTATTTTAAGCCCTGTCCTTGCACTGTATAGGTTTTGGAGGGTGCTGAAGGACAGTATTCTGGAATGCAAATTGGGCAGCTGCAGGATGAGGAAGATGAAGCTGCAAATATTCTCCAAGATGATTCGTCAGAGTCCTTCAGAAATTCTTCTCTTGGTATGTGGATAAATACAGGGGTGGGCCAGACTGGGGACACCATTAGACAGGTGTTCAGGTGCATCTGCACTTCAGGGGAGTGAAGACTCATTTAATGGATATGAAAAACAAATAACTAGATGGATACATGCGATAAGGAATATATTTCAACACTTGTGATCAATTACTTGTTTTGATCACTGCTAATTTGTTTTTCATGTTTGTATAATTAGTGTAATCAAAGTGCTTTTAGTTTGCATCTGAAATGGTATTTCATGAATTGTCTTTTTCTAAAGCTCTTCAACAGTCTCACCTGCTGAAAACCATGAGCCATAGCAGACAGCCCTCTGATAGCAGCGTGGATCGATTTACATCCAAAGAGGATGCAGTAGATGCTGGTGAACACGAGAACAAGGTGAGAAGTCGTCACAGTGGTCAGATTTAAAGTTCAAAACAATGAAATTTTTAAAAAATTAAATTACAGTTATGATGAAGTGGTAAATGTGGGAAGCATGTATATATGATGTACCTTGTTATAGGTCAAAGTAACTCAGGTTGTGTAGGGAATCTTGAGTTACAGCCTGAATTTCATTTAACATAAGGTGAATACAAAAGTATTGATATCTTAAATGCAATCACCAGCAAAGCCATACTAGAACACCCTGCTGAAACACAAACCCTTTTTTTTCTGTGCATTAGTAGGCTAGACTGATACTTTCTTACTTGAAATATCTTTGTGCTGATTGCTGCCTGTGTAGGTAACTTTATGATCTCCTAAGAGGTTAGTCTTTGAGCCTGGTGCCATTCTAACTACAAGTTACTCATTTCCTCTTTACATTTTTCTGACTTTATCTTTGGACCTTGTTCTGAGCTGGGGTGAAAGTTTCATTTGTGGAAGGCAGAATTAGATCAGCTTGGACTATTGGGGAATTCTAAATGTGAAACTACAGAAAACAACTTAGAAATAATGAAGTTTCCAAAGTTTGATGGCAACAAATGCTTTAGCATGCTCTTCACATGCAAACAGCAAGTCTAGATAGTTTAGAAAAATCTACAATAAAATATTTCTGTAATAAAATTGAACCAGTTCTGATACAAGCTATAAGCTTCTCCAAAGCATTGCACTTTGAGGCCTTTTTTTGAATATATATTAAACTACATATGAATGTTATATATTCATTTTATATTAAACCTTTAGACATTTGAGGATGTACAGTATTTCTAAATCTTGTGCTAATATTTTTTTCAAGTGAAGATAAATTTTTCTCTGTATAAACGCTGTGATTTGCCTTCAATAGCCCTCCAGGGTAAAGGGGGACATCGGGCACTACACTGACAGAGACTGTGCTCCTTTGGTGCACTGCGTCAGGCTGCTGTCGGCCTCCTTCCTGCTCACTGGGGACAAAGGAGGTATGCTTGTCTTTGAGCTTCATTGGTTCTCTGCACAAAGGTGGAAATGTGATCACTTTGCTCTGTCTTGGTTTTGATGTCGCTTTATTAGAAATATTGGATGTTTTTCTGTGGCAGTCCCTAAGCACCACATTTCCATTTTTTAAAAATACATCCAATACATACATTCCTGTCGTGGTATATGACTGATTTAAGGTGTTTGTTCATTTTTCCCTTTTCTAAACTCTTACTTGCCCACATGCCCATGTAATGTATTGTTTTTTGAAGGAGGTGAGCTGGGAGTATGTTATGGCTGGCTGTATTTGAGTATTTCAAGTATATTTCAAACACAGCTCATTTGAGAAAAGCAAATAGCTCATATATCACTGCTGCTGCTGACAAACTGCAACTGCTTGCTCTGCCTTCATGTTTTTCTACAGGCTAAGCTATTTTATTTTATATAATGTTACTAATTAAATTTAAAATTAAATTCAGCAACCTTTAAATACCTTCCTTTTAATAATTTTTGTTTCTTCCCTGCAGCTGTAGTTCCTGATAGAGATGTGAGAGTCAGTGTAAAAGCCTTGGCAGTAAGTTGTGTTGGAGCAGCTGTTGCACTTCACCCTGAGTCTTTCTTCAGTAAACTGTATAAAACACCTCTGGAGGCAATGGGAGAAGAGTATGGTATGTTGCAGTTCACATATCCCATTTTAATAGTGTTGTTTGGGTTTTCAAATAAGTGAGGCAGCATCTACCCTGAAAGCTCCAAACCCAATTTGGTGTTTGTGGACAAATATTGCACAAATTGGATTGAATGTGCTGTGCCTGTGATGAGGTATATTTTTTGTAGCAAAATTTAAGTTTCAGTGGATGATCTTGTAGAGCTTCTGACAAGTTGAAGCTGTTTTGAAACAATGAGTATGTGGAAGGGGTTGTTTATTTTACAAATGTTTTCTTCTGATTTAATTTAGTCCATCTTACAGATTGTTTCTAAGTCATTAGGTTCACTTTTACAAATGAATCCCAGGGACCTGGAGTGTGCAGCTGGTTTGATACATTGACCAAAATGCTTCTTTTTTTTCCCTGGAGCATTTTGTGTACAGTTGAAATAAATGGTTAGTTTTTTTATATAGGTGATGATTGGTCTGAATGGTGTGATTGATCTGTAGATTGCATGCACAGAAAGGGATCTCAAGAGGGGAGAGCTATGGTGGGCAAGTTTTGGATGTGCTGATGTTGATTGTCTAATAGTTGAGACCTCCACTGTAACATTTTTATGAATCAGTAAAGTCTAATACTAGTGTTTTTAAAATAAAGTAGTTGTAACTTATTTTCTTAGAGGAGCAATATGTGTCGGACGTTCTGAACTATATTGACCATGGGGATCCCCAGATCAGAGGAGCTACTGCCATTCTCTGTGGAACAATTGTCAACTCCATTCTAATTAAATCCCGCTTCGATGTGGAAAAATGGCTAATAAATGTCAGAAGCTCAACAGGTAACAATTTATTTTATGGGTATCTTTTTGTCTTTTAATCTAAGATTGCAATGTTTCATTGCTCAAAATTATTTTTTTTCTTCTTTTTTTAGGAAATCTCTTTTCCTTAATAGACTGCATACCTCTGTTACAGAAAACATTGAAAGATGAGTCCTCTGTTACATGCAAACTGGCTTGTACAGCTGTGAGGGTAAGCAGTAGGAATTTATTTGCAGCACACAGATCACAAGGTTGTGATTCATTTCTGGGATGCTGCTATGTGCAGATGTCTAAACATCCAGCATAAACTGATTTCTTCCTGAAGAACTTTAATTGGCACTGAAAATAATTATGTGGTTAGATCATTGTAATCTAATAATTTTGTTTCTCATGAGAAATGTACTGATATGAGCTTTAATGTTACATTAACCAAGAGTAGGATGAGTGCATTAAATAGAAAGGCTATCTAGGCTAAACAGGGGAGTGTGAACATATAACACCTGGCTGTAGCCTGTGTTTGGAGAATAAAAACTAAATGTGAGAAATGACAACTAAAATAGTGATTATTTTCTGAAACAGTAATTTTTAAAAGTGGAAAAGTGTCACAAAACAAGCGGTTAAAATTGGGTGAAAGATCCCTCAGGCAATTGTTAAAACAGAGATGACAGCTGAATTGGCGAGTGGAATTTAGAGGATATGAATTTTATTTATTGAATAAAATCTGTGGAAAGTGTTTGATAAAAAAGCAGAGGGGTGAAGGAGTGAGATTTCTTTGAGAGTTTTTCCAATAAAGTAGAACACAGACAAATCAGAGACTTAAGAACCTGTGAGGCAAAGCATAAATTTGAGTAAAACATGCACAGTTTGTGTATGGGAATTATGGTTTTATATGCAAAGAGGAGGGGCTTGTGATACAGCTGGGGGAAGGAAATCCAGGTAAATGCTGGCTTTTTTTTTTACCTTCTGTTCAGCAATCTTCATGTTTGTGTGTAGTGTTTAATGTGTGACTACACTTGTCATAATGGCTTTTCAGAAGACCACTGGAATTGTTCAGTTCAGGCAACTTAGTACTACTAGTCAACTTTAGCTCTTGCTTTTTCTCAGTATACAGTATGGTGTGACATTTTGGCAGAAATGTTCTAAGCCTGTTTGGTTGTTAATCCTCAAAGAAGGTGGTACATTTTGTGTAGTTAAATAAGACATGGAAATGTGGAGTTCTATAACTTTTTCTAAAGGTCACACATTATGCCTATAGTTGAACATCCAGATATGGAGATATGACTTTATCCAAGATGTTGGAAACGAGAACCAGGTGTCTCAAAGTACCCTGTGGAAATTGGGAGACTGTTTTTGAACAGATGACAATATAGTGTTTGTGGTGTTTAAGCCTTGTGAGTCCTCCTTTAGAGGATTGCCCTCTGATCTGTGTGGCCTGCATTCCTCTCCAGAGGTTAATTTTATCAGCAGGTTTTAGCAGTTCACATAGAGATGGTTTTCTGGCCTTGTAGGGTACCTAGCTCTGGTGCTTATCCTAGCTCTTATGAAATAATTTTTTCAAGTATTCTAAAGAAAACAGGGTTTTTTTTTTGATGACTTTCATTCTGCTTTTCAGAGAACCTCTTCTGTAATATAACTGAAAGTTGTTTTTTCTTCTCAGCATTGCATCATGAGCTTATGCAGTAGCAGTTACAGTGAGCTAGGTTTGCAATTGATTGTTGACCTCCTTGCTCTGAAGAACAGCTCCTATTGGCTTGTAAGGACAGAACTTCTGGAAACACTTGCAGAGGTAGATTTTCGGTGAGTGTTCCTATTTTTCCCTGGGTGTGGTAGCTGAAGTGCAGGGAAGTACAGGAAACTGAAACTGTAATGGCACAATTTCTTCTGAAGCATTAATGAGTTTCATAAAACTAATTCAGATCGGTCAATCCTGTATGAATTCCTTTGTAAAGTTACCACTGACTGCACAACCAAGCCCAATCCTAGTAACACTGTATTGAAGTTTATTGTTCATTAGTCTGTTGTATCAAGTCTTCTCTAAATGTGTGATCAGAGAGGGACCACATCATTTGGAATCCAACTTAGTTTTTCCATCCAGTTTTATGTGTTTTTTAAAGAGAAAGTCCCTGACATGTACTCTGTTATCAGCTCTCTGTAGTCACTCAGTTTCTTTTAATACTGAAATAAATGTGACTTGTTCTTTTTCTTGCATTCTCTCATCCTGTATTGATTCTTCCAAGTTGAAAGACAGAAGATGTTTATATGAAAATTCTTAGTCGTACAAAAGTGGACTCCTTGTGAATAGTGATGTTTGGAATGTGTTACTGTCTTTTCAAACTAGTCTGATGATTCTGTGCATGGGAAAAAATACAATTAAAATCATGGTCTTTAAATAACGGGTTTTTTAAATGGAAGGACTGTTTTTCTTCAGTTACACTAGCCAGTTAGTAGGCTAGCAAATAACTTACCTTTTCTAAAGCTTGCAAAAAGTGTTTACTATTTACATTTTCCCTATAGTGGTTTAAAAAAAAAAAAAAAAAAGAACCCTCAGAGCAGTGAAGGGAGGAATAACACACAATGTTCACTAATGTACTATAAATTCTATTTTGTGATAGGCTAGTCAACTTCTTGGAAGGAAAAACTGAGAGCTTGCACAGAGGTATTCATCATTATACTGGTGTAAGTAAATTATTTAATCAGTATATTGTGTTTCTGGATTAAGGTACCAGTGCAATGTCATCACTTTGTTTTTAAATTCTGTCAACACGGATGGACTCTGTGTTTTTTGTGTAAATAATTCACATTCTAAAACTTACTACAATTGGGAATACATTTACTATGGTGATTCAGATATCTTTGTTTTCTCTGGTCTGTTTGTGTGTTTTGTAGCTTGTTCTCTTTAAACTTAAAAAAAAATTGACATTTGTGTAGTCAGAGAATGTGGTTGACAATGTTAAGGTGAAGATGGTCTTGCAGGCTTGTATGACAGTTGAAATCTCACTTGTGAACTCTCCTTTCACAATAAGGTCAAATGATGAAAATGGTCAGTGAATTTTATTTACTGTGCTCATTTATTTTCTAGCTATTAAAGCTTCAGGAGAGAGTACTTGAAAATGTTGTAATAAGTCTACTTGGAGATGAGGATCCAAGAGTGAGACATGTGGCTGCAGCTTCATTAACGAGGTACATGTGACATTTTCATTTATAGGAAAAGAAAAAGTAGTTTAGGAAGATACTTGCATATTGGTGTATACCTATAACTAAAATAATCACTTGGGTGTTTTTAAAATACATATATATATATCTATATGCATGTATATATATTTGTTCAAAAGAGAGATGGAAAACAAATGCATCTTTGTGGTACCTGGGACATGCATCATTCTGACTGATCAGGTAATTGTACTTTGCTTTCTATTAGCAATCCATTTACATTAAATTACATTCTGAGGGTATTACATTGTATTACATTCTGAGGGTCACTTTCAGTTTCAACTTCTTCAGAATATTTTTTTTTTCATGCTGAAGTGGTTTGTTCAGTATCCTGGCAGTGGCTGACTGACTTAAAATGTTACAGTTCTACAGATTTGTCCCAGCTCCCAAGCACTGTAGTTTTCACATGGTCATACACAGTGTATCTTAAAACTTTTGTGCTCACTGATTACAGTGCAGCAGCTAATTTTGTTTGCAAAGCAGATGTTTGCTGTAACCTACTACAGTTATAGTTGCTGTACAGATAAATGCACCAAAGGGTAAGGATTAGTTGGTAGTTTATTTGCTGGAATTCTAAGACCTAAATTTTATGTTTAAAGAAGTTGGGAGCATGTAATACTGAATTCCTGGTATATTTTATTATCAGAGGAGTTTTCTTTCCTATTTTTTCATAGTGTTAATTGCCATCCATTCCTAATAACAAATAAAGGACAACTAAACTTTTAAAGTTCTGACATTTAAAAGTGTTTATATTGCCAAAGCAGCTCAGCAGAGGAGTCATGAACTGTTGCATCATAGAGCTTATGGCTTTTATTAAGGGACTTGATTCTGAAATTGAGTTATTTTATTAACTGGGTGGTAACAAGTTGAAGTTTTTTCTGTCTTCATGCTGACATAGTGACAGGAGGTGTGTTAAGATTGGAAAAGACAACCTGCCCAAGAAAACTACTACAAGCTTGTAGAAACCCTTTCAAACATCCAGTAAGGACATTAATTGGGAGTACCCCTGAGATTATAAAAACATGTAAAATAGTTTTTCATTTTATGTAAGTTGAAAATACTGTTCAAGAAGACTGGATTTGATTTTACGTTTCCGTGTTGCTGCATAGAGATCAGATGGTAAAAAATGGGTTTTTTTCAGTAAAAATGAGTTCTTAGTTGATACACATACTCATGGGGAAAATATCTCGGGAGATCAGGGAACAGCAAGAGAGAAATAATCTATGTAAGTGTTTGTTGTATGTATGAGGAGGTATCTTCATAAAATACTTTTTTTTAAAATTACTGTATGTCTGGAGCAGTTGCTTTGTCCTAACTTGAGCTCCTTGATTATAATGAAGAGCAGTTATATAAAGATATATTCAGCTTAATGAATTTAGGTAATAGCTATTTACAGTTTGATATATGTAATTAATATATGTAGCTTGCTGAACTGTATATTAGCTGTATTTAAACTGGGTGTTAAATAATATCTGATGATCTTTTTGACACTTAATTTTCTTTCAGGCTTGTTCCAAAGCTGTTTTATAACTGTGATCAAGGACAGGCTGACCCAGTGGTGGCAGTGGCACGAGACCAAAGCAGTGTCTACCTGAAACTCCTCATGCATGAAACACAGCCCCCATCTCACTTTGCAGTGAGCACTATCACCAGGTGTGTTTCCTGCCTGGCCTTGCTTCCAAAGGAATGGAGACCCAAATTTCACTTTGCAAGGTGTAGGACTGTAGTTAAGTCCTGGAAATCCATGTGCTTATGAATTCCTTATCTAGTCTGTAGGAACACCTGTAGTAGGTTTAAGCTCTGCAGAAACTGACTCATGTTCAAAGAGTATGTTGTGAGTTACTGGTGACTGCTCACACACTGAGAGTCCTTGTTTTGAGATAGTTTCTTCCCTCCATCCTGAAGTCACCCTACTTGCCCATTAAATCATAAAACCAGATCCAGCTTTTCAAGCTAATTGTATGTATGTTACTGTTCTTCAGGTGTGTTCATCCAGGTTTATAACTCTCCACATTCTGTTTAATGATTGTAGTTGCAGAAGGCTGTACTCCCTTTATAACTGAAAAATAAATTCTGGTTTCGATAGTGTGATGTTGTTGTATTTTTGCTGCCAGTTGTACTTTTTCAGTCTTAAGACAGTATGAGTTGTATATATTTGTAGGGGTTGTTGGATTCTATCAGTTTGTCATAGAAGTTTTTAATTATATATCTTTTGGTATATGGTCTTGATCCTCTCACTTAAGATATATGCTATAGTATGGAAGCAATAGTACTTTGTGGATCTAGTGTTATTCTGCATAGAAAATGGAATTTCTACAGCAATAATCCAAACTTTGTGAATGTGCAAAAATGTTGAATCCATTTGAGCTACAGCAAAGACCACAGCAAAGTTAATTGGGTGGTCATTTCTCAAGTATCTAGTTAGAAACTGACAGTTGATCTACTACTTCTGTTCGCTAACAAAGAGGATTTATTTATAAACCAAATAGCATTTAATACAACTCCAAAAATACAACAATATAAGGTGGTATTTAGACTGTTCTCTGGTTTTGTGTGTTACAAGCAGTCTGTGAAATACATGCTAGTAATTTAAGCTTAAATATTAAGTTATAAAATTAATAATTTTTGATTGGGATGGGGTTTTTTAAGGACGTGTTTTAGTGGATATAAATGTTTTTGTTTCAGAGCGTACAGAGGTTACAATATGCTGCAAAGTCCAACAGATGTCACTATGGAAAACAACCTTTCAAGGGTTATTGCAGCAATTTCCCATGCACTGACAATATCCACTACAAGAGCACTTACAGTGAGTTTTTGTACATAAGAGTTGTACATATGAGTTTCTTTGAGTTTTCTTGCTATGGTGGCTGACTGTTTCCTGTTTTACATGCTGCTTTTTTTTTGTGATCTCCTGACTGTATTTGTATTTGAGGCTTTTGTACTGTGACAATGGCAGTAGTAATAGATTTAATTCTCACTCTTAAGATATTGTGTTGCTAACTCTTCCTGTGGTGAAACTAATTTGATTCTTGGTGTCTGCTTTTCAGTTTGGCTGCTGTGAGGCTTTGTGTCTTCTCTCCACAACATTTCCAGTGTGCACTTGGAGTGTGGGATGGCACTGTGGGTATGTTCCCTCTTTTGTTAATCAAGCTTCTGGAAGTCACATTTATGAAACAGAAGTGGACTTGCTTAGGCATTGAAGTCCTGATTTATCTTAGCAGTTCTTTAAGAACTTTGTACAGAATACAGAAGATGGTAACTTCATGTTGTCAGGGTATTAAGTACCAGCATTTGTCACCTCTGGAACCAGGGATTCACAGGGATTAGCTGTCGCTGTTCTTACAGAAAGATAGATATAGTCAGCATCTATGAAATATTCTGTGCTTAAGAACTTTTGAAAGGATGTTTATCTTTGGGATATTATATTTTGTAGTATCTCTCTAAAATTTGAACATTGAAATTTTCATCTTGATTTCATGTCTGGGTTGAAAAATGGTGGGTCAAGGAAGCTGGTTTATATTGGCTGCTACAATAGTGTCAGATGCATTTAAATTGTTCTGATTTGGCACACTGAGGGGGAAGAGCAAATTGGGTATCTATAATACTTCATTGTTAATATAGGTAATACATGATAGGCCCAAATTACTTACATTCTGAAGCGTTTCTTCAGATGAAAATGTACAGCTGGTAGCCTAAAAGTTCTGGTTTTGCCTCTGATTATTGGTGCTGTGCCATGTGAGCAGCAAAAGTAGCTACTGGAGATATGCACCTGGAGACCTGTTGGGTTTTTAAATAGATTTAATATAATTTGTGTTCATTTTCTTTGTTGCTGACATTGTGTCTCTTACTCTGTTCAGTTGGAAAATTTTGTCTTATTTTAAAACCAAATCCCAAACACAAAAAATGAGCATCCCTCAGATGCTTTTCTTGTCAGCAAGCCCTTGCTTCCCTTGCTGGCCCTAACTGTGGTGTGCTCTGTATATGTAGAATAAAAAATGTGGTCCAGTGGTAACAAATGAAGTAATTTAGGATGTGAGCAGTACTTAGCTGAAAAATAAAATCAATATATCTTCTCTTCTACCTAGCTTAAAAATGTTGTTCTAAAGATGCATGTAATATTTATAAATGATCCAATGGTAGAGCCTTTGCCCTTTCCTCTCATTCCTTCTTCACAGATTTTTGGCCAGTGTTTATATGAATTTAGACTGTAATTTTATTTTTGTGGAATGATATAGACATTTCTTGTTCTGGATAATAAGAATATAATAACATGGATAGTAACATGAGAATATTGCCAAAAATTCCTTCCTATCTTAAGTGTTGTTGTTCTTATGATTAACAAGTTACTGGAACTGCTGCATTCCAACTCTGTACAGCTCAACATAGATTAAGTAATGGACTTCTGACTGGATGTGAAATAAATAACAGTTGCCTGTGAAAATACTTTACAGAAACCAAAGAAAGGCACTGTAATTACCTCTGAAGCTTTATCAAAATTATAGCTATACTTAGTGTCAGGTTAATTTTCTCAAATTCCTGTTGTGTGAGACTAGAGTAACTGTATTAGAAGATTTTAATTATTTCAAATTTAAAAATATTTTGAATGATTTCCAGATTCCCTTTATTTAGAGATTATCTAAGATCTTCTCCTGAAAGAATCTGAAGTATTTAGGTCTTACAGCTTTGAAGTGATGTGTGTAATTCACAGAGTATCACCAAACGTCTTTCTGTGATCTCTGCCTGCCCTTTCTTAAACTTGACTTCCATAGGAAAATCTGATTTTATAATTATTGTCAAGGAAAATACAGAATGCAGCAGAAAACTACCATCTTGGATTGTGTTCACTCAAAAAATATAGAAGATTTGATGTAATGCAATTGTTTAATTAATTTCTTGTCGCTTTAAAGCACTGTCTTGTTACATTAAAATACTACAGCTAATGTCTCCTGTCCTTACCTTGCATATGCACAAGACTTAACTGAAGATAGTTCAGGACTGTAGTGGGTAGCAAATAAATACAGAATTCTTCACTTTATCAGTAGGTGTCACTATAGCCTTGATATTTGCTACTAAAAGGAAGGTAATGGCTCTTCAAGAAACCAGAGTATTTTCAGGTCTCTGCTGCAAATTGCTTTTTGAAGTTGTATTTGAGTGTTAAATGTGTATTTCTGTAGCACAGATTTAATTTCATTAGATTAGCCATCTGCTTGACTTGGTTTTCTCAAGACTTTTAATTTGCCAAAAGGGAGATAAAAAGTCATGACATTCCAAAATTAAACTTGCAGTGTTTCCCAGCCAAGCTCTTCAGATGAAGCTCAGAAGGGCTGCACCATTGGTATGGCTGGCTTGGTCCTGTCTCTGCTTTCATCAGCTTGGTTCCCACTGGACCTCTCAGCACATCAGGATGCTTTGATTTTGACTGGAAACTTGCTTGCAGGTAAGCCAGGATAAGAAAAAGTAGGATTGTCCTAATATTTTTACCATTAGCATTAGAAGGTCCGTATCTCACTCTATTCTGATTGTATGCCATGAACAACTTCCAAGATTAAGCAGAAGAAATAAAGAAGGAACTTGCACCCAGGAGGTTTGACAAGAAACTGCCTCTTTGTAGCTAAGTTGCAAATTTCCTCCAGTTGCCAAAGGGCATGCTTAGTACAAGCTGGGTACAAAGAGCTCAGATTTTGTTGGTTTTGTTTTAAACTGTGCAGCTACTCCTGGCTTTGAAATTCTGATTGAACTTCTGTTCATACAGAGATGGCAACCATATCTGCCTTCAAAATTTTCTGGTGCTTAATTCCAAGTTTTGTCTTTTCTTTCCTGAAATTGTAGCAAGTGCTCCCAAGTGCTTAAAGAATCCCTGGAGTGCTGAAGAAGATGCAAACCAAGGTGCTGCAAAGCAGGAGGAGCCCTGGCCAGCTCTGTCAGATCGAGCTCTGGTCACTTTAGTAGAACAGCTCTTTTCTCATCTGCTGAAGGTCATCAATATTTGTGCACATGTGATGGATGATGTTGCTCCTGGTCCAGCAGTAAAGGTATATATTAAAAATAAAAAATAAAATTATGTGACTTAAATACTGTTGTGCTATAGACCTCTTCACATTTTAGACTTGATATAGGTAAGTATCTAATTCCTTGATGACTCCACTTTGTATAGTAAAACAAGTACCATGAAAAAAATGCATATTTTTCTTCACATAAGAGGTTTTTCTTTAGTTCTGCAGTGTTTAAAATATTACCCTAAATTTTGAGTCTTTCATTCCTGCTGACTTCACTTTAAACATTAATTCACTGAGGAGTATATAGAGTATGTGAAGTATTGGATGGCATACTCTGGGAAGTGTGTTGACTTTTGGGTTGGTTGGCTGGTTGTAATGCACTCAGCTCCTTTTGAGGTTAAAAATAACTTTTATCTTCTGAATATCCTGCAAAATATTTTGACTTTTAAAGAGCTTATATCAAGTACTTCCAGGCTCAGGGATTTTTGAGATTTTTTTGAGGCATATGCATTTAGAGACTGATTTAGAAACTGTAAGACAGTATTGTTAAGATCAGTAATTTCTTCATATTTTAAAAATGTTTGAATATAATTTTGACACTCCTTTATTTGGAATCAAAAGGAGGTGTAGTCATTGAGCTCTAATTTCATCTCATTGGCTTATGCTGAAGCTGAAAATTTAATCTCATTGGCCTATGCTGAAGTTGAAAATAAAGTGGAGAATATATTAAACTATTTCCTTTTCACACAGGAAATTCATGTCCTGAACCTGAAACATTTCAATTTAACTGACAGTCAAATGAAGGGGAGTTTAAACAAAAGAGGAATATGCTTGTATTTTTATAGAAGAAAAAAAACCTACTTGCTCACAAAACTAATAAAGGTTCTTTTAATTCTAGGCAGCATTACCTTCTCTCACAAACCCACCTTCTCTTAGTCCAATTCGGAGAAAGGGGAAGGAGAGGGAGTCTGTGGAGCAAGCATCTGTGCCCATGAGCCCTAAGAAGAGTGGTGAAGCAAGTCCAGGTAGGCACATCGCTTTGTTAACCCTTCCAGCTGCCTGCCCCACACCACGTGGTTATGGCAGAGAGAAGAGATAAAACTGAGTAACTCTTCTGGAGTTTCAGTTCAAGAGGCTGGCAGGGTACTGCACTGGTGGGAAGGCAGCTGTGGGTGGGGGCTTCTCTACTGTTTTGGTTTTTATTGACTGTAAGCTGAAAATTAACTGTACTTTTCAGAACCAAAGCAATGCTGAATCCTTTTCCTCACTTTTTATGAATCTCCTCAGCTATTGACTAAAATAATTTTTGCACATATGTTACTTAAAAGAAATTTGAAAGTTGCTTTCCAGCTTTTGGCAGGAGTGACTTATATTGCTTTTGGAAATGAGATTCTGAATCTTGAAACCTTTTCTTTCATTAGTAATGAACGAAAGAAACACATGTTAATTCTGTTTTGTTTATTGTACATGCACTTCAGTATTAAGCCCTCTGGGTTAATTTCTCTCTCCACAGCAGGCAGGATGGTTGGAGTGCTCATTTTCAAGTTGTGCACAGTTTGTGTCTGCAGTTTGGAATATACACATGGATTGAAAAATGCATGCTCTTTAATAATGCTGATGTAGTAAATTATATTGTGTACTTGTTATGAGCAGCCTAGAAAAGGCATATTGTGCTAATCTATGATACTCTTTTAAGCTTCTAGGCAAACTGATGCTACAGGACCTGTTCCAATAAGTAAATCATCTTCAGTAGGAAGCTTTTATCATCTTCCATCATACCTGAAGTTGTATGATGTCTTGAAAGCAACCCATGCTAATTATAAGGTACTGCATGATATTGTTTTATTGGACTGCAGTGGGGTAGAATAATCACTTTATTTCTTTCAAACAGGCTCTGTCTCTGTCGGCTCACTGGTTTACCTGTATAAACAGTTGGTACACACACACACAAAAAAGTTATAGATCACAACTACCTCCAATAAAAACCAAGTGGCCAAATAACAACCCATGATAGGCACTGTCACCCTGTTGTTTCTCTGTTGTCATTATTGCTGGTACCAAATGATTCTTTGCTGGTTTGGCAGTCCCAAATAAATCCCCATGTCTGTTGTGTCTGCACTTTATTCCAAGATGGGGAAGCTTTTTCCTCATTAATTCAGGTAACAGAAGATGCATTCCCTAGAGAGTTGGTCATCTGATATGTACTTCAAGGACTGTGTTCTTATTACACCTGCCATGTTTATCAGAAATACATCATCCAGCTCCATGGCTTGTCAATGCCCTAGGCCATCCTCAAGCAAGAAGATCCCTTTTTTTTCCCTTAGTCAAAATGGAGTCCTGCCTTTTCAGCAATGCATCAGCAAGTCTAAGCTGTCAGTGAAATTTTATACAAAAGATCATTTTGTGTCAATACCCACTTCTTCCAGTAGTTTGTCGCTTTCTCAAGTAATGTGGTTTTATTTTCTGGGAACAGGTTACTTTGGATCTCCAGAACACAAATGAGAAGTTTGGATGTTTCTTGCGGTCTGCCTTAGATGTTCTCTCTCAAATCTTGGAACTTGCTACTCTTCAGGACATTGGAAAGGTATAAGATTGGTTTGTTTTGTATTTTATAGTTAACTTGTCCAGTATCTATGGTCCTTGCTGGGAGAAAACATGTATCACTGATTTCAAATTGCTACTCTTCCAAGGGGTGGTAGTTTTGCAAATGTTGTGCTTCCACAAAGTTGAATAAAGGGCTAAAGCAGATTCTCCAGGTTAAATTGCTGCTGTTGAAAACTGGAATAAGTTTTTGCTTTTTAAATTTTGCTTGGGGATTTTTCTTTTCAGCCAAATCATTTGCCTTCAGTCATTCCCTATATTCATATGTCTAAATATACGAAATGTCAGAAGACCTATTGCCCTCCTTCCTCTCCTATGTTTTGCTATTTTTTTTCTCCTTAACTGTGGTGTTAGACATTGTAGTATTTTAAGATTAGGAGGAAAATGTTGAATTCTTATTTCTTTCTGTAATTCCTTGATTTCCTTTAAATTAATATAGTTTTACTTAGTACAAAAACCTATGCTACTGACAGTTTTTCACTGTAATGTTTTGTATAATGAAAAAAACATCAATTTAATGCACTTGTTTTTCTGATATTCTAGTGTGTAGAAGAAATTTTGGGATATCTAAAATCATGTTTCAACAGAGAGCCAACAATGGCAACAGTGTGTGTACAGCAGGTAAGGAGTTATTTTTTTATGTGTTGTGTGTGTGTTAATCATGATGTCCTTTTGTCAATTTGATGCTAAGGATGGCCATGCTTGTAAGGGAAGTGGTATGTAGAAACATTTGCCCAGGTGGAGCAAAGAGAGCATATTTTATTTCATTTTCACTGTTTGTTTGGTGACTTGATATTAGTTCCCTCTTGAACTGCTTCCAGTTCACAGAACTATTTTAGCTGATGTTCAGAAAACAAGCTTACCAAAAGTGTTCTTCAGCTAGTCAACTGTATCAAAAAACACTAGAAAGCAAAGAACTGACTACCTTAGTGATGGATTTCTTGCAGGCTTCCAATTAAATATTTAGGTTTAAGTCCTCCAAGGTTAATTACACTGAGAGACAAGTCAAGGCTTTTTTTTTCCTGGAATGTTACCTGTCGGAATTCAGGACATCCCTCTGGCTGTCCTGGATTGCAAGGACCCCTGCCAGGGGGCTCAGAGACCCTTGCACAGAGCCCAAGATGCCTGTGGGTTTGATTATGACCCATGGAGCAAGTTACCAATCTTACATGAGGATGTGCAAACTACAAAAGTATAAGTAGAATAATAATAAGTTTGTCACGGGGTGAAAAATAGATTTTTTTGGGGTTTTTAGAGTGGGGGTTCAGGGGGACGAGATGGAGGAATCTGGGCGTGTCCTGCCTTTCTCCTTCTTCTTGGCCTCCATCTTCTGCTGTGATGGTGGCACTTTTAGATTGGTTTAGAGTAGAAGCTCACTGTCTAACATAGGTGATAGGTATTGGAAAGTAATTGTAAACATTGTACACGTGGTTTTTAGTTTAAAAAGACAACACCGCCCCAGGGGAGGCAGAGTGCCTCTGGCTGTCCTGCTGAGCAGACCTCGGCTGGACAGGAGAAAGAATTTTATAGATAAGAAACAATAAACAACCTTGAGACCGAGAACTGAAGAGTTCTGACTCCTTCTTTGGTTGCTGGGCTGGGAAAAGAGACTTTGTAATGCATCTCAGGGTCACTCTGAGCAGCTAATGCCCTGAGAGTTAACTTTTCTTCTTTTCCTTCCAATTTTTTTTCTCTAGTTATTGAAAACATTGTTTGGGACAAATCTGGCTTCTCAGTATGATGGCTCATCTTCAAACCCCAGCAAAGCTCAAGGCAAAGCTCAGCGCTTGGGTTCCTCCAACCTCAGGCCTGGCCTCTACCACTATTGCTTCATGGCACCCTACACACACTTCACACAGGCCCTTGCTGATGCCAGTCTGAGGAACATGGTGCAGGCTGAGCAGGAGCACGATGCTTCAGGGTAATTCCTTCCCTTACATCATAATGTTCACTTGAACTAGAGTCTGTTCTTAGTGGTTTTCGTAAATGTATCATTGGGGTGCTGTGTAACTTGAAAATACAGAGTTAAGCAGAGGAACTTGTCTTGGTGAGCACATCCTGGATGCAGTTATCACTAAAGTGTTTTCCAAAGCAAAATTAAGTCATTAAAATGAATATCATTGAAGTTTTTAAAAGCATAATAACTTTAAATGATTGTATTCAAAAGTATAATAAACACAGCAAATAGTGTGTTAAAGGAAAGGCAGAAGGATAACTAAGCAAAGACTAGAACATCTTTCTCTGATCAAAGTGTATTGTAGGTTGTCTCTGCCCTTTGTTTTTACTAAAATTGTTGAAGCAGTCAAGTAGATTAAGAGAAGTTGGCATTGGCACAGTAAAATGCATCTAAGGACAGTGTATTCGTTGTATTTTTTTTTAATGTGTGGGGGGTTTTTTGTATTTTTTTTTTTTTGTAACAGATGGTTTGATGTGCTGCAGAAAGTTTCTACACAGCTGAAAACTAGCATTTCCAGTGCAGCAAAACATCGTGCTGATAAGGTACTTGTATCTGTGTTCTCCTGAAAGAGCTGTACCTTAGATTTAAAGCATTTTTCCTCCTTTCAAAACTAATTTGGCTTTGAATCAGAGGCGTGTTCAGATGTTAGATTACTTTAAAATCTCTCTATTACAGAATGCTATTCACAATCACATTCGTTTATTTGAACCCCTTGTCATAAAAGCATTGAAACAATACACAACAACAACGTCGGTACAGCTGCAGAGACAAGTTCTAGACTTGCTTGCTCAACTGGTTCAGCTGCGAGTTAACTACTGTCTTCTGGATTCAGATCAGGTTGGTACCTCACCACATTGGCAAATTGTCATACACATCTCACCAGCAGGCTCAATTAACATCTGCAGCAAAAATATTTCCAGCAGTCCGTTCATTATACTAAAAGTGAAGACTTGCAGGAGGGTGAGACTCAATTTCCCAGCCCTCAGCCACAAATAGCTTCAGACCTCTGGGGTTTTTTTGCATGTAAATGACTTTTTGAGTTCTGCCACAACTATTTAAGAACTGCTTGTGAGATGGACTTTAGGAATAAAATGATGTGGACAATAAAGTCACTTTTATTCAATAAAACTTCATTTACAAATGGAAATACCTTCTTCCATACTGAGAGTATGGACTTCCTTATCACTGTAATGAGCATCGTGGGTGACAACTATTGTTTGATGTTAATGGCAGTGAGGGGAGCTAGTGGCAAATGCAGTAGTCTGTGTAGTTGTCCACAGAAGCAGGGAATTTGTAATATAAAATTTAAATAGTTTACTTAGAAGTGTTTTATTTAGTACAGTTGTTCATGTATAAACCTGAAAATGTGACTTGCAATACTTAAGTTTTCTGTAAATTCATGAAGAGATAATTCTTCTAAATGCATAAGTGGATTTTGGATTTTATCTCGGTTTAGATTTTTGGCTAATTCTTAATTTCTTGACTGTAATACCTCAAATATTGTATTTCATAAGTGAAAGATGAAGTTATACTTAAAAATATACAGACTACAGGTTAAATGTGACTTAAGTTCATGCAAGCTGTAATTAAGCTTCAGCAGGTTTCTCCATCTTCTGTAACTGCAGAGGGAACATTTCATAACGTGGTGCAAATGATTTTCAGTGCCTGTCTATAACTGTCAAAATGGTTTCAAATGAAAATTAATGTCTCTGTTCTGATGCACACTTTTTTCTCTCTTTAGGTGTTTATTGGATTTGTGCTAAAGCAGTTTGAATACATTGAAGTAGGACAGTTCAGGTATGGAATTGGCAAAGAGTCTTTGAACAATGAGGGTTTGCAACTGTCTTGTTCTGAAAGACAGATCAGTGATGTGTTACAAGTAGGGATTAGATCTGCTGGTGATTTCTGCCTTATGAGAAAGGGAGAGTTTTCTTCTGGGCAATGTGCTGGTTTATTCTCTGGCTCCAGTGGTAACTCTTCCAGATATTTTAGGTTCCATGTGACTGAACAAGTCAGGAACAAAATTGAAAATAATAATAATAGTAATAATCTACAACTGTGTTGTTTTGTTTCTCCGTTTTGGTATTGTAAACCCATTCCTTTGGGCCCCCCTGCCAAAGCTATGCTTCCAGAAATCAGCATTTCATTGCTAGATGCAATAGCTTAAGGGAGAGCTGCTTTTTCCTATTGTGGATTCAGAGTGAATCCCTATGTTCTCTGGTCACCTGGTACACATTGTATAGGATCTAATAGATCATAAGGAAGTCAGTGAAATTTTTACTGTCAGTTATTTCTGTTTTTTCTCACACTTGAGTTTTAATGAAGAGAGAAGTTGTTCTTTTGCTCTGTGGATCTTCTACAGAAATAATCTAATGTGCATTAGACAGTATGTTATAATATTAGTAACTGTAATGGTCAAAGATTGAAAGAAATCCCTGGGGAAAAATCCTATTGTACAGAACAGGGCACAAAAATTACAGAAGTACTGTATGAAACCAAAGCAACATATTCTGCAAAGAAACCTGGACTGTGAAAAGATAGGTTTTTCTGAACAAAGCTGTGCAATTCAAACTTGACACTTGAATTTTTTGTTTTGTTTTGTTTTGTTTTCAGGGAGTCTGAAGCAATTATTCCTAATATCTTCTTTTTCCTGGTGTTGCTGTCTTATGAGCGATATCATTCCAAACAAATAATTGGAATTCCCAAGATCATTCAGCTGTGTGATGGTATCATGGCCAGTGGGAGGAAAGCTGTTACACATGGTAATTCAAAAACAGAACAACAACAAAAACTATCAAAAAAAAAGAAAGACAGAAAAAAGGCATCAACACTTATTAGTAATAGTTCAGCAATAAATCCAATGCTGACTACTAGCTATAGAAAACTGTTGTCATACTCAGTGTTCCAGAAGACCCTAACTTTTAAGACATGCAATTCTTTTCACTTAATTCCCTCAGGAAATTTATTATATCACACTAACACTGCTGCTCTACATTCTGCATTGTTCATAATTGCAACAAAGCTTTTATTTGAAACTTTATTCAGTAATAAGTTCACAACTTAGCAGTATGTGCAAAGCTTTGATTTTAATTTTTTGTCCACTTCCCTTTCCTTCTACTTTGAGCCTTTAAGAAGAAGCATCTCTCTCATATTTTCCAGTGATTCTGTAGAGCAATACTGTATAAAAATAGCTTTTTTTTAGTTCTGTGAGAATGGGCAAATGTGTCCATAACTTTTTAACAACAAGTAAAAAAATATCCATCATTATGCATGATAATTACAGGGTTTGTGGGGTTTTAGGTATGGATAAAACCTTTAATGAGCTAGAACCCAGCTTACTATTAGTAACTGACCTGTTAGTTCAAGAAATCACTGTTCAGGAGTGATTTGTCTCATACTAAAACAAATACATCTCATTTCAGCAATACCAGCTCTGCAACCCATTGTTCATGATCTCTTTGTGTTAAGAGGAACAAATAAAGCTGATGCTGGAAAAGAGCTGGAAACTCAGAAGGAGGTTGTAGTGTCAATGCTGCTGAGACTTATCCAGTACCATCAGGTAGGAGAGGAGGATGAAGGGTCTCCCTTTGTGGTCTGTGAAAGGGTAACATTGCTGTGACTGCTAAAAGTGCTTCAGGCAGTATTAATCATTTTCTCTACAAAGCTGGAATAGCTGGACTCTGTGTGATATCTTTCCTTATAGAGAGAATATGCAAAGATTTTTTAAGGGTATGGGAAAGGTTCTGCACTACAAATTAGTATTTGAGGTCAAGTAACATACCTGTAGACTTTCCTAGTCAAGCCTAGAAAACAAAAAACTAAAAAGCTCCAGTTAGGATCATGATCTTGGCTGTGTTGCAGACAGAATAAACAGAAGGTTGGTGAAGAGAAGAAAATTGAAAGAATGGGAGTAAAATGCAGAAGGAGACAAGTTTAAAATTAGGAAAGATGCTGCATGGAGATGATTTAGGTATTGCTGTGCTATAACAGTATCTTGAATAACACTTGAACAAGGTAATGACACTGGTAATTGGGTATTTATTATGACTTACTACTTTGACCCAGACTTGGAAAACATGTTTCTGCTTTGTAGGAGTGTAACAATGACTTTTGTCAATACACTTTGTTTTAAAGAAAAACATAAAAGTAATTTTGAGAGAAGTGTCATGATCAACATGGGATCTTACTGCTTATTCAGGTGCTTAACAAACCTAATGTGCCTTTCTTTCATAATGTGAAAATGCAGTTCTGGTGTATGCTAATGGAAGCACTGTATTTTCTGAAAAAAGTCAGTACATCTTGTCAAAATAATTTGTTAGAACTGCGTGTTCAGATTGGGGTAATTTTGTGTATCCACATTTTCTTTTGAATTTGTAGTTTTATAATCATAAAATGACTAATATAACTGTATGAAATGACACTCTGTAGACACATGATGTGAAATAGTGAATAACTTTGTTATATAAGGTACTGCAATTGCTGGCAGATCTCCTTCTGACACACTTAACCTATTAAAGACCACCCATGCACTGCTCTTCCCACACCATCCCATTTGTAGTTCTTACTCTGCCCTGTTCTGCTGCTGCAATATGTCTAAACCAACCCTGGGCTATTCTGTTCTTCCCTGGCTGTGGCTGGGATGGTCTGCACTGGTTTCCCTGGACATTTGAGAGGGTCCTAGAGCTGCAGCCTTCAACTTTTTTCTGTTGCAACTGGAGCTGCCACCCATGGAGCTCCAGAGTTAAGTTTTGTAGCCTGGAATTGCTCCTATCTCCTCTCCTGAGAAAATCTTTTGGGAAGAAAGTCACCTGGGAATCTCCCTCTCTCTAATCTGAACTACCTGAATTTGCTTTTACAAATGCTCTAACTTGTTTCCTGAAACAGTCCCCCTTGCCAGTTCATACATTAACATTCTTGCTTGCTGTGTCTCTTGTCTGCCTGTCCTTCAACGTGTGGTCTCTATTATCCCCAAACCTATAACACATCCAGCTACCAGAAGTGCTCCTTGCTTGGTGTGCTCCATTATGTTGTCTCTTAAAACTTTTTTATGAAACTGACATGTCTCAGGTGAATGAGCCTCATAAAAATGTCTGTTTTGTTTCCTTGACCAAATTTAAATTTTATTGAAGCTAGAGTCAAGACAGAATATACACGTGTAAAATTGCTCTCTTTCTTCCTGCCCTTTTTGTTGAATAAGTGGTGTGGTATTTAGATTTATGATTTTTTTCCCAGTTGTTTGAGTAGTCTTTGACAAATACCATTTTTAAAAGTACAAAGGAAACATTTTTCTAGTTTAAAAAAATAACTGGAAAATCCTTTAAAAACCACCCCCAAAAAACTTGTTACTAAGAACAGACTTTTAATCTGAAAATGGGGTTTTAAAAATGTGCAATTCTCTCATGTGGGGTTTTTTTTCTCTTTTGTCTTTTTGGTAGGTGGTTGAAATGAATATTCTTTCCTATTATGATATTACTGGAATGTTTTCTGTTAGTATTGGTGTTTACTTACTTTTTTCTTTACTTTTCCTTAGGTGCTAGAAATGTTCATCTTGGTATTGCAGCAGTGTCATAAAGAAAATGAAGACAAATGGAAGAGATTGTCTCGGCAAATAGCTGACATCATTCTCCCAATGCTTGCAAAACAACAGGTGGTTCTATCATTGTTTTAATTCTACAAACACCTTAAATAATTGCTGTAATATATGTATCAATAGTGGCTTTGAGTATTTGATTTTTCCTTTTTTTTTTGTATGAAGACAAATTTTATTGAAATTGTGGTTGCCATATATGGAAAAAACAACTGCTGCAAGGTAAACTTAAGTCTTTGAAGTGATGAAGTTCATATTGAAATGCATTAAGTATATGCAGTATGATCAAGACTGTCTCTAGAGGAAGGTCATTCTGTTTCTCTTAGGTACATGATTATATGAGAACACTTACTAAAGGGTGTGAAGATGGTCCCATGTTCATACAATGTCAGAATGACTTTTTTTTATGGCTACAGTGGGTTCAGCTGCAGACCAGATTACTCAAAGCCCCATCCAACCTGGCCTTGAGCACTTCCATGAATGGGACAGCCATCCCTTCTCTGTGCAGCCTATTCCAGTGCCCCACCACCTTCACAGTAAAGAATTTCTTCCTGATATAAATCCACATGCTTTCAGTGTAAAGCCATTCCCACTTGTCCTCTGTGCACCTTTGTCCACCTGCCTGTGCACAAGTCCCTTTCCTGTTCTCTTGTAGCCCCTGTAGGTACTAGAAGAGCCTTCTCCAGGCTGAACAACCCCAGCTTTCCAGCTGTCTCCATAGCAGAGGTGCTCTAGCCCCAGATATTCTTTGCTCCATGATGGCAGTTCCCCAATCCTGCGAGGAGATCTCATGTGGGGAGAGTGGGCAGGATCACACAACAGTTTTAGAGCGAGCTGAAATGCTGACAAAGTGAAATTGCTGTTGTTTTGTGTGACTGCACACGATCATCTTCCAAATTATTTAAGCAAGGATAGGGTCATCCAGATTTGTAGGCCAGTCCTTTGCTTTTTGCAGTTGATTACTTTATAATTTATCTAGAAAACTGTTCAAGTAAGCTGTCCTGCCACTGTAGCTGTTCACTTTTCTGATAATTAAGTTTCTTTTCTCCTAGTTGCCTGCCGAAGTTTAATCGTGACCAGCATTGCAGTCTATAAATAAACCTGGTAGGATGTGCAGTGAGAGAAAAGTCTCTAAATTTTGTGACAAATCAGTTTTTTGGTCTCATTCTCTGAATAAGATCTATTTCTCCAAATGAAATCCACTGGTATGCGCACTGGATTTCATATGACAGATTTTTGTCCATGTTCTTAAAACTCAGGTCTAGGAAGGCCTGCAATGGAATTTAAAATTTATCTTTTATAGCTTTTGGTTGCTCTGAATTTTGTACTGTAAAGAACCGCTTTCTTACAGGTTGTTACAGAAATGTTTAAAACACAGATTGTAAATTTTATGTAGAAGTAACCTTTAGTGGACAGTTAGAAATTAGTTTTGTGTTTTTTCTTTCACAGATGCATATAGACTCTCATGATGCTTTGGGAGTACTGAACACTTTGTTTGAAATTTTGGCCCCTTCATCCCTTCGCCCTGTGGACATGCTTTTAAGGAGCATGTTTGTTACTCCTAAAACAATGGTAAGCTACTGTTTTCAGAAAAGAGAAATCTTTTCTGATATCTTGCATGCAAAACTAAAGAGAATGTGTTTCTCTTTAATAATTTGCTAAGTGATGTTAAAGTACCAGCAGCAGAATTTGGGAACAAATTGACCAGAACTAATGTGATTTACCAGCTGAGAGCACTTGATACTGAAGTGTTCTGCTTGTGAATTACTTTCCTTCATTTTGTATGTTGAGGATCAGGAATGTAGAAGAAGGTACTGTTATAATAAAATAAAATGCAATTTTATAGGCAAATTACATTTTTCTTACACAAGTATTAGTAATGCTTTTATAGCTGAGAGATTGTTTACCAATGCTTTTATAGCTGAGAGATTGTTTAAGTGAATATGAGCTTGACCGTTACCACAGGAGTAGCATTTTGTAAGATCTGCACTTAAAATTTACTTCTGGTTTGCTCCATTCTTAAAAGGGTCTGATTTTTTACAAGTGAATGAAAATGCTAATTTTTTAATGCCTTTGTATGTTGTGTCATTTAACTTCAAAAGTATTCAGTCTTCTGTATTTCTGTGTTTGTGTTAGGCATCAGTGAGCACTGTCCAGCTGTGGATTTCTGGAATTTTAGCTATCCTTAGAGTTCTGATTTCACAGTCAACAGAAGACATTGTTCTGTCCCGCATACAAGAGCTTTCCTTCTCACCATACTTGATTTCATGTCAAGTAATCAACAGGCTGAGATGTGGAGAAAATAACATGTCCACACCAGAGGATCGCACTGAGGTCAAACAGGTGAAATACCCACCTGAAGAGACATTTTCCAGGTACATTGTCTTTTGAGTAACCTGGGGAAATGTAAAGAGTTCTGAGAAATCACAAGTACATTGGGTAATATTTAACATGTATAAAACTTCTGTGTAAATGGAATCAAGTCTGTTGATTCCAAGTTGACATGGGACAAGTGTGTGTGTAGGGAGGAATATTGAGATGGACAGAGATGGAGAAGTTGAGCAGCTTTTAGTAGAACTTTGAATTGTTTTGGTACATCTTCTCAAGCCAAGTGAAAGACCTATTAGAGCTGATAAAATGAGTGAATCCTGGATTTAGGAAAACCAGATCCAGAAACTTCACTGCTTTCCTTCCTTTCTGTGTGGGGACTGAATGATGAAACGTCCCTGTAAGTGGAAGCCCAGGTTCTGTATTAGAAACTTGGCAGCAGTGGGATTCAAATCTATTGAGTCAGTTCTGCTCTTTCTTTTTTTTAAGACCCAGCTTTGTCTAGTTGACTTCCCATGTTGATGTCCTCGGACAATGACAAACTTCAGGCAAAAGAAGCGTGGAGAAATGGCAGCAGTATTATGTTGACATAATGTTTGTCATTAAGGCATTATGTTTTAATGTGGTGGGAAGCATTTGAAATAGCTGTTTGTTTAAGAAAATAATAACATTTTACTCAAGTAGGGAACTTCAGATAGGAATAGAATGCTGTTTCATGTCATTCAGCTCACTCTGAGGGTTGTAGGTAGAGGGAAGAGGGTCTTCTGGACACCCATACTGTGACCTGATGTCCAACAGCAGTGATATGAGTAATGGAGTCATGGTCATGGCTAGGAGCAAGGATGGCTTTCCTTAAATGCCCTCTTTTGGTGCTTCTTTTGACACCACATGTTGTTCCAGCTGGAGGTTTGATAAAGAACCTGTGTAGTAGAATGTGGATGGGTGAGGTGAGGTAAACAGGTGAATTACTGTGCCTTGCTGAATTACCCATGTTCAGCTGAGCTGTGGTCACTGTCACAGCTTGGTTTTAGTTTGATTTAATTCAATCACTTTTAGCAAATCACTATAAAGACACCACAGCATTCTGAATATTTGCTTTGTAAGTGAATTGCGCCAATGCTACTGTGACTGTAGCTGATGAGAGATAATCTGGATTTAATATGTAATTATTGACATGCTTGTGATCATATAGCATGCTATTTGTTTTAGGTTAACCTGTTCTGTAGCATTTCATTTAGTATGTTATTTAGGATGGGTGGACAAGAGCTTTGTATTTTATTTTTCAATCCCAAGTTTCATTGGCTAACCTCATCTTTTTCTGAAAGATTGATAATTTTCCTATTGACTGTATGTGTTTCTTTCAAGATTCTTACTACAACTGGTTGGCATTCTACTGGAAGATATTGTCACCAAGCAATTAAAAGTGGACATGAATGAGCAGCAGCACACTTTCTACTGCCAGGAGCTGGGAACACTGCTTATGTGCTTAATACACATCTTCAAATCAGGTAATACTTGAAATGTTGCCCAGGTCATAGCATGCAGTGGTTTTTAAGTTCCAAGACAACTCATAAATGCATTGAACTACCGAGAAGGAATATGTAAGTGCTGAAGATGTTACATTTTACTCCATGTAGAGAACTTACCAAACATGGTGCTTATGCACACAGGGCACATTTTGCACATTTCTTCTGTCTTTGTGGAACAAAATGTAAGTAGTGATTCTTCGTCTTTGCTTGTAACTGTCTAAATTTTTTCAGTCCAGAAAACACAAAGCAGTCCAAATTTGTAGCTGTAATTCTCATGTTTTATCTTAGTTTAGAGGTTGGTTGGTATGTCTGGCTTAAAATACTGAGTCACTGACCATTAACTCAGGCTCATGACAAGGAAGGTTCCTGGCTTTTGCCATAATTAGTAAAAATATATAAAACAAACAAGCAAAAAAACCAAACAAAAAACTAACCAACCAAAACCAAAAAACCACCCCAGAAAACCAGGAAAGGTGACACTTTTCTAGCTAGCCAGTCTTGAGTTCCTTGCTTCAGGTTTGGAAATTTTCCCTTAGGTTTCTTCTGCTGGATACCCAATGCCTTCCCCTTTGGTAATTCCTTAGTCCCTAGCTCGATTCCTTAGTCTTATTTTCTGAATAGTGGAACTAGTGTGACTTTCTTTTTTCTTTATTCTTTCTTTGCTATGACTGCCCCTTTTGCCTTCTGATTTTCAGCTTGCAGCTGAAATGCAGCCTTGGTTTACTCTTAGTTGTCTGCAATTTAAAAGGTCTTGGTACAAGTCCCTGGTTCTTCATGGGCTTCCTTGGCGACATGGGACAAGGAACTCTGTGTTCTGTTGCCTTGGATTGTAAAATGGGAGTCTTCCAAACTGAGGTTCTTGGTGCAAAGGCTCCAGGAGTGTGTGTGAAGAAACACAAAATTAATCTTTGTTTTAGGTGTGCTTTAGGGCCCACAACTCTGGACAGAGGGACTGTTCTCTTCCCATGTGTCTGTTACAGTAATAATTTTATTATGTTTTTATACTATTTGATTATATAAAATTATGTAATTATAATAGTACATCTTTTCATTATATATTAATTTATGTTTAGGAAAAATGTTTGAATCAAATATATTACAAATAACTTACACCAGGGTGTTTTGGCATAAAGTGATTAAATGGTGTCAAGCCAGGAGCAATGAAGTCAGAAAATGAAGCTGGTGATTGAAATTGGGGCAGTGGGTTCTTCCACAGTGGGAGCTGGGGATAATTGAAAGGAAGGCTCAGCTAGTTCTGCTGCTGTGACTGGCTGCCAGGCTGCTCTGGGAGTCTTGCCAGGAATTATGTAGAAATTTTCATGCAAAATTAAAATTAAATATTAAAATACTCATGCAGAACACTGAGATATGTGGATTAGATGATCTCTAGAAATTAATTTAATGTAAAACTACAAATAACTTCAGGTATATTACTACCACTAGTACCAGTATGGTGTAATAGGGTAAAAGAAAAGTTGTTCAGACATCTGGGCTGTATTTTCATGTCATAACGTATTTATTTAGGTTGAGGATTAACTAACTGCCTGAATTTGTAATGCTTTTCTTTTGTTCAGTTAGAACCTCCACAATTATTTTCTCTTTAAATTACATTCTCCTAACTATGGGTGTAGCTTACAGCAATTTGTGTGTGAAACATTAGCTGTATTCTGTAATTTCTAACCACTGTTCTACTTGGATGTTTTTTCTTCTCACCCATTGCAGTTTTTTTTCAAAATGTGAGCGTTGCTGACTCCTGTTTCCAACTGTAGGAAGCTACTAGATAATAAATGAACATTCTCAATCTGTTCCTCTGAAGTTAGAAATAAAAGGCATGAACAAAGTAAAAGGATGAGCATGCAATGTTTTTTATGACTGTAGGAAGTCACTAGATGGTGTAGTTTCTGCAAATGCAGGGAGCTGGAATATGGGGTTAGCACTGCTTTGCTAATAAGTGGAACCAGAGATTTGAGACTCAGCTATTTTTCCCATTCTTTGCTATTTACATTGTGTGTTTGTCACTCCTGGGGGCAGCTTAAATTGGTCCACATGGCTGTGGAATTTACAGCTTCATTCTTCTGTGTGTCTGGCAAAGAAAGCAAGTAACACTGCAGATTTCCTTCATTATTCTCATTAGCTCTTGGTTCCTAACTGACTCTGAAGATTTTTTTTTTCCCCTGATCTTATCTTCTCATAGAAACTCAAAGTCCTATACCTTAGGACTACCTTATACCTTTTAGACAACTTTCCTTGTTTTCCCACCATTTTCTAATTTCTTTTTTCCCAACTTTTGTTTTGACATACAAACACAGAGTCAGCCATTCAAAAAGCAAAATTCTGCTTTTTTGCTGAGTGTTCCATTTTCAGGGTAATGGCAGAAATACCTAATTTTTGCACTTTAGAAATTGGATAATTGGATGAAAGAGAATAAATTTAGTTTCAACTAAATATGTTTGGAAAGCCATTCTCTGAAGGAGGATACTCATAGGTATTCTTTCTTAACATGCAGAGTAGTAGTTACCTCATGGTTCTTAAGTAGAACATCTGTGTTTTAATTTACAAACAAACTAACCCTGGTCCACAGGTGACAGTTTTAAGTTTAATGAAGGTTTTCATGTATCAGATAAATGAGAATTGCCATGAAACCTATGTAAACATGATTTATTGAGTCTGACAGCTGGTAATTACTGGTTTACACACTGCCCTTTGGCAAACTTCATCACTTACCTTAAATTTGTAAAACTGCTTAGAATTTGCCTTTCTTGCAGAAATTCTACCCTGAATAATTTTAAAACTTCAGAATTCAGACTACAGCTTTGTTACTCTAACATGGTTTTATTGTTTTCAGGGATGTTTAGAAGAATCACAGCTGCAGCCACCAGACTTTTTACAGGAGATGGATCTGATGGTAGTTTCTACACACTTGAAAGTCTGAGTGACCTTGTTCAGTCCATGATTCCCACTCATCCTTCTTTAGTTCTCCTCTGGTGTCACATTTTGCTTCTTGTCAATTATACCAACTACAACTGGTGGTCAGAAGTGCATCAAACCCCAAAGTAAGTTTTGGTTTTGTTCTCTAGTAGTGTGTTTCATATAATTATATTTTCTAAAACGATATTAAAACAATCAAGCTGCTTTCTTCCAAGCCTGTCAGCCCACTGAATGGTGCTGCTTGGATTATGAAATGTAGTTCTGCATTTACTTCATATGTGTACATATTGTCTGTTCTGATATTGGTGTGACTTCCAAACTCAGGAAATGTGTCCTGCACTCAGTTACTCCTCAGAAGAGCTGCCAGGTAATCTCTCCACTTCCACGGCAAGAAAACTTCATCTTTGTGCTACTTTTTGTTGAAACTATGGAAATAACTATAGCAAAATACTCAGTGTTTCATGCGGAGCTCATATTTCACTTTCTAGGCAATAACCAGCCAGTGGAGACAACGGACACTGTTGTGTTTGTGATAATACAATCTGATCATATAACTGTAACTGTAGCTGCAGGATTATCTGTTCTCAGTGGGTCTGTTGCTAAATGCTGTCAAAACATTGTATTAGCACCCTGCTGGGTCATTAGCATTGAGAACTGTAACAACCTCACTTAACACTGGTTGTGTGAAATTTGGAGATTGGATCTAAAATGGGTATTCTCTTTGTCTGAAGTTAGTTTATCCCACCAGTCAGGCATTGGAATGATTTGTCCTCAGTGGATAAGGAAGGGACCTTCTGTGAGGGTGGGTATTCCTCTGTGCTAATTGTAGAGGGAGGTGAACAAATGACTTGAGGGATGTTTCTGGTGCTTGTGCAGTGAGTGTTGGGCAGTCTCATCTTGCTCTACAACTGAAGTGCATAAATACTTTCACAAATGTGAGATTCTTGCTTCAGTTCAACCTTATATATTGAAAATATATTATTCTAATTTGTGGAAACATAGAATTACCAGGATTATGAGCAAAACAGGGCAGCTTCTCAGGCATTGGAAAAAGCTGTCTAGGGAAGGGTGGAATTACCATCCCTGGAAGTGTTGAAAAGGTGTGTGCATGTGGCACTTCAGTATATGGCTTAGCGGTGAGCCATGATATGGTGCTAGGTTAAAGGTAGGATTTGATGATCTTACAGGCAACTTTGATGATTCTATGAGCTAAAATAATAGTACATTTTTTATTTATTTACCAGTATCATCTCTTTTCTGGGTTGGGCATCACTTTTAATCTGACACTAGAATAAGTGTTCAAGAACACTAGTTTGGTTTGAGAAGAAAATACAGTGTTAGGTTCTATTATCCTACCAGAGTTGCAACAGCCCGTGTTTTTCTTTTAAATAGTTCATTTGGTTCTTTAGATTGTCTGAAAAAGTAATAAGCAATGCTGCAATTATTAAAAAAAATAAAAATATGATGGAAAGCAAAGTGTCTGCTTCAAGGACGTGTAATGTTTGAATGAAGTTTACAGGGAAAGACATGTCATGTAAGGGCATAGGTAGGATACTCCAAGCACTTTTTTCATGTTTCACTAGCCATACCAAGAAAATAATAACGCCATATAATGTACTTTTTGCAGGAGACACAGCCTTTCTACTACAAAATTGCTGAGCCCTCATATATCTGGAGACAGTGATGAATCTGACCTGGAATCCAAGCGTGGCATGTGCAATCGTGAGATAGTGAGAAGAGGAGCACTCATTCTCTTCTGTGACTATGTTGTAAGTTTTGAATTATGACTTTTATAACTACAGTTTTGAGTTATTTTAGGATGCTGACAGTCATTTATTACTGATATGTGTTAACTGAAGAGTGAAGTGTGTTAAGTGAAAAATGAAGATCTGTGAAACTAGTAATTTCATTTTCAGATGGTGCTTCTGTAAGCTTAGATGTGACCTCATTTGGCATTGTTTTCTGTTCTGAGCTGAGAGTTCTCTTGGCTTGTAAAGTTTACCTAGTGGGCAATAGAATTACCTTCTGGGTATCACATCCCTTACTTGGGAGGTGCTTGGGGCACCCTAAGTAGTTCAGACTTCCCAACATCAGTAGCAGTGCAGTGTCAGAGCGACAACAAATTTCCATCTCTACACCGTAAGAAAAGCGGTTTTACATAAACATTTTAACTTCCATTTTGGTTCTCCAGTAAAGCAAAAACTTCTGTGGCTTTGGCCTTTTGCTGCCTCAGTATTAGAGTTTTAGTTCACTGGGAACTTCTGAAGTGAATTTTCAGTAATAGGAGGTGTTGCACTTGGCTTTGCACCTCAGATCAGTTTTGAGGTAAGGAAACTGCATTCCTTTCAGGTTCAACTGAACAGAAAGCTTTGTTTAGGAATCACTTCAAGTACTAATGGACAGTCACTAGGGTCAGATTAGAGGTCATCCAATGTAAAATCCTCCAAAACCTCTTTACTGAGGTACTGTACAAGCTTTCAGCATTGCCTGGATAACTCTACAGATATTTTTGTGTTGCATTCCACTGCTTGTTGATATACACAAGCCTTTAGAGGTTTGACATTAATTATTGATAGATGTCTTTGGATTTACTTTCCAGAAATTCTTCATTTTGTGTTAAAGGCCAGTAGTGATAAGAAATTTTTAAGAAGCCTAAATGAAAATCACATTTTGCAAGACAGTTCTGTGTGTATGTTTATTTCAAACCCATTTCATTGAAAGCAGCATCTTTGAATCAGCCTTCTCAATTTACTTATTTCTAACCTGTTTTATAGTGTTTTTAGAAAAATAAGCTGCATATTCATGGTAAATACCTTAATTTGCAACAAAAGCAAAACATATGGAAAATTTATCATGTAAAAATAATGATGGTGGTAATGAGATCCCATCTTAATACCACTCTATTTCAAAGTAGCTACCAGAATTATATATGAGAAACTTTATGTTGTGTCATGTTTAGTAATTAAAATCTTAATTTTAATTTTTGAAATCAAATTTTAATTTTTTCCCCTTCAGTGTCAAAACCTACATGATTCAGAACACCTGACCTGGCTTATTGTGAATCACGTTCAAGACTTGATTCATCTGTCCCATGAGCCTCCAGTGCAAGATTTTATCAGTGCTGTTCACAGGAATTCAGCAGCCAGTGGTCTCTTTATCCAGGCCATTCAGTCACGCTGTGAGAATCTTGCAGCTGTAAGTTTAACTTCTTGACTTCTTGTAAAGAATAAAGTCACTTCATGTCAGCATAAGTTTAACTGATAAGTATGCAAAGTTTGACATTTCTGGGTCATTTATCAACTTGTAATTTTATTTTTAAAGTCACTTACTTAAAAATGCAAGCAGCAAACCTTATATTAGCAACTTCAGCATTAGATGTGTTCCAGTCCATCAAATCTATGAATTCAGGTGGAGATGGTTAAGCTGCTTTTCTTCCTTAATGGTTATTTTCCCACATAATCAATATCTGATGGGTAAATTAAAGCTGTAACTTTCAACTTTGACTTCAGTACCTTAGTAGTGTAAATAGCAAACTAACTATAGAGGCAGGAGTAGGAACCAGTTCATCTTCATAGGCCCTGGCAATATGAAAATGGTTTGTAAGCTCATGCCTTCCCCATTGATCTGTTCTGAAAGTTGTAGCCGCCTGGTGAGGGAAAATCACCAAGAAATTCAGGGTATTATTTGTCTTGATTATTTTAGTTTTCAAATTAAAAGGAGGAGATGATATTTTGTAGGGATATAAGGTTGTATGCATCTCTCTTAATCATGGGAAATTTCATTTGCTGGACTTTCTCTAGAGATAATTGTGATTAATGTGATAATAATCTAGAGATAATTGTGCCACCTGCACCCTGAGTAGCTTCAGTGCTGTTTCCTATCTCTTCCCATTGTCTCTGTGCAAATCTAGGGCAGCTTTAAAGTTATGTGATATTAGCCTGGGCTTCACTAGCTGAGAATCAGCAGAATGAATTAAACTCAATATGTTTTAGTGGAAGAGGTAGTCACTATGTCAAATGCTTAGTGATTATCAGGAAAGACAGTAAAATTAAAATAGCTGGTATTAACACTGCTCTAAACCAAGATTGGTTTCATGAGTCAAACTAGTTTGTCTCTGTGTTTCTCCCTCTAGAATATTAATGCTGAATTGGTGCTTATATTTAAAAAAAAAAAGAAAATAAAAAAGTTATTTGCACGTCCTTTTGATCCTGAGTTGCTGCTGCAGGATCAAAACATATTCTTAACATATGCTCAGAAAACCCCCCAAGGATTGTCTGGATTTCTGTACTGTCACGTCTTGACTATGCACATGTTCCTGCCTTCTTCCAGAAAGAGATGAATCTTCTCACTCTATGTGAAGCTTTTTGCAATTTCACTTAAATCTGTAACTTCTTTCCCCTAAAAGTTTTTCTCCCTATGTTTTGTTTACTTGTATAAGAGTGAGCTTTTACAGCTACATATCAAACAACTTATTGTTCATATTAATTAAATGACCCAGTAACTCATTCACACAAAGACGATTATATTGATCAGGTAGTTTTTTCTGAGTGTCTTTCCCTCTAAGATCTTTGTATTCCGAATTGATTGTAATCTTTTGTGTGTTTCTCTGTTCCATGCTGAACATGAAGCCCACAACCCTGAAGAAGACCTTGCAGTGCTTGGAGGGAATCCACCTGAGCCAGTCGGGGGCAGTGCTGACGCTGTACGTGGACAAGCTGCTGTGCACGCCCTTCCGCGTGCTGGCGCGCATGGTGGACACCCTGGCCTGCCGCCGCGTGGAGATGCTGCTGGCAGCAACGCTGCAGGTACACAGCCATCCCTGCCTGCCCTGGGGGGCACTTTTGGTGCTACCAGGCTTGTCAAGAGCAATGGTTTAATGGACATCAAAATATGATTAAGTGATTTCATTTGACAAAGTTTTTTATTTTGTATAGAGATGCATGAATTGTCGGAACCCAGGACATTCCTCTAACTGCCCTCTATGGCTTGAGACCCTGGCAAGGGGCTCAGAGACCTTGGCACAGAGTCAAAAACACCTGTGCCTTCGATTTTAGCCCATGGAAACAATTACCAACTTTGTGTGAAGAGTTACAAGGCACAAGAGTTTGAGTAGAATAATAGTTAATTTATCACAGAGCGAAAAAGTAGAATTTTGGGGATTTAGAATGGGGCTTCAAGGGGCAAGGTGGAGGAATCTGGGCGTGTCCTGTCCTTCTTCTTCCTGTCCTCCATCTTTTGCTGTGATGGTGACACTTATAGATTGGTTTAGAGTAGAGAAGACTGTTAGATGATAGGTATTGGAAAATTATTGTAAATAAAGTACCCGTAATTCTTAGTATAAAAAGCTAACACCACCCAAGGGCGGTCAGTGTGCCACAAACTGACCTGCCAGACAGATCTCAGCAGGTCAGAGAAGGAATGTAATAGATAAGAACAAATAAACAACTTTGAAAAGCAGAACCAATGAATTTTGACTTCTTCAGTCATGGGGCTGGGAAAGAAGAGACTTTCTAATACCCTGGGAGCCATTTCAAGCACAGAAACCCGAGAATGAATGTTTACTTTATTTCTCTTTATTGTTGATCTGGTAAAAGTATTTTTGGGGTTTTACCTCTGTCTGTCCTGTGAAATTCTTGTGATTTTTTTCATATAGAATAGCATTGCTCAGTTACCAGTTGAAGAACTGGATAGGATTCAGGAGTACCTTCAAAACAGTGGATTAGCAGCAAGGTAAAAAATACCAACAATACCATTAAAATGTCAAACTAAGTAATGTTCTAATACAAATTGTGTTGATTCTGTTTTCCCACATTTTGGCTTTTTTCCTAGAGGTCAGATAGTGGGTTGGTTTGGGGAGTAAACTGGGATTAAAGCCTCTTATAAGATGCTGGCGTGTTCTGGCCCAAGGGGCAGTTGTGCTGGCTGAGTTGAATTTGCAATAAGAACTACTTAAGAACTGAAGCAGGCTCTATAGGGTTGCTTCAAATTCTCTTTCCTGCATCCCACTCAGTATTTAACTTTTGAGAGACAGCAGCTGCAAATTAATTTCTTGACAAAATGTGTTTTGCTAAAGCGAACTTTATTTTCCTCAAACTTGCAAAATATTGTCAGTTCAAGCCAAATGGGCTTGGGGTTTTTTTAGTTTGTTTTTTTTTCCTCCCAGAATACTCTGTTAAGTTTTAACTGTTTAGTCTTCTGGCTGTTTAAACTGCTTGTATAAAAAGGAGCCAATTACTAATTTTTTAAAAAACTTCTATTTGATATTGGAAAGATTCTTATTTACTCTTCTTGTCATTGCTGTTTGAGGTTAATATCTGTTGGCTGAAATAAGTAGGGGAAAGAACCTAAAATGCAAGACTGCAGTATATCAGTAGCAATGTCCCTACATAGGTGATGTTCAATTTAATAAGAAAAAAAATATTAAAAATTTGTACAAGTTCTTGATAGCAGTAGGGGAATTCGAAAAAAAAAACCACAAAAAAAACCTGAACGAAACAAAAATTTCTGACACTGATATAAATCCAGAAACTGGAGTTTTTAGTATAGTGAGGGATCATTTTTTTTTAATAGAAGTATAGTTTTAGTGGATTATTGGTTAGCATTTGTTAAAATGTATTTTCTTGTAGTCAAATAATCGATACACTAACTTTGACTCTTCTTACTCATTAAAAGATGTGCTGGATAAAGAAAGCTGTATTTTAAGCTTAGGTATATTACTAATTTTAACACTAAATTAAATTTAAATCTTTATTTGTTGATGATGCTGAGTTAATTAATTTTGGCCTCTGATACCTGAAGAAAGTTTGCATCATGTGACTGCATGTATCTAACAAAAAACTGAAGACCCTACTGCTTTTCTGTCCTGGGATTGGAATTGAGTCACTGGATGTCTTTCTATTTTTAAATTATTTACAAAGCTGAGGTAGCCCTCTGCTGATGTGTTCTTCTGTTTTCAGACACCAAAGACTCTACTCACTCCTGGATAGGTTTCGTCTCATGGTAGCTCCAGACACAACCAGTCCCTCACCTCTGGTCACCTCACACCCACTGGATGGAGAAGATCAACCACCTTTAGAGAATGTAGTTCTAGACAAAGTAAGATTATGTTTAGAAAGAGTCACTAGAACTGCCTTGGCTATAAACAAGCTTTATTCTTTACAAAATATTTAAATGCAGCTTATTTTTACTGTGCAGCTAATCCTCTCAGGATTGTCATATTGTATCGCAAATATAGATCAGTGATTAATTTCATGTGTATTGGCTGACTGTTGAACTTAGGATGGATGATTAGCACAAACATAGATGTTTGTTATATTGACAGTGCTGTGAAAAATTTACCAAGTTTGGTTTCTTTGTTCAACTTTAATGGAAAGATTTATATGCAGTTCAATAGAGACAGCTAAATCTTGTTTTCTTGATGTGTTTTACTACAGTTATTAGTTTTATTCATTTGCTGAAAGTTGTTGGCTGTCTCTTGGAAGTTAAACATTGCTTGTTCAGTTTGTCCTTCTCAGCTTCAAATTACTTTCAGAGAACAATCAAGAATACTGAAATGTTTCTGTCTTTCATGAACTTAGACGTGTTTATTTCCAAGAGAATTGGAAGGCTAACAGCAAGTCTTGGGGCCTTCTGTCTTCCTTTATTCTAGTTTGTCCCATGGTACGAATAATTTCTCCTTTTCTTCTGTCCATGTTCTATAGTGATACACAGTGATAGGAAACTTGTGTAACTGAGATGGCAAAAATTATTTGATTAGCTGGAAGTTGGGATGAGTCTGAGCAGTCACTGGCTTAGGGGAGATGTTGAGACCTACTTGGACAGCAGGAGAAAATGCTGTGCCCAGAAACCATTTACCCATAGCTTTGTCTTCAAATTACCCCCAAAATCTCCTTTGTCTGTCTCTGTAAATTCTAAACAAAAGTAGTTTTTGTGCTTCCCCTACAACTTGTGCATGGTTCACAGAATCATAGAATATCTTACATTGGAAGGGACTCATAAGGATCAATGAGTCCAACTCCCTACTTCTCACAGGGCTACATAAAAATAAATCCTATCACTAATAGCATTGTCCTGGTGCTCCTTGAACTCTGCCAGGTTTAGTTGTGTTCTAATTAATTAGTGTCAGCAAATTTATTTGAATCTCTGAAAAAAAATTACATTTATTATTTATATATATATATATATATATATATAATTTAAAGACTTTTCTTCCTTCATTATAATATTGTTTTTTCTCTAATTAGTGTTATATTTGTGTGACTATTGAGTATCCCATGATTTTTTTCTAGATTGTCTGGTCAGGTTTAGGATCCTAATACAAGTACCTGCACTCTATATTAAGATCAGTTTTTCCTCATTTCCTGTGCAGACCTTATGGAAATAGACAGCTTGTCACTGAACATTCATTGGTCCAGTTTAAGATGTTCCATTTCCATTCACCACTTGTTTGTTTTGCCTTGATTTTTAATTTAAGGGTTTTGGTTTTCTTAAATAATGTGGCCTATGAATGTCTTAGACATTCAATGCTAATGAGCAGTTCTCCCTCCATATCCTGTGTTGTTTTTTGGAAACAAGTATGTAATAAATTTCCTTTTTTGATTGTTGAAGGACTGGTATGTGTCCCTAGTGCGGTCACAGTGTTACATCAGGTCTGACTCAGCACTTCTGGAAGGAGCAGAGCTGGTAAATAGGATTCCTCAGCCTGACCTCAACTCCTTCATGACCAGCAAGGTAACTTGGTCAGAGGAAGATGATGAAATTAGTTCAAGTGTTCCTATTGGTAGTATTAATAGATTACATTCTGAAGTGTTTAGATTCTTAAATGTAAACATTTCAAATTTGTATAATGCTGATAATATATACTGATAATACTAATTCACTTAATATTAGAAACTAAAATTGTAGATATTTGTGTAAAACAGTGGATATCTGTCTAGCAATGTTGCTAATAGTAACTTACTAGTAGTACAGGTTGAGTAGATTGAGTGGAAGCAAAGGTTTATTTATGTATTGCAATCAGAAAAATCCGGTTTTACAGTTTTACATAATCTTGATTTACCATACAGTCTCTTCCAAGGCCAGCTGTTTCTGTCACCTCTTCAATATCTGTGCTGGATGACTTGCAGTAAGCTAGTAACAGGCCACAGACAGTAAATCTGGCATAAAGGACAACTTGTATCTAAGGATGTCTTTTGTTCAAATTATCACCATGATATTTGCTGCTGGTATGCAGAAATAGTAGTAAAAAAGCTGTTTCTAAAAAGATACTTGATTTGTTTGAAAAATTATTACTTGAAGATTCCTTTACATATGTCATCCTTAAGCTTTATTCACACATTGTCCTGAAAATTTGGAATAAGCGTATTGATTTTTCTTTCCAAAATGGTACTGGTTGGAATTGAAATTTGGAGCCAGTGTGAGCTAAACCATGCTGTTACACCACAGTAGAGCAGAGGTGCTAATAATAAGTTAGTTAATCAATAAACTCTAAATTTGCCTTCACATTAGTGTATTAGAGTAATACCACCAGTTACTTAGTTTGACTTTAAAAGCAATTTTTAAAAATTTCCTCTTTGATTTCAGGAATTCAACCTAAGCTTGCTAGCACCTTGTTTAAGCCTTGGCATGAATGAGATCTCAAGGGAGCAGAAGAGCAGCCTCTTTGAAACAGCTCGGAGGGTAACTCTGGACCATGTGTCTTCTGCTGTACAAAACCTTCCAGCCAACCATCAGGTTTTTCAGCCACTATTGCCAACTGAGCCATCAGCCTACTGGAAAAAACTAAGCGACATCTTTGGTAATAGAAATAATGGTCTTTTAAAGTTTATTCTCTCCTCTGCAAAGATACTTTACAGATGTCTTGTGAATACATGAACTTACTATTTAAAAAAAAAATCAAGATACCTGGCATAAAAGTGCTTATGAAATAGTTCTGAAAAAGGTTTATTGAATGGAAAAAAATTCCAACTGCTAGATTTCATCCAGTCTTATTTTATAGGAGATGAGGTGATGTATCAGTCTGTGATGACACTTTGTCGTGCACTGGCTCAGTATTTGTTGTTACTCTCAAAACTACCAGCTGGTCTCCGTGTTCCTCCTGACAAAGAGGGTGACATCCTGAAATTCGTAGTGATGTCAGTAGAGGTAAGAAAGTACACCATAATTAAAGATGTGATGAAATGTTGGGAGAGGGAACAACTCTGATGTGACTGGATGAGAAGGAAGGATGTTTTGCTGTTGCAGTCAGTGCTTTGTGTGCATTGTTTATGTCACATATATTTCAGGATGGGCAAAAGTCTTAAACTGATCGGCACTGAGTAGTTTTGTTTGGGGCAATTCTTTTGTCTTAACTGTAGAAATTTCTTCTTAGTGTTTATGTTTGACTTTTGCTAGTAAATCAAGTTTGGGTTGTGGGACAAGGACAGCTTTATACAAGGAGAGGTTGATTGACTGATGGACTGCTGCTGGCATTTGGGAGAATGGGTCTTGCACTGATTTTTGGGACACTTAACAGTATATAGATAATTTTCTTGTACTTAAAATAAATAGTGTTTTCTCAGGGGAAAGAAACCAATATTATTTGCTACTAATACTTTACATTTTGCTGAGTTAAAAAAATTCACTCTCGGTTAGAATTTCTGTTTTGAGAGTTTGCTGTTAATGGGGAACTTCTCTTTTTTTACAGGCACTATCATGGCATTTAGTGCATGACCAGATTCCATTAAGTGTAGATCTTCAAGCTGGTCTGGATTGTTGCTGTCTGACACTACAGCAGCCTAGTCTCTGGAATTTGCTGTCTTCTGCAGCTCATGTGACATATGCTTGCTCCTTAATTAACTGCATTAGATTCATCATAGAAGCAGGTGAGTGCCGTTTGATCAGCTAGGAGAAAAGTTTTGTTAATAGATTGCCAGTCATCATTGATCAAATGCTGTGTGTCTGGAATATTTCCTTGGAGTTCTTATTAATAATTAGTTTGACACATTTAGCTTTTACTACTTTAATTTTCTGTTTAAAATTTAGTGTTTACTTTTGAACTTGGCAAATGCCTTGGATGTGTCAAACATTTGACTACTACGTGGTGTTGATTAAAAAATGGAATATGAAATAGGTAATAGCTGTATCATTCAAATATTTTCTCCAATTCAGTTGCTGTGGAACCTGGTAATCAACTTCTGAGTCCTGAAAGAAAGAATACTTCAAAACCTTTAAGTGAGGGGGAAAGTGATTCAAATGTACAGAGTAAGTAAACACTGAATTTTGCTTCTACCCTGAACGTTCACTGAAGAAATATTTTTGGTACCCTTTCCATTACTACTATTTTTAACAATGCAAATTCATCTGAGACCTTATTTGTATTTGGTAAATGCCTATTAAATATAGGTTGCCATATTTTTACAGGTATAGTTGCTTTTTCTTGAAAGTGATATATTAATGCAGATTTTTCTTTTGGGGGTTTCTGTTAGCTGTGCGGCATGCTACAGACTGAGCTTTTTAAAGTGTGAGATTTTAAATTTTAAAAAATGGTTTGTGTCCTTATTGTGGTTTTATCCTCTTTAATTAACATACTCTTTTGTTAAGAATTTTTTGTGTTTCTCTCTTTTTAAATTATTTGTATTTTGAGTGGATTTGTAAAGCTGAATTTCTTTCTCTCCCAACAAAGAAACAAAACACATAATTGCAGCATGTGAAATGATAGCTGAGATGGTGGAATGCTTGCAGACTGTCTTGTCACTGGGGCACAAAAGAAACAGCAGCATCCCTGCATTTCTCACTCCTGTCCTCAAGAACATCATCATCAGTTTAGCAAGGCTGCCTCTAGTGAACAGCTACACCAGAGTACCTCCCTTGGTATGTTTATTATGCTTTGCTTTCAGGACTTTAAAAGTTATTGAAAAACTTTGAAAACCAAACATGGTGCTGCATCTGAAGTTCTACTACAGTAGGACTTCAACCTTCAGCTGGTTTGATCAATCAGTTTTCTTTTTGAACACTGAGTAACAAACAACATGTGCAAGGCCACTTCTCTGTTTCTCGGCACTCTGTTTCTGAAGGGATGTAAAAACATAAGTTTTTTGGTTGAAACTTTTTTGCCCCTTCTCTGAGGTATCAGTGTGCTTTTTCAGGCATCAATAGTATGTGAACTGTCTTCCTTAAATTCCATTTCAGCATCATTTCTGCACAATATCTAAACTGAAATATGTGACAGGAACTTACTTGCTTCTATATCTAAACTTGGACCATAAAACTGGATAATTAATTTACAGTGGGAAGTATGATGGAAAAAGCCCTATAATAACAATTGTGGTGTTCACTGTATATAGGTCTTGTTAGATGTTCCATCTTCCTTTGAATATTTTTCTGTTTAGAGAACTACTTTTGTTTGCTGATGTCTTGTTGCCTTTGAAGGGTGCCTGTGTATTTAGAGCTGTGATATAAATACTAGATCCAGTTTGGGTAATTAAATTTTCATTATACTTCTTTAGGTCTGGAAATTAGGCTGGTCACCAAAGCCTTCAGGTGACTTTGGCACAGTTTTTCCTGAAATCCCAGTAGAATTTCTTCAAGAAAAGGAAATCTTTAAGGAGTTCATCTACCGCATTAATACACTTGGTATGTACAAAATTAAATGAATACACTTGGCTCTTATTGGGCATTTACCTGTGTTTTGAAATTACTGAATAACTGTATCTGAAACTGTTTGCTGACTTTTGTTGCTTATGTGGAAGACAGGTAATATTTCAGAGCAGGTTAGTAATTGTGTGCATTTTGTTCAATGAAGAGAATAAGTTATAGAAATAAAGCCAAAAGTTATTCCAGCTCATGGAGATTTCAGTGTGTTCTTGCAGAATGACCATTTGTTTTCTGGAGCATATGCTTGACAGTATGTTTGAGAATATTTTGCTCCCCCCCCCCTGCTTTTTTCTATTAATGCACAGTATAAAGTCCTGGGATAAGATACCTCTGTAACCTACCTTCAGCTCAGACATCAGATATTTGGGTTGGACAAGAAGGTCCTGAAAAAGTACTTCCTACCCAAACCATTCTATGAGTGTCTTAGCACAGTGTTTCCATTCCTCTCCATCATCTTGGAGCTGAAGGAGAGAAACTGCAATGTTGTTCTCTGCCATTCCTGTCCACACCTAGCAGATCACAGAATCACAGAATAAGCTGAATTTTAAGGGACCCACAAGGATCATTGAGTCCCAGCTCCTGGCTCTGCACAGCACCATCCCCAAGAGTCACACCATGGGCCTGAGAGTATTGTCCAAACATCTATTAAAATCCGTCAGGCTTGGTGCTGTGACCACTTCCCTGGAAAGCCTGTTCCATTACATGAACCACCCAAAATGAATAGGAAGTGGTATGAAACTAAACCTGTGGAAACAATGTACCTTTTTTTAGTGCTGTTCCTTGTTTAGCTTTGTATTGAGACATCAATGGCTATCTCTGAGTGTTTCCATAGGGTGGATCAGCCGTACTCAGTTTGAAGAGACTTGGGCTACTTTGCTTGGTGTGCTTGTAACTCAGCCCATTGTAATGGACCAGGAGGAAAACCAGCAAGAGGTAATGTATTCATTGTATTTTTAAAGGAAATTTTACTTAAACCAAGAAAAGTGTTTCTATTAATAAAACTGTAAAGCAGAAAAGAAGTGATTAACACTAAGGAATTTTTTTTCTATTTTGTATTTCCTTATTCTCATATCCTAGTGAGATCAGACACATCCATCTTCTGGCTTAGAGCCTCTGTAAGCATGCAAATAGTGAGGAAAAAAATTAATGAAGCTGTTTCAACTCTTTATTAGTACATTACTCACCACAGTTTTTGGGGTTTTTTTTGTAAGATTCTTGACTAGAAATTAGTTGACCTGAAGATGCATGTTCATGTGCCTTGCTCCCACTTTTAGATTGTGTATTGGATATCTGGGCTTCTTGCTTAGGTAAATGTTCAAAATTCAGTGGAGAGCATTTGGGGATCACAGCTGAAGAAATTTAGAGCAGAATTTGTGTCTAATTTATATAACAAAATATATGCATTTATGTACCAATTCCTATACTAAATATTTCTGTCCAAAGAGCAGCAACAAAACTGAGGCTGGGGCTAAGAGAGCTGAAGGTGTTTAGTCTCAGAAAGGCTCAGGGGGATCGTCATCACTCTCCACAGCTACCTGAAAGGAGGGTGTAGCCAGGTGGGGATTGATCTTTTCTGCCATCTCTCAAATGAACTCCTTAAGTTGCACCAGGGGAGGTTCAGATTGGATATTAGGAAAGGAATTTGCACTGAAAGAGGGGTTAGGCATTGGAATAAGTTTCCCAGGGAGGTGATGAAGTCACTGTCTTTGTAAGTGTTCAGTAGGGATGTGGCACTTAGAGACGTGGTCTAGGGGTGATTATGGTGGGAGTGGATTAATGATTGTACTGGATGGTCTCTGAAGGTCTCTTCCAACCTTGATGATGCTCTGAAAAGTCAAGATGAGAGTGAACTTGGCTATCATGAAAGAGATTTTCCCTCTTCAGTTGTCTTAACCTACTAGCAAACTGATTTTAGTGGGTTCTAGTTCTTTGACCTGAAAGGTTCTTTCCATAGGCTTGTTCATGATCCTGATGGTAGGTGCAGAGCCTAAAGCAGTTTGAAGAATTTAGAGGACAAACTGAGTAGCAGACAAAGAGTTTTGCTTCTCTTGCTTCCTATGTGTCAGACTGCAAAAAGGAATAGGAAATCATCATCCCTCTTCCCTGGGTTAGCATTTTCTGTTGGTTATACAGGCTTGGACACCTTGACTTAACTGCTTTCTGCCTAATGGCCATGTTGGGTCAGACTTAGGGTAATCTAGCCCTTGGTTTTTCCTTATTTGTCATGTAGAGAGTATTTGTTGAACAAGAATAATATTGCTCCCTTGCTTTCCAAGGCAGATCCGTATGTTCAAAATTGCAGATATTTTAAGTGCTGTTGTAAATTTCAGTATGTTAATATTTTCTGAAATAAAAATAAAATTTTTTGGAAGTTGAACATTGGCTACCATCTTCTAAAGAACATCAGATGCATTTGTGGTCTGATGCTTTGTTTCAACAAGTAACTAATGGGTAGCTGCAAAGAAAGAGGCTGAACACTTTAAAAGAAGTTCTGAAATGGACATCTTGAGGTTTTAATGCTGTTGGGAAAAGAGAAGGGTGCATGCAGAGTGACTGATGAGAAGGAACGATGTCCTGGTGCTGCAGTCAGTGCTTTGTGTGCATTTTTTATGTCACATATATTTCTGGATGAGAAAAAGAGCAGGTGCCAGGCTTATTAACGATAAGTTAGTGAAACCTGACAAACTGATATTCAGAGCTTTTGGAATTTTTTTTTAACAATTCAAATTACAGTGAGTTCATTTTACAGGAGGATACCGAGAGGACCCAGATCAATGTTCTGGCAGTGCAAGCCATAACCTCCCTGGTGCTGAGTGCCATGACCATCCCTGTTGCAGGCAATCCAGCAGTCAGCTGCTTGGAGCAGCAGCCCCGCAACAAAGCTTTAAAAGCTCTGGACACAAGGTATTTGTTTTCACTTGTTTTCAAATACATAAAACTTGTGGTTAATACATAACAAGAGCTGCTTAGTCTAGTTGTAGAAAAAATATGTGTAGATTGTATTTTCTAAGTTAGAGTATGTATGGATGGATCTATTTACATACAAGTTGCATGGATTTAGCATTGTGAACCTGCTGACTTAAAAGATTATCTGAAAAAGATAACATCTTAATAAAATCTAGTAAACAGTGTGCAGAACATATTTTTCAACATTTTCATTTCCCTGATACTGAAAATAAGCATAGACACACAACATTACAGTGTGAGCCAGACTTGCAAAAAACTGTTAAAGGAAAAATCTGCTAAAATTGATCTCTCTTGGGCTTTTAGGTTTGGGAGGAAGCTAAGTGTTATCAGGGGAATTGTTGAACAGGAAATCCAGGCAATGGTGTCTAAGAGAGATAATATTGCTACTCATCACTTATACCAAGCTTGGGACCCTGTTCCATCACTTTCTCCTGCTACTACAGGTAAGTGCTTGTTTGTGGGTGGGAAGGGGAGACTGAATTTCTTTCACATTTAAAATGTGGGAAAGGTACTCTCAAAAGAATTTGAATTCCAGTTTGTGGAAAATTAAGCCATTTTCACATGTGCTTTTTTATGCACTTTTAAAAAAAATCACCCTGTGTTTCATTGCAGGTGCTCTTATCAGCCATGAAAAACTCTTACTGCAGATCAATACTGAACGAGAAATAGGAGATATGGATTATAAATTGGGACAGGTTTGTTAAACGCTCAACTTTAAACTTGATTTTCATTACATTTCCTCCAGTTCTGAAAAATTAGTTAAGAAGCATTGCTTGACATCATATAGAAACTAAAAGCTCTGAATGATGCAGGATAGGTCATAACTGGGTGTCTCCTCAGCTAGAGGCTGTGTTTTGCCTGTCATTTAAATGAAAATATGTTTGGCTTCTAAGATTCTTCTAGGCTGACTACTGGGGAATTGAATGCACTTCTTTGCTATTTGTTTTTCTCTTTTGTGTGTGTTGCAAGGTCTCTATACACTCTATATGGTTAGGAAATAATATCACTCCACTGAGAGAAGAAGAGTGGGGTGAGGATGAAGAAGATGAGAACGATGTACCTGCTCCTTCCTCACCACCTACCTCTCCTATCAACACTAGGTATCTTTTTTTTTTTTTTTTTCTCACTTTTGAGTCAGAGATAAGGTTTTATTTCTTCATTGAGTTCAATAAGCTGGCTTTATAAATCGAGTGCTGTTAAATAACTGTATTATTTCAAATCAAGCATTTTAGCAGGGTTTAAGAATAGCTACTTGTTTATTGTTCCTTGCAGGAAACACCGAGCCGGTGTGGATATCCATTCTTGTTCTCAGTTCCTGCTTGAGCTGTACAGTCAGTGGATATTGCCATCCAACCCCAGCAAGAGAACACCAGTGATTCTGATCAGTGAAGTGGTGCGATCAGTAAGTCTCGGTTGTTATTCAGTCATAACTGAGCTTCTGTTACAAGTGTTCAGAACTAAGTAGCATTTATAAAGCATCTTTTAATGTATGGAACACACAGAATTTTCTTGGCACTGCTATTCTGTGGGCAATACAGAAATACAGCTTGGGCAACTACAGCATTAGACTGATTGAAGCTCTCTAAGCATCTGAATTTCATATTCTGCTGCTACATTACGAATGCTTTATTGCTACTTAATGGCGGTTTATATTTTACTTGACTACTTGCTAGAGCAAGATTTTCTTATCCTATCTTTTTGTAAGAAAATGAAGATGGAACAACAATATATTTGAGAATTAAGTTGATTATTAAGTGTAGAAGCAAAACTAAAGAACACAGGTGTGGCATGTGTCTTGACAGCCATCATTCTTATGACTTAAAATGAAACTATCCCTGCAAGAGAAGTATGTGTTGTATATTTTGGGATGGTTTAGTACATTGTAAATAGCAATGTTCATGTCCCAGAGTTACTTCCTATAGTGGCTTTGATTTTGTAAACTTTTTGGTAAAAAGGACTTCTTGGAGGTCATTATTATCAGAGGTGAATGGTGGAATTAAATTTGGACAACAATAGTAATAGTTATTTCAGACCCTTGAGTAAATGTTTACACGTTTAATAGATCAATTGAGGAATATATTGCTCACAATTTTAACAGAAGGGAGAGTCAATTTTTGGCTGTCTCCTAATGGGAATTTTTTTATATTCAATTTTAATTTCCTTATAGCTTCTGGCAGTGTCAGACTTATTTACAGAAAGGAATCAGTTTGAGATGATGTACACAACACTGACAGAGTTGAGAAAGGTGCATCCATCAGAAGATGAGATTCTTGTACAGTATTTGATACCAGCTACTTGTAAAGCTGCTGCTGTTCTTGGAATGGTAAGAAATGATATACTTGTTAAGGGGGGTTTGTCTCTAAGAATATCCTTTAGCTGATCTGCATGGCTGTAAGAAGTAATAGGATATGTATTCTGGGCTTTCAGAGTTTGCAAACATTATCTCCAATTGCCCTGGATTCAAGCAGAAAGGTTGTTTGATTTGATTTTTTTTTGAGGTTTGATCATAATTTAATGTGCTTTTTGGTTTGTTGCATGGAGTTCAGTGTTGCCTTTGCCCTGGACTCCTCATTTGTTACACTTCAGGCCAGAAACAGCTTTTGCTAGATTTGTATTGCTGGGGCGTGGCTGTACTCTCATGGGAGGCTGGGACAGTGCATGTGATGAAAATATAGTCCCAGATAATCAGGTATCCCTTTTCTCTCCCTCACTCTTCCCTCCACTGCATCATTCTGTCTTGAGATGTGTAGACCAGAAGTACTTTCCAGTGAACATTTCAGAGTGTAGTTATTTAGGAAAAAAATGACAAATCATTTTGGAAGGAGTTAGCACTTCTAGAAAATCTGATACTAATATAAAGCTATATGGGTAATAGTGGTAACAGAAATTCTGAAAGGCTTTTAGGGTGGGGCTTTCAGTAGCTATTGCAGCAGCAACTCTGCAAGGGAAGGCTGGGAATGTGATGGCAAACATACAGAAACAGTTTTAGAGATCAGCTTATTTTGACTAGGCTGTCATTTCCCACTCAGTGAGCTAATAACACCTTCTCACAAGCAAACAGCTGAATATAACAGCTTGGTGGGACTTAAAAAACAAGAAGCTGGTTCCATCAGGAGTTGCTTGTTGTTCTGTGCTCAGCTACGTAGAAAATCTGCTTAAAAAGAGCAGCTAGAGAGCAGACACTGTCTCAAACTGGCCTGCATCTTAGATACTTCATGAGTAAGGGGACAAGATAAAGCAAGTAATTTCCACTAATTACTTAGATAGTAAGGAGAAGACTTTCCAAAACTAAAATTCAAAATAGATTTTGTACATCCCAGTAAGTTGTGGTATTTGATAACTTTGGTAACAGGAAGTGAAGTATTTGATACCAGCTTGACCTTGAATACTGTACATAAAGTTGTAGAATTATTTAGGTTGGAAAAGACCCTTAATCATTGAGTTTAACCATTTCCCTAAGGATGGAGCCTAAGGAGGCTGAAGGGGGGATCTTATGACTCTTCAAGTTGCTGAAAGATTATAGCAAAGTAAGGGTCAGTCTCTTCTCTCAGGTGACAGGACAAGAGGAAATGGCTTCAGGTTGTGCCAGAGGAGGTTTGGGTTGGCTGATAGGAAGAATTTTTTCACCAGAAGGGTGGTTAAGCATTGGAATGGGCTGCCCAGGGAAGTGGTAGAGTCACCATCCCTGCAGGTGTTCCAGAAATGACTGGACATGGCACTCAGTGCTGTGGCTGAGTTGATGATGGTCAGCTTGGTCAAAGGCTGGACTCCATGATCTTGGAGGGCTTTTCCAACCTTAATGATTCTGTGAAGTACAGGGTGGCAGTCACTGCCCTGCTCCTGCTGGCCACAGCACTGCTGATCCAGCCCAGCTGCCATTGGCCTTCTTGGCCACCTGGGCACCCCTGGCTCGTGTTCAGCCACTCTCACCCAGCACCCCCAGGTCCCTTTCCAGGGCCCTTTCCAGCCACTCTGCCCCAGCTGTGGCACTGCAGGGGTTGCTGTGAGCCAGGGGCAGGACCCAGCACTCGGCCTTGTTGAACCTCAGAGCCCTGGGCCCACTGATCCAGCCTGTCCAGATCCCTTTGCAGTCTCCCTCACTTCCAGCAGATCAACATTCCTGCCCAGCTGAAAGTACACTTAATTCCCTCATCCAGATCACAGAATTGATGGAGGGAAAGATGTGCAGGTCTGAGTACCAGTGGTCTCAGAGAATAATAAATGAGTGATCTTCCCAGGGAGGTGGTAGAATCACCATCTCTGGATGTGTTTAAAAAAAGACTGGACATGGCACTTGGTGCTGTAGTCTAGTTGAGGTGTTAGGGCACAGGTTGGACTCAATCTTAGTGGTCTCTTCCAGCCTCATTATTCTGTGACTCTGTGAATGGAATGATGGGCTATGAGTTGAGTAGACATATAGTAGATGGCAGAGTATAGTTGTCTGGTGCCAGTCTGTTTCAGATGGAAGCATCCTTTGTGCTTACTTGGAAGGCCACAAAATTTCAATCATTCAAGTCCTATATTCCTAATAGCACGTACTATTTACTGAGCTAATCCTTATCTTATTTGGGTTTTTTAGATTTTAAATCATGACATAACTTTTTACAAGTAAAACAAAATAGCATCAATTTCCTAGTTAATATTCAACTCATCTCTTGTCTTATTGTATTAGTCTTGTGGCATCTATTCAAAGTAGTTAAAGCAAGGCTCTGGTTTGTTCCCTATTTTCTGCTCTTTAATTTGTTCCAAGTATTTCTGAACGACAGGACTTGCCAGTATTTAAACAGTGTTGATTTCTAATGAGTGCTCTTGTTGGGTGTATTAGGATAAAGCTGTGGCTGAACCAGTAAGTCGACTGCTGGAATCAACCCTGAGGAGCACCCACATGCCAAGTCGGATTGGAGCCCTGCATGGAATTCTTTATATCCTTGAGTGTGACTTGCTGGATGAGACAGCAAAGCAGCTCATTCCAATTATCAGCGAGTATCTGCTCTCCAATTTGAGAGGAGTAGCACAGTAAGACTCTTCTCCCTTTCCCCCTGGCTCCAAACTGTTGCATGTTTATGCCTGAACAAAAGGGCTCTCTGTTGTTGGCAGTTGCCAGTACATTTTAGAGCAGGCTGTTGTATCAAGCAGGTTTTGGCATTTTCATTGAAAATATCATCCAATTTTAGGTTTAATTTACAGAGTGAAATGGTATTTGAGGATGAGAAAACTGTTTGATAGTACAGGCTTTCATGTCTTTGGTAAACTGTGTTACTTAAACCTCATTTTTCTGTCATTTTCATGATAATCAATGTTCTCTTATGGCACCTCAGCAATACTTTCAGTGATTTTAAAAAGGGCTTAGGTTTCATCTCAAAAATACTTAGAATTTCTAGAAATTGTTTATAGTGTCTCTGTGACCTAAACAACTTTGGTGTGACCACTAGTGTTTTTGCTCATTTGCAGTTGTGTGAATATCCATAACCAAGAGCACATTTTGGTCATGTGTGCAGCTGCTTTCTATTTGATTGAGAATTACCCACTTGATGTAGGGCCTGAATTCTCTGCAGGAATTATACAGGTATGTTGTGATGCCTCCAGTGAGGGGTGGTTGTGTAACCTGAGACCACCACATTAGCTGTCTTTTTGTTAATATCTGATGCTGTTCAGGCTGTTCTGGTGTGCTGCTAGAAGATGACCTAAATACACCTCAAAACCAAGTAGTTTGTTTTTTTTTTTTTGCTTTATTTCAGATGTGTGGAGTCATGGTGTCTGGAAGTGATGAATCAACACCATCCATTATTTATCACTGTGTCCTGAGAGGATTGGAACGACTCCTTCTTTCAGAGCAGCTTTCCAGGCTGGACAGTGAGTCCCTGGTTAAGCTGAGTGTTGACAGGGTGAATGTGCAGAGCCCCCACAGAGCAATGGCAGCCCTGGGATTGATGCTGACTTGCATGTACACAGGTATTCACTTTTTTTATACTTCTGATGTGCTGGGAGACTGGCTTGCTAACAGTGCTAATTTTCTTAATTTATTTTTGTTACCAAGAGTAAAAGAAGTGTATTTTAACATCCACGGTGAACTTGTAACAAATTATTTTGGTTTAGGAAAGGAAAAAATCAGCCCCAGCCGTATCCCAGATGCAAATCCTGGTGCTCCTGACAGTGAATCTGTGATTGTTGCTATGGAACGAGTATCTGTCCTTTTTGATAGGTAAGAGGACAAAGTGTGTAAATGGGGCTCTCAGAGGGAAAGGATTGTGTTTGCCACTGCTTGGTCATTTCTCTATTTGACAGTTCTTACAGTTAATTAATTATGTTTCTCTACTTATTGTTGCTTGAAAGTTACACTCCTGGTATACATAGTAACACTGATGGAATTGCTGAAGGCAGCACAAATGTGCAGGAATGTAAATGAAAACCAGACATGTCCAAACTGATACTGTGTGTTGCACAAACCATACTACTTCATAAATGTATTTCCAGCTCCCTTCAGGTCAAACTCTTAAGTGCTTTTCAGGATGTCTTCTACATAATCAAGGATATAAATCCAGTTTACAGGAAATAATCTTTCTAACCACCCTAAGAGTTTAAAACTTTTCCCCCCTTCCCTCCTCACAAGAGTTGCTCTTTCTGAGGCTGTTAAGTAATTGCAGGCGAAGGATACAGTAAAACTTCTGTATTCACATGGAACTCATTAATGGGAACATTTCAAAACCCCTGTTTTGATCTGACAATCTCAAGCTGTCTTAAGTGAGTATAGCATGTTAGATTTTGTGTAGTAGTTTGTGGGTAATGGTTTACATTTTTTAAAGTGTTCAGTGGTTTTTCCATAAAACTGGAGGAGGGTTTCACTTCTGTACTTGGTGAGAACAGAACTAGAGCAGTGCTTGAGTGTTTTTGAATATATCACTCTGAAGAGCTAGCAAAACAAATGTGATTACTACAAGCAAAAAATAACTTTTGCAGGGAAGAATCACATGATGGTAACTTGATCTTGATACATCAACAGATGCTGCCTTTATTAGCAAGACTTTCTAATTAGTGTTATTTAAACAAAGTTGTCTTTAGGTTGGAGTATCTTTTCCCCACTTTACACAGCAATACAGCTTGCTTTTCTCATTTGATATGTTGGTCATTCTGAACTTGAATAAAAAATGCCAAGATGTTATGAATGAAAACTAGTGTTCTGTTTATAAATGGTCTTTCCTCTGATAACTAGGAGGAGTGATCTCCCTGTCCTTTTTTGTTCTTGTTTAGTTTTTTCAGCATTCCTTTTGGTAAGTCTCATCTCTGATACAATTCCAGACCTTCAAAAAATATGATTATTCAAAACAGAAAAGGGGAGAGTGTGGGGTAAGGACACACCTGTGACAGCTTCTGACAGCTTTGATAGACCTCTCTGGGTAGTCTGTTATTAAGATTACATGAAGATTTGGATTCATCAGTGCTGAGAGCTTGCCTACCCAGAGATGAAAGGAAAATGTTCTTTCCATTGCCAATTAAATTGGAAAAGAACTAGATATGTGTTGACATTCAATCATAATGTATTTAATTTTTTATTATTTTCAGGATCAGGAAGGGATTTCCCTTTGAAGCTCGAGTAGTGGCCCGGATTCTTCCACAGTTCCTTGACGATTTTTTCCCCCCACAAGATGTAATGAACAAAGTCATTGGGGAATTTCTGTCCAATCAGCAGCCATACCCACAATTCATGGCAACAGTAGTTTATAAGGTAGTATTGATACATTTATTTTTCTTAAATGTTTCAGAAAATTTCTAAATAATTGACAGCTCAGCTGAAGGGCCATATGCCACTTTTGTTAATTAGATCTAAAAAAACTGCCATGGTTGAGCTGTCCTGCTGTGAGCTTTGCCTTCCAGGCAGCATCAAGGGCTAGAATTGCCATGTCACCTAGAGGCCAAAGCTCACAGCAGGACAGTCCAGTCCCTGATAATGAGAAATAAAGAGAAAGTTAGTGGTTGTGATCCTGGTGCTCAGATTCTAGATCTGAGAGAGCCATTAACTTGTGAGCCTAACAGGCAAGCCCCTGTGGCTTCAGCTGGGCCTCTGGGCTTTTGGCTCTTCAGCACCTGCTGGACTTTTGCATCACCGGAGAGTGCATGTGCACAGCACATGTGATCTATAAAAAGCAAATACCCCACACAAGTTGTATATTTCTGTGTGATTACTTCAGCTTGGTACATTTGTCACAAGTCCAGTTCACTAATTCATTTGACTCAGAGTTGTCCCCAGGAATCCAGTTTGTGACCCTCAGAGCTTTGTAGCCAGAGAGAACCTTTACAAGAGAAACTGAACTTTTTCCCATATCCATGCACCCTGTCTTTATTCCTGTGTACAATATTTTGCAGGTGTTCCAGACACTGCATAGCACTGGACAATCCTCCATGGTCCGTGACTGGGTGATGCTCTCCCTCTCCAATTTCACACAAAGAACACCTGTGGCAATGGCTATGTGGAGTCTTTCCTGTTTTTTTGTCAGTGCTTCCACCAGTCAATGGATTTCAGCAATGTATCCTAAAAAGATGGAATGTGTGCCATTTCTGGGTAATTATAGTGGAAAGCCTTGAAGGATAAGAGTACAAGTGTAAGACACAAAAAGGGCAGTTTTACTGCAGATAGTAATGGGTGTATATTGCTTTGTGCTGTTGGTACCTCAGGTTTGTAGGGAAAAAAAGAGAACATCTAAACACATTGTGAGAGCAAAGTTATCTAAAACTACTGCTTTAAGATCAGTTCCTTTTGGCTATGCAAGATGATTGGGAAAGTCCTTACTTTGAAGGACTTTTTAAAAGCTTCATCAAGATAGCATTGCTGTGACCTTTAAAAGCTTTGCTCTGTATTCCTTCTGCAAGATAAAATATATCGAAGAAAATGTAAGAAGCCAACAAACTCAAAATCAAGAGAATTATCCTCTACATCCAAACTGTATTTTGCAGTTATCACCCTGGCTGTGCACTGCAGTAATAGTGGGCTTTGGCAATGGAATTGTATTGGTCAAATAAATTGGAACAGACTTACTCCAACTTATCTATATATCTATCTTTATATATATATGTTTGTGAGGTATTAGTGCTGGGTTTATTTAAAAACAAATAAACAAACCCCTGAAACAAACAGAAAAATAACTAGTGCATCTTGTGTGCAGACAAAAAAATGGCCATTTGTCATGTTTGAGACATCCTAATGAGTCCCAACCTCAGCAGTGCTCTTTGGCCCTCAGCAGTTGCTGATTGCATCATTTGCTCCAATGGATAAAGAAAACTACTGCTAGCTTGAAATTAATTTCTGAGGATAAGAAATTGTGGGATGTTAAGGAAGAAATGGGATTTATGTAGTAGCAGTTAATGGCCAGATGACAGCATTTGCACTTGAGCGTTGTTGGTGAAATTAAGAATAAGGTGTTTTAATGGAGAACAGAATTTAAACTAAACTCTGTGCTAAACCAAAAGAGAGACAATGTCTGTCATTTTATGACCTTAACTTGTATTTCAGTCTTCCACATATTATCAGCAGAATGGGGAAATCAGAGCAGGTGGATGTTAACATCTTCTGTTTGGTGGCCATAGACTTCTACCGGCACCAGATCGATGAGGAGCTGGATCGGAGAGCCTTCCAGTCGGTGTTTGAGGTGGTGGCATCTCCTGGAACCCCATACCACCGCCTCCTGACCTGTTTGCAAAATGTCCACAAGGTCACAGCATGCTGAACATCCTGATGTGTAGCGGAACTGCATGACTAGTGTTGGAATATGAGTTATGAGGAATGCAAGATGAAGAAAATACCTGGGGTTGCATTTGTGATAAATACGGACCTGTCGGTTTTCCTTCCAGCATGCATGGACAAGTGCTCTGCAGCACTGGAAATCACCTGAGAAGTCAAGTGTAGTTGTTGTTGACACCAAACACCTCTAAGTGGAATGAAGTATGTCAGTGTTTTTCAAGTGATGGTGGGGACTAAAGAAGTCACACATCCAAGCTGTAAAATATGAGCTAGTACCACATGCAAGGTATTTGGTATTCCTCTTCTTCCCAATATGCAGCTGAAGCCACTGTGGTGCAGCAGTAAAGCACTGACAGACTGTTATTGCAACATGCAGTCATTAGCCAACTTCATAGTTTTATGTACCTGTATATACTGTTGTGTAGTACAGAATAGAATTTGTTTCCTAATGTCTCTCCCAAACAAGGAAAAGAGAAAACGGCTTTTATGATTTACACTTCCAGCATGTAATTTCTCTCTCTGGATTTTCTGATATCCAGTGGTGTATGTGTTGGTGATACCAGAGATATAGTGCACATACGTAACCACACGTTTTTCTTTTTTCTTCTCAGGTTTTCAAATTTGAGTACAGTATATCAGTGAAAGAAATTTTAACTTAAATATTTCTATATTATGTACAGTATGTAAAATTGTAAGATGTGTGGTGCATGAGCTGTGCTGTAATTGGAGATGAACAAAAGCCATGCTACTGAATGTCTTGACATCTGTATTGTCCTCATTTTTTTTCCTCATTCTCGAATTCATGTTCCTTTTGGAAATCCATCTTAATGTACAGATTACATCTTGTTTTGCATCTCACTTTTTCTTAAAGTGCTTTAAAACTGGAATATGTTGATTAATTTGTCTTGAGAAACTGTACTAAGGAGGCATTCTTGTGATCCATTTTACTGTAGCTTCTTTGTAATTCCTTAATTTTGAGACATAATGGTAAGAAAGAGGACTAGTCACTCTGGATCAAACTTTAGATACTTAAGAAACTGTTCTTATTTGCTGCACAGCATTTTAAGAGACAAAATGGTGCAAGCTCCCCAGTAGTCAACAACCATTTGACCTTTCCTAACTGAGACCATGGAGTCATCTGGACCACTCTCATGTGAACAAATATGTGGTAGCAGTAAAGAATCAGAAGGCTGCTGTGGTCTACTTTGGGACTGGCTAAAGTGTTAGATTACACAACCTCTTTTATTACCTGTTGTATCCATAATGCTTTAGACACAAACACAAATATCCATGAATTTCAGGACACTACACAGGGCCAGATTTAGCTTTTACTCACCACCCAGGGAATGCCATTGATTCCTAAGCTTTACATGAGGAAATCTAGCACAGCATTTGTCTTTAGTTGTACTTAAGTCTTTCATTATAGAGAAATGATACCTTGGTTCTCAGTCAGATCCTACATTCAACCTCTCTTCATTTTCTTATCACACCTTTTGGTGACACTTGGAAAAATGAGATAGTGTTGTCAGGAGGAGCATGTACTGTATGTATTTCTGTATATAATGTATATGTTGAAATTATACACATGTGACAACATTTAATGTATACAGATGTGTATATTTGTATTTATTAAACCCATGTATTTAAACTAATTCCAATCTAGACCAAAAATTGTTGCTTCTGCCCTTAAATTGATTACAAAGGAATTGTCCACTGCTGTCGCTTCCTTTTAGAAACTGGTAGAGGAAATTGATAGTATGGGCAGTAGAAACAACTGTAGATGTTGCTGTATTTAGCTCTCTACAGGTCTTATTATCTAGAGCAATTATTTCAGTCCTAAGTTGGGTTACTCTTCTTCCTTGGCCCACAGCACTGTGGTGATTTTTAAAATAAACTGAACAGGGTTTCAGAAAAAGGTTTAATAAAATAGATACTGTTTGAAAGTTTTTGTGTTATATTGGAAATTATCTTAATTCTGATAAAAGTCTAATTCCAGGCAGTGAAATATAATGCCCTGTGTTTGCATTAAGGGGTAGTATAGATCACTCTTCCCTTTTGTAATCACCAATAATCGTTTTGTACTGTAAACCCACACACCAGTCAGTTTTTGTATGATATATAGTTTAAGTGAAGATATTTTTGTAAGCTATTTTCCAGAATTTAAAAATAGATTTTAATATATTTTTTAAGCATCAGGTTAGTCAAATTCTCACCATATAACAGTATATGTTGTGTTATGAAACTGTTAAATTCTTCATAATTTTAAGCTCCTCATGATTAACACAGACCAGCTGATTACTTTACCTTGGGATCACAGGAGCTAGACCCTTTCTGAAACTTTCCAAACCAGCTTGGGACTTGCTATAGAATCTTTCAAGCCAGTGAAGAAATACATTGAATTAAGCAGTCAGCACAGTTGGGTTAAAACATTATAGATGTGACAGACTCCCATTTCTCAAATGCCTCTTGCCAGCCTTAGAGCAAGAATTTGCATTGCCTGTTTCAAGACAAGCTCTAGAGCTGATGCACTCAGTTCTAACCTCACACAGATTCACTGGGAATAACTTCATCTGTTTTAACCTCTCCTGGAGGTTGTTGTAGTGTCTATACCTCCTGTAATGTGTCCCAAGTGTCTAAAGAAGGGCACCTCCTCTTAGGAAATCCTCTGTGACCTGAAGGAGTTGGAGCTTAAGGGTCTTCCTAGTGTGGGAGCACACTGCAGTAGTGCTTCAGTTCAGACATTTCCCTGCAGCACACTTTCCTCTCTTCTTCCTGGACATTCTTTCCACACCCTCATTTCTTTGGGAATGAAATCATACTCAGAATCATTCCTGTCTGCTTTTAGTGACACAAGCCATGAGGTGTGCCATAGGGGTAGTAACAGCAGAACAGTGGCCGTTAAGGGATTCTGATGTTCCATTTAAAGGAAATAAAAATACTGCTTGTCCTTTGAGACTGACTCTATGCAAGATTTTATTTCACAGTGTTTTTAACTTGCTGTAAACAGAAAGCTAATTCTGAAAACCAGGCTGTTCATATTTTCATTGAGATCAGGGTAGAAATATGTTTGGTCTTTAGACATACATTTGTTGTCCTGGCTAAACAAAGCAGAAGCATCTTTAATGTGCTTTGCAGTAGAAGTGGCTTCTTTGCAGCCTTACAAGATGAGAGGTGTGGCATGACTGGGAGCATACTTGAGACAGATTAATATTTAAAACTTCAGTTACAATTCAGTTGTCAAAGAAACTGCATTACTAAATCTATAATGTGGCCCTCCCCTGAGAACACTGTATGCCAGCCAACTTGTTATAAATGGCTTTTGGACCAGCTACCCACTGACCTATTGAATAAAGTTTGCTTTGTGTTTCATTTCAGCCTGCCCCCTCCCTTGTGCTGAGTGCAAGAATGAGGAGTTGCAAACAACAACTTATTGTAAACCTGTTCTTATTTGTGGGGTTCAAAGTATTTTCTTTACTATTTATGTTGTTTTCCGGTTGCAATTGAATGTGAGTTTATTTAAATCTTCTCTGAAGTGTATACTCAGATGTCATTTCTTGCCTAAAGCACCTAGCAAATGACTGTGTGTTACTTTTGCTTTGGTAGGAATGCCTTCTTAGCACCAAGACATTGCTTGTTTTTTAACACCAGCAGCATTCCAAAAGCACTGAGTAATGACTGGACAAATTTTGGTCAAATGAAGGGAGGAACAAGTGGAACCTTTTGGGATAAAAGTAATTTGTTGATATCTAGCAGCTTGCCTTAAGAGCATTCTGTCTTGTCATTCTTTTTTTAGTGGCTGTTAACTATATAGCAGATAAGGACGTTGTGTCAAAAGCACTGCAAAGACAGTTCTCCAAGAGCAGCAGACCTGGTTTGTCTTAGCATTTTGTGGAGCTGTCAGGGCTGGGCATTTATGCTTCCATAATAAAAGAAATTTTAGGGTATAATGAGCAATAAATAATAGCAATAAGCAGTTTAATTAAATTCAGTTCTTCAGGATCTTACCCAGTCATTGAAAGGGATGGGAGAAGACGGGGAACTAAATGAGTACATTCATGGTGTAAATCAGATTTTTTCCAAGTACAATCTCAACTAAACTTCCTGCTAAAGGTAGAAATCAGCTGAGGGGCAATGGAGGTGCTTTGCTCTTAAAACAGTTTTGGTTATAAGGACACAATTGCTGAAAGTTACAAGAGGACAAAATACTTTGCTAGTTTTTAAGTAGTTTAAATGTTTTAAAGTGAAAACAAGCTGCTGTAAAAACTAGAGTAAGCAATGTAGCAAAATTTGGGGGAAATTAATGATGTTAATTTAACCTAATACAGAGATTTCGGGTGAACTCATTGTGCATGCTACCTAAGTATCCATTTAAAATCTTGAGAATCCCACAGTCGTACCCAGGAGAGCTTCTACGGTATACCTTGATAAAGTTTTTAGCTGCATTCAGGTAACTGGGTATAAATGCTGCAGAGCATTTGTGAAGCATGTGCTGCTTTAGTCATGTGCATTTTGTGTGAGTTTATCATTCCCATCAGTCTATGTGCACACACCATCCAGCTGGATAAACTTGACAAGGATAAGGTAACGCACCCTGTGGTGGGATAGAGTTTGAGGGCAATGATGAGCAAAAGCTTGGAGCCCCAACCTGAAAAGCAATTGTACTCAAGGGAAAAGAAAAGCATATAATTTTAGATGTATGTTTAAGTTTAAAAAAAAAATGCTGAAAATACTGCACATTGAAACGAAAAGAGAAAATAAAATGCAACTATTACTGTAAGTGATTTTTCTCTGGTTATTTAAAAAGAAGGCCTTGATGCGTTTTACTAGTTTTTCCCTAGTATCTCTTCTTTCCAGCAACTATCAAATACTGAGTATTATTAAGATATGCAAGAATACTTGAACTTTCTGCAAATGTAGCCATGCTGCACAATCACAGTGCTGTTTGCAATTAACCAAGAGCTATCACGGCTGAGCTTTTAATTGTATCTAACAGTCATGCTTGCCAAAACTTCTCTGGGATTCTAGATGAGATCAGAAAAGGCAAAATTCAAGTGTACAGCTGTATTTGTGAATGAGAGTGTATTTATCCACAGCAGTCCTGGGGAGGGATAATGTTACACAGGAGAAGAAATGGTTTAACTTGCTGAAGCTTGGTTTCCCAGCTGTTGGGCTTGCATCTTAAAAGAAATTTCTGGGTGGTCCTGCTGCTGAACACTGGAGGATCTCTTGCAGTACTCAACGGCTCAGAGACATCTTGTTTTGATTAACTTTGCAGCTCTTGGCTGTTCCCTGGAAACTCTGGCATAAAGTTTGAAGTAGTAGCTTAATGTAGAAAGCACGTGCTGGTTTTGTCCTGAGTCAAAGTAACTTCTTGTACATCTTGTTGTTCCCTGTCTGCGTTGGTGGCGGCTGATCGGCCGCTGTGCCACCTTTGAGTGCAGCCGTGAGCTGGGGGACAGAGCTGGGCTGTGGTAAGTGCCTTTGTCTGCAGAGCTGGACACTTGCTGGAGTCATAAAGCCTTCATTGTTTTGTCACTCAGAGAAGAAAAAACATTTAATTTCTGGAGGTATTACCCCTAAAGATGAATTGCCAGGCAGAGGCAGATGAAGCATTGCACTTAGCAGACTAGCACTTTTTAATTTGCTAGAACTTTTTTGCTTTCCCCACTGCCTTTCCTGCCCTGTATAGGTATTGTGCTTTTTTTCCTGCTTTTTCACAGTGCAGCTGTAAAGAATATTGCAGCCATCATTTGGGAATTGGCATGGCTCCACCCCAGTTACAAGACAAAAGGCTTTGATTGCCTGTAGAATTAAACATAATTATACCATAAGTTTTGCATAACTGTTTGAAGAGATGAAAAGATTTGTAACTTGTAGGTTTGTTAAAAACTTGGAAGTACGAACATGAAAAAGTTAATACAGTTTATATAGAATGTTATCTTCGGGGTGAGCCAAGCCTTCTGCTCTTCTATTGCAGCCATAATTCCACCTTAATTTTGTTTCTGATCTTTCCCATGGTGTACACATCCAAATATGGCAGAACAGTCCCTTACCCCAGGTGCTATTTTCTTACCCTTCAAGCTGCAAACGTCATGGGTAGATTTTGATCAAGTGCAACCTTATTGTTTTATCTCATTATTTACATTTAGGAGTTCTTTCAGCCAGGCTGCAGTGTTTGGGCTCCAAGCTAAATGCATCCCTGAGGGCTGGGTTTGACCATGCACCAGATGCCCACAGAGCTGTGAGCCAGATTAAGTCAGACCATTTAAATACAAAATTTTTGCTAATCTAGCTCATCTTGAATTCTATGCACTGTAAAACTTCAAGTCAGTGTTGAAATAACATCTCCAAATTAGAATCTTAGTCTTTTCCACCCCTTTCTTCCCCTGAGGAAGAGGCACTGAATGTGTTTCCATCCCTGTCTTGCTGTTAAATGGCTCTAGGATTGAAGCATCTGTCTTGTCCAATGGAAAGGCAAGTGTAAAGCTTGCTCACTTAACTTTTCTTGGTGTGTCTTGTTAATGTTGACATTTCAAATATCATCTTTGGCATTTGATTTAACATCTATGAAAATAACACGATTCATTGTTTAACTTTTATTTCAGGCAAGTTTGGGCAGATACTCGTAATTACACTTTGTTCATAGCAATTTTTCTTTGCCTTCTTAACTGCCTCTGACTACCACTGTTTTAAATGAACACTGGATGCTGCAGATCTGGGAGGTATTTTTAAGTGCTTTCCAGGCTTCTGATCCTTCCATCTCTTGGTAATGTGGCTTAAGCTCAATCCTTCTCCTCCTGTCTTCTTTCCTCTGCCTTGGCTGCCAGAGTAAATATTTCACCTGTTGAATGCTTTAAAATAAAAGTTTGTATGTCATCAATAGATTGGTATGTGACTAACAGGATATGGCTAAGTGATCCAAAGTACCTGGAGTTTATTAATTAATTGGAAATCCTGAAGAAGTGAACCTTTAGAAGGGGACCAAATAAACCTGCAAATTTTTACTACCTAATGTAGCAATCTAAGAATATTGTTCAGATGTTTACATTCATCATTACCAAAATCAAATGCTTCCACAAATGTTTCAATCTATACTTTTGCTGCTTTGCTGCTTTTGTGGTTGTCTTGGGGATGGCTCTGTCTGTGCTTACTGAAGCAACATATTTATATACTGCAGTTAGTTAAATGTGAGCTTGTGGATAATACCTGTTCCCATTGCTGTGTGATCTGATAGCATTAACAAAAAAAGTGAGAAACGTGATCTGGCAGCTGGGACACTTGCAGGCAGCACTAACAGTAATGGTGAAAGGACCTGCTGCTTCAGAAAACATTATCTGGGACCAAGTCACATTCTCAGTGGTAAACAGAGGCTTGTGTTATGCTGACAGGTTAATTTTCCAGCTCTCCCACTGTGGGGTTGCAGAGTATCCCTGCATGGGAAACATACAGCAAACCTGGTCTGATTCCAGTTGAGTTGTCTCAGATGACAGGATGAAGCAAATCTATTTCTCTTAGATCCATAAAAATCCAAAGTGCACATTGTACCTGTGAAAATAATGATGAGTCCGGGGTGATGCTGGAGCATTGCAAGAAGTCACGTTGAGTTATCGTGTTACACTTGAAAAGATTGCTGCCCCATGGGCACTGGGGAAAGCATGAGGTGCTCAGTTTGTTACAGTGAGACTTGGAGTGCCCAAAGTTCTTTTGTGTTTTTGCTGATGGGTTAAATATCATCAAAAGTGGTTATTAATTATTAACTTAGTGAGGTCTGCCTCTCCTTGTCTGTGCTGCTTTTGTTCTCAGTTTGACTGCATTAACTCTGGATGAAATATAAATGCCAGTCCCAAACTAACAATGATTAAACTGTATTATTCTCTGTAGCTTAATTGCATGAAAAAAAAAATCAGGACAGGAGATCAAATTTATTATTTCATGTGTACTCAGTCATGTTTTATTGGCTAAAAAATCTCATGTAGACAGGATAACTTTAGAAGTTGAGTAGCATAAACAAGAATTTAGCTCTAAATTACATATTTTGAAGAGATTTTCAAAGCCTGTCATGAGATGGGCATGCATTCAAAAGAAAATAATTAAAAGTTAACTTTTTACAGGGCCCAAAAAGGGGTAGTGATGAGGGTTGTCTGACATATGTTTATTCCCTTGTGCTTTTCTGCTCTAAAGCTCCAGGATGTGATGCAGGAAGAAAGGATAGGATTAGTGCAGCAGCCTGGTGTGTGCTTTTTGTGAGTAAAGGACCTTTTGTCCGCTGAGGGCCAGTTATGGACAGGGAAAAGTATCCATGTTTGTTTAAAAAAAAATCCTAACCACCCACAGTTGCATGGTTCATTGCTGCCTGCTGCAGGTCATTACTTTTTCTCTGTGCAAATATATGATACATCATCACTGGCTATATCCTATAGAATATATCACAGTCCAGGCAGACCTTGAAGAGGTCTCCTTGGAGAACAAACAGCTGTGGTGCACCCAAGGACAGAGAAGCATTTACGATACTTTTAAGGACATTGCAGGACAGAGCCAGCATGGTTCCTCCTGGGAAAGTGAGGCTTCATGTAATGTGATTGCAAAATTCAGCCCAAGGACCAAGGGATGGTAGGAAACAGCATCTTCTCATTCCTCACCTTCAATGGCTTTGTCCCCCTCACCATATCATGCCTGAAGATGCCTGTTATTAAAGGTGTGAGAGCATTTTTGATTGTTGTGTTTAGCTTTCTCTTGCACTCTAGGTGTTTATAGAGCAGCAAGGGAAAGAAATCCATTTTCAGTAAGCTGTGGTAGTAAGTTTATTGAGTTTTGAGTGGGTCTTGGGTCTGCACAGAGACAGGAGCGTTTGTTGTGAAGTTGTTTGTTGCATGAATACATCAGTCTTGAAGGCAAAGAGTTCAGAGTATTAAAGTCTGTGCTAAAAGCTTTTGGCATAGAGTCCTGATGTTCCCAGCAGCAGCAGAAGTTATTGCCACCTTTTTTGCACCCCAATATTGAGAGATTTTATTCATAAATCATCCAATCAGCTAAAACCACGATTCTAAAACATTCTTCCTACAGCCCTCTGAGCTTAATTCTAATGTGTGAAAGTAGTGTCAGTTCTTACACAAAATTTACCCATGTAGTTCTATCTGTTCACACAAATAGTTCTCTCTGATCTATCTAGAAATGCAAGCAATGTTCTGCTGTTTTCATTATGTCTGGAGCTAAGTTAATTTTGTGAAAGATATCAATACTGAACTTTAAACTAGGCTCTAGGGCTTTTTACTGGCTAACACAGTGTCTTAAGGCACTTAAGATATATTTCTACTTAAAACTAAAACTTACACTCTTACTTTCATATATTATTATTTTATATAGTTATACTATATTATTAATATGTGCTTTAATATATTTCAGTTTCTCTAAAGGTTCCAATTCAATCCCTGCATTCCTTTCTCTCTCTGAGGGACTCAGAGAGGTTTTTATTTCATGCATTCCAACATAAGTTGAAAGAAGGTTGCAGAACTTGAAACTGCTTCTTAGTAGTGTTCTTTTTCCTTCGACTTAGACCTTGAGTGTTCCTTTGTATTTGATTATGAAAAGAATAAATACTTAATTTTTTCTTTGAACTACAATTTTCCCTGTAAATTACTATTCCAGAGTCAGCCAGAACTGTCTTTATTCTTTTTATACAGGTGCCTTTCATCCACTTGAGGAAAGCAAATATGCTTTTTTTTCTTCTCCTGAAAATCAAAAATACTAAAAGTTTTTCTCCTTTTTCTAGTTACAGTTGCATCTCCTCATATTGCTGCATTTTTCTCTAGTGAGAATCTGATGATTTGAATTTTCACAGGTATTATTCTTGCCTTATTTGGTTTCTTGATCACATTCCAGAGAGTTTCTTCTTTGAAAAGGTGTTACTTTTAAGTTACACAATTTTGGTGTACCAGTGCCCATTGGAAAATTCAGGCTTATCAGGCACATGTGATGGTGTTCATGGGGTCCCAGCACGAGGGGAGAGATGAGAGTCTTGAAGGCTGATTGATTATTTTATTATATATATTATATTAAAAGAAAATGATATATTAAAACTGTACTAAAAGAATAGAAGAAAGGATTTCATCAGAAGGCTAGCAAGGAATAGAAAGGAATGGAATGATAATAAAATCTTGTGACTGACCAGAGAGTCCAAGCCAGCTGACTGTGATTGGCCATTAATTAAAAACAACCACATGAGACCAATCACAGATGCACCTGTTGCATTCCACAGCAGCAGATAATTATTGTTTACATTTCATTTCTGAGGCCTCTCAGCTCAGGAGAAAAATCCTGGCAAAGGGATTTTTCAGAAAATATCATGGTGACAGGCACTGGTTTCCCAGATCCTCCTGCTGGGGGACAGGAGTGATGCTTGTTTCCAGACCTCAGGAACCTCCTCTGATGGCCACAGCCTGTGTGACATCAGCCAGCTTCCTCAGCCCCACGGATGCATCCCACACCATCCTGTGTTTGCCTCTCTTGTCTAAATGTCCCCCAGTTTCATTCTCCCCCACTGAGGGTCAGCCTTCCTGGCTCCAGACCTTCCCATGGGTGGAACGGGGATTCCTGGATCCTCCACCAAACTTGGTGCTCCTGGACATGAGCTTTGGTTTTCATTTTCCTTTCAAAAACATGCTTTAATTATGCTTTTAGTACTGAAGAAGAATGCTGAGGCCAGGCTTTTCTCCCTCAGCCCATGAGCCCCCATCCCTGCAGGTCTGCTCCACACTGGGGCTCCTGCCAGCAGCCTTTGAGGGACAGCCTGCCAGGGACTGTTGGTGACAGATTAAAACCTCAATTCACAGCCAGGTGCTGAAGGGGCCTCTTCCTGAGCTAAAGGCTTTTGTAGCTTTTCCAGTTCACTTTAAGCACTGCTGCCTTTCCCGCTCGCACGGTTTAGCTTTGACTTTCTTCTCCTTATCTGTCACTAGAGAGTAATTGCCCCTTTCATAGGGACCTTGCTTTAACCTTGAGCAGCAGTTCCCGTGGCACCTGATGTGCATTAGGAACTATATATACTGATGAAAGAGTGAGGTACAGTCCTAATGTCTTCCTTGATGTTTGCTTTTTAAATCTGTTTCAAGGAGCCCTTTCAGATGGGACATGAAAGCTCCCCCATTATTATAAAATTCCTTATGAAATATTTTTGTTTTGAAAAAAGACATTTAGAATAGTAGGGTAAAAGCATAGTCTTATCAGGCTGAAGCTGGAATATCCAAGCTGTTTCCAGTTGCTCTTATCTGTGCTTTCATCTGCTTCTAAACATCAAATGGGCATTTCATTATTAAATGCACACAGAGCCTTTCATTCTGGGGGATACTCCTGCACACACTTCAACGGGGATTTTTGCAGTATCTGGTAACTTACAAGCAAAAGGTAGATGTTTTTATGACAGGGAGTGCTGTGCTGAAGAGGGAGAACTTTCCTTTCAGGACATGGTTGAGGAGACCCACTGAATCAAACTATGAGTAAGGTTGGAAGGGGCCACAGTGGGGCATCTGGTCCTACCCTGCTGAAGCAGGATCATCCCAGAGCACATGGCATGGGATTGTGTCCAGATGGTTCTGGAATATCTCCAGTGAGGGAGACCCCACACCCTCTCTGTGCAATCTGTTCCAGTGCTCAGAACAGTAAAGTTCTTCCTCATATCCACGTGGAACTTCCTGTGCAACAGTTTCTGCTCATTGCCTCCTGTCCTGTTGCTGGCACCCCTGAGCAGAGCCTGATCCACCCTCTTGACACCCTCCCTGCAGGAACTGGCAGACATTGATGGGGTCCCCTCTCAGTTTGAGGCTGATCAGGCTCAGCTCCCTCAGCCTTTCCTTACAAGAGAGATTCCCCAGTCCCTTCATCATCTTTGTCACTGGACCCACTCCAGGATCTCCATGTCTCTCTCGTCCTGAGGAGCCCAGAACTGGACACAGCACTCCAGATGTGTCCCACCAGGGCTGAGCAGAGGGGCAGGATCCCCTCCCCCGACCTGCTGGCACCACTGCTCCTCCTAACCCACCCCAGGACCCCACTGGCCCTCTCAGGCACAAGGACACACTGCTGGCCCATGGACACCTTGTGTCCACCAGGCCCCCCAGGCCCTTCTCTGCAGAGCTGCCCCCCAGCAGGTCAGCCCCAGCCTGGGCTGCTCCATGGGCTTGTTCCTGCCCAGGAGCAGCACCCTGCATTTGCCCTTGCTGAACTTCAGAAGGTTCCTCTCTGCCCACCTCTCCAGCCTATTGAGGTCCTTCTGAAGGGCTGCACAGCTCCCTGGGGCACTGGCCACTCCTCCCAGCTTTGTGTTGGCAGGGAACTTGCACAGGAGGCATCTGTTCCTTCATCCAGGCCATTGATAAACAAGTTAAACAACACAGGGCCCACTATAGCACACTGGGGGACACCAGTGGTGACAGGTCTCCAGCTGGACCCTGTGCCACTGATCATGATCCTCTGGGATCTGCCATTCAGGCAGTTCTCAATGCACCTCACTGCCCACTCACACTGCCCTCACCTCCTGAGTTTGCCTACAAGGATGTCATGAAGCCCTGCTGAAGTCAAGGTAGACAAAATCCATTTTTTGTCAAGGTAGACAAAAATCTCCCCTCAGCCACACAGGCAGTTGTTCCTTTGTAGGAGGCAGTCAGGTGGTCAAGGCTGATTTTCCTTTAGTGAATCCATGCTGGCTGCTGATCACCTTGTCTCCCATGTGGATACACTCACAGGAATAGAACTGAGTTGTTGTTCTGGAGCAGGTACCTTTTTGTGCTTGCACCCAGTGGCAAATGTGAGCTGTTGTATCTATCTGTGCATACAACCAGAAATTCAGAATTGCTTTGTGAGTGGAGGGCACAGTGAAGGCTCCTGGGCTTTCTGCCTCAGCTGGACTCATAGGAAAAGAAATGGGTGCAGAAAGTGAGCTTTATTCAACTTACAAGAGTAAAGCTGCAGAACTGCCAGACATGCAGAAAAGGGAAAAGCAAGAAAAAGAGTAGATGTGTTGTTGAGGGTAATGAGCAATGCACATTCTCTAGCAGGATTAGGATGGGAACAGGAATAGACTTGCCAAGCTAAGGGAAAATCCTATTTTTGAAAAATGAAGGGAAAAAAAAATCCTTTAATGAGTTTTGATAGGAAAATTGACAAGTATTAACATGAATCAGGAAAAGTGGCAGTTAAATGGCCAAGCTATGCAGGATGTTCACAAATCTTCAAGATGAACTCAGCAGTGATTAAGGAGAATAAAAACTTGAGCAAAAATGTTGGAGAGTACTTGAAGTTGGTGTTAGCTCACTAATGTCTGTGATTCCTGCTGCTGCTGTTTGCACCAGTATAAACTGGGCAGATGTGAGCCCAGTGATCCCTGCAGTGCTGCCCTTCTTGCAGAACCAAGGCCAGGATGAGAAGCCCCAGTGAGGAGCAGGGTGTGCTGGTTCTGCCCAGCACTGCACTGATGCAGTTGTTTGGTAGAGCATGGGTACAATAAACTTCCTTCTGCCCAGAAAATCACACATGGATTCTCCTGCCCATCTCCCACAGCCTGCAGGGCCTATGGGGAACCTCTGGGAAGGAAGGGATGCAAGCAAAGGAAATTTGTGAGCTCAGAGACATAATGGAAAGTGCTTTGAGTAGTGCTCCTGTGTTTGTGCAAAGGAAAGACACAAAGACATCGAGGAAGTAAAATGCAATAAAATGAATAAAGTTAGAGAAGGGACACAAGTGGTGGCTTGGAGAATCAGACTGTGCAGGTAGTAGTGCAGAGCAGCAGAAGTGATCAGTGGAGAGCACAGCAGTGCCAGGGAAAAGGAAAAAGGAAATACTCAGGGAAAGCTGCACTGCTGCCATTAGCACAGAGGGCAGGGATGCAGAGAGGGACAGGTGGGGTCCAGGGACTGCCTCTGCCTGTGTGAGAGAAGAGAAACTTGCAGGAAGCTGAGTGAAAATCAAGTGACAGTGTGACTGTTGTGTGGTAAGGACAGAATAAGTGGCATACAGGGAGTTTGGGAATTTCAGCACGCTGGGATTACAGTCATGCCAAAAATACAGAACTGCTTAACACATGTGAAAGTAGGAACCTGCCTATGTTAAACTGTGGCCAAATTGTTTTAGCAACACATAGCCAGACAAAACAGATACTAGTAATCCATAGAATAGTGAAAGCAGCATCATGAATTCACTACTTTCTCTAGGCTGAAAGTTCCTTCAGTCACCTCCTGTGTGATGCAATAGCTGCACCTGATTAGCAAAAAATAAATGTGGAGGGAAGGAAGCAGCACAGGAAAACAGACACAGCCCTGCCTTTGGAGGGCACAGGGGTGAAGGCAGCAGCAGAGAATGGGGTTTTATGCAAGTTCTCCAGGGAAGGCAGGGCTTTCCCATGAAAAGCCTTCTTGACCTGAGGCCAAAGACTTCAACAAAGAAGAGACTTCTGCTCCTGATACTACCTTTTTTTCTCTCTCTTTTCTTCCCTGAAGAAAAAAAAGGACTGGTGAGTGATCTAAGATTAAAGGTGCAGTGTTGCAATTTTGGGGCATTATGTCAGTTGTGAGAGATCAGACTGTGAATTAGGGGAAAAAAGTCAATTCAGAGGCATTACTAGAAACCCCTTTATTAGAAAACCCAGACATAATCTTTGATAAACCCATGAATATTTGCCAAGCAAAAGAAATTCCCCAGTGCATATGAAAGCTTAAGAGACAGCAGGCAGTGCTCTGAGCATGATGAAAAATTAAAACCATTACCAGAGAGAGACCTGGGGTAGTATGTCCTGCAGAGCTAAAACACTGATCCCCAGGGAGCTGCAATGCAAGCCAAGCAGCAGCCCCATTCTGGGGGAGAAAAAGAGGCAAAATCTGCCACAGATTGTGTAGTTTTGCTGCAGGTGTACAGCGTGGGCCAGGAGAGGAGGGCTGGCAGGGGGAGCTGATGCTGCTGCAGCAGGAGATCATCAGCCTGAAAGGAAAATTGGGCTCTTGTGGAGCTGGATGCTGTGTGCAAGCCAGTGTGAAGTTAGCAATACTGAAAGGGATTCACAGTCAGGAGAAAGGAAATAGATGAAATTCAGGGTTAAAGCTGTACATTTATCTCTGCAGAGGGAAGATTGCAACAAGCACACATAACAAATGGGGAAAGTTACAGTTTGCTTGCTAGGATGTTAAGAGACGGTGCCATCCTCCTCAATCCATGGGGAAAATTATTGCTGTGTTTGGGGAGTCAGTGGAACAAGGAGATTGCTTAGCAAGATAGCATAAAGTAACCAGAGAACTCAGTTTTCAGCTCTGATTCTGAGAAAAAGATTAGTCTTAGCTAAATTCACCTTTTAGTGGTCAATTTATGGGTAAGTACTTTATACTGTCAGCTCAGGCTCTGGAATTGCTGTCCAGCACTCTTGGAGACACACACCCTGTGGATGAAGCTGTGTCTGAGAGCAGTGTCCCAGCCTCCCACTCCAGGCCCTGGGATGGTCACAAAGGGCAGAGAGATGCCAACAAGGCTGTGGCCAAGCTCTGCCCACCTGTCCCTGCAGCTGTACCTGCTTGCTGTCAGCAGTACAAACCCTAGGAACACCCAGAGCCTCGCCCTGGTTTGCTTCCAAGCTGGGCTGCAGCTCTGGGAAGGCTCCTTTCACAGTCTTTCACACCGGGAAAACCCACCAGAAGCCCTGGGTGATGGGGGTGGAGAGGACAGCAGCTGCCTTTCATCATGTGCCGTGCTGGATTGTGTCCAGGCAGTTTGTCAGCACTGCCCACAGGTACCTCTATCCCTACCCTTAGTTACCCACCAGTAAATCTTCTCTGAAGCATTATTATGAGTTACTTAAATCTCTTCTGCTGCTTTTATTTAGCCTGGTTTGAGTTGCCAAGCAGCTTATTACACTTTGCACTAAACCCAGAGCAGCTGTGCAAGGCGACCCCCAGGCCATGCGTCCAGCCCTGGGATGGCAGGCACAGCCTCTGGTGGGTTTGGAAAGGTTTGAAATGTTTTGTGGAACCCCCCATCATGTCCTGGTCACTGTGGGATGCTCCTGCTGAGCCCAGCCTCTGGCTGGGGCTGGGATGATCTCCAGCCAGCTGCAGCATGGCCAGACCCAGAGCTGCATCCCTCTGGTGTGGGGGAATTCTGCCTCTAGCTTCAGTCAGCATTTCCAAGTCCTGTTAAACCTGAATAACCACAATCCAGGACTCTTGCTTCAAATACAGTGAGTGAAAATGAGGGCTCCCAAAGCTCTAGTGAAGTAAATTTTTCTCTTCAGGATACTGCTCATGCACCAGGATTTTCTTTTCCTTTATGAAAGAAATGGATGTATGGATTATAGTTGACAGTGTTAGTGTCGACTCTTCATTTTTATACTTTCACACTGACTACTGCAGACACTTAAAGGTTTGTGTGAAGGGTGTATTTACAGCTATTCACTCCCAGCACTCTCACAGGGAGGTTTCAGTATGCAAAGATCCCTACTCTCCCATATTCCAACAGCCAGTGACTGCCAGGTCCCATCTGCATTAAAAGTCACATTTGTTTTAAGTTAAGCTTTTTAAAGTTTTTTTAAGTTAAGTTAGTTAAACTGAAGTTAAACTTTGAAATCTACTTAATTACACTGGTGTAAAACCGTTTGTGGATGCTCCTCTGTGCTTTAATTGAAATCTGATTTGCAGTGTTTTTGCTTTTGGAAAAGCTGAATCTGTTTAAGAGTACCCACATGGGTTTGCAATTGGTTTCAATACATAGAATTAAAACCAGGTTTTGCTTAAATTGCTGCAAGTTTTAGTGCAAACAGGGCCTCTGCAAAACTGAAAATCCCCCAATTATTCTGGAGCATTTCTCTCCTCTGTGAGACTGAACGTTTTCATGTGTTTTCATGAGCGCAGTGTGGAGGTTCTCCAGTATCCAACCTTTTCCTGAAACAAGCAACCTACTTTGAGTTTAGCAGCCTCTCCCCTGCCCCTGACTGGCTCTTGTGCTTCCAATCAGGCTCAGAGGAAACATTTAAACACGCAGCCCCTTTGCTCAGCCTCCCTGGCTGTGCTCAGAGCAGGAATGAGCCATGCAACTCAGCCCAGGTAAGGCCACACTTCACCATCCCCATTGCAGCCACGTTACATTTAACAGGTTCTCCCCCTCTAAGCGCCCTGATTTACTCTTTGCCCCCTCGCTGCACAAAGAGAGGAGGAGAGTAAACCCCTCCTGTGCCCCAGGAAGGCAAAGGCATGGTGAGAGCACCTTGCACCCAGCTGCAGCTTCACCTAGTGCAGCTCCCAGCAGCAGCTGTCCTGGAGGAGAGCTGAGGGCTGGGATCGGAAAGGTGCCAGGTGCTCTTGAGCCAGCCCAGGTCCTTATCCCACTCTGCACAAGGCTGGTGAGGGTCCCTGGGCATGTGGCAGCTGCCCTGCCCACCCTCTGTGCAGCTGGGTGCTGTTCCATCAGCACTGTGTGCTACAGGGGCAGGGCTGCCACCCACGGATGAGGACGAGCAGATCCTTTGAAAATCCAGGGGAGCACCTCCTAAAAACCTCCTCTCCTCCATCTCCACATGCTGTTAAATTGCCCTGATGCCTCAGTGTAATCTTCTGGCTGCCCATGAATTACTCAACGTGGCATGCTGGATCCTTAGCTGCAGGACAGTTTTTCCAGTTGTTTGTTTTGAAAGCTCTTAAGAGCAATATACCATCAGCTGAGGTTTCTAATTAACTCTGAATAGCTAGTCTGCTGCCACTCAAGTATAATTCTCATTAGCATCTCAGCTAACAAGCTTCAGTGTTTGCCCTCCTAATTAGCTTCTAGTTAGAAGTCTTTCCCTGTGCTAAGATGTGCTGTTGTTAATTGCAGTTCCAATTGCTTTTACAGCAAACTCCTGAGAGGCTGCTCAGGCTCTGGTTTGGGCAGCCTGATAGGGATCAGGGTCTGGGATACAGCCACAGGTTCTGTGCTCTCCTCTAGGTGTGTGCAGGGAGAAGGGGGGACAGAGCCACAGCTTTTAAAAGGAATGAGGAAGTATTTTGCCTTTTAAACAGGTGGTAGAACTCGAAATGAGTCTGCTTAAAGCAGAGTGCATCTTTCACAACTAATACTGCATAAATGGCTTTCCAGGGCTTTCCCCCCACCCCCTGCAGCTGTCCATACAATGGCTAATTTTCTGTGCCCTGGATTTCTAAAGTTCCTGAGCACCCGACAAAATGCCCTATTGCTGCTGCCCTCAAAAGCCAGTGGATTTGTGTGTTGCCCAGACACAGAGTCTGTCAGGTTGGCTATTCCTTCTGGGATGGTATTTCTGTGGAATGCTCTCAGCACGGTTTAATGCATGCCTGCGAGCCGGGTTAACCCCTTAGTCCCCACTCACAGCACTCACAGTTGTGTCGGTGGGCTGGAGCTGTGCACCACTTACAGCTGTGCCCTGCAGAGCAGGAACTGGGCTCAGGGGAGCAGGGCAGGGCAGGGGGACCCCGCTGGAGCAGGCACAGGAGAAAGGGGAGTCTTGAGTTGCACAGAGCACCTGAAGCTCCTCGGTGCTTGTTCTGTGGAAGTACTTTTCTAGTCACACATGTACTTCTCAAAGTGGGGAAAATATTGCTCAGCTTGGGGAGATTCACTGGTGGGCTGTTCACTGCAGACATGCCCAGAGCCCACCTGTTACCACTCCCTACACTGAAACCCACTTTTTGCTGAGGCTTCTGAAATGGGTTTAACACATCTCGTGCATCCTGCTGCACTGAAACCAAATACTGAATTTTATCATGGGGTGCCTGGATCCTTCTACCTGGGTAACTTTTCCCTTATCTTTTTCAAAACTGAGGGGTAAGGTTTAGGTGTTACCAAGACAAAGTTAGAAGGGTAAGCTGAGTCCTTGCCTTGGCAGAATGACTGTGATCCTGTGACAGTTCATCATGCTGTGCCTGGAGGGTCTGGAGAACCCTTGCATGCAAGCAGAGTCCCCTTGAAGCAACATGCAAGTGTAAGGATGTGCCCCATCAGTCCAATTATGGCATCCAATTATCTTCTAGAAAGAGAGAAACTCTGGTAATGAGTGCTGCTGGTTCATAACTTCTTAAAAAATTTAATTTAAGTATGGACAGCTCACACTAATAGCAATAGATTTAATTAGTCATAGGTCTTTCAAATCTGCTTTAGAAAAAAACATGTAAGAGCTTTAGATGGACCTGAGGTAAGTGGGCCAGTTGAAAGGGTGAGAGTGTGTTTACACAATGTCATGTCTGGTGCTGTTCATATCAGGTGTAATATTCTGGTGCCAAATGATTCATTATAATTTTTTCAGCTGTAAAAAAAAAATCAGAATCTAAAACACAGTCCTTGATGAGAAGCTGAATTTCTTGATTTGACTTCCTATATCCAATTAATGTGTTGGAAAGTGGGAGTAATGATGGTGAGCAAATCTCAGTGTTTGAATCTATTTCAGTTATGTATCAAAAAGGCATATTTAAATGAGCTGCTTAACCTCTGTTATCTGTAAAACTGGATTCCAAAGCACAAATATGTCATTTACTGTGCTGTACTTTAGTTACAGATGGCACCATAAAGTGAAGCACACGATATGATAAAACTGTTTTTAGAAGCTTTAAAGTAAAACCTGAGTTTGGATTTAGGGAAAGAAAAGAAATGTTTCCAATGAGGGATCTGTAGAGTAAGTAATAAATACAGATAAAGACAAGGGATTGATCAAAAGTAGCAGAAAGAAGAATTCAGAACAAAGGGTTATTTTGGTAAAGCAGAGAGAGGCATAAAGCATTAAAGTGAAAGTTTCTAGATGCATCATCTGTATCTAGCTACTGAAGGGCTTTACTTTTATGGGGAAAAAACCCCAAACCAATCAAAAGTGCTCTTTCAGATCAAAATTGTGCAGATTGCTACCACCGTGTTAGGGTGAGCTGTCAGACATGGATTTGTATGTCCTGCATATTTTATCCATTTGTGATAATAAAGTAATTCCTTTTTGTAGTAATGTCCACTCTGTGAGGACTTTGATGCTCTTAATTTCTGTGAGAAAAACCACCAGAGACCACGAGAGCCTGGGCTGTAACAGATACTGCCCTCACAAACTGCTGAACAGATAAAGCCAAATGTGGAGGGCATCTCGTCTCGTGATCTCTGTCCTCTTTTACATGGTCTGCCCTAAATATTTTTGTCAGCAAACCAGTTTGTAGTGCTGGATTATTACCAGATTTGTCACATAAAATGTTTTTCTTGATGTGATTATAAGCTAAATTGGTGTCATGCTCTTTTTTCTTAAGGCAAGCAATAAATTAAATTGTGGGATAGAAAAATGGTGACAACATACCATTTATGCTGACAGCTTAGAAAGAATAATGTTGAAAAAATTCATAAAAACACTGATTGAGTAGGTCCCTCTACCTTGACTCCATTTGGTTCAGAAAACGTTCATGAGGTTGTTTGAGTCTGGAAATGGAAAGGATCTCATAATCCTAATAGTTCTTTCTTCTAACAAGGCTGATCCAGTCAGTTCCTTACAGCAGAACAGCCTTTCTGCATAGATTGTTAGAGAGGGCATCCCCTTCATTATTTATACTACACATACCAGGTGTGCTGATTATGAAACTTCCCTTGAGGCTCCAGAAGGAAATGAAATCCTAAGAAATGCATGAGATAGAGGAACAGTGCTGGAATCTCCTGGATGAAAATCAGTCATCCGTGTCAGTGATCCTCCTTACAGTGGTTTTTAGGAAGAATTACAAAAGCTAATCTTCTTAGGCTTGTCATCCAAACTATCCTGGAGGTGTGAAGAAACTGCCCTTCCAGGGAACTTCAGTTCTCTGGTGGGAAACAAAGGAAAAAATGGCTGGAGGAATAGCCATTTTCCCCTCTTGTCCTGGGGAGGTGTGGAGGGGCAGTGTTGGTGCTGATGTTGACTGTGTGTGTAATTGATGTCCTTGCAGTGATGACTGAAACATGGTCGTGAAACTCTCTGGGAAATTCTCTATTAAAATGCTGCTGAGGAAATGCGAGGACTCCCTTTTGGAAATACGGGCTGCCCTTGCCTTGGCAAGAGGGGCAGTTTAATTTGGAGGAGAGACTGGTGTTTGTTTGAGACGCTTCTTATCCAGAGAAATCAGTGAAGTCCAAGGGAAGAAAGGGCCTTTCTCTGCCAAGGTGAATGGAGAAATACCAAACTGAACTGAGGATCAGAAAAGGAGAGAGACCTTGATGTGAGAGACAGCAGGGAAAGCAATGCTGGGGTGTGAAACAACATAAAATTGTTCTATGATTCTGTGATTTACTGTAAGGGGGAAAGGACAATGTTGATTTTAACCCAGAGCAATGAGCATGACAAACTCAGTTCTCTTGTCCCTGTGCCAACAATGCAATTTTTAAGAGGTGGAATGGGTAAATGTATGAATGATTATATGAATTTTGCTGTTCAAAGGAGCAGCTAAAAGGGTAAGATACTTGCAGAGAATGGGCAGCTGGTGAGAAAACTTTATAATATGAGCTTGAAAAAGCATGTATCCTCTTCCATCAAAAGGATTGAGGAGGACTCTGAAAAGCTGGTGGTGTTCAGTAGAAGAGCAGAATGATGTTAGGAGTGCAGACATCTTTCAGAAAGTGGAGGTTATGTTTGAGCAGAGAAAATAGAAAAGAGCATACAGGCAAGTTAAATAAGGCAAGTTAAACAAGGCAGGTAAAATCAATTTTGAGGAGCAACTTGCAAAACTCATAGAAGCAATGAGAAAACCCCTTCAAACACATGAAGGGTAGGGAGTCTGTCCATCAGCAGGCTTGATAGGCAATTGCAGGGTAATAAGAACACTCAAAGTACACAGGGCTGTTACAGCAAGGCTAAATAAATCTTTGCTTTGCTGTTCATTACAAAACATCTCAGGGAACTCTCCTTTCTGGAAAATTTTGGTATCTGGAAGCATTTAAAAGTGTGTTTTAAACTGAAGTGTCAGCAGAACAGGTTTAGAACAATTGGATAAATGCGTAATACTTTTGATAAAAATAGGTGGTAGCCATGGTAGCCACCCAAGAGTCCCAAATGTGGAGTTTTTAAATTAATGGTTTCCTTTGATATGAACTAAATAACTGATGTGGCAAGTGAAGGTGGCAAATGCAACTGATGTTTAAAGGGCTGACTACACTGGTAAATCGAGCCTGCACTGGTTGATTTTTATTTTATTTATGGAAAATAAAATGAAGACCTGTAAATATGACATATTGAGTCAATGTAAAAATGAATTTTGTAGAAGGAAGCTGTCACATATCTATGTGTTTTGAAGCCCAGCAGGCCCTGTGCAGAGATGATTCAGCTCATAAGGCATAGCTAGACTTCCAAGGTCCCTTAGCAATAGTCATCAACCCCCCTAAACAGTCAAGATATAAAAAGGAATGTGTTCCTGTAGTTTTGAACTGGTCATGGTTCTAATTAGGTAAAGGCAAAACAGAGGGTGAGGACTGAGTCATCCTTTTTCAAATTGCAGGACATCACCAGGTGGTGATGAATCTCTGTTGGTTTCTCTATTGTTAAATTACCCAATAAAGCTCTAGGGAAAAAGGAGTATTGACAAACTCACCAGTAAGAAATTTACAAGGTAGGTTAAAATTAAAACTGGCGGTGAATATTCTCCATTTTCTCACCTAATCCAGACATCTGCAAAGTAATGCAGAAAGGGAACAGAAGCATACACAGGCATCCACAGAGATGTCACCACTCAGGAAAATATCTTGTTGTCATTGTGAGTAGGCCTTGGAAGGTATCAGCTCAATCCTTAGGAGTGATCAGGATGGCAAATGGGATGTTAAAGACTTTAAATAGACCTAAAATAAAACAAAAAAAAAGTTTGTGTGTAAATCCACAATGTACCCAAGTGTTGCACAGTGTGATAACTGTGTCTGGAATAGAGGAGAAGTAGAAATAAGACATATGAAAGCTGCAAGAATGGCCATAGGCACAGAAGGGTTTCTCTGCCAAGAGATTTAAGCACAGGTTGGAAAGGACCCCTGTGATCACTGTGTCCAGACTCTCCTCCTGCTGGCACCATGGCACTCAGCTTTTTCATGTGTTTCTCAAATGCTGCCAGAGAACTGTCTGGTCCCTGAATGCATAAAGCTTGTTCAGCTCTGCCTACATGTCAGGAGACAGCTGTCCTAGTCTTGTTACACCACCTATTGTGCCTTCCCCCCTTGTTCAGCAGTGTCACTCATCCTGAAAACTGAGCTAGATTCTAAAACAATTTTTTTTTTGTTGCATCTGAATTATCTATCATATCCACTGAAAAGCTGCCCAATTTTCCCTTCCTCATCTCTTTTATGTTTGTGAAAATCCTTTTTCATATTTATTTTGACATCAAGGAAAGGAAATTTTTGAGTTTTGGCATCTGTGGGACATATGGGGAGAGGTAAGCATGTAAAATGTCTGATGTCTCTGCTGTTTCCCATAGCCCTCATTAAAGGAAGGAAGATACAGAGGAATTTTTTGCTCATACAGAGAGATGGTTGAGATAATCACTGGGAGAGAAGAGTTCATGGTTGTTTCTGTTGCAGAATAGTTAGGCTGACAAAATCCCCCATATAGCCATAGTTAAAGGAATTCTTCCCTTTTGGTTTATCAGTTTTCCTTACTTTATCTGAGAAACAATTCCATACCAGTGAACCCCCTTTCCCCCCATCCTAAAAATCAAGTCTGTGCAATAATGAATCAGTCACAAGAAGACCACTACCTCATTGTGGCCTGATACAATTTTAATTGAGGATGTCTGTTTTAAGTGGGCCAAAATTATTTATATAATCCACTTTCGAAAAAAATTCCTTCATTTTCATTACTTGAGGCATGTTGCTTTCTTGCTTGCAAAGTTCTTGAAATGCATCACAAATCAGTGGAAGATGCCTTTCGTGATCCACATAACCATTTTAGATCTATACTATTACAATACATCCTAGAGACTGTTCTGAGGGTCAGGGGAACTATTGGGAGGGCTCTGGGCACTCTCTGGCTGTGTCAGAAGAGAAAAGGTGAGCTGCTGCCCTGGTCTATGGAAAATGTATTTGCAATCCTGGTGCTGCTTCTTGTTTGAAGCATGCAGGTGTACCTTGGTTAGTGCCAGGCCCAATTAAAGGCATCAATCTGGATCAAATCAAGTAATATTTAGAATTTGATGCATTTGTTTCAGGGGCCAGACCAGTCTCCTGATGAACCACCCTTTCTGTCTAGGGCCATAGCTTGAATCTGAGTAGAAGCTGTCTTTTTAGCATTCTTTGGGAGTTTCTGCTTCTTAGGGCTACTGAGTGCTGCACCAACACCCAATCTCTAGCTTATGTGGAGCATCCTTGGTGACTGACCTAGACAGAAGTGTGAACTAGAGGGGGTATTTTTTCAGATTTAGGCTGTGTTTTGCAACCACAGAAGCAACTGTGTCATTGACAAAGTTCTGCAGTGAATGTCCTTCTCACTGGAACATCTGCCCAGGAGCGGGGCTGAAGGGCTGGGAGGTGTTGTAGGCTGGCAGCAAGGACAGGCTGCTGAGGAAGGACAGGCTGCTGAGGGCTGTGAGACACCTCCGCAGTGCTGTGTGGGAGCTTTGGATATTCACATGATCTTTGCTGCCTTCCATGTTTTGGGAGAATGATGGTGGTCAGTCTGAGAAAACAAACGCTGCCAAATCATGGGGAGTTAAATCAGTGCTGAGCTCCAGTGCCAAGCAGGAAAATTCTCAACTGAGATGTGAAAGAGGAGGGATGCAGGGCAATGGGAGCTTGCTTACCTCTCAATAAGTGGTGGTGGTGGTGCCAGCCTTGGGTTTGGGTGGCAGCCCATGCTGGGAGAGTGGCTCAGTGGGCACAGAGGCTTTCCTCACAGTGGGATTCAGAGGAAGGTGATAGTGTGTGCAGCAGGGTTTTCTGCAGCCTGGATTCCTTTTCTTTGTGGTGCAGAACACACACTGACAGATAATACAGCAACTGCTGTGGATATCAGGCAAGCTCTGATCTGCACCTTGATGTTCTGTGGGGGAAAATAAAAGTCTGAGCTCAGATATCCCCTGTGGGGTGTGGATCCATCCTGTGAAGTGCACATGGGAAATCCTTCCCAACAGGCAGAGGGTACAGCTCATTCAAGTTGAGCATATTTAGAGAGAGTACTAGTTACAAAAGCACAACCCAGCCTTAATTTAGGGCCAGTAAAACTGTACTCTGTATTGGCATGTGGTGTAATTAATTTTTGGGTGTTTGATTAAATAATGTGATAGTGCAAGGAGGATTGGCTGGCATTCCTCTCCAAAAGACAAAAGCAATATTAAACTTTGTAAGGCTCCCACACCACTGCAAATGCGGAAAAAATAACTGTATCAAGCCACTGGAGACACAGCAGTGTGGAATTTCTTCAGTAGCCATCAGGTGCTTGGCTGGATGGATCATAAGCTGTGTCTGTGTCCTTGTGTTCAGACTTAGCAAAATGCAGGATTCCCTCTTCTTTTCCCTTAGAATGAAAATTCAAAAAAAAGGACTTCCAAAGAACTTAATCTCTGTGCAACCATGTACTTTTTGCTAACACAAGTGTCCCCAGCACTTTGTGATGCTCTAGGTACAGGATATGAAATTCCAGCACAGGAGTGCTCAGAGCTGCGGGGGGCCAGTGAGGAGGTTGTGTTCCTTGGCACAGATTTTTTAATTATCACCTTGCTAAGGTGAGTGGGAAATTCTGTCTAAAAATCATCAGCGTGGAATGACAGAGATCTTTACCTCTCACTTTCTTAGTGTGTGGGAGGAAGTTTAGGGCACTTGCTGTTCACTTTTAATGCTGCTGGATAAACTAATGACTGTGTCACCGAGATGAGTCTGAAATCTAAATCAAAGTCTTGTGTCAGATTTTATTTCTGAGTGGGCCTGAAACAAATTCTGGAGATCTTGTACACATCTGCCTACAAAACTATCTTGCTAAATATCTAAAATTAATTGTAAATAATTCCATTTCCAATCAGCCTATTCATCTATCCTTATTTTGAGGGACACCTCCTCTGTTTTGTCAAAAAGTACCACTTTTCTACTTCATACCTCCTATTTTTAGGGTTAGTCTGTTTCTGTGAGATTAAAATATATTTATTTTCTAAAAATACTTATTTGCAACTTCCAAATAGTGCTGCCTGCCCTTCTCTTCTTTCAAATGTGTATCTAAAGAATTGGAAGAAACAACAAATTTGAAGAAAATCAGGCTCACACTATTTAAAACCACACGTGTAGACCTTCTCTTTAATTAAAGCCTTTTTCCTAACAATAAAATGTAGAGCTAGCTGATACTTTATTGTGTTGGGTTGTGATAAAAACACATTGGCTAACAATGTGTTTTTAACAGCTACTCTCAAAATTCCTTTGAGAAATGCCTTTAGTTAAACTTTTGCAGCTAAGCTCTTTTAGTTTGAGGATGAAGAAGGTGCAAGAAGCTAATCAGGCACTCAGTAATTGGGAAAACTTAGAAAACTTTCTATAGCCTATTGTAATCCAGAGGGTTTGACGATCTGCTTAGCAGTCAAGGAGCCCAGACTCTTTTTAACCTCAGCTTAAACAAATGCTTAAAATTTCAAAAGCACTTTGGTGGAGATAAGAGAGATTTTAGTTTGACATTTTAACCCTAAAGTGAGGTGAGGACTTCAAATGGTGGGAGCAGATGATGTTTGCAGGATCTGGTTCCCTCCAGATCCTTGGTGTCTGCTGAGGCTCCTGGAGACCCTTTTCCCCCTGTATCCCCATGTATCCCCTTTTCCCACCTGTATCCCCATGTATCCCTTTTCCCCACCTGTATCCCCACGCCAGCTCTCACGCTGTGTCCCATGAGCAGCTCCCACACTCTGTGAGCTCCAAACCCGGCCAGGTGAGTCAAACCTGCCCCTGCTGCTCAGGTCTGAGCTCACAGCCCTGCACTTGCTGCTTAAGATACAAATGATTGGTGTGGTGGTTTTCATATAATAATTTAATGGTTTTAATATTCATCTCAAAAGTGGTCGAACTTGGGTTTGGGTCCTCCTTCTCCCAAGGGATATTCAAATCCACCTGTCCCTTCCCAGGCTGTAGGCAACCTCTCAGCCCTTCCTATTGAAGTTGTGCCATGGCGCAGAGAAGGATTCGCAGACCCAGAGAGGAGAAGCAAGTGGGGGCCTGACTGTTGCCTACCTGAGGGAGGTGGGGAGCAGGTATCTGGCAGCATTCCCAAGGCTGCTTACTATATAATTTGCATTAAAACATCTCTGGATAAAAATCAAAACCAGCCCTAGAGGCAGAGTCCAAGCCCAGTGCCTCTATCCACAGGGAGAGGTTGCAACCACCTTGCCCTGGCAGCGGGTGCTGTTTGGTGCCACCCCAGCCACACCCTCTTGCCCCAGCCACATCTTTAAATGGAACTCGAGTGGCTGCTCCCTCACACGGACCCCAGAGCCAGCTGAGGAGAGCTGGCTGTGCCCAGGACTTCCCAGACACGAGGGGGCTTCACGGGCATCAGTGCTGAGAGGTTCAGCTTAGCCACAATGTCTGGATCTCAGCATGGAGGAAAGGAAACTTGAGGTACCCAAAAACCTTCTTTTGGTGAAAAAGTTGATTTTGTTGGGTTGGGGGAAGGGAGAAGTCATGGCTCATTTAGCTCTGCATTTTAGATTTGGAATTTCATGTTGTGATACCCTTCAGGTCCCTGTGTGGCTTTGAGGACCTTGCCTGAAGTGAACTAAGGGTGTTTCATTGTGAGATGTGACTCAAGGACATGCAGGGTTAACTTCAGCTCTGGAGAGTCCAATTCTCTTTTGAAAATTACTTCAGTTTCACAGTCATTTAGAAGCTTTAGAAATTTTTTCCCCTTTGCTTGTCTCTGCCTTCTCCTTGTGTAAAATAGCAACTACAGAACCTTGAGGACCCACCATATGTAAAAGAAAGATTTGTGATCCTCTAAAGATCAGCAAGCTGAGCATTGAGTGTTAACTTGCTAATGGAGGAGTTGGGCAGATGAGAAAAGTTGGGAAGAATTAAACCCGCTGGTGCCCTGGGTGAGAATGACTTTTAAGGAGACATCTTTGGTTGGCAGTGGTGAGATGTGCAGGTGAGAGTGTCTGTCATATTCTTTAGGCTTCAAGTGAGCAGCTTTCAGGACACAGGTTTGAAGGCTTATGGGCTGATTTAGGTCACTTATGATGGGAATGGGGAAGGCATTTGTTGGTGCAGTTTGAAAGTCTAGAGTTTGAAAACTAAACCAAACCTACCTCTCTACACCTTTTCAAGATAGCCCTGGCAGAGTGTGGGTGACTCTCTGGGCTGGTAGGAAGTGTCCCCTCAGTCCCTTCCCCACACAGAGCCTTGTCCTGCCAAACTCTCTCCCCCCAGATGTGAAGCTCTGCTCTGGGTCTGTCATCTGCTGTGAGAGTCCTGTGGTAACTTTAAGGCTCATGGAGGATCTTCTGTTCCTAGGACAGCAGGTACTGAAGCTTTACTTCCACACCATAGAATTCTTACAGTTATAAAAGGGTGGGTTTGGGGCTTGAGCCTGTGCTGCTCTGAAAAGCTGGGGAAGGGAATGGAGCCAAGTGGTTCAGGGCTGCAACTTGAGAGTGTGTAGAAGGTGCTGTGCTGTCTTCTCTTCATCCAGAGGAGGTCAAGATGGTCACTGTTTCAGTCCCTTGTGGGGAGTCACTTCACACAGGAGGTTGGTACCTCCTGGGCAGAGCAGCCCCTGATGTGACACCTGCTCTCTGTGATCACTGACCTGAGTTTTCCCAGGGTTTAACTGGCAAGGCTTTGTCCTTGAACCATTTGATTCCTTCTGATGCACTGGCTCTGGGGGTGCTCTGTGGATGGACCATTTCAGAGATTTTAGCCAGTAAGATGAAGGGGTATATTTTGAAACGTGTTGACCTTTTTCTTCATGGTTTATGAGTCCAGCATTTTTTTGTGCCTCATGAAGGAAAGGCCTTCTTGCAGGTCCATATTGGACTTATTATTTCCTCAAGCTTTTACCTGCAGAATTCCCCGATGAGAATATTGCTTTAAAGACAGGCAAAGTAATTTCTTCTTTAGGTGATGCTTATGTAACGCTGCAGGACACAGAAAAATGACTTGCGGCATACAAGCATGGTTTTGATTTTTAGTAGTCTTGGTTTTGTCCTGAGATGGTGCAGTCTGTAAGGACATACAATGCTTTTCTGAGTTTTTGGAGGGAAAATACAATGCTTTTCCACTTTGTGAAGTTTAATGTGCCTGTAGAGACCTTTCCCTGGGCTCTGTGGTGAGGCCATGGCCTGGTCTTGCTTCAGCTGTTCTTTCTTCTCCTGTTCCAAGACTTGCATAGGAATAGCTACTGTTAGAAAGCAACCAGGTTAAATAATGTGCATGTGTGTGTATATATATATATAAGTATGAAAACTGCATGTATTTATATATGTGTGTGTAAATAAATAGCAACACAGATGTTGGCTCTCTGTCAAGTTCAAATGAAAACCTTATTCACAAGATTTGCTTACAGTTTTACTGTGGTTGCATATTGAATTGAGCAATTGGGAATGAAAGAGAGTTGATTTTTTTACCATTTCTGACTGCACTGCAATCATATGATGTTAATAATCTAAACCAAAGCTGATCTTGCTTTCTCGTATTTTAGCAGTTTGAAAGTATTGAGAGGCATCTAAATTATCTTTAAAATGAGAATGATTCCAGAAACTTTGGCTGATTCCAGAAACTCACACTGCCTGTAGTATTTTAAAGGCTTAGATGGAACTTGTATGAGATGCCTGCCTTAAGGAGTTCTTGCTTGTATGATAAAAACAACATGGGAGGCAGAGTAGAATATAGCACTGAAATGTTTCTAAAACATTTACAGTAATGAGATGTATACAATACTCTCAAAATAATCCTGATAGTTCTGGTGACCAATATTCAGGGTTTTCTTCTGCTTTTAATGTAGAAGAGGCTTCAAAATGTGTATTTTTTTTCAAACCAAACACTAGTAAGTCTAAGTCTGATCCTGCTTTTGGGACTGTGAATCTTATTACTGAGTGAAGTGTCTGGTTCTGCCATTCCAAGGGGTGTTTTCTTTTGCTTCAAAACAAAAAAAAAAGCTTTTTGGACCTTTCTTTCAGCTTTCATGTCTGGATAAATGACTCCTTTAACCCTGCAAGGCACTGCAGAAAAAGTACATTAATTTTTTCATCTGGGGGTCTGCCATGCCCCAGTGGTTATGGCTTTTACCCTGAGGCTGGAGGAGGGCTGGATGTCAATTGTTGTTATCTGATAGCTGTGTACAATACCCAGAGAGGCGCTGGCTGGATCAGAGGTCAGGGATGAAGCTACAGATCTGTTGATAGAAGAATTTGGCTATTGTGGAAGCGGGTTAAAGCAGGGATCAACACAAGCTACAGTGGCTGTTAATTGGTGGCTGCTTGTGGTATTCTCCAGATTTCAGGCAGAGAAGATCAGAGAATTCTGCAGGAATATTTCGTGTAACATCAAGCAGCTCTTGTCAGCCTTGCTCCTTTGTTTTCAGGAAGGCAGGATGTTATTTTAGAAAACACTTATTGCCGTTTTGCTAGGCTGGTTTTTACAGCCAAAGAAATGGATAAAGGTTGGTCTTGCCTCATTTATAGAGAATGTCTGAAGCCCTCGTTTCTCACATGTTTGTTGGGTTGTCCAGTCACTCCAGCTTGTGTGCTCAGTGGTCCTGCCAGATCAGCACTTCACTTAAGTTCTCCTTAATGGATTCGCAAAAAGTGATAAAACACTCCAGAAGAGGCCTCAAGGAATGATTAGGTTAATCTTCAATTAGTTCCTGCTGAGACTTGATGAGAAATCATTTGACAGAGTAGGCATGAGCTTTAATATAATCTGCCTGTCCAGTTATCATGAAGTGCAGTGTGCAGAGAGGAAAGAAGCAGCAAATGGAGAAAACCATGACACAAGCCCTGAATGTTTTAGACTGCTGCCTGTGATGCATTTTTGGTCTGCTTGAGTGGCTTCAGCCCCTGGGATGTTGCTACTGGGCATTAAAGTCAGCATGGGGAATATTTTCATCTGTACAGCTGGTGAGATGCTGACAAGAGGCAGTTGTACTTTTTCAGCCCTTGCTTGGCAAGGTTTGTGGATCAGGCTGTTGAGCTCTTTTAAAACCACAGCAAAAGAGGAGCTAAAGCCAGTCCAAGTAATTTTTACAATGGGGGGGAGAAGAGGGCTGACTTTTTAAGTCTTTTGGAGTTGGCAATTGCCTCTAATAGCAGTTGCACGAGAGTGGCTCCCCTGGGAAACACACTGTGTCCTCCTGTTTGCACAGAGAATGGAAAACACTGGCCACTAAAAGAGAATGAGACACTGTGCTGTGAACTGGTTTGATTTTCTGTAAATTGTTTAGTCTTGTTTCTCTGCAATCAGATGGTGTTTCCTTGTTTCTTTGTTTAGGTCCCTTGTCCTACAGTCATTAAAGCTGCATTTTATAACAGAAGAATCCCAACCTTCTGAGCAATTGAAGACTTGCTAAGAAGATGGGGATCCTTCTGGCTGTGCAGAAATCTGTCAATTGAATATTCAGGGATGAAACAAAAATAGAATTCCCTGGTGCCATTCACATCTGCCACAGACTCCCTTCAGACAGCTTGTCTGTACTTGCATCTTCACGCTGCGTGTCTCCTGCATCTGGGTGGTTTTAGGTTCCATACACTTCAGGTCTGCACTTCCCCCTCAAGTATCCCACCTAGGTTTCTTATTTAAGCTGGTCCCCTATGAAGCTCAGCTGGAAACAGGTTCAGCTCTCCAGTGCTGAAAATCTGGTCCGAAGCTCTTCAGTTTTGTTACTCTTCAGAAAAATCTTCGCTGACTTACTGAAGGCAGTTTTTCTGCCAAAAAGAAGTCATTTGAGTGCTTGCTAATTTGCCACAGGCGAACTGAGGCCAGTTAATCCATAATTTAAATTAATCCTTTTGATTACATAATTGACTCAGCTGAGAAATGGATGATGGCAGGTACACTGTCACTCCTTTTGGTGTAGTCTTAGCTTTGCTTGCATCCACATCTGCATCAGGGGAAGTTCAGATTGGACATTAGAAAGGGATTCTTCACTGGGAGGGGGTCAGTCACTGAATAGGCTCTAAGAAGGTGGCCATGGCACTAAGCCTGGCTAAGTTCAAGGAGTGTCTAAATGATGCTCTTGGTAGTATGGTTCAGTTTTTGGTAGTCGTGTGAGTAGCAGGGAGTTGAAGATCCTGATGGGTCCTTTCCCAATTGAGATAGTCTATGGTTCTGTGAATAACCCCATTGCACTGGGTATTTATAGCCAAGCAAATTATGCTGTTTTCCCTGCACAGACCTGCACTTGGGGCATATCCTCCAGGCTACAACACTGAATGCCACCTTGAATGAAAAGCACCAGGCAGGATTTTAAAACCACTGGCGGTACTGGACAGCTGGTCTTGAGTCTGGAGAAGTTTGCATCCAAATGTGGTTTGTGGGTGTGCATTAGTTCAGGAGAACTTATGAAAGGAGGCAGATGAGCTTCCTCAGGCTGGCCAGAATGCTCCTGTGCCAGCTGGGAATGGGCTGTGGGCTGATGGGTTTGCTGGCAGCATTGTAGCCATGAGAGGAAGCAAGGACACAATCCTTGGTTTAGTTTTAGCCAGAACAATGGAAGATAATACCTGGAACAGAGTGGCATGCTAAGGCTGGAATATAAACTGAACCCTGGTGGTGGAGGGTGACTGGAGCAGAGTAGTGTGTGATAAACAGCAGAGAGCCAATGTGAGGGGAAACAGCTGGGAGAAGCCAGGAGTCAATGAGGAACATAAGAGCAATTGCAGTGCAGGCTTATGGTGAAGGCAGCAAGGGAAGATGTTGGGTCCTGGCTGGAGGGGCACACTTGGAGGTGAGAGGGGTGGGTGATCCCTCCTGGCTGTCCATGGGATGACCAGGGAACAAGACTTGATCCTTTAATCAAGAGGGATTGATGCCTTAAGCTTTAGCTTTCATATTTTCCAGATTCTGTACTGCATTAATATATAACTCTGAACTTCACATAAAGTGTAAGCAAGTTCTCCTCACAGTTTAGTTAGACAAAACAATCCTTTTCCAAGGAGGACACCTTGAGAACCAAGGACACCATTGCAGCTTCAGGCCCAAAGAGTATAAACAACAGTGAATTGAGGAGAGCAATCTGGGAGTGTGGCACTTCATAACCTGAAGCTGAAATTGGACAATGAATCCCAATTTGGTAAATGGACCAAAACTTATAAAAGTGTGAAAACTCATGACCCAGGGCCCATATTGAATGGAGCCATGGCCCAGCTCTTGTACTGCCCAAGGTGTATCCTTTGAAGGCCTTTTAATAAATACCTATTTTATTCCTTTAACACCATCTAGCCTGTGTTCTAGGTAGCCTCTGAAGGCATCAGGATCACAGGACCCCAAATACTGCAAACCTCTGTGTTAAAAGGGACAATGTTAGACATGCATATTGCAATAAACCTTTCTACATTGAGATGGGTCATCCTCCTGACTCTTACAAGAGCTGAGAGTTGATGCTTAGGTTCCCAATCCTGTCTTTGTCTCGGAGATGCTGCCCAGTGTTGTGGTAGCTGAAGAATTTGGACCATCTGCACAAAGGCAGAAGTCATCCTTTTGGGGCAAAGATTTGCAAACACAGACCACAGAGGACTTCACAGGCGCCATCAGTAACTCTCAGGGAAACTTAATTCCCCTGAAAGAGTTTGAGCATGGCATTGGGAATAAAGTGTAGTTTGCTCAGAAGATGTATATGCTTCCAGTGTCAGGACATGGACGGTGTGGGATGGGTGATGTTGCTGTCAGCCCATCCCAGAACTGGCATCTCCCTCTTTTATGGTCTCAGCTTCCATTAGCAGCCACTGAAGTGGATATGCTCTATGCTTGTTTTCTATCACAGCATTAGGGTGCTGGTGAATTTGATTTCATTTATGTTTTTGGCAGCTCTCAGGTGGGACAGGCTTGTAAGAATACTTTTAAGAGTACTGTCTGAACTTTATAGGTTGCAACAATTTTCTTGAATTTCCATTCCTGAGGCTGCTTTGCAGCAATACCCAAAACACCATTTACATTTTAGTATTTAAATCTTTTATGAACTGATACGAAAATCTCCAGTGCCCTAAATATTTTATCTGAAATATTTTTTTAAAAATCTTTAAATTTTCCTCTGAGGGGCTCAAGAGCTGAATGAACCTTTTCAGGCGAAAGGGCTGCAGCTGGGGGTAGTCTTGGGTCCCCAAGCAGAAATGCAAGATAGGCAGGAGCTTTTCTGACTTTCTCCATTTGGCAGATATCTTTAGATTTTAATGCTTTTTATTTTAAAAACCTGTGTGTGTTTAAAGTGCAGAGCAGCAGGAGCTGATCCCAATGGTGCGAGGTGTTCCCGGGAGCTCACCTGGAGCGCGGCTGTGGCCTGAGGGCAGCGGTGACAAGGGACTGCTGCGGCCTTCCCGCGTCCATTGCCAGCCCTGGCAGGGAGTCAGGGACACACTGAGGGGATGCGCACAGCTGGAGGTGCATGCAGCCGGCTGCCGAGCCAGTAGCAGGCTGTGAGCAGCGAGGCCGCGAATTGCCAGCAACTTGCACTGCAGTCCTCTGAGGTGGCTGGAAAAGGGCCCACACGCTCTTCTTCGGGAAGAGCAACGAGCTGGAAGCCGCTTGGGGAAGGCAGCGCTGCCGCTCGCTCCAAACCCGCCGAGCCGGGGCCCCGGGTTGGAGCCCCTGGGCCGGAGCCCCGCTCACTCCCGAACCCGCCGGGCCGGAGCCCCGCTCACTCGCGAACCCGCCGGGCCGGAGCCCCGCTCACTCGCGAACCCGCCGGGCCGGAGCCCCGCTCACTCCCGAACCCGCCGGGCCGGAGCCCCGCTCACTCCCGAACCCGTAGGGCCGAGGGAGCCCCGCGCTCCCGAACCCGCTGGGCCGGAGCGTTGCGCTCCTGGCGCTCGGCTCCCTCTGCCCGGTCCGCGGCTGACCCCTCGCTGGAGGATCGATCATCGATCACCTCCTCCCACCGTTATGTGATTCCCACTGCCCCTCACAGTGCAGCGAGCACGGGGTGACACCGGCAGCGCTCGTTCGTTCCTGCCGGGGCACGGCGGCGGCAGCAGCAGCAGCAGCCGATGGAACAGCTGCCTCATCGCCGTGTTCCTGACACGGCTTTTTCCCCCTGCCCTGCTGAGTCATGGGAACCGCACTCGGCACAAGGCACACCTGAGCACAACAGGGATTATTTTTTTTCTTTTGTGATATATCTCAAATTCGAACTGGATTAACTCACGGTTTATGTCTAAAGCGAAGTGTTTAGGGCAGGTTCTCAGAGGAATTTGCTACTGGAAGAGCAATATTTGCATAGCATAGTAGCAGCAGTTTTTAATGGATTAGACACTTTTCAGCATGTAATTTGCTCAAATGTGCTAAAAACCAAACCAGGCAGGAGGACTTATTGACTAACCCCTCTAAGTAAGCAGGGCCAAAATAATTTTTTTCAAGTGGGACTTGGGAAGCCATTCATTGGGAACTGAGCGATTTTCACTGTAATATGATTTGTTGCTTGCTTGCCAGAAAAGGAGTATGTCAGTACTACATTCTGCAGAGTTGTTCCATATGCTAACAACCTGCAAATTATTTCGAAAGAGTAAGGAAATCTAGGAATTCTCTGTTTGTTATAAATTGGGAATATGACACATGTAGAACTGATGTACTTTGTTTTCAATGTTATATAGCTAAATTTTTAATAATTTGGCTTGTCTATTCCTGTATGCTTGAAAATTTAGGAACATGTGTGACTCAAAGTCCATCTAATTTGGCATCCTGCCTGCGTAATATCGTAAGTGCCAGACGTTTGGGCAGTGATTACTTGTACCTTCTGGACTTAAGGGAATTTTTTTCCCCCTCTCCAGTATGCTAAACTAGGGTCTGTAACACGAGTGTCTGTGTTTCTGCTAAACTTGAAAAAAAAAAAGTCATTAAGAAAATCTCAGTATTGTAATTTTTAATCTAATTACTATGAACATAGCAGTCTGTACCTGGTTTCTGCAAACAGTGGATTCTCTAGGTTCCCTGCAGTCCATGAGCTCCTTCTTCTAAAGCCCCATGTAATTCCAGTTCTCCCCTTTGCCTGCTAATGCTTCCTGATCTGACCACAAAAACTGCTGAAGCCTCATTTCCCAGCTTGTCTGCATTCACCTCGCTGTCTCTCGCCATCCTCTCTCCAACTGAATGTCGGTGCAAAGCTGGCTTCCATGGTTACTGCTAAAATAGGCAAAGCAGATATTTTTGGTCAGAATCTGCCAGTTCAGCAAGATCAAAATGCTTTTGGGAAATGTTCTGAATGCAGTGAAATTTAAGCAGGACGTTTCTTGCAAAATGAAATAGAAAACCCACTCCAGCTTCCTGCAGCTCACCTGCACCTTCCCAGAACACAGTCCTTGTGGGCTGCCCAGTGCCCTGCTCCACCATCAGGGAGACCTGTCACTCAGACAGCCCTGTGGCAGGACTTTTGGGTGGAAACCTTTATTTTTCTTGCTTTTGTTCTAAGTGTTGTCAAAATCTTCTCTGCCCCACATCAGCCATGTCAGCCTTCCCTTCAGCCTCCTGCGCAGCACCCATGTCTGTTGTCAGAATTCTGTGCAGGTGTTATTTATTTTAGATGTACATAAAAGCTATCTAGCCATGCGATGGCCTTTGCTCAGTGATGTGTTGCTGTCACTTGTCTCTTGTGGTCTCTCCTGTTTGTTTCCCTTGTGGCATGTCCCAATTAAGTTGCAGGCCCTCTAAGGAAAGGGACTGCCCTTTTTCATGTATCTCGAGACAGCTACTGTTTTTCCTCAGCCGGAATAATTTTTTTTGTTCTGTATTTGTAATGCACTCTTCTGCAGTTTGGGTACCTCTGGGCTTCCTTTGCTGCTGTGTTGTTAAAATTCCCTCACAGGCAGTAGGATGCACGAGCTGTGTCTGTGCTCCACAGCATTGATCTGATGGTTCTGTGGTTTTCTGTCACTTCTGAGCCTTTACAAACCCCCATGACCCCATCACCCAAGGACACTGGCAGTCTGAACAGTGCAGGGACCTTGCTGGAGTTCCTAAGCCAGGCACCACTGCCTGCAGGGTGCTTCCCTACCTCTGGGTGAGCTCCTCATTCCCAGCTCCTCCTGAGCACAGCAGCTTCATTGCTGGTCCCATGGAGGAAAAAAAGGCAACTTCTCCTGATCATCTGTCCTAGCCTAGCTTCTCTGGCCAAGCTTTTCAGAGGTATTGGAAGAATGTTTCCTCTCCCACAGTGTATTTCTTCTCTCATAGAGGATCAAAGTATCACAAAGGATCCTGAGTTGGAAGGGATCCACAAGGATGCAGCCCAGGACATGGATGTCTCTCCTGTCTGCCAGGGCACTGCTGACTCATCCTCAGCTTTTGCCATTGACTAAGACTCCCAGGTCCTTTTTCACAGTTGCTGCTCTCCACTGCCTCATTCCCCAGTCTGTCTGCACTGGCATTGCATTTAATCATCTTTGCAAATTGCAGTAGGCAGCAGTCAGAGATACTAAACCCATAATTCTCTGTAAGACTCTAGAAAGTGGGCCTTAGCCCAGTGGATAGCAAAATGTGGGGCAGGAGGCAGCCTCCCAACACATGCAGCCTTTTTGAACTTACAAAATAGTATCCCCCCTGCAATGCAAACTCCAAATGCTTTTAGACAAACATGTACACAGTACTGCACCCTATTAAGCAGTTATCAAGGTGTGTCTGCACTGAAATTCCCAGAGAATGCTCTGCAGTTACTATCCAGTTCCAAGATGTGTTATTATCCACGTGTGTTAAGCTCCTGTTGGGCCAGACCACAGGATTGCAAAGGGCAGTGACCAGCCTGTGCTTTGGATAGCCTTGCTTTTAACAGCTTGCCCCAAACACAAAAGGTGAAAACAGCTTTTGTTGATTGGTGAGTGGGATTTTTTTTTTTTAATTTTTTAAATGTAATCAAGACATTACAAAATAGTCTACTGCAGGTAGGTACTGAGGTACCCATGTGTTGTAGAGTTGGACCTGTGGCTTTGAGGGGTGATGCTCCTTCAGCAGGAAACTCCTCCTGGTGTCACTGGTGTTTGCTGCCAGTTGGCATCAAGACTCTCCTGGACCAAAGCTAGTGTTCTTCCATTTCTAAAAATCCCTATAGGCAGTGACCTGTGTGTCAGCATCCCTGTAGACAGCTCCCGTGGGGATTTCAGACACAGAAGCACATTCAGGAGAAGTTGGAGAAAGCTCTTGTGTCTTTAGTGGAATAAATTCTGATTTGCACAGAGGTTTCTGCCTGGCTTCTACCACAGTCCCCATCAGCAGGACGGGACATGCTCTGCTGTAATCACGGTGTAATGGCTCGGTTTGTGGGCTGGGCTCTGGTGCTTGAGTGACTGGAGCCGTTATTCCCCTGCAGGCACAGGGGAAAACACCATTCCCTAAAACTTGGCTGAAGGAAGTTTTATTTGGCATGCATTAGCCCACCCTTGCAAAGCTGAAGGCTGTATACACAGTCAGTTAGCAGAGATCACCTGAGGTTTAGTCAACAGATATGTAAGGATTAATGGAGTTGTCTAAACTCTGTGAGAGCAGCATTTATAGGGGAGCTTCATTAGATCCACAGCTGCAAATTATAAACCCTTCTACCCTGTTTGAGGTTTGTTATCTTTAGAGATCACCATGAAAGGTGGAACAGCTGTGAGAGCTATTATTCAAGCTGATATATAATGATTGCAAAAAAGGTAGGGTGTTTAGACAGATATGAAGAACAGATTTGCAAGAAGATCTTTAAATTCATGCTCGTCTGAGCTGGTGTGCATTGGAAGGAAAAAGCACAAGTGAGATACTCGAGCACAGTGAGGTGTTCACAAGAATATCTTCTGAACTTGTCACTGCCCATCAGAGGAGGGGCTGGGGTGAGCAGAAGAGTGGAGGAGAACAATTTTCCCCTTCAGAGGGAAGTCATGTACAAAGGTGTACTCAGTACCTCAGTTTTGTATTTCACTGGTTTCCAAGACTTTAATATCCTTATTTTATTGATGAGAACAGTTGCAACTTCAGTTGCTTGTGTGGTGCTTGGTGCCAGCTTGGTCCTTGGTTTGGAGGAAGCTGGTGCTGGAGGACTCTGCCATCAGGTGTTAGAGGGGAGAGCAGGAGGGGTGTCAGTGCCTTCAGTCTGGCAGAGCTGCAGCTTGCCGTGTCAGCAGTTATTCTGGGTTTGGTGACCAGCCAGTCTTTGAGGTAAATGACAAATCTTGACTGGCCTCTAGCTGGAGAGGGACAAGAAGCAGCCAAATGCTAATAGAGCTTCTCCTGCCAGTGCCCTCCTCCTGGGCAGGGACTGCTCTTGCTGACACAGAGCTGCTCTTCCCCTGAAAGGTTTGCTGCTCCTGTCTTAGCTGTTTATCCAGGACAAACAGATCCAGGGCTCAGGGACCAGGACAGGGGCTTAATGATGCCTAGGGACTGCACAGATCTGCAGAACATCTGCAGAGGCACAGCCTGGAGAGGTGTATCTTCCCTCCCCTGGCTCTGGCAAAGACTGCAGGAATTACTTGGGGATTAAAAAACTCCTCTTGCTTTCAGACCCACATAGGAAAACAGTCACTTTGTCAACCACTTGGCACATGGGCTTTGGCAAGGCAGAGGAGGCAATGTAGGCAATGTGGGGTGTCCATAATTATTATCAACGATTTTTTAAAGGAGGAGGGGGTAGAACCTGAGTCCTTGAAACTTAGATCCCTTTCAGGTGCTGAGAGGAGGGGAATAAGGGAGGTGTTATTAGAAAGCATTTGTTTTATTTAACAGATGTTAAATAGCACTATACCACTATATCAGTCTGTCAAGTACACTAATAGGAAACAGCATCTAGAAAAGCTGAGATGTGAATTTCACAGGGGAACAATCCCTTCTGCAGGATCCTGGGGCCTGGGGGCCAGCACAGAGCCCAAGGAGCAGCCACACATATGCCAGGCACATGTGGGTGGAGAGGGGAAGGGAAACTTGTGGACTATGACAGGAAAAACTTGGTGCAGATGGAAAGGTTTTCACCGACCCTGTCCTCGTTGTTGTACTTGTAACTGGATTAAAAATATCCTTAAAGCAGAGACCACACATACCTTTGGGTTTTGACAAGTTGTGTGTGCTATGCTATGGGTTTCCCTGGTGTTAATCGGCATTTTCACAACATAGGTGGTTTAAAGTCTGAGGGAGAAAAGCAAACCTCTAATGGATGATTAAAGGTTGAACAGCAAGCCTGGCTTTACATTAATGTGTGTTAGCTCCAAATCAGACCCAAAGCCATGGTGTTTTCCTCTTGGACTCTGCCCTGCTTCCTTAAATTTGTCCTGGTGATGTCCAGCAGTGGCTGTGACCACAGGAAGCCGAGGTTGGTTCGGTTTTATTAAAAGAGCTGCCTGAAGCCCAAGGTTAAGTGACAGGAATTTCAAAACAAAACAATAAATTAATAAAACGAATGTGTCATCAGCTGATCCTCTTCTGACCACCATCTGTCCCCTGATCATGTGACGTCTCCCAGCTGGCCACCCAAGAGACAAACCATGCAAGATCATCATCACAACATATGCTGCTATTTACACATTTTTAAAGGTAATAGTTGCTAGGCTGTCATATTAGTAGTTAAAAGCAGTTATTTGGAAGCTAGAGGATTTTTTCTTTATTTCTCTCCTTTTCATCTTTTCCCTTAGGAAGGCAGTGACTCAGCAGGTATATTTCTGACAGAGACATGTTCAGGGTTGGATTCAGTGGAAGTTCCTGTGTAAAGTACATGTAATTCTACCCCCTCATACCCCCACCCTGTTCTGTGGTATGCTGTTGTGCCTTTTGTAATATGCAGTAGAATAAATAAAATAGAAAGAAGGCAATGGTCCCACAAATGTCACTAGTGTACCTTTTAGGAACAGTATGTACTCTCTTTGCCATCTCCAGGATGCAAACCAAGCCTCTGCATTTTTAAACTATTGTTAAGATCAAGGATGTGGTTATGAGAAGACTTACAATTTATAGGATACTTAAGCATTAAGGATTGAGGCACGGAACATTTCCTGGGGATTAACGACTGACTGGGTGAGCCTCGGGCCATTAACCCCTGCCTGCCATTAATCTTCAGGAAATGCCCTGCAGTGAGGTCGTTATTGCTGTTATATGCTGAAACACAAAAATAATAATAAGAAATGTCCGTGGATTATTTATTTATATTTTACATAACACAATTCTATTGGGACTGTAGGAAATGAACATCTTTCTATTTAGCTGGTGGTAAGCTGGAATTAATGCAGTTCCTGCATCTCACTCTTTTGTGGAAGATTATTGTCAGACTGCAGGAGTGTAAGTGGGGCAGGATTTGGCCCACTGCTTGTATTGCAGTGTTTAATACAATGAATATGCCCTGCTTCTCTGATATTACTGCTGGCACAATTTAGCCCTATATAAAAACCAGCTCAAAATGCTTGTTTTACAGCAAAGCAATTTATTCACAGTTCTAAGCATCTCGCAGCCTTTTTTTAACTCGTTGAATAATCCTTTTAGGTTGCCCATAAAGCAGGTGAAATGCTTCTGCTGCAGTCCTAAGGCAGAACACAGGCTGCATAAATAGCATCTAAATTACTAGGAATACAAAATACACATACAGTAATACATACCTACAAAGGCAAATTCATACTGACAGGACTGCAGTGTGTGCTTATCAGCAGCAAAACATCTCGGGGAAAAAAAAAAGTGGCTTTATATTGAAATTTTGTATATATTTCTCTCTATATAAACACTTAAATACTATTTTTTGCATGTTCTAAAGCCCAGATGCAGGCTCCTTTTTAATGAGCCTGCCTGCTTAAACATTTATTAGCTTAGAGATGTATAGTTTTCATAAAGCTGGCTGATTCTTTTTGCAGAATATCTTTGCAAAAAAAAAAAGCTTTTTTTTTTGTGTACATGGCCTCAGTCCTTGCAACCTCCTAGAGAGTCTGTCAAGGCACAACTTAAAAGCTCGTTCAGGCGACCATGACCCCCTGCTAGCAGATTGTCTGCCTAAAAGGTAAGGGAAAGCTAAAAAAGAAGTAGAAACTTAAAAGTAGCTTCTCAAAGGCTGCATAGATCTTTTTTTTTTTTTGTTAAACCTAAAGTGTTTAAAAGCTTTAATATTGATGGCCTGTCAACTTTGTCCTGATTCTTTGGCTTTCAGTTAAAAGGTTTTTGTTGTTGTAGCTTATGCAGTTGCTCTGTTGCTATGGAAACGTGACATCAAAATGACGTTTCTCTGTTTAAAAGCTTTTAACTAAATTCCTGCCTGTCAGATGTAGGCCCCATTTTGTGCACTCAAGCTTCAAGCTGTTGCAAAAAGGTTTCATATGTTCTGTTGTCATTCAAATTCTTTATCCACATATGCATGTCTTGCACTACAAAAAACCTAAACTAAAAACTCAATCTATATTAAGTGTCCTCTTTTAAAACCCTTTTAGGTCAGTCAGCAATGGCTGCAGCAGAAATTCCCAGTTACATTGTCTCCTCTCAGACTGAGAAACACAGGAGGGCCAGGAACTGGACTGATGCAGAAATGAGAGGTTTAATGCTGGTTTGGGAAGAATTTTTTGATGAGCTGAAACAAACTAAAAGGAATGCCAAAGTTTATGAGAAAATGGCTAACAAACTCTTTGAAATGACTGGAGAAATTCGCCACGGAGAGGAAATAAAGATAAAAATTACAAATATGACATTCCAGTACAGGTAAGCTTCAGTTAATTCTTTTTATTTTAAGAGATTTTAGCAGGGACGGCGCAGTGATTTTTGCCTTTCAGAAAGAAGTCTCCTGGAGGAAATCTGTCGATAAAAGATTAAAGATTGTTCATATCGCTTTTAAAATTCTCTCTTGCCAATGCTGTTACGTCATTGTTAATTTGTCCCCCCCATTTCATGTCAAACTCTGGGACAACTTTGTTGCTTTAAAATTAGCTGGCACTGTTATGATGCAGAGGGATGGAAATGTATTTAATGGGGAAAAGAGATTTTGTTTTTTTTTTTTGGTCTTTGCTGAGGGGACTGATTGTGTTAGCTTGGCAGCCAATTCCTTGCAGTGAAACTCCTGCAGTTTCAAGTGGCCACTGAGGATCGGAATTGCAAGGCAAAGTTAAAAAAAAAAAGAAGAAAACTAGAACAGAATAATGTTTGGGGGGGCTGATGCTCCTCGATTTTGGTCTCGTGAGTTGAAGGGTTACACTTCATGGGGCCAAGAATAATTGAATGTCTTATTACTGAGTGACACACATTGCTATAATTATAAGCAGCAGCAGTGAAAGAACTATTATATCTGCAGAGAGAATCAATGTGCACCGTCAATACTGCTCCAAAGGAGTCGGGGGGAGGGCGGAGGTGTCTATGAGGGGATGATAAAGAACAGGCAAGCAGTCAGGAGGGGAAGTTGGCTTCAGAAAACGTGAGGCATTTGTGGATTTGTTGTTTGCAGGGAGAAAAATAATTAGAACTTAACAGAAATATTTCCATTTTTTTTTCTCTTCTTTTTTTTTTTTTTTTTTAAATTCTTATCTCTGTGAAGCACAAACTGCCTCATACTGGAAATCCTGAGTGGTGATTTGAGCTAGGTGCTTGTAATGCAAGAAAATCAAATATGTGACTCTTTTATTTAATCTCTCCTCAAAGCTCATATTAATAATAAAAAAGGTTATTACAGCAGGCAACCATGTTAAAACTGCTCGCTTTTCTGTAAGGCACCCTCACTGTATTTAATGCAGAGACTGCTCATCAAATAGAAAACTAGGGAAAATCCTGTAAACCCCTTAACTTTGAATGTCCTTCCACGTTTCTGTGATCCACAAGCATAATGTTTAACATCATTTGCCATAATATTAAACCTGATGTTTTGTGGCAAATCCTAACGTCTCCAAAATGTTTTACCAACCCTGCTGTAATCCATCCAGTTTCCTTCACCCAGACTGTAGATGAGAAAGCTGGAAGTCAGATAAATTTTTGTCCAGCATCACCCAGCAATTCCCACTCAGATGCAGATTTGGGAGTTGCAGGCTAGCAGGCTTTTGCTTAGTCTGCTGAATCTGCAGTCCTCCCTGCTGGGAATTGCATCTCGGCACTGAGATTTCACAGGTGTCTGTGGCAGCAACACTGCACGATAGTTAAGTGCCGTAATTGCCAAGTGGAATAGGTTATTTCTGTCAGCCTTTGTTCTAAATTTACAGTGTTGTCATCCATCAGAGAGTCTCATTTTTTTCCTAATTAATGTTTTTACTTTAAAGTTGCACTGGGGGAAGGGAAGAAATAAAATCACTCGCATGCATGCACAGTGTGTGTGAGAGAAACCACACTTTTAAGACATATCCTTCTATTTCTGTGAACTTCTAAGATTGCTTCTGTTGCATGTTGTCAATCTGCTTTTCTATTTTGCAGTGCATGGCAGCTCCCTGCTTATTGATTGAGATGCTAATTTAGGAGAGTTAAAAACTGCCTTGTGCTGTCACAGAGCTGTTTCATTTTGTGCTCTGGAATATAAAATGCATCTTATTTTTTGTTCACGTGCCTTTGCTGTCAGGGTGAGGTAGTATGGAGAACAGGGGCAAGCAGAAGATGTTATTCACAATTTCTAGTTTTCTGGGTACTTTTTGGTGGTGTGTGAGGATGGGGAAGGTTGTGGTGAAACTGTAAATGATGTGAGTGGCCACCGACTGCTGGCTTTGCTATGAGGCAGCCGAGTTTGTGTTTGGGTGCCTGCAGGACACTTGAGGAAGATGCTTTACATCACTGCATTTCTGAGCATCATTGCTGCCCTGTGGCACAAACTGGAGAGGAAGATCCTGAGAGTGGGAAGATGCTCTATTTTGAGATAATACTTTGTTAAGATTACACTGGGTTAGTGAGTGTGACATGGGAGAACGTAGCACCAGTAGCAGGAGTGAGGAGGGGTGTTCTGCACCTAGGAGCTTATTTCTGCACCCACTGCAGGATCCTGTACTTCTTTAGGCAACTCTGAACAGTCCTGCAGGGGTGGAGTGGCCTCTACTCCTCCTTTAACAGAAATAAACTGCATTAAAATATTTAATCAGATCATATTATTTACCTAAGTGCCACAATTTCATAAAGGAACATAAAACCCCGTCCTACAAATTACTACACACACATATATATATATATGAATGAATACATATATGTGTATTTTTTTCCATAAAAGGAAAAAGTAGTACTTGAATATTTCTACTAGTCTTTTTAACCAAGTTCAGTTTTGAAAGTGCTGTCACTGGTGTGGCTTATCCTGGGGCATCTGTTGAAGTAGATATTGATGATCTGAATCATATAGGCTTCTGAAACAGAAAGCAGTGAACACGTCTATAATGGTGCTCTCCAGTTTGAGGATCCCATGGCATTCTAAGAGGCAGTTCAGTAAATGTTTTCTTTATTCTGCTTAGTGCAAGCCATTCATTGAGTAGAAGGTGTCCAAGTCAGGCAAACATATGCCTAAGTAGGGCAGGAGTGTTTCTTGGCCAGTAATTATTGCAGTTCCTGCAGCAAGTGCAGCCTGCATGGGTGTGCACAGTGCAGGGGGCTCAGAAGGGGCTCCCACCCCAGGGATTCACGCTGGTTCTGGGTGTGTTTGGATCCCATGTGGGATTTGTGCTGCCAGGTAAAGTTACCTCAGGTGTAGCTCAGTGTGCATCTCTCACATAAGCAATTTTAGGGTGTTCATATCCCATTCCTCCACATCTGAGGTGAAAACATTATTCAGGGGTTAAAATGACAAACAGAAATTTATTTTATCTTATTATTACCTCCTTTAATTCTGCCCTATATTTCAGCAAGGTGACAAGAGAATGAGAAGATGTTTAGAGAGCAGTTTGTCTGAGCTGTGGAAAGCTTTCTTTATTAAGAGAAGTGTAAAAATAAAAGTTTGTGAATGCCAAAGGAATTTCAGAGGTGCATACAAATATGCACTATTTTTCAGAATGTAAAGCAGATTTTTTTGCCATAATACAAGAAGTTATTTATAAGAAGTGCAAGGCAAGAAATGCAGAACTAGCTGAAGTCATGTAAATCTGTACTGCACTGCATAATTAGCATGTGGAATTATTGCCACTGGAAATCATTGACACCAAGAGATCAGCAGGTTGTTTTATTATTACTATTTTTTTACTAAAGATTAGATTTATTAAATAAAAAACCCAGATGTTGTTTATCTTCCAATTAGGTAGAGTTGTGAAAGGCAGCAGATTTCAGGATATTACTGGCTGTTGATGGAAAAATAATCATGTGTTTTTATGGGTGAATGTGCCCTCAAAAGCTGTCTGTCAAAATCATTCTTGAAGTATTCAGCACTGACCTTTGTCAGAAGAGTGAGACAATGGACTGAGCTGGCAGTGATTCCTGTATTCCTCTGCATTACTGTAGTCCAAGTGCATTTGGAGGAAACTAATCAGGGAAAAATATACCGTGACCTGAAGTAATTCCTACTGGAGTCTCAGTGTATTAAGGGACCATTTCATCCACCGTGGAAATTGACTGGGTGGAAAATTCTCCTCAACGCCATAGGTGGAAGGAAAATTCTTTCTGCAGGTGTATTTGAGTAAAGTTCTGCTTTTAGGGATTGCTGTAAAATCTGAAATATCTGCTGTGGATAGACAGCCACCAGGTTTTTAATGTTCTGCTTCAAAGATACCTGTGTGGTGAGCTGCATGAAGCTCCCCATTTATCCATCCTGGAAGGAAGGGCTGAGTCAAGCTTCCTGGAATTCAAAGTTAATCTTTCACATGTGCTGGTCATCAGAAGATTTCCTGAGATTAGTGTGCCAGCTCTTGAGGTTTAGCATCTCTTAGAGTCTGTGCCCAGTTCTTTGTGTTGTGCAGCTTACTTGGGGCTATCAGCTCATGTGAACCTGCAATTATTCCTTCTCAAAGGAAGCACTGTCCTGTCACTGCTAATGTGCTGATCTCACTGTGCCACAGTGCTCTGTGACTGCTGTTCTCATGTTGCCACTGACACAATACTTATAAAAAGGAAGCACAGCTTGCACAGTGGTCCACAGTTTTGACTGATTCCTTCTGATGTTTAAAAATAAGAACTGTGTGAATGCAAATTTATTATTTTCAAAAACATCACCCTCCCCAAAGCCTAGAAAACAGGATGCAGCTGTTGCTCTTTGATTTGAATCGCAGTCAATTAATGTTAATGATTGGTAAATTTGAATCAGTCTCATGATTTGAATGAAAGAGTAGTCTAATTTTTTATTTTCATGTGTACATGATAGCAATTAAACATTTTTGCTTGTGTAATCCATTGCTATACTCTATGACATTATGCAACTGGAAAATTTGACCTCTGTTACAGCAAATGATAAAATATGAGTGCAGCCAAATTACTGCAAAAAGTTGAACACTTTACTATCTTTGTCTTTAATTTCAATAATTTATAGCAGATGCACAACTTAGCATTGTACTTTCATCATCCTTTTCCTCACCATTTATTGGTTCACAAACAGTTGCTATTTATTATTTATTTTGAAAGCTTTTCCTAGAAACCCCAAGAGATGGATCTTGTATCCATTCCTTAAGGCAAGTAGTAATATCAAATGCTGCAATAATAACAAAAAAGCAATCCTGCTTTGAGCAAAGTCTAAAAAAATGAAGCAAGTTATAGATTGCTTGCTTTTTGCAGACTAAATAATGATGATTTTCAAAAAAACCAAAACCTCTTTAGAACATAATATTGTGACAGTTTTTTTAAGAAGGTGGATTAATAGGTGCAGAGAATAAAGTCTGAAAAAAGGTCAATGGCAGCACAAATGACTCAACAGTTGTCTCAGTGTATTCGGTGGAGCATTTTGGCTGTGGGATCTCAAAAGTCCATTAATTTATTCACTTCTTTGGAATAAGACAGGCAATCACCTTTCAAATTAACTCAGTTGGCATGCTTTGGGTATTTGTCCACTGGAAATCTGACTTTGATCCTTGAGTTTTTGGATAGAGTTCTCAGTTGCCTCTGCTCCCAGCTGGATTTTAATAGAGCCTCATGAAACAGCAACAGGTCCAGATAAACTCAGTGTGAATTTATTTTGCAAGCTCTGCTGACTTTCTCACTTACCTCTGTTTCTTACCTCATTTTTCCTGCATGGCTGCTCCCTCAGGCAGTGATGTGCCCAATTGCAAAGTGTTAATGTTTGGCTCATCTTGCTCTCTCGTTTCTGGACTATTGCGTTCCAGCCTTCCTATTGTCCTGTTTCTTTTAACATCCCCATGTTTCATTAAAACAAACAAAACCCCAATTCTATCTCTAGGAAGCAGCTAAGGTTGCTGTGATGAGTTATGCTAATGACCGAGGGCAGTAAATTAATCTCTGCTTTAGACTCCAGTTTTTCCGGGGTTACATTTACCTCAATGCAGGCAAAAGCTCTCAGCTGTCTAACTAGGTTTTCTGGACTTCTGGCAGTTGTAGAAAAAAATATTTAAAAGTCAGTAAATCCTGGAACTCAATATTAGTATTATGAAGGTAGCTATTTATTTTTACCAGAAAGCTAAACCATCAACACTATTGGAGTCAATGTTCTCCCTATTTACCTCCACCTGCAGCATTTCTATTTCTCTTCCAAAGGACTGACAGACACTCCCTTTTCCCTTATCTTCTCATCTCTTTCCCTGTTTCATCCTTTTTTTCTGTGTGTTTGAGCCAGACTCCATACAGGTAGATGATTGCTGCTGGTGCTGCTTTTAAGCTAACACAGTTCTCTTGTCTACCTCCTGGTAGTGATCCCTTTTATTTAGCTCAGAGCTATAGTAAGCAGTTAGAAGTAGAATTAGTATCCATTCAATGCATTTAGAGCCAGAGAAATACCTGCATTTATATAACTGCAACTCTACAGCTCTGTGAGTAGACAATAAACAGCCTTCCTTCCAAATTGTCATAGTTCTGTAAGAAAAGGGGGTCTGGGTACACAGCTGAGCTCGAACAGCAATAAAACCACCAACCTACTCAGGCAAAATATCTACTCCTGGAAACCTTCTATTGAATTATAGAATGGCTCAGCTCGTAAGGGATCTTTAAAGACCATCTCTTTCCAACCCCTCCCATGGGCAGGGACAGCTTCCCTAAACCAGATTGCTCAAAGCCCCGTCCAAACTGGCCTTGAACACTGCCAGGATGCAGCATCCGCAGCTTCCTGGGCAACCTGTTTCAGTGGCTCACCACTCTGATTAAAATTTCTTCCCTTATATCTAGTCTGAATCTACTATAAGTTCTTCCCGAGCCTTCTCTTCCCCAGGCTGAGCAATCCTCTCTCTCTCAGCCTGTATCCGTGGCAGAGCAGCTCTGAGTATTTTTGTAGCCCTTCAGGTGGGGTCTCAGGAGAGCAGAGGGGCAGAATCCCCTCCCTCAGCCTGCTGGCCTTGCTGCTTTTGCTGCAGCCCAGGATAAATCTTGGCTTTGTGGGCTACCAGCACATTGCCAGCTCATGTCCAGCCTCTCAGTGACCTGCACCCCCAACTCCTTCCCTATGGGACTGCCCTCAATCTCTTCTTTCCCCAGGCTGTAGTTATACCTGGGTTGCCCCCAAAATCCCCACAGGGTGATTTAATGGAAGCAGATGCAGTAATGAGGCTGAGGGGAGTTGGTGTCTGTATTTCAGCCGTCACTGCCCACATGTCCCAGTCGGGTGTGCCTGCAGCAGTTATCAGAAATACCAGCACTAGGAAAGGACTGAGTCAGGAATCATCTCTGAAACTTTGTGGAGATTGAGGGAAGTCTCTAGGGACCAGAAAAAGGCTGTTGAATCTTCAGAAAGGCAGGAGGAACAAGAATTAGGAGTTCTTCCCTTCAACTCCTTAGGAGATCAATGAACAAGAAATTTGGGAAGCAATTTCCAGTCATGGAAAGGGGAAGGTGATGACTGCTGGTGACTGGGAATTACCAGCACTGAATCACACCTGACTGACCTGCTTGCTTTCTTTTTTAAAGCACTAGATCTGTGGATGAGGGTAGAGCAAATTATTGTCTAGCTCACAGTACAAGCCCTTTTGACTCAGTCTCCGAGAACATCTTGCATCCGAGCTGGGATGTTACACTGCAAGGGAAGGACTACCAGCTGGCTGGAAAACTCTGGATCTCTGGGCACAGAGTAGCTGTTAATGGTTTGTATTCTGCCTAGAGACTCATTCCCAGTGGAGGACTGCAGGTGTTTTGTACTGGGACGTGCCCTGTTTAAAATCAGCAATCCAAAGGTGAAGGTGGAGGTCACAGGTTTGCAGATGATGCCAAACTGGGGCTGCGGTCTGCACCTGTGAGGGCAGGACTGGCACTCAGAGGGACCTGGGCAGGTCGAGGAATGGGCTGACAGGGACCCCATCAAACTCAACAAGGACAAATGCCAAGTCCTCCTCTGGGATGGCCAAATGCTGGAACAGGAGGGGATGACCTGGCGGGGCAGCAGCTCTGCTGGTGGGAACCTTGGTGACATTGGGCTCAGTACAAGCCTGTTCCCAGAGTATCAGCTCTAAGCTTGTCCTGCTCTTTTTGACACAATGTTTTGCAGTCCTAAGGGCTCAAACCATGTCCCACAAAGTCTTAATGCAGCTGCTGGACTTGGCAGTGGCCTGGCTGAGATGTGGTCACCCCTGGCTTTTGCCGCCTCTCCCCTGGGATGACTGACCACAGTGAATGCACTCCATAATTGCAATTCAGTTTTAAACCTCATAGCTTGAACACATTGAGAGTTTCAACACAGGCAAACAAATATGGCACGTAGGCTTGGCTACTAGCTTGTAGTGGCATAATTGATCTGTTTTTTATGCAAACAGCCTCCACAATTGAACTAAAAATAATCAATATTAATTGATGGTTGTTGTCAGGCCTGTGTTTAGCTGTTTTCTCTCTGTGCTGGATGGGCGTGCATGTATTTGTAGGCTGTGCTCGATATTCTCTGACTATGAAATTGCAGCAGTAGGTTGTGAAATATGTATGAAATTAAAATTTTGAATGCATAGAGGGCATAAAAGTATGGATGGCTGTGAGGCTCTGCTTTGCAGGACTATGATGTGCATTTCTAAATAGCTGGAAAAGCTCATCAGACATTGCAAGGACAAGGAGAAAAGAATCCCTAAATGGCTTTAAAATCTAAGCAAATCTTACTGCCTTCTTTTCTCACTAGTGGATTTCCCCTTACTCTAGGCTGACAGTTTTTAAAAGGAAGAACTTCAAGTTCTCACTTTTAAGTTTGGCACCATTGTTTTCATGTTTACATGTTATTTAATTCTACCCCTTGCAAGACTGGTGTGGGCAGGATGGATTCTGAGGAAAAACCTGAAAGGCTTTAAGAAAAAAAAGGGTGAGCCAGGTGTCCAGGAATAGTGGTTTTTGGTTTTTTGTTGTTGTTGTTTTTTTTTATTTTTACCTGCAAATGCAAACCTCTAGCTGTGAGAATCAGATTTGGTTCAGCTTTTTGTTAATTTGAATGAAATCTGGTTTATGAAAATGGGGCATTTGTCATTGTTCTTGCCTTTCCTGTTGTGTTCCCTTCCTGCATTTTGATTTAGAGTAACAAGATCTGAACTGGGAGAGGCAAATGAAGAGGAAGTTTGGGACTCTAGTTGGGCTGTGGAATTTCTTTGAGAACTATACTACATCTATATACCTCAGTTTCATATTTCTCAGTAAAAGAAAATAAAATAACACTGGGTAACTACTGGGATAGCAGTGAACTTGTCTGAGGACTGAATAATAAATCTCATAAGATACACGTGAAAGGGATATGGTTGATAGTCCACTGTAATGTAATGTTTTTGTGCATGCTGTTTCTAATGCATTATTAACTGTTCTAGGGGTGTTTTTCTGTTTGTGGGGGGTTTTTTTTTGGTTTTTTTTTTTTTTGGTAAATTAATGAAACTCTGTACTTTTCCCTACCCTGATCTTTATTCTGTAACAAATGAACAGATGTCTGTATCTCATGGTTGTTACAAGGATATTTACCAAGGCCTTTCAGGGCTTTTAAGCCATATTAGAAAAAGGATATGCATTATATTTATAGCCACTTGTATTCATTATAGAAAATAAATATTCATTCTTCAAAGCATGAAAGCACAGGGCTGCCCTCAGTTCTGTAAAGGCTATGGTGTGTTGCTTAGTCCAGTTGTCAGGGACTGCTGTCAAATTGGTTAGTTGGGTATACTTTAAGGGGAAGAAAATTATCCTACCACCAACACAATACTGTTTCCATTAGAAGTTGTAATGTTCTTTATCTGTATTGAATTTCATTTGGGGGTTACATGCAACTTTTTATAACAGGTCAAACCTAGGAAAAGAACCTGAAAGGCTTCACTGGAAGTTAAAGAAGAAAAGTGTCTAATTTTATTCTCATTAAAAGCATTCAGTTTGACTCCTAAATGTGACCAGAACAAATGTTTTGAGATAGATCTGTATGAAAAGTACTTTTTGTAGGAAAACAAGCTTTAATGTTGTGTGCCTTTTCTTACAGGAAATTAAAATGCATGACTGACAGTGAAACTGTGGCACCTGACTGGCCTTACTACAAAACCATTGATAGGATCTTATCCAAAGTGACAGACCACAGCGATGTGAAAATGCATGAAAATCAGCAGCCAGGTCCTTCTACATCTCAGACAGAGGCCTCGCAGTCTCCATCAGCCAAGTCTACACCCCTCTACTTGCCATATAACCAGTTTACATATGAAGGAAGGGAAGAATGCTTTGAAGATGAACATTCAGAGAGCTCATCAAGCTTGCTTTCTTACAAGCTGAGGTAGCATCTGTTTTCCCCTCTTTTTTAGGATTTTGCAGAATGAACCGAATTTGCTGTGTAAAGGGAACACCCTCACACATTTTTCTCTAACAGCTCTTGTATTTTTCCTGTAAATCACAAATGAGATCTGTTCCCCAGTCTCAGTCACTTTGCTGAATTAGGGCATTTTCTTTATTCCTTTATGAAAGACTGGGAGGGAGTAGGAGAACTGGGCAAAAAGTTGTATATTATTGCCAAAACTCAGCATGCATGTCACGGCTCACATCAGGGAGAGTGTTCATAAAAGGAGTACAGGCATGTTCAAGAGAGTCCTGCGGTGCAATCAGAGATATAACATACTGCTTAGATGATTTTTGGCTTGCTCTAGTTCTGCTTTTGATATGACTATGAAATTTCCCTGGCTTCAGTTATTATTAAAATGGTGAAAAGATGCAAAATAAATACTTCTGCGGACGCTGAAAAGCTGCTCATGCAGTTTGAAAGCACATTGCATCATTTTAAATACAATTGAGAATGTAATTTTTTTCAACATAGATGCTAGTTTGAGATGCAAACATGTGATTCCTTTTTTTCTTTTTTTTTTTTTTTTTTTTGGATATGATTGGAGTTTCCTGGAAGGCAACATTTTAACAAAAGGCAGGGCTGTACTCTTGATATACATTTCAGACTTTACTGGTCTCATTTTTCACCCAGAGTGGTGTGAAATAAGAGCTGATTACAGTTTTCTGGCAGGAAAAAAGTTGATCCTAGAGATCCTTATCATGAGTGTGTGAGGCTTTAACTGTAACAGTAAAATTACCTGTCAGTCATGCAACTGTAAAGATGTTGAGCTGGAAGAAGAACCAACTGAGCAAGTTGGAATTATTGTTTCCAGACCCACTCTTGGATGAATAAACTAAGTTAAATTCATTCAATCATTCAAGCATATAGTTCTTAAATAACTGATTAATTTTAAAAACTTTTTTTTTTTGGCAATGAATATTTACCAGGGTGTATAACTTTTGAACTATAGCAACCTTTTTGTTCACAGGCAACAATTTTTTTATCCTAGTCCATTTTAAGTAGTTGATATTCCTGATACACAAACTTGCTTGACTTTAGGATTTGCAAACTCCACAGTCACATTTCAGATGCAATAACTTTATTCCCAATTGGATTTACAATAACATTATTTAATATTTAATTAGAAGGTCACATTTCCACAAACATTGTGGAGTTTATTCACTTGACGACTTGATGACACCAGGCTTTTTAAAAATATTGGATGTTAAATTTTTCAGCTTAGGGACAACTCCAGGCCAACACAGATTTTGTACCATAAGAGAGGACAGAGGTTGCTACACCAGGCTTCACTACAGAACATAGACATTCCTGACAGAGATCAAGTTAATCAACCCCAAACCAAATTCTGTTGTGCCAACAGTTTGCAGGTAGACTCTGTCATGTAGATGCTTTCATTTACAGCTAAAATGGAAGTCACTAAAATCAGTCACTAAATTATAAGCTCTGGAAAATTTAGGCTATGATGCATTTTAGTCAGCTTCAGGTTCACTGGTTTGTTAATTTATTTGTAACTTTATCCAAGGAAATACCCTAACCTGTTCTAGTAAAAAATATTTTAACTTGGCTGAATTTAGAAACTGCATCTCATTTAAATCTAGCCCCTAGTGGCACAGGCTGGCTTTCAGCTAGCTGCAAGTCTGGGGGGCAATGCCACTCAGCCCCTGCAATGCTGCTGCTGCCTGCTAGGAGTGGCTGTACTGGATGGCTCAGGAGGATCTGGAAGCTGCAGGGAAGGACAGGGCAGCTCTCAGGATGGCAGGACCTCCATAACTTTTAGAAATTCAGCCATGGTCTCACAGTCTCCACTGTGAAAGAATTTTGGGCAATAGAATATTGTGCATATCACTGAACAGCAAGAGTTACATGGTCACAAGTTAAAATAGTTCCCCTGTTTTAAAAGAAAAGGAGAAGTTGAGCAGTAGGTGCCACGTGAGAGATCAGTGTAATATTCCAGGTGAGCATCGTGATTGGATTAAACATTAGAAACCACTTGTGATAATGGGGCTCATGTCTGGTAGGAGAAAAAGTGTTATTCCAATAGAACTAGGGGGTTTGAAAAGCTTGTCCAGCTTTGACCTGTTTAATTTAGGCAGATGAATGAGAGCAGAGTAGGGAACCCTTTCTTGGCCAGAAGAAAATACATTCCTTGCTGGTGATACCACATGGGTTAAAACCACTTAGAGCTGCCATGTTAGACAAGGAAGTTAATTATTTTAGTAATGGAAAATTATGAACTGAGGAAGCAATTTATAGCTTAAGCAATTAGTGTCTCATCCTGTATTTGAAAAACACTTTGAAACAGCCAATAAGAGAGAAAAGAATAGCATTAAAAATTTGGGTCTATCTTGGCTATTTTATCAATGCCTTTGCCTCTGAACAGCAGGCAATTGATCCAACAGATTCTAAAAAAGAACAAAAGACAATTCTGGGAATTGAAATCAAAAGAATGTTTCAGGTCCTGAATTTCCCTGTTTTGAGAAACACACACTTGTCTATATGAAAATACAGATGTGTTTTGCAGCTGTATATTTTACAACTGACATTACAGGGTTTTTTCTTCAGTAATAAAAATCGTAATGTTATGGCAACAATTGATAGGGAAAAAAACTTTCAAACAGTAGTTCTCTCTAAATAACTTTTAAAGTTCTGAAAACTTTTCTGTTATTCCTTTAAACTCTCCAACACAGCTTTAGAGTGTCAGCTTGTGTTTTTCACAGTATCTTTGAACATAGCAGGAGTCTACTTGGCTATATAAATTATAGCTTAAAAGAAAATTCAATTGAATGTTTAGCTTTCATGATAGCAAAAAATGTCAACTTTTGTACTTCAATCAGTACATATATATTGTCAAGATAAAAATAGTTGAAACTCGTTTTCTTTGCATTCTGTTTGAAAAACTTTGAGTTCAAGACCTTACAAAACCCAAATTTTGCTGGTTAGTGATAATACAATTAATGTGAGATGACATTAACTTGAATTTTTGTTTCAAGTGTGTAGATGAGGGAAACATTTGGAATCCCTTTAAAGGGGTGCCTGTAATTGCTTAGTACTGTTCTAACACTTCTCTGACACTGTTATACAGTACCAAACATCTGACAATAATAGAATTATTCTATTGTGGTCATAAAATATAATGCAACGTGGTGCAGTCTCATACTGCAGCTTAAGCTTTTAAAATCCAAATTCCTGACACCACAATAAATGACTTTTTATCTAATTGAAAACAGTGTTTTTTCACCCTGTGGATTAATTTATGGTCTTTGTTTTCATAGTAAAATAATGACAGAACATATTTATACAGGTGTGAAAGTACTTCAGACTTCATGTGTTCTGCCATTTCTATTGTACTGAAAACGGGGGTGAAAGAGTTACTTTCATAGATTAAAGGACCATAATAAAACCACTGTGGTATTTAGTCTGACTTCTTGTTAGATACCACTTGAATGTGATCATTTTTTATGTGGAGCCCAGAAATGTTATGGAGAGAGTTCTTCCCTCAGCAGGGCACTTCTGCACTCAGGAGCCCCCTGTCTCTGCTGTCCTCCACTTCTTTGTTTCTATGATTTGTTTCACTCTGGGAAATACTAAATGTCTGGTCTAGACCTGATAAATTCAGAAGATGGAGAATTCACTCTTCCCTTCTTTCTAGTGATAAGCAAACCCTTGTTTAAACCAGTCACTTGTTTCTAATGTGAATTCAGTGAATGAAACTTTCAGATATTATTTCTGCTTACCTTTCTTTTCAGTATATTGGAGAACCTTTCAGTATTTTTTTCTTTCTGGCAAGGTGGTTGTGTGCCATGATTGTACTGTCTGGTATTTTTTAATTTTTAAATGTAGATTAATTAATTTGCTCCAGAAAGTTTACACAGGAGGAAAAAGTAAGAATTGGTAACATTAACTAGCCAAGACATGGATTAAAAGAAGTGCATTAAAACTTGGTGATGATGCTAATTTGGGAAACAACATATTTGGCAAAGACTTTACTATTTCTAAAATTATGCTATGGCTATTTAAATCTGAATGGGCATCATCTACAAAGAAGTTTGAGCTTTAGGCTATGTGCATTATGCAGTGTATCAACTCATTATGCAGACTTGTTATCCTAGCAAGGTGCTTTGCCCAGGCTCCAAGCCATTTGTGGTTCTTTTCTGTGCTTTACTTCAAGGATGAGTCTCATTAATCCCTGAATTCATTTGAATGATTGAATGAGCCTAGTTTACCAGAAGATCCAGATTGCCTCATCCTCAGTCCTTATGTTCTGAATATCTTTATATAATCTCTAATATTAATATTGATTATATCCAGACCATTGTTAATTCTTTTACTAAAGACATGGATTATGGAGGTCTGCTCAGATTTATATGAAGCTAAAAAACCCCAAACCAGTCAGAAACAGCTTTTAGGTGCTAAAAGCCATAAATTCCAAGAACTGATGGTACTGCAGACCTGTGTGCCATGAAGTAGTCAGAAATGAGGAATTGTTGCTAGGGTTTTGTGAAGATAATACATTTTGATAAACAGAGAACTCTTTGTATTCAACTCCTGCTTCATTAATTATTCACACATGTCCCTGAAACAAGCTGTATTGGATAAGTGTAAGCAATCAATCAAGGAAATTTTAATTGAACAATGAATTAAATTGGTATTAGGTAGGCAGACAGCAAATGCATTTGAGACTTGCCTAATACATTGCCTGATTGTATCTGGAGGTTTTGCTTTGTTCCCCCTCATGTCCATTACACACAATCATTTCTGCTCAGTCTCCTAGGTGAGACGGAACAATTTCTTTCCCTTGGTTTGCTTCCTTGGAACCCTGCCTGCCTGTTTTAGAGCATAGCAGGGAAATAGGTGCTGATGGAATATGGTCCCAGTGCCAGAGCCCTTCCACACTTGGTTCATGTGGTCAGAGGAATACCAATGCCAATCTCTTGTATACTCTGCCATAGGCACTGGAAGCCCAGCAGAAGAGTACCAGCAGATTGTATTCGAGGTCCTTACTTGCCTAGACCCTTCTTTCCTGAGATTTCCCTCAAAATCTACCTTCAGAGACTAGGCTTGGTAAAGAGGGAGGTGCTCCTTCAGCAGCTTGTGGGTGCTGTCAGGATCTGCTGCACCCATGTTGTCACAGAGGTGTTGGCTGCACAGGAGCACACCATGGAGAACGGGCGTCAGGAACTGATTGATGCCATCATCAGTAGATCCTTTTTCTTGTGCCCATGCTCTGGCAAAGGAGACATGTTCCTAGCTGGAACTCTTTGAGGATACTGGTGCTGCTTGGGTTACTTGGTGCTGAACCCATATTCCTGCTGCTCTCTTGAATTTGTTATAAAACATTACTGACAGAGAGGGATCTCTGACATGCTGCCCAGGACACCTAGAACTTCTCAAGAAAGATGGCTGAGAATCTGAGGAAACACTTCAGTATTCAAATAACTCATCACTGGATGGGCATCACTGGACATTTTACATTGTTTCATGTTGCAAGTGCTCTTTGCTTGTAAATTAGATTCTTTAGAGCCTTCTTTTGTAGGGCCCTTCTCAAGAGCTCCCTTTCAGCAGCAGTTCTGTAGAGGAGAGGATTTTATGTGCCCATTCCTTACTGTGAACTTGTGAGTGACCCTTTCAGTATCAGTCAGTGGAGAGAAAAGGAGATTGGGACCATCACCAAAGCTTGGGCTTTCTGAAAATTTCTGAAATAAGTACTTCTTTTCAATGACGGCTAATTATAAAGTTGTGTTTGTTACTGTAAACAAATGTAGGGAGTACTTGGGAGACCTTGAAGAATCCTTGGGCCATTGCTTTTGGGAGCACTTCTCTGTGCTGAAACACAGTTCTGAGCCAGCACTCTTCAGTGAGTATTTTTTAGTTATTAGTAGATTGCAGATACTGCTGACACAGTAAAAATTTGCTGCTCCTTTCTCTCTGGAGCTGTGCAAGGCTGTCTTGGATGTATGGTTTCATGTCTTACAGTTCTTTGATGGATTTAACTGAAAACCAGATAAAATCCTTTACAGACTCTAGGAAAACACGTCAAAGATTCTTTTCTCTTAAAAATAAGGCTTATTTTAGATCTTTCAATCTAAATCATTCCATCTTGGTTTATAATGGTTTTGTTGTTGTTGTCTCAGTGTAAATTGAAATCCAAATGGTGGCTACTGTTACCAAGAAAGACACACAATGTTCAGTGCATCTCAGTACCATTGACAAGCCTCAGATTTTCTCTCTCATTCCTTATTAAGGACCAGTCTCACCAGTGCTTATGTTGGCAACACACAAGCCCTCTTGTGGAGTGAGCTCGTACTGGTTTCAAGACAAGAGGTTTTACCACAGCTATATTCTAGCACTTTTCTACCACACTATTTTCTAGTATGGTGAAGAGAACAGAGATTCATCAAGCTTCCAACTTTTGAATCCTATGTGAAGATAAGTTTAAATTCAAAAGATGACTTAGGCTAAAATAATATCATCATTTCAGAAAGTTTCTTGCTCTGCCTATCAGAAAGCAAGCATTCTTTGTGAATGTTACTGCAGTGATGGGAAACTTGGAATAACAGATTCAGTGCTGTCCTTAGACAACAGATCTGCTGTGGATCTTTTCCAATTGCTTGACCTCTGTGAGAACCACATTTGAAGTAATTCTGGCCCTTAGAGTTAAAGGAGATAAACAGAATTTAGTGTTATCCAAGACCCATTCTCAGAGGATTGTGAGACTGATGATTTCAGTGACCTGCAGCAAGCTTGACTCACAGTTTGAGCAGACCCACAGTTTGAGCAGAGCAGCATGTATTTATTTTATTCACATTTATTTCATGCCCTAAATCAAATATGCTATATAGAACCTGCAAAGCTGAGATTATTGTATACCTTCCAAAGTAGATAGTATCTCACCCTTTTTGGGTCACTGCACTCTTAAATGTCAAGGGGCTTGTGTCTTTTTCTTATATTTGCATTAAGCCTTTCAGGTGCTAAGGATTGTTTATCTCTCCTGCTGACAGATCTGAATGTCACAGTGGCTGCTGCACAAAGCCTGTCAAGTAGGATAAGAACATGAATCAAATTATGATACAAATCTGTCACAGCTGAGTGACCTCACCCCCACTACCCTACTTCACATTAATAAAAACACATTTCTCAAGAGTTCAAGTTATCCTTATTCAGGGATGTCTTAAAATCTGCAGCATGTTGACATGGCATTCTAGTCACAGCTGTACTATCTCATTATTGCCTTTCACCTAGAAAGGATACTGCATTTGGCAGAACATGACTGAGATTGCTGTTTGTGTCAAGGGACTTCAAGACACATCATCAGATATCTTTGATGTTGGGGACTCCGGTCTGGAGTTACAAAAAGTGTAAATGAAGACATGGTCTCTCACTTAAAGTTAGGAAAGGAGTTATCCAGCTCTAACTGGAGGTTTCTCAGATGAGTAGCGCACTTAGACATATGCCTTTCTTCCTTTCTCACAGTTTAGCATGGTTCCTTCTTAGGCTGCAGGTTAAGAGACCCAGATCTGTGTGTGTGCTCTCACTTGTGTGCCACATGGGCTGGTTTTGACTGTGTGGCTCTGTCACCCCAAGTTAGAGCAGCCATATGACCTTTACACCTTGAGAGCACTGTCTTTATTGCCCTGTTTATCTCTCTTCCAAAACAGAAACCCAGAATGGTAAAGCATAGAGGAAATTCTTAAAATGTTCCCCAAATTCCACATGGCAGCTCTGCATATTTCATATGAGGATGTCCATTGCCCTTCGCTGGACACGCTCCAGCCCCTCAATGTTTTTCTTGTCATGAAGCGCCTAAAAATGAGCACAGGACTGGAGGTGTGGCCTTACCAGTGCTGAGTACAGGGTGATAGTCGCTGCCCAGGACCTGCTGGCCACAGCACTGCTGATCCAGGCCAGGTGACATTGGCCTTCTTGGCCACCTGGGCACACCTGGCTCATGGTCAGCCACTCTCAACCAGAACCCCCAGGTATTCTTCTGTCTTTTCATGTTTACAATGTTTTGTGGTGGAATATAAAAAAAATAGGGTCAGCGCCACTGCTGTGTCTTGGCACAAGGGCAAATTCTGAGGCTCATATTCTGGAGTGGGACCAGCCTTACTGATGCAGTGCTGTAAAAAACAAGCTGTAAGATACCACCACATGTAACCATGCTGCACTTTCTCTGGCTTTAAAATTGGAAGTTTCAATGGCCACATAAGCCAAATATGTCTCCCAGTACAGTGTATAAATTCAATGTGCAAGTCATGTCAAGATTAAAAAAAAAAAAAAGCCTGGTATTCTCCAGAGAAATTTCTTATTAAAAACAAAGAGATGTAAAACCTTTTTTTTATTATTTTTTTTAAACAATCTGCAACACTATTCAATAATGCATTAAATACTTATGTTTTGGCCCAAACTCGAGAGGGAATTTATTGGAGAACACAGGGGTTTAAAAATATGACTAGGTTGTAGCTTGGCCAAGAATATGCTATCGAATTTTGGGTTCTTTCTTTTTATAAATATGACTCTAATTTCTAACAAATATTCACATTTCAGAGCTGAAGAAAGACCAGTTAAGAAAAGAAAAATGCAAAACTGCAGTTTCCAAAAGAAGAAGCTAAAATTAATGGAAGCCATGTTGGAAGAACAAAAGAAGTTGAGTAGAGCTATGGAAGAAACCTGTAGAGAAGTGCGTAGGATCCTGGATCAGCAGAACATCATTCAAGTTCAAAGCTTACAGTTACAGGAGAGAATGATGAATCTACTGGAGAAAATGATCTCCAAGTCTAATGTGTAGTTTCCTTTGTGAATGCCTCTGAGATAACTATTGCTATTATAGATTACCATTTATTGCACACCATATGTGTGTCTGTTGCCCTAGTCCCAGGTTTTCCATGGAAATTAAAACCCTAGTGTAATCCTAGTTCAGCAAAGAAAACATAATGCAGGGTGAGAGCTATCCAGTATGATAAAATTAGTGCAATATATGCCTAAGCTGAATTATTTTTATACAGAAAGGTTAAGGGATAAATAGCTCGGGGAACTGAAGTACTATTTATGCCTAAGTCAGGTATTGTTTTGCAAACAGTGGTGTTGTATATTGCTTCACATCAAGGACTGCAGCTTAATCTGTTTTAGGAGAATGAAACAGTGCATTTCTAAACATGGTTATTGCACCTTGACTTTGCTGATGATTAAACCCTGTTTTGAAACGTATGCCTGATTGTATGTGACCTATGGTTCTTGTGAAGAGCTAGTTGGGACCATGACATACATAATTTTAAACTCCATGCCTGATATGAATAGTACTCTAAAGTATGAGGGTAAAAATAGTCTATTCAAATACAATTTTTGATATAAAAACAAGCACCCCAAACCACCTTCCTATATACTGAATACTAAAATGTATAGAAGATACTTGAAGTTGCTTTTGATATTAAACATTTGAATTTTTTTCATTATTAACTGGAATCTGTTGACTTAACGAACAACCAGCAATGAAAACTTTCATTTATTCTCTATCACAAAAGAAAAGTATTGTACTGTGTGTATATACATATATATAATGTCTATCAAATGAAATAAAGAAAAAGAAGAAACTTACTGCTTATTGCTGGGCAGATAGGGTGCTTTGGGACAGCAAAGAGACTGGGAATGCTGAGCACAGTGAGAGGTTCACAGTCACTGCTGGCAGGGTGAAGATCCGCGGGGCTGGTGCCCAGATGGACAGGGATGCACCACACGAGGGAGCCGCAGGCACGGAGGATGGTACCCAGGGAGCTGAGATGCGGCACCAGCTCGGGATGGCTCCTCCATGAAACGTGACATTTAAATAATCTTTCACTTAAATTCGAAAATTGGCCGACAGAATTTCCTATGTGCCTTTCCTTTTATGTTCTTAAAAAAACCCCATATTTCTTCCTTTTTTACTGTGTTGGCAAAGGTTGGATTCCAATATAGAAACTAAAGAATTAGTACAAGGAACTCAGGCCATTTTCCATTTTCACTATTGAATAATGTCCCCTCTTAAAACTTTGTCTTTGAAAGTGTTTGCATTCTCCTATACAATTTAATGTGTTGTTGCCTAAAGGTGAGCTAAAAAATTTTAAATCCCTGACACAACAAATTAATCTCTAATTATGCTTGCTGAACAGGATGAAGGTTATACTCACCAAGCAAATTAATAATATGTAGAAATATTTCTTAGAAAGACCTCCAGGTATGAAGATTAAAAGTTATTAAATATCTAAATGTGGCCCATTCCTACTGATTTTAATTAACGATAACAGGATAAGGCAAATGTAGTAGAAGCCTGAACTTGGAGAAAATGGTGGCTGCTGAAATATAAACAAAGTAACTGTCCCTCACCCCACCTTTACTACAGCGATTGCATGATTGGAAAAGTGCCAAGTTTCTTTTCTGATTCTGCAAAGATCGTTTTACACATTTCAAATGTAGATCTGTCATGCATTCAGGTAAGCTACATGTTCAGTGCCTCCTGACACTTTAACTTGTTTACAGCAAGAGATAAAGAAATTCTCCCCTGACTCCACAGGAATTAATAGTATTTACTCTAACTATCTACTTAAATCATATAGCAATTAAATCCAATTAATGAGCAGTAACAATGGCAGCACAGCTGAACCTTGTACTGCAGAGTAGGTAGCCCCCTCCTTCCTCTTATTACAGCTCCAGATCTGTAGGAACACAAGCATGGAGAAAATCTGATTCCTTGCTTGCTACCACGAGGAACCATGTCATATAACCCCTTTTGTAAATGTGTGAACCTGTTTCTTAAAATGAATTAGGTGTTTTGTCTACAAAATTATATGAAGACCTGCATTACAAACAGGTAAATGAAGATTGCTATTATTGTAAGATTCTAGGATGCTTCTAGGATTATTCCTGATTAATTTATACCAATTTTTTCTTGTATCAACACTAATTTTGTTGCTTTATATACCATTTACTCTTGAGAGCTAGAGGTCATGCCCCATGCAACCCTTCTTCTGATTTATAATCCTCATTTATAAGGTAGGATTTTGATGACTGTTTTGCTAATTTTGCTCTTTTGAGTTCATCCATTTTAAAGGTGAGTGCCCAGAATGACACACAGCATTCCAGATGAGACTCCAAACATTGTCTTACATAACTGCTTTAAAGAAAATGGTGTTTTCTGGTGGTTCTGAGATTTTTTTTTCTATATAAAACATCACTTCTAGTAGTTATATTTAGAAGTTCAAGGTTTAAATCATCATCTCTTTAACAAAAGGCTTTTATCCCATCTATGCAGATTACCTGTGTTCTAGCCCTGTTTTTGCCTAGAGAGTGAACACAACAAAGCTTTAGACAAATATTGGAAGTTTTATGTATGACAGAACTTTTCTAATGCTTTTTGACAAATTGAAAATTCCCCTCCTACCCATAGTTTGCTTTTGCTGCTATTCCTTTTGTTTCTGTAGAGACTGGAGGTTTACTTGAAAAAACAGGTTGAGTGTTTTTTGTGGGGATTTCTTTTTTTTTTTTTTTTTTTTTGTTTAAGGTAGTCACAGCTTTCTCATCTGTACGGGACAGTTAGCTGCAGGTACAGATATTTGAATGTTTGTGATATTCAGACAAACGATAACTTGAAAGACCTGCCTAGGATTAAAATTCTTGGTAGAATTCCTGGTTTTGCAAAACAGGGACAGACACTGCTTCTGTGTCTGTAAGAGTAGGGAGCTGAGTATAATAAGTATTCAAGGGGAGCACATGAGCAGTTACCCAAGTTTATAATTTTAACTATGACATTAAAGGAACTCCCTCATGGCTTCTAGAGGTGTGATCAACAAAGAAACTGTAGCACAGGGAAGCAAATTTCTTATTTTCAGGGCAGTAGCGCAGCCAACTCGGTTTGATATCACTTTCACCAAATGAAGTGCTTGTATTACATGTACACACAAAGATGGTGCAAATGGAAAAAAATTAAATAGGGAGGAAATACACTGCCTGGAGGCAGGTGACTTTGTAAGTGATGTGACCATAAAGGAAAAGGAACCTGAGGAGGCAGATGAGAAAATGAGACATTGAGAAACATGCAAGCAACTGAGAAGCAGATTTTGATGAAAGATGGGAAAAGTATGTTGAACAAAAGGGCAATGTAAATGCCTCCAAAAAAAACCTGTAATGACAGAGATGAGGGAACACAACACTTTAGAAAGTGAAAATGAAGGAAAAAACATAAAGCTAAAGGAGAAAACTTTGAGTATGAAAAGCTAATACTAGAGAAATTCTGTATGTTTTGAATAGAGAGCCCCTAGAGGTAACTTAAATAAGTCACAAACAGTGCAGAGCAAGGAGTGACAGTTTTTCCCACCAGAGAAAAATAAGGCACTGAGCAAACACTTGGAATCAAGGATATTTTTCACAGAGGAGAGAGGTTAAGTAATTTGTAGGAGGATCCTGTAATAATTAAGCAACATTTTCTCACACTGGTATTAAAAATTTGCCGGGTAAAAATGTTTGTAAATTTTTAAAAACATATTTTTACTCCTTGACTTCAAATTGGAGAAGCATTTTAAGACTTCAGTTTATTTCAGGCCCTGACAAGTTTAAGAGTTATCCACCAGACCAGGAGTTTATGGATGGGGAATATCTTTTATCATATTCTCCATAAACTGCTCTCTCTTGCAAAGAAAAAAACTAGAACAATAAGATGTATACAAGATTTTATTTTAATTTTTTCACAGACAGCCTGCCCAAATTGGTGTAGGCAAATAGTTTACAATTCTGTAGACTTACCCCAAGTTGACAGCCTGGTTCTGTGAACAGTCTCCTGTTCTAAAGTCAATGGGACTTCCCAAATGAATAAATATATTGAAATCTTTATGTATATGTTTGCAAGATCAGTTCCTATGCTGATAATGTAATGTGGAAGACAAATTTAAAAAAGAAATTTAGGAACATTTGGTGGTGTTATGTCAGCAAGTAAATACTAACCATCTGGTCTCTAGATTGCTAATCTATTTCCCCTGATTTTATGGTAGCATGCTTCCTGTGTCTGCAAGCTTGAGACTACATCATTAAACTTTTGTGTTGATCTTTTTTAATGTTTTAACAGAAACATTTGAAATACTTTGCCATTTTGGGTGCGAAATTTTCTTCCTATGCATGTTTCTTCTGGCTAAAAATTTTTCATTCTGTTGCAGCTTATTTTAAAGTATTTATTGAACAACATTTCTAATAAGGATGAATAATTTCAGCTATGTTCTTTAAAAAGCAGACCAGTCATCCACAATGAATGGCATCCAGTTATGTAGGGCTGACTAATTAGTACCGGTAATTAGGCTGTAAGATCTCAGTTTGATCCTAGCATCACATAGTACTAAGTTGAAGGGACCCTGTTCAGCCTTTCTTGGCTTTCTCTGCTGCAGCAGCAGCACCCTGGTCACTCATACTGAGCTTGCTGTCTACCAGGACCCTCAGGTCCCTCACCACAGAGCTGGTACCCAGCCAGACACAGATCCCCACCTGTGCTGCACTCCTGGATTGTGTTTTCCCAGGTGCAAAATCTTGTCCTTGTGCAACCTGTGTGCCAAGGAAAATATAGCTTGGATATTAGGAAAACCTTTTTCATTGAAAAAGTGATAAAGTTCTGGGATGATCTGCCTGGGGAGGTGGTGGAGTCACCATCCCTGGATGTGTTTAAAAAAAGACTGGATGTGGCACTTGGTGCCATGGTTTAGTTGAGGTGTCAGGGCTGGGTTGGACTCGATGATCTTTAAGGTCTCTTCCAACCTCATGATTCAGTGTATTCTGTGAACTTCATATGGTTCTTGGCAGCCCTCTATTCCAGTCTCTCCAGGTCCTCCTGCAGGGTGGCTCTCCCTCCCAAAGAGTCCACTTTTTCCCTCAGCTTGGTATTATCAGCAAACTTCATCAGGATACACTTGATCCCATCCAGATCAATTATGAAGATATTAAACAGATGTGAGCCCAATTTCCATCCCTGGGGGACCCCACTTGTCCCAGGCTGCCAGTTTGAAAAGGAGTTATTTATTTGCCACCACCCTCTAGCTGTGTCTGGCTAGCCAGCTCCCTATCCACTGCATGGACCAGTCCAGATCCTAATGCATCCAGTCAGTACTTTAGGAGAAGTCTCTGGGAAGATTCATTGAAAGCCTTGGAGACAATGTCCATTGCTCACCCCACATCAGCTGAGCAGGGCCTTGTGTTGTCAGAAGGTGATCAGGTTTGTCAAGCGTGACTTGCCTTTGGTGAATCCCTGCTGGCTTTTCCCAATCATGTGCTTCACTTGACATGTGAGAGCCCCCAGGAAAATTTGTTCTCCGACTTTCCCAGGGAATGGAGTAAAACTCACAGGCCTGTAATTTCCTGGATCCTCCTTTAGGCCCTTCTTGTAGATGGGCTGACATTAGCCTTCTTCCAGTTTTCTAGGACGTTCCCTGATATCCACAACTTCTCCAAGATTATGGAGAGCATCCATGGAATGACATCAAACAGCTCTGCTAAAACCCTTGGATGCGTAACATCAGGACCCATCAATTTGTAGAGGTCAGGCTCCTGTGATAGTTCACAGACAAGCTCTTCTTTCACTGACAGTCTGTTGGTGTTTCATAATCCTGGATTTTTGATCCCAGGACCTGTTCCCAAGGTGAAAACAGAGGTGAAGAATGTGTTGGGAATCCCTGCCTTTTCAGCACTGTGGGTGACCAGTTCACCTCTGCTGCTGAACAGTGGTCAGTATTTCCTTCTCTTTGTTGTTCATGTACCTGAAGAACCCTTTTTTGTGTTTTTGACCTCTGGCCAATTTCAATTTGAGCTGAGCTTTTGCTTTTCTAACTGCATCTGCCCACCCTGGCAATGCCCTTGTAGTTCTCCATGGGTTTTCCATCTCTGGTATGCTTCTCTTCTGGTTTTGAGCAGACCCAAAAGCTCACATTTAAGCCAAGGGAGTCTCTTATTCCACCTACTTTCCTTACCCTTAGAGAGCATGAACTGGTTTTGTACTTCCAGGAGTGTCCTTGAAAACTGACAGCACTCACAAGCTCCTTCATCTTCCATGATGAAGATTCCCAGGGAATCTGTCTCAACTGAGCTCAGAGCTAAATTTCTTGACTGCAAGCTGTTACCTTAGGGGTAAGCTCTGGATTGCTATGCATTGCAAGAAAAAAAAGAATTGGTGCATACCATTTAAAGGTATAAAATTTCCAACAGGCTGAAATGTTGAGAAGCACTTATCACAGCTTGAGGAAGGCTTGTTTCACTGAGGGAAGCTATAGGAATATCAATTTTCTACAAACTGAAAAGTAAACATATTTTAAAAATTAATTAAAATTACTTTAAAAACTCTCCAGGATCCTCATTCTTCTCCCTAGAGGTTTAACTATAATTTATCTTTAATTCAATATAATCAGATTAAATGCAGTCTGTTTTATGAATGCATAAAACCTTGCCCACATGAACTTATGTTAACTATAATGCCTATGCTTTCTTTAAACTTACATGAATAAGATTTTCTGTCTTTCCTTTTCATTTAACTTAACTTACAACTTCACTAAATGAAATACACCAGTGTTAAATCTTTAACAAAACTAACTGTCCACCCAGGGCTTAAATCTACAGCTCATCTATTCAATGATTTAAGCATATTTAGAGCTTGCTCACATTGGTTAACACTCAGTAAATAATGAAACCAAATTTCACCACAGTTGAAATGGCCTAATACAGATTATACCAGAAATGATGCACTTGTTTTGTGTCTCCTTGCTGCCAAGTTCTTGTGATTTGGTATGTGCATTCTCATGAAAACAATCCATGGCCTTATTTTAGGAAGCTGGTTAAAAAAGGCATACTGTATGTTGGAGAACTTTATTCTTAAGCAGACTTTCCTTCTGTAAGATTGCCTGGATGTGTTCATTCATGCAATGACCTCCATGCAACATCCCACAGGCACTGTGGTTTGCTTGCAGAAGGCACCAACACCTTCAGCTGAGACACCAGGAACCAGCTACAGCTGTGCCTCTGAATCTCTTGGCTGGAGACACAGCAAATTCTTCTGATCTTGGCTTGCCCACTCCAAACGAAATGGAATTACTTTTGACGTGTAAGGTATGTGGTTTAAGTCCACTATTAAGAAAGATGTATCTTATGAAAAAAAAGCATAGGCTAATTTTCTTTTTCAGATGAAATTAGGATGTTATGCTAGGCAATAACTTGAGGGATGCCAGTTATAAGGGAAAGAATGTGAAAATGCTTATAGAAGACCAGCCATGATCACCAGGACTTCAGCAGGAAGTGCCTGGGTCACCTGGTTCACGCAAGTCACAGTTGTTATATACTTAAGAAGGTGAAAGAGGAAGTAGGCTGGCACAGGTTGAAATAAATAATCCATCAGCATTCAACTCTTACCATGGAACTGAAATTTTAATAGGAGGCAAGACCTTAACCTAGTTCTGAGAGGAACTTAAGAAGCGATGTTGAAGGTAGTCAGAAGAATTCCACTCATGCTGTCAAGGCCAAAATGACTCTTAACAAATGAACTTTCATTTCAGAAGGTCATTTAGAATAACTGCAAGTCTATTCTTAGATGAAACTAAAGTTTCAGTGGAGCACAAAAAAAAAATCCTCTTTTAGGTAAGTATATCTCAGCGCATTTTATCTAAGTTTTAATTGCTGAAGTTAATCATGATGGGTTTTACCTGGAATAAACAAGTATCTTCTAAATTCATTTAAAAACCATTCAGAATCTAGTTATGAGGTGGGGGAAGATGTGGTGGTGGAAGTCAGTCTGAGCTAAAGCAGATTTGAGTGCCAGGGCAGAATCCTGTCATTCTGTGTTGTTAGGAATGGCTGCTGTTTGTACCAAAACCACCTTTGTGGCACTGCAGCCATGCCATGCCATGCCTTGTCAGCTGAACTTCAGGAGAAGAGATTACCACAAGCACAGCTGTATCTCTGGCAGGTATCATACAGACAGACTGAACTTGGTCCAACAGGACTTTCTGTCCTCTCCAAAGTTTGGAGGTAAAAAGCTTAGATGAGGAAATGGAAAAATGTTTGGACTTTGCCACATACTGACTAGAGCAAGGTAAAATGATTCTTGGATTAACTGCTGAGAGCAGAGGATCCCTTCTCCTCACTTTAATGCTACACAGTTTGTTCTATAGCCAGGGTCCTTTATCAGAGGAATTATGTTAAATAGGAACATGCAAAGTTGATTTCTCTATTACTCGTGTCTCCTCTGCAGTGCCTCAGGCTCTTATTTTCCCTCAGTGTCTTTTCCTGTAGCCATATATCAATATGGAGAACTCTCAGCATGTTTTTCCTGAGGTTAGGGATATGAAGGGCATTTTTAGACTGGCATTTGTCCCTCATCATCAGGACACGTGCTTAGTGATACCTCAGCCAGCAGAGTCCTGATGTATCACTCTTGCATGGTGCATGAACCTGCGAGTCACACTGGAAATGGCTTCAAAGAGAAAAAGAGGGAGACAGGAGCAGAACACTGCAGGATATCATGCATGATCCCAATTTAACTTGCTGTTTAGGTGCCAGGATAGAGCTTGCTTCCTCTGTGAGTATTGCAGAATAAGACAAAAATGACTTTTTTTGCATGGTACTTAGAACCACGAGGAATAACTCCTTGAGACATCCCTTTCCCTCACAGAACCAAAATTACACAGTAGTTCTTCAGAACATGTGAATTCAGCTGCTGGATGATGCACATTTTTAAGCCCAATAGAACTGAAGACACTCAGCTTACATGAGCTCAAAGGGACAAGAGACACAGCTTTAATGGAGCCACAAAGCCAGGTTAATTAGGCAATTTTGAATTAAAACATTAAAGCTTCAAGGCTTAAAGATCAAATAAACAAACCAAACCAACAATCCCTTTAAAGAGAAAAAAAAAAAAAAACCACCAGAATTTTTTTTACATTTTGGTGTATGTGTTTTAACAATATTAGAAGGTGTCCATGACACATTACAAAATAAAAAATGTACACTCATTTAGACTCAGCAAGGCATTTATCAGGAACTGAGGAATTTTGGGTATAAACTCTTTGCCCACAAGAAATAGTGGTGTAGAAGTTTCTGTGCTTTCACTGATAACAAGTAAGGCCAAACTCAATTCTTGGGTTTCCAGTTCTTGACAGAAGTGCATTAAGTGTGCTTGTGTCCTTGAAGTCAATATTTTAGCAGATGTTTTGGTTCTATATATTAGGGTTGCTCATCAGCACTGCAGGTTTAACATGACATCACCTTTAACAACATGTAGCTATACTTAAGGAAAGAAAAATTGTCATCAGTGAGCACTACTCTGTGCTTTCAGTTGTTGACTACAGCAAAATGTTTCATTTGAACTCTGTTAGTGAATTTGGGAAAATAAATACAGCACTTTCTATTGTAGGGGAATTAATTTTCTTAGGCTATTAAAAATTATATTTATATTGTGGTGCTTTCCAAAGGCACTGTCAGGACCAGGGCCTGGCTGTGCCTATTTTCACACAGAAAAAATTGTTCCAGACAGTTTACCATTTGAACCTTCAATTTTGCCAGGGGCACCATTCATATATTTAAATGCACAAAAGAACCTTTCCACACAAAATCTATTTAACTATATTTTAATGTTTAATTAAGTATCATAGTAGGTAAGGACACAAGTACAAAGCCGAGTAGATGCACAAGGATCAATCCTTTTAACATTAAATAGAATTTGGGAGGACACGTCCTCTATTGGCCAGTCAAGATTGAACAGGAGCAGTATCCATCCCCCTTTATTTCTACTATTTCACAGCTCCCTGTAATTGTTTTTGTACATCAGCATGCATGGATGGGAAACACTATCATCCAAACCAAAATGCATTTATACAAAAATATTTTCTTCCATTTCCCACTGCCAGGAGTGTCTCATACCAGGAAGAAAACTACGTTCAAAATAAAAGGAAAAGTTAGATGAACTAGTAGGCCAAGGTAGATCCTGATGGCTGTGTGTTCATACAGTCCCCAAATGTACATGTACAAAACATGATCTTTGCTTTGGAATTTAAAAAATAAGTTCTTTAACAATGACTTTGCTCCCAGCTGTGTATTAACTGGCCAAGCTAACTACACTGTATATGACACACAGTCTTCCCTGCTGTTCAGAACAAAATCAAGCTAGGAAGGTTGGAATCACATTTGTAAACTGAACAAGCATTTGACACTGATCACGTACATTTTTATTATTTTAAACAGCTTGAAAACATTAAATGATAAAAGTGATATTTATGTGAGGATTTTTCTGTATGTCTAAAAACCTTCCATTCCTTTAATTAAGGTAATTGAACAATGGTAATTAAAACCACAGACTTTGTGTCAGATGCTGGACTACGTTTATTTTCTGCCTTCTCATCTGGTGCTTGTGACAGCAATGATCACAGTCCATTACAGGATGCATTGTAAACCTCTCCAGAGGAAGCCTGACAGGCTGTTTGGTGACAGCCACCCCTGGTGTGATTGAGATGTCTCTATGCCCAACATTAAGCTACTTAGCTTCATAAGCCAAAGCTTTTCCAGCCCCAAAGCCACAAATCCTTATCACTTTGTTTCACACTTTCTTCCTTTATTGTCTCCAACAGTGGTGAGAACAGTAAGTTACAGCGGAGACCTTGTGTGGATTTTTGAGGGGCCATTAATCACCTTGTTCCAGATTATAACATGAAGTCTTAATCACCATTTCCAAAAGCACTGAAGCAAAGCACCGAATTCGTTCTGGATGAGTTGGATTTTTCTGACTGCAAGCAGGGTGTGTGAGCACACACACCTGTGGGCATGTCAGCCCTCAGCTCTCACTTCTTCCTTCCTGGGCATGACTTAAATAGGAAATTCTGCTGTGGTACAAAACAACCTTCAGTGAGGCCAGACTAATTACATGCTCCTGTGCTATTACAAAGGGCAAACAATTCTGTTAATTATCACAAATACAACAGGTTCAGGTATTTGGAAGGGGTAATCTGACACTGACATGGAGCAATTAGGTTAGAGTTAGCAGATTCTGATGGCACATTTTAGCATCCCTCCTCTTCGAAGCAAAATAAAACATAATACCTGTGTATCAACTCCATAAAGATTCAGTGGGAGACCTGCAGTTACCTCTGTGGGATACTTACCATTCCACTTGTCACTTTCCAAAAGATTTCCTTCAGTTTCTTCAGCTGTTTACAAGGTCAGACTGAAATACATTGTTCAATTTCCCATTCTATAGGCAAGGAGGTTGTGCAAGCCAGTCCTAGATCTGTTGGGGTAACACAGCAACAGAGACAGTGGCAAAAGATATAAAGTCTTGACAACCTCCTGTGGCAGCTGGAAATAATTGGGCTCTTAAGGGATGGCAACCCAAACCAACACCTTGGATTTGTGGAACACCATTCTCTACCTGTGACATCTTCCCAGCCAAAAGGATAAATAATTATAGCTTCTTTGGGCCAACTTAAATCACTGGATTATTTTTAAAAATTACTGTACCTCACCTGAAAGAATCAACTGTGAGGTTTAAAGTCAACACTCAACTTTCTTCCTTGAGTTTTGAATTTTTAGCCTCCCTAAGGACTTAATAATTACTTATATGAGACACAGTACATTTGAAGAAGTTTGGAAATTTGTTACACTGATCTGCCAGGATATCTTCTGTGAGGATGAGAAAAAGACATAATGCTTATTTTATTTGGTTATTTTTTTCTTTTCAGAAGCTTTTCGCATAAAACTGGATAAGAGAGATAACAAAACTGGCATCTAGGTTGATCTGAAATGTCTCAGATTGGTAGAAACCTCCTTGGGATGGACTGACAAAGAAAAAAAACAGCAGAATGAGAAGGTGAAGGCCAGAGTAGAGGAGCAGGATCCTCTGTTTTTCCAAAGAGCTTTTTCCTTTGCCCTGTGTTTTTGTTTTTCCTGAAGACTCTGGTATCCTGTAAGCACTTCAGCTCAGGATGGAATTATTAAGAAACAATTTCCTAGACTGGGTAAGAATTAGACAAATGACTGAAGTTAAACCATTAAGCCACAGTATTACAATTTAGATGCTATCTTACAGACATAATGGCTGTGGGATAGATATACAGCTCTGGAGACTGGGGAAAAAAACCAAAAATCCCCAGAAAAAGGTAAGAATTCTCCTTGAACTTGTGCCTGGTAAGTTCAGTGTCAGGTTTCCTGTGCATAGAGAAAAAAAATTAAATACCCCACATACAAAGGATTGCTACAAGTACATGTTAACAATTAAAGATTACATTCTTCTGCTAAGATCACAAAATGCTTTCAGGTTCTGTGGGAAAGTCAAAGAGATTTGGTTAATTCTACCCTTTCTCTGACTCTTATATTCTTTACGAGTTTCTTAACTGATGTTAACTTTTTTCCCCCCTCTTCCTATTTCTCCTATTTAAAATAAGAGCTGTCCCCGGTGTATTTTGAGCACCTGCTGCCTGTGCCCAGCTCCACCGGGCGGTGAAGCTGCCCCCTGGCACACACCTTTGTCCTTTAGGCGTCAGTGGCCCCTCAGTGCCCGCTCCGCCTCAGGCTGCCGGTGCAGGCAGTGCCCGCCGCTCCCTCACCCCGCGCTCCGTCTCGCTTTATTCCCGCCCTTCAAAGGCGCGGCACACCTGTCTGAGGCGGCTCCCAGCCCCACCTGCGCTCCGAGCCGCGGGCTGTCGGTCCCTCCCCTCACACGGTCCGGAGCCCGGGCTGCGCTCTGTGTCTCGGGTCCGCCGCGCCCGCGGTGCGGGTGCGAGCCTGAGCCCGGCTCCCGCTCCCGGCCCCGTTCGAACGGCCGCCGCCAGCCCGCGCCTGCGCACTGCCTGCCCCGCCGGAGCCCAGGGCGAGGCGAGGCGGCTCGGGGAGGCCAGCGAACTACGCGCCCCGTCATGCCCCGCGCGCCCAGCTCCCCACGGCCGGAGCGAGCGGGCCGCTCGCAAGGCACGCCGGGAGCTGTAGTCCTCCGGCGCGGGGCATTGTCTCTCCCCTTTCTCTGTCCGGGAACCCGACCGCCACCCCGCCGGGCGAGCGCGGTGACTGACAGCGCCGGACAGCCAGTCGCCGCAGCGCCGTGCGGCCGAGCCCGGCGCCGTCTCCCCGGTGACCGGGACAGCCGCTGCCTCGGCGGAGTAGCCGGAGTCCCGGGGGACAGAGGTGAGTGGGTCTGAGCGGGGCAGCGCCCACCGCAGCCCGCCCGGCTCTCCCATCCCCTTCGCCGCCGAGCGCCCGGCCCGGGACCCCGCTGGGATGCGGCGGGAGGAGCGGGGACGGCAGATGGACGGCGGGAGGGGGGACGGGGGGAGGGGAGCACGGCGGCGGGGGCCGAGGGGAGGCAGGGGGCAGCCGGGAGCCTTGGCCGCCCCTGTGCGCGCCCCTCGGGCTGCGGCGCTGCCCGCGACCCCCGGAGCGCAGCGCGGAGGGGGCGGCGGGTCCGCCCGCGGGGTGGGGGGGGCGCGGGTGCTCCGTGCCCTCCCGTCTTTTACCGCTTGATTTTTCAAATCGTCCCTGCGGGCTCAGGTGCCGCTTCTCCCCTCCCCGCAGCTCCACCCCCCGGGAAGCGGCTGCCCGGGAGCCGGGCAGTTAATGGGTAACCCCGCGGGGCGCTGCTCCGCACCCGCCGCCCCCCGGGTCCCCGCCGGTGCCCGCGGGACGGCCCCGCACCCGCCGAGGGCAGCGCCGGGAGCGTCCCCGGGAGCGGGGCAGCGGCGGCGGGGCCGTGCGAGCGGCTGTGCAGAGCCCGCCGGGCCCGTCCCGGTGTCCCCGTCCCGCCCGGGTGTCGCTGCTGCCGCCCCTAGTGCCGCCCCTCTGAGCGGCGTCCCAACAGTTCTGGAACGAATTTGCAAGAAAAGCAGCGGGGAAAATGCCTAACTGCGAACAAAACCTTTCCACCTTCTTGAATACGGCAGATAAATTAGTCTGAGTTGTAGGCGCATGACTGTCTGTACAATAGCTTTAGGAAACTGTGTCCTTGCTCACATGAGTCTTGTCAGACAAAACAGCGAATGTCCTGTTTGTGTTCCTTACACTTCGTACACTGTCTGCAGTGGGAGAAGAGTTTTTATTAACAACTACTTTTCAGCCTGCTGTTACTAACTGCAGTCAATATTTTTTGAATTATCACACTAGATACACCTAAAGGAAACATAATGGTCTGTCTTGCCAATTGTGGAATGCTGATGAGATTTTTTAATTAAAACATTGTCCTGCCCAAGTTTTCAAACAACTGGTAGCTGTCTTCTACAGGTTGTGCTGTTACATTTCTTGTGTAACTTGTCTATAAACACGTACCACATTTGAATAGTTAGTGGAATTCAAATGTGACAGCTTCATTTGAGCTTTGTAGGGACTTGGCATCAGCTCTGCCTCAACAACTGGCACCCATGCTGAAGTCTTTTGCATTACTTCAAGACCTGTGTGAGAGACGAGGGAACAGTCTCTCTCCTCTGTGCACTTCCACTTTGCATACTTTATTCTCTTGCAGTCCTACTATGAAAAACAAAATAAAGCCAGACAGAATGAAGCCAGACAGTGTCTCTGCACATTAACATGGATCCTGCAGTGCTGAGCAGCAGCCCATTTCCAGAGGCTTTTTGGGAGCTGGTGGTGGTCAGTCATGTACTCCTGATCTCCAGGGGCTGCCCCATGCCCTCTGCGCTGCTCAGTTACAGTTTAACATGGGCTGCAGCAGGAGCGTGCCTCCTGTTTCTGTTCTCTTTGTTGCTATGAGATAACAAGAGCAGGAGCAGGAAACAAACCACCTCTCTCCCTTGGAAGTAAGCAAATACATGTTATTTTCTTTGGAGCAGAGGGTTTGAAAATGACATGAAAAGCTAACATGGATATGTAGCAGCGTACCATACAGAAATGCAGTGTTTGTGGGATGCAGTACATTTCAACTGTAACTGGTATTTTTGCTGTATTATACCCCACAAAGAATTGATCCAAATGGTAGACCAGAATGCTGAAATCTTGAATGCTTTGTTTTGTTTTGCAGTTCTGTGTCAAAGCTGATGTGGATGGACAAATTATGTTATTTCAGATACCTGAACAACTCTTAATGTGCACATATTAGTGATTTTGCCAGAAATGTTCTGTGTAATATTTTGTAGTTATAAAGTTACAAAGCGTTATATCAGTGCAAGTGAATTGGTGTTTTTGTTTCACTGGATATGCTATATGTTTTATAATTTATTACAGGAAAAAAATATTCAGACAAGTTTACTTTGGAATTGTGGAAGTTTGTGCCACTTCTGTGCCATATCTCTTCAGCTCCAGGTTTCAAGTCTGCAAAGAAATTAGGAGAAAAGTTAGCAATTAGATAACTTGATAATTTAGTTTTGAACTAGTCTGTTAACAGTTTGACAATCAAGTAATCTCTGCTTAGGGAAAACATTTTTTTCATAATTGTTCTATTTGCCTGTCATGCCATTATTGCAGTAAAACATACTTGGAATGCTGAGGGTTCTTGCAGAAGAGATATATTTGTCCTTCGTCTTGAAGTTTCCTAGATAAATTTAATGAGATGTTGTTTGTCCTGGGTGTAATTAGCATAAAAATTGCACAGTAATATTCAGGTACTGAGGGAGGGAAGACGTGATCTAGTGAAGCAATACAGTTTGTCTTTGGTTGGTATTTTTTTGTTTTGGGTTTTTTAGATTCTAGACACATTAATAGCAAAAACCCTTTAATGTTGAATTAGTTCCTAATTTTGCACCTACAAAATTTCACAAATATATTAATAGCTGAAAGTCTTCATATATCTGGAACATCAGTATTAGAGGAAAGTAACATGTTAGCAGCCTGCTGTTTTGTCAGGTTTTTGAATGACATTTCATTATCAGTGGTTATCACTACAATAAATGCTTGATGTGTAAGGGTCATAGGTTAGGAAGGAAAATGGGTAAATTGACTTGTGAACAGAGTTGAAAGGAAAACCTCTCTTAGTAAATGCAGAATTGTGATGTAAGACAATGTTGGGGTTTGCCTCTTCCCAAGAGCAGCCTAACTCTATTTTCATTGTGTGTTTTTACAGTGGCATTTAAGATATTTTTTTATAGATTGGAGAGCTGTATAGATTAGCTGTAAAAAAACTGTTTTTCTTATCAACCACTTCAACATTATATGTTGAATCTCAAGTTTTTTAGTAACAACTGTTTTTTATTATATTTTTAAAAGGAGATTATTTATAATCTCATACTCTCTTAATGGTTTCCTTTGCTCTTGGAAGCTAGTAGCACAGTTTTAGGTGCCAGATACTATTGGGCTTTGTGGTGACCAGGTTAACAGCACAGATTCAGAGGGTACCCAGGGGTCACATTAGGCTATTCTCCAGACAGCTGAAAACAGAAATATTCACTATAAGGCAAATTGGAACATGTATGTATTCATGCTCCTAGATAGAAGGTTTTTATTTACCATTGGGCATTTGTTAGTTCTATTTTTGGGGGTTTTTTTGAGAACTATATTTTGAAATATTTAATGGCTATTCTCAAAAAGTAATAGACCTAATTAGAGATAGCTGAATGCGCAGTGACCTCTTGATTCCCAAGTTTAGCTCCATCAGGAAAGGGTCAAACAACATTTAAGATATGAGACAGGATGCCAATTGATGGGGCTTTCTTACAGCAATGTAAGAGTTAAGTTTGGTAAAATGTTTGCAAAGCACTTCTTATGTTATGATTTCCATTTAAAGGTTAGGTGTGAAGTTTCATTACTTCTTAAAGCCAGAGTGGGTTTTTTTTTTTGTCTCAAATTATAGGAAAAGTATTGTTAATGAAGCTGGATAATTGCTATATTAAAACAATTTGCAAAAATCATTCTACACTGAATAGTCACAGCTGCACCATGGAGACATAAAACCCTGATGTCCCTTTGTTAAAAAAACCCGAGAAACTAAACCTCAAAAAGTAAGGCCAGCTGGATCTCTTCTGGTATCTTGAAATCTGTCCTATTTTAGGTTTGGAAGGCTCCTGTGGAATTACATCCTTCAGTTGAGTATCTAGCACAATATTTGAGAAACAGCAGTGGTTTCTTAAATTTGGTAATCAAGGAGTTCAAATGTAGATAAGTAATTAAGACTATAATTCTAAATTGTATTTAAGTTTTGGTTTGGTTTTTAATTGGTAAAACTTGTGAAGTAATTGCCTTGTTTGTTCTAAGCCAGGCAGAAATACTGTGAAAGTAGTGTGCTGTGGATCTAATCACATTCTGAGTGTGGGTTTTTTATTTTTTCTGTAGCTGAGAGCAATGTCAGTAGGATTTCTTGGTCATTTTGACCATGCAAGTAGTGAGTGGGACACCACTAATTTACCACTTTAGATATGATAAAGAAATGTGTTGCCTCTGAGGGTATGTGTATTTATATCTTTCTGTGAATGTATTTATCTAAAATGTTGCCTGCATTTTGCCCAAATATGCAAGATACTTGCTTTCAAGCATGTTATACACTTTAAGTGTGTTACAATGTGACTGAGTTAAGGATAAGCCTGTGGACCAACTCAGAGTAATTATCGTCAGATTAGTTCTCACTTGCTCAGATGGAGTTTATTGCAATTTCATGTAGCTGCAGTCCCATGGGTTTTTCTGTCAGTCATCCTCCAGACCCTGGAAATGAGGATTCATATAGTGCAACAAGGAGATAGTTTCAAAAGTTGAACAAGTTGTCATTTCTTTTATTTGTATTAGTCATTTTCATGCATTTTAACCTGCTTAGTGGGGGAAACCTCTCTAAAACAATGGAATTTGCTCAAGTATATTTAGAACAAGACATCCAGACTTCAGTGCTGACACTAAAATGTAGTGAAATATTCTACTTCTTGCTGTTCGTACAAAGCTGTTATATGTTAATTGCAAAGTCATGTCTAGATTAATGCTGGCAGCATGTGTCTTTTTCACTCCTTTTTTTTTCTTTTATTTTTGAATGTTTAAGCTAAAGTAAAACACATGGGTGTTGGAATGATGGTCTGAAATGCATTTTTACAGTGTTTGCTATCTGACAAATTGTTTTGAGTAGATTAATTGATGGGTGTAACAGTAAATCTGATCTTGGATCCCTTTGGTCTGATACATGACTGAGTGCCCACTTGTCATTGCATATGTAAGTGAAATGTATGTAAGGAAGTTGGTCAGATACTTATTTTGAGCTGTCTTTACAGTCAGTGGAGAGATACAGGCAACTCTAGGGGTAATTAATCCCTTTTATATGATACATGTGGTACCCGTTTCTGTATGCTGTGTAAAGGGGGTGAGGTACAGCTGAGTAGATGAGCATGAGCTCTCATTTTTGTTTTGCTGGGAAAGGATGTATGAGCTTAAATAAGGATTTTCTCTATGCTGTAAAATGCAGTGGTAGTATAATGGTGCAGTAAGCCAGAAGGAAATTGAATAATAAGCAATGGGGGGGAGTTGGGGGAAGACATAACATGCTTAGTATAAAAAACACTGACTGTACATCAAAAGACTTGGATCCTGTTCTTTGCCATTCTGTCACGTTGTCATCTTGGACAGCCACTTTATTTACATTTGCAACTCCTTTCTTATCACTAAAATGAACACCGTGGTACCTGTTCTTTTCAAACTGTTCTGAGTGTTTTGTTAATTCTCTGGCAATAGTTTTTGGTTAGTTCACTAGCAATTTTTTCTCAACAGTAAAAGGAATACTTGGTGCTAAAAGACCGGAAATATGATGAGAATTAAAATGTCCTTTCTTTCTTTCTTTGTTTAGATCTTCATCAGATGGAGTGATACTCTTGAAACATGACAAAAAACTGGACTAAATAAAAATTTTCCTATTTTAGGAAAAAAAAATAAGTCCAAAATGTACAGACCAGGAGAGACGGTCAAACATCGCCTCAACATGCACGCTCCTCCACGGATAAGAAGCGTGGAAGTTGCTCGAGGAAGAGCAGGTTATGGCTTTACCCTCTCGGGACAAGCCCCTTGTGTTCTTAGTTGTGTGATGAAAGGAAGCCCTGCAGATTATGTTGGACTTAAAGCAGGAGACCAGATATTTGCAGTTAATGAAATCAATGTGAAAAAAGCCTCTCATGAAGATGTAGTGAAACTTATAGGGAAATGTTCTGGAGTCCTGCACATGGTCATTGCTGAAGGGATGAGTCATATGGATTCATGTTCAAGCGATGAAGAAGTTGGTTTTTATGATGGGAAGGGGTGGCTGAAACCCAAACCTGACTCTAAAGCTCTGGGTATAAACAGAGCTGAGAAAGTTGTCGAAGAAATGCAGTCTGGCGGCATTTTCAACATGATTTTTGAGAATCCTGCTCTTTGTGCTGGAAACTCAGATAATTCTGCACCAAAACAAAGATCATTTCCAGTTTCTGCTGCTATGAAATTTGAAACTGGCAATGAAAATGTAAGCAATCCAAATATACTGTCAAAGGAAGAAATAGCCAAAGTTCTGAATGATGATTCAGTTTTTAGAATCGGACTGGAGAGTGCAGAAGACTTTGGGTTAGATGCAAGCATTTTGAATGTTGCCATGATTGTAGGTTACTTAGGCTCCATCGAACTTCCTTCAACAACTGCAAATTTGGAAACAGAGAGTTTGCAGGCCATTCGTGGGTGCATGAGACGTCTGCGGGCAGAGCAGAAAATCCATTCCCTGGTGATGATGAAGATAATGCATGACTGTATTCAGCTCTGCAGTGACAAATCAGGTGTTGTGGCAGAATATCCTGCAGAGAAACTGGCATTCAGTGCTGTTTGCCCGGATGATAGAAGGTTCTTTGGCCTAGTTACAATGCAGACAAATGATGATGCAAGCTTGGCTCAGGAAGATGAAGGGGTCCTGAGGACATCTTGCCATGTTTTTATGGTGGATCCTGAATTATTTCATCATAAAATTCACCAGGGTATAGCAAGACGTTTTGGACTGGAATGTACAGCAGATCCAGATACCAATGGCTGTCTGGAGTTTCCAACATCCTCTCTCCCTGTCCTGCAGTTTATTTCTGTCCTGTACAGGGATATGGGGGAGCTGATAGAGGGAATGCGTGCAAGGGCTTTCCTCGATGGTGATGCAGATGCTCATCAGAATAATAGTACCAGCAGTAACAGTGACAGTGGGATTGGAAATTTCAACCAAGAAGAAAAGAATAATAGAGTTCTGGTGGTTGATTTAGGGACCAATCCAAGTAAACACATTCCTAGCAGCATATGGGAGAATCCAGTAGGAAGGGGACAAAATCAGCCTGCTTCCCATTGGAATGGCTTCTGTCATGAGCAGGAGGGAAACATCCCTTTGGAAGTAATTCAGAACGATAAGTCCCAAAATGTTAGCAAGCACTTGAGCCCTTCTGCTCGTATTGAAGTTCCATTGGTTTCCTCCCGAAATTCAGTGCCCCCGTCCAAGAAAAACGCTGCAGGGCTGGGCAATCAGAGGTGGCTGCCTGTGCACGTTTTGCAGGAGTGGCAGCATGGCAATGCCAGCGACCAGGAGTCCTACACAGACTCCACAGATGGCTGGTCCAGTGTGAACTGTGGCACCCTTCCTCCCCCAATGAGTAAGATTCCAGCTGACAGGTACAGGGTCGATGGCAGCTTTGGTCAGCCACAGCTAAAATCTCACAAAAGTGAATGGTCCAAGAAGATGTTCTGCATTCAGAACAAATTTGGCCCTCCACACAGTATCAGGAAATCTAAAGAAGATAAAAAGGTAAGAACATGCTGGTGTTGGTTCTTAACAGTATCAAAAAACCCCACACCCAAACCCATCTGCCTATGGTACTTTTGCACAGTAATATTTGCATATTAAAATTGAAAGGTGTATTATATAATTTACAAAATTTCAGATGAAGAAAATAATACCTTCCACTCTCGTCTGCAGAGGCATTTCATATTCCTCTTTAATTGAGTGCAGCTCTGGAATTGTACTTCTGCTGGAAGTGCTGTCTGTTAGGGCTTTCTCACTTTTCTTCTTGCCTCTTCATTGTTTCCAAATGTCTCAGTGGCACTGAAATGAAAAGGAGACATGACATTTTAGCAACTTCAGTTTCTTCTGACCTTCAGCTGCAAAAGAATGGAAAGAGTCTGCATCTTTAGTCTGGTTCCTTTTTGTAGAAGGCTGGCTTGCAAATGTTGTTATTTTACTGCCATCTATTTTTATAGAGATGTAGTCTAATCATTAGTCAGAAACCTGGATTATATACTTCTAAGTGACTAAGACTGTTTTATTACAAACTTCACTCCAGCAAACCTCTCAATACAAGTAGCATTAAAAACCAACATAAAAAATGAGTAGTGGTAGGTCACAAATCTAACATTCTGCCAGCAAGCCTCTAATTCAAATTTTATTCCAAATTACTGTTTCTTCTTGTTTTGTCTACTGTTAGACAAAATGAGGAGAGTTAAAAAACAAAACAAGGTGTGGGAAGAGTATTCAGGATGATTACATACCCTTTGTGACACACACATTTTGCTGTTGAGGGAGCTAATCTCAGGGGAGTCTGTTGTTGATAACTAGAATTCTGGTAAAGTGGAGGCCATTGTTCTGATACTGAAAGGATCAGCAGCAGTTTTGTATCTGAAATGTTTGCTGACTCCAGGGAAATACAGAATCTTATACTCCAAATTAGCCTTCGGGAAACTTTGTCATTCCAGGCTTAGTGTTCACCTTAACAATACACCAGTGTATAACTATTATATCTACTAGTTTGTTTGTTTTTATTTTCAGCACAAAAAGCATAAAAAAGACTGTACGTGAAAGTTTTGTGTATTGCTGGTATTATTGTTTCAGATGTCCATTATGCTATCCAAATCTGTTTTGAAAAAAAATGTGGTTTTTTCCTCACTTCATTAAAAATATACAACCACTGATCAAGTGGATGACAGTGGAGGTTCATTAGTTGTTTCATACTGTAAGAAACAAAACCTTTCTGGGGATTAGGTTGCAGAATTTAAGAGCATTTTGAGTTTGGTGTGGAAAGAGAGGATATTTTTTATTGCTTTTCCTGCACTGTAAAGCAAGCAGCGTTTGTCTATGTTCTATTGTATGCTTTTTGTGCTGAAAAGAAAAAGAAATAAATTAGTATGTATAATAGTTATACACTAGTGTATTGTTAAGGTAAATGCTGCTACAGGCAGCAATGTTTTCCGGAGCCACAATAAAATTAAATTTCAAGTGTTCTTAAATTCAATGTGATTCACACTTTCAGAAAGTGTGAATCAAAAGCTAAACAGCTAAACAGAAACATTAAATTTGTAAACACTGCCCACCCAAACCACTTAAGACTTAATTCTATCTGCTGCCCTGAAGTCTTTGCTGGTGGACCAAGGAAAAGTCCTCTTTATGTGCAGCGCCTGGTGCAGGTGCATGGTGGATGTTGGTCCCAAGTGCTGCATTGGATGCTGCTGAAATTCCCTCAGGGTCTCTGTAATAAGTTTGTGTCTGCAGTGTTGTCCACTACAGTAATATGGATTAGATGTTTTTCAGAAACACTTATTTCATGGAAGTCAAGATTATACTAATTAAAATCTCATAGCAAATTTTACACTTTGAGATGAAAGATGCTCTACATTTGGCTAAAGAGTAGTAATATTTCACCTACTGTATCATTCAGATCATCATAAACCAACACTAAGTATGTCAATCTTCCCTTTTGAGTCTATCTGATAATAAAATAGGCATTCTGTTCTTTGATTAATGACAAATTTGTTTGCAAGACACATTTAAAATGTTCCTACACGGCTTTAGCATTTAATCTCTTCATTAAAGTTACAGACCCTCTTTTGCATTTTAATTTTATTTTTCAGTATTATTGAAGGCTGTTGAAACTGATGAGAAAAGCTCATAAAGAATATTTGGAGTAATTCACAGAGATGAAGTTGTACAATGTTCTCATCTTAAATCTTTCATGTAAATGATCAGAGGATGTTATTACTGATTATCATACTCTGTTCTTCAGGTGCTGAAGAAATAGGGAAAATCTGTATTTGCATCTTAGAGCCCTAGTTCATTTTCATAAGAGAGAAATTCAGATTTTTTATTATTTTGTGTCAAGGGATGAGGTGAAACTGCCCATTCCTAACCATTATTCAGGTGGGTTAGCTCCTGTGTTCCAGAAAATTACATGTTCTCAACTTCCTATGACCTTTTTAAGTGGTAAGGATTTATTTTACATAGCTTGCTTAGACTCATTCCAGTCACAGAATAAAGTGTATAAAGTGGCCACATAGGATTACATTAATATTTTTACAACCTGGTGGCTGAGTCTAAATGCTGTCTTCATTTGGCAGAACAGCACTTTAATTGCTTTTGTCTTTTACATCAATACTGAAGGTAAAACATCCTATGACAGGGAATGTAGAAGCTGCTAGAGGGAGAAAAGGTTAGCAGAGGTAGAGGTGCTTGTGATGCACTCTGATTCCATATGAAACACTGTCTTCTTCAGAATTTTCATCACACATGAATTCCTGGATGCAATTCTGCTCTAGCAGAGCTGCTGTGCAGATAAACAGTGATGACCACAGCATGTAATTCTGAAAAATATGCTGTACTGTACAATGCTAGTGGGGGGTAAGATGGGCATAAACTGCTTCCAGATTTTATGGCTGCACTTACACAACATTTGTGAATTGTACAGCACGCAAGAGCAGATGTGAGAAAGTGTAAGTGAACATATCTATTTAAAATTGCACTCTCAAAACTGAGCCTGGGAAGTGCTTCTTGTGAGTAGGAATAGATATGGCATTTCAGACCTCTGTTGCAAGCAGTAAGCACATTCTTTGAGCTGTGTTTCCCCTCCAGTGATGGTGTTTTCAGCTCACAGACTAGAATTGTGATTAATTTTATGATAATTGGCAAACCCACTTTTAAAATACTAATTTTCTCTATATGGTGTTTTAAAATTCAATATAAGTGTGAATCGTAGAAAATAGTTTAAAATGCCTAATTTTGTTGTTAGTGGACACCATGAGGTTTCTTGTTTTCTTTAAAATGTAATTATGAATTATTGCCAAGTTACTGAACACATGCTTTCGCAATTGCTGTATTTAGTTTTTTTTCTAAAACCTTTTAAAAAGGTTTTTGTGCATGGCAAGAGAAGAACTAAACCAGGGATATTTGGTTCTAGTCCACCTCTTTTGACTGAGACCTACCAGAAGATATCTCTGGCCCTGTGCACCTCTCATACTGTTCCCTGTACTGAACTTCAACGTTTCTTGAAAGTGTCATGTGAACAGATTTCTGTTGAAGAAATTAGACAAGGAGAATTTCTGTTGAAGAAATGAGACCATCAATATTCTAATGAGAATTTTTTGGTGGCATCCATGTCTTCTGTAGGTCTTAGATGAAAACAAGCAAGGAGAGGCCTGATGATGTTGCTGAAAAGGCAAATCATGGAAGGCAAGATGTCTTTTAATCTGAGAACAATTGAGGAAGATTTCTGGTGACAGTGAGCTTCTAAATTGCTCTAAGATTGATGCTGGGTAGGGGTTGGGTATGCTCTGCTGAGGTCTGTGAGACAACATGAGCAGCCTGGTTATGGTTTAAATTGAAATGGAATAATTCCTGCTTTTTTGTTTGCAATTCCAGCTGCACTGTCCTGCCTTTGCTGTTGCATTGCTCTTTGCACCTTCTTTAGCATCCCACTAAGTTCCAGTCACTCACCTACTCGCTCCTGTGCATGATTTTTGGGTGACACAAGTGAAAAGCACCATAAGCAATCTGAAAACATCAGGGGATGTTGGAATTGGCAGGGGACTTGAGAAATTGCTGAGCAGGGAAGCATTCCTTTCCCTCTAGACTAAATTAATATAAATATGTTTGATTTTGTTCAACCCTCACTCTCTGTTTTCAGGCTAGTGCCTGGCCAAAAATATATCTACCCATTACTGTTTTAAATTAAGTTCTACTGGGAAAATACTCCCTTTTCCACTGGAAAGCTTTATAACAGTCAGTTTAGTCCTTGAGTTCTCTCTCCATAAGGACAGAATCCTAGGCATTGACCTCTCACCATTCTCTTTTAAAAAAAAGAAAGTCTGTTTTAATAGTGTGGCAGTGAGTATAACATTGAGATCAAAAGAGGTTTTACAACCTGAGCCTGATAACTGGCATTTGGGTCCTAGGTTTATTCGAAGTGAATATGACAAATCTATTGAAATGTAATTAAAAAGCTTTTTAAAATTTTGGGTATTGGCTTTTAGAAATCCTTTACTGTTTCACACTTATTATACTTCTCTCTCGATCACATTATTGTCTGTGCTGATGAAAAATGTCAATTTGTAGTTGGATCCTATTTGCAGATCTTAAAAGAAGACAAAATAGAAAATCTTATTTCATGAGACTCATTGGACAATAGTATTGCAGATGTGTGGGGTTTTTTAAAGTTGATACATGTATATATAAAATATTTCAACTGCTTGGTAACCTTCATAATTTCAGCTCCTGAAAATATTGTTAAAATGTAGAAGAGAGAAGATAGGCAAGCTGTACTATGGAGTTCACTAAGGCATCTTTCCCTGCTAATCTAGTTCATGGGCAACTATTTTTATTCCTCTGCTCTGTTCAGAAGTTTAACTGTAAATACTTTAGAGTTGTCTTTGTTTCCAAAGCAAGTGTTGCTGAAAAAGATATGCTGTTCAAGTTAAAAATTATTTTTCTTTTTGGTGATGAAAATCTGTAATTTGCTTCAGATCCAAGAGTTGCAGTTTTTTCTGTTGGTAACTGGTTGGTGAACTGACTGCAAAGCAGATATTTTAGATGCAGAGACAATGTTGGCAAAGCTTTGTGGTTCCCATATTTGTTTTTTGTTGTATAATTACATGTTTTTTTCTCTTTCCTTTAGAATTCTGTTTGCTCACTAGCTTAAATTGTTCCACCACAGCTGTTTTTGAAGCAGAATTAATGGCAGCTGGATTGCTATTCTTATGCAGTACAATTTAATGTTAACTTTTGGATTTTTATAGGCTTTGATCTGATTTGAGATCTACCTCTATACCTTAAAGAGAACTCGGGAAAAATCCCAAACAGCAAGCTAGATCTGAGAATGTGCTCATGTGAATTAATCTGCAAAGAGGCATCTGTAGGAAATAGGTCCTCTGCTTTTTGCTTAGAGAAAATGAAAAACAATTAAATATTTAGTAATTCCATGCTGCCTTTTCATATGAATTGTAATATTCTAAAATTATTTTAAAAATGGTTCTAGGATCTTCAAAGTGTATAAAAAACCCAAATAATGCTGGCTGTGTTTCTTTGAAAAAGAAATTAGATAAAAATCTGGACAGTAAATATCAGAGCGATGCTGACTTTTGTGAAATGTCCTCATTTCAAATTTATGTACTAGAAATAAAATGGCATGTAAAAAAATATTTAGCACAGAATGAATCGAAATAATGAAAAATGGCTTAATATTTATGTTTTAAACATAGAAGCTTTGAGATGGGAAATTATTAAGTTATTGTCTGTACTTAGAAGGATCTGAATTCCTTGCAGTTGAGAAGATTTAGAGGAGACAAGGAGTTGTAAAATACCAGTTTTTCACTAGACAAGAAATAGGGCCATATAGAATAAAGATCTTTAATTAATAAATATAAATATGGAATTGCTAAAACTTATGTGAACTTGTACTTTTGGCATTCCTGGTATCACTTGACTGATATATTCTGCAGTTTAATTAGTGTGGAAAGAAAACACCACATAATTGTACTTTCTGTGTAGTTTCATTTCATACCTGCTAATATTTATCCTGAGAAATACTAGCAGTCTTTCTCTCTACTTTCTCTTAGTGATATCATTTTTGTTTTAAACCTTAATCATCAATTCCTTACTTTCCAATCAGAAGTCAGCTCAGTCTTATCCCTTCCAAAAGTTTTTTCATAATTTTAATATAATTGGTTGCTGTATTTTTATTTTTGAGATGGGTTACCAGAGTTATAAGCGGTTTTAAAAATGTGTGGACAGACAATGTATTCATAAGGCTTATTTCTTGTTTGTTTGATCTTTAATTTTTTTTTCTTTTATGATGATTCCTGGTCAGAGTTTTGATTGTTAATGATTATTTGGCTATACTGAATTAATGCTCCCAGCTAATGGCTACCTAATGTTCAAGATGATTTGAAACTAGTTGTTATGTCCTTTTTGTGTATTTTTCTTCACATTTTCCCCTAGTATAGTAAGGTCTTTCTGTGCTTCTGCAATTTCCAACTATCAACTTCCAACTTATTGAAGATACTTTTATCTAGTTTTACTGAGAAAATGATCTTACTTTTTCATATGCATAAATAACATTGCCATTTTTGTTGGTTTTTTTTGGTTGGTTTTTTTTTTTTTTTCGTTTTTGTTTTTTTTTTTTTTCCTTTCTTTCTTGAAAAGGGATGAGGATGGTACGGAAGCGTAGATGGGTCAATGTTTTATGCCTAATATCCTTAGTACAGGAGACAAGCATTCAATTTCATTTACTTGGATGTTCATGTCAGGACAGTCTCTTTTCTGTGTCTTCCTGGAGTCCCTATAGATCTTATTTGAAATCTTGCAACATTCTTCATTGTATCATGGGCCAAACTGGGATTTAAAATGCCACTGTAATGATTAGAAGGGAGTGAAATGTGTTATTATCATCTGAGCAGCAAAGAAGTATTCTTAAAAGTCATCAAATCTGTTGATCAGCACTGGAGAATGTAGCATTGGAATTATTTGTCGTCCTGGTGTACCCCAACAACAACAACAAAAAAGGTAATTAGAGTGTAATTAAAGCCTGCAGAAAAGCTGACACTAAAGTTTGAATGATGATAGACCCATTTAATTAACCCTTTGTCATCTAACTGGGTTTTGTGAGGTGCTGTCCCTCCATGATGGTGACACAAGTGCAGGGCAGCCTGAAGGGTGTCCCTTCATTCTGGCTTTGTCCACAGCACCTGGAGCTCTCTCTGTGAGCACAGACACACCTGGAGCTCTGTGTGTGAGCACAGACACACCTGGAGCTCTCTCTGTGAGCACAGACACACCTGGAGCTCTCTCTGTGAGCACAGACACACCTGGAGCCCTGTGTGTGAGCACAGACACACCTGGAGCTCTCTGTGTGTGAGCACAGACACATCTGGAGCCCTATGTGTGAGCACAGACACACCTGGAGCCCTCTCTGTGAGCACAGACACACCTGGAGCCCTGTGTGTGAGCACAGACACACCTGGAGCTCTGTGTGTGAGCACAGACACACCTGGAGCCCTGTGTGTGAGCACAGACACACCTGGAGCCCTGTGTGTGAGCACAGACACACCTGGAGCCCTCTCTGTGAGCACAGACACACCTGGAGCTCTCTGTGTGAGCACAGACACACCTGGAGCCCTCTCTGTGAGCACAGACACACCTGGAGCCCTCTCTGTGAGCACAGACACACCTGGAGCTCTGTGTGTGAGCACAGACACACCTGGAGCCCTGTGTGTGAGCACAGACACACCTTGAGCCCTCTCTGTGAGCACAGACACACCTGGAGCTCTCTGTGTGTGAGCACAGACACACCTGGAGCCCTCTCTGTGAGCACAGACACACCTGGAGCTCTCTGTGTGAGCACAGACACACCTGGAGCTCTCTGTGTGTGAGCACAGACACACCTGGAGCCCTCTCTGTGAGCACAGACACACCTGGAGCCCTGTGCTCACCACTTGTTGCTTCCTGGAGAGCCCAGGGGATGAAGTCACAGCCAGCTCTGTTCCCAGCTCCCCCCAGATTCCTTTATCTCTTTCAGAACACAAGAAATCCTTACCCAGCATCTCCCATATTTCAGTCTCTCCTGTTGTCAGACCCTCCTTTTACAGAACTCTGAGTTTCAGTGTCAGTTTGGGTGGGGGGCACGTGGTGCTGGCAGATGAGGGGCAAAGGGGGGTCAGGACCTGCTCTGCTCCAGAGGGACACTCAGTCAGGGGAGTGGATGCTGAGGATGGGAATGGACAGGAGAGGAGCACAAAGCCACACCGTCCAGATCAGCATTGGAGACTACTATAGATGGCAGAATAATATTTATATCAGCTGCCTTTTTTTTTTTTTTTTTCTGTGATCCTTTCATTAATTTTTGCAATTTTGTGTGCGTCCCTGTTTCCCATTCCTTTTCAGAAAGGTCTAAATCAGGAACTTTCTTTCTGAAGTCTTAAACCTGCATTCTTTATAAAGATGAACTGCCAGTCCAGACTGACCTTCTGCTGAGGGGCTCAACAGCCAGGATTAAATTCAGTAAATTTTGAATATCCATAGAAGTTTCAAATTATATGGTCAGTGTATCTGGGCTCCAAACTGTTGTGCACTTCACCACACAAAGTCACAGAATCAAACCTAAAAACCGTGGGAGTTTTTAAAAGCTTCAAGAGCTGGAAATAGGACACATTAAAATTTGGTGATTTTATAGTTAGTATGATTAAGTTCTGTGACACATAGAACATACCAAATTCTGTTGAGCTCCTTAAATTGAGGCAAGCAGTTCTGTGTGACCATTCTAGCATGTGCATGATCCTTTGTATTCTCTTAAATGGCCAGGACATAGGGTAGTGTACTTATTCTACCTGAACTGGAGGAAAAACATTTTCTATGAAAATTAGTGCACAGTGGTAATGATGCTTTTGTCTTAGAGCTCCTAGAACTTTCTTCATCACATTAAATTACTTTCTTATGTTTTTTTAATAATTTAAACTTTTATAACTATTTTGCTCAATCTTGTGAGATTAACTTTTTGTTGTGAAACAGTTTTGAAAGCATAGTTCTATAAATGTAGATGATCAGGCTTTTTACACATTTTTGATTAGCTTCCCTTCTTATATTTTACCTTTCCTTCTTGCTGCTCTTCCATTGAGCAGGCAAACCCTCTGTCCCATCAGATTTAGTCCCTTTTAGTTTCCTAAACTTAAATTTAGTTTCCTCTCACGATCACAGACCATAATGTGTTTTCCATGAAAAGCTGTAAATTTGCTGGAAGCTGGCCTAAAGCCTCACAGTTTTTCTTTCTCCTTTTCTCCCCTTTCTGGATTCCTGCTGCCAGCTCACTGTATTTTTTGTTGTCAGGGATGCCAGAACTCCTAACAAAAATTCCCCCCTTCCTGAGTCTCTTGTACTCCAGTAGCTGCCTGTCTCCTCCCTTGCTAACCCTTCCTGCACCTCCAGCTTTAGAACTGGTACCAGAGGAGAGGAAATCTATTAGTGATACCCTGGCAATAACTGCAGAGAGGCACAAAGATTATTTAGCACAAAATGGAAATTTCAGGTTCTTGCATTTGTTGCAAAGTTACAATACTGGATAAATGCATTTGCTGGGAGATGAAGGAGCACAGCACAGCTTGTGCTATAGCTGGTAATTCCTTTAAGCTAATTGAAGATGTTTTCTGAAGGGGTTTGGTTTCTTTGTGTTCTGAATAATTGATCAAGTTTCATCAACTTTCTTCTGTGCACTCAGGCTCCAGGTTACAGCCACATACTGGCTGTCATAGTTTCATGTTGCATTTCTTTGGTAGTTCCAGCTTGAAAGAGTTCCTGTGGTGCTCAGGCCAGAGTTGGCAGTGAATATCATGAGTTATGCTGGCATGACTGTCTGTGGATCTGCCTTGGGAACAGGATTATTTAATCTTGTAAACTCTAGTTTACTGTTAGTGGAGATGAGGGCACAGCCTGCTGAATTTGTGAGCTTGCAGGAGAGGTCGGGGTGCGTGCAAAACCCTTAAGCTGCCAAAAATCTTATATGGAACTGCTGCCTAACTTGTTTATCTGTTAAAAATACTTTTAAGAGCCTATCCTTTTTTTGTTCTATCTTTAAATAATTAGAGTTGTGCAAATCATCTTATATTGGAACCTCTTTATTCTTTCTGTCCGTCTGTCTGCAGTCACACATGAGTCACATCCTTCTTCACTCCCTCTGCCTTGCTAATAATGAAGTACAATGTTTTCTGCCTTTTCATTTGTACTTTTCTTGTACACCATTCTTGTTCTCAGAAAGAAACCATTCTCACTTGGACATTTCACAAAATGCTGCTATATCAGTCCTCCTCTGGTGACCTGTTTTCAGTGCTCTCCTTGTCATATTTGCACTTGCCATTTCCTGTTTTCCTAAAAAAAGGGTAATCTAGTAATTTATTAGAAAAAAATAAAGGACTCAGACACCATTTAATTGTCCTTATTTTCTTATGATTGTACATTTTACTGGTATTTCAATCCATTCTAGTTTTTACTTTTTTATAAGAGTAGAAAAAGGAATGTATTTTTTTAGAGCATCAGTACCTTAATTCCTTTAATCCCTTGTTGTTTTTCCTCTCCATCTGCCAAATGATAACAGGATAAAGGCTTTTAGAGATACGTTCTTTTATACTTTCACCATCTCTGGAATAGTAGTGGCAGAGTGGCAAGTATCTGCATTGCAAATAGGAGAGGATGTATTGCTGTAGCACAGGCTTTTCACTGATCAACTTGTTTTCACAAATTTCTGTGCTTTTTGGTTGGCTTCTGGATTTCTGAAAGTTCTAAGGTGAAGGCACTTTGTAAAATGTCAGGTGAACTTCAGTTTCTAATTCTGTTCTCTGATAGAATTTCTTAGGTTTTCTTGACTATTTAGATATATTCAGAGTTTCACAGATTTAGCAACACTGTTTTTGGAAGAGAATATTTAAGGTAGCATAATAAACAGTTCTAGGGCTCATAGTCAATCTCTGTTAAAAAAAACCCAAACAACCCTGCAGTCTAATGTTCATGCAGCAAATGTCAGTGTTTTAGCTTGGCAGCTAATAGAGAATGTAGCAGCATATTTTTCATAGAGTGGTTTGGGTTGGGAGGGACCTTAAGATCATCTTGTTCCAAGCCCCATGCCACAGCCAGGGACACCTTTCACTGGACCAGGTTGCTCCAAACTGGCCATGTTTTTGGTCATACATGTATTGTTCTGAAATGGTTGTGAATAATTTAGTGGGTTTTAATATCTGCTTAATAGTGTAATAAAGGCTTTTAGAAGTACAAAGATTTCTTTATGTCTAACAGACTGCAGAAATGACATTAATATCAGTCATTGCACTAACAATCTCTATGTGCTCAAATACAGTGGATTTCTTTAGCTGTGCTGATTAGTACATTCTAGAAGTTACAATGGCTGTTTTCTGTTCAAGTCATGGATGCTTTTATTTCCAGCTCTTCACAGTCCCATGAAAAACATTTGCCAAAATGGTGCTGTTTGCTTAAGATACGTGATTCTTTCCTTCTTTGTGTGCATGTGTGCATGCACAGCCATTTTTTTAATTGATCTGGAGAAGGAGGTCAGCCTTCATAGTCTGAATGTCTGGAATAGAGTCAAGAAAAGATGAAAAGGGAGACTTCCCAGGAAATTAAATACTTGTGAATTGCAGTCTTTTTTGGTTTTTTAGTAACGCCCTCCTTAATTTTCTAGATGATTAATTTGATTTTTGAGAGCAAGGAAGAGTTTTTTGTCAGTTGAAAATATTTTCTTAATTGCAGTTCTTATCCAGATGGGTTGGGGAAATAGTTAGCTCAGTGCATTTTTCTATTTTGTAATCATTGCTTAAGCATTGTTTTATTCCCAGGGTCTCTTTTTTTCTTAACCTGTTGTTATCTTTACTGTTCCACCCAGGGCTCAGTAGTCAGTTTTGCATAACAATATAAAAAAACCATTCATAAAAAATTTGATTGGATACTAATTTACTCTCTCTTTTCTAATACCACACGATTTACAAGTTGGTTTTTTTTTGCTCTGTCTCTTTCTCTTTGTTATGCTTCTGACCACAAATAGGTAAGCAGCATTTATTTCCAAAATGGGACATCTGGTGGTAATTAATCTTATCTAGAATCTGCTTCTCAGTGGAATTTAATTAGATTTATCTTTAGGCAGTTGGTTCCTGTTCCTTCAGTTTGTAGTGTTAATGTTTCAAAAAATTTTTGAGTGCATGTTCTTAATCTCCCAGCATCATATATGGCAGTGTCTATATTTAAATAAATACTGGACAATTTATATTCTTTTTTGGGGATGAAACAGAATGAATAGGGAAAGTGTATTTGTTATTCTGAATAGATATGTCTGCTACTGATAGTTTTTCCATTTTTTTCCTTTCACCCTTTCATTTTCAATGAAAGCTGAAGTTCTCTCAGGGCATCCATCTACTTTTTAAGAAACACATCAAAGACCATTAAGCATCCGTACCATGTAACTGTTTCATTAGTTTCCAAGTACCAATTAATGATGCCATTAATTTGCTGAGTTGTTGGTAGTCTGATGGTTTTGTCACTAATTCTCAGATTAAAAATGAAAAAAAAATTAAAAAATCACAGAACTAGTGTGATCACACTTGACTAGCGGTGAAATTGAGTAGATGTAGATGTACACTCATGTTGTTCTAACAGAAAAATTTATGCAGGAGGAGCCTTGTTGATGTTTTGATCAGCAGTGCAGCAGCAGTAATGGATACAGCAGAATTTAGTCAGGGGTTGGGGTGAAGTTCACTGTGTGGCACAGATTAGGTGTAAGCTTTCCATCCACACAGGAAGGGCTGGTGTGGCTGTAGGGGATGAGGCAGGTGTGAACCACCTCAGCAGCACCTGCCTGGATGAGCAGATGATTTTAAAAGTTGCTCAGAAAGATGCTCAAAAAGACAGGAACTGTCCTCATTCCACTGGGTGTTGCTTGTTAACATTTACAGAGAGCAATTTTCTTCTCTTCACATTTATTTGATCATTTAGCAAAAGCCACCTAAGCTTGTTTATACTGCACATGTAAATGCTCTCTTAAAACCTTGGAAGCTAATATCCAGCTGCCAGATTTCCATGTTGCTGTGGCAGAACCTGCCCAATTTACTTCTCAGCCAATAAAAAAAACCAACCAAACCAAACCCTTAGTAAATAGAAAATTGGGAAGGAAAGAGATTTCATAGAAAAGGGATCACTTTTAATACTGAATGAAGTTGATCTCTCAAGCTTGTTGAGGGGATGAACCCTGCTGCATACTTTGGATCCAGCAAAGTTTTGTCTTGACAATTCTTTGAGCTCATAAACATGTTGGGAGCACTGGTGATGGCCAGAGCCCAGTTGCTGTAAAACAGTGATGTCTCCATGGGAATTAGCAAACAGGCAGTCATCTCTGAGGCTGTACAATGCTCTGGATGCTCTTCTCTGCTTTGTATGAGTGGTTGTTGGCATGAGGCTGTGAGGATGTGAAATTTGTGCTTGTTCTTTTGATTAATGTGATGTGTATAGACTTCCCAATGAATGATCAAAGGGGGACCAAAATATTCCAGAACTCAGAGCACAGAAGCTTGCCCAAAGGAAGAAATGAACACAAATAGAAAATTTTTTAAATATTACAAATCTGCCAAATGCAGAGCAATTATAAAAGTACTAGTAAATGTATTTTTAAGCTTACTGTAATGAAGAAAGATGCTGACATGAAACAGAAGGGAATTTGCTCTGATTTAAAGTCTTTTATTTTCTAAAGCAAAAAAGCATCAGTAGACAGGGAGGAATTTTCCCCACATTGAATGTAACAGTGAAAGGAATCCAAAATTTTGGGCACATAATCACAAGGTTTTGTAATGTAGTGAGTTTATGTACATCTGCTTAGCACCACTCACCAACTGTGCCTAATTTTAGGTTCAAGCTTACACTTTGCCATTTGGAATAAACTTGATATGTATATGCTGAGTAGCTTAACAGACATCTGGTAACTTTTTAGGGAGAAAGAGTATGATTATAGACATGAGAGAAAGCAGATTTAATTACTGCAGCACCAGTTCTAGTAATGGAACATCCAAGTGAGGGAGTTGCTTTCCTCAGAACAGAAGTTCCTGCAATTTTGTACTGTTGTGATTTCAAAAGTTGGACTTTGCAGTAGCAAGGCTTTTAAAAAAAGAGTAGTGAAAATAAGATTTTTAAAAATGTGGGGAAACATTTCAAGAGAAGCTGGGTGAGATGAGTTCTAGGATGGTAATTTCCTATAGAAAACACAAATATTTTGTAATTAAATGTTTTTCAGTTAAGACAGGAAAGAGCCAGGATCATCTTGCATTTATTATTGACATGTCTCGTGTGCATTTTAGCAACCTAACTGATGACTCATGTTAATACAGTAAATTAATGTGGAATGTTTAAGATATTTGACTTGAGACTGGAAAAGTCAAATATAATGAATTTTAGTATTTGATTTTACAGGGGCATAGTGAATGACCAGCTTGTTTTGAAATTGTGATCCTGTCACATTTCCTTACAATTCAGATCTCACTATGATCAGCAATGTACTAAAAAGAAATAAATTAATATATATTTTCTGAAAGGAAAATACATATTAAAGAAATAAATTAATCTATATATTCTGTTTTTTTTAGGGTGCAAAATTTGGACATTCAATGGGATTAAATCAGGCTCCTCCTCCACGTTCCTCTGCTCGAAGATCATTTGGAAGATCGAAGCGATTTAGCATTACTCGCTCTCTGGATGACCTCGAGGTAATTAACTTTCACTTAAAATTAGAAGTGAGTCTTAGAGAACTTATAGTATAGATAATGCTGATAATTGCTGAAAGAAAGTTAATAATGTATTAGTTTAATAAAGTTATTTGCTATCATATGACATTTTTGTGAGGGGAATACAGATTTCAGGTATCAACCTTTTTCAATATTTCTTTAATAGGCTACATCATGGCCATTCTTTCTGTGGGAAATTCTGACTTTATTTTTCATGTCATAGTTGATCCTGTGTAAATCCAAACAACACACTTTTGTTGATCAAAATGTTCATAATGTCCCAGAAATGAATGTATCATGATATATAGAAAAATCAAATGTTCATCATATTCTGGTTTTTGTTCAGCTGGTGAATTTTGACAGCAGTTGACAAAAGGGAATTCCTAATCAACTTGGTGATTTTGGGTCCTTTTAAGAGTAATATTATGCTCTTTTACATCTGGTTTAGCATCAGCTGATGTCTGGCTCTCAAAACCATACTAGCTTTGGAGGAAACAAGGAATGAAAAGCCATCCTCCTGTTCTCCTGTAGGAATATGGCTTCATTATATCTTCACTCCTAGTGTGCCTCCTCAGGAAAACCTGAGCCACAGTGATGTGAAGGTGAATGCAGAGATTCTTCCCTTGCCCTTTACCATGCTTACTTGGGGGAAGGCTGGTGACTGGGGAGAAACAAAAATCTGTGCAGAGCTCTTGGCACAGGAGCCATGCATTGCATTCTGCACCACCTCAGCAAGGGAGGGAGTGTGGCACACTGAGCCCTCCAAATGGGAAGGAGGTGTTTAAACAGCATTTGAGATGGGAGGAGGGAAGAAGGAGACACTCTGAGTTTTCTGCTGTGGGAAAATGTAGGAAGAACAGCATTTCACTCTGAACTGAAGGAGAAGGGAGCTCAGTGCAGGGGATGTTTAGGGAGCAGAATGTATGGAGGAGCTTCTGGCATGCTTAGGGAATGCAGGTAGGAACTGTAATTACCTATTTCTCAGATGTTTTTCTATTTTTCTGTTTTTCATGGTGGTCTATATTCACTGAACCTTTTAGAACCTTTTAAGTGTCTTGCTTTTTTTCTAGTTATAGAAAATACGTGATTTCTTTGCACTCATAACTTTAATACAGTAACTGCATAACTTAAACACAACAAGAACTTCTGGATAAAAGTGTTTGGGGACCATCCAGCTACATCTTTCTTAATCAGAAAATGGTGATACTTCTAATTTGAAAAAGTTTGCTGTTACATATATCCAGTTTAGACAGAATTTCTGATTGCAGTAAGAGTGAATTCTCTCAGAATACCAAAGAATCTAGTGCTAGCAATTCACATGCAACAGGAAAAACATGGTTCTTTCCTCTTCCCACAGTCTTACAGATCAAAATTTCATGCAAGTTTTTTGCACATCTCATGTTTTGAGTGTTTTAAACATCAAAAATAAAATTTAATTTCTGTTGTTGGAGCTGTTACACATTGTGTAAATATTCATTAAAACAGGCAGTTGGGACTTCCCATTAATTTCAGAAAGATATGATAGTTACTAGCCTAAAAAGTCACTTTTTCCCCCTCATATTCTAGCTGGTATTCATTAGTGACTGTAAACGGAGTAGCACCAACAGGAGGGATTGGGTCAATCTGTGTCCCAATGTTCTCATCATTACTGAGTTACTTTGGAAAGGGAAAATTTCATTCTAGGTCACACGATGAACTGGACAAAGGAATGGTCTGAATTCAAATCTGTATTTGGAGGAATGCCCTTACTACATGTAGCTGTGTGGGTGTGCACTGTTCTCTGTCCAGCTACTTCTTTGCGCTTTGAAATCTTTCTTTTGCTCTGCATGCTGTAAGAGAATGGTATCTCAGATATCCCAGCCACCAGGGGAAACAGCAATCCAGAGAAGAGTTTAAAAAGCTTTGTATGTCAAAATAAAATAATGTTGGGGTGTTTTAATTTTGGTTCAAACTTCAACACTGCTGCTTCAGCACTTGTCCCAAGTACTCTTACATTATGTGAGGTAGAACATAATGTTGTTAGTACATGTTTAGTTTATTTCAGGCCGTCTATTTAGGGGTGGTGGAAGAGGAAATAACAATAGCAGGAAATTCTTAGAGACTCCACCTTTGGAATAATGACCATGAGTGTATTGTATAGGTTGCTTGCTTGCTTTTGTGTTCTTTTCAGTTGTCTTGGCAGACTGGATTAGGTAATAATCCAAACATGAAATTTGGAAGTTAGTATGCTTCTCTGAGCTTTATGGGTTTGATTCCTGCTGGCATCCAAATTAATCTTCTAAACTGAGCAGTGTAAGTAGGTTCCATGGAGTTTCTTTTATGGGCATTTAACACTGTTCATTGCTTACAGGTCTAAAAAGGCTGTGTTTGGATTTTTTGTTGAAGTATGAGCAGTGTGTGAAACAGCAGCTGTCAGTGTTGCTGACTGCTGCCATAAGGTGGCGTGATTTCTTTGAAATTTGTTATTTATTTATTTTTTAAAGTGTCTGTCAAAGAATACAGTGTATTCATAGATATTTTAATAAATAAAAACATGATTTCACGAGAAAATGTCACTTTTTCTTTTAACTTGTTAGATTACTTCTGGCTATATGTGCACAGACAGAATTCTTGTAAGATTAGAATTAATGGTATTGTTGCCCCTCCTTAAATATTTTCCTCTTAACTGCAGAAGCTGTATTATACATAGAAAAAGCCAGACAAATTTGTAGGATTAACATCTTGGTGCTGTTTTTACTGATAGAAACTGTATACAAGATTTTTTTAAAAATGCAGGGATCAAGATGGGACGAGAGGGGAAAATTAATGGTGCATTTGTGCTATAATTGTGGTAGGGAGAAAGTCTCACAAAACAGAAAATGCACAATTTTATTTCTGAACTGTGGAAATTGTGCTTGTTCACAGCAGGTCTGATTATGATTAATTAGTCTTTAAATTGGAACTGAATTCAGAAAATGAGCATGTCTAGTATGTGCCCTAGTTATGCTGTTTTCACAAGAAATGTATTTAGAAAATTTTCTTTATTAAATTACAAGAAACCTGGTTTTGTTAAGAACAGATTTATCTTTTATCTAGCAATCAGTTTTTCTATGTGAACAATTTGTTGTTATGAAGAAGTGTCTATTAAAAACCATGTTAACATTCTGTGATTTGTACCAATTTTACTTTTTAGCATATTTGCTGATTCATATTTTCAAGGAGTAACTTAAGCTAAAAGTACCTTATGATTATTTAATATTTGGCTTAATGAGAGGGTGTGATCCTGTCTTTCTTCCCACTTTTCTTTCCTGTAGATAAATGCCACTACTCTCATCCTCTTGCACAATTCTGTTCTGGAAAAGATGTTTATAAATTTATAAACAAGTTAAAGGTGTCTCTGTGAGACTGCAGACAGTAGAACACTACCTATGTAAAAATTTACCTTAAGCACAGTAATTGTAATTCTTCTATTCATCACCAGTTTTGGTAACACTTTCAGCTGTAGCCATTCTACTCATCTTTTAATTTTTGTTGAAGTCTGTAAAAATGGGGGAACCTTGCAGTATTTTCTTGAAGTCAAAAAATTTAGGTTCTTCCTCACCAAGAAGAACATTCAAAGCTGTTTTTTCCTGAAAATAATTTTGGTACTTGTACTTTTTGCATTTCTCTGTGGTTAAAAATAGGGCAGAGTAGTATAATGAGAGACATAATCTCTTAGGGAAACAAGTGTCAAATTCTGTAAGTATTGTTAATTGATCATTTAATGCAGAGATATTTTTAAAATTAAAGATTATTTAATTCTTTGAACTAAGTATCAGGATAAGAAAAGATGGCTGCAGCTTTTCTTCTTGTTCTCATCCTGTTTAGGAAAGCTTAAAGCTATGTTTTATATTATAAACCACATTTGTTGTATCAAATTTCTAGAGTTTAGTAATGTTTTCAAAGTTGGAATGTATCATGTATTCCTTTTAAAAATCAGTGTGAAGGCTTTTGTTAGAATGTTCCATCTTAATTATAACCATTAATAATGTAGTATTATTAGGTGTTATTATAGATAATAATGCTTGATTTTTTTTTTTCTGTTTTGTTAATTCTACTGAATCAACTACTTTTTGCATTTCATCTGCTATTTGAAAGCATACAGCACATCTCTTTGGTATGAGATTTTATACTAATGGATGACATGTCTCTGCTGGATATTAGCTTTGGCATCTGTGGGTGGCAAAACTCCCCCTAAATGCTCATTTGACTTAATAAGGAGTTTTTAAGTGGGTACCTGTTTTTGTTTGACTGATTTAAATAATCAGACAAAGCTTACACAGGGAGATAATAGCTTATATTAGACCTACTAGGTATACTATGAAAATCAGACAAGAAGATCTAAACATGCCCCAAACTTTTCCCACCCTCTCATATGATCTAATAGAAAGTATTAACTCTTCCTGCAGAGGTTGATTTATTGATGTTCTTAAATCATCACCATGGCCACAATGCCACCACTATGGCAAGTATATGTTTTAAATCAAGAGACCTCTTCATTCCCAGCTTTTCACAGTGAATTCAAAATTTGAAAAGAATGTATAGTTTAATTTTACCTCTTGGTTAAAAATATGTTATACTGTGTACCCCCTTTAAGAACGGCATCTTTGGCAATATTTTGTCCAAATTTTTACCTAAGATACAACCAATCAATTGGCGGTTTTGCTGTCAGCTTTCATGGAAGGGGGAGGAAAGGCCAATTGTGAAATAGCAGTGCACACATGAGAAAATCTCCATTCTTGTATGTAAAAGGCAGTATTGTATTTTCAGCATGCTGATAATGAGTTCCTAAAGGTTTAATCCAGTCTCATGTGCGGGCACTCTGCAGTCTGAGTGCTAACACTGAGCAGCCCCTGAGGCTGCTGTGTTGGAAGCTTCATGGATCTGTGCCCACAGATGAGGTTCTTGTTTCTCTTCTCCCTTTGCACTGCTCCTGGAGCAGTGAGAGGTGTGCTTTGTGATTTCAGACTCCCTCGCTATACTGGCCCAAACCCTCCTGCTGGCCATGATGTCTGGCTGTAAACAGTGCAACTCAGTCATGGCATTACACATTGATGGTTTTACCTTGAATTACTGATGTGCTCATGGAGCTGATCAGTGAGACTTTGAAAACGTCCAGTGGTTTGTGCCAGGCATTCCTCTGCTTTGTTCAGGCCCTGTGCTGAGCAGTCCTGGCTGGAGCTGTTCACCTGCTGGGCTGCACAGTGGCCACACAGCTCAGTGAAACACTGCCAGGACATGGGGATTGCACTGTCTGGGCTGCCATGCTGTCCAGCACCATTTGGTTTCACATTTGCTTCTCTAGACTGCTCTGTTTAGAATTTCAGACTCCCCAGAGGACCATACTCAGGCTTTTACTTTGGTATGTGGGATCTTATCAGGTAGTTTATTTAAATCTCTTTAAGGAAGGAAACATCATGCTAGTAGTATACATTTTTCTTCACAGATTGTGGTCTAGCATTACTGTTAAGTTTTTGTGGTATTTTATACTATACCATAATTTTAAAAAGATTTTCACTATCTGCTCTTAAGTTTACATTTATAGACTTTTTCATGGAAAGTTGTGCTCCTGACACTGTTTTGTAGTATCTGACAAAGATGGGTTGGTCAACAGATCAACACAGTTGTGTGCAACCTCTTAATTGTGAATTTGAGGTACTTATTTCTCTATATAGTCCAGAATGTTAAACTGTGGGGTTTTTTTTCCCCAGACACTGAGAATAATGGGATTAATTTTCTGTTACTTCAATTCGTGAAATGATCATCCTTCAATAATGTTACTGTTTACTGTTTTCTCCTGCTTTTGTGTTATTTTCTTTACTTCAGATTCTGGAGAAATTTGCCATTTCAATTTGCATGTAAGAAGCAGAATAGCCAGAGAATGTGCTGAGAGCTGGATCTCATCTCTGTGTTTTTTGTGAGGTGCATAAGGGCAGTGCTCATCACAGCAGTGCTCACCCCATGCTGTGGTGCTTGAGAAGAAACCAACAGTGTTGCCTAGGATGGATTCCTTAGGGAATGAGGTCCCCATCTGTGCAAAGGCAGTTGGGACAGTACAGAGAAATTTCTTCTTGAGGAGGCAATCAGTAGATTGTCTGACCCTGCCACTCAAGTGCTTGTCACTGTCATATTTGCTGAAAAATCCCTTTGCCCAGGATTTTTCTCCTGGGAAGCTGAGAAGCCTCAGAGAAAAAGGAAAACAATATTATCTTATTTGCTTCTCCTGTGTTTTGCTGCTTTGGAATGTGGTTGGAGACTGTTTATGCAACATGTGAATTGTTTTTCGCTTAATGACCAATCATGGTCAGGCTGTGTCAGGACTCTGGAGAGAGTCACGAGTTTTTCTTTAGTATCTTCTAGCCTTCTGTAAGTATCCTTTCTCTATTCTTTAGTATAGTTTTGTATAGTATTCTTTTATATAATATAGATCATAGAATAATAAATTAGCCTTTTAAGAACATGGAGTCAGATTCATCATTCCTCCCTTCCACATGGGTCACAGAAAATACCACAAGTGCTGTCCCAGCCTTATTGCCTCCAGGCTTGGCTCTCCAGCACAAGCCCATTTCTGCCACAGAGCCAGAGACACAATATGTGCTTTCAGGCACTAGAGATAGACTTGTATTCTGTATAAATTAATTTTCTTGTAGTATCCAGTACTGCCATTCTCAAGATGTGTGTTTAAGGGGACACAGGTGAATTCACAGGCTGTAAATACCTCTGCAGTTTGTGGAACTACAAGGATCAGACAGGATGAGCGAGTTCAAGTAACCACCTGCAGCTACAGAGGGGTTGCATTCCTTAGCTCAGCAGTGTAAGATACTGGGATTTGGCTTTGGCTCTGTTATTTTGGTTCTGGTTTCCTTGAGTAGTGACAGAACTGTCAATGCTCACACAAATGGAGCTCTTGTTAGGTTGGCAATCTCTCAGGCGTGTCTTTCTCCCCAACCTAGCGTTCTTCAAAAATGTGGCTTACTCTCTTTGAACTGAAACTGTTCCCTCTTCTGGGTCTGAGGCATGTGACATTAAGGCAGAATAGTGCTAGTTTACTGCACTGATTCTGAAATGCAGAACTATTTGTTGCTTAAGGTTGATCCTTACTGCAGTTTCTTATATTACATTTGTTGATTCCAGGGCATCTTTTAAGGCTCCTCCCAAGAAGGTGAGCAGTGAGGTGATGCTACTCCAGGTAATGAGGATGAGAGCAGTCTCTGAAGATGAGACCAGGCTGCTTTTATAAGTCTGAATAACTGGGCAACAAAATGGCAGATGAAAATGTATGCAGATAAATGTAAAGTAAAACAAATGAGGCAAAATCGCTCCAGCTTCATATAACAAATGATATATATGTTTCTCAGCAGACTGTTTCTTCTCAGAAGTGATGTCTTTGAGTTATAAGGGAGAGTTGCATGTAAACAACAGCTCAGTACAGTAGCAATGAAGCAAAATCCTGTATTACACATTATTACAGAAGGAATAGATGATTCCATTGCATACAACTGTGGTTTGTTTTTCCATACCTGGTCTCTTTATTTTAAAATGTTCTGATATATTAAGAGAAGAAAAGATTTAGAAAAGTGTAAGGAAGAGTGGAAAATCATGGGTGGCATAGGAAAAGTAGTTGGGATTGATTGCTCATCTCTCCTTCGGGACAAGAAGTCGACACCATTAATTAAAGATAGCTGGAGCCAGGAGCGAAACAAACAGGAGAACACGACTGTTCACGTGGGAGGTGAGCTGGTCTGTGGGATGCCTCACCACTGAGTGCTGTGGATGCAAGAAATTTGCATGTCCTGGAGGGAAAGTGGACAAGTATTTGGAAAAGAGAGCCACTGGGGGTTATTAAGGAGACAAGCTATACCAGGCTGAGGAAATCTCTTGAACTAAAAATACCTGGAGTCTGCGAGAATGTCATCAGGGAAGTGTCTGATATGCTGCCCTGTGCTGCTTGTTGGTAGACTTCCATGTGTGGCCACTACTGGAAACATAATCCTGGCTTTGATAAACCCATGTTCTGACCTGATTGTGTGCAGAGATGTGAAGGTGGGCAGTGCCTTTCCCTGCCTGTAGGACTGTGGTGTTCTCTTGGCACAGGAGCTGTGCTGCCTTTCCCTTGCTGGGAGGTTGTTGTGCAGGGCTGCAGTACCTGCTGGTGCTGGTGCTGGTGCTGGTGCCTGCCCTGGGCACTGGAAGCATTCCCGTTTGTGCTGCAGTGCTGTGGGGATGGCTCTGGCCACTGCCCTGCCCAGAGCTGCTGCTGCTGCTGCTGCTGCTGCTGAGATTGTCCAGGCAGCTCCTGGGACGAGTGGGAATGAGGAACTGCCTGACTGGTTTGGCGCCGCCGTCCCTGCCCTCCCTCGCTGCTCTTCCTGTTACCTGGTGTGTCTTTTGACATGACAAAATAATAACTAAGGAGGGGTTTTTGCTCTATGATGAGACCTGGTTGATGTTTTTAAGGCTTTACTGAGTGAACTGGATTGGTTTTTCTAGAGCATAATCACAGAATAGGTACAGCACATATTGATAGCATCTGCAAATTGTTTCTGGTTCTCTCATGCTTAAACTGTTGGGATTTTGGGTAGGAGTTTGTACCACCTAATTTTCACTGTCCTCAGGCATTTATCTGTACAGGGAAACTACAGAAACAAAAAGGAGTCAGCTAGAACTTTTACTAGAAGCTTTTTATTTACTTACTAGTATTTCTTATTCACTATTAAATCATTAAAACATTTCACTAGTACTTCTAAAACTTAAAATATACAGCAAAAAACCCATCCGCAACTTCCCTCTGGACAAAGGAACTGCTGAAGGATAATGTTTAAGGATTATTTTTGGGCAGAAAGTGCATGATTTTTTTTTCAGAAAATGCACAGATATTGCAGGTCTGTCTGGAGAGTAGGTGTGGTATTGAAAATTATGAGAGTAATGTTACACTTGGAACATGATCCTCGTAAATGCCAATGCTCTGCTTATTCACAAGAACACGGAGAGTTGTGGTAGGATGAGATAGATTGCACAATCTGCATACATGTGATTGTAATCACTCCAAGACACGTACCTACATGCCAGAAACTGCAAGAAGTTTGCTGTGAGTCTTACATGTTTTAACAGTGTATTTTTAAAAGTATTTTTAGATTACATTTTAATTATTTTTAGTAGAGATTGGTGACTCTGTTCATTCAGGTAATATGCTCATCAAAGGGGAATGTATTAAAAAAGGGAATACTTTGGATGAGAAAGCGATGTTGACTCAATGCTGAAACAAGTTTGGACAAACCTTTAGGACAGAGTCCTGTTGGCCCTCATTGAATGCATTTTACATTAGCAGATTCCTCAGCAGGGCTGTTGTCTTTACAGAAGCTTTATTGTTACGCAGGACCTGCCTAAACACCATTTTGAAAGCTGCCTGTTCCTTTTGATGAGAAGATACAGAACCAGTACTGAGGGCGGGGAATGTGCTGGGGAGGGAGGAGAATGGGAGAGGTGTTGATAGGGCAGCAGGCAGAGAAGCCTCATTTTTTTACTGGACTCTGGAAGAAGTAAATATGTGTTCAGAAAGAGCGTAATAATAAAGTTGAAGGGGCTGTTTCTTAACAATGAGCTATTAAACCATTTATACATGGAGAAAACTTTTACTGATAGTCAAGTGTCTGTAAGTATAAAGTTTTGTTTGTCTAAAGCGAGCAGAAAACAGGAATATGGTTTAATGAGTAGTCTTCCGAGCTAAGAAATCTTGCAGTGAAATATGGTAAATTATGCTTCTCAGGATTCAATGAGGTTTTAAAGAGACAAAGTTCGTAAGTATAAGTATTTAAGTTGACTTTCTATATAAGCTGTTATAAAATTAAGAATACACCATTTTTCTAGCCATGTTTAAAATTCTTTTGCATTGTATTGTTTTTAAAGTGAGTGTAGTAGATAAACTGATATTTCTGTAAGTTTTTTTATAAATCTTTCAGTTAATTTTTATTATTCTTGCACGTGTTTCCGTAAAGCAAAAATGTCTTTACAGATATGTTACCTTGTAATTGTTACACTGGTTTTTTATAAGTTCTGCAGCTAAAGGGATTTTTCTTCTTCCATCTGGAATTTTATCCAATAAAACAGAATCCAGATGGTGTGAGTTATTAGAATAACTGAAAATAAATGAAAGGTATTTATAGAATACAAAATTTCTGAGGTGTAGAGACTTAGATCAGTTTTGGCTTGTTGTTGCTCAGAAAACATTTATTTTGCAAGTAAACATACTAACTGTGTTATCAAATTTTGACATTATAGTCTTATTTTTTCTGTCTATATATCTCAGTATAAAATTGTCTTAAATGCTAAAAGTATGGCAGCAAAATTTTCATATTTTAAAATCAGGAGGGAAATAAATAATTGCAAAGCATGGGCAAAATATTATATGCATTATTTACTTATAATATAGTAATTTTCATTCTAACTTTTACATTGATTTCCTCAAAATCTATTATTTTTTTTTGGGCTACGTCAGTAGTAGGAAATTCAGAAGTGACTAAATGTGTTTCAGTGATCTGTCACTTAATCATATCCTCTTTAATATGCAGTTTAAATTTAGTTTACTGTTGGACTGCAAGTTACCTTCCATTTGGATGTGCAAGTAACGCTGTTTCTGCATGTTTTTATTATTGGAGAGAATTCAGTTGTCTTAAAATGTTGATTAACAGAAGGGGAAAATAAACCCAGGAATTGTTCACAAACATTTTTGCAAAAGTATATTTTTAAAATTTTCATTTACCAGTCCTGGAGAATTATTTTTCAAACTTTGAAATATGGATCATAGAACCAGATTTTTTTTTTAGAGTGGATTTCTGGATGGCAAACCTTGAACTTAGTACTTGAGAACGTGCACGGGAGTGTGAGCAGTGTGGCAGACAGCAGAGGGCACTGGAGCAGTGGTTTGCATCATTCCCTTTGCTTTGCAGGATTTGCTGTGGGGGAAGTCTCAGTGTCTGACAAGGCAGCTTGTACTTCACTTATTTATACACCAGCAAGTTCCAGCTAGTTCTGCTTCAAAATATTTTTGTTAATATTGCATTGGAATAGGAAGGGCTCTTATTTCAAAATTCATAGAGGGAATCCACAGTGCTGTAAATGAGAGAATCTTTCCTCTTCTCATCAGTAGCACATATGGGATCTGTTTATTGTTGAGTAGCTGGCAAATTGTTGACAAAAATATATTTAGACATGTTACAGAAAATTTGGAGAATTAGGGGAAAAAACATTTTATTTTATGGCAGAGTTTTCTTAATTTTAGTGTAGGCTTTTTGATGCTTCTGCTTTTTATTTCAGTAACTGGGATCAGTGAGCTAAATCATGTTCTTAAAATGTGGCTGTCATGCAAGTAGTTGTTACTTTAATATGACATTAAAAAAAATCAATACTTGGTGAGATTTAAGATCTTTGGTGGTTCATTCTGCCAATGTCTCATTTAACTTAGTACTCTGTGTGATGAGAAGCTGGTCCAGGGGATTGCCTCTTTCTGGTTGCCTGGTGGTTTTTGTGCCTATTTTCTTCTTTTAGGAGTCAGGGATATAATAAATCCCATTAATCTTCTGACAAGTTAAAACTTATCCAGGCTCCCTGTCATTCGGTCTTTCTCTTCAGCTTTTTCTGCTCTGAAAACAAATGTACAAAAGCAAATATGAGCAGGAAGTGGAGGGAGGGTAGGAGAGAAAAACAGATCAACCTTATCTGGGGTCGCTCCCCCTTCCCACAGTTTAGCTCCTAAGCAGATGGATGTGGGTTTACAAATGTCGTCTTTGGTGGAGCTGAATAAGGCTTTTAAAGCTGTTGTACCATATTTTAACACTTCCCATTAATAGCTTTGCAAATTAGCACTCCTTCTGCTTTTGACCTTTGACCTCTGAGTTGCCTGCCCAATTTACAAATATGCTACTCAAAATCAGAAGATTTTATATCTGTAGCTGCTGAAATAAGCTGTGAAAATGTAGAGGGATATGAATTTTTTAAAGGGCTTTCAGTGCCACATGACACTTCATAGCCATGATCATTATGTGCTGCTGCCTAATTGCTAGAGCTTATTTTTCAGTGTTGGTAGAGCTGCTGTATGGAAAAAATGGGGATGTGTAATGTAATGCTTAGTTCAGTGAAACAAAATCAACAATTTGTCATGTCTGTTTAAAGGAAGGGATTATGAGGTTTACAGTGCCTAGAATGTGTAAAACATTGCCCACCCACAGCGTTCCCAGCAATGTTCGCTGCAGTGGCTCCAGTGAGCTGCTGGTCTTGCAGCTGCATCCCACTGTTGCATGAGGGGTCAGTTTCCTCTTATTCCTTCTTGTGGGTAACATTTTCTCCTGTTAAAATTGTACAAGTACTTTTGGTCTTTCCAGATGATTCCTAGAGGATTTAGCTTGGGTACTAAGTGTAAGTGCTATTGATAAAAGTCCTATTTTGTGTTACCCCAAAGGGATGTTCACAGGAAAGTTCTTCAAGCACTTCTGATTGTGATTATTGTGCACCTGATTATTTGTAATGTTGTTGCTATTTGATTAAAGTATTGACAATGAAAATATATTCTGCATCCCACTTGGTTTAGTGTCAAAAAAATGCAGTATTTAAGCAGCTCTGGCATTTTTTCTTTATGAAGTTGCACATTTTTAATACTTTTCCACACACAGTAAAACTGTTCTGTGCAAGAACCATAGGGCACTTGCTTCTGAAATCCTAGAATAATGGAGGGTGTAATTTGTAGTTTTTAAAAGACATTTCTTCCTGTCTACCCACCCATTTGTTTCCATTGCATTTGTCATGGTATTAAATGCTTGGAGGAGCATTCCAAACTGCAGTGGTGTGCCTATTCAAACAAGTAATCAATCAAAAAAATTAACTTTCCGTCACAGCAATTGGCTTATGTCTGTAAAATTCTAGTTAGAATAGGCTTCATCTGCAAGGAAATTAAATTTCTTCCCTGATCACTCTAAATTAAATGGAGAAGATTAAGTTTTTCTGTTAACCAAGTCTCTTCATCCTAAGTGCAAAATGAAAAGATGTGCAGGCTTTTACCTATTGGATGTAGCAAGTCAGTCTCACCATGAAATATTGAGTAAAGGCTCTTCTCTTTCTCATTTTCTCTCTTTGTAAGTTCCAAGTAGCATTTGCCTTTTTCACAGGGTGGTTTCTGTATTAGGGGCTCAACCTGGGAGCTGCACGGCTGTGGGGGGTTCCACATGCTGCACTGAACAAGGGAGAAAGTTCCTCTTTCCTAAATGCACGTCCACCTCGGGCTTAAGGACATCCCACTGGCGTAAAAATGCCCAATAATCTCTCCCGGATTGCCATTCTGGGGTTTATTTTTAGCAGAAAATTGTGTTCTGATTGCTTTAAAAATAACAGCAGTGAATGATTTAGGTACTGTCAGTGTTGTGGACAGCAGCAAACTTCCTGAAATGCTGTACTTTCCATATAGAGTCTCTTGAAGACACCGCTGTCACAGGCAAGTGAATTGCACTTCCCTCTTTCATTACAAGGAGCCTCTTTTGCTCTCTGTTCCTCAGGCTCTGTGCACAGAACTCTCTTGACATCAGCTGAGCACAGGTTCAGGTCCTGAGGGAGGAAGGGCAGAATAGAAGTTGGTTTCTGCAAGAAGAATTTTGTCTTTAGTGACAAGAGGCTACTCCTAGGTTTAATGAAATGTGCCAAGTCTCCTTGTACAGCAGATTTTTATGTGCAGTGTTAAGCACTGAAAAGTTAAGCAGAATGGACTATTTGAGGTCCTATGTTGTTCTGGCTTGCATTATGTAAACCTCTAAAAATAGTGATTTACTATGTAAATGTTTCTCTAACTAATGTTAGGGTGATTTAACTAGTGTTTTTTTGGAGACTGTCTTGGAAATCTGTTTTATTGAATACAGGACTACCATAGGGTTCAGCATCATTTTATTTTCCTGATTTGTTATAGGAAAAGATCTCAAATACAATCAGCATGATTTATATAAAATGATCGAGCTTTTCTGGTGAGAGATAATTGAGATCTAATCTGAATCCCTGACGAACCACAGCTTCCTGCATTGGCCTGTTGCTATTGGTAACATAAAGGGAGTAAAATAGAACTTCATACGAAATGCCTTTAAACTTTACTGGCATGTACAGGCATGGAACAGCGCTGAATTTTTGAGTTTAATCTTTGAGAAGCCGACGTGTTAAGGAAATGCTTTTTCCATATTAAGTGAAGATGAATTTAGGAAGAGTGCTGCTAGGAAAAATAACTGCTGTTTCTTATGAGGAGCGGGTAAGTGATGTGAATTATATTTAGCTAAAGCAAGGCATTGTTGTAGTGAGAAATTAGAATAGGCTATTGTTATTGGCAAGAAATTAGAGAAGAATGGGATCAGCTTCAGAATGCTTTTTGCTTATCCTTTAAGCTTTTTTACTTTAAAGTATTTGAGTTAAAATTCCTTTGTAAATGCAAACATTGGGTTTTATTCTAAGAGAAAAGTAATATTGTTGTACCAACTAACACTGAGATTTTCATTTGTATTTATGAACTATGCACAGTATGTATAAAGCTAAAATCCCAGTATGTGTAAAATATGTGCCTATTATTTAATTATGTGCAATATATTTTGTATATACTTTCTGTACCATTATATCAATATTGTATCTTTAGGTAAGGCTGTATATATTTTGTATATATCTTTATAAAAATAATTTTAGGGATGGATTTGGCACTTACGGTGCTGTGTTTATAAGTGATAAGATTGGTTTTGTTTGGGGTAAAAAGTTGAACATTTATTTCTTAAAGGAATTCCAAATGTCACATCATTTATTCTTCATATATTGTTTTTATAGATTCAAATATTTGACAAAATTATATGGAATGTATTCAGTAAAGTTATTCTACAGTAGTTGTACAGTATGTTTTTCTTCAGAACTCTTACATATAGAATGCTTTTGTGTTAACTGTTATAAATGCAATTTGGTGGTAGAGAATTGTAAAGTGAAATTGTGTAATAGTCCTCCTTTAAGTGGCATTCTGAAGGGGCACTCTTCTCAAAGAATTCTAAATCATTACATTAATTGCAATAACATTATGAATTGGGGATAAAAAGCCTGTAATGTTATGCTACTTTTTAGGTGAGAAGTGCATTTGAGTTTTTTTATTAGAAGGAAAAACTAGCAATAGTTGATGAGTAATGTGGCTTTATTTTTTTATTTAAAATGTTAGAATTGTATATACCATATTTTGAGGCACGATCTCCCTCCCCATCGAGAGTCCACTGGAGTTCGTGGCATGAACTATGTTGATGCTGTAATATATGTGAAAATACATATATCTCATGTAAATCCTGGAGTGATGTGACTGAACACCTGGGGATCTGATTATAATTCATACATTGGCAAAAGGAGAAGTTGATTCAGTTTTTTTAAGAAGTACTTTGAACAAAGCTAGATGCAAGCAGATGGTGAGCTGAGTGATAGGCTTTCCCTGAGATAAGTGACAGAATGGTTCAAAGTTGGCTCTTTGTATTCAGCCTGAAAATCTTCAGATCCCAGCAGACTTCCTAGCATTATCCTCTATACTGAAATCATATGAGAAAATTAGTATAGAAGATTGGTGGAGCTAGGTGTGCTGTTCTAACCTGGAAGGCTTATTTACAGAGACTTTATAAAATAGTGTGTGAAGTGATGTTGTGCTGGGTAAGTTACAGATCCTGGCAGCACTCAGAGAATTCTTTGGATGCAGCAAGCGATGCCTGCATTGCAAGAAAGTGTGCTTTGGAAAGGCAACAGAGAGCTCATTTTTAATCCCTTTTATTCCAAATCTTTCTGGATGCTGAGGAAAAGAATAGATATTTCTGTTTAGTCTGTGATTCTGTCATTGTTAGAATAGGAGAGAGAAATAACATATTCACTCTCCTTACAGATTTCACCCTGTGTGTCTCAGGAGGAGTGGGAAACAGAGATGTTTCTTGGCTCAGGAAGGCACTCACCCCCACTGTAATGGCACAGATGATTTCATGTTGCTCCATTTTATTGCTAAGGCCTGGCATTCCCAGTATGTGTCACCCCTCAGTATCCCCCTCTTTCCCTTTGTTCTACTCCAGTATTTGAGCATGACTTCGATTTGAGTAACAAATCTTGAGGTGGAGAAGAAGGAAATTTTTGTATTCTGTTGCCTGAGTAGTTGTGCACATGGATTCATGTGCTCAATATAATCTCTGGGCTATAGGTGGGGTATTTTTTGGTTTCTGCAGGATGTTGTTATGGCAGAATTGGACAGTACCAAGTCACTTCTCTGGGACCTGATCCATGCAAAATGGAACATTTAAGATGGAACTAAGTGGATAAGAGTTTCTGTCACCTAAAGATGTCAGCAGACAAGCTTCATGTGGGGGTGCACACATCTAGCAGGTTATAGGCCATGACAGCTAAAAGATACAGCCTGTTCCAACCTTATGAACTTTGAGCCTTATGAATTATTCTCTTCTATGCCCTCTCTCCCTTTGTACCGTGTTGTTGGTGCAGGGTACTATGTTGTCTACTTCTGTTCTGGGAGAAAAATTAGGCACTCACACAAAGTAGTTTTCTCCCTGATAATTACTGTAAGCTTAAACTATTTTAGATTTGTTGCTAGCAGATCCTGAACACAACATCAAAAGCTCTCAGGCCCTTCTGGTTTTTCCACCTAGCCAAGAGAGATGATGCAAAGGAAAATGTAACATGTTTTCTCTTATTCAGAACTTTGTGCTATCAAATATATGCTGCAGCATTTGCCAGTTTAGAGAGACCTAGAGCATCTTTTATGCCGAATGGTAACTGGGAAGCCACTCTTCAGCTTGCTGGCCCTGCCACTGAGCTTCCCTCTCAGATCCTGCCCTGAAGTCCCTGGAGCACAGTTGCATCCCCCAACTTTGTGGGGTGTGTGTCTGTAAAATTCAGCTGCTAATCCAGCTAGATGAGCGAGCAGAGTTCCCATTAAGGGATATACTGGAAGGCATTTTAGCTTTCCTAAATTAGATTTTGTTAAATTTTGGTAATTTTTTGCCATCAGATTGCTGGCATATATCATGGGCTTCTTCCTAAACCAATTTGGTAACTGGGGTAACTGGAAGAACCAATTTCAGTTCTTATCTGGTTGTGAAAGATTTGATGGTTTCATACAATTAGATTTTATCTCTTGATGATAGCTCATAGGTACATTCACAACATATATGTTCTGGCATTTTAATTAAATGCTTAAATACTTTAAAAAATATCCTGACATTAGCCCTGACTGGCACAGTGTCATGCCCTGCCCTTCCCCCTCTTTCAGAAATGGCTGCCTACAGGAGTAATTAAATTTTATATCCTTCTCATACATATGTTTTTCAATAGGTGGTTCTTAATATGTGTGCAGTGTTACATTTCATCAAATATTCAAACTTTTTTGTGTAGCACATCAAATTTTGTCCTGAAGAGCCTCCAGTGGTGGGAAACGTGAGTGCTGAAGAATGAAAAAAAGCCCCCAACATAAACTGTATTTTTAAAATGAGATCATCATAGTATTTGAAAAAATCTGGTCTTGCAACTTATACCTTTCAAAGACAAATCTAGACAAGTTTCAGCTGAACAGTTTAGAAGAGAAACTTCTTTGTCTGAATGTGGACTGCATGCAATTTCTGACAGGTTTAAACTGAGATTTCTGAGTACTCACAAACGTAGTTTGAACATATTACTGTGAATTCTTGCACAGTAATTACAAGCTTTAGTTTCTAGGCTTTATTGAATTAGGTGGATTTAGTTACACAGATGAATTGAAGGAAATGTTCTCAAGATATATTTTATTCTGTGATCTATAGAAATAAATGGATAATGCCTGGAACACGATAGGTGTATTTACTGACTGTAATGCAAAATATATTCATCCTATAGGTGCTTTTCTAAAATGATCTGACATAAAAATTACTAAGGCCCTGCTTGGAGAGATTTTAAGATGCTGGTATATGTAATGTAACAAGGCATTTAAAATAAACAAGCAAAACGAACCTGTGGTGTGTCAAAAGTTCACTGCATTAACTTATGCTAAATGGATTGAGATAAAACTCTCAGTGTCCATTCGTGATTGAGCTTTTCTATGTAATTGCACCATTTTCTCTTGAACATTATTTTTTATAATTGTTAACTTCCCAGTTTTTGACAGAAGTATTATGAATATTCTTTCTGTTGTCATGAAAATCCTAATAATTTTGCTTCATACCTTTCAAAACCATGAAGAATTTTACTTAGTGTTTGAAATTAGGTTAATGAAAGCTAACAAAGTATATGAACATTCCTAAAATATAGATATTTTGAAAGGATTTTGGGGTTTTTTTTCTGTCTAATGTGTAAACTGATACTATTACTTTACTTTGAGTCATCATTTTCTTTGTGCTTTTAGAAATGACATTGAAGTTGTTTATTCATTAACTGTACTGTACAGTGCTGTGCTGAGAAATTAAAAGCAATCACATTTATAAACCAGATTTCAGTAATGCAAATTAAATTTTCTAAATTACCAACATTAATTAAATTATGGCTTCTGAATTTATAACATGATCACTAGGCTTATGTGCAAAATAGAAGTAGAAAAGATGTCCTAAGCCCCACTGAAGGATTGTAACCAGAACCATATTTTTGATACCTGAAACAAAGCTACTAAAGGGAGATGCTTGGAGATACTTTTTGTTGTATTATTATTCTTCACAGATCCAGAAGCATTTATGTAGTTATTTTTAAATTTATTTCCATTTTTTCAATTTTTTCTTTTTAATTTTTTTTTCCTTTTTTTCATTTAAAAAATCATTTTCATGAGAAGCGTATTTGTGTTTATCTGAGCTAGCACCAGGGGAATGATGCCAATAGAGGTTAGTTTAGACTTTGAAAGTCCCAGAATAGCTCAGATCCTCTCCTGGTGATGGGAATGGTGAGGCCACTCCACTTGGTAACAAGTTCTTCAGAGAGTGTTAACAGCAGGGTGAGAGCCTGCAGTGAAGGAGAGAAAGAAAGGAGAAGATATTACTAAAGGTTTTTGTGGATTTTGAAGAAGAGTGGGAGTGTTTATTGCCAAGGCTGAAAAATACAAACTATGGAGAGGTAGCTGTTAGCTTGAGTTGTGTTTATATTTGTGCTTTTCTTCTTGTGTGTGTTTCTGACCTTGAAGAAGTTTTAGATACTGTAGGGCTTTTTAATGAGCAGTACAAGTGAAGAGAGTATTTTTTAAATATTTAAAAGGTTTTCTAAAGGTTCAAGGACGCTTTCAATGACCAAGAAAAGATTGGCCAAACTAAAATAAAAATGCTTTCTATTAGTCATTAAAAAATCAATGCAAACTTAAATCTTAAAAATCATTTGTCCTCCAGACTTCACTCAGCTGAAGCTGAATCCAAGCATTGGAGTACCTAATTGGGAAATGGTCAGTACTTGGATTTAATGAGGTATCAGATGCCTTGAGGCCATTTATGATGAAAGTTGGGAAGTTTAGGGTAGATAAGCACATAAACTTCAACATTTCACTAGAATACTAATTGTCCTTGAAAATCTGATGTACAATAGGTAGAGGTGGTGAGGAGTTCTTACTTATTCCAAGTTAAGTTCTAGCTTATTGCAAGCACCCTGAACATCCTTTTGGTTCTGTGACAGTCAGAATGACTGACAGGGAAAGTTTTCAGTCACCTGACTGACAAAACACTGAATTTTCATTTTAATGCCACATATTTACAAATACTACAGCAAATTAAAAATTTAATTCATATTGTTTTCCAGTCTTTGCAGGTCAGTTTTAGGTATCTTCCTTGTCACAAGTACCAACTGATTGTCTCTGCCCCTCTAAGAGGGACTTTTGGGAGCAGTGTAATTACCACAGTAGGAAATGCTTCTTCCAGTGAATATTGGTGGGATCAAGTCCTTGGACAGTAGTGGTTTAAAGGGATGAATTTCATGCTGGAGATAAAAAAGCTGTCAGAAATAACAGCTGGCTTCTTTAGATTTACCTCTCTAATATTATCACTTATTAATAAGATTACAAAAGTAGCTAACACTGCAAATGCTAAATGAATCTCAGAGATTTCTGATATTTGCCATGAAACTTCAGTAACACTTTTCTTTTTTTCTTTTTTATTGCAGTCAGCAACTGTTTCTGATGGAGGTAAGCTGAAGCTTGTTTTTATGTTTATAATGAAAAATAATCACTTTTCCACATTAAGCAACGTAATATGTGGTAAATTATGTGATATATTACAAGATGTAAGTCCAAGGTGGTGCAGAACTCTGTGGCTGCTTTAGGAACTGTGCCAGAGAAAATACTGCAGGCTTGGGTTCACATACTTTCACTGGTTTATTTGCATAATATTTTTTTTGGTACATTTATATATACACATTTTTATTATAACTAGGCTTCTTCATTCGTAATAATAGAGGCAGAGCTGATAGACTTCTGTGTAATTGGATGGTAGATAAAATCTCATTTTCTGTTTTATTGTCCTTAACATACCTTGTTTGCTTTTAAAGAGGTACTGTAGCTTCTAAGTTGTAAGCTGTGTTGGCGCATTTGCTGAGGTTGAACTTTGTTAAGTGTGATCCTTTTTGAGAAGGGGGTAAGTGATTTGATATTTGTAAAATCCCAGCATGGAGCTTTTGCACTTCTGGAATATTCTAAGTAAACTCATCTTTATTGCACATAAGCTGGTTTGTTTTGATTTTAACATGCCTTTAATGTTTTAAAGGATGTCCACTCTTTGTTAAACATTAGAAAATGATTTCTCTGAAGCTTTGAAGTTGATTGAAACAGTTTAAAAAAGGTTCCTTAATGGAATAAAGGAATTTGTTTAGTGGAGGGTATAAAGGAGATGGCTTTTCTCCTTGTCTACTGTGGCAGGAGTTGGTTCACTTGATCCTGCAGAAAAACTCATGTATTTTTGTGTTTGCTGTACTTTGACAACATTACAAGACAAATTTATTAAATAAAAAGGGCAAAAGGCAACAAGATGTGTTGCTATAATCAGTGCAGTGAAATGGAAAAGATATTTGGAATGCTACAGATATTTTTTTTTATTACATGCAAATGTAAATGAAAATTAGCAATACTATTTACAAAACTTCTTCATATCCTAATTTCTGATTCCTTGCAAGACTAAAACTGCATTTCAGAAAAACATTGCTGTTTTGGTCCTTTTGCTGGAGCCATTTTCCAGTGGCTGACTTGGTCAGGTATTCTCCTTCTCTACTGCTGACATAGTCTGATGCTTTACTGTACTTCTGTCTGGATGAGAAGTAGACTCTGTGTTGTATCTGTCTTGTCCACAAAGTGATAAAATAGCAAAACAGAAAATAATAGTGCTTATTCTGCTTTCTATTTCTAAAACATAGCCTGTGTTTTTCTGGGAAAAGTATGGGGTTTTTTTCTCCCCACGTGTTACCTTCTTGATATAAAAATCAAAGCAGACCACAGACTTTCTTATTTTGTATGTAGCTGTTGAGGACCAAAAATTTGACTGATCTTTTTTTAGGTAAAATGCAATGTACTTGTGTCTTGTTTCCACAAGGAGTCTTGTTCTGTGTTGTTGAAAGTTATTTTGTTGCCTATCCAGACTTGGGAATCTCTGTGATAGTACTCATACAATAATTATCCTGCCAGTTGAAAATTTATTTTAAAAATTCCACTTATTTTCAGTTCTTCCAATATGATTTGTGTCTAATTCCAAATCTTTAGGTAGCTGTTATCACAATTAATTCTATACAGTTTTTTTAACTCATGAAATTTAAGGGCCATGTAAAGTCACAGAGGTGAAAAAACAGCCAAGAAATTTTGTGCTATTTTCTGCTGAGTTGTATTCCCTGTTTTTTTAGCTAGTTCAGAATTTAACATGAACTCTCTCTTCATTGTTAAATACTATTTAAGAAGGAGTATAATTTGTGCAAAAAGTGGTAGTTGAACTATAGTGAATAATATCAAATCCATTGAATAATATTGAATCCATGCTTAAATCCCAGATAGCGGGTTGGAAAAATAGGAACCAGAGAGACTGTAACCAGAAAAAGTGAAATTAAATGAATTCCTAATTCATCTTTAGCTGCATTGAGTAAAAAGTTGTGATTCATCTGTGAATTATATTTTCTAGCATTTACTTTCATTGAGGATGGAACAGCACAGACATTTTTTCAGTTTTCCTTAATCTCACTAGTACAGAAATAGATCCACAGACTTAGACATTTTAGGGTATGTTTAGTTTAGAGAAATTTTCGCCATAACCATTGGTACAGTGCTGCATGCTTCCCTTCCTAGACTAAATCTTTGTCATCACAGAATCACAGAATGATTTGGGTTGGAAGGGACTGTAAAGGTCAACTTGTTCCAGCCCTGCTGCCATCCAACCTGCCCTTGACACTTCCAGGGGTGGTACATGTACAGTTTCCCTGGGCAGCCTGTTCCAGTGTTATCATCACTGTCAGAGTGAAAAATTTCTAATATCTAATCTAAATCTACCTTCTTTCAGTTTAAAGCTCTTTGTCTGCTCTTGTCAGAAGTCTCTCTCCAGCTCTCTTGTACCCCCTGTAGGTGATGAAAGGTGCTCTAAGGTCTCTCCTCTTCTGCTTGGTATTATTAATTAATATTATTATTTGTACATGTACCTAGATACTATAAATACTATTGTTAAGCTTTAGTTTGGGAAGAAAATTAATGTGTAAAAAGCAATTATGTGTTTATATAAATCTCTTCAGTATGGTGGGAGGCACAACAGTTCTTTGTACATTTTCCTTCCAAAGTCAATGAAGTTTTATGTCATATGGCTTTTATTGTGTTAGAGCCTGGCCCTGGAAACCATCTAGCCCTTTGTGTTTATTTTATATTTTGCATCCCAGCTTGTGCAAGGCTGGGATGTTCTTATCAGCCAAAACTCTGCACTTGGGCATTGCAAGATAGCTGATGTGTAAATTAGTGTTGTTTCCAGATGTGCTGACCAGTGGCAGCTCTTAACTGTAATTGATTTGTGTAATGAATCGCAGACAATCAGAATGCAAACTGCAATAATGCTTAAATGCAAGATTACTGCTGTAGATCAACTAATCTGCTCTAGGGGTAGCAGGAGCCATTTGATGTTACTACAGTGACCTGTAATTAGCAGGTTTCTCTTATTTCCCACCTCAGGAGCTGTCCCTGTGTGCTGACTGTGGGAGTGTGTACACAGCACGCAGGCTGTGCCTGATGTTCTGAGCACTGTGCCATCTGAATTGTCACAGGGATGATCAATAGGCCCCTGCTAATGACTGACTTTGCTATTTATACCTGGAAGGCACTTTAGAAAGGAAAAACCTTAAGGTCAAAGGATCTATAACAGAAGTACCATCATCATTCATGTCCCAGACAGAGGTGGTGAGGTATCTGAGCTAGGGAGAATGTCTGAGTCAGTTCTCACCTGCTGTTCCCTGCAGAGATCAGTTCCACAAAGCTGAAATACTTCAGCCTAACAGATACTATATGCACACATTTCTTCCTAAGATAGGACTTTGCTGTAGTTTCTGCTGCTTTTTGCTTTTAGTGTTCATCACTTGGAAAGAATTTTCGTAAGGAAAAGTGTTCCTAAAGACCTTTCCGAAAGGAATCTGATGTTTGCAGTAATAAATAATGTAAAACTGTGTTTTAAAAAGTAACTGAAGAAGGTAAGGCAAAAAATTAGCAATGAAGTGCAAAATAAAGCAAAACACTGTTTATGCTTTTTGCACTATAACTACAGATGGATTGTTTCCTCTAACAGGTATATGACTTATTTGTCAGTTCTGCTGGTGGTGCATGCTCACTGTAGCCGTGTTCCACTGTAGCATAAATAATTCAAGTTCCTTTAGCAGCAGTGGCAAAAGGTCTTTCCTTTAAATTATTTATGTAGCATTTTATAATGCTTTGTGTTAAGTATACTATTGCTTCCCTCTGCTTGAAGCAGCGAGGGTAAGGAATCAACTTGTTCAGAATAGAAGCTCCCAGGAGTTGCTGTGAGGAACTTTGCTAGCTTCCCTCATCCCAGAATTGCAGAGGAGCAAACAATGTGCTGTGCAGTCAGGCTAACCTGCACCCAATGGGTTCCGGGACGTTGCGGCTGAACTTGGTATGGATTCAGAAGGATGGCTTTCAGTGAAGGGCTTGAAGTGTTTCATTAAGTGGCACCACAGTGGTTCTTACCAGCTTTATCCAGGTAAAGTATTTAGTGATTGTATGATTTGTGTGCGTTCCTATGATTGTGAGGAATGTGCTTAGCGTCTCACAATAAAAAAAAAAAAGTATTTGTAGGCTGAAAAATACATACAAATGCATACAAAATAACCTTCATTTATTGTATTCAGGCTTATGGCTTTATATTATCTAAACCAAAACTTCTGAAGCCATCCTATCCTGAATGCTTTCAAGACTTAGTTGATTAAATGCCTGTATTTTCTTACATAATGCTGTTTTTGTAAAATAAATAAAACCAAGACCCTCCATGGAATGTGTAACCACAAAATGTGCAAAACATTGTATTTTGAGATTTTTTAGATAGCATTCTGTGTCAGTTCTGTATTTCCAAAAGATAATAAATTAAACTGAATGAGTTTGAATTCAAAGTAGTTTTTCCTCAGTAGGTATGGTTGCTGTCAAGCAGAACAAAAATGAAGTTAGGTCCCTGGGATTTGAAATGTTTGATCAAGGAGCCTCCTTTTACAGGTAATACAGGATAAGTCGGTGCTTCCAGCAGTGATGACAAAGGAAGGCAGGCATTTGGAAACTTCCCAGCACTGCTGCAGTTCATGTTGTCCATGCAGAGCTGGGATTTTTCACATTAAAATCCTCTGGCATCCTGAGTTTCCCAACTGCTCCTTTTATTTTTTAAAATATTTTCAAGGGAGAGGAGGAGGAGTCCACTTTGCACAACAGCCCTGTGGTGAGAGCATGTGAGGGTGGGAGTCAGGGCTCTGTGTTTCCTCTGATGACCATCACAGAGGGCTCATTAGATGAAATATGTGGCTGGGTTGGAAAGTTTCTCCATTCCTGCTTTCCAAGGTGGGCTGCATGTACCTAGGAATGCATGAGCTGTGAGGGTCAGGAAACCTGATGCTGGAGTCTTTCATTGGAAACATTCCTCTGCAAGGGGAGTGGAGCAGGAATTATGCCTTATACAGTCTTCATTTAAGTGTGATTCGGATAAATTGGGTACTTATGGTAGAATCAGGAATGTGTTTTTCCTTCTATCTGACTTTCTTTTTCTCCAGTTCTCAATGGTGTATCTGCACTAGGCTGTGACTCTTTTAATTGCAACTGATGATCTGGGTGTTGACTAGAATAACCAAGCCTGTTTTGGCAAACAACCTTTTCTGTATTGTTTTCAGCTTGATGAGTACCACAGCAGAAAACTCTACAGATTTTAAAAGCAAACCGACTGCATTTTTTCATTAAGGGAAACCAAAGCTGTGCCAGGGTTAAGTATAAACTAAATAGTTATTTTTGAAAAAAGTCTGAATTACCTAAATTAAATCTACCAGAACACAGACAGTTTACTGGGAATGAGTAATCCCTTTATGCTATGTTAACATATTGGAAGACCTGTGCTAGTAGCTCTTTGGTTGCTGGAAATAGAGTCTCATTTTGGATCGTTTGTTTTCATGGGATCTCCAGAGCTGGGAGTGTATCAGAGGAGGGAGAACCCGGTGCAGTTTAGAGGAGTGTAACTCTGAGGAGCTGGAGAGAGCAGGCAGCTGGTAGCAATTAAAGGTAGTTAGCAGTTCCCCATGGTGTAAACACTGGAGGCTGTAATTGCAGTTGGGTTTCCCGGCTGCCATGGGGAAATTGAACGCCTGCCATGGGAGGGAGGTGATGCTGACTGCCTGATGATGGCTGTGCCTGCCACTTCCCAATCCCTCCCGACTCCTGAGGCACTGTGACTCCAGCCTCCAGAGCTGAGCTCTTGGTGTGGCTGCTCCCTAATTCCTCTCTGTCAGCCAAGGAGGTTTCAGGGGCTTGGTATGTGGGATGAGTTTGCCTTTCTGACTTTGCCTGCAAGGAACAAGGAAATTTTCATCACTGGGGATTGAACCCTCCAGGAGTGAGGCAGTGTCTGAAACTGTTCCAGATCTATCAAGAAGTGGGTGTCTGTTTGTATCCTGGACTGTAAAATAGAGCACATGCACCTGTGGAGCTAAAGCAAAATACTACAGATAATAAAGTTAGATATCATCCTCTTCAGAATCACATTAACTTCTTTCACAATAGTTTCACTCTGGTGACAGATAGTCTCTAATGAAGTTAACAGTTGACTTGGTTATGCTCTTTCACATGTCTTAAAGGAAAAAGTGAATAAATATTTGTATAAGAAAATTTGTCATTATTTGCTGACTGTTTGTAATTAGCCTTGATTAATATGATTGGGCAATCATAATTATTTATATGCCTGATTTGTTACTAGTGTCCTTAAAGATTATCATTATTGAAAATACAAAGTTACATTTTGTTTTTCCCTCATCTAATTTTTTATCTTTGTCTTGTTTTATTTTTGTCTTAAAAAATAGTTTTGCTTACAGAAACTCAGAGTAGTTAACTGTTACATCTCAGTGAATATTTCTGAGCTAAGAATATGTTTAAAAATGAAGTTTTTTACTCTTAAAATTTTTTTTCATATCTTTACAACTATCTTTATCACTTTTCCCAATGCTTGTAACTGTTTTTGAATGGTGCATTTTTTCAGAGCTCTTAAATCCAGGGAGGAACAGTAATGTTTTGTAACATGAAGTTTGGAAATGCAGAGTGCCTTCAAATACTTCTAACATAAAAGGAGACCTTGGGAGAGCGTATAAAGTACCCGGGGTCTTTTTGGTGAAATTACTCATTGCTTAAGTTAGTCTAAGTGATTACCTGAGGAAAATCATAAAAATATCCCCATGAAGCACAGTCCATTTCTGACTGGTTGTGAATTCAGTTTTTTCCAAGAGATTGCATTTCTAGTGAGCTGCATACTTGCTTTTCCATTGGCATAAAACTGCTGAATATACCATCTATTTAATTTGAGGGTATTATTTTCTTACATCTGTTACTACAAGTTTTTCAAATAATTGAATGTCTGTGATTTTTTCATCCCTTCATCAAAGAATCTCATTCAGTTTGACATCTCTCTGTGTGCAACCTGTCCTGCTTTGAAGCAGGGAGATCAGACCAAGTAGCTCAGGCTTTAGTTGTGTCTCCACAATGAATTAAACCTCACATCTCCTCTATAAAGTGTGCAGCTGTGAGTTCAGCATTATACCAGTTTTACATTTGTGTACACTGGGGGGTGGAGGGACCATCCTGATAAAGGATATGCAAGAAGTAAATGATGAATCTGTGAATAGAGCCCTGCTGTAAGCAGTTCCCTCTCTTAGAGCAGCCATTTCTTTCCCCTTTCTACTTCTGTGAACAAATGGTCACTTTGACTTTTTTTGTGTGCCTATTTTGATTACTGACATGACAAAGATGATCTGGAGTTAATACTTGGGGTTTTTAGTCTGCTACACTAGGGGTTTTTTTGTGTTTCTCTGAATTCTCCATGGGGTCTTTTTAATTTGTTTCTCAGAATGAAAAATCACTTCTGTGTTTTCAAAATCTAAAGGATCTGTTAAATTCTCATCTTGGGGTCTCTAGATTATTCCAGTATGTTGGCTGAAGTCTGGAAGGGATCCCTGTTTTTATCAGAAACCGTAATAAATGGAGGATCTATTGTTAGGTGTCTCTTACTTCCTGTGGATGAGGAAGGCATCCCTTACTATCTAATTTTCCTAATGTTCTTTTCCACAATTGACTTCTCTCCTAAATTTTCAGTATGAATGGGAATCTTGTATTTCCACGCAAAATTTCAGATTGCTTGTCTGCCAATTGAAGTGTATATGAAATTTTGCTGCCCCCTTTCACCTCATAGGTTTTTGCCCACATTCTGATGAATAGTGGGTGCTCGAAGGTCAACTTTCCTTGGATTACCTTCTGAAGGAGTGCAGTCTATAGTGCAAGAAATATAAAGAGGAAAACGTATTTTTTTTGTGGAACAAGAAAAAAGATTTTGTTTTAGACCTGTCCCTTCTTCTTCTGTCAAGGGACTGCTGTTAAGACACTCATTCAGTTTTCTTTGCAGTAGAACAGAAGAAATTTGAGAGGTGTTTGGGGTGGGTTTTTTTCCTATGCAGGTGCTCTGAACCACTGTGAGTTTGAGCAGGAGGCGTGATAAACCAAATAAACAATCCTGAAGAGTACGAGTGTAATCTATATAATATATATATAATAGTACTTAATAATAGTACATATATAATAGTACTTTATTGACAGCTGTGATTTCCTTTACTGCAGAGCTGAACAGCACTGAGTTGAAGGACTGCATCAGTGAGAACAGCCTCAGCAGCAATGCCAGCCTCCCCAGCGTGCAGAGCTGCCGGCGCCTGCGCGAGCGGAGGGTTGCCAGCTGGGCCGTGTCCTTTGAGAGGCTTCTGCAGGACTCTGTTGGTGTTAAATATTTCTCGGTGAGTTTTGAGGGACAGTGAGAGGCTTTCCAAAATACCTGATACTGCTGCTGTAATTTTCCTCTATATTTTTTTTTATTGACACTCTCCTTGCACAGGGCAAGAGATGGGAGTTCATTCGTGCTCTGTTGTTACCTGAGCATCTTTCTGAGTTTACACAGGTTCACAGTTGAGTAATAGTAATATTCAGATTGCCATGCATCTCTGCATAGCTTCCATTTTCACCTGAAACTTCTGCTATATTCGGCGTTGTCTGGGAACTTCTAGAATGCTTCCCCATTTGTAAAATGCTTTTTTTCCCCTATCTGTAGCCTTTGTACAAGAAGAAGGAAGTACTTTTGGGTTGTTTTTTACATCTATCTCCTGAAACATTGGAAGCCACATAGAAGGTGTTTTCAATGATAGAGTGGTTTATTTTCCTGTGAAAAGTTTTTAGAAATACTTTTTGGAAGTAGTTATGGTAGTTAAAACCGCAACTTGAAGGAGTAATGCTGAATATTTCCGAAGCATAAATACTTCACAATACATAAAAAATGTTCTGCACAGCACATTTATGAGGTATTAAATACCATCATCTCTATTTTGCAAGGAAGCTGAGGGTACACACTTTTGCTTTGTTGCACTGTAGTGTGTTGCTGATTCTGAGTGTGTTGCACAGGGACAGTTTGTGCTGCCCAAGTAATTTTCACATTAGGAATATAAAGAAACATCTGGTACAGGAAAGGTAGATTATTGAAATCTGCAGTAACTCAGAAAGACTCTTTTGCTTGATATAAAAGTATTAAGAGATCACAATGGTCAATAAGCGAACTTCCATGTTAACTGGTGGGGGAACCCAAAACCCACATTAACAGTGAACATCTATTTGTGGAAACAGAGAAGAGGAAAGCAAAATAATACATCCTGGATATTGTGTTCCTTATTTTAGCAGAGTAGTCTGAGAGTTAATAGCATTTCTGCTTTCATACTGAGATTTCTTGTCAGACTGGAAAAAAAAATTACAGTTCTGATCTAATGTTGGAGTCTGTCTAAAAAATGATGCAGTTCATGGGGCTCCTACTGAAAGTTCAGTTGACTTGGTTCTAATTACTTGTAAACCTCTGGTAAACTTGTGTACACTTAGGAAATTGCTGCATTAAATTCTTTGGCTGCTATGTTACTTCAAAACTTACATTATAAATGTAAAAAGTAGCTCATATAATTTTAATAAATGTTCAGATTAAAAGGTTAAAGGTACACATCATTTCACCAAAAGCCAACCTCAGATATTCTGGAAGTTTTACTTTTTGCTCACATTTTTTTCTAATTAGAACTTTTTAAAATGAATATTGCAACATTCCAAGTCTTAAAGAAATACCAACTTTAAAAAACAATTAGGGAATGTTAAAGTTTATTGTGTGCACCACCATTTTCTTGAGGCCCAGGAGATGTCCAGAGCCATTGCTTAGATCTGTTAACCTGGTTGCCATAACCCTGTGCAGTTACAGATTGCTGCCAGTATCCATGAACACTGAGGCATCAGCATTTAATTTAGGGTTCCACAGCAAGTGTCTTGGTGCATGTGGGATCCAGCATCTGCCTTTCCTGAGGACAGCTTTGTCACAGAGCAGGAATTGATTTCTCAGATGGATAGATTTTGCATGTTTTGCAAATAGTCACACTTTGCATAGTAGCTGCTGCTTGGAGCAGCCAGCCAGGAGGTGAGAGCTGTTTGCAAGTGCCCCCACAAGGGGTTCAGGGCAGCCTCTGCAGCTTCCCAGCCACGGGTGGCACCTGCCTTGCTGCCTGGTGTTCCAGCTGGGGCACCCCTCAGCCCTCCTGGAGAGGCTGAGATGTTGGACAGCTGTGCCCAAGCCCTGTGGCCACAAGGAAGCAAGGGGAGATGGACTCTGGGGTCACAGGGAGTGTGCCAAGGGGGAAGTAGGCACTTGTGTTCTGGTTCTTGCTCTTCTTGCTCACTCATTTGGTTCTCTTTAGATATGTAATTGCATGTAATGTGCAGAAAGGTTCCCCTGGCTGCTCTCAGGATTGTCTTTTATGCATTTGGTGTCTCAGCTTATGTATCCAAAGAACTTTAAATTCAGAGCTTGCTTGGGCATTTAGATTCCCTGTATTGTAGTTTATCTCAATTGCTTTCTTACAGCTGGACTCCCTAAACTGTTATGTAAATCTGAAAAGCACAAATAAACTTAAGTTTACTTCTGTGTAGATTCTTCTTACACAGCTTTCTGAGGCTACTTTGTATGATAAGGAAGCTTCACTGACACCCATGTGATGACTGAGTGAAGGTTGTGGTGGATCAAGTTGTTTTTTTAAATATTTTTTCCCCTGATGGTTAAAATTCTTTTAAAGATGCTGAGAGAATATTGAATTATACAGATTTCAATATGAGACAGTTTGTAATTGTAGGGTTTTCCAGCTGAATCAGTACCAGTGTTCATTTGGACTTTAGGATTCTGTAATATCAAGGTCCTGAGTATTCTGTGTTGTACTGGGAGATATTTTATTTTCCTCTCAGTAAGTATTTTCCAAAGAGAAACAATGTGGCCACGTCAAACACAGTGAACAGTGATAGATTTTTTTTTTATAGTTGCCATGTGATAAAAAAATACACTGTAATGAATCCAGGATTGGTTATGGGCACTTCTTGATAAACATCTACTCTGTTATATCGGTAGAACTGCAATTAAAGACATTTACAGTGTCACTTTTAAATCTAGTATATGAACTATTTAAATTTTTATTTAAAGTGTATTCACCAGTTTAAGCACTACTTAGCATGGCATTTCAAATTTTGTACTTGCAAATGATTTGATTGTAACTTGATGTATTCTTCTAAATGTATACATTAGAAAAGACAGGAGAAAGAGGGGAGCACCAGGTATGTATTGGACATATATTGATTTTTACTTTAGGAAAAAACTGGATTGTGAGACTGATTGAAAGCTTACATTTATGCAAACTTTCCAAGCATTATATATATGTTTTTTAAGCTGACAAGTAACTTTTCTTTGAGATATTTATTTATTTGCTTATTTTTTCCCCTAGGAATTTCTACGGAAAGAATTTAGCGAAGAAAATATTTTATTTTGGCAGGCCTGTGAATATTTTAACCATGTACCTGCACATGATAAAAAAGAGGTAAGTTAGTGTTGTATTTCAATACCTTGTGTTGCTTCTTCAAAAATTATTACTCCTTCAAGATTATTGAAATGAATGGAGCTGTGCTTGGTCTGTGTACTGTGACATCACTAAAATAGGGTGGGATGACCTAAGCTTAAGATGTTGGATATGTTCAAACTGCAGCAAAGTGCAGAAGTAGCTCTGTGAGGATGAGTTAAAGTATCCTGGATGTTGCAAATGGCCAGCAGTGGAAGCCCAGTGCATGGAAGTGCAGAGCAAGTTAATTGTCCATGTCAGGGAGAGGCCTCTTGTACTCTTTGAGCTAAACTGCCTCCACCAGCCAAGACTGTGTTTCTAAATAACTTAATTATCTGCTGCTCCAAGGGCAGGGCTCTCATGTTTGTTCACAAATTATGAGAATCTCCATCTCATCCTTTTGAGGGAATCCTACATTGGTCAGGCAGTTTGGGTGAATTTTGAACTTTATGCAGGCTGGCAACACTTCTGTCTACACCACAGCCAAACCTGGTCAGGTTTATGTGGTGGAAAGAGTTTCACCTTCCAAGTCCCTCTTAGTTCTTTTGTCTACTAATGAGGATTTTTTCTTCTACTTTCTTCTGTCTTCAAACAAAGTATTTTCTGAACACCACCCTTAAGGGCTGTGGGCTCAGCTTGGTGGGTTTTTCATTATTTTCATGATGTGGGTGTTTCATATAAACAAGTTAAAAATAAGTGGTTTTGACTGTAAATATTCATATATATACTTACCTTTTTCTTACTTCTAGAAATTTAATCTTAGAGGATGTATTTAAATAGTAACTGTTATGTAAAAGGTCTAAAAATCTAAAAAAATCTACTCTTCTTTTACAAAAATACTTGCTGTGCTTCACTGCTTGATTATTTTTATTTTTATTTGGAGGACAACTACTGTTCAAGAAATATTTGATGAATATTTGTAATCATAAAGAAAAAAAACCTATTTATGTGCTTAAAACTCACAAAAACTGATATATGAAAAATACATATATAAAAGATTCAGGAGTGGCTATCTATTTTTGGGTGGAATGTATCAGTGTAAGAAATGCCTAGCTAAAATTATGGTTTTAAAACCAACATACATTTAGCATTTCTTTTCTGTAGCTTTCTTACAGGGCTCGGGAGATCTTCAGTAAGTTCTTGTGTAGCAAAGCTACAACCCCAGTTAATATTGACAGCCAGGCACAGCTGGCAGATGATATTCTCAATTCTCCCCATCCAGATATGTTCAAGGAACAGCAACTTCAGGTAACCATAGTAACCATGAATGCTCTATGTTTATGTCTGTTATCTTTTCCTTTATAATCTATAAAAATAGTTTTACATGCTGTATATTTTAGACTCTGTTAGAAGAATAGAAAAAAGTCTGCTTGGCTGTTTTTCTGTTACGTGGAGAGAAGATTTTCACTTAACTAAAAAATAATGTGAAAAGTACTATTATTGAAATGAGGGTTAAGTGCAAGTAAATAATTCTATGTGTTGCAGCACCATTGCATAGAATGTTTGCATATAGCTGCTTTTCTTTTCTTTAGTGGAGAGTTGAGTACAGAAATAGTGTCTGGTTTTGGTTTTTAAAATGTTGTATTTAGGGAGTTGTTCTCTTAGGCTTTAATACTACTGTCAGGCAAAGAGATTTTAAAACTGTTGGAGTCTGAAGACCTCTGAAGTGGATGTATTTTAAATTATTGATAATCAGAACGGTTATGCAACAACAGGATACACTTCACATTTCCTGTAGATTCAAGTTTCTAGGTTTTTTTTTCCTATGTCATCTCTTTGGTAACTTTTCCACCCTACCAGTTTATTAGTAGAAGTAGTTTTGATATCATAATTTTGGAATCAAGGCCATGGCATTAATGATCCAGGTCACAGTCTTGGGACACAATCTCAGACCCTGTGCTTTTGGGCAATCTGAGCAGCAGGGCATAGTGTCACCCTCCTGCGGAGTGCAGATAGAAGGTAGGTCTGGCTGCTGCTCTGGTAGCTCCCAGCTTTACAGATACTCCTTCTGCACCTCCCAAGCCTGAGCCTTCTGTGGGAATTACCAGTCACCACATTCCCAGACATTTTTTCATGCATTTGTCATCCTGGTGTTGTGGAGACTGTGCCTGAATTCCTCCTTATCCTCTCCCATTTTTTTTTTGGTGGAGTACAGAGTGTCCTGATGAGTCAGGTGACAGGGTTGATGCAGGTTTTGTCCCTTTGAAAATGCTGTATCCTTGGTAGGAGGGCTCGTAATGGGGGAGAAAATGCTCATGGGAAGTGCTGCTGTGCGTCCAGTCCCAGCCACAAGGCCTCTCTGTACCTGACCTCTTATCTCAAATTGTCAGTGCCTCAGTGAGACCCCTCAGTCAGACCCAGTCCTTTCTCTGGAAAATGAAGTGAGGCAGGATGAGAGCTCCTTCTGCTTCAGGACATGGCCTTGGAGCCTGGCTGAGGTGCTGGGGTGTGCTGCCTGCCTGGGCAATCAGCTGCTTGGTGGCCCTTCATTCCTTGGCTTCAGGGAGCGCTTCTGCAGGCCAGCTTGTGGTCTTGCTGGATGGCACCGTGTGATAACACACAGCTGTGGGTTGTGTAGTTACTGCAACACACCCACAAAGTTGAGCTCATGGTGGTGACACAGCCTTAATAAAGTGAAAGCTCTGCATCTGTGGTCTTTCACAAGATTTTTTAGATTTGAGCACTGACCACAGAGTGGGTGCTGCTCTGTGGTAGTTGTTGAATGAGTGTGGTGCTGGGGAATGGGGAGTGTTGCTCTAAGGCTGCAGAGGAGTGGCAGAAGTCTGTGGGAAAGTGCCTTGGAAACACTTTCAGGCCATTCTCTTTCAAGCACTGTCTGTTGGGAATACCCCTGGAAGTTGCTTTCTGTCCATGTCCTGACAAATTTGTCCATGATCTTGTTGTTAGAGGTTGTAATGGCAGTGTGGATGCAGCCAAAGTACCTAGTTAGGATGTTGTTCCTTTTTGTAAATTGAATAAGAACAAGCATTTTCAGTGTTTCTGGATGGAGGACAGTGCAGGGCACTTGAACATATTAAAATAAGAATAACATAGCATGTACTTCATGAAGATTTGATAATGGATGTAAGTTTTTCTGCTCTTGTTTATCTGAAAATTTCAAATTATGCTTTTAAAATATATGTTTCTCATTTGTAAGTACAAGAACTAGCATCTGCTAGCCTTTTCGCAATAAGCAGAAATCATTAAGATATGTAAATATGATAATAATTCTAAATATAGGAAATCATAGATGTAGTGTGGGCTAGAAACATGGGGCAGATGATAATCAGCTCAAGGTAAGTTAGTTACCCTCTCATGGCTCTGTCCTGCAAAGTTAGAAGGTTGTAATTTTTTTGCTGTATTAAGTATGTTTAATTTGCAGACTGTCAAAGCTGGCATATACAGAAGTATTTTTCCATAGCTTACCATGTGGAAAACAGTGCATTAAAAGGCAGCAGCTAAGCAGAAAGGGGAATATACAGAGGGGAAAGTAAAAAACATGGAAGTTGGCATTCAGTTTGAGTTGGGTTTCTGTGACTCTGCAGGATCAAGTTCTCTCTGCTCTGTCTTGCTGTTTACAGGATAGGTTTTGGGCTAAAGCCTGTTGGGAAGGGTGTGTCTGCACAGTCTGAAGCATGGTTTCCATCTGCAAATGGGCCACTCAGTCTCAGTGATGGACTTTCCTTTACACTCTTGGGAGTGCCATAACCTGCTCATGGTTCCTACCTTCCTTGGCTTGTGGGGAATTTGTCATGTCCAAAGAAGTAGCCATTCATACTGTTTTTTCAGATGAACTGAATCATGGGAGAAGATATAGAGCTAAAAGTATGGATTCACTTAAAACAGCAAATTTGCAAAAATGGAACAAAACCCTTAAACCTTATCTAGCATTTAAAAAAAAGCTTGTTTTCACTTTCATAAAATTAGCTTTGTTTAAATTTGCAAAAATGGAACAAAAACTTTAAACATTATTTAGCATTTAAGAAAAAGCTCTTTTTCACTTTCTTAAATTTACCTTTGGTTAAATCAGCCTCAAATATTTGCTCCAGGCCTGGTATAGAGCTGCTTTCTTCTTCTGTGGTTAAAGATAAATGTTGATCGTTTAATGTAAACTGTTCTCTTTTGAGATCTACAGCACCTTGATTATTGATTTGCCCAGAGATACTGATGGGTTTTTTCCTTATCAATGGATACAGGACTGTAGTTTACTGTTAACACTTGTCAGTTCTGGGTTAATGATGTGATGATCCTAGAGGTCTTTTCCAGCTTAAATGATTCTATGACTCTGTGAACATTTTATATGATGCAAAGGACTCTCAACTTCTCCTCACATCAGCAATTAACATAGTGTGTCTTGTATCATTGTGTATTATTGCATATTGTGATTATATCATATTTCTGTGTTTTAGAACATAAACTTTTCTTGTTCACAGCTACCTTAAAACATACCTGCATAACTTAATGCTGTCACATACAGTGCCAGTGTAATAACCTTCGAAATGTTTTAAATGGCCAGATTGCTACATGCTCCACACAGAATGGCATCAACACAGTAAAAGAGGAAAGTGTTGTCAAGACTCTACATCATCTCAGCTTGCAGTTTGCACAAATCATAACTTTTTTTCTGAACCTGTAATAAGGGAATAAATCAAGTTATATTTCACTTTAAAATGGGTGCAGTGGATTTAGCCAGGTCTAAACAGTGTCATACCTATGCTGCTTACAGCCTGATATCCTAAATGTTATGGGAGCTTCCTATTGCAAAGCAGCTTCATTTTCTTGATGTGCTACTGGAATGTATGTACCCGTTATCCATTGTGGTTTAATTTCAGATATTTAACCTGATGAAGTTTGATAGCTATACTCGCTTCCTCAAGTCCCCCCTCTACCAAGAGTGCATCTTAGCTGAAGTGGAAGGACGTCCTCTTCCTGATCCTCAGCGTGTTCCCAGCAGCCCCACCTCCAAACACAGCGTCAGTTCAGACAAGTCCAACATGTCCACACCAAAAAAGGTGACTTGTGCATTGTTGTTATCACAAAACTGTGGTTTTAAATAATGTTTTTCACGTTCTTTGGAAAATCAAAGATAACCTATAAAATGTGTGGTTAGAGGTGTTGGCAAATACAATTGCAAAATTTTATGTACTCAGGAATATACTTTGAATCAGTTTTCTAGATATTGAATTGCTGAATATAATTTAAAATCTTCATTATTATTTAACTGTATGTGTACAAATAAAAAGTAAGTTTTATTTTGTTAATACACCAGTTCAGAAGCTTATTTTGGTTGAATATGGGAATTAAGATGTGATAATTTAACCTTTGCTGAGAGGAGACATTTTATCAGAAGTTTTGGAGAAGGCTTAACCTAAACTAGCTCATTTTGGCTAAGGGTAGTTTTTAATTTCTTAGCTCCTACTAAACTAAGATAATTCTGTGTTAAATAAGTACAGTTGCTTAAAAATTAGACCAGTAGTCTTACTGACTGATCCCTTGACATTATTTAGGGTTTATTTTTTCTTCTTGTAGATAATACCACCATGGCATTACATAACTGTATGGGTAAATTATAACTTCTCATTTTTCATGTCAATCACTACAGATTACCCCATCTGCCATTATGTATTCTTATGACTAGGAACCTTTAAAAAGTAGCATTTCAAGGAATATTCTAATATTCTAACAAGAATACTAGCTTGTTAAAAGCAAGTTTAGTTTAATATCAAACATTCCTGACATTTGTATTCTTCAACTCTAATAAATACTTGATTATACTTGTAAATGTTAAACAGTACTTTGTCATTGTCTTTGAAAGCTGTTCATGTTCAAGCCTAGCCTAGGAAAAATACCAAAGTGAAATTCAGTGTTTTAAAAGCAAGGCAAATGGCCTTTCCACATTAACTTAGGCATTACTGGTGAGCTGGGGACAGTTCTTTCATATTTGCTGGAGCTCTCCATGGCTCATTTCCAGCTACTGTTTTGTACTCCCTACCAAGCAGCACATTTCCATCTCTGTATTTCTTTCTGTTGCCACTGGTGAGGTTTTTTTGGTTTTTTTTTTTGTTTTTTGATTGCTGCTGAGAGGACTGCTGGCATAGACACTTGTGCGTGGGGTAAAGAAGGCAGCTAACCTGGCCATCACACTCTTGTTTTGGGAAGAAGTGTGGGGAGGTTTATTTTAGACAATATACTCACACCTGTGATCAAACCAGTGATTTAATTGTGTTTTGGTGATAGCTAAGTGGTAAGTCAAAGTCTGGAAGATCTTTAAATGAAGAGTCAGGAGAGGAGGACACTGAGAAGAAAAAGAGGGGAACATTCTTCTCATGGTCAAGAAGCAAGAGTTTGGGAAAATCACAGAAGAGAAGAGAAAATGGTGATTATCCAAACGGTGAGTATCACATTCTGCTTTGTTTCAAAGTTGTTTCAGCAATAGATATGACTAATCTCACCATGATTAGTTGCTATCTAAGTGCGTTCTTGGGAGTGACAGAGGAAAGGAGCTGTCAAGTCAGAAGGCCAGAGTGTGGCTAGTATTGCTGCAGTTTTGCGGAAGATGTACAAGTAAACAGATAAAAATATGACAATATTTAAATTTGTTTTTACTGACTTCCACAAGACTTTTTTTTTTAACGTTTTGGAACATTGTGCCTTTCTGTGTGCTGGTAATTGCCTTTTCAAGCAGAGAGCTGCTATTTTTACAGAAAGATAATTTCAAATCTTTACAGAAAAGTCCAGGATCAGTACAGCAAATAGTGCTGTAGTTACAGCTATTTAAAAATTCCTCCATCTGTGTTATCCTACTTTTCTTTCTTTTATCAGTAACACACAGGTATGTTCACTTTTGAACAGTCACCATCTGTTTTCACCTTCCCTGACTAAAATGAGAAAGGAGACTCAGAGGTGTGAAAGCCCTTGTAACCTGCTGTTTTGTTACTTAATTGTGTTTGAGAGTTTAAGGAAGAGTTCCCTTATGAAAACACCTGTTCATGGCCTCTAGAGGAGATGAAAGTTTTGCAGTAAATTATGCTGTTGAATTAAAAATGATGAAAAAATTCCAGCAAAGCCCCAAGTTTGGTCCGTATTTGATAATGCAGTTTTTGCTTCTGATAAATTCCCAGACCCACAAGATACCTTTGTTCATATGGATAATTTGGGTGTTCTTAGTATGTTCATATGTGAAAAGACATCAGTGGCATTTGCCGTGATCATGGACATTTCCTTCTGAAAGTGACTAGTAATTGTCTTAGATTTTAGTGTTCTAATACCATACTTGCACTTTTAAAAGTATTTATCTGCCTTGAGAGTATCTGAAGAGGTAGAATAATTATTTTGAGATGAAATATTGAAATCATGTTACATCTAATTAACAAAACTAATATTATTTTAAAAATATTTTCCCCTTTTTTTGATGTAAAACAAATGGCTTTATTCAGGGGTTACATAACCAAGAAGCACTTGACCAAAAGTTACTTTGGTTTCCATGCTTCTGTGCACAGTATGAAGATTTGATGGTTTCTTTCCTTTTAATGAAAAAAGAAAAATTTGTGACCCAACAAGCTGATATTTGAAATAGTTGTCTGTATTAGCATAAATAATGAAATCAGCCTCTTTACTGATTGCTGTTTTTTTGCACAAACAGATTCTTTTCAGTCCAATGGATTGTCCTACAGACGGGAATCTCAAGGCTCCATGTCATCCACTGCAAGTCTCGACCTGGTAATGGCTGCCTCTTGCTCATGGGCTACTGGGGGAGCAGATGAAACAGTGAAATACTGATTTTCTAAGTGGTGTGATGTAGCTTGTTTGATGTAATGCCTTGGGAAAGGGGTTTCAAGTGATGCAGCTGCAGCACAAGATGTAATATCAGGCAATTTCAGAGTGTTAGAAATGCAAGAGAGGTTGTGTTCATATATTATTTCTTATGCTGTCCTTGGATATGCTTTGCATCTTGTCTGTCTTAAGATCAGACACCAGTGAACTACAGAATAAAGTTTCCCTTTTAAAGACTGTAGCTCTTTAAAGCTAGTTTGTTCTACCTGCAAGGATGAGAATCTGTTTTAAACAACCACAAGTTAAAGCTTTTCCTCTTCTTGGCCTCTGCAGTAAGGGGGATGCAAGTTGCATTAGGTTGATTTTTGTTGTGCCAGTGTCCGTCTTGCTTCTTCTCTGTTTTCTTTAAAGCTGTGTGTTTTTGTCATTATGACTTAATTTGGTCCTAAAATCCTGAGAGGTTTGTTGTGGACACTTTGTCATGCTAAGAAATTAACAAGTGAAGACACTGTGATTTCTAACCATCAAGTTTTGCCTTCACAGTGTAAAACTAATGAGGTGCAAATTTAAAACAGTATTAATAAAACATAGATGTAATACTTTATTTATCTATGTTGATATGGAGGAAGACTCTAAAAAAAGGAAATTTTAGGTTTTTTGTGCTGTTGGTGTCTCTCTGATAGAATAGATTCTGTGTAATTAACCATCAACTAATAACTGTGTAAATTTATCTATGCTAAAAATATTGATCAGGGAAACAAGCATGGTGAAGTCATGTTTATTTCTGTTGCAAAAAAGTCTTGTAATAAAAAATAGAAAATGCAAAGGCTCCCTAAAGCAACAACCCCTCATTTCTTTCCCACTCCCACATGATTTCTATCAGAAAGTTACTGTGATTTGAATGAGAAGCACCATGTTAAAGAAGAGAGAAAAAGCATGATGAGTACCCTAAAAGGCTGTCAAACCCAGTATTTTTTAGTGTCCTTTTAAGTTATAAGTGAGCTTTTTGTTAAATTTTCAAAGATACTTTTGATATTTAGTGGTAGTGTTGCTATTCTGCTGTTACTCTAGAATAAAGGTTAGTGCCTAGTCCGTAGCATTGTAGTTCTAATTCGCTTTAATAAAAACAATTAATGGTCATGAAGCAAATAATTTTAAAATTTTAATTTCTCTGTGGTGTATTTGTGCATAGAATTTGTATTATGTTGAAAGAAGAGGAAATTTTGTGAGGAAAGATTGAGCAACCTGATGTTTAAAGGCATTCTTCTTCACTTAAATGTTGATTCATAGGGTGCCAATGGTAATTTTTACATCAGCAGGACATTATTGAGCACAGACATTTAACTATTTGGATGCTTAATGAGATTTAATTTACTTTTATAATTTTTACTTAGGAGTTCTTTAGTAAGTCTTATAACTGTTTTACACACTTGCTGTGTAAAACTTCACCTGTTCTTGAAATAAATTCAGATTTGTGATTTAGATTTATGATCTTTATCTAAATTTTTTCCCCCGAGATTTAAATGTACCTAATATTTGTGGTATTTGGAAGGATTTCTAGCGCAAGGTAGAAACTATGGTTGTTGGCTTGGTTTGATCTGGGTGGGCTCCAATAGTTTATATAGTCCTCATTTTCCCATTGGTCACTGACCTTTTTTTTTTTTCCTTTCAAGTCTGAAACCTCAAGATTGCCTGCATTTGTGCCAGATAAAGACAAATCCCCCAAGTACTGCTGCGTAAACCTTCCGGATGGCTCATCCAGCAAAATGGCTGTGAAGTCAGGGTTCTCCATCAAGGAGGTGCTCGCTGGGGTCTGTGAGAAACATGGCATCAACATAGCTGCAGTGGACCTGTTCCTCGTTGGAGGTGATAAGGTACTGCATATTCCTGGGCTTTTTTGGAGGTGTTTTCCTCCCCATTTTACAGATAAGGAATTCTGTTCTCTCCATACTGACACACATGTCCTGGTTCTGCCCATAGCGTTACATTGGCAGTGCTGGTTAATTGAAGGAGAATTGAATTATCCATGAAGAAAGCAAATGTCTGGTAGTAGATGCTACTGCATTAAAGCCCTAAAACATAGTGACATTCAGTTGCTCAAAGAGGAATGAGATGCATTAATGGTAGAAATGAGGTACAGGTTTTAATATTGAGGAAAATTTCCAAGACAGCAGTCTGTGGGGATGATGCAGTGTGTGTGAGATGGCTCTTAGTCAACAGAAATGTTCTCCAATTCAAAGGGAAGTTGTGGACATGAAGTATTTATTCTCTTAAATTCATGCTTTTGATCCATCTAGATGATTGCAATGACAAAAATCAATGAATGTTCATAGTTATGGGCTTTTAAAGCTTTTAAGGACTGTTAGCTGGCTGTATTTCCTAATGCATTATTCTGTGTTATTTATATAAGTTGAAGAATCTAGGTTTATTTTAACAACCAAGTTCCTGAACACCTGCTGACTCCAGTGGAAATTGAATTTTGGTCATTGTTTCACACCTAGCCAAAAGAAAACATGCTTTAATCATGTTCCATATTGTAAAGGAGCAGTCACTGAAATGAGTGCAGCCTATATTAATAATATTCCGAGTTACCTTAAAAAAATTTAACACAGCTGCTCTTTTATACATAGTTTAGAATTAATTTGCTCTCTGTTCTTTTATCCCTGACATGTTCTGCAGCCCCTGGTGTTGCACCAGGACAGCAGCATCCTGGAGTCTCGGGACCTGCGCTTGGAAAAACGCACTTTATTTAGGTAAGAGTGAAAAATAAAGCCTTCCTCTGGCCTTTCCCTCCCTGCTTCCCAGTTTGCTTTTTGTAAGTGCAATAAAGGAGATATTGCCAGTTCCCTGTGCAGTGAAAGAGGAGGCTGTGCAGCTGCAGGAGGGGGCTTCCTGGATTGCTCTTAGGATACAAGTGAGATTTTGATGCCAGTGTTCCAGTTTAGGGACATTTAAATATTATTGTGATATTTATTGTCAAAATGCTCAAGCTGAGGCGGCTCTGAAAGCATTGGACAGATCTGTGGGTCCAGAGGGACCTTCCACATCAGAAAGACATGTTTAGTAGGTTGGAATAGCACAAGAAAGATGTAGAAATTGAACTGTAAGTCTCCTAGCCTTAAACTAAATGGATGTATTTATTGATGACCTGTTCCCATTCAGTTTTATCCGTATATATTTGCCCACCTGGAAAATTACAGTAAGACTAATTGTATAAATAAAAATCCTCTGATGAACCCTGAATCTTAAAGTCAATGTTAAATTATGAGTATGGATATAATATAATGCAGTACATTATACATTTAGTTTTATGTAATATATTTGGTAGCATGTGTTTTTTTCAAAATAACATTTGTAATTTTTTCCAAAATGAATCCAAACTAATGCTATGAAAACTCCTGAAATAATTATTTCAGGAAAAAGTATTGAAGCAAAATGTACTACATTACTGACCTGGACTTTTGAAGTGAATGAAGTTTATTTTGTGAGGCATTCCTTATTTTGGCTCTATATTACTTTTCCTTAGGAAGCTAGGCTAGTTTCTATTTAAAGGTACTTCAGGTTAATAAATACTGCATGGCATATTCAATTTTTAGATTGAGATTGAGCAGTCTTTTATTAGGTGTGAGCTTGTTGAGTCTCCAAGTTAAAAAGGAACTTGAAGTAGGCAGTACCATATGTTATTTGTGTGTTAATTAAAATGTAGAAATGTTCTGCATTATTCCATTCTCTGAGTAGATACTATGTAAGGAAATATAGTCAAATATTTGGAACATTTTCAGACAAAGGAGAAATACTATGTGGGTATACTTAGTTACCTCAGTGTTTGCCACTTTTGTATCAATTACCAGCTAATGATTAAAATTGAAAATTTCAATTTAGTAACTGTTGAATTCAAAGAAAATATAAAAGACAAAGTTTCAGTTATTCTGACTTCTTGTGAAAGAGAAAAGTCAACATGACTTAACATCTTGTGTTTAATTTTTGTGAGATAATAATATCTGATGATGATGTACATTTCTTCTGATTGTTTTGTTAGTAATAAGCTCGTCCTTGATTTCATACTATAGTACCATTGCAATTAAATGAGGTTTATGGAGGATTCAGGGCATAGATGAAGAGCATTTAAAAAAAAAAAAAAAAGCCAAAACCAAATCAAAGCTGGGCACAGTTCTGTGCAGGGACATAGATGCTAATGAAAGTTGTTTGGGTTGAATTTTGTAAAAAAAAAATTGTATTTAATTATTCTTTTACTGTTTTAATAATGCAAAATTGTAAAATATGCTCTGAAAAGAACTGTCTTTAGCCTGTAAATTCTAAGTTAATTACTTTTACACCTTTGGTGTATAAGTTTCTCTTATACTGATATTTCATCGTATGGTGGCACCAACCCAAAGAAGTAGCACTGGAATTCCACAGTGTTAGTCTGCTTAAAAATTAAAATATTTGTCCAAATCCATCTCATGTAATTGCATAACAAGTTGTGAGTCTGTCTTGTGGAACTGAGAAGAAATATTTTTCTTGCATCCAAATCTATAGTTGAGGCACGGAGTCACTTGGGAAGGACTCCTGGACCAAACTGGTCAGATAAATCTGCCTGTAAATATGGAAGTGCTGTGGAATGCTTTTTCTTGGTCTGAAATAGACTGCCTCAGGCCTTCACTCAGTTCTGGCAAGCAAAACAGTAGAATTTTTATTTGTGTTAAATAGAAGTAATAATAAATTAAATATAATAATAAAGAAATAAAAATAAAATAATAGATTCGTTGTTGCTTCAGTTAACATACATTCATGCTACTGCAGTTCCAGCTAGCTACTGGCTGTAAATTGTTACAACTATGTGGTAGATTTGATTTGAGATATTTCTGTTCACTTTATTTACTGGAGTATTTCACACTTGATGTTGCAATTGCTGTGTTGCAGGCTGGATCTTGTTCCTATCAACCGGTCAGTTGGTCTGAAGGCAAAACCCACCAAACCAGTAACAGAAGTCTTAAGGCCTGTTGTTGCAAAATATGGTTTAAATCTTAATGAACTTGTGGCAAGACTAGTAAGTATTCTTTGATGTAATTCAAGCAGCGATATTTTCTGTCTGCAGAAGATCATATGATAGTCCCTGGAATGATTCCTCTCCTGAGAATTAGGCATTTAAATATCTACAGCTACATTTTGAGATAAAATGCATTGTAATTATAACCATTATGCTTAGTAGTAGTTACCTCAAATATTTAGTCTACATCTGTTTTATATTCTCTTCATAATAAACCCAACATCCAAAATAAGCAAGCCTGAACTTTGCTTCTTCCAGAGCTCAACTCTCATTATTAGCCAGGGAAAGTTGGTTGGATTAAAGCTTTTGTTCCGTTGTCCTGGGAATCATGAAAGTTGCCACAAATCCCCTTGCAGAAATATTTTGTTAAAGCAGACTGATTCAACTTCTCTACTACTGAACTCTTGGCTGGCATGTTCTCCTTTCTTTTGTGCTGGAATACCTAGGAATGTAAAGTTAATTTTGTGGTATTTCTAGTATGTAAGCTGTCTTGGCTGAACCAGTCCAAGTTTTTAAGATAACTGAAAAGCATGTTGGAATAAAGATAACTTCATTTAATGAAATTACAAAACTAATGAAATAATACAATCAGTTCAGAATAAAAAATAATCTGAAGTGTTCTCTGAAAAACATGACTTGCTGAGCATACACACACTAATGGTGCTAAGAGTACTTGAGCACACTCACAAATTGGATGATTTTTTTTTCTCCATGTATCATTTTCCCAAATTCCATTCTTCTCACAGAATAGGGTTACTCTCACTGAAATCAAGGTAGTTTTACACCACTGGAATAAACGTTTTTATAACGGTAGAAGGATAGATTGAAGCTACTCTGAAGCATAAAAATGCCTTGCTTGTTTTCTTTCAAAAATGTCAGACTGCATAAATTTGTTCTGAAAACAGCTTTTTCTCTATTACATACAAACTGTGATCCGACTTTAGAGTGGTGAGCAGGAGCCCCTTGATCTTGGTGTCCCTATATCTAATCTGGATGGCCAGCGGGTTGTTCTAGATGAAAAAGAACCATCAAAGGGTAGAGGTAAGTTTGTAGAAAAGCTTTTGTTTGTGGTTCCAAATCAGTTTTACAAACCCTGACTATGGTTAGTTTTTCCTGTTGCTGTGAAGGTGAGGTAAATGTGAATAAATTTGTATCTATCACATATAGCATATATTCTTTTTAACTAAAAAGCAGTGCAGTTTCTGAAGATTGAAGATTAATGTAATCTGTGATAGCAGGTACTTTTACTGTTGCTGTAAGAAATTTTGCAGTAGTAATGTTTGAATTGTTTGTTTGCACTGAGCCACAGATGCACCCACAAACTTAGGAACATAGCACCCAGTAATAATAATGAGAATCAGGTGCCAAATATCTTCGGTGCATTTGGCAATTATTCAGCAAGGAGCATTCTGTGTAAGGAAAACAGATGCAGTTTGTACAGCAGCTGCATATGCTGCTATCATAATATCCTTCTCAAAATGAGAAAGTATCAGAGCCTACTTCTCCAGTTTTAAGTGATGATTTTTGAAAATAACACCAAAAAGGATAAAAACTCATGACCCTAGGCAACATAATCGGAAAAATAAAAATTTATCAGCTAAACAGTTGACAATCTCTTGGCACAATTAACACTCTAGATTAATGTAAGCACCCTTATGAGTAAAGGTTTGGTTTCATTAGCAGACCTTTTTAGAGATGTCAAACACTTATTTTCAAAAACCAAATTAGATATGGTTAAATTAAATAGACTTAGAGCAGAGATCCTCTTCAAGGAAGAGCTGGGATTATAAAGATGGAGGTATATATTGAGGAGAATCAGATTTGTCATTTTCCTAACCAACAGAACCAATTGTTATTTTGAAAAACAGTTTCGATCTAAATACTTTCACACATAATTAGGTTAAGGATTACAAGTCAAGCCTAAATCCAGTGTGCTGCCAGCATCTGTAAAAGCCTAAATCATAGAGGATCATTCTGGCAGTGATTCTGTGGCAATGTACCAGTGAAAGGGGGCAATGATTCTGTGTTACTAAATTTGCTGTAGGCAGATTTAATTTGATGGAAGCTTTTGATTACTTAGACAATGGTAAGGAGCATACAGCAGAAATACAAAATAATTGATGTGTGAAACAGGATGGAAAAGATTTAACATGGCCTTTCAATGGTCCTTTCTGCTGATTTTCTTTTTCATTTTTAAATTAGATTGTTGAGAATTGTGAACTGAATGATCAGATTTTACGATTATTTGTTCTAAATCAACTGAAAATTTAGTGTGTAAATGAAACTTCAGCATCCTTTAACTTTAAAAATAGTGGCAGTGTGAGGAAAATCTGAAGATGAGAGGCATATTCTGGTGGGGTTTTACTGAAAGATATCAGGGTTATCAACTGTGCTCACTATTTTCTGAGTACTGATTAGAGTGATTTTAAAGCAAAAATCTGTTGTGTCCATCCTTGTCCCTTAAATCTTGCTTCTTTTAAATTGGTAGTTACAGAAGGTGACTACCTTATTTATGTTCAATGTTTACAGAGAAACAAAGAGGCGTGTTAGTAAAACAGACTGCAACTGTATCTTCAAGAAGTCAAGGATCTACTGTAAGTCTTCTGCAACGATTTTTCTCCATTAGATCATCTTCTGTTTCCTTCTAGAATTCTGTATCAAAGGCTGCATTCACACATGATTTTGAATCGGCCAAATTCTGTAACTAGATTGAATATAGCTGTTATCTGTCTGATAGTTTTCCACTGTCAACAGCATTTATTTGTGAAGAACTTTGTTTTCATGATGAATCAGTTAACTCTTTCACTGTTTTGTGTTTGTTGTTTTGTGTCTCATTGGCTTATCTGTGTTTAAAAAAAAATTGAGCTACTCTGTAGTTCAAAGGCCATTTCTGTCACGTGAATTCTTCAGAGTAAACAATATTATATTTATTTCTACATTTTTTTGGGAACTGCTATGGCAAATGTTCTTTGCCATAATCAAGACTAAACTAAAGCATTTATTGTGATGTTAGAGAAATGTGTTTCCAAAATAACTTTCCTCATTCCTTTAGGCCATATTATGTATACAATGATAGAGCCTGAATGTAAGTAGTACCTTAACTTTCCTTCTAATGCAGGGAGAGGGAAGAACTCTAGGAAAGTCTAATTCTATCAAAATGAAAGGCGAAAATGGAAAAAATGCTAGGGAAGTCCGGCTGTCAAAGAGAGAAGACTCTATTGCAAAGATTGGGAAAAAAAAAAGTCACAAAATAAATTTGGATGAAGCAGAGGGTATGTGAACTTTATAGCTTACATATTAACATAAGTAGTCTTAGAAAAAATTTGTGTCTGTGTAGATACCACGTGTTTAATACTGTGTTGTGAAAATCATAGTCATGACCATTATATTTTTGTTTGGTGTGTTTGAATTGTCAAGTTTTTATAAGTTGAAAATTTAAAAATACCTGAACACTGATGTAGGTGTCCAGTGGGATTTTCAAAAGTGAGGGGTACCTAATTCCTGTAAAATAAAAGGGGATTAGTTACTCCACTGCAGTTGAACATCCCATTTGATACTCTCTGTAAGCTGTGTAGAAGCTTGGCTTTCTGTTCACCTCTATATAAGTGTTTGACAGGCACTGCACAGTAGTGTAGACCCAAATGTACTCAGGTAAGAATTTTTGTAAGTTTTCTGCTGAACTCTGTAACAGCCAGAGCAGGGCAGTCAGGTTGTGGAGGAGATGTGATGGGCAACAGAAAAACTTGCATTCAGCAAAAGTTGTTTAGAAGTAGAAATAAGCAAAGAGGTTATTGGTAATCTTGCATTTCCTGAGTCCTATTTTTACCTTTTTTACATCCTAATAGTTCTGGTGATATCATTGGAAAAAAAACTCATGAGAGAATTTGCTTTCTTATAGAAAGATATCCATGGGCAAAAGAGAAATAACAATTATGTAGCACTAGAAATTTTGGCATAACACCCTGTGCCCTAGGACGTGAACTGAAGTGATGACCTGTCTGTCAGCCCTACACGCTCCTCCCTATTTTCCCATGAAGAAAAACAAACCTCAAAGGACCATATTTGACCCACAGATTAAAATTTACTGCTGAAGTTACCCCGTATGCATATCCAAAACCTGGTTATGCACATTTATGCAGCAAATGAATGTTTACCTTTGAATGTTCATCTGTGAATAAATATCCACTGACTAGAACTGAAAAAAAAATGCTATGGCTAAAACTTCTACTGCAAAATATATGGTTTTTTCATATAAGTGTTATTACAATATATTAGTGCATTTTAAATTATTTTCTGTTTCTTACTCTTTTGTTAACTTGTTTTGCACATTTTAATACTTTCATTTTTTTTCCTAGGACTGAGTAAAACATTAACATAATTTGAAAACTTCAGAATTCGAGGCTTTCACATTTTATTTTGAGTTTTGTGATATTTGTCAAAGTTTGAAAAATGCATACCAAATGTTGTAGACTGTTTTTTAATGCAAAAACAAACAACTGTTCTATGAACTTTGAAATTTCAGAAACATTTTTGTATGACACATCTTAGAAATGTTGCATGTTTTAATATGCCTACCGCCATTTTGCAAAACTTTGGCAATAAGAAGCATTTTGAAGCTTCCATCTTGGCTACATTCAGATTTTACAGCATTTGAAAAAGCATGTTAAAAAGTCATTTTTATGAATACATTGCAAAGCCTGCCACGTATGAGTAGAGGATTTAGGAATAAGGTCATACAAGTGCAAGTGTACGACTTCATATTATGCTAAGTTAAAATGATACTAATGTTCTGTTGCTTTATTCCTTAATGGCTTTTGCTTCAAACAGTATTTATAAGCTGGATTGGAACTGTTAATTTTATTTAATTTGTTGGAGATGGCCTTTTAAAGCATATTTTAATATTCTGTAGTTAAAGTGCTTTCTTCTTGAAAAATTAGGACATGCAGAGACCCTATATTAAGAATTACATATTTTTATATGTCTATGTTTTGTACCAAAGAGTTTGTTTATTGTTGCAATGCTTCTTTTTTGAGGAGTGGTATAATTCTTGGCTTACAGTTGATAAGTTTCTTGTTGCCAAGTTTTGAAACTTTTTAGAACAGTGTTGATCTATTATGAGTATTATTTATAGAAACATATTAAACCATTGGATATCATTAGGGACATGATCAGAAAATCACTTCTAATTGTGTTAAAGCCTCTTTAAAAAGCTGCCCCATCGCTTTTGGTAATGGCTCCTTGGATGGTTACTGACTATCTGTAAGCTACTGATTCATTGCAGCTCCAAATAAAATGGGGTTACTTAAATCATCATCTGATCATACCCTGTGATGATAACATCCTGGTTTAAAACTATGCCATGAATTGAATTGAAACTGTGATAAAATATAATTACTCTGAGAGAAAGTCAATATAACGAGGAAGTTTGCAACATTCTGAATCTTTGAATGTTCAAATGGCATGCTATTTTTGAGTTAAGATGGGTAAAACCCATCCAGAATATAAAAATGTGCACCCATTGTCTGTAAGACTAGAGCCTTGTTTTGTATAAAGAATTAAAAAATCCTGCATGTGTGTACAGATTTATTAACTGCGTAAAATTGAAGACGTGTTCAAGGCTCAGTGAATTGCAGCTGTTCTAAACTGCAAAACTCTTACAATAGCAATGCTGATGGTCTTAATTATAGTGATGCTAGTGAACATTGCTGCAATTGAAAAAGTTCCTAATTAACATGGGATCTTATTTCAAGGCAGCATTGAAAGAATTGAAGATCTTCATGGAAAATAAATGTGCTGAAAATGTACGTTTTAATAGCATTGCACTTTCTGACAAAAACTTGTCAATTTTGGGTTTTTCCCCAATAGAATTTTTTGAACTCATATCCAAAGCACAAAGTAACAGAGCAGATGACCAACGTGGACTGCTAAGGAAAGAAGACCTTATTCTTCCTGACTTTCTTCGTTTACCACCCACTGGACCAGAACCATCCTCATCTACACCCGCAGGTTCTAAAGGCAAGCGAGTTTCAAAAAGCGATGGCAGTGATGGATGTACATCACCCAGTGGAAAACAGGAGTCCCTGCAAAACTCTAATGAAAATTCAGTAAAGAAAGTGGGTTACTCAGAAAACAAACATAAGTCTGCTTTGGCAGCGCTCCACAGCCAGAAGACTTTCAGTGTCCCTTTCAGCCCTCCGTTGTCTCCGATTCCGCACGCCCAGGAGAGCAACGCCGCAGTGTGGAAAAGGCAGTCCAGAGAGCTGCAGGCTGAAGGCATTCAGATGGTAGATGATGAGAATGTGGCAGACTTGACTCTTGTGGCTGAAGGAGATATTAGCAGCCCTAACAGCACTTTGCTACCACCGCCACCACCAACGCCACTGTCAGACATCAGTAAACTCACGGAAGCCAACTATCCGCCCCCAACTCCTTTTGCAGGTAATCAGGAAAAATCTGGATTTCAAAGATCCAATTCAGGTATTTCTAGATTTTAATAGTTTTTCCTTTTGTGTAAAACTACTTTTCCTTGGCACTGTTAATCAGTATTTGGCACCCATTAAAGCAGCAAAGAAAATTCTCTCTGCACCTTAATTTTTATTTTTTTTTTTAACCAAAAAAAGTAGGAAAAAAGATTTTAATTGCCTTAGTCTGTTCTAACTGTTATACTTCTGGTTGCCTTTAACAATGTACTTTTGTTTGGATTTGGCATGTAACCATAAGTGGCCACATGCAGACAAACCTTTGAAATACATCCACATGCTGTAATTATCTCATTCACCCTCAGAGTACAAAACAGGATATCAGCATTTTGAGCTCCATAGCACTGTTGTGTTCCAGATTTTCTGATCCATTTCTCATAATGAGATGCATGATTAGGATTTGGAAGTTTAAGTACTTTAACAAAACCCCTAATTATTGAAAATTGCAGTATTGTTTATGATTAAAATTTTAAATGGATAAGCCTCAACTTAGGATATATTTCACTAATAAATTTGATATTTGTGACAAAAATAAAAATGTTATTTTTTTTAACCCATACTTTGCTACACAGAGAAATAGATTGCATCTATCACACCTTCTCCCAGAATATTCACATATCAAGTAGCTTTCTAATAGACAATTTTAAAGAAAATATATAACTTTTTTAGGAAGTAAGTTTCATGGTCTAGCAATATCACAGAGCAATATTAGCCCAAGGCTGAAGTATGGAATTTCTTTATAAACATGGACTCTACTAATAATTGCTGTTACCAGAAACAGGATTTTGAAGACAATGGGTGTCATGACATTGACATTTACAGTCATTGTACTGTGCATTTTAATGTAAAATATAAGAAGAGGTATCTATGTGCTACATTTATTTTTGATGTTTCACAAACATATGGTGCCATATTTGTATGATCACATTTCTTTGTGATGTGGGAATATACATTTTAATTATTTATCTTTTTACACAGAGTATTTGATACTGTTCTTTATCTGTATGGTTGATGACTTGTAAATACTTCTTTGGTTGTTGGATGCTTATAAATGGCAATGCAAATTATTTCATCCTCTTGGCATTTTAAAAGCCAATTCCTTTATTAGTAGTATCTGAGAAATGTTCTATTAGCGCTACCACTTAATTTCTGAAACTGAGTATTAGACGGACTTGTAACCAGTGCCTATGAATAACAGAACCACAAAATGTACTTCAGACATGTTGATGTATATATGCATAGGTTTGTGTTGGTGTCTTTCTGATAATATGTCAAGTGTACAACATAGGTATCAATTTGCATATTTTTCAGTGAGAACTGTTTAAAAAAAACCATTTGCACTTAAAAAAAACTTCATGAATTTACAATATTTTAATGCATGCCGTAAGTTCCTGTGTAACCACTGAGCTGTAGCTTTCCCTTTTCCCACTTTCTACTTTTTACTTTGTAGAAATCTTTGTGTAGTTTTCACATGTATTTTGTATCCTTGTTCTCTCAGGAGTAATAAATTCTAGCTCTAGTTACGCAAACTGGTTTTAAGCTTTCATTTTATTCATTATTTTAAAAATTCTTTCAGTCCCGGATTAAGAATTCTGATTGAAATTACCTTCTTATGACAAACAGATAAATAGACATGAACAAGCAATTACCATGAGACAAAGCTGACAAACATTAGATTTATTAACAATTTAGACATCCAAGGGCAAATGCTGTCTTGAGATGCTGATGGGTCACATGTGAAATCCATAGCATTGGCATGTGCTCCAGGAGGCAGATAAGACAGGAGATTTCTTTGGAATTAGTCATAACAGGAACTCCTGAAAGGAGAATTTCTTCTGTCTTTGGGTTCTTGGGCTAAACTTTATATTCATTACTTTCCTTCTTTATTTTAAACTAAAGCAACTCTTCCCTGGTCTTTAAGAAGTGAGCTGGAGATCTCAGCTCGTTTGATGTGGAATAACCAAAGTAACCACCTCTTTATTTGATAGACTTGGGTAAGAAATGAGGGGTTGGTTGGGTGCTGGAGACCACACTACTCTTTTCACTCTTTGAGATGGGTCCTACATAACAGCACTGTGAAGCCTAATTAAAAAAGAATAATTCTGCAGAGAGGCGTGTCGTGCTGTTAACTAGGTCTCATTGTGTTCTGGGGAATGAAAATCCAGTTTTTCCAAAAGTCACTGTGTTCTCACATATTTGTGGGCCTCCAAGAAAAAAAATAAAGCAGTTGAAAGTCCTGTGCAGTTCCCCTTCTAAAACGATTCAGACTTTTTCACAACAAATAAGTAATACCATTCATATTTAATTTATTTTTTTAAATGAATTTTAATTAGCATGTATTTCAACTAGTGTTCTATACTTTCAGTGGTGATTGCACCTTATTATTTTGTCATAGTCACCCATGAGTAAGTAATCTAACTAATTTTGCAAAACTGAAAATCTAAATTTCTTTTCGCTTTCTGACAAACCAGATTTTTTTTAGATATAACAAAAATTTAAAAAAAAAATATAAAAAACCTTCCTTTTTTGCTACAATCTTATTGCATATATTAGCTGCATTCTACACTCCTCACACACTACTATTTAATGGGAACTGTATTCTATAAAAGAACGGTGATTTTATGGAAAAAATGTGGGGTGAATCAAAACTTCTCTATTTTCATGACTGGAGTTTGCATGGAAAGGCTGTTTGATGATGTACATAATTATAATAAAGACTTCTGGAAACTCTCTCCAGTCAAGAATTGAAATCTCAAAGGACTAAATCATTAATAATTGTTGCTTTTTTAAGTGCTTTAATGGTTGTTCATTCATAACCCCCATCAATGGAAATTGCATTTCTGATTGGTTTATTCAATTAAAATGTTGGGATATAAAGACAAATAATGACTTCATAATTTGCAGAGGTCTCTGGTCTTGGTTCCAAATAGGCCTAAAGACAAATGATGTGTGTGCTTACCCTGCACATTTTGGGCTTATAAATGCTGGGAAAAGGACTGGGAGGAGTGAAGGGTCCCTCATGTTCTGCAGGGGGCAATTTGCTGGTGTAGCAAAGCCAGGCCAATGTCCATCCCTCTAATGGCTAACACTTGGGGTTTTTTCACTTGATGATCTAGAAAGGAAAATATGAACAATGGAAGTCAGCCAAAAAAAGTTTGCATCACTCAGAGCTATTGAGAACACATTTTCAAGCTCAGTTCTTAACTTTCTGAAATAATTGAAATGTTTTTATAATGTATTAATACTTAGCTATGAAGTAAATAGCAAATAAATTAGCAACACAAGAATCATTACTCTTTCTAGTTGCGTTACTCATCAAGAGAAAATGTCTTTATTTTGAATAATCCTGCTAGTTCTGGCAAATTTCCCACTTTAAAAACCAGAGGTTGCTGGAATCTGAAGACATTCTTTCATGTTTCTGCATATAATGGTGGTCCCATCTGTGGAAGAAATAATTACTGTGAGGTGTGATTGGCTTGAAGTGATGCATTCATTTTTGCAAGTGTCAAAACGCTGATTGAATCCCCTTGGCTTTTATTTTGTTTTATTTTTCTTTTTTTAATTGCCTGGTATAGTCTGGGTACTTTGAACATTGCCCAGTTTTTCCCAAGAGGCTGGACACGTGTGTTACCCATGGGGAAAGGCAGCCTCCCAAACCTGTAGGCTCCTCAAGAGCTGTGTTAAGCCACAGGCCTTGCACTGAATTGTTTATTTGCAATATTCCACAGGTCAGAGTTGTTCATGATGGCTTTTGCCTCTACTACAAAGTAGGTGGGCATTTTGTCATGATAGCAACTGGGCTGTTTCACTAAATACCATTTCAACCTAGATAGGACAGTTTGCAGCAATCCAGACTGAAGTGCACAGACTGGAGGTTTGAGTCCATCAAATTGTTCTTCTTTCTCTTAAAAAAAGACACCCGTTCTTTTAGGGGCATTTTTTTTTCAGCTAGAATGAGAATTATTCTCAAAACGACACTAGAGTTACAGTCAGTGGAATTGTCTGCCAAGTATGAAGGTCTTTTTTTTTTTAAGGAGATGTATAGACTGGATCCAGCACTGCAACTGAAAAGTTTATTCAAAACTATCTTTTAGCAAGCCTATGGTGCCATTGGTTAAGATAGAAAGCCAGCTAGGGGAAATAAAAGCATGGCAAACTCTCTGTAAATATTGCATAGTGGAATGTCTATGGAAGTTAAAGAATTAATTTAGTTTAAAGTTATATAGCTTTTTTTTAAAAGAAACTGCTGTTTTTCTGAAATAGATTTGTATCCTCGAAATAAACTTGCTTACTTTCCTTTTGGAAAGAAATCTTTCAAAAATGGAATAGTTAGTACCAGTGCTAGGATGTTTTTGTTGTGAAAGATAAATGATGCAGAAATAAAATGCAGAATAGTCTCTCAGAGTCTGGTATAGGCTATGATTCCAAAAGCCCCCCAAAAAATCCCCAGCTGATCTTTTTTTATTATTCACAAAAAGGATGCAGTACCCCACAGCTGAAGAATAGAGATCAGATAATTAGAGCAGAGATCAGTGGTATTTCTGTGACTTTTGCTTTTTTTGGCTACTAAATGTTTCAATTCTAATGGTAATGAATTCCAAGTGGAAAAAAGTTTGTGGTAGTTGAGATTAAGAGGTCATTAAAAGAAATCACATTTCTATCTTCAAAATTTGAAAAGAAACTTTTTTCTGTAATAAATGATTCGATACTTATGTAACTAATATTTTATATAATCTCTTAATTCATGTGGCATATTTTAGAGACAGTCCAGTGGTGTTCCCTATGTAAATCAGGATAACCACATGAATGAAAACATAAATAAAAAATCAAGAAGAGGGGGTGATTATGATATAAAAGATGTAAGAATAATTTAAATCATTATTTTTAACAAGGGCTGTTTTCATGTGGTAACTTATATCCTTTACTGGTTCTGTGTAAATTTATAGAAGATAATTGGATTCTGGATCAATATAAAGAAGTACCCATGAGAATCCAGAAATACTAAGGCTGGGATGTGTTAATCCTCTTTTAATCAGAGCATGATTCAATGAGAGAATTACATGTAGTACATGACTGTGATCCACAACAAACTGAGGAGAAGGGGAGTTTAGAGTAGACAAATGGGAAGCAAGGAAGACCTTGGGGGATGATTATTTGAAATGTAAACTTATTTTGATCAAGCAACAGGATAAACATTTTAGAAAGAATTGCAAATTTTATCACCGACTGGATGAAATGTTAGAAAAATGGCAGCTGCCCTTTGAACCAAATGCATGTGGGCCAAACCCAGATCTATTCAACCCATGGCAGCATTTGGATGATGAAATGAACTTTGCTGAATTATTGGTGAAATGTACCCAGTAGCCCAGTGAAAACACATTTTAGACATTCATAATTGAAAAATAACCTAATGAATGGCAGATTAAATTAAAATGGATTCAAGTAATTCAATCCACTATCTCCCAACATAGGACTCTGCAATAATTAAACCGCTGTTACCGACCACTGATGGAAAACCAAAACAATAAATGCTGGAAGATCACACTGAGGGCTGAGTATGTGCAGGCTGCTGCAGAGTTGTTTTATCATATCTACTGCTTGGAAAGTAGTCAAAAATGTTTCAGGTTTAGCAGTGGAGAAATGGAAAGTTTGAGCAAACTGGACAGTGTTATTGAGGGCACACATGTCTGCCTGGATCAAAATTCAGAACTTTTAAATTTATTTGTGGAGTGCTCCTGGATTTTAAATGACATTGTGTGCAGTTCCCTTCAGCTGCTGTTGTAGCTGTGCACATGAAGGGTCCCTGCCTTCAGCAAACACAGAGTCCAGTGCTCCCTCTTTTGCATCTGTATGCCACTGGTGAGCTCCCTCTTCCATGTGATATTTCAAATTTGTCCTTCTGAATAATGGTTGGTGCTTTGTTCTTCTTGTGAATGCTTTGGAGATGAGTGCAATGAAAGAATTTCCATCTGCCCATCTCTAAACTTAATGCTGCAAATGTACTCACAAAATTCCCAGGAAAAAAGTAAATGAACTGGTAATGTAGAGTATTGCTGCTTTGTAGCACAACCCATTTCCTGGCTCGATGCCTTCATTTTACTGAGTCAGATTTCAAGGCACTGAGCATATGCTGCAGTTGCTGTTTCATCATGCAAGTGAAATTCAGCATATAAAGTCAAATTTCCTTTGAAAAGATTTAGCATAAACTGTATGTAGGAATCTTTTATTAAGTCTGCTTTCTCCTTGGTGCTGTATCAATTACGAGATAAAAAGAAGGAAACTGCCAAAGAAAATTTACCCTCTGGTATTCTAAAACTTTGATGTAAAGTATCCTTTTCCCTTCAGAAGCATAAATCACTGTACAAACTTAAAAAAAAAAAAGATTCCTGCAGTAGTAACAGTATGTCAGCCAGTGTGGAAGTCATTCATCCACTACTTAAAAGAATCCATGTGTGGGAGGGCTAATATGCAGAAGTAGCATTTCCTAACAGTTTAGGACAGAAAGGGATAGGTGTCTGTCTGAGAGTGAGACTGACAGATTATGTCCATGTTAAGGAGAAGTTATTTATATTTATGTATTTCCAGGACCCTGAAATAGAAGTGACCACCAAAGGGCTCCTTTTCTCAGTCCCCTGTAAGAAAATGCTCTCTCAGGCGGTGTGGCACCACCTTGGGGCAGGCTCCATGGAGTCAGAGGCTGGAGCAGTGTCTGCCCAGGCTCCCGTGTCGCAGCACACCCCGAGCTGCCTGGGAGACTGATTGCATCTGGGGATGGAACAAGCCTGTAAATCTCCAGTCCCAGGAGCTGCCCCTGAAAACTTCAGGCTTCTTTTCACAAGTTATATTCTAAGTTTTATGAAATACTTCAAACAGATTTTTATCTGCTCTAAGTCGGGTACAAAATCATTAATCTGGAGCTCATTTCCTTTAACTGAGATCAGATCCTCTCTGGCATTAGAAGTCAAATGCCTGGGATCAATGGTATGAAAAGCAGGATATTCTTGTTATCTTTCAGTAGAACTTACAGCCATCTAAATAGTTAATGATTTTCACAAGAACAGTAGGATTTTAGCAAAGGTAGAATGATGAGTGAAACATTCAATTTACATGAAAGAGATTTTATTGAAAATCGTAACTAAAATTTAGCACATTGAAGATAAATGCATTTATTGATTATGGTATAGAAACAATATAATTGCAAGGTGTTGTGAGCAGGCCTTTAAATCATCAAGAATCTGCATTAGACTTAGAGTTATATGATCCTCTCATCTACATTTGACTGTTAATGCTGCTCCTGAAATTTCCAGGTTTTTTGTGGAATTCCCTGTGTGGAATTTGGCCACATGCTCCCTTATTCCTAAACTACCTGGAAGACAGTGTCTTGTGATCTTTTGCTTAGATCTTAAAGTTGGAGGATTGTTTAATACAGAAGAAGATTTCCCTTTGTCTTTATAAATATAGTTCTCCATAATGACAATATTAAATTTAGAGTGCTTGAGAATAATACACAAAATCCAAATATCACAAAAAGAGAAATATTGGTAACAGAAACCAGGAGATCAGCCAAAACAGTGCCTGATTGTAGTCACCTTTGGAAAAATGCAGGTGGGTGCAGTTAAGCCTTCTAAGCAGTCATTTGGCTGTGAGTCTGTAACACAGCAGATCTCTGGTTTAAAGACAAAGGATGACCTGCATCTTCCCATCTTTAAACCAGCTGGAACATATCAACAAGATCAGATGCACAAGAAAATTTCTCAAGAGCTGTGTGGAATGCTTAGCAAGGGAGGAGATTACCAATAGGGATGAAACAGGCTGGAAATTCACCTGTGTGGCTGCTGCCCTAAGCCGTGTCTTCCTTTCTCTACTGAAGTTAGGTAGGACATCTGAGAGATTAGATTTGGGAATGTAATAACATTCCTGACATGCTCCATACATGGCAAAGCATCTGCAGAGTGTTCCATGGAGGTATTCATCACTTCAGTCAAGAATATGTGAAGTTTTCCCTGTGAAGGCCCTCTGCGCCTTAGATGGTGCCCTGCACAGCTGAGTGTCTTCAGGCATTTGTTACTCAGAAAACATGAGAAGGAGACCAGTGTAAGAGTGTTACAAACTGCATGGAAACCTCATTATAAAGCTCCACTAAGTACATGCAAGTCTTGAGTCTACTTAAAAACTTGTGCTATACATTTATGCACAAGCTGGTTTGGCAAATCTCGCCTACTATTTGTGTTAAATAGCCTTGCTCCATAAAAGATTTTTCTTAAAAAAGTGAGGAAAAAAATTACATTGAAATATTTTTTCTGTGTAGTGCTACTCTTGAAATCATCTTCCTATTTGGTGAAGATGAGCTAAGATATTTTCTACCCTGACAGGAAAAGTGAAATCATCTTCACAGTGTCCTCCCTTAGTAATTCCACATTCTTTTGAACTGGTATTTTAGACAAGATGTTCTGTATTACTGCCCTGCCTCTAGTAGTAATTTATTTGATGCTGCAGAGAGATTGCTCCTAAAAAGGACATTAATGGAAAAACATGTCTATAATGTGGATATGTTCTTGTTCAGATGAGCTTATGTCTTGTGAAGCCTGGGAACAAACATTGACCTTATTTCTGCTGTGTTCCTATTGGGCAGCTTGCACACCCAGTTGCTTCGTGTGCTGACTCAGTGACACCATAATTCCAAGACTTAATGGCATTTCTTATATTTAACTGTAGAAGGGCTTAGCACCCAAATAAATTCAGCAATACTTGCACCTTCCATAGTGTTCCTCAACAAGAGTTTCCAGCTCTTTCATCTCTTGTGCCCTGTTAATGCAGGCTGTGTCTTTTGACTGTGGAAAGTGTTTCAACGTAGTCCAAGTCAACAGATATGAGACCTTCCGCCTCAATCAAAGATGTTCCTTTGCATGACATTTCATAGGAGGATGTGTTCTGAGTGCTAGGACAGCTGGGTGACTCATGCTCTGTCAATGCCATGTATTTGTGGGAATTTGTCATTAGTAGGCATTTCAGCAATTTGTAGCTCTTCTAAAGCAACTTGAAAGGAGAGTCACAGGTCTTCCTCAGAGGGTGTAGAATAGTAGATTAAAGAGATCAAGAGAACAATTCAGTACACTCATGTTAAGATAAACGTTCCAGAACAGAATAATAGCATTTTGCAGCCCAGCCAGGCAAGCAGCAGTTAAAATTAAGGCAACATTTAGTTTCAGTAGGGAGATTTAAACACAAAGTCTAATACAGTCCCATTAAATGTTAGCTGCAATTTAGTAGGCTGAAGTCATGCTGGGCTAGCAGGGCTGGGAGCTTTCTGCCTCTCTGCTCAGCTGATTTGTTTGGAGTTTGCTCTAATTCCTCTGAAAACACAGCAAGCATTACTGATGCAAAATACTCACATTACTCATGTGGGCTTCACTACAGCTAAAACACTAAGCGTTGCACTACTGAGGATTTTAACTTATTTTTCTTAAATAGAAAGCTTTAAGCCTCAAGAAGACCCTGGAGTGATTTGATTGAAAGTGTGTGAAAGTGCTTTTTTGGTCTTTTTCATTTGCATTTCCTCCATTCTCCATATCAAAAAGTTCTTGATTACGCTGATTATACATGGAAATTTCTTTTCCTTGCATAAAACTGTACCAATCACTTCATGGAATAAACACAAATAAAATATTTGAAAGACAGCTATGGGATTTAACCACACCAGTCTCATGGGATTTGTGTGGCTAAACATGCTGGTCAGGCACTTGCATGTACTGTGGCACAAAATTTGAGAATGCTTTGGGTAAAGAATGTCAGATAAGATGGTATATTTTAAAAGATGGATAGGAAGATATATGGAAAAAGGGAATTAAATATGAAATTGAAGTCCCTACTTAGACCTGCTTTTGTGCCTTGAAAGTTTCTCTCTTTTTTTTTAATCTTGGCTCTCAGTTGGATCTAATGAAAGCAGTTCTCTGTATCTGAAAATGTTGTCCCTCTTTATATCATTATGGGGGGAGCCTCAGTTCCAGAAACCATGTTGCTAACTGTGGTGTGAATCCTGAAATCAGCTCCTTCATCCTTCCCTTCTTGCTGCTGTTGACACAGGCAAATCAGCTTCTGTACATTTGCTTTCAGAAGCTCCTTGTACTTTGCAGGGTCACACCTAACACAAAACTGGCTTTTGGGAGCTCGAGGGTTTGAACTACAGCTGTCTTGGGATAGTGATGACTTTGTGTGAATAGGCCTGAATCTTGGCGCCTGTGATTTTAGATGTAACTCAGGTGTTCCTTGAGTGTTTAAAGCCCTCAGACCTCAGAGGGTTGTGCAGCCCTTCAGAAGGACCTCAATAGGCTGGAGAGGTGGGCAGAGAGGAACCTTCTGAAGTTCAGCAAGGGCAAATGCAGGGTGCTGCTCCTGGGCAGGAACAAGCCCATGGAGCAGCCCAGGCTGGGGCTGACCTGCTGGGGGGCAGCTCTGCAGAGAAGGGCCTGGGGGGCCTGGTGGACACAAGGTGTCCATGGGCCAGCAGTGTGTCCTTGTGCCTGAGAGGGCCAGTGGGGTCCTGGGGTGGGTTAGGAGGAGCAGTGGTGCCAGCAGGTCTGGGGAGATCCTGCCCCTCTGCTCAGCCCTGGTGGGACACATCTGGAGTGCTGTGTCCAGTTCTGGGCTCCTCAGGACAAGGAACTCCTAGAGCAGGTCCAGCAAAGTACCACTAAGTTGGTCAAGGGTCTGGAGGATCTCTTTTAGGAGGAAAGAATTGGGGAGCTGAGCCTGGTCAGCTTTGAGAAGAAACAACTGAACTGAGAGGAGACCTCAGGAATGTTTATAAATATCTGCAGGGAGGGTGGAAGAGGATGGAGTCAGGCTCTGCTCAATGGTGCTGAGCCACAGAACACAAGGAAATGGGCAGAAATTGATGCACAGGAAGTTCCACCTGAATAAGGAAGAACATCTTCACTGTTCTGAGCACTGGAACTGACTGCACAGAGAGGGTGTGGGGTCTCCCTCACTGGAGATATTCCAGAACCATCTGGACAGAATCCTGGGCCATGTGCTCTGGGATGATCCTGCTTTAGCAGGCAGGTGGCACCAGATGCCCCACTGGATTCCTTCCAACTTGAACCAACATGTGATTCTGTGAAGTTGTTTCTTTTATTCTTGTCCTGTGGCTCATAACTGCTCTGTTGCAGTTCAGGACAGTGACCTGCAACTTCAAATAATCCCTTACTAGTCTGCTAGAGAATTAAGCCCTAGCCAAGTAAAAATACTATCTCAGCAGGGTCTTGAAGACCAGTTCAACTGAAGGAACATCTCCCATTCTGCCCCAGTGGAAGGTCCTTCTTCTCCTCCACCCTTGGGTTTGCTGCTGTAAGAATTTTTTTGTTCTAGAGATGTACAAAATTATACTAATTAGTTATTTTTAATGGAGTATTTTCAAGAACTCTGAAAAATGCTACATTAAGACAGATACATATTAGTATTTCACATTTATCTTTGAGATCCAGTGTTTAGTTAAATTTCCATCAGTAAGTCTCTTTGGTGGATGACTATCCCAGCTGACTACCTTTGGGGCCTCAGAAAAGGCTGCAATATTGAAAACTGCTAAAACCAGAAGATACATAATTCTCTTGTTCTGTGTTGTTTTTTTTTTTTGTTTTTAATTCTTCTGTTAGGTGCAAACAGAAAGAAAAATGATTCACAAGGGACTTCAGGAAACTCCTATGAGCAGACCTCTCACAAAGCCAAGGCCAGCAGAAGCTTTAATCCTCCTGGTGTGAGAGGGAACCCTGGAATGGAGCTCCCTGTGAACAGGATAATTGATGTGGATGGGGTCAAGCTGGAGGACTCTGGAACACGTTCCTGTGATGATTCTGAAGGGAACCTCAGCTTTGAAGGTTACATCTCTGAACTGAGATCTTGCCAAGGGAGGATGAGGACTGGAGTTTACCGGACGTCAGACCTTCCCTCTCTGATAACTGTAAAGAGTGAGAAGAATAAGGCCACTGAGAATCAGTACAAAGCTACTTTTGTTTAAATCTCTGCTTTTAATTAAATTTTCTGGTATTTTGCTTGGCATCAGCAACAATGGAGATATGTATTAGAGACATGTTTCTGCAAGATGTAAGTGGTTTTCAATATCTACTTGCCTTCAAAGAGCTGGCTAGAGACCATCACTTCTGATATGAGTTGCAAGTCCTAGAATGAAAAAATAGTATTCCAATGAAAGTATTGAGCTATTTGGTTTTGCTTTTTTTCCACTTCTGTATTATTTTCCCTGGGATGATTCCATTGAACAGTGCAATTAAAATAATTATTTTGAACCCTACCCTTCTTGTCTTTATTCAAGGCAAACTTACTTTAAATTCCCCGATCCAAACATTTTATTTAAGATAATTTCAGTTTAATCTTCTAATGGTATTCCCTGTGTTTTAGCAGATTTTTGAAATGTAAGTAAAATCAGTTACTGCTGTAAAAAAGATTTGGATATTTTCTTAATGTCTTCCTGTCTGTCTCATAACATTTGGGAAGAGGTCCAAGTGGAATTCAGTCTTGTCTAATGCATTGTCTGGTTGTATGCAATAAGACATTGTTATACAAGCAGCAAGAAGCAAACAACAACAAACCAACAAAACCCACAACAACAAAAAACCCTACCCCATCCAACAACAACAAAAAAAACCCCAAAATAAACCAAAATAGTGAATTTCCTGTGCTGGGAATAGTAGCTGCTTTCATAGCCAACACTGGTGATGTTTCCATACCAGAGATATTTATCTAATTACACAGTGGTGTGATGCTCATTGGGTCCCTCCTCACCGCTGGTCTCAGTGCCTTTTTACTTTGGAGAAAGGCAATTTGGTTATTGCCCTTTCAATAAGGGTTCAGTGCCTCTCCCTCTTGTCTATTTTCATTTCAGTTACTCTTCTAGACTTAGGTGGAGTTCTGAAAAGGAAAAGATATTCAAGACTGCTGAACATGTTGGTTTTGCCACCTGCTCCTTTTCCTGTGTTACCAATTCTTCAGGAGAGGTTATAAGCCTGGACATGCAAAAGAGTGCACGAAGAATTGAGAGTGTTGGAAATCTGCTCATCATACTGAGGGATATAGAGAGGCTTCTGGGGGGTCACTGGTTTGAAATGATTGTGAGAATTAAAAAGTCATGCTGCATCTCTCCTGGACTGCAGATCCACACAGGTTTAAAGCATCAAGGTAAATATCGATTAATTCCTCTTTCTCTGCTCCTAAAGCATACCAAAAATAACCAATATTCTGAGTAGCTGAGTGTAGGGGGATACAGTATGGATAAATGAAGGTGGTATAGAAAATAATTTTATCCCCTAAAGAGTTGCAGCTGAGCCAATTGCTAAAGATTAGGAGCAGGCCTGATGTTAACAGGCCACAGCTGTAGCCAGTCAGAAGAGTGTTATAAAAGAGTGGATTGGTTGGTTGGGGGATCTGGAATCAGTGGCTGCTGTGAGGACAAGGAAGAGTCAGTGCCTGGAGGAGCTGCCTGCGAGAAACATCAAGGAGGTACAAAACTCTGGCAATGTGGAACCCTTGCAATGTAATGAATATAGAACTCTTGCACTGTAATGACAACAGTTGAGAGTACTGGATGCTGTCACTCAATTTCTTATACTCAAATGTGTAAGGTGAGAAAGAAGGTATGTATGATTTTGCAATAACAAATAGGGATTCCTAAAGCTTAATGTTTAAGTGTTACATCAAATACTCCAGTGAGATTAAGGGATACAACACCCATTAGCTTTAATACTTTATATTTTTCTACTGGTAAGGGATTTTGCCTTTGATATTGAGGAAAAATCTTTGTTGACATTAGACTCAACTCAGTGTGGGCCCGAATGAAGGTATATGCTGTGGAAATAGCTGTACTTTTTAAAACTTTCAAGCTTTAAACTAATTTTAGAGTCATGATAAAATCGTGGTGGCGTAATGCTACTAGAGAGTTGGGAAACACAGCAGGCAGAACACAGCTCAGTGATGTGAAAATACTTTAATATTTATGTATTTTTAAAGAGTTTATTTCTTTTTTTTTTTTTTTTTTTAATAGTATTGTGCTAATAGTTGCCCTTAAGCAGATATTTCATTACACAGATAAATGGCCGTAATTTTTTGGAAAATCTTATCTTCTGGAAAATCTGTAGCTTTGTTCTAATCAAAACTAAAAAAACTAAAATAACAGCAGTCAAACTCAAGAGAGGGCTTTTTGACCTGGGTTATGCTTTGCACTGCTTTTGTGTCTTGGAAAATAAAGTCCTAGCATCTGACAGATAAAAACTTGAAATTCAAATGCAGTCATTACAGTCTTTATTAATCTCTGATCAATATATTAGATGAAACAAGGTTGCTTATCTTAAATTGTGCAAGGGCACTCAAATGACTGGGAGTGAGCAATGCAGAATTCTTCATCTGGAAAAAGGGACAGCTGAGGGGAGATGCAAGAACAGCTGAAAAACCTCGAGTGCCATGGAGAGGGAGTTGATATTCACACTCCTTTCTAATGCAAGGATTAGGGGCCATCAGATGAAACTAAGAAAAGCCAGGTGTAAATCAAAGAGCTCTTTCTCCACCCTCTCCTGTTTCCTATCCCTGAGCTGCTGTGCTCAGAGAAACAAGCAAATGGAAGTTCATAAATTCTGAGTGCAACAAAATGGGTTTTATTGTATCAAGGATTCAAACGGAATTTGACAGCATGGGAGTCGAGTTGTGTGCAGGGAAATGAAGGATGTGGAAGAATGGAGTTTTCTTTAACACAGAGAAAAGCTTTGGCATAATGCCTGGAAATCCTGTAAACAAAGGGACATGGGAAAAGCTGTTTCTCCCCATGCTATGCTGTCATGCCAATCAATAGCAGATTGTTTAAAAGAATGAGTTCTTAGCTAGAACTAATAGAAATTAATTCCTTAGACCTAGAAGTCATTAATGATATCAGCTTTCCTTTCAATATCTGGCAGAATATAAAAGAATCAGGAGTTAATAGAAAGGAATGTGGGCAGCCTGTCTGGCTGATGGTTTCCAATATTTTACTAGGGATGTGGTCTAGTTTTTATTACTGTGTGACTTCAGCATGATGATATGATTTGAAGTTGCCTCCTCATACTGTGATTTACACTACTAATCAAATTTACTTACAGTTAAAAATCAGCCTAATTGAAGCCCTGCTTGATAACTTGATCCTTTATCTTGCCAGCTTGTTCCTGAAGATAATTGAATTCTAACTGGCTTTATTTCTCTTCTAGTTTTCCTGGTTTTTTCCATGTGGAAGCTCCACTTGTGCAGAGTTACTCTTTTCTCTTCCTAATCCCATGATGATAAATAACAAGGGTCTTTTCATCCTTTTAGGTGGAAGAGGGAGGTCTACTGACCTGTGTCAGTACTCAAACCTGAAACTGTAATAACCAGCAATGTAAAAAAACTCCAATCCCAACACTCAGAAAATCCTGCAGCATTCCAAATCTCATTTAATGTAGCAGTTGTCTTATATTTCACTTGTTGTCATGGTATCTGATTTTCAATTGTAGTGTTTCAGCCTCATTGGTTCCACAAGTCAGTTTTGTTGTGGTTTAATTTTAAAGGCTTTGTGAAGAATAGAAAATATAAATCCAGGCAAACTTGCAACGAGACTTCTCCCATAGGATTACTGCAGTTTTGTGCCTTGTCAACAAGTTTGTGATATAACACACATGCAAAATAAATCACTGCACAGTTTAGCTCTGGGGAGCTGTGTGACAAAGAATAAGGGGTTATGAAGACGCAAAAACAGGCTTTGCAAAGAGACTTTGCAAGAGCTTTACTGCGCCGTGGGAAGGAGCCAGTACCTGGCTGTGTTGTCCTTTCTCGTGCCCCTGGAAGTCTTCTGGGACTCTTTATTGTCCTTCAAAGATGCTGTGTCCTCCTGGCACTACTTTTCTTCCTGCAAGTTTTGGTTTCCTTGTGCCTTTGCTGTAGCCTGAACTGCATTATTCCTGTTTCTGTTCTGATGCTGGAATTTAATGTTCTTAACAGGAAACTTCTAGAAGATGTGGCTCAGCTGGCAGCCTCCTTGTCTCATTGTAGCAGAGATAACCAGGACTTATGAGCATATTTTTATTTTTTGGAAGTAGCTTGATTTTCACCACAAAACTGAAATCCTTGCCAGTAGTTGTCTCTCAGCAGCAGTGCTGCTGCTCACCCCAGCCCTCTCCAACACAGATTTGACAGCAAATAATACTGTCATTTCAAATGGCCTCTCCCAAGGTACTGGGAGACAAGGGAGAGTGTGTGTGGTAGTGTGATGCAAACACCTGGAGGCATCTTTTCACAATTTCTCAGAGATTTTGAAAAGTTTCCAAAGGCTCAGTTGGATAGCAGCAGGTCCTTACCCAGGGGTGTGAGAAGCCAAAACAGGTCTGAGGCACCTCCCAGCTCCCAACCACAGCTCGGTGACTTGTGTTTAGAAATGCCCCTATTTTCTGCACCAACAGGCAGATTTCCAAGCCTTGTGGGATTGTAGCAAAGCTGTGTGACAACAGAGTTGCTCTGTGGGCAGCGTGGGTGTTCACCCTGTGGCAAAACAAGGGGCACATCCAGGTGCTTCTCTCTGTGCTCTTGGAATAGCATCCCAGGTTTAGCATTGTGGAGTGATGGAGAACTGTGTGATTTGTGACCCCTAATCCAATGCCGGTTAAAATACAGGAAAGGATTTCATTGATCTTACCAAAATGCTTCCTTTCTGTAGACCAACTGTCACTTTTAGCCAGGTTACTATTGATTTTTTCAGAAGAAAAAAATTGTTGAGAAGTGCTGGATGATCACATCTGCAAATCTTGCCTGTATTACTCAAAATATTAGCAAATCCAAGATGTTGCACACGAACCAACTTTCTGAACTGTTTGTGTGAAAGATAAAAAATTGTTTATATTTTTTGTCCCAATTGATAAATCTGTTGTATAGTCTAAAATGCTGCTGTACAGAATTTATTTTTATCCTTATTTTATTTGTGGTTTTTCTTTAAATATCTATATGATTAGTTTCTAATATGAAAATGCACATTGGTTTTCTTCCTCATCCCTTATCTCCCCAAAGTATTAAGAAATCCTGTACTGCACAATAATGTTTATAGAATCTTAAGTGTGTCAAACTCATTAAAATGGTAATTGTGTATGTAGTAAGTAAATAATTTATACCACTAGAGCTGATAATGCTTAATGGATATTTAATTTCAATGTTGGGGAGAAAATGTGAAAAATATTTTTTCAGTTATTCTGGGACCTGTTGCCATTTAGATATTGCAGTTTAAATGGAAGTATGAGACAACATAAAACTCACATGCATTTTATTAGATTCTGCAAAAATATCTTAACCCTAGCCTACATAAAGAAATTCCTTTAAAAGGGGATCATTAAGAATTCTTGCCAAATATTTATATACCTTAAAAATAGCTCATCCTCAGGAATTTAATAATAGTAGGGTATGTTTTTAGCCTTTAATTATTTCCTTTTGCTCTATTCTAGCAACACAAAGGGATTGCAAGCCTGAATAGCCAAATGTTTTCCAGGTACAGTGTAATCCTCCTCTGGCTTCTTGTCTGCATAGTCTTGGTGTTGTCTGGCTTTGTGTGGTGATCTGAGGAGACCAGAGCATCAGAGCTGCTCTTGCTGCTAACACAGCTAAAATATACAGATGCTCTGTCTGCCAGAGAGAGATAGCGAGATGGATGGAAGGCAGGTTGGTTACAGGGCTTCAATGCCTGTGTAAACTAAGGTGTATCAGTGACACATCCTTCAATGACTCCCTTCTCCTCCACATCCCTCTCTGTGCTTGGAACAATCTGTGCCAGAGCAAGAGGAATACAGAAGTTTAAGTACCAATAGTGGAGAATAATGTCTGATGGGAGTGGGATGAAACCTCTCTTCCAGGTCCATGCTAGCACTGTATTTCTGTCTGTGATAATCTCATCCCAGTTTCCAGGTAAGTGTGAATCCCACCCCTGTGTGTCCGCAGAGCTGCAAATGGAGCATTTCCATGGGTGCCCAGAGCCTGTAGCAAGTGTCAGGGTGGATGCTGTAAGGGCATTCACCCACCCCCCTGGAGAAGGTCCTGGAGTCCAAGTTTGGGAAGTGTATTCTTAAATGCCTTGTGTCTGCCTTGCCAGGGAGCACCAACCTGTTCCTCATTTGCATTCTTTGCTTGCAAAGATTTGCTCACCAACTAGTCTAGAAATCAGTTATTGTGAAAATTCACACCTCAGTTCCAGAGAAGGCTGATAAACAAAAAAAGGCCAGCTAGAAGTTAATCTGAAAAAAGCTAATTCTTCTTGGAGTGGCGCATTCTTAGGCCAGGGCACAAAAATGAAATTAATGTTTCTCCCCATTCCTGAAAGAGGTAACTGGGGTCTTTCTTAATGATTTGAGTATTTTCTGGAAAGATGAAACCTTGTGATGAGGAGGAATTTAATTACTATGACTTTACTTATTATTCTCCCTCATTTATAGATTTGCTCATGCATTCTTTTCAGTAGCTATTTGCCATTATTTACCAATATACCAAGAGCATGCACTCCCTCAACAGCTACATAACCTCAACCTTTTCCATGATTTAAAAATTTCCAGAGGCAGTGCTGTGTGCAGGATGAAGCAATGCCTGGCTGAGATCAGCCCTCTGTATGCAGAGCAGTTAGCTGAAACTTGTTTGCAAGAAGGAGATAATCCATGGTGGTGGGAGCATATCTCTGATCTTGACCTTGCTTATTGGAGTGTTGACTGAAGTTTGTGTGTTAGAAAATCCAGAGCCACACATGCTGCAATTTCATTCCCAGGTGAGATTGTGAAGGGAGGCAGATGTTCATCTCCTGTGGGAAGGTCTGGATGGTGAAGCTCTGCTGGTCTTGCACAGCCTGCATCTCCTGGAAAAAGCTGCTTCTCCCATTGCATCTTGCCTGTTTGTTTTATGCTCTTGTGAGAAACGACTGATGCAGATGTATGAGATTCTGCTGCCATTTACTGCAATGACATGAGCTTGTGCCATTAAAACACCCACTCTGTGATGTCATAAGAGGTATTTTTTTCTTGCTTTACACTCTGTAGTCAACAGGATTCAGCCTCCTGTTTGCAATAGAAAGTCCAGTTTAATTCAAAGTACACTTAGCAGAGCTGATGAAAGACATGATTTCTCTTTTAGGAGAACCCAGTTGGGATCTTGCCTAACTTTAGGTGTCTGCTCCAAAGCTGCCTTTGTATCCTAAATACTAATACTTTATGTATTTGTTAGGGATGGAATTAATACTGTCTGGGGATATAAAGAATTGTTTATTTAATACCTTCCATGTATATAAAGAATGATTTGTTTCATCCTTGAGCTGAAACATGCTTTTGCACAGGTGACTCATACCTTAAATTTAACACTTCTATATTTCAAGGTCTCCACTGCCTAATCTGTGAGCCTTGATAGCTGCCTCAGATGTAAATGCATATTCAGGAGGCCCCTGAAGCTAGGTGGGGTGACTCTCATCTGCCAGTTCCTCCTGATCTCTGAACAATGTAAGTCAATGACAGCTCAGATTGTTTCAGCAGCAATTACACAGAGCAGCAATTACATTTCTGCAGCAATTACAAGGAGTGGCACTGGAAGTACAGGAAAATGAGGGGGGGGGGGGAAGAGAGAGAAGGAAATACAGCAGGGATATTGACCATGTTGTGAAATCTTTAGCCTAAGCCTGTTCTTGAGCCTGTGAGTTGCACACAGTCACTTCTGAAGCGAGGATTTAGGCAGTGGGGAGAGGGCTGCTCTTCTTCCTGGGGCATCTCTGCCTGCCTTGTCTTTAGGAGTGCAGGAAAAATGGCCTGGGAGTTTTGCCAGGGACAGAATTCCTATTGATTTGGTGAAAAAAGTGTGCATCAGTGCCCAGCAGGATGAGACCATGGACTGGCAAGAGCAGAGGGAGATAAGAGGCATCAGTAGTGGGGTTTTTGTATGCAGTGAGAGGGCAGCCCTGCTGGGAACACTGTGTCCCTGCTTCCAGGAGGCAGCTTTATCTCTCTGCCTCCTTGATACATCACCATCTCTCCCAAACATACCCCAGGGCATGGGACTGAGATCCAAGGGTCCTTTTCCTGCGTAGGAACACGACCTTGGCATCAGGGAGACTGCAGGGAGAAGCTTGAAGAGACCCTTACAGATTTTCCCCTCAATTTAGGATAGAAAAACCCCAGGGAAAGCTGAGACAAACACTGTGCTAGATCAACAAACCTAGGATGAGTGTCCTTACAATGATATTGAAAAATGCAGTGTCCAAGCAGCCCTGCTGGCCCTGGGCAGCTGCCTCAGTGATCCTGAGGGATGGGAGCACTCCCTGCACAGGTTTAGCAGAGGGCACCTCTTTGTCTGGCTTCCCCTGGTCACTGTGGCCAAAAGGCTGATCAGGTGGTGACAGCTGACTCTTCAGCCCTTGGCATAGGAGCTGCTTGCAGAGCAGAAAAAACATCTGGTTTATACACACAAACACACACACACACATATATATGTATATATACACACATACACACATCAAAAGCATACAGAAAATGTAGATATATCTATATATACATATATATGTATACAGGTTTCCATACAAGATACTATTAGGCCTGCAATCAGAATATTTGGAGCATTACTTATTGAACTCTGCTCTCCATCCTACCATAGGGGATCACCCCAAAGTCAAGGCAGGCTCTGGGGCTGGCATCCTTCCCATGAGGTTGTCCCTTCCTTGTTAGTGCTCTTTCCCCTTCCAAAGGGAAGACTTCAGCTGCACCAGTGGAGCCACTTCCCTCACACATGCCTGACTTTAGACCATTTTAAAGTATGCCATGGGGGCGTCTAATATGCTAATGAAGAAAGTGGGTGGAATTGCAGGAATTTGAGCACAGCTAAAAATGTAAGTGCCTAACAATTGCAAATCAGCCTGTGCTCAAGTTACCTAAATGTTGGCATCGGTGGAAGGTGGGTGCCTCCACACCTCTTCTTGTCAGTTTGCAGTGAGTACACAGCTAAAAAAAACCCCACACGCCTCTGTATATGGGCCTACTGTTTCAGCCAGGGTTATCAGCAAAGGTTTATACCAAAGTCCTTGAGAAATACAGTTACCTGCTTTCCACCCTTATTCATGCAGTGGGAGGAAGAGTCTCTTCATGCAAACACACCCTTGGCTGCAGGCATGGCATTTTAGATAAACCATGACATCTGGGTGGAACAGAACTAAGTGCTATCCTGAAATGGACTTCTAAAAGCTTGTTTAGATCTAGGTTTGGGATGTATAAATTAAGGTTCTGCATATTGTGGATTGTAGCAGAGCTTTAAATCACTCACAGATTGGTGTGATTAGGAGTGTAAAACCACAGCTTTGTTTTGTTTCTGCAGCTGAAGCCCAGCTCTTCCATTGCTATATCAATATAATTTGGTTTTTTTTTTTAGCAGAACTGAAGGTTTTTTGGCTGCATCAATAAAAACATCTATAAGCACAGCTGCAGATAAAGGCATTAAAAAGATGTACCTGCAATATAGAGATGCAACTGCAGGGGCTGTATCTGGCCATGGAGATTTCACAGGGAAGTACACGTGAAAAGAAGTAGTACAGAGAAGTACACATTACAAAAATGGCCCAGGGTGCTGGGCTGTGGAGGGCCCTGTGCCTGCTCCTGTGTGATGGAGGCTGTGCAGCACTGGACTGGGGAGGAGGTGACACCTTCTGGAGAGGGCTGGAGAGGGATTCATGGTCTGATCCTTTTAGCTGAGGGGTGGCACAGCTCTGAGCGCAGGCCCAGAGGTGTGGGAAGAGAAGGTGCTGGTGCAGAGTAAGATCAGAGAGGCCATGGCTGAGGGGCAGCAGTGTCAGATAAACACCAGGGTGTGGGGTTTAAACAGAAACATGCCAAGGCCAGCTGGAGGAACCACGTGGAGAACATCCAGGAGCAGATCCATCTCCATGTGGAGATGTGATGGAAAGGGGAAGGCCTGCAGAGCTGCCAGAGGAGGTCCTAAGGCCTGCAGAGGAGATCCCAAGAAGGCAGTGGCAGCAGGGACACCTAATAACATCCTGAGCCCATCCTGTGTGCAGAGGGATGACATTCCCTCTGCGGTCCTGCTCTCTGAGGGGTTGGAGGCTGCTGGGAGATCATGGGCCAGGATGGGACATCACAGCCAACATGTCTGAGGGGAGGAGAGTGAGTGAGGGAGATGAAAGAAATAACATGATAGATCTGAGCACTGCTTCAGTCCCTGGAGAGAAGAGAAAGGAAATCAGTGCAGAAAACCCCAGAGCTGTGAGCTGGTGGGTGAGGGAAGCCAGGAGAGCTGCTAGAGATCCTGGAGGAGTGTGGGAGGTGAGAGGAGTGAGGAGGAGAAAACATTTGGCTGAAGACATATATTTCAGTCCCAGGATTATCTGCTAAGGGCTGCAGCACCCAATCCATGCTTGCGCGATGCCAGCTGCTCAGCAGCAGCGCTGGCAGCTGTGCTTTTCACAGCCTTGTGAAAGAGTTTGTTTGGCAGGCATTATCCCCAGTTTGGGGACAGCAAATTCTGGTGCAGGAGAGGACAGACTGGGACTCCAGTTCTTCCTGAGAGCAAAAAAGCATGGCATTTTTTTCCCCTTGGGTTTCCGAAGCTCCCAGGGAAACAAGAGGGATGACACACAGAGATGTTCATGGTCACAATGTAGCTGGATTTTACCCTGTTTAAGGCCCACAAAAATAACGATCCAGTTTGATTTCTTTTTTCTTGCTGAAATAAGCAAACAAGAAAAATGATTTCAGCTTTCTGTCTTTGCTCTAGCAAAAGAAACACAATGGCTACAATGGCTTCTCTCAAGGCACCACTCCAGGAGACGTAAGGGAAGGTGGAGGCTCACTTGTCACCCAGGGGTGAAGGTGCTGGTTTTGGGTGTGAGTGACAAGACTGAGGTTGCACCATTTGCTGAGACAGGTGTGACCTGTGCCCTGCTGTGCTGGGACAGCTGAGGAGTTTGAAGGACAAAAGAGTAAGGGTTCCTCATGCACTCACAGTGCTGCTGTGTTACCTTATTTATTTAAAAAAAGTCGCTATGCTTTTAGCCATAAGTGTTCACCTCAGTTCTGGTGATTTGAATATTCATTAAATTTCAGAGACTCAAAGTCTATTATTGTGAGATTTGGTAATGGTTCCCAGGATGATGGGAATGATATCAAGCAGCAGAGATGAAGGAAATCCCATCTGGCAGAGACAACAAAGTCTCTAGTGTGGTTTGCAGGTCCCCCAGAAGAAAAAAAAAGGGAGTTAGTTGGGTTTGTTCATCAGTTTCATGTTAGCACTGAGTCCCTTGTTAGAACACCAGGAACAGAACTGCCACATGTGATTGCTTGCATTCTACACATTCCTGAAAGATAAATCAAAAGTTGTATTTTTAATACCAGAGATAGTTCTAATTACTTCCTGTTCACATGTACTCACCAGGCTGTACAAAGGTCCTGGACAGAGCACACTTGCAGAGGTTTTAGATCCTGCACCAGTTCCTTGTGCTACCAATGCTCCTGCCAGTGTCTCCTTATCTGGGAAGCTGGATCTGGCCTGTGTAGCAATAATGTCAACTAAAGTCATGAAATCAGATCATCTCAGGCGACAACACTACCCCATTAGTTTGGGTTACTTTATCACTGTTAAAAAGCTTAGAAATTTGCAAAAATACAGGGGGAATCTCCTCACTCCCCTGTCATGAGAAAAGTTTGTAGTTTTTTTTCAGTTTTGCAGTAGCTGAATGGAAGTTTTCTCAGAAACATTTACAATGGTCAGAAAATAATGAAAAAATGGAGGACAGATGAATGTGCAGTTACCAGACATCCCTCTCACTACCTTGGTAGCTGGTACAGAGGAATGAATGCAAATGGATGTGTGTGTGTGTCTAGGCTTGTCTTTTCCACTTATGTCTAGTCAACTCATTGATTAAAAAACCCTCTGCAATTTCATTATTTCATATTGATGGCTGACTCAGTTAATTTATGTTTTGCAGATATTTAATGATTTAGGGTAGTTGTTAATATTGTTTCATTATTATTATTAAGCAGTTCAAAGGCTGGGCTCAGTCTGAGCTCTTATTAATTATTTTTAAATTTTAAGTAATAAAAAACATTGCAGTGTGGGAAATAAGGAAAAGGCAAATGTATGAGGCAGCATTATCAGTATCTGGTATACAGCCACAGCAAGAGTTCTGTCTCTTTCTCCTCATTTATTGTGTGTTTATTTGCCTTTGCTTTTTCTCATGATGTCAGTATAAAGAGGAAAATGACTGCTGAAATGAATGGATTTCAGCCTTTGATACAGAAGGATTAGTCTGCAAATATGAAAAAGAATTCCTACTCTTATTTTGAAACTTATCATTGTCATCAGTAGTAGCAGAATATGGCTTCAAATACATTTGGGTTCTGTGTTCTGTAGGAAATGTTCAAAATTATGTACAGCAAAATTGAGAATCAGAATGTGCCTTTCTTAAAAGGAAAATGGAATTTTCTTTGAAAACAAGAGCCAGACTCTAGCTGTAATTTTACTGATGGGATGAGTTGCTCCAGGCCTTATAGCTGCCAAATATTTTATCACTCCTAAGCCAGGTTTTCCTTTAGCTTATTTGTACAGATTTTCTCTCTCTTTTTTATATTTATGTATATGTATACACACATATATTCATTTCCCTTTAGTATTTTACAGAGCCTCATTTGAAATGGGGACTAGATGAAATCTAAAACCTAATGTCAGGGAATTTATCTTGAATTCCATATGGATTGTTTCTATAGCTTTGTTACTTTTCTCATGGTTGTTAAGTTATTAGCTCCATAGACACCTGATTCTTATTTCCCTGTATACGAAGTTTCCATCACCAGACTGGAAATAACGAGTCACAGATGAAAAGACTTGAGAAGGTGGTGGAGAGCAGCTCTGCAGGCTCCTCAGCCTGACCCATGGGACAATGCTTTTGGCACAGAAATTATTCTTTGCACCTATGAACTCCCAAAGGCCCAGAGCCCTGTGAAGTTTATAAGAATTCAGTATCAAAACTGAGTCTAGTTTTCTGACTAGTTTCCTGCCAATAAGATAAAATGTGTCTCAAAAACACCCCAAACATTTTAACAATTGTACAAAATGCTTGAAAGAGGCAGACAGAGTTTCTTCTGTTTATAAACGGCTGAAAGATTCACTGATCATTTAACATAATTGACCAAAAAACCACACCTCAAATCCTGCCTTTTTGCTATGGCTGTAAGACCTGTTCAGACACCTCTCTGCTGAACAAAGGCAGCACATGGAGCACTTGGGGATTTCAGTGATTCAGATCCATCTGAACCCTAAAATCACTGTCCAGACCTTACTCAGGGATAATTCCCATTTTATGGTGGGGCTTCTCTGGCAGCTGTTGCAACTCCTGGGTTTGATGACTTTTAGTTTGTGCCAGCCCCATCCTATCAGCTGAAGTGGCTCCTGATGTTGGTATTTATTCCCTTTACCATGTTAAGGAATCAGTTTGAGCCAAAAGCTTGGAGTTGTGAGTCCCCAGAAGGACACTGCAGCTCTTAGTGGAGATCTACAACATGAACTGCAGCAGCCGGGAGTAGACAACACCAACAAGAGATTGCATTCTTGCTTTTCTTCTCTGTTACTTTTAGGCATGGAAAAATGCTTCTCTACAACACATACGTTGGTCACCACAGAAACACAGTGTTTCTGGTCCTGGAAGTGGATGATTTTTATTCTGGAAATGGGTGGAAGAGGGTATTTCCACAACCTTAAAGAAGTATCTTCCTTCTCTCCTCACTCCCCTGCTTCTCCCTTTCTACAAAACTTTTGGGAATTCTGGAGTGCAATAGCAGGTAATGGCTCTTTTCCCCCCACTTTCTTCGCAAAATTTCAGTAACCTTGATGGTAAACAGATGTCTAAAAGCCATTGCATAGGCATTATTGATTTGAAACCTGATGGCCAGACTGAAAAATGAGGAGAGGAAGTGGAAATCTATGTTTCAGCTTTGCTAGGTGTTCTCAGGCAGATCAGACTGTCTGTACATCCTATTTCCAGATTTGAAATGAGTGAAAATAAGACAGATCTATTCTGAAGCTTTATTTACTTCCAGTCTTTAGCAACAAGCAATGCACAGAGGCAAAAATTTTTCTTCTGCCTGTTTGCTGGATTTTGGGAAGGAAATGCCAGCTTTTCCTACTTCCTGCTGTTCCAAGCCTTGCTCACAGTAGCAAAGTTTATTCCATAAACCTATATAGGCCTAGTTGAACTAACAGGAGTTATTGCTGTGATGAAAGGCAGAGCAGTGTGTCAGTTCCCTGCACCACGATAAACAATCATGTCAAAACTGTGCAGGGATAGCTCTGCTTCACCACTGGGCCCTACTGCCATGGCTTTGTTGGGTCAAAAAAATGAAAAAGAATCATTTCCCTTCCATAGCTGTGCTGGTGAAACTTCAAAGGGCAGCACACAACTTGAGCAAGGACTATGGTATTGTTTCTGTTGTTGTGGCTCTGGGGATTTTGGGTGTGAGGAGGTGTGGTCCCTGATTGACAGAACATGGCAAAAGCCTCAAGCACAGACACTGTTGCACCAGCCAAACCTGTGGATTTTGGTTGTGGGGCAAGGTGGGGCTGCAGTAGACTGCTCTGGTGAAATCTCAGTTATAGCAATATCCTCTGCATCTGTAGTGCAGCAGTGCAGCTGCTCAGACAGCAGTGCAGCTATCTCAGACAGACACTTACAAAACAGAGGTGGCTTTGCTCAGGTGGTGGCAGAAGGGAGCTTTTTAGTACACAAAATGTCTTATCAGAGTAATGTGTATTTTCTTTCTTTTAACTTTCCCAGTCTGTTGCTGGATGGCTGCTGTTACAAGTCACAGCTGGGCTGGTAACCATCTGTTAATGAGTAATCCTTGGTGTTGGCATTGATCTGGTCCACATTTTGCAATGTGATGCCATCTCCTGAGTGGGCTTGCTTGGAGCTCTTTGCTGTTGCTATACCATGCTTTTAATCAGCTCATGAAGAGAAAGAAGGGAAACATCCAGCTCTAGTTATAAGTTACATTGGATCAGCCTCTCTGGAGCTGCCCTTCAGGTGATGACACCAGGGACCATCTCCAAGGGTCAGGCACTTTGTAAACTCTTCACTCCTGGTGTTTTAGGGAGAGTTTCTCCCTCTGGGGCATTCCCTTCTACTCCCAAAGACATTAATGATTAACAATGATAACAGCTCTGCTTACTTAGAAAACTAAAATACTTTAAAGTCAAGAAAATCACAGTCCCTTGTGAAAGCTTGTTCCTGATTCACCCTCCTGCTTCAGCCCAGCCCTGGAAGTTTTCCTCTGCCAGGCAAAACCTGCATGAGAGGAGAGCAAGGATGAGAGTCTGTGCTCCTCTCACTGTTGTCTTGGCTCTGAGTCTGAGCAGTGACTGTACAAGGATGGTAAGTGATTCCTCTCTTTCTGAGTGATGGATCAGCTGTGGGATACCTGGCAGGACCAGGCTGCCTGAGGCTGGATGAGTGAAGCCACTGAACAGACCCAGAGAAAGGGAGAGTCAAAGGGAACACAGCAGGGATGAGCCAGATGAAGGCTGACAGATTATAAGAAGTTTATAAGACAGTTTATAAGGTGCTCACTTGTGGGGGTACTGTGGGACAGCTGGTGCTACACCTTTCTCTGTTTGAAGCATTTGCTTACATCCATGCCTTGCTATGGAGGAGGAATGGGCAGTGAGGAAGGACTGCAAAAATGGAAATCCCTAAAAAATACATCTCAGAAAAGTGTTGACACAGGCAGGTACCTGCAGGAGCATGGAGGGAGAGTGCTCCACTGCCAGACACTGCTGCTGTGTCTGTAACTGAGCTGGCCAGCTTAGGTAGATGTCTTCTTCTTTTCAGACTTGTTTCCATGCCAAACCCCTCAGTGGTTTGCATTATGTATCTTGTGTCTTTTTTGGGGTTATATCTGCCAAGCACATGAAGCACTGCTGAGCAGGCTGTGATGGTCTGAATTTGCTAGTTTGCTTAAACCCCACCACAGCCTGGCATCTACCATGGGCTACCAGGGTAGTTAGCTCACTGCTGCCTTATGGTCAGCACTGGGGCCTTAAGATCAGTCTTATTTCTCTAGCTGGGTTAAAACTAGCTCAGATATACTTGGATGGTGCTATAGTCCTAACTATTTTAGCAAATTACAAAAGTATATCCTCAGATATTGCATGAGGGAGCAGAGAAGAATGCTCATGCTCAAGGTAAAGATCATCCCTGGCTGGAGCCCTTGCTCGGTGGTGGCAGTCTGTGTAGAGTGCAAAAACTGTTCTTTCCTCAGAACTGTTCAAGCCTTCTCTATATATCTTAGCAACAGCTTTTTCTTAACCCTCACTTTTATGTCCCCTGTCCAGTTCTATGTTCATGATATGGGCATCTTTGACTGCTTTTGTGATATTTTTTTTTGCTATAGTTCAATTGCCAGCACCTTTGGTGGCAGCAGCACTTCATGTGTATTATTCTCTTTTTATTATTTCCTGTGGCTTAAAATCAGCTCAGCCTAGTGCTCTTTGCTTGCTGTTTGGCAAACCCAAATACAGTTAGAAGTTGCTTTTGTTACTAATGCCCTGGGGAGATACAGTTAAATAGCAGGAAAAGGCAAATGTTGGGATATTGTTTGTAACTGTGAACTGGCCCCAGAATGTATGTATTCTTCCTGCTGAGAGAAATAGGAGATGTGTCCCTTGGCAATAGAAAGATAAAATGGAGGAGAGCTTTGGCCTTTGTTGTGTTGTGCTGGGTTTTCTTGGTTTAGCTGGCACTTTCAAGAGTCAACATGTATCTGCCCTCTTTCACCAGATTGTGCCCCACCAAAAATCAAAAGAAAATAATAAGATTTTCTCAGAAGCACTGGGAGAAACACAAGTTCAGGGCACCCTGGAAAGTAGTTTTTGACCAGTAGTATGGTTCCCAGAGTGAATTTGTGTCTCCAATCCACATTCTCTTTTTCTCTTTGTAGCACGACACAGCTGGGGCAGGAAGAGGCTCAAGGCATGGGTTCCCTCGCCCACAAGGTACCAAGTGAAATCCAGTAGGTTTCATGACAGTAAGAATGGTCTGCCTGTCTGTGTCCGTGCTGTGCAAGCTGGTAGGAAGCCTGTCTTTGTTTCAACATGAATAAGGATTATAGAATGGTTATGCCAATATTAATTTCTGTTTAAAGGGGAATTTGAGATTAGCTCAGGAATCTCAGGTAATTTTCCTTCAGGTGAAGATTAATGGGAAGGTGCTGATGGGATTTGAGTTGTCTGAGCTGGCATGGCTTTATAATATTGCACAAGGTGGTGTGGCTGAAGATTTGCAACAACCTTTAATCAGAGCTGCAGCTGCCCTGTAACTTTCAAGCACATTAACTCTTTGTATGTACAGGTTCAGTTTCTACCCTGGCCCTTGATCTCTCTGTGGGAGAAGGGCTTGAGTTGCATGCAGCTTTCTGGTTTGCATTTGTTCTAGTGGCACCCCAATGATCAGACATCCTGGCTGTGGGAGAGTGTTGCAGTTTCCATTTTAAAGCTTTTATTGTCCTGTACTTTTGTTGTTAAAGATTACATGCATTGGGCCATTGGGCTTTATAGGTTATAACAGTCTTCAGTGGCCTTTGGGATGCAATATATCTTCTGGATGGGGATGTATTCTCACAACTCTCCTGCCTGTTGTACTGGAAGGTATCAGACAGAGAAAGTTGCTATTTGCAACATTTGCTGAATTAGTTCAGAGAATGAAAGGTGGTTGCCAAGGTGGTGGCAGTGGCTATTTCCTGTTGATAGAGAAGGAGGCAGTTAGGGCAGATGGAGTGGCAGTAATCCCAACTGATTAACAAGGGGTTGGACCACAGGGATAGGTTATTTTTTCTGTAATGCCAGTAACTGACCTCAGCAGCTCTTTGGGATGTCTGGGCTGATGGGAGTTAACAGATATTGTAAGAGTGTGCAGGAGCCCCAGTCGTCATGGGAGGGGTAAGCTCAGGACAAGGAGCAGTCACACATTGTCTCTGAGAAATGGAAATGTGCTGTACTGCCAGTTTGGTTGGATGACCCGTTTCTCTCTTGCAGCACTGATTGGCTTCCCATTCAGATTTGGGATTTCAAAACAGATTACTTTTAGTTTAATGGTTAAATAAGCTCTGACAGTTTTTCATTGTCTTTTTTGTCTTCAGGCTCTCTCATTATCAAGACTCATATTGAAAGATTTTTTCCTGATAGACTCCCACTAGTCTTCCTTAAAGTCCCACCACCCTTCCTTAGATTGCCATCACTCATGTGGCAAATAGAAAACTTGCCCTTTTTAGACACTGGTCCCATCAGTTTCTCCCCTCTTGTAAGGAATCTGCTTATCCCAAAGGGAAGGTGTTATGATCAAATTCTCTCTCTACCCTCAACCTTTAAAACTTCTTCCTCCTGACTCTTTCTATTTCAGTTTGTACTGTCTGGTTCCTTAATTATTTTAAACAGATATTACAATATGATATAGAGCCTGAAAGGATACAACTTCAGAAATTATTTTAATGTGCAATTACAATACTACATAATTAGAAATTATAATTGCAATTAATGAATATAATTGGCATTTGCTGTACCAGAAATGGCAGTATATTTTAAACTGAAATGATCTGAGATCTTTGTTCCACTGCAGAGTCCATTAATCTTTGTTGATTCAGTAATTATCGAAGTTTTAAGCTTCTTCTTATGCCCTAGACATTGCAGAGACACAGAGTCCAGAGTACAGCTGAAAAACTTGCAGATATCTATCTTCATAACTTCATATAATAGTATGTAATATAATTTGTGGTTTGGCTTTCAGCTGCATTATGAGCTTTTTATATTTGTATTTCAGTGTTTACAGAGGATGGACATTTATGCAAATTTCCTTTCCGGTTTGGTGGAAGGTTTTATCACACGTGTTTATCAAATTCATTTTCCAGAAAGAAATGGTGAGTTGACATAAATGAAAACAGCATTCAAATGAAATGTCATCCTTTTAGTGCTTTAATCTTGCTTTTGGAGTAATTAAGATGAGCAGGAAGTTGTGCCCAAGGTGCAGTTCTGCTGCTGATGGCCGTGGCCCTCGGCTCAGGGTGTGCTCAGGGGAAGGGAGCCCTGGCACTGGGTTTACACAGCCACAGGAGCCTCAGGAACTGCAGAAATGCTTCCTTGCTGCCCTGCCCATGGAACTGCAATTTACATGGGTGACAAGAGCTTGTACAGAAACAGCAGGACTGATGGAATGGGCCTGGGAGAGACCCTCTGCTGAGGGAGAAAGGGACACAGACACCTGCAAGAGAGGACCCTTGGTTAAGGGATTGTTTGATTTGTGCAGGCTGTACTTGCACTGTAGCAGAGACCATCTGATTTTTGAGGAAAGCTGTTTTCTCCCCAAACCCCATCTCTCTAATTTCTATCCAGATTGGCACCAGAACCCCTTTGGACAGTGCAGTCCTAAGAAGTGAGGTATTACTCCTGTTTGTTGGTTAATGATTTATTCTACTAGTGTGTTTAAGGCCATTTTGCCTTCTTTTGGGCAAAGGTTACTCTTTTACTTTTGCAGAAGCTGTTAGGAGTATTCATGATCCATTTTTGGGGTAGGAGCAGTCAGGGGGGAACCCTACTGAATTAAAGCACTGAATAAAAAAGATGAACTTTGCAGACAAACTCATTTCATAGGCATATATTAACTGAAATCAAAGGCAACAAAGCAGAGAGTATGTGGGTACCACTAATGTGAAAATTATGCCCAGATGAGCCATGTGAAAGGCAAACACTTGCCTGTTTTCAGGGCAGAGATGATATTTTAGAGTTTATTTTACTTGCCCAGGGAGGGCAGAACTCTCATTTTTTATACTGGACTGTCTCATTTTTTCATGATCTGTTGGCGTCTTTCTGATGACACATCTGTTTCAAGTGCAAGTGCTGGTGTAATGTAAACAACACAAAACAAACCTGTTTGCACAAATAGACACTGAGCTTCAGGCTAGGAAACCACTTCAGAATTTCCCCAATATCCACTGATACAACCCAGCTAATACAAGCCTCCAGGAAACAAGAATTTGAGACTATCTTAACTAAAGAAAGGGAACTGGAATAATTTGCCAGTTTGAATCCTGTCTTTGATGAACTTTAGCCACAAAGAGTTTGACCTTAGTACACACTTAATTTCATGCAATGCTTAAGAGGGATCCTGTTAGTACATGACCCTGTGTATTTGCTTTTAGCCAGTTAGGGCACAGAAATGGAAAAACCTGTCAATGGATGTGGTCCAAGGTTAGAGAACACTTTAGAGCTGACCTTGAACAACTTGCTCTTATGCTTCTGACATTTTAAAAGCCATTTACAAGCAGGGAGACAGGAAGGAGGACACCTGGAGTTATTTGGATTTGACAGACCATTTCACCCTATGGGTGACCTTCTGACCAGTGTTTGCTCATCACTCATAAGCTAAAAGCAACTTAATGTGTGACTTCAGGCACAGAGATGCCAGGAAAAGGGCCCTGAATAGCAGTTGGGAAACCTGCTCTGTGCACTTTTTGTGTGACTTGGCACAATCCCAGGCTGGACTTACACTGGATAACTGATCCCAGGGCACCTGGAAGGCTCCAGGTGAGGGCAAGGCTCGTGCCCTTTCTGCTCCTGCCTCCTGCAAGCTGCTAGGAAGGGATGATGGCAGGCTGGGTCCAAACTGCCTCTGAATTCTGAATTCCAGGAAACCCCACCAGGAGAGCCCTGACTTGTGTGTTTAAGTTCATGTCCTCAATCTTCAAGTCATATTTTGGGTCAGGACTACGGCAGGACTTTACAGTGCAGGCTAAACCCCACTCAAATTTGCTTTAGATTTATGTTTTCTCATACTACATATGACACAGATACTGTGTTTCAACAAAAATCTGCTCCTGACCACAGAAAGCTCTCCCTACTTTGAGAGCAACAAACAAGCTGTATCTTTATAAATATTTATTGAAAATACAGGAAAGAAGACAGAATAATTACGCTATTTAATAACAGACTTCCTTTAACAGCATCCTGTATGGCTTTTCCCCCTAATTATAATCTGTTTTTACAGATAAATTTCCATTTAGTGATCTATTAGTAAGTCTTACATGATATCTTGCTAAGGATATAGTGTAAATTTTCCTTTTGTGCTGAGGAGAAAAAAAAATAGCTGGAATTTCTTCTGAGTTTCATTGGTACCTCCAGAGAGACAAAGCAGTGTAGGGACAGACAGAATGGGGGTGCAGAGAGCACTGGTGAGAGCAAAAGGGGAGGGTGGTCTCAACTGGACCAAGCTGTGGCTGCAGGGAAGCTGCAGCACCCTGTCCCTGCATCCCAGGGTGGGATGGGTACCTCAGATTCTGCTCTAGGGGAATGGCAGGAGCAGACCTTGCCTGAGATTTTGGCTATAAATGGGAAGATGTTGACTCATGCCCTGCAGAAGCCTTATCCTGTGCTTGAGTTCTGCAGGGGCAGGACCACTGGGCCAGGGTGAGCTTGGGTCTGTGTAGGAAGGACATGATCTTATCATCTTCCTTGGAAACAAGAAGATAACTTTTGATATCAGACTGGCCACAGACTGCAAACAGTGCAGAGGAAGCTTTTTGGCCAGCTGGATTACAGGATGGGGAGTTTCTGACAGTCCTGGAAAGGAGAAACCTGTGGGCTGAGCTGGGAGATGTTAGGCATCAGGTTCTGAATTTTCCTGGAGCTGCCAGTGGTTGGTCTGGTGTTGTCAGACAGAGTCTGTCAAGCCATGTCTCATGGTCAGGACAACACCTAAAAAAGTCTCAGGCAACCTCCAAGTCTCAAACACAGTGACAACACCAGGCGTGATGGCAAAGCTCTTTCCTTACACCTGTCTGCCTTAGGCCTGGGGCTTTGCTTGTTCTCCAAAACATCCTATTGTTAGGGCTCCCTGTACTCCTGGTGGGAAAAACAGCCTACTTTCCATTGATCCTCCCTGCCAGTTAGGCCTCATCTTCTGATTGCCCATTCCCATGTTCTTTACCATCTATGGGTTTAAAATGCAGTCCCTTGTAGTGGACTTTTCTGACATAATTAGTTCAGTATCTCTGTCTTTCTGTTTTCACTTTCATATTAGCAATTTTATATGACAAGCTGATGTAAAGATATTTGCTATCCCATAAATTTTGAGTGTGGATGCATTTGCAAATAGCATAAAGATATAATAAAACCACTGGGTTGGTTTGGCTGCTGGAGGTAACATTCCAGAAGACTGAAAAGTCACAATTTCATTTTTGGTAAGCCTCCAATCAGACAAAACATTTTTAAAAGGAGGGAGATCTCACAGAAAGTGAGATCTGTGATGGAAAATATAAAAGGATTATGTCACTGTGCAAGAAGCTTGGCACCAAGGAGGCAGCTTGGCATCACAAGGGGGGACCAATCTCACTGTAGTCACTGCAAGGCAATAGGGAAGGACTGGCTGGGCAGAGCATCAAGTGGGAGGACCAATAGTTTGTGGAGAGCTGGTAGAACAAGCCTCTGTCAGGGTCTCTGATGACAAAAAATACTTTTAAGATGGAAAAATTTGAGACTCCCCTTTGCTTAGAACTTGGCTGCTGCTGGACAGTGACATGAGCAGTGCTGAGGACACTTTTATCTCATTTCTCATCTTCATTCTTGTGCATACTAGACCACCCTTTAAAGAAAGCACAATCCACTTCCCACAGAAGGATCTTTGAGGAATTTCCATCAGCTCCCAGGAGTTCACCAGCCTTAATTCCTGTGAGAGAACAGCCTCTTTAGGCATATGCCACCTTAATCTGCACCAGACTACCAAGCACCTCTTTTAGTGCACCTTTTATAATTGAGGTCACACAACTTAATATACATGGCCTATTCAGATGCTCCATAGGAATGATGCATTTTAAATACCTCATAGCATCTAATTAAGAAGGAAAATAGCGCAGTTAAAATGTAGACATGTGCTGCAATAAAATTTCAGTCTAGCTTGTGACATCCTAGGATGAAAAATGTGATCACACAACTGCTCAAGGAATTATAAAACCAGGCATAATGGAAGTAGATCATCAGGCACATTAAATAAACTCCAGTGCCTTCTAATGTCATGTGGCTGATACCTATTATTCTGCATTATAACTGGCTAGGGAGGATGTTTTGGTGGATGGTGCACTGGGACAAGACATGGATCTCCAAGGTACAACCTCAGTTCAGCCATGTGCTCCCTGTGTGTCCTCAGGGAAGCCTCCAAATCTGCTCCTGCAAAAGAGGAATAGCAGCTCTGTGCTCCTTGGGGTGCTCTGAGCCTGAGATAGCAGACTCAGATAACAGACCAGCAGTGAGGGTGGGCAGGACTCTGTCCCCTGCTCTCAGAAAAGGAGAGGTTTTGTCTGTGCCTTTGGAAATCACCCCCGTGTCAGTTATTTCCTCATTTCATCTTGTAAGTTTCAAAACAAGAATGCTTTAAAGGAACTGAGTCTGAAAAGAGTGAAATATGCTTGTCACTGAAAGTCAGGGAAAAGTCCCTTTGTGGACAGTCTCCTGCCTCTACAGATTACTACAGTAACTGTCAGGCATCATAAATGGCCTGGGTCTGTTTTGCTTGTTTTGTAATAAGTAAAGAAAACATTATTTGTCTTTGGTTTTGTTTTTATTCCTCTCTTTATTTTTCTAATCCCAGAAATAGGAAGAATGTTGGATTTTTCTGAAGGATTCATTGAAAATCTCAGGCCCTGCATTTACATCTTATTTTTAATATGTTTTTAATGTGAGATAAGTGGAGCAGAGCAACTTTAACAAAAGAAAGCATATTTTTTCCTCTGCTCTTACAACAATTTGAATGAAACTGATGCTAATTAGAAAAAAAAACCAAGCATGAATTTCCAGGCCACCAGGGTGTGAAGGCCCTGTAGTTTCACTGCAGACATCCAGGTTGTTTAAATATGAACTAAGGCTATTTAAAGATGCACTAAGCTGCACCTTTGATTCTTTTCAGGTGTTCAACAACACATAACTTTGACCGGGACAGGAGGTGGGGACACTGTGATTTGCTGCCCGGAGACCACCTGCCCAGGGACCACCTGCCCAGGGACCACCTGCCCAGGGACCACCTGCCCAGGGACCACCCCAGAGAGAACCACCCCAGGGACCACCTGCCCAGAGAGCACCCCAGACAGCACCCCAGACAGCACCTGCCCAGAGAGCACTCAGGTAAGGCCATGGCTGAGCTGCTCCAGGTGCCTGGCTCCTGCTTTGCCACCTGCAGGAAGGAGGGAGAGTGCCTTCAGTGCAACTTTTATTTGTGCATTTATTTTGAAGCAAACCTTCACATCAGCTGTTTCCATAATCTCTTTGTGACGCTGCACAGCCAGAGCATTAGACTGTGAATATCACACAGTCTTTAATTCACTCTCTGTTGACTAACTCTAAGTCATGGAGAGAAATTATGGTAATGCCAGCATGGAAATCTAAACTCCTGCTGGAGACAAACACAAAGGTGATAATCTTCTCCTCCCTCATGGCTTGGATGTGCCTTTTAGCTTTCCCTAAATTACACAGCTGCATTTTCTGTTTGTTTGACCAGTTAATTTCCTTAGAAGGCACAGAAACATTTGACACCCTGTACAACATACAGCCATCACTTCCAGCTTTCCTTTCTTGAGATCTCATGGGAAAGAGCAGTTCTCAAACCCAGGCTTCTTGAGCTCAGGGCTGTGTCAGAGAAGACAAGAGGCCAGACATGTTCATTGCAGGAGTCCTGAGGGATAATGAAAGGATTACTTGGCTGAACAGCTCTGTGGCTTCCTGTGGTCGCCACACTCCAGTGCTACAATTAGCTCTTTGTGAGAGTCTGTCTGAAAGGGGAAGTCAAGGTCTGTGGCAAAGTCACCTTTATATAAAAAAGTCACTTTAATTGACACATTGGGTGAAAGTTCACCTGGGAATATGCATCCCTGTCCTCAGCAGTCCTTCAGTGACTGGCTTTGCTTATCTCTGTATCCCTGGCTCCATGAGCTGGATGCTGGGGAATCCCATTTTATAAATAATACATATATATGTGTGTATGTGTAAATATACATATATGTGTATATATATATATATATATATAAATTCTCATTTCATACAGCCACCGACCAGCTTGAAAAATCAGGTGTTGAACTGGTCAAACTTGATGCCCCTGAGGATTTTTCTGGGATCTCTGTCTAATTCTGTTCATGTTCCTCTTTTTGCTGTCTCACAATTTTCAAATGAGACATGTTTAGTCTGCAGGATATGACCAATAGCCTTAGATATTCACTTCCCACTTTCAAATGAAGGGCTTTTTCTACCAACCCCTTTCAGGGAGCTCCCCACAGTGTCAGGAGTCGCATTGCCAAGCTGATTGCAATCTACCAGAGCACTTGAAAAGCCAAATTAGCTGAATCATGCTCACAGTCCAGAATTAAGCAGTGCACAGCATCACCTTTTAAAATGTAGCTACTTTAAATTATTTTCCAGCCTGGCTTTAAAACAGATTAACAGTAGATCAGAGGCCCGTGACCTAGCCCCAAAACAAGCAGCAATGTATACAACTTTGTAATGCAAGTGTGCCAGACATGAACATAGACTTTATGGGCAGCTCATGCTTACAAGAGTCAGGTTGTGAGGGCTGCACTTACTCATCAGTGGCTTCCCAGAGCTTAAAATATATATATATAAAAAAAAAAAAAAAAAAAAAAAAAAAAAAAGAGTTACATGTGTGTGAGAAAGGAAAGGAAAGAGAAAAAAGGAAGGGGTAGCTGGAAGAGATCACCACTGGCTGTTGCAAAATAAAAGATAACCCCTTTATTTCTGGAAGCATTTAGAATTTGAAAAAAGTAAATGCAAGGTTTTTTGGCTGTTATTTTATTTATAAACATAAGTCCACTTAAGTTTTTTTAAGCAGCAGTTTTTGGATTTGGGAAATGTTTAACAGATTATTAACCATAGTTTAAAGTGAACAGGTCTATGATGAGGTTGAAAGGAAAAGCAATTTAATGGATGAAGGGAATTTGAAGACAAAGAAGGAAAGTTTGCCTGGAAGAAATAAGCAGTCAAACTGAACACTGCTGATCTCTAAAACATGTAAAATAATACTTTTAAAAAATTCCACTAAAGTATTAAATCTTTGGATGTTTTTTCTTGAAAAACAAGAAAAAAGTTGAATTTCAGGGAGAGAGTATCCTTTGTCCATAAGAGGTTGGTGAGCAGTGTATCCATTGGCATGGAGAAGGAGCTTCTTTAGAGCAAAGGCTGAAGCACAAATCTCTCCAGGCCAAGATTACCACATGCATGTGACAATCAGCTTCAAAATGATGGAGGTACTTACAAACCAATGTTAAGCAAGCACTGAAAGCTTTGATCCAGAAAAATACATCTGCCAAATTCAAAGGGAAGTTTAACCAAGAGGCCTTTAGGTCTAGGATGAAGAGAAGCCTGGGTAGGAAGTTTCTGCTGGAGGGTGCTGTTAGTACTGCACACACGTGGACTGTGCAGGCATAGCTCACATATATGTACAAATGTCCATCAACGTGAAATGCCCTTATAGGTGGGAATTCCAGATTTTGGGCAGGCTGGTAGGACTACTTCTCTGAATGTCTGGAAATCTTGGACAAATGGCCAAACCCCCAGGGAGAACTAAACATGGGGGAGAAAATTGCCAGAGAGTATTTTTAAGATCCCTCTGGACTGATATGGAAAGAAATAGTAGAGTGGTTTGGGCTGGGCAGGCAAGAGGAAGAGGCATCATTCTAGGAGGAGCTCTGAGGAAAGTGGGTGGCAGAAACAGAAAGTTTTTGTTGGGAAATATGGGCAGAAAAGTGAGACAAGGCTACTGCTCAATCAGCAGAGACTTGGAGACGTGAAGCTGCAGTCAAGATGAGAGCTAGCAAGCATGGAGTGCTTTATCCATGAGGATGCTTTAGACAGTGCTGAGAAAGTGTGGACTTGGCAATCCCCAGTTAATGGATAGTTAATTGTGGGCAGGATTCCCCACTGGGAACTGAGATGTGTCCATCTGCTTATGAGCAGAAGTTGTTCCTGGATTCCAGGAAAGATGTGGAGCAACACAGAACATGCCTGGAAGGTCAGACTGGAGTGGTGGATGGGATGTAGTGAGGAACAGATTGAGAAAGAAATAAATGAGTGGAAGTGCTTCTTGCAGATTTAACAAGGGTACAAAAAATTTCTTGAACATTTGTTACAGCAGAAGATGGCTTGGAGACCAGATCATGGCTTGGATGTAGTGGGAATACGAAATTTGAGGAAACATTACAGCACTAGAAGTTTCATAACCTTCAACAGCAGGAAGAGTAGGAATGTCACTGACTTCACTTGCTTTTCCTTGATGTTATCCTGGATTGAAACTCCCAGTGAATACACCCAGACCTGCTATCTAATAGGAATTACATCACTCTCTTCTGAAGTAAATATTTTGACCCCTGCAGGGGAAGCTCAGATTTACCCTGCTGTAGCAAATTCAGGATGCACCCTTTGTGCTTCACCTCAGCCCTGCTCACGTGTGCCTGTGCCTCTGCCTGTTGCATCTCATGCTCAGGACACACAGTCTGGCTGAAGGAGCACCTGGATTGAGTAACCCTGGAGATGGCACAGCAGAGTTTGACTAGCATTAAAAAGGAAGATTTGAATGCAGACAAGCTGTTGGGCTAACTCTGGAGCAGGTGTAAACTTGTTGTTGGTTAACTTCAGCGGAGATCCATCCCTTGGCCCTGCCTGAAATCAGAAACACTGCCTGACCGGCAAGACTCTTACTCCTTTTACATTGCACATTGCCAAGTAAAGCTTCTATGCACGAGCTGTCGTGGCACCTAACTCCTCTCCCACCACATTTTCCCATCATTCAGATAATTCCCCAGTAAAAGGAAATATGCTAGACTGGTCCAGTTTTCATCTTTCTTGGTGTGATTTACTTGGATGTGTAAATGAGGATACAAGCATCATCATGTCACCCCAGGACAATGTGCTTTGTGGTTTTCTTTATAATTGTTCCCTTGGTTCCAGCTGTCCATTCGTTTTAGACATAATCCAAAATCCCATGGCAAATCCTTCTGTCGAGGGCTGTCCTTTGAGCAGCTTGAAAGCGATGCGCGATCCCGGCGGTGGCAGAGGCCGGGCAGCGCTGCAGCCTTGCTCCCTTGCAGCCTTGCTCCCTTGCAGCCTTCCTCCCTGCAGCCTTCCTCCCTGCAGCCTTCCTCCCTGCAGCCTTCCTCCCTTGCAGCCTTCCTCCCCGCCCAGTGTAAAGGCACAGCTCCATCTTGTGGGCACCTAGCCCGTCTTCTTCCTCGCCACAGTGCCAGCTCTGGGGACTCCAGGTGTGCCTGGTCCTACCCCCTTCAGACAACTTAGTCTTGGGGGGTGAAGGTTCAGCTCAGAACCACGTGGTTCAGCTCTGCCACATGGTTTTTAAAAGCTGGATAAATATGCTTCCATATTCCCCAAACCCGCTGTCAATTGGTTGGACAAACTTAGTTTTACATTAGTAGATGGTGTTAAACCCACTGAGCATGATTCACAGAGCCAAAAGGACAAAGCATGACTTATACTATACTTATTAACAACAATTTCTTAGTGGCCTCTCCAGATCACTGCGCAGACAACCCCTGCCAAAATGGAGGGACCTGTTCTCTCACTCACAGCCACAGGATGTACCACTGTACCTGTCCCGAGGAATTCACAGGCGAGGACTGTCAGCTGAGTAAGTATCTTCTACCACCAGTGTTACAACATGAAATATGAATAGTAAGTAGAGCTCATTAATGTTTGCTTAATGAAAAGGTAGTGCTGTTGTGATGGGAGAGACCACTGCAGCATGAATTTTTGTGTAGGTGGATTTCCAAATGGTTGTGACAGACAATCCATTCCTGACAGGACAACTGAAAATAGCTCGACTCTGCAATTATAAATCCAAGTATGCTCTGAGCATGGGAAACACAAAAAGCCTCTTCCCATTCCTTTGCTGTTTTTAAGATTTAAATATCCCTTACATGTTTGGAAATCACTAATATTGCACTAGGCAATGCACAGAGATGTGAAAAAACAGCACAATTTCAGGGGATGCCTTGTTCCTTATGTACATGCACATGCTGGGGACAGTGATGCTGTCCTGCCTACAGGGCTTTAGGAGAAAGCCACCTCTGCCCTGAGGTTCCTGCAGCTGCTGCTCTACTGGCTCAGTGCCTCCACACCATGGAGGCTGGCTAGCTTGAGAAGAACTGTCAACAAACATGGATCTGCTCAACAGGAAAAAAGGGATGAGCAGGGAATGATAATAGAGATTGTGGTGCCATTTCTTGCACGAAATAACATCTGAAAGCTTGTGTTGTTTGTAAAACTTCATTTCAGAGAAATGTTTTGACAACAGCCTCTATGAATTCTTTGATGTGGAAGTGAGCTGGTCGAGAGTCCAAGGAGGAGCAGTGGAGCAGTGCACGTGTGTGCATGGCCAGATGCAGTGTGAGCGCGTGGAACACATGAGTAAGGCTCTGTTTTGTACCACAGCTGTAGCTCTGCATGGAGGGAGGATAAAGGACAGCGAGGGTATCAAAGCCTGAGAGGTGTTACACACCCTAATGCTGCCCTTACAGCTCTCTAAAAGACAACATTTTAGCTTTCCTTTCCAAGAGTGAGCAGTTATACTGACCCAGGAAATCCCTTCAATGTGTCCATCCTTATTTGAGGAAGCAACTGTTTTAGGAGGAATTTTAGGGACATACATTGTTTTCTTACAGAGAAAAAAAAATATATAAGAATATACAACAGGTTATATAGTAGAAGTGGTAAAATTCTTTCTCCAAAACTATAACCTGCCTGAGAGGTGAAATCTGCACACCAACAATCACTTCATATTGCTGTTTTGCCTCTGTTTCTTCCCAAGTCCATCTCACTCTTGAATTAGCAGCATGTAAATTTTACCTGCCTCCAAGATCCCGTAAGGCCTGCATTGGCTCCAGGGTCCCCATGATTTTTGGCCCATTCCTGGCAGGTATGATGCTTACATTATGAAGCCTCCTCCTTTTTTAAGGGGCTGCCAGGAGCCCAACACCCTGGCCAGCCAGCACTGGATATGCACTTTGGGTTGTCACCCATCTGAAGAAGCCAGCACGGCTCCTTTCATTTGGAGGAGAGATGCTGGGAAGCAAACCATGTGCCTCACCTCCACATGTGCTCTGGTATGGCTATTCTGTTAGTCTGGCTAACTTTTACCTTGCCCAGATTCACAAGTAAGTCACAGTACAAATGAGTTTCATAAAAGCCCTTTGGAATGTGTAGGTGCCTTTATTCCCTTATGTAATTGGAAATTAAAGCATGGAGAGTCAATTTCTAGGACATTGAGAGTTGGAAAATTTGGTAGACTGAATACTTCCCAATCACAGATCTTAAATATTTAACTGAGCTCCCTACTAGATATGTTATTATAAATTCTAATAGAGCTTAGTGGCAAGTCTAGAATTGGCAGAACCCTCTATAGAGGAAGAAATGAGAAATGTTAATACCATCTCCACTAGTAATAATAATCACCACCCCCATTTTACCTATTGTTCACTGATAATATCTTTCAATAGCTGATATTATCCAATAGCAGGGAAAACAATAGACAGACCTCAGTGGGCAGAAATAATTTGAGTTTCCTTTTCTTTAATTTATCACAAGTGTAGGTCTGACATAAACAAAGAAGAAGAACTTCCCCCAAATGCATATGCACAGAGGAGATGCACTAGAGTAAGTTAAAATGGGCTGATTCTCTTGGATAATTTGTACCTTTGGTTTGACCATTCGTTGTGTTTCCTTGTAGGTTGTGTTGATAATCCTTGCATGAATGGTGGAGAGTGTAAGATGGTTGTCTCCACTGGGAAAACAGTATGTGATTGCAAAGAAAATTATGCAGGAATGTATTGCAATATTGGTGAGTATAACAACCTACAGGCAGACAGAATTAGGAGTTTTCGTCTGGGTGTAAGGCTGGTGGGTTTGGCTCTGTTGTGTTCTGCATTTGAGGACATTTCTTGTACCAACTGAAGAGTCACAGAGAACAAGGGTTTAATGTATTTCTTCAGTGTAAAATATAACACACACTTCACCACTGAGACTCAGCTTCTAAAAATATTTTTTCACACCCTTTACTTTATAGAAAATCAAACAGAAATTTTAATCCAATTACACATGCCTATAAAATAAGTGCATGCTTCTATTTTGCAGAATCAGTCACAGAGTTCTACTATAGAGCTACTGCCTCCCTACACATCCACACATCCCCTATAAAGCTGGGATTTACATCTGACAAAATCTAGCAGCCATTCTTTGGTAGCACTCAATGACTGTGGGATAGAGAAAATGCTCACCCTTTGGGTTACTGGACATTTTAAGTTAATAGCACATTTAGCCCAGTACAGGTTATACAAAACCCCTTCCTTTCTCTGGTGGGTCAGAGAAATCTGTTTTTTGGTATCTATGTGTAAGTCCTGTTTTGTATTTTAGATGCTACATAGTTTTGATACAACTTTCCTCCAGAAGACTTAACATTTATCCTAGCAGGGGTTAAATCTTGCTTGCATGCTATATCTGCAAGTCGTGCCAGTGGCTACTTTTTAAATAAATGCACATTTTAGGCATAAATTTTAATAGACCTTCAGCCACACAATCCTGTGACCCCATCAATTCACTGTCTGTGTCTTTCTGGGTGCATAAATCCCATGGCTCATCAAAACTGAGGGCATGACTTCCAGTGGCTCTGGTGGGCACTTTCTTAATCCAAGTGGGTGGTGGGGTAAAAAACCTCTTAATGAACACTGCAATTTATGTCTGGCATTCTTTTTGTTACTCTGATAGTTAAGAAATGGTGTAGTCAACTATTCTAGCTGGGGAAAAAAAAAATCCATTTGGGAGACCAGCAGTACAGCTGGAAAAGCAAATAGCAGGAGTGAGTGGGTAAATTGGACAACGTATGAGCTGGTCCTGGACTCAGCAGGTATCTGATGAATCATGAGAAATGGCTTTGGGACTCTTTAAATCCTTCATAAGGAGCACTATTTTAGCTCAGTTGCTCTGTCCTTTAGTTACCCTGGGGAGATTGTTCCAGGCTTTGGGAATGCTGCTGCAGGGATCTGGGTGAGGGGCTGCACAGCACACACTGTGTGGCCTGGAGCCTGGGGCAGGGCTGCCCTCTGCTCATTTTCACATTAAACTGCTTTTCCAGTTCCTGTTTCATTATCAGCTTCCCCTGCCCCAAGCAGCAGTGGTGCAAACAGAGACATCCACCCAGCAGGGCTGGATCATAAACACCAGAGAGGCAGTTTTACAGCTGTCCTACAGGTTTCTGACTAGCTTTGAACAAGAAATAAGCAGGCGCTCTTTGATTACTTGAAAATAATAAAGCAAACATTTGGTTTGCTAAACAAGTGGCTTTGGATGCGTACAATCCATCTGTGTTCAGCTTCCTAACACCCCTACACAGAATGGGAACTGAAGAATTGTGTTTGTGTGTCAGGGCCTTGCAAAAAGTCTAAAAAAAGAAAAAACTCTTTGTCAAGATGCAGTCATTCTGAATTAATACAAATAAATTAATCTTCAGGTCTACACACCTGCCACTATCACCACAGTAGGGCAATGGCATTCTGGTGAAAGTGCCTTGTATTCTCTGAGCGCTCAGAAATGATTTTTAAATATTTGTTGGATTAATTTTTTCTTTAACACTTTAATTTGATGCAGTGAACAGAAATGGCTTTTTTCCTTTTTTTCCTTTTTACTGTCTTGTACAGTTTCCCTTGTCTAACAGGATGCACTTGTGAGGTTACCCTTTAGTTGGAATAGCTGGTGGCTACAATGCTTGATTCAGAGAAAGTGTTACAGTATTTCCTCTCCAAAGTGTACTTTATTCTGAATTATCAGTTAAAGAGGCAACCTTAAAGCCAAGGTGTGATGCAAAAATGTCTTCTTAGATTTTTTTTTTAAGCAGAAATCAATTTAATAAACAGGAAGTCTCCCAGACTGTTATTGAGATGTAATATGTTTGAGGTATCCTCTGCCCTTGACTTACGCAGAGAATAACCAGCCTTCATATGTATCTAATGAAAAACCAGCAAATTTATCCTAACATTTTACCCAAAAATATTAAACATTATACTCAAAAATATTAATAATGAAGTACCATCCTTCATCCATCATATCACAAGCTTTAGTGCTGTTGTGCCTCAAGCACTGGTACAGTAGACTGAGGAGCAAAACCAGGAGAAAAGTACTGAAAACACCTCTTGGTTGAGGATATACTTAGCAGATGCTTGGACCATCATATCTGTCAGACCTTTACCTGTTTTCCATGAATTTGTCTAAATTCTTCAGTATTCCTTTATGCTTTCCCCTTTCACAGCATTCCATGTCAAGAAGTCCCAGATTATAAATAGATGTGATGAAAAGAACTATTTTCTATTGTTAACAAAAAACCTACTGCCTGGTAATTTTATTCTTCTCCTTTGAACAGTGAGTAACAGAATAATCATAACTTTTGTGATTTCAAAGATACCTATTTATCTGTCCATTACTTTTTGGACTACAATGTCCCTACCAGTACTCAAAACTCATCTTTGATCTTAAAATTCTCTTGCGAACAATCATCATATATGTGTGTGTGTGTATATATGTGTATGTGTATATATATTTCTAAGCTACTATCATAAATGACCATATAGCTACTAGAAAATCATGAGCTGACTTAAAATAAAAAAGAGAGATGATAAAAGTAACAGAGGAGATATCCATCACAAAGGAGATTGATATACAAAAGACAGTTTCTAATATAGATTTCGATTCTTTGTGGCAATACATTATTTTCTTCTTAAAGTAGAAACTTGCAGTACTAAAGAAGGAACTGCCATTTAAAAAAGTGTTCTGAGACAGTTTATATGCATAGGATTTCAGTGAAGTTTAATTTTGAAGGAAATTAGAGGCATCACCAACAAATCTCTCCCCAAAGAGATGCTGTTTAAAGTTGTTCAAGGAACCATGTTTAATTAAGTCCAATTCATAATAACTGTCCTTAAATATGCACCTGTTTTCAGAAATAAGGATTTTGTGCTAAAAGAGTGACTGCATTCTCTTTGGAAACAGCTCTTGCTGGGACAGCTCTGAATCCAGGCTCTAGGTGAAGCTTCAGAATCAATTGCCCAATCATGAGTAGCAATGGTTGTCTCACTGAACACAGAAATTTATCAAAAGGGCCCAAATCCAACCACTTTAGCAGTGGCAAATGTGGGCAAGAAGTGAAACCTGAGAAAGATGGGAGTGGAATATTTTATCTCTAGGCCAGGCTGGCATTGGAAATGGAGAGCGGATTTTTTTGTAGATGATTAACTTTGTAAATATTTAGCTTCACTGAAGGTGATAATTGATGACAAACAGTTATAAATATGTAATTGTAAAATTACTTTGACATTTTATGTTTCTTTGAACAGACAGGAGCCATGGTGGAGATGTTGGATACAGAGGAGGAGTTATCTGGCCAGAGGACAGATAATTCATTATAATAGGCATTTATGGAGAAGTTAAAGGGAATTTAAGGGTAAAGGAAGGAGATGTAGAATTTTTTTTTTCAGCAGGTTAGTGCCTTTAGGTTTCTGTGGTTGAAACCCCACCATTGCATTCACAGTTTTTGCTTTAGTTTATGGGATGTGAATGAAAATGCATATATATTTTGCCAGATTTCCATGTAAAAGCACTTCCTTTCTCTTACCACAGCTTTGTTACTGTTGGTTGGATGTCAGTTGTTATTAAATTTGGGGTACTTATTTGTATTTTAAATTCATTCTTGATGTATTATTATTTATGCTTTATTTATATTCTGATATGTTAGTGGGGTATATTGACTCTCTTAGTCACCAAGTCTTTTCCTGAAGCATTTGCTCACTGTGGTTGTGGGTTGCACTGGGTTTGAGTGCATTGGGAGCACTGCACAGAGGATTAAACATTTTGAGTTTTCTTTGGATTAAGGCTTAGGTAGCCTTAATCCAAAGAAATGGATTTGATAATATTTTGATAATGGTTTTGATAATATTTTGGTCATGAAATGTGAAGTTGGTGAAGGTATTTCTCAAAACTCTGCTTTGTAGTGTTTGGGGGTATTTTCCTCATTAGGCTATGGATAATGGAATTAGAGGGGTACCATATCTTTAAAGAAAGCATGGGTTGGAATTCTAATTGTGGAAAGCTTCTGGTTATGTAAGGAGATGTGGTGTATGTCAGAAGTAGGCTGAGGATTTTCAGAAAAGGAAGATGATAGAATAGCTGAATTTATAATGACCTACAGGAAAAAACCCCCAAAACTTCTTGGCCACATCTTTAGGGGTTAAACTGGAGGAGTTTGAGGTAATAGAATTAGCGAAAAATGACAGCAAACCCACCTTTTTAGTGGTTCATTTACTGAAATAGTGTGTTGGCAGTTTTCTACTAAAAAAGCTACTTTAGTAAAGGAAATTCAGCTCTGGAGGCTGGCAGGAAAGTTTTAAATATTTTTTGTTTTCTGAAGAAGACATAAGATAATGAATTTTAACTTTCTGCTTTATATTTACGCTGTACTAGAATGCTTTTGGATTAGTGTTTGATTTTTTACTTTCTAGAAACGCAGAGGGAAACAGGGTGAAGTATAATAACAAGGTCCCTTGGCTGACAATGATAAATGGGCATTTAACTGGTCAGTCAGTCCCCCACTAAACTTGGACAGGTGGGTCTGTAAGTACGACTTGAAAAGGGTTTCTAAGTGAGGCTGAGATGATGCCTGTTGCTTGCTTGTGTGAAGCACTGGGCTTAATAATGTAACTAGGCTGGAAAATAATAAAATCATTCTTTCTCCACAGTTGTGGAAAAATAGGTGGAGCAGCAGATAAAAAAGCAACATTATGTATTAATACATATTATGTATTAATATGGCTTGTAGAGGTGATTATGTATTTGCACAGGACAAGTTTTAGAGGTCACCATGGAATTTGAATGAGGGGGAGGCATGGGTTAATAATGCAAGGGTAATGAAGAGAAAGCCTAGAGCACCACTGCAGAAACAGTAATGGTCGGTTCGATTTTTATCAGATTTTGAATTATTAAAATAAAATTCTACAATGCTGGAGTTATAAGGATAAAACTATGCCCAGTGGACTGTTGCCTGCAATGATCAGTGGAAGGAGGCACTGGAAGATGAAGAGATGGGTGAGCATGGCATTGTCCACTAAGCCCCCACCTGTGATTCATTGCACTGAGACAGTTCCACTCCAGGGGATGGTGAACAGGAGACCAGAGACAGCTGTGGCTTTGCAAAACAACCATTCCATGTCATTTGTGGAGGTGACAGATGTGAGCAATGATAGGCTCTTCTTATCTCCCAGCCTTCTTTATAATTTTAGGGCCATAATAAAGCTTTTGGCTAATATGGAGAAAAACAAAAATGAAGGAAATACTGTTTGCATTGGGGTTATGGATTAGTAATTTATGTTTGACACCTTGGCAAATGTGAGCTAGAGATGAGAGCTAATGAGCTGGGCTGGTAGAGGCATGGCATACAGCAAGGACTGTCTCTGTAAGGATTAGAAGATAAGGCAGATAACAAAGAAGAGGAAAAGATTTCTCAGAGATAGAAGTAGGTTCAAGATCCACAAATTACTTCTTTATTTTTACATAGATGTGCACTTCCAGATGCTGGTGGGCACTAAGTTTTCTGTGTTTTGCTCTCTATTCCTACAGTGTTGCCTTTTTAGATGACAAGTCTTAGTTCTAATCCTAGTATAAACTAATATGATTAATATTAGCAGCCTCTAATATGAAGCAGCTGCTTAGTCCTTAGTCTTGTGAGAGTGCCTGACTTGGCAGCAGTGCTACTGGGTGCTGGTTAATTGAAAGCCATTAGTGTGTTTTTAATCCTATTTGTGATGTGTTTGGGATGTGACAGTGGTTTCAGTTCATTATGTTACAGAGGGCACATCTTCTCTTGCAGTTCAAGAGGACTGACATCTCTTAACCCATGCAGGGTGTTGTCCTGTGTAATTGTCAGGAAGGTGGTTGAAAGGAAGATGTGGAAGATGCAGCTCATCCTTGGATTACTGCATTGTTTGTTTCTTCAATCTTCTGCTTTCTCAGCCTACTCTGGATGCTCTGGGGGCTCAAGAGACCCCCATCTCTCATTAAAATCTCTCCACAGGGCAGCTGCTCCTCTGCTGACCATCATTCACTGCTACACAGTCTGTTCCTTTTCCTGCACAATGAGTTATTTTGGCTCAGTCTCTAAGCACATCAGAACCTACAGGTATATTCAAAAGAATGAAAGCTTTCACTATGAATTAGGCACTCAGATATTCTCCAAAATCCTGTATGGCAGGCTGTGTAACTGTCAGAGTAATATAGCACCGATATTGGCTTGTTGCTGCCAGAATTTCTTTCCCCTAGCTCTTGACAGCCTTTTCCTAAATATATTGCTCCTATTAGCTTTATATACCTACCTATTGGATTGCATTTATGTCTCTGTAAATCTTAACTATTGTACTAGAATTGAACATAATAAATAGAAAAATGAAATGGAAAAAGAGCCACTCCTTCCTCTTATGTAGGATATTACTTTTCTAAGCTATAAGAAAGTACTGGCAGAGTTTATAGATTTCTGGATTTAAACTTTTATATTAAAGAATTCAACTTATTGAGAAGGTAGCTTTGTACATTAGCTTTTATAACAGATAAAAATCTCTTCAATTTTACCTCAGATGATCTAAGCATTGGCAAGTATGAAGGGACAAAGAGACTTTAAAGAAGAAATATATTAAAAAATGTCTAGTTGCAGTAAATGTAATGTGCCATCCTCATGTCAGCATGCAACGTTAAGAGGTTTTGTGCATATAAATCACTTTTTTCCCCCCAGTCTTAAATCCATCCTTGTTTTACACGTTAATTTTCTGCTAGATTAATTAATTACAAAAAGATGTCAATTTTCCCACCTTTCTGCCCAGCTTTTTGCTCAGACAGATTGGTTGTGTCATAATCAGGCTGCAGTTTCAGCAGGCATTCATTCCAGTGTTAGGTGCTGTCAGTCCAGAGGTTTTACTGCTATTCAACAACTAGAAAGTGACACAATTATTTGAATCAGTAATTTGTTATATATGTGTTCAATCTGCTGTTCATGACCCCAAAAAGAAATATTGAAATATAGCTATATATTGTAAGAGTATGATTGAATTATATTGAAATATAGATACATAGGTCCCCTTACATTTCACTTGTGGTAAGTGTTCATTAATTTCTAAACTCTGAAAGCCACAGTGGGTGCTATCGCTGCTCACGTTCACAGAAAGGCAGGAAAATGTGAAGCAATTTCCTTCAAGCCAGGAACAGTCCAGGTGCTGCTGCCATGCAATACTCTGCCTCATGTCATCAGAATTCACATTCTCATCATTAATGAGTGAAAAAAGGGCAGCTGGTTTCTTCAGTGGAGCCTGCTCCTTAGATATTTACAGTGATTTTCAGTGGCATAGGAACACACTGGAAGATAAGTCAAATCTTCCTTTGGAAGCAGTACTGGGTGGATGTCTTTTAAAGACCTCTTCATGGTGTTTGTTTCATTTAGCACAGGAATATTTGCCTTATTGCTGTCAGAACACATGGCAGGGTGTGTGTGTCTGTGTGTGCTGTGTTTCAGTGCGCAATTTGATGGAATGAGATGCCTGGAAGAGCAATCTCCGTAAGTACCAGAGACTCCTTTCTCTCACACATTTACTGCCAGCCCAGAGTTGTCATTGTCTGCCTGTGCTGCAGGGGAAGTGCAGCTCCCTCAAATCAAAGGCTTTCACACCTTTCATCTCTGAGGGCAGCTCACAGCTACCCAGGAAGGGAGATCAGGGAACTTCTGGCTGAATGAAGAAAGGACCAACCCTTCTGCAGGCAGCCCATGAGTCTGAACTCATGGAAAAAGGAAATTTGGCTCATACCCTTGTAAAGGATGGCTTGAAGGGCAGCACATCCTGTAATGTTGAGGTTGTGTAAGCAATAAATTAATGCAGAGGTGTAGAACATCATTGTTCAGTGCTGTTCATCTTGAGGAAACAGCATCAAGCTGAGTCAGGGGAGGTTTAGGTTGGATATGTTCTTTTCCTCTTCCCCCTTCTCTGTTCCTGCCATCAGCTTACATAGAACAATACAAAAAATTAATATAACATTGTACTTCATAAAAGCATTACATGTTGGTCAGGGATAAATCAAAGCATTGCTGAATGAAAGGGTTACTTTAAACCATCCTGTCCCAGAATCAGAACCACTGGTGGAAAAACATATTTTTATAAATAGAATGAAACAGCTGATGTGTATCTGGAAAAAAACCAAAAAACATTCCAAGCTCAAAAACATCAGGAAAATTGATGGTGAGGTGTTTTGGGGAAAGGGAAACGTGAAAGATTCATTGTTTTCTGCAGAGAGTTTCAAAAGAAACTCCCAGAAATATTCAGGTATGTAACTACAGGACTTGAAACAAGATCTAAAGAAAAAAAGTCTTGTGAAATGCTTTCAGAAAGTTAGCAATTAGAACTGCTATTTCAGGTTGCTGTTAATTTTAAGACCCAAACCTGTTTTATTGGAAAAGGCAGAGATTTGCTGTGACTTGCTTATAAAATATAAAATCTTAACATGTGTAATATTTTACATGAGCTATTGAAATACCTTAAACTGAAAAAATAAAACACAACAAAAGATTATTTATAATTTTAAATTTTAATTTTTTCTGAAAATAAGCTAACAGGGGTGATAGTGGCATTGGACTGTAGAGTAAATTGAATCCGCATTTAGATCAAAACTTTCATAATCTGAAAATTTAGGCCATTTCTATTCTTAGCAGTGATTTGTGGTAGTACAGTGAAGTGAATGAACAAGAAAACACATATTACGTCCTCTATTAATTTCTTACACATAAGAAAATAAATATGTTTCAGAGTTGTGAGAAATTGTGGAAGCTATGTGGATCTGGGACTGAACAGTTCCCAGTCAGAGCAATCCATTAAGAACTGCTGAAAGCAGACCACCTACACACTATTTCTGACAAAGGGGGAAAAAGAGAGTTTTTTCAGTGCTGTAACAGTTCAAAAAAAGAGAATTAGAGGCAAAAGGTCTACATGACTGCAATAATTGCAGAGATATTTTTAAAAACTGTTTTTCCTAAATTATAGGTGGTAAAATGTACAAAGCATTGCAGATACTTCTCACGGCCTTAGTGCTGCTGCCAACCGGTCAGGTAAAGGAGTCTGGAGTGGAGCACAGACCAATGGAAAGTTGCTAATGATTGTTAATTTTTCACCTCAGAAGCCTTTCCACAGGTTGCAAATTAACTCAAGTTATGCCTGTTTCCAAAATACTCCTCATAAAACAAAAAAGAAATGAAAAACTTCTTGAGAGATATCACTGTTCCCCTCAACAAGTGCAAGATGTAATCTAAACATCTTAGCTACAGGAGGAAAACGTGAGGGATGATACAGAAAGAGGCCAAATTCTTCCAGTTAAAATATGTTGGCAGCTTTAGCAATGACTGGCAGACCTGATGAAATCTGTTGGATTTTAAGCCTGACAAGGATAAGCACAAATTGTAAACACCATCTGCAAGACATCCAAACCACAGGTATTGCAGAATATGGCCCTGGGTCTGTGCTGAAATGCAACCCCTTGTTTGGTTCTCATAAAAGCAGCCACTCTAAATTGTTTCTGAATGCAATAAATACAGCACAAGTAAACACAGCACCTGCATAAATGAAAAAACTTAGCATCCAGCATGATTGTGGTATTTTCATGACACTGTTTCAGGCAAACAAAGCAGGGTAACTTGCAACTTCCTGGAAAATTAAATGGCAGGTTTGCCAAGACATGGTTACTCTTGCTGACAATACAAATGATAGGCAAGTCATTTTCTGTGAGTTCCTAGATTATGGATTTTAAAACATGAGTTTGATTTAATGTTATTTTTATAGTCATTGAATAAAGGGAATTTGATTCAGGTTGTGGGTGGGAGAAAATGTGATCTCAGCATGTCAGAAGTGTCTGCCAGGCCAAGGTAGAATGCATTTAGCTAGGTGTTTGTATACTAACTAATGTTCTTCCACCTAACTTCTTGACCTTTGCCTCCCAAATTTATGCCATATGCTTGCTTGTGGTTTTGAGGTCTGTCACTCCACTGATGACTTGGCAGGGTAATTAACAGCAGCAGTTCAGCACTGTGGTTCATTATTTCAGCCCTGGTTCTGTGCCCTGGTTCATGTGTCACCTTATTCTGTCAAAATAAACTGGTCTTTGGCAATAGCTGTCTGCACTGTGTGGTGTGATGGATCATCCTCAGAGGGTGTTTTTCAACAGTTGGTCAATGATGTTATATCTTTAAGTATGCCTATAAGTTTAGAAGGAGATTCCACCAGTCTTGTGACATGTCAAGGACATGTCACGTTGACATGGCTGGGACAAGAAATCCTCTGAGGCTCGGTCACAATTAATCCTTTTTGTGCATTAGATGGTTTTGTGTTTCCTTTGGGATGCTCTTAGCTGTGTTTTGAGGTGTAGGCTTTCTGCTCAGTGTAGCTATTTGTATACAAATGCATCCCCATATGTTTTTCAGCCATAATGCTGGTATGTGCTGTTGATAGATCTTGGCAGCTGAGTATACAGGTCATAGAGTATGTATGTGTCAGACCTAGCTGAAGAAATAGCCCTTATGCAGGTGATAAAGATGTGGGTTTTGAATAAGAAAATTCAGCCTACTAGTTAGAATTTTGCAAAATTGATGTATCTGCAACATGTAGCTACATATCTGTAATATACATGAGTATAGTAAGTCTGTATATATATATATGGGTACATATGAGGCCATTAAAAGAAGTATTTTCAAAAATCAGGCCCTTGAAACACTTGCAGAGCAGTGCTATGTTATTTTCAGTACTTTTTTTCTGTTTGAGCTGGTTGCCTTAAGCACCCTAAATTTTCAATGGAGATTCATTCAATGTGGATAGGAGTCTGTGGGGCCTACCTCATCTTAAGAAAATTACCTCAAACAGGCTGCATCAGTTTGGCACTAGAAATCTCTGTTTCTCTTAATTAACTAAAAAGGGAGCCTCCAGAGATGAGCTCAGTTGTGTCTAAAATTAGACCAGAGGAATCCCAGCCATATTGCTGACTTTGCTGCAGATTGCTGACTGAAATCTTCCATGCCCAGTACAAAATTTAGGTCTAATTTTCTGCTATTCTGTCTGTTGATTAGTTACTTGCTCCTGTGTAAAATGAGGTTAACTTACTACAAATTTTAAGCAGAGGTTTTAACTTCTTGGGTTCCTTTTTTCTTTATTAAAAAAATTCTTTGGTGCATTCAGGTCCTGTTTAAAGAGAAAGGCATTACAAAGTTGGGCTCTCATTTCAAACCTCAGCTGTGAAGTGAGTATTTAACATGCATTTAGCATTGATTCCTGATTCCTGACCAGTCTCTTCCTCTGCCAGTCCCGAGCCAACGGTGCTACATCGGCAACGGCACGGATTACAGAGGGACAGCCAACACAACCATCTCTGGACACAGCTGCTTGCCTTGGAATTCTGACCTGTTTTACCAAGAGCTTCATGTTGACACCATTGGGAAAGCAGTGGAGCTTGGCCTGGGACCCTTCCCTTACTGCAGGTGAGGAAAGTTCTTGTTTGTCCTGCGTTTGTACATCCAGAGATGGATGTGATGTGGAAATGAGAAGGGCCAGGGATCTCAAAGCAGGGCTCCCCTGTCTGAGGAAAGCTAGGCTGACTTCAGTAATCAGTCAGCCTGACAAGAGTGATTGTACAGAAGACAAGATCTGGTAGATAGGCTCAATCAATAGCTGCTGAGAGAAGCTCAGACACAAAATAATGTTGGAAATTCCAGGTCCTTTTCTTTTCCCCTGAGTAATGAAGTGTTATTCCCAAATGAAACCATAATGCAAAAATTTTGACATTGTTCATTAATGCTTATCCAAAAAGAGAAATCAATGCACTAGCTAAATTGAAATGGCTAAATTTAACTTTTTATTCTTTGCTTGTGAAAGACATACCATAAAGAAATATTTCCAAAAGAGAAAAGTTATTTGAAAATGAAAAATCAAAGCACTATATTTAAATAAGGTTGAAGTGGGATGTGAAATTTGTTTTTTGATTTCTTACAAAGGAAAACTATTGCTAAAGAAGATGTCCCAGTGTTTCAATTTTGATTGCACCACGTAGTGATAAACTACATTTCTGCTGAAATTTTCTATATGCACTTAAGCTATAATGAAAACAGCTTGTGCTATGTAGGTTTGTGCCTTCTCCTCAGTCACCTTATGTTCTTCCCCCCGTTTCTGAGGTATCCATGAGCTCAATGGATATCCACAAATAAAGGAAATGTGTTTGTTTAGAAAGAATATTTCTCATCCTGGAGATGAGTAAATGCTAAACCTGCCAAACTATAGATGATTCTCCATAAATTACTGGTTGATGCCTTTTGTTTGTTTGCTTGATTGCTTGATTGAAGATTTTGTTTGTTTGCTTGATTGCTTATTTTTATATATGTGTGTGTGTGTGTGTGTGTGTGGTTTTTTTTTAATGGAACTTAGACCAGTAGTTCAGGAAAATCAGAATCTATTGCACTTCTTAATTTGTTTGGTGATAAAAAGCATGCATGAATGCTGAAAGTAGCCCCTCTCTATGTAACACAAACCAACAATAAACAATTCCTACCCCATCCTTTAAACCCTCCCACCTTGATTTCCAGGGCTTGCTCCTCATGCAAACATTTCAATATTTGGTTTATAGTGTCCCAGCACAGTGTGGCAATTTACCTGGCACAGATTTTGTGCTTTGATGAAACTTGAGCCCTTTGATTTACATCATTTATGCCCAATATTCACTTCCAGATTTGAAATGCAGAGAACAAAATGGCGTAGGAGCTGATGTGTTCATGTTCTGTAGAGCTGAGAAAAAAGCTTTTCACTTTTTTGTCAGCTTGTTACAATTTCTGGGGATATCTCTGCTGTACTGTATAATCCTGCAGATATCTTCTTCTTCAAATAGTCTAATTTAGAAACATTGTTGGCGGAAGATGACTCAACCTGTGTTGCTTCTTCAGTTCTGAGAATTTGAAAGTGCTCTTATCTTTTTCTGAAGAGCAGTCAGATTGAAAAAGAAAAAATAATCAAAGATAGCACTTGTGATAAATCCAACTGAAATTAGAATTACTGCTTATCTGGAGCTCTGAACTACCTTGTCTATTCTTCTTGGTCTAATAAAGTCTCCCTATATTCTTGGAGGTGTAAACTGGGCAGATTTCTGGTCACTTAAAATGCGCTGATAAAGACAGGCTGTACCACAGAGAAACCCTAATGGAGTCAAACCAAAATCTGTTTAACACCAAGGTAACAAAGAGCAAAATGGTTTCCATTACTCCTTTGTCTTTTCCCAACCTTTCTGAGGAATACAATATTTTCTTGAAATAGTCTTTCATTTCCTCAGACTCTCCAGGGAATGTGAACCTGAGATTTGCAAATTCATTTTTGCTAGCTATTCTTGTTATGGATTTTCTGTGATTCTACCTGTGTTGGAATCTCCTTGCCTAAAAAATAACCTAAACCAGGAATCTCTCCCATGGGATTTAGTTCTGAAAATAGCTGAGCTGATACCTGTGAAAGCACTTCAGTGTGGGCTGTAGTAAAATGCTGTGAACGTGCTCATGCATCCAAATACTTGTAGGCAAGTTTCACAGGTGTTCAGTCATGTCAGTATTTCATGTCCTAGAGAGCCTTAGTCTTGGTTAGTTTTAAGATGAATAATTATGTTGAAAAGCTGCTCACCCTTGTAGGTGAGTACTTTGTCAGATGGCTCAGTGGTGTGCATGGTGCAAGAGAAAAAAGAAAACTTTGGGAAGCTTTGGGAAGCTAACACTGTGGTTAATGCTTGTAATTCCCTCTTCCCCTGAATTCACCAGAAATCCAGATGATGATGATAAGCCCTGGTGTTACATCATGAAGGACAGCAGTTTGTCTTGGGAGTATTGTGACATTCCAAGTTGTGGTATGTAAAGACTTTCTTAAAATCCATGTTATGAATGAATAAAGATTTATTGATACTACAACAAGGTTTCACTGTATAATTTTGAATGCTCTACTGCTCCCAGAAGTGTTGAATATGTTACTGTTTCCAGTAAACAACAGGCTTCCTTTGCATTTTTGGAGTTGTGATACAGTCTGTGATTCTTGTCCTGAAATAGCAGCAGTGTCATACTACTGTTTTGGTCACAACCATCCCAATATCACCAAACCTTCTGCTAGAGCATGCAAGGTGCCAGAAATTACTGATGTTTTGGTAAAAATTTTCATCACCCTGGGAATTACAGGCCCAGAAAAGGGAGTGTGAGCAATGAGATGTCTACAACCTGAAGATGTATGAGACATGGTGTTTAATTCCAAAACATAAAGATTCTGGCAGTCTGAAGCCATATCCCTTTTTATCTCAGCAAGCAGGGAAAGGAGGCCACTAGTTCCAGCCACAGTAGATAGTTCTGCAATCACCAAAAGACCATGTGGAAGAAGACATAAAAAAAGAAGTTTTGTGAGACCTAGGATTGTTGGGGGATCCTCATCTCTGCCTGGATCTCACCCCTGGACAGCAGCTATATATATTGGAGAGAGTTTCTGTGGTGGCAGCCTGGTTCAGACCTGCTGGGTTGTGTCAGCAGCACACTGCTTTGCTCACAGGTAAGCTCACTCCTTAGTGTGACAGTGGGTCCTCACAACAAACCTGAACTGAAACAAGAAAAAAGATGAGATTATAAAAGACCAATGTGTCAAAAGGATTTTCTGGCAATTTGAATACTCTTCATGATCTGAAAAATGGCTTGGACTACTATAATCCCATAAGCTCTTATCTTGTTCCTTAAGGAGTCTCAAAGAGTCTAAATACCCTGACTAAAGGAATAAGGTAGGGTGAAACAGCACATAGAATGGGGCATTGCATGGGCAAGAACCTGCAGGGGAGCAGAAGTATTTATCTTCTTCTTGGTTACCTTTCTGAATGTTTATGCCTGTTTTGAGATATAACAGAGATGACTGTGCTCTCTGCTGTGTTTTGTTCAGAAAGGCTGAGACAGCCAAGCAATGATTTATTGGAGACGATAAATTACTGTTGGTTGACACAAATAGAGTGGGCTGAGCTTAACAAAAAGCCACATGGAAGAGCTAAACAGTCAAACTTCTGAAGCTGATTTTCTTGAGAGAGTTTTTTGTTTTCTCCTGTGGGACACTGGAGAAAATATTGATTATAGAATGCTCTTACTTTATTCTAAATACTTAATTTTCTACAAATGCTCAACACTTTCCCTGATTTCAGTTTGATCACGTTCAAGGGAAAAATATTACATCATTTGATACCCATTGTTCCTTTGCATAGTAAAGAAGCCAAGAGAAACAGAAAACCTTTTGCCAGAATATAGACACTGATAGCTTTCAGAGCTAATAATACCACTGTGAATGCTGTACTGAAGCATTTGGAGCTCAAGCCACAATGCATTTGTTTTTCAAATGTTGTGAAATAGCTACTAACTTTGGCAGCTGTTCAGGACATTTCCACCCACTTCCAGCTGGTCGTTTGGTACGTACAGATTTTCCATAATTACTGCATTGTAGTCTGTGCTCTTGTGTTTGTTTAGTACCTCTGGTAGTCACAATTCCAACTGTTTTCCACTAGGAGACAATAGATACCTGTGCAGCTCAATTATTTCTTTTTTCTTTTCTGTAACCCCTCCTGTTTTATTTCTTTTCTTTTTTTCCTGAATGAACCATCTGTAAGTTCTAGTAGAATCATTCAGTGCTTCTAAAATTATTCTAAATACTGTTCCAGAAAGTGAACTTTCCACTGTTTTACAGGCCCAAAATTTGATTTTCAAGGAGGTTGATTTACTACTGCAAAAATACTGAGAAAATCATGGCCTTACATATTAATTGAAGAACATTTTATTGTCTTGTATTTTGATAATACAGAATACACTTTGTTTCCTTTCCTTTGTTAACCTTAAGCACAATTCTTGTAGCATCTCTCTGCATTGCAATTTGCCCAGTCTCTTTTCTCTGAATCCATGGCTGCTGGTCATTGCTGTGCACTCAGTACTGGGGGAGTACTGGTACTTTTGTACCTGTTGGGCACAGAAATGCAACCAGGGAAACTGCAATGATGCAAACCACTCTGTGTCTGTGCATGATGTGTGACATCAGATATTTCCTTCTCCTGCACTGGGTAACAAAACACAGGAATGCTCCAATGCTGAAGAAACTTGCTAACTTAATTCATTATAGACTTAAGCAGTTTGAATTGGTTTTAGAACAAGAGTGAAATGTGAATTCTGTTGCTTTCAAAGCTAGAGACTGTATTTCCTTTCCTAAACACTTCCTGATTATTCTCCAATGTCCCTTACTTCCCAGTTGCTATACTTGTTCTTATTAGTTTTCTTTCCTAGGATGCTGGATATCAGAGAACTGTGGTCTTCAAAATAAAAAACTGATAGTTGGAAAAGATGGTGTGAATTGCAATTACTGTGTTCTCCTCTGGCTGTAAAGTTTCCCATTAAATCCATGTGCTTTTGGGACTTCACCAGGTTGCTTTTGATTCTGGACAACAGATTTAACATAGATAAGCAAATCTCTTGTGATATCTTTTCAGTGGAAGCTTCCCAGATGTTCCTGAATTGTCAGTGTTCCAGCACCTTTAAATCTTGGCCCATGCTTGTAATTTTTTTCAGGAGACTGTTTTCCTGGAGAAACGAGATATCCACCACTGACTCATCTTTTGATCCCTCCTTTCTTTCTGAGCAGTTTTTGTATTCATTGGCAAAGCTGATTTTAAGTTTACTCAGTTGAATTTCTAGAAGAGGTGTTTACATCCCCCAAAGATTCTTGCTAGCCAAGCAGCAGCTGGGCACAGTGCCTGTGCTGGCCTTTTCCTTCTTTCAAGAAGGAGCAGCCTTTAATTAGGCTAATCAGGACCCACAGAGCCTGGGTTTCACTGTAATATCTTTTTTCTTGCACTCTGCAGGCAGGAAACCTGGGGAACAGGTAAAGGCATTTGAGAGGGTAAAGAATGGACATAGTGGGAGGCTGAGGTTATAATGGTTCATAGGATACCCAGCCACTGGAAAATCACCTGCATTTGTCCTAGTAATGCTTGTCTCTCTTTTGCATTACAGTCCACTAAAATCTACCATTCGAGTAGTTCTGGGTCAACAAATATTTAATAAAACAACTGATGTAACACAGACATTTGAGATAGAGAAATACATCTTGCATCCTCAGTATTCCGTGTTCAATCCTACTGAACATGATATTGGTGAGTATTTTTCTTCAGACAGTTTTATTTTCCATTTACTCAACCTAGTTTCAAGTTTAGATGGTCTGTTAGAAACTGCCTTTAGAGCAGAAAAATCATAGATACTAGGAGAGGCTTTTGAATGCCGAGGGTTCTTATTTCTACCAGAGTTATAACAGCATCTGAAGGCTAGACAAATTCAGATGAAAAATAAATTGCAAATTTTAAATAATTATGATAATTAGCCTTTGGAGCAATTTACCTAGCTGTGTGGCAGATTGATCATCACTTCAAGTCTTTGTGAGATTAGGCATTTTTTCAACTGAACCAGAAGCTGTAGGCTTGATGCAGGAATTACTTGGTAAAATTCTATTGTCTGTATTGTATAAAGGATCTGACTAGAGGAATGTAATAACCCCATCTGCTCTGAAAACCTGTGGTACTAAGAATCATTTTTTACCCTGAGATAGATTTAAAAATCAGCTGTCTTATCACTCAGAAGTTAAATGCCCTTCTGATTGACCTTATAATATTAGTCAGAATGACAATGGAGCAGCAACTTATTTCTTATTTTCTGATCTGCTCTTGTGAAAGTTGTCACGTCACCCCAGGGCATCAAGCTGTGTGAGCACTTTGTGAGATTATTTAATAGCCTGACATTGAGAATATTTTAGGTCACGCATGTACTAGTTTTTTTTTTTTGGCTCACAGATGGTGAATATTTTCTACTCTATTGCAAAAAGCATTCAAGTTCTGTGTTGGTGTGAGCTCTGTCACAGTGTACAAGGAGATAAACTGGATTTGAGACATTGCTCTGAAATCTTCTGGTGAAAACCACCCATGATGCTTTTTTAATTACTCTGAAATTAGGTAGGCATGCCTCACCAGTGTGCTATGACCAAATCTAGGGAGAGCTGCACATGGAGTACCTAAGACAAGCCCAACTGCAAAAAAAAAAAAAAGAGAAAGCAGAAGCTGTGTTGTGGGGAGAAAGGTGCAGGTGCCTGTTCTGTCCAGTCAGTGATTTCTTCTGATGCAACAGAAGAGTTTTGTCCTGCTGAAAATACTTTTCTAAAGGAAACAACTATCACATGAGTGTTTGCTAGGAAATTTGAGGGATTCAGAAGCAGAGTTAGCGGGGAAGAGGAGCAAGGTGAGGAAGTGTGGGAGCAAAGTTTGTGTGGGTTTCTCAAGCTGTGAGTTACTGCTTCTATGTTCCACTAAGGCCAAAAACTGTAGCTGGTAGAGAAATAAAACCAGTGAGGTCACTTGCTTTCCACACAGTTGTGCTCACAAAACTTTGAGCTTCCTAAAGGCCTAATGAGAAGGTTTAATAGGTGTGTCCACATTACCTCAGCTCTTTGAGTGCTGTGGCCGAACCAACATGCTGCCCTTGTTCCACCCAGTACAAAGCCCCCTCTGCTGCTTTACAGCCAAATGAAAGAGGGAACCAATTTTTGAAATCTTTCAGTATCAAACCCATGATGCTGCACAGCTATGTATTTATACTGTTTTCAACCCCATGACTGGTTAGTAAAGACTAGTTAGTTGTGTAGGTTATGTAATATTTTGTAGCTTCAAGAAGCTTGGTTTTGAAATGTCCCAAGGTTTTATTCCTTAATTTTAAAGATCTTGAATTTTGCTGAACTCGGTTATAACAGGACATGAAATACACCAGCTCATGGAGTAATTAATTTTTTTAATGGAATTGGAATTAGGCCAATGGCCAGGCTTTCAGAAGCAGTGAGTATTTGCACATCCCACTTATTTCAGCTGAAAGTTGGGGATATGTCACTGTTATTTAACTATAAGGTGGGAGGAGACACATGTATTTTCTATCTTCCCCCTTCTCTACAGAGGCAGTGAAGCAAAATCTGCTCAGTGAGCTAGCATAAAATAAATATTCCCACAAGGGGAGTAGCTAAATGTTTCAGCCTTCAATTTGCTGTGAAATCAGGTGCTGTTGAGATGAGTCTGTCTGTCTTTGATTGAAATATCTTAATTAAGAGAGGCTTAGGGGATAATTAAATTTGTATTTGAGACCCATTACTGCCAATCCCATTAAAGAAAGGGAACAGTCACTTTCTTCCTCCTGCATTTTCTGTTCTGCAGCTTTGATTAAGCTGAAGAAGAACGGCCAACGTTGTGCTGTCAAGTCCCAGTTTGTTCAGCCCATCTGCCTGCCAGAAAGTAACACTGTTTTCCCTGACCAGTTGAAATGTCAGATTTCTGGATGGGGACACAAGCATGAGAGTGAGTAAAACAAGAGCTGATATTTGTATTAAAAAAATGATGATAATAAAAACATAACGCTCAGGTGTGTTATACAGCTGAGAGTTTGGTAAAATGTTTTGCAAGGGACTTCTGGTGGGATTCTTTATACCTACCTTTAGAGTTTACAACATTTACATCTGAAATAGTCATCCTGAACTTCCTTTATAGGCCTTGGAATTTGGAGTGTGGTTCCTTTGACCAAATGTTTGCACCAATTTCAGGATGGAAGGAGCTATGATCTAGCTAGACCTCACTGGACTGGGAGGGGAGAAAGTAACTCATTGGAATGCTAACACCTGGAATTTTAGTAAAGTGAATCCTTCCCCTGATTTCTAACTTTCTAACTAAAAATCTAGAGATTTTTAACTTCACCATCAACAAACTTTGAAAACATTGATAGGAGAAGGCTAGGTAGACTTTGGGCTAAGAAGTGCTTACACCCAGCTTGAGAAAAGTGGAAAAAAATCATCCCATCCTTTCAGAGGAGGAATTTCAGGATTATGAGGCCTGGACCATGCTGCTTCAGTGCTGAGATAGCAAAGACCTATGTAGATAGATGAGAAGGATTGGGGAGCTGGCTACCATATTTTTGTGACAGATAAAGTATGAGCAAATATCCCAGTCTAAATGTGTAGTCTAAAGATAAAAAGAAGTAATAGAGCCTTTGAAAAATGGATGATTTATTATCACATCTGGAAAGAGGTGAGGACAGGAATGCTGGGGTACTGTTGCTGAGTCTCTAGAAAATGAGAGAAGCCAAAATGTATCAATGACTGGACATTGCAATACAGTTATTTTATGGAGTCTGACTGGAGGATCAGAAAGTGATCACTATACAAATTATTTTATTTTAAAGGTGTCCATAACATGAATACTACTGAGAGGTGTTAAATATGTTTATTATGTGTTAAATGTGTTGTGCCTTGTGTTTTCCTGTTACGCTCTTGACATTCTATAAAAATGACTTTCTTTTCCTTTCTGGGACATTTTTTAAAGATATATCTGGTTATTCAGATGTCCTGCAAGAAACACTGGTTCCACTTATTTCGGAGGAGAAGTGCAGAAGTCCTGAAATTTATGGAACAGAACTCACAGAAAATATGTTCTGTGCTGGCTACTTTGATAGCAAATCTGATGCTTGTCAGGTAATGCTGGATCATCTCTAGGCAGGTGATAGAAAAATGTATTTGGGTCGTAAATGTTGCAGTATTCCAATTCTCACTTTTGATTTTATAGCGTTCCTAAAGAAAAGAAATATTCCTAAAGAAAAGAACCTTATATGACTGCTTCCACCTTCATTTTTTATCATGTTCAATGTCAATTAAGCTCTACAGAAGGGCTGCAGGGTATTACATTCCTCCTACCTTGTCATAAGGCAGTGGCTGTGCACTGGAGGGTGTGTTGCTCCAGTCCTGGCTGAGCCTGCAGGTGGTGGCAATGGATTTCTGCCCAGCTGGCAGGGATGTGCCAGCAGGAAAACCAGCATGAACCTGAGTGGGGACAAATCCCAGAGCTGCTGCCTCTTGACTGAGGGAAAATAAGGACACCTGGGTAGGAGGTGAGGAGCAGTGGTGAGGCTTGGAGGAAGGAGCTGAGGTTTCTATAGTGGATGTGACTGAATGGTGTAGAATGTCAGTCAATAGGAAACTGTGTTATGCAACCTCAGTCTTTCATGGAATGACCTCATGCTCTCACTACTTTCAGTTATGTCACACCTCGGCTCTGAATAAGCATGCAGAATTGTTGTGGTGATAGATGAGACTTCTTAAAATGAAGGATCAGATTATTCCTTACATAAAACTTCAGATTTCATCTACAGCTCATTTTGAAGGAGGAGGGTTTTGCTCTATTAACATAAGTTCGTGAAAAGGCAGCACATAGCTAATAGCTGGCAGTGTAAGTGCAGGCAAGAATGTCATGTATACTGTGTGCTGGAAGGCCCATAGAGGTCATGAACATATCCAAAGAAAGGTGGCACGAGTGAAATGGCAGCAGCCAGCAGTGGCTCAAGGCCAGGGCTGAGACTGAGGCTGCAAGGGGTCACACAAGCCAGAGGGATGGAAATGACCCTGCCTGCCCAGCTCCCCTTGCCTTTCCCAGGAAGTGCAAATAAGAGACAGCATTACAGCTGATTCTCTCTCCCTGCCCTGGAAAAACAGAAATCGGGAATGAGAAGGAGAAAACAAAGTGGAGGGAAGGAGAAATGAGTTGTACAAAGACAAGTGGTCTGGAGAAAATTACAAAGTCTGAGAAACAGTGATTTTGAGTCACAGATATTGCTGAAGAACAGTGCTCATGACATGAAGTCATTATTAGTGAATCAATAATTCATTTTTCCCTATTGCCAGACTTGTAGTGGGGTCTGAGGAGAAATACTGTAGACCTCTTAATGTAACAACAGAAGTGGCTGACCTCTGGGTTTTCTTAATGTACACTTAGGATATTAACCTGTAAATAATCTGTTATGTATAAAAAATATTCCAAGACCCAGAAACATCAAACAGACTATGTGTTTCCCTTGATTATTTTAAAAATATTTTCTTGGAAACTTTTGTCATTTAATTAGTGCGCTGATGCCAAAACTGCAATCAATTAGACTAATTGTGAAAAATATACAAATAAGACTTCATCTGATGTCCTTCACTTATACTGAAATTTCAGTAGAAAGGCAACACAATTTTCTTATGTATTTTGGTCTCAAAGAATTTTCTTTTGAGATAGGAAAAAATATATTTCTCCTTGGTCTCAAATAATTAGAGTGATAGCTGCTTTCACCAGTACCATTTACTAAGTCACATTTTTAATTTCTAACATTTTAATTTCTCTAGAAAATCAATCTAAGAGAAACAATAAAAATAATAAAAACCCCTGTCCTGAATGTTTTCAAGGTTTAATATAAGTAAAAATGTTCAAAATTAACCCTTGCTGTAGTGTAGTTTGGGCTGCTTTTCAGTTTGTGGTTTAATGACAAGATAAATACTTAATAGCAAATTCAAACACACGCAGAACCCCATATGCCACATAAAATTACAGTATCCCACAGTCCCAAAGTGTGGCTGTATGCAACACCTTTCTTTGAAAACTTTCATGTTCTCTGCAAGCTGCAATAAACTGCATTGAGAAATTCTCCAAATGCCCCCATGTAACCTCTCCATGCAGTGCTGATATTACAACACAGTGCCAAGCCCCAAAGGCTTGTTCACTTCCACTGAAAATTATCTACATCAACCATGCTTTTCAGTAGGTCTCTGAATCTAAAATGTTCATGTTTTTAAACAAAATCTGATATTTTAATACTTTTGTTAATGTGTAATTTAAAAAAAAACACCATTATATTTAAATGTGACTAAAAATGCTTTCTATAATGAAACTTCAGTAAACTGTTTTTTTTTTTGTTTTTTTTTTTTTTTTATTTTTTAGTTTAAATCTCATGTGCAATAATTCCTATTTTATGACTTTCCCTAACTGATCTTCTGACTGCTTTCTATCAAATTAGATAACCTTTGCTTACTTTTGATGCAGGGAGATTCTGGAGGACCTCTGGCTTGTGAGGAAAATGACATCTCTTACCTCTATGGAATTATCAGCTGGGGAGATGGCTGTGGCAGAGTCAACAAACCTGGAGTATACACAAGAGTGACAAACTATGTCCAGTGGATTAATGAGAAAATAGGCTCCCGAAAAACAAGCTGAATAGTTAAATACACTAACATTTGAAGCAGGGTTCTGGAGTCTTCTGGTTTTATTGAAATGGCATATATATTTTATTATAAGCTGGTATGAAAACTCTCGTGGTAATTCTTAGCAGTTCCAAGCCAGGCCACCAAAAGCAGCCTGCTCCATCTGATGTCAGCTGCCTTGATCTATCATTCAAGAACTGTGGATTGCTCAATGCACCTGACTGCCTTTATTTGTCTTAAAAAAATCTCAAACATATTGACACAGTGCACAAAAATCTGCAACTCTCTGTCAGCTTGGTGGATTATCTAAAAAGGGATTTGATGTGTTCTGCAGTTTCTGGTGGAGCTGTCATCCCCCAAACCATCCTGCAACAATATTGTCCTTGTATTCTCAGTTGAAATGAAAAAATAAACACGAGAATCAAAAATGAAATTCCCTCTCCCTGAGAAATGATCGTTTGAAGCTCAGGGCAAGAGACAGCAAGAGAACAATGTAGGTAAAGCTGCTCCTCAGCTAACTGCAACAACAAGTCTGGGGAAAGAAACCAGAGGGTTTAGGTTTTATTTCAACCAAACACGTAAGCATATTTTTATATAAACATATTTCTGTGTTCCACTGACGTAAAATCAGGAACGTGCCTCAGAGCTCTGCTGAATCTGGTGTGCAATTTCCCAGCAAGGTTAATGCAACACCTCCTGAGAGCTCAGTCTTCCTTAAAAATGTTGTTATCTGGAGCAGCTGATTTAGGTTGATACAGCCAGGACCTTCTGCAGACTGTGATCTGCTCCTTGCCCTGAGGATAGCAATGGAAACACTTCACCTTGCTGATAAATCCCTCAATGTTTCTTTAATTTGACAGTGTTTTGAAGATGTCTTAGGTTTTGTACTAACAAGTTGTTCAACTATTTAGATAATTCAGAAAGGAGGTTTCTTGTAACAGATTTTTCAACTGGATAGCTGGGGTGCAGCTTGACATTTTCCTTAGGGATTTGGTGACATCATAAACCACAGCCTTTACTGTCATGGCCTATGGAATTATTATGGGACCAACCAAAGCAATTATTACAATAATTGCAGATGTTTAGAGGCAGTGGAATCAGTTGTATGAGCAAAAACAGGCAGAAAATTATTCAACAGAAAAAGTCTGAGAAAGAATGGAAAATTCTTTTTTTTTTCCTTTAGCCATGTCAGATGTGTATATTTAGGTGTTGATGTGAAAAGTATTTTTCCCCTGGCAGTGAACATTTATGAACTCTCTTAAGTTTTTCAAGCAAAGTTGTTTTTTAAAGTAATAGAATTTTAAAGTGGTGCCTAGATATTCAGATATGTTTTTTGTTTGTAGTTTCCTCATGGGTTTCTTAGTAGAGGTGAATGTTATTTACAGTAAAAAGAGATTTTTAAAGGAAAAATAACCAAAACCTACATCTGTAAGTAAAAATATACAACAATGCTAATCTAGATAAATGATGTAAACTGTTTAATAAAAACATTTACCCTCTGTTTCTTGAACTTAGTCTGTTATGTATAAAGTTACAATAAGATCTTTGAATCCCTCTGTAGGCTGTTCTAGAGGATGAGAGCTGGTAGAAAGATGCAATAACAATTTGAGCTGCAAGGCATCAGAAAATCTCTCTGTAAGGGTTAATTTCAGCTGGTGGTGCTCTCAGTTTAATGCAAGTGTCACACACATTTCCAGTGGGCAGATGTAAGCACCTGGGTATGTTTTTCAGCTATGGATACTGTGAGTCCCAGGATTAAAGCCTTTGGTTTATTTTTCTGAGGCACTAAACACTAGCTTGAAATATTAATGTCCTCCTCTGGGATCTTGATTCCAAACCAAGCTGAAGATTTTTGTGTGGCTCTGCATCCCTGGCCATTTCCAGTATGAGTCTGGCTTGTTTAATGCCCTAAAATGAATATGACCATGTGGCAGGACTAACTGTACCTGCAGCTGAAACAAGTACTGTATCAGCAGGAAGGAACTGTTTGCTCTTCTTTGGAAGGGATTCATCAGGAACAGGTTTCCACTCAAAGATGAAGCCACCCTGAATGTCTGTATCTGTTCTGTGACTTCAGTTTCACTTTGAAATTAATATCTATCCACACTGTGCACAGTTTTGATCTTGCAGTTTCATGTTGTATATATTCTCTTGGTCTTCTCTTGCAGTAAAGAAGCTGGCTGTTTGATAGGAAAGGTGTTAGACTGGTGTTTCTGACAATTTGTGTAGAGTTTTTTTAGCTGTCCCATTTTTAAAATCCATGCTGTTTGTATCAGTACACACCAACAGCAGTACAAATAATAGCACACTTAAAAAAATATATATTGAATGGTCTGGTTTCTGCCCTCAAAGGTTTAAATGACAGATCTCCAGTTGATTCTAATTTGAATACTTTGAATGCATTAAAATTAATTTTTGGCTTTCAAAGCAGCCTGTTTATCCACTGTGACTGCATTGGCTTGGTGGAACTAAATGAAAATCATTTAAGCCTCAGCTGTGAGGTGACTAGCACAGTATAACAAGCACAGAGTAGGGGTGGCAAGGAGATGTCCGGGTTGGGAGATGTCCTGACCTCTCACATCCTGACATCAGTCAAATTCCTATGAGGCACTCCAGCATCTGCCCCCTGCCTTTCTGTTGAGCATTACCCCATGGAAACTAATTCTCCATGTTTTTCACCCCCTTTAAGTGATTATTGCCTTGGTTAAAATGAAAAAACAGACTCAAATGTACTAGTGAAATTTTATCTGATATTTTCCATAACTCTATATTGAAATTGAATTAGAATGCAAAGCCAGTTGAACAAACACTTCCCTAATTCATTATGAAACACACTTAAAAGATGGTTTTATTAAATTGTATGTTATTCCATGCAAACCGACCGATTTAAAAGGAAGAAATAAATGCAAACATCTAAAAAAACCCCTTGTATTATGCTACTGAAAGAAAAATGTGCTGTAGTGCTGTTTAAAAAAAGCTGAAGGACTAATTACCATCAAATAAGATGCAGCAGGAGTATTTTTGGAATAATGGACTCTAATTAGTCCATTGCTCGTGAAAATAAATCTGAGGACATCATTAACACATCTTATTCTATTAATTGTAGCTGTTTCTGGTTTGGTGTAAGCGGGTTGTTATCTCGTGACAGTTGTATTGCAAAGAGGAAAAAAAAAAGTGAGAAGAGTATTTTTATCGGGTGTAGTTGGCAGCGTCTTCTGGGAGCCAAGGAGAGCTGTAATTATACTTTTGCAAAGTGGGAATTGGGCATTGTAAGGAAGGTGCGGGAAGGGGGCGTTCGGACCGGCCAGAGGCGGGCCCCGTTCCGGACAGTGAATCCGGTGCGGGCTTTGCGGCCGCCCGGGCGCGGGGCAGCCCCTGCGGGCAGCGGCAAAGTCTGGAGCCGGATCGGGGCGGGGGTCGCGCTCGGAGCGGATCCGCGGTGCTCCGGGGGCCGCGCCTCGCGCTCTGAAACCCTGGGGAAATAAATAATTAAAAAAAAAATAAAAAAATCCAAGTTTCTCCCGCAAGCCAGAAGTAAAACACATGAACAGAGACACTGGGACGGCCGGCAGCCCCCTTTGCCCAGGCGGCAGGTCGGGGGGCGGGCCGGGCCGCGCTGGCCGCCCGCCCGCGCGGGGCCCTAATAAAGCTATTTTGGAAGTGACCCCTCGGGCGGTCGGAGCGCGGGGCGGGCGCAGCGAGCCGGCGCAGCTGTCCGGAATCATGACTGAAGATGACGGATTCCGTGGTGGTGGAGGGTCACGTCAAGTTGAGAGACGGAAAAAAGGTCCCCGCTCCCGGCGCCCCTTCGGCCCGCGGGGGTCCCCGACCGCCGCCCCTTGCCCTGAGGGGAGAGAGCCCGCTCTCCCCCGCGGGCCCCGGCTAACCCTGTCCCTTTGCCTCTCGTTGCAGTGGAAGAGCAGGTGGCTGGTGCTGCGCAAGCCCTCCCCGGTGGCAGGTAAGAGGGGCCCGGCGGTGGGGACGGGGCTCGGGGCCCCGCAGCTTGCCCGGCCCCCGGGGCGAGTGCCCGCACAGCCCTGGAGGGGCCGTCCCGGAGCTGCGCTGCCCGGGAGCCGCGTCCGGCCTCGGAACGAGCTCCTGCCCTCACTAAAAACAACGGGAAAAGTGACTTTCGAAAGCACAGGCATTGGATTTGGTGCTGGTTCCAAATGCACTTTTTTTTTTTTTCTTTCTTTTTTTTTTTTAATTTTAATTTTAATTTTCTGAGGGTGAACTTATTTTTTCAGGGTGACTGCTGGCATAAAAAAAAAAAAAAAAAAACAAAAAAAAACACCAAAAAAAGCCCCTGACATTGTAAGCTCGATAGTTATTTTTGATCAGTGTTTTGACAGAAAATATCACTTCAATTTAAAAATAAAATGACATTTTGAATTAAGAAGAAGAAGAAGAAGAAGAAAAAAAAAAGATCGTTTCCATGCTTCTGAAGGGGAAATTGAGAACGTTACACAGAGCTGATGTTTTACTGCTGCAGAGGGAAAAGTAGGCTTCAGGTTTCCTTATCTGTTCCCAAGAGGGAAAACATTTGGGCCCAAAAGTACTTCTTTCTAGGGCGAAATGTTGCCCACACTTGGAAAACGTGAATCCTCACTGCTGCAGAATGGATTTTGGCAGCCTTTCTTGGCTCTTGTTAGAAAGACTGAGGGCTTCTTAGTAATTCTTTGTTACCTGAGTTGTTACAGTAATATTTTAGTGTTTGAAATGCCTGCATCTCATCTAAATCTGTGCAGCCTCCCTGTGTGAAAGGGCATCTGTTGATCATAGAGCTAGTACATCGATCTGTGAACATGGGCCTGAGTTTCTATTATGAGTAAGCCAACTTCGAAGGCTGTAGATGGTGGAGCCTGACTGATAATATTCCTCAAAAATACTATTTTTATTCTAGCTAATCTAGCCAGGTTTACTAAAAAGCCCCTGGTGATCTTCTTTTCTTGGTATATAAACTATAGCCATTCTTCAGGCACACAACTGTATTGCAGAATGTTTAAATACTGTGGTTGCAGCTGTTTTTGCTAACAGGTGCACAAAGACAATTGGGAATCCATGCAAAGCTCTGCATTAGTTAGCAGACAGTTCAGTCTTTCAGTACTTTTTCATCTCTGTGGGTGGAGATTTTGCCAGTCCCTTGCCCAGCTGAGAGCTGCAGGGCACCTCAGTGGGACTGGGAGCACCAGCCTCAGTATTTATAAAATACATGGGGGTCTTTGTCTTTTGTGGTTTGTAGCTCAGCTTAAGCTGTGGATGTTGCAGCTTTGATATTGACCATTAATTTCATCTACATCTGAGTGCTGTGTGATAGGAAATGAATATGGGGGAAGGAGGGCTGCTTTTGTCATAAATGCAAAAGGTGGGAGAGGTGACTCCCCTTTCCTTTTGGGTTTGCTTGTGAAATGCTTGCTTTCCCCATGGGGCCATAGCACTTGAACTGGTTTCTGCCATTGCATGGTTGCTGTGCAATAAACACCTCTGGAAAGGGGTTAATAACAACCAGTGACACAGGCAAACACTAAAAAAAAAAAAAAAAATAAAAGAAGGTGTGGCACATAATGATTTTTAGCAATGGCTGCTGTGGAGCATTTAACCAGGAAACCTGAGCCGACAGCAGCAATCTCGCAGCAAAGTCTGCTTGCCATTTAGTGGCTGGGTAATCTGTGAGCTGCTGTAAGAATTTCTTTTGTGGTTCAGTATGTTCTAATGAAAATACAGACAACAATAGCCTCTCGGTCTTTAGAGTCTGTAACGTGAACAGCTATCCTAGCATAGCTCCTAATGCTCTGAATTAATGAGCCAGTCCCACCGGACTCAGGAGAGGATCTGAAATGCCACTGGACTTTGAATAAAAGAGGGAAGATTTATTACTGATCTCCTTTTTTTTAGCCTGCAATTTAACCCTTAAAACACACCTTCAGTGTTTGCTTCCTGAAAACAAGGACTATAAACTACCTGGGGGTGGGTTGGGAAAAGAAATCAGAGTTTTACATTGACTTGATCAAGCTGATCCTGCAGTTGTCTAAAGCTCCTTTGTATTGCAGCAGAGTGCTGAGAAATTTGTTATGGTCTGTGCTCTGCATCATCATCTCTGACAGTTTTGCTTCTTTTAGACTGTTTGCTCATGCTGGTGTACAAGGATAAATCTGAGCGAGCAAAAGGGCATAAGGAGAGGAGCAGCATGACCTTAGAAGACATCTGTGGCTTGGATCCTGGGCTGTCCTACGAGGGCCTCAGTCACACGCTCGCCATCATCTGTCTGTCCCAGGTTGTGATGCTGGGGTTTGACAGCAAGGAGGCCATGTACGCCTGGGATGTGCGAATACGCTACAGCCTGGGGGAAGGTAACCTTTGTCTTCTCACTCTGGTTCGGGTTTTCCCCCACAGGATTAAAAAAAAACAAAGAAAGGTGAAACTAAAATGCAAATAAAACAGTAGAGTTCAGGACAAGATTGTCACTCGTTTGAGAGTGGACAAACTGTTTTCTCCCTTAGATGTTAAAGCAGGTATCCCTTCCAATAGGTTTTGGCTACAGTACCACCCAGTACTGATGGATAATTATGGCAGCTCTTAACTTGGGGTTTTGATTTGGACACTGATGATGTGTAGCTTTGAAACAAAGTGATCAAACTTCTGCTTCTGGTCCTACAACTGACTCAGGGATTCTGGCAAAAGGACTCAGGAGGAGCCTGAATTAAAAGATGCAAAGTCCTGAGTAGAACTTTGCCAGTTCATGCCCAGTTTGCTGAGCTGCCTACTGGGAGTTGCATTGATAATTTTCATTGCTGCTAGTGTGCCATTTCAGCAGGAGACTTTTTGCCCTAAGGAGTGTCATCAGACACATTCTTTCCAGCTAACTTCACCTTTCTCTTTCCTCCTATTTTATTTTCTTGGTTAGCAGCTCTAAAATGAACTGTGGGGAACAAAGAGGGATAATGTTGGTAATCCATAGTATCTGTCTTATGTTTGTTTAGTCATAACTAGGGAAGGAGGGTAGGTGTGTGGGAGACACACATTAGCAATCTTTATCATTTGTTACATATGCTCTGCCATCTGTTGGGTTTGTGGGCTCGTTCCTTTGCAGTACATATGTAGAAAGATGGCCTGGGAATTTTACAGTAAAAATATGTAGAACTATAAGAAGTGAGATATGTGGATGTACCTCTCAGGGCTATCAAATATGATGCCTTACATAACAGGAAAGGTTAGAGGGTTTGCTGAACAATACAAGCATGAGTAGTGGGAGTGGTTGGTGCACTTTGATGATACAGCTCTACAGTCTTCCAGTGTTGGTTTGGTGTTTTTGTTTTAGTTTTTTTGTTTGTTTGTTTGGTTTTTTAAACTAGGTTTGGGATCTATATATAGCATAGACTTATCCTAAAAGCTGAAGGAGTACTTGAATATAACAGGGTAGGTCTGTTTTTTATGCTCTTGCACTGATGTAGTGCTGGAGTAATCTCAGTCTGGGTGTGAGGGTTGTGGTTGGGATTGGAGGACATAGAAAAGCAGCAAAGGTTTTTTTTCAAGGAAAGTGTGAATGAGGTAGGAATAGAGCCTACTGGATTATGACATCTGCAGCCATGAAGTAAAGGTGAAGTGGGAGAGATTGTACGTGTGTGGAAGTGAAGAAATGCAGAAGTAAGAAAACAAGTGTAATTGGTTGAACTGGCAATAATTTGTGTTAATTGCAAAAAATCTTAGGGGCGGGAGAATAAACCAAAGCATTGAAACTTTTTTCAGGATTTTGTCTTTCAGTACATGTTCAGTTAGGAGAACAAAGTCAATGGGAGTCTAGTTTGAGTAAAGAGGAATAGAAAAGAGAGAAGATGTAGATGAAGAGAGGATGGTGATTGGTGTTTTTTCCTAAAGTGTAGTAAGGGTGCCTTTGTGTGCCTTGAAAATAAGGTGGCTGGATGATAAAAATAGGCTAGGGAGAGATGACCTCAGAGTCTGGGAAGCAAAAAAAAAAAGTGAAAGGAGCTGACACTGTTCTTGAATGAGGACCACAGAATGGAGGCGTTCACACTGGAGTTCCCAGTGTTTTCTCTCAGTTTTTAGCAGATGAGGTGGATGTGATTCCTGCAATGTGCTTGGGCTCACAACTCATTTTGAGAAGTTAGTGTACTGCAGGTCAGTGCATAGCTGTGAAAAAGAAAAGATGGGCTGAAGAAAGTGATGGCTTTAAGTGGTACCTTTTGTTCAGGGATATACTCAGCTTTCTGTCTTCACAATTTTTTTTTATAGAGTAAGAGAAGTCTGGGAAGTATTTTATTGCAGAGTAAGAGAATGCTGGGAAGAATTTTTAAAAAATATTCCAATTTACCAAAAGTGGTGTATGGGAAAAGCTTTATTTTCAAATGTGCTTTTCCTTTTACTTTGGCTTTGTTCAGAGTTGGGTATGCTGTATTTTGACAGTGGTCTAGAACTTGGGCTGCAGCTCTTTGTTTTCAGCAGCTGTTTTAACTTGCAACTGATTGTGTGAAGAGTGGGCTTCATTCCTCAGTTATGAAGCAGAAAGAGTCCTGATGCTGCTTCTCCCATGGTTTAATTGTCAGCAAAGTTCTGGGCAGAGGATTACAAATGGCGTTAAAGGTTGCTTTCTGAGCATTATTGATCATGATGGTTTTGCTGTCCTTTTGATAGCTGATGTTTAAGCAGATTGCGTAACAACTGCGTGCCCAAAAGGGGACATGGTGTGACTATTGATTTGCTCCCTAGCAGTGCTGCTGGCAGGGCTGTAAGCAGAGCTGTGGTTAGTTAGATCTATCTCTGTCTCCTTGCACATTTCACTCGAATGACTTTGTGGCTAATTCTGCTGGAGCCTCAGGGAACTTAGCAAATGCATGTCATAGATGAGGAGTTGGCTTACAGCGCGGATCGTGACTAAGAATACAGCAAGCAGTTAGATGAGAAGCAAGACTCAGACCCAGATGAAATTTGTGATGCTTGATGAGGCATGGGCAAGAAACAGGGAAGAGTTGATGCAAGAACTGAGAGTACCTGGAAGTTACCCAGTAGATTTCATAGGCAGGGAGCTGTTTGTGTGATCTTTGATGCATAACCAAAGACTAAGTCTATGTTCCTTCTTGATAAACATCACCAAAAACCTCCTTCTGTAAAGATAAGAGTCTCGATGCTTCTCTCTACCAAGACAGATGTTGTTTGCTTTTTAAAAAATTTGTTGTGGGTTTATTGTTTTTATTTTGTTTGTTGGTTGGTTTTTTTTGTGTCTAATCACAATATGAAAGAAACTAGAACAGTAGTGGAGGTCAAAACAATTGTTTGAGAATTGTATGCTTGCTCACTTAAATTGTTCCCTTTGAAACAGTGAGATTTAGATTTGAGTGATCCCAATAACTTATTATTCAGAATGCAATAGCTTTGGAAGAGAAAATGGAAGACCAGCCTAGAACAACTGCTTTTGGTAAGGATACTGAATTATAGATGATACTGGGACTGAGATTTGAACCTAGATTTTGTAAACTTGAATGAGATACGTGTTTCTTTTTATTTCTCCGCTCTTTTAAAATTCAGGATGTGAAATACGAAAAAAATAACTGACATCCAAAAGTGTTTGTTACTTATACATCACTTTGTTTCCTAGTAATATAAAATGTCTTGGCGTCTACCATCACCAACTCATGAAATAATCACAAAGGTGGAAAATATAATTTTCCTCATTTTACTGCTAGGGAGGAAGTGAAGCAGTTTATTAAAGGTTGCAGATGAGTCGGTGATAGAGAGATTTGTTTCGTTCTTTGAGCCTTGGCCTTTGGGCTCCTTGAGCACCATTTTATTTTTATTGTATGCATGTGGGAAAGGAGAGACACAGGTTAGAGGAGGAGACAAAGCAACCCATGTAATGATGCAAGGATGGAAGAGGTAAGTGAAGTCTGGGCTGGATGATTGACTAATCTGAGATAGGGATTAGCCTAGATGATTTAGGATAAATTAATGTAGCATTGCAACTTTTATCATTTGTAGCATTAGGGCAAGATATGGTGGATTTTTTTCAGTCCTAAACTGGCATAATAGAGGGTAATGGCCTTACAGCTACTTACGTGTGGCTGTCTGGGCTCCATGTAGATCTTTATGCCAGAGTCTCATGGTGTGGGCAGGGTTTGGTCCAAATACCACAGCTGAACAGAATCACTTACATAACACTTGTATATCCTGTAGTAATATTTTTTTCCTTATTTGGTAGTTCATAGATTTCAAGTCTTTGTCGCCCCTGGCACAAAACTAGAGAGTGGGCCTGCTACCCTGCATTTCTGCAATGACATCCTTGTCCTGGTGAAAGACCTTCCTCCCAGTGTCATGGGGCAGTGGAAGCTCTCGGATCTGCGGCGCTACGGGGCTGTCCCGAACGGATTCATCTTCGAAGGGGGCACCAGGTGCGGCTTCTGTAAGTACAAATGGAACCTCCAAATGTTGCTTGCTGCCTTTTGCAGAAATGTAAATGCACTCTGATTCCTGGTGGAGACTGCAGAGCCAGCTGTGTGCTTTGTCAAACAGGCAGCCTCTTGTCAGAGGGTCTGTTCTGAGTAGATTTCTGCAGGCTTCAACCCTGGTGTTCAGGAGAAATGTGACTGCAGTCCTGGCTAAAAATTGCCCTGTGGCTCTCCAGAAGATGTTTAGTCAAAAGCTGCTATTGAATACATAGCAAAAATAAAGTAATGAAATTTTATGGCTTGTGTTATGCAAGAGATAAGGTAAAATGGCTTAATGTACAGATTATTAAATTATGATTAATTGTTTTGTTGTTTGCTGAGGGGAAAGTGATCCGGAGCTTTGAGGTTACAGGCAGCATCAATGTTCTCATTTTTTAAATGCTAATTTCTAAATCCCATAGAGTACTTTTTACTCCTTAAAGTTAGAACAACTCTCTGGTCCCTTCCCTATTAGCAGCTTTGTAACTATGGGATGGATAGTGATATTTGGGGTCAGAATGAAAGCAAGCAGGCTGAAGCTAGTTTCCACAGCCTAGTAGCTAAGATACACCTTTACATGGAGATAAATCTCTTGTTCCCATGGGCAATTTAGGACTTCTCAATTTCTTACTTCAGGTAAAATGTACACAAGATCTAAAAGGGATGGTTAATAAATGTACAGGTATAATAACATATAATTAGGTTTTTATTAATAAGGTTTTAATTTCATAAGCAGAGTTTGAAGCCATGCTGAATTGATGGCCTGTGAGCACAGATGGATATGCAGACTGCCAGTTTGGATGTGAAGTTGTTTGACTTGCATACTTTTTTCAATAAATAAACTGAAAAATTAGAAGATTTCAGAGTTGATCCAAATCCAAATATATTCTTCCTGGGACTTGCATACTGTGCTCTGCATGTAAATTCTGGTTTCTCTACTTCTATGGAGTGGAAACCCAAATTCCTGACCTCTTTCTGACCTGATGGAGGGTGTGGCCTGGCGGAGATTGGTCTCTTCTCCCAGGCAGCAAGGGATATGACGAGAGGAAGTGGCCTCAGGCTGTGCCAGAGGAGGTTTAGGTTGGACTTTGAGAGGAATTTCTACACAGGAAGGGTTGTCAGGCATTGAAATGAGATGCCTGGAAAGGTGGTGAAATCAGCATCCCTGAAGGTGTTTAAGAAATGACTGGACATGACACTTAGTTGACATGGTGGTGTCCAGTCAAAAGTTGGACTTGATTATGTCAGGATCTTTTCCAGCCTCAATGATTCTGTGAAATGAGGAACTGTAGGTGATGGAATGTGAATTATCTATGGTGGTTTTTCTTTTTTTTCCTCCCTTAAACTTACACTAGTTTCTGGTGAAACGGGGTCATCCGTAGCTCCCCTGTGTGCATACTTTAAAAAATATGAAATTATTGATTTTTTTAAGGTTACAAGCAAACAGAATTAGAAAAGTGCCTTGGAAAAGGTCCCACTACCTTGCGGATCATTGTTAAGAAATGTGAGTGTTGGTAGCTGAGCCCTTTCAGTTGCCATGAAAGGATATTTGTCTTTCCCCTGCAGGTGTGCATTCAGAGAGAAGAACAGCACAGTCAATTTGGTACAAAATTGCCTGCCACAGTTGGAAACTCTTTACAGGTTCAAGCTGATCTTGTTAAAGGAGTTGTTGCTCTTAACTAAGCAGTCAAACATACCCACAGGCATAACAACATTTAAATATGTGTTTAGTCTAAACACTTGATTTAATATTGCCACTATAAGAAAAGGCTTTTTGAAAATAGAACCTAAATTAAAATATTACTCTGGTTATTCTTGTCAGAAGTGTGTTGGTAAAGAGAAGGACCATCTTTCTTCAGATAGCTTTTACCTCAGTCCTCTGGAATTCTTGAGGCAAATAAGTAGTGTTCAGGAAAAAAATTGATATGTTATTACAGAAGTTGTTTTAATTCCTAAACAAAGGCACTCTCCATTACCCTGTCATGTAAGTGTAATATAATATTATGCAGACTCTATTATTAATGTTACTTTCCTACAGTTTAAACCATATCTTTGCTCACATTCATCCTGTGGAGGTCTGAATGCAGAGGATTAGTGAGTTTAAGGTTTAAATATCACTGTAATAAATACCTTATTAAAAGGAACCAGTAATCTTGTGGTTTGATTGCCTCTCCATAACAAAAGACATGAAGCCTGAAACTGAAGCAGAGCTTTTTTGGTTATGTCTGTGGTAGAACTGAGGTCTAAAAGGATATGAATTTGTTTTAGCTTTCTGTTTCGTGCTTCCTCACAAAAGTTTTTATAAAGATATAACATTTCATTATGTTCTGTTGCTTAGTACAGGTTTAATTCAACTCCAAAGGCTTTGGTACTCAGTCCAGGAAGAGGGAAACCATCTGAGATAATGCTGAGATTTCAAACATTAAGTCTAGGTGCATTTTCAAGATGGTTCACACAAGTTTATTCACAAGTAGGAAGAAGAACATTTACATTCTGAACTTCTCTTACTCTTAACACCACAATTGTACTGCTAGAGATTTAAAAAATATTTTTTCTGCTTCTGAAAGCTGCAGATAAGTTATTTTCTGGGCCAAAATTTTGTTCTCTCTGTAGCTGAAGCTTATTCAGACACCGTTTGAAAAAAGCTGGTGTCTTGGCCTAGCAGTCAATGGAGAGGTTTACCTGGAAAAAAGGAGCCTCTCACTTTCCCACGTTCCCAGCTCAATTAGTGTGCACCAGTTAAAATGACCAGTTGCCGGGAGAATCTTCACTTGGAGGTCAGTGTGAAAAAATTCAAGTGGGGTAATAAAAGGGCACATTAACACCATGAGAATTCAGGCTCTTCCTGTTCAAGTGCTTCAGGATTAGCTGCCAGAGCCTGGTTTAAAGCTGCCTCATATTTTCTGACAGCATCTCCTTGAAGAAGGGAACTTGTGGGACCCTTAGTGCCCTTTGAAAGAACAAATGCTAATTGCAGGATAAGCAGGAATATTTCTGTAATCCTTTTGGTGCTTTGATAAAATTTGGTACTTCCTTCCTTCTTTCCTTGTTTCCCCTTCTGCATTTATTTGAAATAAAGAAGTAGTAGAGATGGTTAAACTGGGGCAAGGTCTGGAATTTTTTGAAAAATCCTGGGTTGCATAGATTGAAATGTCTCTTTATATGCAGATATTCTGTGCTGTCTCCTACTTAGGCCTACTGCAGGCAACCAACATTATCTCTATTTATCTATTTTTAGTTGTCATGCCCATATCTTAGTTGGCAATAATAGGAATACTGTGTCATTTTCCCCACAGAGAAGAGCAGTGTGAGGTCCCCTCTGAAGGGGCTGCTCAAGGCTGGGGTTGGAATGGACATGCTGATTGCCATGGAATGAGCTGCTCTGGTTCCTGCCTAAAGGCTAAAGGCTTCAGCTAAAAGGCTTCAGGCTCTAGTGTTCTATGTTAGGAATAGTAATTAATGGGAAAGAACTGACTCTTCCTCCCTACTTTCACACACACTACAGAGAAGGAAGTAATTTTTGGCTATTGTCCATTTTTAAAGTGTGTTTGCCCATATGATCAGTTAAAATCAACATTGGCAAGATTAAGCAGTACTTGAAGTTTTATGAAATTGGCAACTTGTCCTGAATGTTTGAGGGACTGTTCAATGCTTCACTGCTGATTGCCACAGAGGACTGGCTGAGTGTTTCAGTCTCCTGCGAGTGGCTGGAGGCTGCATTTCACCAAGTCTCATAGGCCATGGAGAGAGCTGAGTGAGCCCTTCAGTCTGGTGAACAGCTGCATGCTATTACATTGTGCATGCCACACATTCCTTGGCTTCTAAATGCCTGTGCACCAAACCAGTTCCAACACATGACTGAGATATGTAATTTCCAGTAGTGAATTTCTCAGTTTTCTCAAGAAAGGAGAAAAGAAATGTAATCACTTGCTTTTATGTATGCTTTAGTTAAGCCCTGCCTACTCATTCATCTCACTTGATGTTTTCTGCAAGGACCCTCAGACTTCTTTCTTCCCTTGCAATCTAGTCCTACCTAACAAAACTAGAAAGAAGACGTTTCCTGTGAGAGTCAGTCAGCAATTAAGAATAGAATCTACAAAGAGATTATTGTATGTTTCTGTTGGATTTGTATCCACATGCACATGGACGTACACTCTTTGCACTGGTTATATAAAGGTCATCACATTTGGTTTTGGGATTTTCAGATGACTGATAGTTATTTGCAGAAAAAATCCTTTGAGTTAAGCAGCAAGCGTACACACACACATTTACTTTGTTTCCATTAAAGTCAAAGGCTTGTAGAGCCTCTTTGGAGTTTAAGTAACTCTTAAGAAAGGTGATAAAAGAACAAAATGGTCCAGATGTACTCCTTATGTACAGAAATATTTGAGGAATCTTTTTTTTGCCCTGAGTGGCAACAGGGAGGTGTAGGATTCTGCTGAATTATCAAGCCACATAGTGTATCACTGTGCTTGAGACCTGAATGTCCTCTGCTACGTTGTGTTTATATCCTGCTTGCTTTTGCTGCATGGAATGCAAAGGTCCTGTTCCTGTAGACTCTCTGTGCTCTGTTCAGGGAGGAGAAGTCAGCTCAAAGAAGAAGCTGAATTTCAGATAATTCCTGAATACATTGCAGCCAGGATTTTTTATCCGAATACAATGTTCTCTGACTTTGGCATCTCCTGGGAAGGGAAGAGATGGGCAAGACTGCAAGTGAGTCACCAGCAGAAACCTTCATATCTGTCAGGCTGTGTGATTAATGTTGTACTCTCCTAGATAGCCTCTGACCATGAAGCCAGGGTGGCTTCATGTTTCTTTGGCTGAAGAATTCTTGATAGGTAAGATCTGAAGAGATGCAAATGCAGTGGAGTGACAAATCAAGTTATGAAGATGTCTCTAACAATGTTGTCTTCAACAGATTTAAGCAGAACTGGGAGAGACTTAGATGTGACATAAATTGGGAATGACAAGAGTGTGGACCAGAATATGTTTTTCCTAGAGAGATTGGTTTACAGTTTGCTGGTTATACTTAATTTACTCAAGTAGGTGTTGTGGGTTGTGATCCACTTTATACAATCCTTTTTGTTTGAATCACACAGCCCTTTGTCAAGCTGTCAAAAGTGTATAAATTTCTTAAGTGAAATGTGAGTATCCTGTTGGGTATGACAGGGCATATGTTTGGAAAGTGATGGGGATGCAGTCATTCTAGTCAAGATCAGCTGTGCTTCTTTGAGTAAAATTGAAAAAAATACAAATGCAACTCAGAATTGGCTAGAGACATGCAGAAGTCAAACATGTCCAAATTAGGGCCTGAGTCACAAGAAAAGTAATGTGCAAAACCCTACTGCAGGTCTAAGATTTTATATTGGAGTTTGCTAGCATTCTTGGCTCTGGTGAAGTGGCAGCACTTCTTCTAGGTCTATATACTAATTTAATTTCCTTTTTTGTCTGGTATTGAAGTTTTATTTCCCTAAAATTGCTGGTTACTGGGGTGGTCTTTTGTCTGATGTTTTAAGATAATAACTTTTTTTCCCTGATGTGATTTATATTTGGACCGACAATTTATAAAATGTTCTGTGGAGCCCTTCTAGTCTTTTGTGTTGTTCATGCAGCCATGTGTCATGGAGCTCCTAACTTGTTTGTTTATTTAGTGAATCTCATTCTAATTTTGCTTGGGGCTATTCTTAATGAATGGAAAGCAAATATCAGAATAGAGCAAAGGGTAAAGATCTGATGACAACCTGAGGAGTTGTGTTACATTATGTTAATAATAGAGACATAGGATTTAGTCTAGGAAAATTTATACTATAATCCAGCAATATAACCAAATTCTAATTTGTTGGCATATAAAAAGCTCCTCTTGCTTAAAAGTGGTTAAAAGTGGAATTAACTTGGTTCATTCTTTTGAAGTCACTTTAAGTATTCTTGACACTTCCTGCATAGGAAAGTTTGACCCCAAAATTTTAGGGGTAAATAAGAACAAAAGACCTGCACAGCTGTTGAGAGTAAGGTGTCTGTTTTGACATTCAGGGGGGATTGGAAGTAGATGATCCATCCTTAAGGTCCCTTCCAACCCAAGCCATTCTGTTGTTCTAGGACACTACTTTAACTGCCTGAATGTCATAAAATTAGCATGAATTATTAGACAGCTATTGAATTTATATGTATGTTTGTGGTATAGTGTGTGTGTGCTGACCTGAATTTTTTATTTCTTTTCCCAGGAGAATATCTTGTTGACTTCTTTTCATGGCTTGCACTTAAAACTCTTTTGATTGCTACATTATAAATAGCTTCAGCTAAATATATTTCTAGTGTTTTCAGGTGAAAACCATACATATTTATGTTGTGCTTTCTTGCAGGGGCTGGTGTTTTTTTCCTCTCTTGTGCTGAAGGGGAGCAGATCAGCTTTCTGTTCGACTGCATCGTCCGCGGCATCTCCCCGACCAAAGGCCCCTTTGGTCTGCGTCCAGTGCTCCCAGGTTAATACAGGAAGTCCAGAGTAACCCAGTGAAGCCGGAGCTTGTCATGTCTCACACCCCCTGCTGCTGGTGTGAGAGCAGCTTGCAGACACTGAGGGTGTGCAGGGTGCAAAGTGGTTTTCATTCTGAAATGTCACCGTACAGATTTATAAGCTGGATTTACCCAGTTTCTCCCTGCTGCTCTGGTTCATTCATGTTTCTGGTTATATTGCTAACTCCAACCCTCTCTTATTTAACAGTACTAAAAGATGGCTATTTGAATTGAAGGGAATCCTAAATTTTAGTTTTAAACTTAGATATTTAACTTGGATCCATGTCTGCATTGCTATTTTGATAGTTTAATGGAAAACTAACTTCTGCAACATTTTGAGTTTCTCCAAAACGAGGTTCTAAGTCTTGTCAGCCTTAGAAAACTTTGTCAAGCCTCCACATCATATTTAAATTTTTCAACTTGAGCTTCTTTCCTTATGTCTGAGGATTAAATTCCTTTTCCTATTTCGTGGTAAGTGCTGCATGTACTGCAGTGTTCAAAGAGGAATTTGGATGGCATCATAATAAAGCCTGTTTCCTTTTGATTTCAGCAGATGAAGTAAAGTATTGAGTCAGAATGACTCTGTCAAACAGGACAAAAGTGTAGAAATGAAATTGCAGAAAATTGTCTGTGATTTGGTGCTGGCATACAGTAGGAATAGGTTGCAAGAATGGTGAAGGATGAGATGGGATTTGTGGAATACTTAGAGTTTGTGTGTTAGGCAGTTAATAAGTGTTCAACAGGGTTTTATTGCTCTTATAAGGTTAAGATAATTGCAGGAAGGAAATGTGATGGGAAAGATTAGATCTTTAGCTTATTAGATCATTAGATAATGTGAAGCTTGTGAAAATAAATTATGAAAAAGTTATTACTTAAAAATTAGTAAATTCAGTAAACACAAGTCTCAGTTCATGTTGTCTTTCTCATGGCTGTAAGGCAGAAGCAAGTTAAATAATCAAGCAGAATAGTAGACAAAAAAGTCATTCTTGTGTGATGATATATGTCAGCATTCAATTAACTGTAGTGTTTGAAAAAAAGAAGCAAACAGAAAAAAACCCAACAGAAACACAAGAATCAATGTTTATGCTTAAAGCTTTGCTATTGCACACATTTTTCTGCATATCTAAAACTATGTGTGTATGTAAATATATATGTACAACCCTGAAGTCTTGCCAAACAAATTTTAGTCGAACAAAAATTTCTGTCTGGAAAAATTAAGCCCACAAACAACTATTCTGTTGTCTTTTTTCTTTTAATTATTATTTTAAATTTTAATTTTAGCACAATGAATCTTTGCAGATTCATTTTTCACAAGCATGTAGGAGTAAATCTGCTTTCACATGTTAGTTATCACTTCTGGTGTTTGTGGGTTGTTGTGCCACATACCACAATCTCTTCCCTCCTTCAGGAGCTCTGACCTCACTGAGGTGCATGAAGTGCATGTGGAGTGTTCTGGGGAGTATTTGGTGTTTTTTGTAAGAGAAGATCTTTTTCCTGAGGTCTTTCCATTTCTCTTCTGTGCTTGATGTACTTGCCATTAAAATCTCATCCACTTGATTTAATCTCATTTCCCTGGACAGGAGAAGTGTTTTGTCAAGAGTTGTGCTCATGTAATTGCAGACTCTGCTTTTATTTATCCAAACTACCTTGAGGACTCTAACTTTCATTCCTGTGTATTTTACCCTTTTCTCTTCAGTTTGTTGTTTCTCTCTATTTACATGTTCCTTAGAAAAAATATTTGTTTAATGTTCTTTATTTATTATCCCATGCAGAAGCTTGTACAGATCTGTTTAAGGCACACACAGATGTACAGTTCTGGTGATTCATCCATAAACTAATTTTCCTTATCAAGTATGTCATTACACAGAATGTGCTGTATTGCTTGAAAAGGTCGAGTCTACCAGATGCATACCATGTGTCAGGTATTGAAATTCACTCAACCTTTGAAAGCATCAGCTTGTAAACAGATTAATTATCTGTACATTTCAGGCAACTAGATCAAAACTTCCAAATTGGAGGTTCTACCAAGAAACCTCTTGTCTATGTAATTCATATTTACTGCATTGCAGAATGCTACACAGCTTCAACTGTACTTTATGTATGCAATATGCTGCTTCTGTGCAATTTAAAAGCTTTTAGAGAAACCTTCTCTTCACAGTTTGCTACTTGAATTTGGCATCTTGCCTTTGCCTTTCCAACTTAAACATGAGATATGTTTGAAGCACTGTGGTATTTTCAAGCAAGGAAACACACAAAGGGCAGATGTACTGAGAAGGAATGTAATGTGGTAAAAACAGTAACAGTGACAGTGTTGGACACCAACTCCCACAGCACAGATATAATCTGTAGATGTTATGCAATCAATATAGTCTGTCCTTGTCTTTGTAGGAAGGATGAATGAATGAAACCAGTTGCTTCATGTATGAACAACTCAACAATATGGTTAAAAGGGATGCTGAAATATTTATGTGTTAGCATGAAATTAATAGGAGATGGTAGAGGTTTGAAGAAGACTGAAAAATCACCAGTTTTCTTACTTGCCATAGTGATTCTTAAACAAATGTAAAACAGCCAGTATCCCAATGGAATTTGTAAACTGGGTGTGCAGGGGGTGTTTGCTCAAGGACAATATTCACATCTTCTTTTCAAGATTGTAGTTTTAAAAACAATACCTTGTTTCCTTAAAAGCATGATGTTCTTATCACTTGGATATATGACTGCTGTACATATTTTATGATGTCATCTATAAAATATGCAATGAAAATCCAGTGCAGTGGAACTCATAAACTTGACTTACCCTTGCAAAGTACCATAATCTGGTCTAATTTCTCAACAGAGCAGATTTGAGCAGCCAGTCAGAGAGAGCTCCTGAGATCCCCTCCAACCTGAATTATTCTGTGATGTTTTGGAAATGAATTAAATTACGATTCTCACAATAAAAAATAATTCTATTATGTGTACACCCAAAATAAATTGGGAGAGGAAAAGAAAATTAGTTGTTTTATGGTTTAAAAGTTGCCTGATCAGGTCTCATAAAACCCCCCCAAAGAATAGAAGATGGGACTGTGAAGGTCATGTAGGTATAGGTATCTGTAGATATTTTTAGGAAGTGTAATATTTTAAATAAAGGACTCAAATGGGTGATGGCTAGGGATGGCTTGTTTTCCGCAGCTATTAGTTGGAAGAGAGCTACTGTAACTGGCTACTAGTGTGATCTCTTTTTTGTTTTTCCTTGAAGAGATATTTAGAAAACAGTCCAGAGAATTTGCATTCTGTCTTGACAGAAGTCTAGACATGGACTTAGTAATGAATCTCTGATTGCTTGGTTTGTAATCTATACTGAATTGCATGCTTATTATTTGAGAAATGTTTATCAGGTGTGTGTTGAACTCCTTTTTTTCACTAGCAAGATTCACATTGAATGCCAAACCTGAGCACAGCAAAAGCCCAAGAGCCCATCAGGGATATCTTTGATCAATGGGCAGATCACTACTCTCTAAATCTGATTGTGTGACAGTCTAGTCCTGCAGTCTGGAAAGACCCCAGGTGTGATGTTGATAGTCTGGATGCTCTTTTTTAATTCTGAAAGCTTTTTCAGGCTGCTTTGTGACTGACTGGAGAGTGTACAGTTGCTGCTTGCTGAGGATCCATTGATACTCTTTTTTTTTTTGTTGAAGCTTGATACACCTTTGGTCATTGCAAAACAGCCCCGTGGCTGCCTTCTGCAGTATTTGTACCAAATGGATCCTCCTTAAACCTTTAGGGCATCTTTCCATTCCTCCAGACATCTTACAAGGTGTGGAGATGTTAGCTAGAAGGTGAGGGTCCAGGCCTGATTTACAAATGTGCCTACAGTTACACAGGAAGAAAGAAAAGAGAGATTTTCAGCCTAACTTATTTAATTTTGTTTAACAAAGTAATTAACCAGTGTTGCTTTTAAGGTGCATATAATCAATTGGGTAGCTGCTGACTGACTGGATACATTTTTTCCTGACAGGTGCTTATTGAACAGCCTTGGAGCTTTGAATTACTATGACACTTTATTCCTATGTTACCAAAATATTCTAAATCTCCCACGATGAGCAGCTGATGTGGCTTTAATGAATACCCACCAACGTAATGTAAAAATAAAATCTCCAGCAGAGGCATTTTTAGTCCAGCTAAATTTGATGTAATCCTTCCCCTTTGCCCCAAAGCAATGTTTAAGAAGATTTCGATGACTGCCTCACATAGAAGATGATTTTCTTCATAGCAAGGGATCCATGTTTGATTGGAAAATGATAAAAAAATTATTAATTGAAGGACCTGAATGAGTCACAGGACAGGATCCATTTGTTAACAGTTTGGGGAAGGAAGGTACTGATTGTTCTTGGAGCTGCTCTCGGATGTTGTGTGGGCAGAAGCTGTCGGAACTTCCTTGGACAGCTGGCTCAGTACCGGTCATGCTGCTTCTGTCCCCCCGGGCTACTAATGTGGCAATTTGCCACCCATTTATTTAGAGGCTGTGTATTGGGCATGCTGAAGGTAGAGGATGATGCCAACAAATCCAACTTTGTGGTATTATGGCCAAAAAAATGTATTAGAAAAAGGGTTATCACAAGAGCACTCATGGGAGGTCATAGGTTATGCACTCCAATGAGGACTGGTCCCTAAAAAGTGGCTGCCAGTGACTTCAGTCCATAGTCAGATCCTGTAGGAAAATGTCCTGATTAGAGCTTGGTCATCTGTAACCAAAAATACTGGTACAAGAATCTGTTACTTCTGGGAAATAATATTGTGGGTGTTTTCCATGGAAGTCTGGCTTATTAGCAGAGAAGATTCAAGGTGAAACAAAGACTTGGTTAAGACTGATAGGTAATTATCTAAAACTTAGATGGTATGTTTGTCAAGTTTTGAAGTTTTCAATAGGTATTTCCTAGAACTTGCTGAGGAAGGTTTTTCTGCTTAATCTTTCACAAACCTGGGTGATGAGAGCAGCACATAACTATGAACACAATTTTATACAAACATTTTATCCATAGGCAGTCTTTAAGGGGAAGGTTAACCAAAAAATTTCCAGTTCTGTTGGACAGACAGAGGTTTCATGTTGTTGGGTGAAACCTGGTGTGTTCTGTAGCTGTGTAGCTGATAGGGAATTTGACTTCTGGAAGCAATTGAACATGTGAAGTGCAAATTTTCTGACTTCAACTTCCCTCCTACCTCATTTTGTATTTTATTATAATTTTACAAGATCAGTTGTTTGAATTTCTTTTAATTATGTCTTTTGCTGTCTGTAAGAGGGACATAATTTACTTCAAAAACTAGTTGTTGTGTAGGTGCCCTAGTTCTGAACATCTGTATTTGTCAAGTAGTCATGTTCTGAGGAAATTGAAAGGACCTTTCCTACTGACAGTTCTTTGGTGTGAGAAGGATTAGTAGTGTCTGTTTGCATCTTTGTTTGACCAAATTGCTGATCTGTTATGACAACTTTATACTTAAAGTGCTTGTAGAACATCTTTCTGGGACCTTTTTGGACATAAGGAATTTAACTAGATACACTAAAGTAACTGGAGTAGAGGACATAAAAAAAATAGGCAGCAGCTTGTAACGCTGTATGCTACTGAGAAGATCTTTGCATGGACACGTCTGTGTTTCACCATAGGTGCTGGTGGCCAAATGTTGTGCTTTCCTTTGGCAGAGGTCCATATGGAAGCACTGGGGGTTACATTTGAGTAAGCAGTCACACAGGTTTGAGGTACTCAATGCCTAATGTAACTGTCTTGCAGTGTAAATAGAAATGGACACCTAACAAATAATCCACATCAAACATTCCTATTTTCTGTCTGAGCTGGGACACACAGAGGTCACAGACCCTGTTTGTCATGGGCGTTGTTGCCTTGTCCCTGTTAGAACACCCTTGGGTTCCAATGTTTGTTGTTATAGGTGGATTGTGTATATCTTGGTTTTTCTGCTCATCTTACCCAGATTGCAGACTGCCAAAGATGGAAACCTCCTTGACATAAGAAAGAAAAGTTAGAAAGTTCAGCATTGTCATTTCTGTTCCTACCTAGGACAGGTCAGAAAGGAATATGATTAGAGAGGAGAGATGTGGCAGTTTGTTTCTTGGGGCAGTTGATAATGTAGGGAGCTCCCATGGAGCTTCAGCTGAGCTGGCAGTGCTCCTTCCCCTGGTTATGAGCTTGCTTTGACTGCTGTGTTGACAATATTAAAACCAAGTCTTTTAAAAATAAAAGACCTGGGGTGAAAATGAAACTTTTCTTTCATCTTTCCAACTGGTTTTTGTTTTACTAACTCAATCACAACAATGTATAGCCTTTTTCATTCTCTTTTCCTTTCATTAAATGATTCAGTGTTTTTGTGGTTTGCTTCTGCTGCCTATTTGATCAGATATACAAGTGCAGCAGTTGTGAGGAAGCTAATCTGTTTTTGCTGTCATTAATTACTTTCCCTGTGTGTTAATAAGAATTACTGAAGTTTCTGATGATGAACAAGTTAGCAGACCTTATCCTCTGCAACTGCTGAGCATGACAGACTCATTGCTGCTATTTAAAGGGATCTGTAAGGTTTCTCTTGGGATAATGGTTATGATTACTTCCAACATCTGGTTTTATTGTTATGCCTCCTGGAAATAAAATTATTTAGAGGAAACTGGCCTGTTTTACTGATGAGACTTCCACATTCTGCTTGCCTTTTTTTTTTTTTGGAATATAATGAGCTGCCTTCAGTGAAATAATCTCAGCTAGACTGGCAAGCTCACTAAAATGTATGGGGAAAATCCATAACAGTACATTGTAGAAGTGGTTTATATCGTCCTAACTTGTCTTGTCTTAAACATGAAGACAGAGAGCCACCGGGGTTGCTTATTTTATCTCTGACATCTGAACTTAATGACTGTCTGAACATCCAACTTGAAAGCAAAGTCTTTGTAAATAGATGATCTGGATTGGAAGATGTCAGTTTAATCCCTCTGATTCTGACTTTATGATGTAGATTTGTAAATTTCTAGGATGAAAAATTACGTTTTTCTGAATGTTAAAAATCCCAGTGAATCCAGTGAATTCAGGACAGATTTTACGTGGGTCAAATTAGCTTTCAAGTTCTCTAGACCTGATGGATGCTAATTATTTCTGTAGCTATTGTCTTTGGTGCTGTGCTTTTCAGTGTTCTGTCCCTGGTGGTAACTATTACAGACATTGGGTATAATCTCTGAAAATCTTTTATAAGTTGCTGTGTAGCACATGCCCAGGATATGCTTGAAGTCAGATTGTGCCATACATTTTTCCAATCAGCATTTAAAGCATAAGAATGTCTTTTTCTCTTTCCTTATTTTTTATTTATTTTCCATATTACCTCATTTATTTATTTATTTATCTATTTATTTATTTATTTTCTGTTTCTTTTTAAAGATCCAAGTACAAACCCAGCCTATTCAGAAGAAAGATTGGCTCATGAAGCTTTGCAATTAGAAAAGCGTTTGAGCTTGCTGTCCCATACAAGTCGTCAAGGTAGTGGAGGTAAGAAATATCTTTAATTAAATAAAAATACTATGTTATGTTCCTTCCTGCCCAGGCTTTAAAAGTTGTATGGTCTGTGTTATAAGATGTGGAGCCTACAAGAAAAAATACTAGAGAAATGGTCAAGACATTTGATTTGTTATGTTTCCTGTGAGGCAGTTCTCCAACAGGCATTGTCTGAAGTCCTTTGATGTACATTGGAGGTTTTCAATTCAGCAGACTGAGTTTTGAATCAAGCACTATTAAACCAGGAAGAACATTTAGGATGCTGAGTCCTACTGAATTCTTGCATGTAAAACTTAAAAAGAACTGTCTGCATCAAATCTGATATTTGCTTAAGTACCTTGGTCAATGCAGCCTGTGAGGTGGACTCACTTGTATGGTTCACACATCAGACTTACGGCAGATTTTTGCAGTAACACATAGGACTCCTGTGCTTTTCTCTGCTATCTGTACATTCCTTTTCTGGAGTTGTTAGTGTGTCAAAGTAGAATTGGTGTCTAGCACTGGATTTGTAAAAGGGCCTGTGCCCTGAACTGCCATTTGAACTGTTTAATAGCCAAAGGTAGATCATCCAAACATCTGCTTTGCTCTTGACTGTAAAGCCTACAAGCCTAAAAATTGTCCCTGTGAAGATCCTCAGGAGCTTAATTATGTGCTTATATACATGTCCATGGCTGCTTTGGCCCAGACACTGCTGGGTAATGGGGTTTGTGACTGAATTCCCGTGAGACTTCCTGAGGTTTTTTTCTTAATTTGCACATAACTACTAGACTTAACTGAATGGATAGAAAAAAATGAGACTTGATAGATAAGCATGCCTGTTTTTTTTTTTTATTTTAAATTCTTCTGGTCAGAAATCACGACCCAACTTCTTGTACAGTTTCGGACTTTGTGCTACAAGAAAGTGGTTTTGTATTTGTTTGGTTTTTTATTTGTTTGTGATGTTTATGTTTTGTCCTTGTGCTCTTTCATGCCAATGTTTAATTTTGGCATGATGGCAGTAATTACCTGCTAAAATGCCTTTCTTGCAACTGTCATTGAAGAAACTATCTTGCAATATAGACATAAATTAATCACAGAGGACATTTTCGTATATAGATATGTAAACATTTTTATAGCAATATTATTCTTATTTTTATTTGTACAGTGATGTATGATTATATTTTGGTACAGCAACCCAATTAACTGTATGAAAGTAAAATATGTTTGAAAAGGGCAGAGCTTGGTGCATAAACTTTTAAGGATTTAGCCTCGAATGCATGATGTTCCTCACTGTGGTAGGGTTATGGCAAGGTAACATACCATTGCATTTTATTTTTCCTGTGGGGCTGTGAGTTATTGTAGGAATTTCTGGCTTTCTGACGGCAGTTCTACTTACAAAAAGCAGATGGAATCTCTGGGCCCTTCCTGTTAGTGCATACTTGCCATGCTTGAGTCTGTTGATTGTGTTTTAAATGTAGGTTGATGTGTTTCCTTCTTTTCCAGGAGATGACAGGAGTATTTCAAGCTCATCTTCAGATACCAGCCACTCGGATGTCAGCGTTGGGAGCAGGCTGACAGTGTGGCCTGAGCAATCTTCAGCCAGCACCTCTCAGGAGAGCCATGGGCTGGCAGCTGCCAAGGGCATTCACCTGGGAGAAGAGAAGACCCTTCCAGAAGGGGCACGTGGCACCGCCAAACCCCCTCCAAAGCCCCTGCGGTCCAGACAGCTGCAGGAAATAGGACGTCAGAGCTCTTCTGACAGTGGAATAGCTACTGGGAGTCACTCTTCCTACTCTGGGAGCTTCTCTTCCTATGCTGGGAGCTTAGACATTTGCCATGGTGATGAGTTTGGATCATTGCTAAGCTTGCCATTGAACTTCCCTTCAGATCAGAGTCTATGTACTTGCCCTCACAGTGAGTCCCAGAGAGGTGTGGGATCAGAGTATCAGGTTCCCAGCTCTCTCAGACACGTTTATGATATACCCAGGAGTGTGTTACAGGCAGCTTCTAAGGAAGTGCAGCTCAAGAGTGCAGATTCCACGCTACCCAAGGACCAGGCCCTGCCAGCTCAAGGTGCCAGTGACCCAAGACTGCTGCTGCCACACTTGGAAGCACGGAGGGGAGCTGAGCACAGCCAGCACAGAGGGAGGCCTTCATCCTTACTCACAGCAAGCAGCAAGGACTCAAGTGATGAGACATATGTGGATTTTGTTTCAAGGTGGTCAGACACAAAACCACAAGGACAGGTGTCAGACTCCAAAAGTAGTGAGCTGTCACCACCTGGTGGGGCCTCAGCTGACCCCTGTGACACATGTAGCCCCCACCCTGGGATGACAAGAGCTCTTTTTTCATCTTGTCCAATCTGTGGTGGACTAAAGGTAAATACCTAATGCTGAGCTGATGCTAACGAGCCCTAGTTAATAGAGCATGATTGATTTAAAGTTACCTAAGTTGTAGGTCATAAGTAATATTGTTTCCTTTATATTCTGAACAGGTAATAACTTTTTCTGTTGTTCATGCTGAAATGGAGAGGCTTAGCACATGGTTTCCTCAAAATCTGTTCCTAGTCATGGAAACACTGAACAATAGAAACCACAACCACTACTTTTAAATTGGCCAATTTTGGCTTTGGGTACATGTAAGTGAAAGAGGAAAGTTTTTCAGGCACTGGATTTGTCATATAATGGCAAGCAAGCATGAAAGACACTGACCTTTTTTTTTGCTGTGAGTATTTACAAAGAAAGAAGGGAGGTGAAATAGTATGTGCTGCTCTTAAGGAGATCTGAGTGCATACTTTTATTTTATTGATGTTTTCCTTTTCTTTGTCCCTGTAGTTTGAGCATGCCTTGCACAAGAAGCCAGGTTAGACCCGTTTCTCACTGAGGAAATACAAGATAGCCAAGTCAGCATGGCAGTCTGGTTCTGTGACTGGCCAATGACAGGCACTTTAGAGCAGGTACACAGAATTTCACAAACAGTCTACAAACAGGACAGTTTATTTGCAGGGAAATTTATTTTTATCACCAGTCATGTAAAGAATTAATACCTAAACTGTGGAGGTTCACTTGCCTTTCCAAACACATTTGCCAGTATCTAAGACTGATATTCTTATAAATTCTTTTTGGACCTGCTAGGTTCTTGTCTTTTTATGGCAGTAAGCTTTATACATCAATTATACATTGTATGAAAATGTATCTGATTTTATCCATGCCAGAGAAGATTTTTTTTTTTTTTTTGTGAATGTGTTTGCTAAAATTGAAGTTAAAGCTACTTGTATTAGTGAGCTCTTGAAAGGCTGGGAAGGTTAGAGGGAGTGCTTAATTTAGGGAATGTGTGAAGCAAGGATTCAGCAAGAGAGACTTCTGCATGAAGAATTAAACACTGCCATTGAAGTGTGTGCATTTAATTAAATATGAGATTACATAAACCACTGCTATGGAAAGGGCTTGAATGCCTAGTAGGTGATGAAAGAAAAATTAAAAGGTTATAAATTTGAGGGATTGTTTTCTTCTCATGAGGTGTTTCATGCATTTGCATTATTGAGTGCCTTCACATGTTTGCAAACTGGAAAGATCTGTCTGCCTGGGCCACTTGCACAGCCCCGTCACAGCACCTTGGATGTTCCTGTGCCATGTGCCTGGAGCACCTGGCAGGTAGGGAGGCACCTGTGGGACAAGTTGTCTAAGGTTATGGTCAGTGGAATCAGTGATTTTCCAAGGCCATCCTTGCCAGCCACCTGCACCACAAGCCCTCAAAGGCCTCCAGCCCAGTTCTGGAAGTGTGGCTGCAGGCAATGGGGTGCACAGCCAACATCTGCTGTTGGCTTCCTGTGGCTGCTCCCTGTAGTCAGGGAGAATTTGGGGAAAATAACCAAGACTGATTTCTGGAAGGGCTCTGCTTTGGGGTTAGAAAGCTTAAAAGTGGCTTTGTTATAGGCAGGGAGGAAAGGAGTAATTTAGCTACAATTAGCTCACATGGCCTAAATGTTTCTGGGTGACCAGAATTGTTGGTTTAGATGTGAATTTGTCAGATCTTACCCTAGCTATCTGTGGAAGATGGGAAGCTGAAAGTGAGTGTTCCATTGGATATCTTCAAAATCATTAAGTAAAAAAAAGTAAATTATGTCATTACAACTGCCTGTTGACCCCAATGACATAAATACCCACATCTTTTATTACAAAGCGGTGTCAGGTTTAACAGTGTTTCTAGCTGCCCTAATAAGTTGGCAAGAATTTCAGATATTGTCTATACTTAAACAAATTTAGTGATAAACACTGGTGCAACCTTCTTCCTAACTTTTGTTTTAGCATGAGATATGTACATCTGCTTTTTTTTTTATCAATCCATTTATAAGCAGTCACGAAAGAAGTCTCATTAAATGGAATGATTCATGGGTTTGTTTTTACTTTTGAAAGAAAAAATAACCCTTTGGTGCACTCTCTTGAACTGTCATGAATGAGTTATTTTAGCAGTATTTAATGGACGCTGTCTTTGGCATTTCTCCTGATGAGTTCAGTGAAAGAACAAATCCATAGGCTGTAACTAAAAAATAATTATTACTCCTTGTACTTTGAACAGAATATATTAAGTTAGGGCCAGGAAGAGTTGATTTATGGGTTGATGAAAACACCAGGTTTTAATGTTTATTCAAATTCGTACTCAAAAAGCTTTAATGTGCTGGTGTTTGGAGTTCCTTTGCAATTTTGAGTTAAGCTGTTAATTAAATTGTGTTAATGGCTTTTAAATGCCTACTATTTAAAGTGACCTGAGTGGAGGAGAGTCTGCAGCAGTAATTAAGGCTATAGGCATTAGTTTGTTTGTGCCCTTTGGCACAAAAGGCACATGGAGGTTAGGTTTGTAGTTTTGGGCATGTCTGTGTGCATGTTGGAGTTCAGCATGTGGAGAGTTGGAGAGAGGTTGCAGGGTGAAGATGGGCATGGTGGGGGTCCTGATGGGATTGACTTGTTAACAACCACCTGCTCCTCTAGTGACAAAGACGGTGGTGAAAACAGGGAGAACAGGCCTGGGAAAGTGCCAAGGCTCAAACAGAAAACAGGGCAAGGAAGCCTTTCTGTCACTCTGCATGAAAAATAGAACCAGCATGACAAGAGTTACTAAATATTGCTTCTATTACTTGTCTGTTGTATTTCATATTAGACATTGGGGGCTAAGAAGCAAGCATGCAGGGTGATTTGCTTTCTGTTGTATGTAATTGTGCTGTGCTCAGGATGTCCTTTACAGATTTCCAAGGTGTGCTTTTGCTATGTAATTTGACCTAGATGATTTCAGTGCTGTAGATGATTGCAGAGGTGAATTAATTGTCTATTGTAAGTATAATTTAAGCTCAGAATTGATTGTTACAATTTCTGAGTAAGCTGTAGAGATTTATTATTAGACTTTACTTATTATGTTTTTAACTACTTAACTAATACTAATTTGATGAATAGAATTTAATTGTATGCTTGTTGCTCTGTAACTTCCTTTGATGCTATAGTTTGAGAAATGTCAACTTTTTTATAGGGTTTTTTTTTTTTTTACATCACCATTGTTTGTAAATTTTCTTAGAAGTCTGAAAAATAAAAGTATTTTCCAACTGGTTTTGTCCTTTTCCATCTGACAAGTTCTGGGTTTTGTTTTGCTTTGCTTTTTGTCCCCTGACCTCCTTCTTGCAAGTTGAATTAATATGGAGTGTTTATGGCTGTCTCTTCATGCTACTTAGTGTTATACTCAAATAACTGTTGACAGCTCCAAATGTGCCTATTAGTAAGAATTACATTTATGTATGTCTAGCTCATGCTAAACTCATATTTATGTCACTGGGAGTTCTTATTTATGTAGAAATATAGTAATGAGTACTGCTTTGGTAGTTAACTTGCCATGATAGAGGAGAAAAGAAGTTGTGGCTGTTGTCATCAATGGCTTTTGGTATTCAGCCACCAACTTGGGTTGATGATTTTAAAATACCAAGGCCTCGTTGGGGACAATATGGTCCCAAATTCTCTATGAGGTATTTGTATAGTTCCTGCTACCACAGTGACTCTGTGCCTCAAACTTTGAATCTCCCAGCATATCTGTAGTAAGTGGAAATACAGAAGTGTGGTGGTCTTGATGGACAAAAGTGGTTTTGTCAGGCAGCAGGATCCACAGCACTGAGGGGCTGAGAACCCTTCCCTACACAATCCAGGGAGGACTGGCAGCTGCCTTGGGAGCTCATGGATCTCAGGTTAAGTGAGGAGTTGGTTTGGTTGGTAGGATATTTAACTCTTTCAGTCTGTCCTGTAGAAACTGCTTTGTTTTGCATTACAACTCCAGAGGGTGGCATGTGCATGGCTCTTTACTGCAGTGCTTGACGCTGCAGCCCCATGTCCCACTTTCAGAGTGGGTAATCTCCTGCAGCCTTGGGTGAGTGCAGAGTCTCTGTGTTCTAGAGAAACTGTGAATATCTCTGTGTCCCTTGTGCACTATAGACCAGGGAGAGGGACTAAGCCTAGGGAGAAGCACAGCTGATGTGACTTCAGGCAGAGAAGGGGCTTCAGCTCTAGAGCATCCTACGCTGACTTGCCTGGTACTAATTTCACCAGGGTCATGAGCAGCCTGTCACTGGCTTGGGAATATGGCCTTAATCCTCCAAATCCTGTACAAACCCTTAACCCTGGAGTTAGCTGGTGTTTCTCCTGTCATTGTAGATGCTCCTTTTGAAAGGGGTGAAAGAGAAGGCCTGTATGGTGTTAACTTTCTTAGTGAAATCTGAGAAATGGCAGCTGCATGACTACATGGCCATATCTGTGTAACTGAGAATGTTTTATTTTTTTTTGGCTTTTAATCAAGTACTTTTCTAATGTAGTACTAAAACAGATACTAAAGAAATCACAATGTACTGTTATCTACAACCTTAACTTAGCTATATTTTTTCTGTTGGGAGTCATTACCTCTTTCCCCAAGAGACCGAAAACCTTATGTGTTTATCTTGTACTGTGTTTATTTCCATGCTTTCTCTGACAGTGTAGGAACATGATTATTTGTAATTGCACATCTTTTACATCTCTTTTTTTTACAGTATTGACGTGTGGTGCTGTAACATTTTATGCTTCCTCCCACCTTTAAAAAAGCTACAAGCTGTCTAAATTCTCAGCTGAGAAGGATGCATTTGTCATCTTCTACAGCATTGTTGCTGCTTGTATTTCTGCTCTAATCTCAGAGCTCTGGGCAGTTGAGCAACACTGTCAGAACTATAACAGGAGCAGTTTGCACCTCAGAGGAACCTGGAAATTAATGGTCATTATTGACCTGAATGATATGTTTGTGAGGTTTCTGTATCTGGGTCATGCTGGCTTTTTGCATGAATTAGAAAACTTGCTTTTGTGCTCTTTTCTTTCAAGATTTAATTCCAGTCGTTTTTCTATGAGTCCTGACTGTGATACATGAACCAGCAGTGATGTGCATCTCCCAGCATGTGTCACCACTAAATGAGGTGCCTGCACTGGACAATGATTTGGCCATCTGGCATTTTACTTACATTACTGTTACTGTAAAAGGCTCTGAAATTTTTACAATAAAGTAGTGTTATTCTTCAGACTTCTCAGAAATTCAAAAGTATCTTAAAGCCCACCAGTTTTCCCACAGCATCTTTCTGAAATAGAAGAAATCCATGATCATTGCTGCTCTTGACAATGAAATGCAGTAATTTCTGGAGCTGGACAAAAGCACCCAGTGCTGTGCAGATCAAAGATGAGAAGAAGTGTCATCACTTCTGTCAGTTTTTCAATCATTTTTTTTTCCAGTTGAAGCTGACAGAAAAAAGGGGCATAAAACAGGTGGATTTAGTGTCAGGTTTAAGGCTACATTTGTTTTGTTTTTCTTTTTGTAGTTTTGGCCAAGAGCCTAAGTCTATTGTAGAGATGATCTCCATCCTCTTGATCTCATTTCCCATCCAGGTGTGCTTATGCACCGTGTAGAGATATTGCCTAATGCCAGCTTGCAGGAAAGGAAGAATGTTTTTTCTTACCAGTTCCCCAGTTAACTTGTCCAGTATTTAATGCTTCTTGGCAGCTTTCAGGCTTCACTCCCAAGTAACCAAGGAGAGACCCAGCTTCCTTTTCCATTGTTGTTGCTGGTAAGAGCTCACATAAGTGACCCAGCTCTTCCAAAGGTGGGCATGGAGGAGATCAAGGGGTAAGAATTTGGATTTTAGATGTCACAGGAACACATGAGAAATGCCAGCCCTACCAGGGCAGTGCAGATCTGACTTGCTTTCAGCCCTGTAGAGGTTACCTTATCTCTTATCTAGAAAACTGTACTCAGGGTACTCTCCAACTATCATGAAAGAATCCTCATAACTTTTGTGCAAAGAATAAGAGTTTTAATCTAAATTTGGAGTAATAACAGTTGGCACATCTTGGGCTCTGGCACTAAGGGGAGAAGACAGTCTGTAATGGGAAAAGGAGTGCCTGCCACAGAAGCACTGGTGAGTGAAATGATAACAATGTCAAGAGAAGAGAGCATCCTTCCTTACGTGAGGGAATGCAGACAGTGTAACTCAGCAGAATTCATTCTTCTGTAACAAGCACAAGCATTCCTGGATTGCTTTTCTGTCAGCCTTGGAGATCTTGATAAACCCCATTATTGACCTTCTATCCCCATCACAATGAACAAACTAGAAAATTGGCTTCCTCCCCTAAATAAAATCAAGCTGGATAATAGCTTTTATTATTACTAATACCAATGGCTACTTCTTCCTCTGTTGGGAGCAGTAGCTTTTCTGAAGAGAGAAAGAAATGCTTTGAAGGGGGAGTCATATGACAATAAAAGCTGGGAAAAATTCCCTTTGGAATGTAGAGTTTGTGGAGTTTCTGGTTTTGATCCAGCTGTAAAGGAGAGTCTTCAGATTGCTTGGAATGTGGCCAAAATGAGAAATGGAAGGCTTTTTAAAATCTATCTAGCCCCCCCCCCCCCCCCCCCCAAATACGAATCTATTTATTTCTGGAAAAATTCAACAGAATCCTACAAAGTGTTAGCAAACACTTTCTATCTTCATTTTATAAAAGGGAGAAAGAAAAATTCACCTGCAGGGAAAGGAAAGAGAGGAAAAGCATAGATGTAAGGAAAGCTAGATTACATGGAGCTGAACTCAGGGGAAGTGAATAACTCCAGTAGCAGCCCTGGATTAAGATTCCCAAGTTTGATTCCCATATGGTTTATCTCCTTCTGGAAGATCATAAACAAAGTTACTTTCAAAAAACCTCAATTCCTTGACTTACATTTCTGAAAAATGTTTGTAATGTCTGCCAACATTCTATTTTTAAGGTTGTGCATTAAAAAGACTATGCAGGAAATATTTTGTTTTGATTAACAGTCAGTGATATCAAAGTAATTGCATGGCTCAGAAGGAACTGGTGAGTGTCAGTAGGATAGCAATCACTTAGATGGGATGCTGGAGGGCTGACAGCAGCTCCCTGGGAGTAGATGAGAGGACTGAAAATAGATGCTCAGTAGGGGTGTGACCTTTCCAACCACCTTTTGTGACAGAACCACTTAAACTGCAAGTATGCAAATTAGAAGGGTGAAATGTGTTCCAAGAACATTAAACAAGCTGGTCCACAACTCAGGACAAGATATAGGAGTGGAATTAGTTTTGGTAATTCAAGATTCTCAATATACTTATTACTTCAGGATATCCATGGAAGTACTTTGAGTCTAGCTGATAACATGTCAGCAGAGTTACAGTGAGTTGTAATTACTTGTAATCAGATTATATCTGAAGGTGTTGGTTGTGTTGTGGTGTAGGCAAATCCTTACTGTTTGTCATATTCGACCCTATTCCAAGTTACATTACTTTAGTCATAAAGAACACATAATTTTTCCATCTATTATGTTTGTGAAATGTAATAATATGGTAACAACATCTTCGTATGGGTAATGCAATTTTGGGATTTGTTAGCATGAAAATATGTGGCAACACATCTACTGAATATAAAATGGTTTATTACCTACTCCACTGAACCTGCTCCATGGTTTCATTATACTGAAACCAATTTGAGAAATGAATCACTGAAATATATGTTCAGAACTGAATGAATGTTTCCCATAGGCAAAGAAGGTAGTAAATGTGCATAAGTCATTCTGATAGAAAAATGCCTACCAGTTTTTAGGATGGACTATTTTTAAAGTTCCTTGAGATTTTATTTATTGTTTTGTTATGCAAAGTTCTGAATGCTTCTGCTGAAATGCCAGGGAACTTGTCTAGAGGAGAAAGGAGAGAGAATTCTTTAGAAGCTCATAAGGAGGAAAAGACTGTCAAATTTACCCCTCATGCAATTGTATAGTTCTGACCAAAATGTTCCTCTGAGTTGAGCAGAAGTCTTGTGCAGACTTCATCTCCTTTCCTTTGACACTCCTGGAAGCAAGGCCACTGAATCAATATGGGTAAAATGTTCCCTTCATTAGAGATTGGGGCTGCATGTGAGTTAAAACAAACAAGATGAACCTTTGATATTTAAAATAGGCAGATTTCATACCGTGTCCCACAGTAGAAGAGTGGAATTGACTGCTCTGGACCTGAGGGAATACAGAAAGAATCCATACTGCAATCTGGTGTTCTTGCTCTGCCTGGCTTAGTGTTGAGTGCATCTGACAAACCTGCCCACCATGCTATGAAGCTGCTTGTCTATGCAGACAGGCTGCTGGCAGGAGTTTGTGATGGCAGAGTGGTGTTTTGGGCTCTGTCTCACTTTGTAAAGAGAGGAAAGCAGCTTGAGATTTGGACTGATGCAGGGATTTTGTGCCAGGGTTTTCTTGTGACCAGCTTACCTCACTCTATCTGTGATATCTGTATTTCTTTCCCTGGGCTGTGGTCTGATGGGATGATGTTTGTACAGGACTTTGGATCTTGAAAATTCTGTCCAAGTGCTAAAGATTATGTTAAATGCAATGTTGTCCACGTGGTAGTGAGAGAGACAGAAAATTTGTTTGCCTTTTTAGAGAACTGTGGACAGAAAAGGAAGTCATTAATGAGAGTTGCTAAAGGAAAAATCAACCTGCCAGGATGAAGCAGCTGCTCCACAATTATTGTTTTAAATTGTGGGAAGTCTATCAATAATTTTTATAACTTCAACAAACAGTTGAAAGCCGTTTTCTATTTAATGAAAGACCACAAAGCAGTGGCACTGCATAAGTTATTTCAAGAGATTTTTTTTGTATCTGAAATTGAGCTTGAAGGATGGTGTCTTTCAAGAACTAAAGTTAACAGAAAAACGTTATGAATGTTGGAGCCTTAAACTCAGTTGATTCAGAAAATCTGAGACTGAGGACATGGCAGTTGAAGATCAGTTCTTTCTAAGAATGGGATTAGCCTGAGGGCTGAGTGATTTTTTAACATTCAGAAAGGTGCAAGGTACCAAGAAAATGCTTGGGGATATGGCTGAACTTCAAGCCAAGTTGCAACAACAGAGGGAGGAAAAGACTATACTGGTATTATGTTTTCTCAATGTATTCTTTTCTAAAACCCTTGTGGAGAAGCATCTTGCATAAAATGTAATTTTGCAAATTTTTTTGGGTGCGATGACTTTCCTCCCCAGTTTCTGTTGAAAGCGAAGGGAGACGACCCATCTTTGTTGTTCAGCATCGACTCCGATTTATTGATCAAATCAGTCATCTTTTATAATAGTGTTAATTAACTTCATGCATATTGCAAAATCCAAGCTCACGATAGGTTACAGAGAAAACTCTAACCCCTCCTTTTGTTTACAATACCCGTGGTTGTTTATTGAAACCAAAATTAGTGTTCTCACTGTGATATGAAAAGTTCTCAAAACCTTCATATCTGTTCCCAGAGCAGCCAAGGACTGTTATGAGAAGACTGTCTGAGAACCTAGTTATTTACAAAATCAAGCCTGGAAACTGCTGCTTTACAGCTGCCCCTTACTTTCCCATTAGCTGTATACCTTCATGGCCTCTTTCTTTAAGCCATGCTTGAACCAGGCTCTCCACAAATTTCTCTATTAGATCAAAAGCCATTTTGCCCAAACAGGGATTAGGTAAAACTCAGCTGTTCCCCAGTAGGAGGTGTGAGAGCAGATGACTGCAGGGAACTTCTGGAGCAATGTTTTTGGTAGCAAATTAACCCAAATGAGTTCCCATGGTTCTGGCTAAACTTAGTTTTGAAATGTAGGAACTCTGGGTAAGAACTAAGGTGAACACAGTGAAACCTCAGTTACTTCACCTGACCAAGTAAATTTTTAAGTGGGAATAAAGCTCTTTTTACCAGTTGCACACAAACTTTTCTGTTCCATTCCTAAATGACACTGCAGAGGGAAGTGCTTCCTTGCATTATGGCCATCCCTGCTAGTGTAACAACATTTTGTGCCTTGAAAAACTATCTTACTTCAGTCAGTAAGTCAACCTGTGAGTGTAGGATAGAAGTGCAGGGGAAAATGTAATATGGAGCTACTGTGTGTTTTCTGTCCCCTCTGGTTCATCTCCGGGGAAATTTGATGCATCAATAAAACAATGCAAAATTTGTGTACGTGGGTCAAAGTTAGACTGAACTTCCTCGGGTGGGATGAGGATGTTAAGGTCAAAATAAATGTGACTAATATGATAAATGAAAGCCAGGATGTGTGAGTGAATAGCAGTCATATTTAGGACTTGTAGGCTGCAGTAAAATGCCTTTACTGCATGCAAGCTCTGCTTGTATGTCCTCCTTGGAGTTATCTTCCATGTCTTTCCATGATTTTTCTTCCAAAAACAGGGTAGATGAAAGAAAGCAGACCTTGGGACTTTCTCTGCAGAAGTTCAATCCAACTCGAGTTCAAAGTATAGATGGAAAAGGGACTCTGAAGTTGACTTTGTGCTCTTAAGTCTTGTCACATGAGGATAAAGGGTTATTTGCAGGATAAAATGCAGCAGCCAGCTGTCAATCAACTAAAATGACTGTTTCAACAGCTGGGAATCAGTGGGACATGAACTCTGGCAGTGTTCCCTCTCCCCTAGCCACATCCTCTGCAGTAGTCTGGATTCTGTGGAATCCTCTGCTAATTCAATGCTGATTGGAAGCAATTCTGAATGTACTAGAAATTTGAGCCTGGAAAATATTAAGGAAATATAAACCTTTTCCAGATCTGGTTTATTAGAAGGACAGAGAAGTGCTAAGTGGGCTATATCAGGGCTGGTAACTGTACACTTGAATCCCCTGTAGCACAAGGAAAACATTTCCAGATGAAGTTTGCTGATTCATCTCATTCCTGGAGACACAAAGTCAAGCAGAACACACGTGCTGTGGAGATAACTACTGTAGGAGACTTTGGAAAAAACTACAAATATAATTGTGCCCAATAATTTATTGCACTGCTCTCTGATATAGAAGAAGCCTGGGAGCAGCCCCCATGGATAGTTAAATATCTCTATCCTTTGAAGCTGTGCAGCTTAATTATAGTTTCATTACTTTTGACAAACCATAATTTCAGTGATGGGCTGGGGATAAAGAAAAACACTTGTCTTAATTTTACTATTTTGAGCTTTTCCTCCCTTATTTGTCCTTCTTCTTCCATCCATTTCTTTGTGATGATCACTGATTATCTTGTTAATACTTTTTTCTGGAAGTTGACTAACTATAGCTCTAAATGTGAGGTTGAAAAAGGAGGAAAATGAATGTGAAGATCATATTGCAAGGCTTTCATTTTTGTTCTTCATAGGCCCATAATTAAGCCCACTCTAGTTCTCTTTGTGGAACAGGATGCATAGGTTATAACAAGGATTCTTTTCTCTGTGTCTTTCTGTGGAATGGGCTGGAAGGAAGGAATCAAGTAACTAGTCTAATGTAAATTGGCATAGCTCCATCAGCTACAAGACAGGCACAAGTGTATTTTTAGTGCCAGCAGAAGATAAGCTCACACTGTGGAGCAACAGTCTTTGGGGAAATAGAGGAAGAAAAGGACTTGGGACTTTCCTCAGGTGAATGTTTCAATATGATAATTAAAGCTTAACTTTCTCTATGTGTACAGACCCCACAGGGGCAGGTTTAATTTGTCTCTAAGATCTGAGATTTCACTTTGCCAACTTTTGAAATGTTTTCATTTGAGTCCTTCTCTGTTTACTGTCACTTCAGCTGTAGAGTTGAACTCTTTACTTGCAAAAAGTGATCCCTTTTCTTCATTAATAGCTGGCTTGGATTTTAAATCTTGTTGCAAGCAGAAAACTTGGGTAAAGCTATACTTCATGCACTTTTGTGTGTAAATTTTCCATAAATTGCTGCTTTGCTAACCACAAGAGCAAGGCCTCCTGAATCCCTTTGTGAGCACGTGTGTCCATAGGTCCATATGTTAGTGATGGTCCTTCTTGTTTATTTTCAGCCTCTCCAGGCTTCCTGCTCCATAGTACTTTTGTACTGACTTTGACTACCTTGAAATGGGTGAACGCTCTGACTCAGAGCTCTGTGGTTTCTACTGGGCTGTGCTGTTCTGAGAAAATGTACAGCAGTACTTCCCACTGGCCAGGCGTTCACAGGTGTTTCTGCAGAACTGAGGTGCTCAGTGGGGGCACAGTCAGTCTTGTGAACTTGAAAATGCAGAGGGAGTGGATCATGTGAGGGGCTGCATTCCATCTGTGAGCACCTTGCCTCTCCTGCTTGTGTTATGTGCAGAGTAAGAAGAACGAGCTGAGAGGCACGCACTGATTGTTTGCACAGAGTCAAATATGGTTTTCATACCTGCTTGGGCCCATCTGAACCTCAGTTTCAGTAGTGGGGGAGTTTTGCTGGAGTCTCTGCCTTGTGTGGTTTCCTTGGGTGCAGAATGAGTGGAAATTAACAGATCTGTTGTACTAGGAAGCTCAGACTATCGAATGTGGGGAAACTGAGTGTATTCTCAATAACAAATGTTCTTGCAGAAGTGTAATGCTACCCCCTGTTGGAATTTGGGATATATGAAACCAGAATACATGGAATTGAAGCCTCTGACTTTGTGTACATTACTTTGTTTCCATTCCACTTGACAAGACTTTAGAAGTACCAGTCTCTCTTAAAAAAAGTATTTTTAAAACATAAATAGGAAAGTTTTTTTTTTTTCCTTCCAGTTACCACTGAATTAAATTTGAAATATTCTTTCATGGTGAAATACAGCTGCAGGCAAAAATGCCTGTCATTTTACTGTCTTTCTATAAGAATACAAATGTATAACCTATTAATGTTGATTTTTATTGTTCACAAGCATCTCGTCATAAAGAACTTGCAACTTCTAAAACAGAAATGCAGCTTCTCTCTTTGCATGGCTAAAGTTACAGTGTTTGCTGTGATTCAGGTGCTGGCTGAGGAAGGGCACTTGTGCTCCCCTGTGGAAATGGGACTGGCTAAAGCAGTGCTGTGGATGCCCTGCTGGACATGGAACAGTCTGGAAAAGTGTATTTGGTCTCTTGTGCATTGGCATTGCAGCAGGAGTTTCTGTCTCTGCCTCAGGAGAGCTGAGCTGAGCAATGCTCTGGAAAAGGGAATGTAATGTTTCTATGAAAACGTCTCTAAAAAGCTGACAACACTGTTTTGAATTGGAAAATCTGCTATGTGTCTTAATGCTTAAATTAAAAATTGTTCTTTTTCATAAAACTGCAGAACATCATCTGCTACTGTAAATCAGGACAGCTCACTTGAGGAGTTGGGGAGAACAATGTAGATGATTCTAATTACCTGGAAGAATTGGTTGTCTTTATCTTGGCCCTAAGAATATCTGAAATATTGAACTTCAGATTATATTGGGCTATTTGCCTTTGTTCTTAGATCTCACAGCTGGAGAGAAAGCATTTATCACTTCTGAGCTGAGTGTGGTTTATTTTAATGGCAATTGCCTAAGGAGTCATTCATGCCCTGAATGGTAGGATGATTATTATGAGATACCTGGTGAAAGATGAGGCAGTGAAGGCTGAGGTTAATGCATTGCATTATGTACTCAGCATCAATTCACAGGTGTGTTTGTTTAGGGTTCTGTGCTCTGAAATCAGGAGATGCTGTTAAGTTTGAGGAATATATCCTGTGAAATTTACATATGGTGTTTTTATTTTTCATGAATAATTATTTTTAGTTCCAGTCTTCTAACTCCTCCAACATTCTGCCTGTGTTTATCAAATACATTGGATTAAAACTGGTTTCAGAGGCAATTTGCTGTGTCTGGTGTAGCCATTTCCTCTGGTGGAATTCTTCAGCCTAGTCCTGGCTCCTGCTGTGAAAAGTCCTCCTGTATCATGAACCAGGGGTGAAGTGTTCTCTGACTGTACTTCAGTGTCTTTGTCCTGTGAGATCTCTTCAGAATCTTAGATGAGCTCATCCCTTCAGCAATATTCATAATCATTAGTGTCCATCTTTCCATCTGAGTTTCTTATACAGCTCTCCCTAGAGGGTTTGCTACTGCAGCCTCTCTCTCTGCAGATTGTCACTATATTTATTCCTACAAAATCTCTATGAAATAATGAAATGCTTCTACCTGTATAGAAACCAGTGCTTCTGAATTTTACCCATGGTTAAAGAGGAGAGACCCTCAAATTCATGGAAGTATTGAATAATTTTGTTTGATCTGGAGTCATTATATCAAATGAAACCATGAGAAACTCAAACCTTATGAAATCAGTTAGAAATGGTAAGACAACCCCAAACCCTCAGTTTGACAGAGGCGGCAGAGTGTCCTTATTTTATTTATGTGTTATAACTTGTAGTTTTGGGCATGTCTCTGTAATCACAAGATAGCTGATATTGCTGTTAGGACAGTTTAGGAGGGTTTGGTGTTTTGTGCCTTCAGACTTTGCTATTGACCCGGGTTGAGTGTTGCTGCTTTGGGCCAGCTGTATATTCTCCTGACTTATATTTTTGTCTAGCAAGTATGCAAGCTTGGCTTGTAGCAATGCCTGGAGACAGACACCAACATCACTGATGTGTTTACACCAGGTATTTTATATGCCTTGGACGGCATTGCATAGCTGCTTCCTCTAGAATACTTCTGTGCATAATGAGATATGTGTGTGATGTTAAAAGGATGTGGTTTAGGTTGGAAAGTTAAGCTCCTCAGTGTTGAGGAATTGACAGATTTACTGTGGCTCATGCCATCTTGCAGCCACACATGTGTCTCTCTCATGCAGTGAAGGAAACAGATGTCCCATGGACAAACTGGTATGTGACCATGTAATTGCATTACAGTGCAGTTGTTCAGCACACTCCTAGTGTGACTGTCCTTGTAGTAATTCTAGGTCTGGTTTTGAAAAGGCAAAGACAAGAGCAAATCATGTGCCTTGCTGCTGTGTCAGTTTCCCTGTGGGCTCATATATTATCAGTAGCAGAGCTTGAAATTTGACCCTTCAGTGTTGCAACTGAGACTCGACCTTGTGAATTTCTGCTGCCTGGCAGAGGGATCCAGCTACTGGCTTTTGTGGTAGGGAACTCAGCCCAGCCTCTCTTTCTCTCCCATGAGTGGACAGCTTCCGAGTATGCTCTAGGCAAGTTGTGTCATTTTGGGAGGTAATGATCACGTTCTGATGTTAATGGTTGTGGTCTGGTTGTGTGACAGGAGACTCCTGGCTGCAGGCAGCTGGGAAGCCCAGAGCAGGGAGCAGGAGATGCCTCTCAACAGAAGCTTAAAAAAAAATCTCAACTGCAGAGGCCTCTGTAAAAAACATTAGAAGAAAGTGACACAAATCTGGACTAGAATTAAACAATACTTTTGATTGTTTCTCACCTCTTGTTTTTTAAACAAGACCTGTACCTTGTAGATGAGCAGAGCTCGTATATATATATATATATATATATATATATATATATATATATTTATATGTAAAATATAGAGGGGTATATTTTAACAGGGGTGTATTTTATGCAGGGGTATATTTTAATTTGGCACAGCCCACGGCTTGCTAGAGGCACTGAAATTCCCAGCTTCATGCCTCATAAAATAGCTGATGTTTGGGCTTGGCTGAGCAAGTGGAGATGTTTCTAAACTGACTTCAGCAGTCCTTCTGTAGTTGGCTGTGGGCTTGTCACAGATGAAGCTGAGTAATCAGGAGTTTGTGGCTGAAATTGGAGCCCTGCACCAATGAAACATGCTATGGGCAGGAGTTTGTTTCATTGGAGTTGTTAGAAAGGATCATAGAGTTAAAAATTTTGTATCTTTTGTTCTGAACCTGATCAACTGCTGGGTGAAAGAGCCCAGCAAGGCAGATGACCTTTAAAGGTTGCTCCATGTGACTGTATTTATTGACCTTTCCTGGGAACTTTGTTTTTCTTGTGGCAGCCTAAGCATTCAAGCTTTATATTTTATTATGATTTCGAATAATAGAATAAATCACAGTCTTTAATCCTTACAAGAAAAGTACTAGAACTGTCACTTTCATTAGAGACTGGCTCCTTTTTGCTGAAATATGTGAGCTTTGCAGAACTTTACACATACTTTTTCTCTTCCATTCTCTAAAAGCACTTTAAAGTTCTCTTTGTGACGCTGATTTCAAAATCTTCATTCAGGATCTCTCATTGAGCCCTTTGCTCCTTTGAGAAGTTTCTAATGGTTCAAGTTGATTGTAATAAACTATATTATGTGACTGTAATCTGCTGCCTCCCTCTGCACACAAACTATGTGAAGCAGTCAGAGGCCTGTGATGATTTGCCACCAGCTACCCACAGCATGCAGGAGAGTGTTTGTTCATTGTTGGGGAAGTCTGCTCACAGTTCCTGGTTTTCAGGAACTCAGGGAATTTTGAATCATGATTTTCATGGTTTCCTGTTGAAAAACTGGATATTTTGTGTAGCCTTGTTACTACATAATAGCTTTAACATAAAGGGAGGGAGAGGAGAAAAAACAAGCTAGATCATCTTCTCTGAAAAAATGAAGCATTTGGCCAATGTTGCAATCAAGCCTTTGTTTATGAGTGCATTTTTGGAATGTGCAGAATAAAAATCTCCCAAAGTAAATACTTGCTTCTATTACTGTCAAGTACAAAGTCCTGTTTCATAACAAGACAAATCTGGGAGCCTCTCATTTATGTTGAGCTTTTCTTCTTCATGTTTGAGGACTCAGACTGGGGCAAAACTTCAGATATGTGCTTAGACTAAAGCAAGAGAGACCTAAAAAGCACAACTATTTTGTGCTGCAAGGGACCTTTCAAGGTCACCTACTTTAACTTCTCTGCTTTGAGTAGGAACACTTTCCATTAGGTCAGGTTCCTCAGAACCCTATGCAGCCTAATCTTGAATGTTTCCAGTGATGGGACATCCATGACTTCTCTGGGTTACCTGTGCAAGTGTTTCACCACCCAGGCTAAATCTATCTTATTTTATTTTAAAAACATCACCCTTTTTCCTATCACAACACAATCTGCTAAAAAGTCTGTCCCAATCTTTCTTATACTAAAAGTACTGAAGGGCTGCTCCATGGTCTCCCTGGAGCCTTCCTTTTTCCAGGGACAAGCCCAACACTCTCAGCCTTTCCTGAAAGGAGAGGTGCTCCAGCCCTCCCATCATTTTCTGTCCATGCTCTGGACCTGCTCCAAGAGGTTCATCTTCCCTGTGCTGAGAACTCTGACTCTCAGTAGGCGCAGAATAATGGAGCTATAAAAAGCTGCCAAACTTAGATGAGCTGAAAGAAAAGCTTTATTTCTAAAGATACACAGAGGGAATTACATAAGCTGTGGCTGATGAGGAGTGTCTGAAATGTTGGCACAGTTATCAGGTGACTGGCATTTCATTCCTCTTGCCAGTGATCATGGAGCCCTGCTCAGCATTCAAACCTACAGAGCTTTTTCTTGGAAGTGTAGGTTACTCCTTTTTAGGAGGAAAAATAGGAAACAAAAATATTTTGGCTCTGTGAAAATGCTTGGTTAATATTGATCAGCTATCTATCATAGCCAATATGGGAAGAATTAGTTTTAAGACAATTTTTTTTTTTTGTGTTTTGTTTTGTTTGTTTGTTTGTTTGTTTTTTATTCATCCAACTGGCAAGTTTCTGGCTCCTTTTTATGCCACCAAGCAAGGTGAGCTTGCAAAGCTGTTCTGGTGCTTTTTGTCACTATGAATCTGGAAAAACTTCTTCTATAGCCAGGGAACTGTGCAGTGCAGTATCTTTGCTCCATGCTGTAGAGGTTATATTAGATGATCTGGAATTTTTGGGCTGGACTTGGACCCAAAGACTAAAACTCCCATAAGCAGCACCAAAAGCAGGATTAGGTATGTAATCACTGAAAAGTTGTATAGATATGGGAAGGCCTGCTCTTCTTCCTGTGGGACTGTATTTTTAACTGCTGATTTTTTTTTTTTTTTATGAGAACCAGTGTGATCAATCACATATTTAATGAAATTTAAAATGAGTGAAAGTTTGAATATAATAAAATGAAGCTTAAAAAAAAAAGGTGAGAGGAAGGCAAAGATATTCCAAATATACACAGAAAAGGGAAAAGAAAATCCCATTTTGATCATGAAAAGGATTATGTGCCATGGTGGTTATTTGTTATACAGAAAGAAATGCCAGGCTTAAGTTCTATTTAGCTCTTTAGGGAAATCAAGCTAATCTATGAATAATGACCCAGCATATCAAACCACTGGGTTCTCCTAACATCACTCATTGAACTCTACCCAAGATATTTGGAAGCAGAACATAAAAAATGAATGTCATCTGACAGCAGGCAGATCAGTACCAGAGCCAAAATAGCCCTGGCCATGCACTCCTGGTGTGTGACACACAGATTGTGCATATCTGCTTACTGAGGGTGCTGTGCTGCTGGGGTGGCTGGGGCCAGGCATCACAGACCCCAGCACTCAGCTCCTGGGTCACAGACAAAAGATTACATGTTTATATGAGGCTATTTAACTTATATTTATGAGTAATACTAGGAGGCATGCAGGCCTTAGGTAATCATGTTAGTTTTTGTCTGGGTGTCATAGCAGGTGTGACAAAAGCATATGATTTGAGTGAGGTCACTTGCCCCTTTTCTCCTCTGATGTAATCACAGGGTGGGTTGAGATCTGCATTATGCTCTGTATTTGAAAACCATGCACTTACATTTGTATATGATGCCATAATAATTTTAAAAGGTTCTCCTACAGGAAAAACCATGTTTTGCTGTGTTTTGTAGAATTATAAAAGGCATCTTTTACATCTCTCTATTGTTCTTTCTGCTGAGTTGCTTTTGCTGTTGCCACTGTTACTGAAGCCTCTGCCTTACAGAGGATTGCAGCAGGAGGCCTCAGAGTTGCAGAAATAATAGAATATGATGTACTGAAAAGGGAAATGAAAACATTCTTAGAGACTGAAAAAAATCACTTAATAACAAAACATTGCTTTTTCTTTTTTTCTTACGTCAGGCTCATTTCTTTATCTAATCAAAGGTGATTCTTCTAGTTATTTGTTGTCTTTCCTATAATTTGAATGATACTTTAACTGTGTCCCATATCTGTTGTAATTTCACACATCAAACTTCTGTTGGCATTTTTGCATCTTTGTTAAGTAAAATCTAATATTTTCTGGAATGCTGTGAGATGTTTTTCTCTTTCACAAATGAAATCTTGGCCACATTTTTGATTTCCTCCCCTCCATTCTACTTTTATATACCTTCTATATTTTGTCAGGTTTCTACTTGTAAAGATATTTCATTCTAAAATTTTCTGTTTTCTTTAGGGAACAGCAGTATTACAGTCTGGCGTCTTATCAGCTATATCAGGTAGGAGTCATTTACTTATTTACTTTATTTAACAATGATGTTTTAGTCTCAAATTGTGACAAAAGAAACAGAAGATTTATGGAAGCAGAACTAAATACTGTATTGAGAGGTGTGCTGTTTGTGGCTGGTTTTTCTTCTGCAATCCATGACTTGGCAGCTATGAAATACATTGTAATCTGTAATAACCTTGGTTGAAAAGATTTATATATTTGTTTTCCCCCTTTCTTTTGTTAATCTGAAGAGGTTCAAAGTTGTTAGTCTTAAAAAAGCTGTTTAGTGCCTTTTCTACTTACATGTTCAAAGAACAACAAGAATTTTTTATTTTTAGGCTATATTAACACCAAAGGCAAACATTATTTATATGTTCAGTGTGTGTAGCCAGTTTCCTAAATAACACAAAATCACAGGAATGAATCTTTACCAGAAGCAAATGGGAGATGCTTCTCTCATGTCAGTAAAACTCTTGATTGACCAACAAAATCACTAATGAGAGGACACTGAGTGTCTGGCCTGGAAAGATTATGCAGAGGCACTGGCCATCCTTGCAGTGCAAAACTCTCTATCAGTAGAATGTGTTGGTCACCTGAGTTCCCTCTCTAATGCAGCCAAACTGATCTGGCACTTCTGAATTATCATTTTACTTCAAAAAAACACAAGCATTTCATAAGCATTTAGTTCATAAGCATTTAGTTTTGTGTGATTACTCTCTGTCTTAGACCTTGGAGAGATCTGTGCAAAGAATTTGGTTACTGTCTTAAATGTCTGTCCATTCCTTAAATAGTTTACCTGATAATTCATCAGATCCATTAAATTTCGTAGGATTCCCACCTCCAATAGACATGGAGCAGTTCTTCATGCTTGGGTTTCTTTACTACTTTAAAAAACCTTGGCCAATACATAAAGCAGTGTGACTGATGGGATTTTTGTGAACAAATCCAGTGAGATACTCAGGATCAGGAGGTGTCTCTGGAGAAGGTTAAAAGTAACTCCTTCCTTTGTCTGTCTTAGCAGGAGAAAATCCAGAAGCATTTAGCAGATGTTGTTGCTAGTTATTCCACTCAAGTCAGTGGAATTACTCTTGATTTTTAGAGGTGTAAGTAGAATCCCAAATTGGATCATTAATTTTATCTTTCCCTCTGGTACTCAAGTTTCTAGTCCTCAACTCAAAGCAAGGAAACCAGAACACTTATGATTCAAGTGTGTGTAAATACAGGGAAACTTCTGCTGCATGTGGTGGGCAGAATGTTATTTCTGTATTAATTTCAGCATCAAGTTAATTTTGGATGCAAACAACATCTGACAAAAATCCTTATCTCAGACTATTCGTGCATAGGAGGGAGTTAGCTGTTTTGATAAAACCTACCATGAAGCAAATTGGAAGTGCAGAAATACAGGACAGATTTTTATATCAACAGAAAAAGAAGTTTGAGCAGGTGCATTTTATTGTCTGGTACACTGGAAAAATATAGTTTATGAAAATAACTCTTGCAGGAAAAATATAAATGTTTGAGACAAATGCAACATCTAAAGCCAGTGAGTGAAATTTTGTTTATGGGGTTTGACCTCTCAAATGTTCTAATATACCAGTAAAATTTTATTTTCAAAGCTAAAACTATTTTTCAGAATACAAAAGGAGCTGCAGTTTTCTGTGTCTCATTGCATTTTTATTATCCTTAGATATTTGATGATGATGATAATTATTATTGTTTTGTATTAAAGTTTTCTCTTTTATATAGGTGAAATTTTAAGTATAATTAAACTCAGCATTGCAAAGCTTTCAAAATAATTCTGTAGCATTTGAATATTTAATCTAAGGCATTAACTGAAGGTCCCAGGGTGCTGAGCAGTCATTCACACTGTTCTGTTGCACTAAAGGAACTGCATTAGAACTTGTCTGTGGTTCTCTATTATTATCCAGAAATAATAATAGAGAGATTATTATCCATTGTTGAGAATAAAATAGAGGCACACTAATTTGAGGAAGCTACTTTCAAAACCTGTATTATGCATATACATGGCAAGATACCTCTGCTAGCATGGATGACAATGACCAATACCCAGATATAATATTTCCTACTGTAGTAGTTTCCTTACTCACAAGTAAATCTCTTTTCTATCATATTGTCATTTAAATACACTGTAGAATGCAAACCCATTCCTTCCGGAGATACAGGTACCTACATCTTCTATGCAATATTTTTGCTCTTGAATGTCTTGGTCCTGTAGCAAGACATGAAATTAAACAGTCACAAATCAATTGTTTGTGTATTTGTTGGTTTATTGTAGGGAATGTGGGTATTCTCTTTCTCCTTTTCGTTAGATATGCTGAGCAACAGACTCAGCAACTTTAGGGAATTGTGTTTCATTCTAATGGCAAAGTGTTCTAAATATGGCAACAATTCTAAGTTGCATTATTAGATAGAAAAAAACAAGTTGGGCTGAATCATTTAATTCAGGTTTAAATAATTTGGTTGCCTTTGTTATAAATAACTTTGTAAATATTGATTAGAAAGAGAGACTGAATTAGATTACTTGAGTTTGTAGGAGGAAAATGTTCCCATTGTTATCATAGCTTTGTACTACAGATAAAGGTAAGGGATTCTATGATGTGTGAATGTGTGCTCTTAAGTATAATAGACTGCATTTATAGTTATGATGGACCTCAAAATACCATGACAGGATAGAGGTTCAAAAGTATGATTCAGATTTCCTGAGACTGCTGGATTCTGGAGACACCTCAGTTTGGTACATTTGGTGTGAGCAGTTCTCATGGGACCTGGGCAGATTCTCATCACTGCTTAAGGAATCCTGCAGCTTGATCTGGTGGTTGCAATTTCAGAGATATTTATGTAGGGCTTTTTCTCGGGAACTGCTTATATGCTTTGAGTTAAGGGATTGTGAATAAGATCCACATTCAGTGTTGGGAAATGAAACAACAGACTGCACATTCATTCCTTCACAGAATGGTGAGCTGAAGAGCTTGCCATTATCTTCATTATCTTTCTGGTACTATTAACCAAAGCACTGTAGGAAAAATAGGACTGAAGCAGTTGTCTAGAGTCTCTGCCCTTAGGTTTGGATGTTCTTCTGTGTATGTCTGACAGATGTTTAGTTCTGCAGTGAGAATCCTTAATCCACCTTGAATCACCCAAAATCCTCCGCTATTCTTACAATTTACAATGTATTTCCTAGCAGTTGTGCTGTTTCTCATTGAAATTTAGGCCTTTTCTTTTAATCCTGTTCTCCTTTCTATTCCATTGCAACACCTTAGATAAGGAACCTCCAGCTCTTACTCATATGGGCAAATGATTTCCTTCAAAATATTTGTATTTTCTCAGTTGAGTAGAAGTCTTCACAGCAATCTTCTTTTATGAATGATGTTTAAACCATGAGGCTGTTCAGTGTGGAGGGGAAATGTCACTATTTTTGTTCTTGGGGAAATGCCACTATTTCTGTCCTTAGCTGCCAACCACTTCCAAATGAGCTGAGCAGACTGAATCCCAAGACTCCTGTTTAGAGAAGGGAGGCTGGGAGCTGGAATAGCTTGCAGAAGTGCTTAGGGACACTGCAGTCCCTGGGGAAGGCATTTCATGCAAGCTCTATGCACCATATTTCAGAAACTTTCATCCATTTCCAATTCCCACAGGGGAGCTGCTTGCCTGGGCATTCCCATGAGCCTGACCCAGCCCTGAGTGTTTCAACACTCAAATTAAACTTTCCTTGAGGGAGATCTGATCTCCCTGCACCCCTGTGCCAGGGGCTCTGGCTTTGCAAAAGCCAGTAGTTGAATGGGCAAGTAATAAAAATGCTCCCAGGGAAGCAGTGCACTTTCAGTTTTGCTTTTTGACTTGTAAATTGTCTCTCTCCATTTCCATTTTCCCCCTTATTCCAGAGGAGCAGATTCACTGTCATTGCAGCAGACACTCTGCTCTCTGACATCCTCTTTGCTTGCAATACCTAACCTACACAATGCTTGATGGGAAATGTACTGAGGAGATGGATTAAGGAGTAAACATAAAACAATGCTGTAGATTGGAATTCAGCTAAAATATCACCTATTAAATTTTTCTTAAGTAGACAGGGACTCAAGGCAGCCAGACAAGAAGAAAGAATAAAATTAAGTATATAACAGGTACTGAAAACAAAGTCAGCTGTCTGACAGCTTAACTTTCCTGATGGAAAATTCGATGGTTTTTTGTGCCTTTAAAAATATTTTTATTGCACATCTATGCAGCATGATGCTTTTATTCCAAGCTTAGGAGTCAGCTTTTAAGGAATTAATTCAGAGCAATGAGAAAGAGGAATCTGGGCCATACTGTGGTGGTTATAATTGCTTAGATTGAAAACAGTTTACAATTCTCACTTTTTTAAAAGATTTGTGCTGTCAGTTCTTCAGATGTAGGATGACCAAGTACACTCTGATATTTTTATTGAGCCAGAGAAGGACTCTGTGTTGAACAGGGTCCACCATAGATATGTCACGTCATACCTTATAGGGCTGAACACTGTAATAGACAGACATCATTCTAATGAGAAACTGATTAATGAAAACCTGCCATAAAGTGGCATGCTCTTTCTTGGTCCTGCTTTATTCTAAAAGTCCACTCAAAATAATTCTGCAGGGGAAGAAATACAGGAGCTCAGAAAAAGTGAGCTTGTTAAAATACATATTGCATTTACAAACTAAATTAATGTCTGAATTAAGAGAATTTCCAGGGGTGAAAGAAATCTATGGGGAAACCATGTCAGAGAATGATCCCAATGCTGCTGCTTCATCCTCTGGGCTGAGCAGATCCAGCAGATCCAGTTCTCTGGACTGGGGCTGACAGAAGGTGGTGAGTCTGTGCCACAGTAACCCTCTAGTCCTGTCCTTTATTTATTTGTGATTTGCTTTTCCACACCTTCTCTGACACTGAAATCTGGACAAATTACTTATCCCAGCCTTATAGAGCACAAAGGTGAGGACCTTATTTGCACATATAGTGATTATTTCAAATTTTTAAAAAATTTTTGGTTTTGTGTCTGACCTTCATCCCTGCCCAGTGTAGATTCTGAGCTTTGCATGTATGAAGATTTTTGAATTAAATGTATGTAAAGCATCTTTGAAGGTGTATTAAAAAAAAAAAAAAAAAAAAAAAAAAAAAAAAAAAAACCCAGACACTGAATTTCCTGGCACAGGGAAATGGTAATAATTCTAGCTTAACACTTTTGCATTTTTAAGGATAGGAGGCTGGGATGGAATGGCCCACAGCATGAGAAGATGAATAATAGCTAGACCTAGTTAGATCCTCTGTTATTTTTTGCACAGACTAAATAGACATCTTTGAGGAGCAATATTTGAACAGAGTGCTTGAATGCATTTCTAATTTTGAGAGCTTTTGCCACATTTAAAGTAATCTGTTAGAGAGACAGGAGGCATTTCTGAATATGGAGAAATCTGTGGAGCAAGCAAGCATTTTTAAGTATCCCCTTCAGCTTTTATGTCTTGCAGGTAATGCCATTTGTATAGCAGAAAATATATGAAATTACTTTGAAAATCGAAGAGAACGAACAGGGAGGTTTTGTAGGGCAAATATACAGGAGCAGGAAGTCTCCTGTTACATTTACATGCAACAACCTCCTGGTGCTCCTGCAGGGTTCCTCCTGCCAATCAGCTGCTGTAGCCTTTGGATGCTCTTTTAAGCAAGGTATCTGTTTTCAGAGGAGGAGATGAGAATGTTGCTTGGGTGAGTGGGTCAAAGTTCTTCATAATAAAGCTAGTTTTAATTCAACAAGCAGCAGGGTTTTATCACAGAATGTGGTGTTTTCTTCTGTTCTGACTCCTTTTCAGGAAATTTAATAGCCCAGACCTGAAGAGTGTGTGTCCTACCCCTCGAGGAGGCTGGCAGTGAGAAGTGATCACTTGGTAAAGGCAGTGCAGGGCTGTGTGTGTCTCCTCACTGGTCATGGAAGGATAGGTCAGATGATTTGAAAATGTAAACTGTCTGGGCTCAGTTTATATTTTATATTCCATCTTCCCTCATTATTTTTTTTCATGGCTCTTTCTTGTAGCACATGTGCTGTAAACTGTCCTTATGTTTGAAGAATGGGCATGAAGTAATAACTATAAAGCTAGAAAAATATTTCAAATAGTAGTTGTCTTCAACTACTGAGCTATGTTAAACTTTTGAGTCTAATCAAATGTCAGAATTCAAAATATCCTGCAAATCATTTTCATTTTGTCACATTTTGAGTACCTTCTTCCTCTTACAGATTGAGGAAAGTAGAACAGAAGTAACTCTCTTGATGGGGTACCCAGTTCTGAGAAAGACTTGAGCAAGTCTGCCACACAGACCTAGATGACAGGGGAAACTGAAAAAAAATTCTTAACAATTCCTTGTAAAATGAGAAGAATAATGGAAGGGAGCGTCTGTCTCCTGTTGGATACTTTTTTTGCTAGAAATTTATCTTGCTTTTTCCATTCCTGCAAGTGTTAGCCTAGATTCACAAATAAGAATCAAACCAGTTTATTCAGTAGCTGAAAAGAAGAAGGAAGAAAATATCTAGGTTGATCTCTGTTCACATGTGTTTATAGGATGAAGTTCAAAGCTTCAAAAAAATTCCCTGGGAGATTTGATTATGTAAATATTTGTTAGTTGCCAGATTTGAAAATGAGGAAAATGCAACAGGTCAAATCCTAAAACATTAACATGGTTCTTTTAAATAAGCCCTGAATGAGAAAATTTAAACTTGACCATAAATGGATTGGACTGTCTTTTTCTTTTAAATCTTTCCTGTCCTGGGTGTTCCTCATAGATCCTAAAAATGTTGCTTAAGAATCCACAATGCCTCTGGAATAATTTCTGCTGAGTTGCAATACATTTTTGAGGGAATAAAACCCCCAACCCCACACTAGTTTTGTGATGATGCTGAAATTAGCATAAGGTTCTAATCTTTCTTCAAAGTAAGGGGAGGCTTTTGGCTTCATAAAACATATTCTGATGTTTTCAATGCAGAGAGAGGATGCACTGATATGAGAAAAAGGAAGATGAGTTAAAGTGAAAATATAAGTAAATCAGCTAGCCTGGGGCTGTCCTATTTTTGCATTTATTTTTATCAGCAGTCTTGGTAAAAACAAAATTCCAAATAACATTTTTAGTTGTTAAGTCCTCACTAGAGTTCTATAATATGTAAATGTTCTACAATCTGACCTCATTTGTTAAAATACAAAATCAGATTCTCAGTATGGCATACTTTAAAATTGAATTTTGTAGCCTTGGATTACCCTTGGATGTATATAAAGAGAACAAACTAAAAGCTTTAGTTCAGTTGTGCCTTTTTGAAATTGTTTTTTTTCTATTGTTTTAATCCATTGTCCTCATTAAGTGAAATAATGAGTGGCTTTTTAGATTTATTTTATAAAACTAGGATGAAGCTTGGAAACCCTTAGGTTTGGAATTAAAATTGTGTGTATACTTTATACAGGAGGAAAAAAAAAGAAATTGCCATTTTCTTTAGATTCCCAGGCCATGCAGCTTTCTTAGATATTTCAGAATATTTATCTTACAGAATTTCTTTGTGTTGCATAAGAGCTGTGGTAATTTTTGGACGCTATTTTAAAAACAATTTGCAGAGCAGTGTCTCACCTGCTCAGAGACTATTCATCAGCTTAGAAAAGTGTTAATTTTAAATGTGAGCCCCAGCAGGCTGCAGCACATGGCAGCAGGGGCAGGGTTACTCATCCCCACAGCCTCCCACCCGCTCCCCGCTCAGCTCCATCTCCTGCACACGCAGTTCCCTCACAATTACTCATGCCAGGACAGAAATGCCACTGAGCTCTGCTGAGGTGGCCGCAGTGACACAGCAGAGGTTTGGGGTGGATGGCGTGAGGTCACCCCGTAGCCAGCAGTGGGGATGATGTTGCTGAGCTTGCTGCTCAAAGAAGGAGCTTGTGTGCGCAGCCAAGCCACCCTGCAGGGCAGGGATGCCACCCTGGAGCTTTCTGAGCTGATGGCTTTTGTTTCCTCAAATTTCCCCAGTGCAGCTTCCTGCTGGCCAGACTCGGGCCGGGGAAGGGAGGCTGGCTGTGCCACCTGGGGTGTCCATGGCTGGAACACTGGGAGGGTGTTTCACAAGAACCTGGATTCAATCCCCATGGGGCAGATCCCTTGTGTTCCCTTGCCTCTGGCCTGCTGTGTCCATGTCTGAGCATGGCTGGTGGAGTGCTGGAGTGTAGAAGTTTTCTCATTCACTTATGCAGCAGGCACAGAGCCTGCAAGGCATTCCTGGCGTTCAGCAGCCTAAGATAGGAAATGCCCAGTCATGATGGCTGGACCTAAAAAGCCCCTTTTTCTGCCTCCAGACCCTTGCTTATATACTATAGTTCACTCCCCTTTTGACCCTTGCTGCTGGACAATTCCTAAAACTCCTGTGCCCTATACAAAGAGCTCCTTTTGCCCAGCTTGGCGGAGGAGCTGTCCCTGAGGCCTTCGCAGAAGGCCAATAAAGACAATCCTGTGCAACCTCACACGGCCTTCTCCTCTCTCTCCCTGTGTCTGCCCAAGGCACTTAGCAAGCCAAGAGCTGAAATCACAAATGAGCTGATAATCACAAAGAGCTGATCTCACTGAGAGCTGAGCTTGCTGAGGTAGCCTGTGGCTGGGAACTGCCTGGGAGCCCGGGCAGGCTGTGCTGGACAAGGCTGCGCTCTCCGGAGCAGTGAGGCCACCCGGGGATACCCCAAAACCCAGCCAGAGGTCACATTACACTTAGATAGGTTTTGGATCCACTCTGACCAGATTTTAATGAGCATTTTAAACTTTGTGATTGCTAAAACGACATTATGGATTGCAAAGGCATCTCCCAACTCAGTTCTCGTTGCCATTTTACTTAGCTTAAGGCAGCTTTCTCTGTGAGGAAGGAAGTACTTACCACAAACAGGGAGGGACAGCATCCTTAGGTTTTATAGAAGGCATCCTTTCTTTCTAAAGAAAGAAAACACAAAATTAGATTTTCATGCCACAAACTCAGGATAAGGAACTAAGCAAAAAAAAAAATTGCCTAAATGAAGAACAAAGACTTGTAATTCTTTGTGTTTTGTTTTATTTTTTGCCTAGATGTTTTAGAAACATCTACTAAAAATGAAACAGGAATTCAGATTTAATGTTAATCTCTGTTTTTGAAAACAGGTGGTGCTTCTGTCATGGCAGCTTCTGGGTCTTTGAAAGTGCATAGAGGGCACAGTCTCCAAGCTGGTAAGTAAAAGTAACTATGAGGTGTGTTTGCATGTAAATCGAAACTAATTTAAACTGAAATTATTTTAAACTTCAGAAAATATTAAAGGTAATGCATGATTTGATTCCCTATTGTAAGGCTTACGTATTTCTTTGGGTTTTTTGCTTTGAGGAATTTCTGTCAGAAAGGCATTGACAGATGGGATAAGTTTAGAAGAGGCAGTGACAGATGAGATAACTGACAGAGTATAAGCAGTAATCTTATTCACAGTAGTGAAATGCTGCCATCACTTTAACAAAGGGCACCCACCAAAAAAATTCACCTCAGGTCATGAGAAGTCCTGTACCCTAACAATGATATGCTGGGAAAAAACACCCACCACATTTAAAATATACTTCTTTATGATAATGTAGAATAGAAACACTGCCAGCAGATAGATATGTGTGTTTGTCATTCAGAATTAATTGCAATATGTTCATTCTATGGACACAGCATTTTTGCTTGCCTGGTTTTAACTGGAGTGGAGTCTGAAATTGTGAAGAAATGTGGGCATCTCTTTTCAGCTTCCTGCTCAGGAAAGACCAATAATGTCGTGCAGCCTGACTTCTTTGTAAAGATGGAGGTTTGCACTTGGAAAGCAAAGTTGTCTTTGGAAGGGCTAGCTTAAGCATTCTCGATGGTTTTTCAGAAATCAAGAAGTTATCCATCATGCTGGAGGTGGAATTTTAACAAGAGTCTTCCAGATGCTCCCAAGATCACCCACACATTGCTCCCTGATTCATGCATGCAAGACAGCTCTGCTCCCACACTGCTGTACAGCAGAATGCACTGCTGTTGACTTCGGTGGCCCTCAGTGTGAATAGTTGTAAAAGTGTCTTAAATTTTATTTCCTTGGTGTTACACTCATAAGGAAATGCTGACATCATCGTCACAGAAAAGTCAGCTCTAGGCACAGTTTATGCTTTCTGAGGATATTCTGTATGGTTTAGTTTAAAAGGTTACAAGTCAAAACCAGAAAAGCATAGGCTTTGATTATATTGCACAAATTGCTAAATCCAAAGCCATTAACAGTGTTCCTGTATTCTAGGTCCTAAAGGTGGGTATGAGATGCTAGCACTTCCTTCAGAACCTGGAACTCCAACTAGTTCTGAGGAACTTGGTGAGTACAGATTTTTGTGCAGAGGTCACTAAGACCTCTTGATTTTTTTTCATGTTCCTTTTGTTTTTAAATTTTTTTTTATTGTTGAGATCTCTTCTAAGTGTAATTTTTGAAGTGTTGCCCTTTGAACGTGTCAGCTTCACATGCATGCTCACACACACACTTATCTTTGAGATGTAGTTATAGTGCTGGTTTTCTTTCTGTGTAATTTATTGCTCATTTCTGAGAACAGGGCCTATACTGGGGAGAAAATATGAATAACTAACACTTCCTGAAAGAAAGGCTGCAACACCAGTTTCAAATATAACTTTTTTCTTCCCTCCCTAGTTATAGTCTTTTCCTTCCTTTTCTGCTCAGTTGAGGGCCACTAAATTTTCACTTTTACTCTTCTCTTCTTACTTGCTTGACCATCTTTCTTGATTCCTACAGTTTCCCCTTTTCTCTTCAAGCAATCATGATATTCTAGGAATTCTTTCAGAATGTTGTAACCATCCATTGTGGTCTGCTCTTCTCTGAAATCCTCCTTTCATAATGTTCTCAAGTATTTGCCTTCTGACCCCTCTTGGAAACATCTTTCTCTGTCCAACCAGAAGGGACTGCTGCAAGCACTGTCCATGGCTCACTCTGAGCACCATGCTTTCATTAGTTGGAACATTTGACTGTGCTTCTTAAATAAATTCTTCTCTTCAAACAAATAAAAGCCAGTTTTCAGTTGCTAGTAAGATTTTTTTTTTGTTTGGTTGGGTTTTTTGAGGAAAAATGGAAACCAAGTATTCCTATTTTTGCAAAGAAAGCACAGTTTCTATTGAGACAGCACTGACTGAACTACAGAAGGCTTTTTCTTTCCTTCCATGCCAGTTTGCCCAACTGTTTTGCTTTTTTTGTTTGTTTGTTTTTGTTTGAGTTTTTTGTGTATAACTTTTTTGTTTTGTTTTGTGTTTTTTCTTCTTCCTCCTTTGAGAAGAATATTTGACTGTTGCCAGGTCATGTTTTTTTTTTTTTTTTCCCTATTTGTTTCTTTTGTTTTTCTTTTACAAAGCCCTACTAATTGTCCATGTGTAGTATTTTAGTTCTCAGGAAAATCCCTTGGCTTGTTTGCATCAGGTATGATGCTCAGCTTCCTTAAACCTGTTAACTGTTTAGTTCTGTAGGGGATCTTGCTAGTTTTCATGCTAGCTAACTTTAAGGATGCTTCACTTAACACTTCTGTTACATCACTTTAACAGAATACAGAAATACTTCAAAAATGATATTTTCCTTCAGAACTATTTGTGACTCTGTACTCAAAATTGTCACTTGCTTGCAGCTTCTAAATTTTGTGATGCGGGTTTTCAATGCTATGATTTTTCTGAGTCCATTCTTGCTCAATCAGGCCAAAATCCTTTGCAATACTTTGGACACAATAATTGAAAATAATTTCTTAGAATGATGTTTGATGAAAATACAAAAATTCCTTCTGCATTCATTTCTGCATTGATTTTGTCATTTTGTTCTTAACATCTTGCTTTGCAACAACAACTTGAAGTCTGACTGACAGAGAAATATTTGTATACTTTTTGGATTTTCCTATGTTTTAAAATTAAAGTCTGTGGGCAAATTGGCCAAATTTCCAGTCTTTCCAGTATTTGGACTGTAGACTCCTTTGATTTAAACAGCTTAAGCCTGGGGAGATTCCATTATACTGGAACATACCCATACTGTTGCCTAACATTGTATAAGCTATTTCTGCTACTCATAATACTTCCAAAAGGATGAAAAAGTTTCCCTCAGTGGTTATTCACTGCTGCTGTTTTCTGGATATAAGAAGTAATTTTTCTCTATGCTCTAAAATGCCTTGATATCCTACTGCCTCTCTGTTCACATCTCAATAGGGTCTAAATGGGGAAAAAAGGAAAAGCAGCATTTTGGGCAAAAAAAAGACTTGATATGAGTTCTTAGTAGGGATAAGGAAGGTTAAGGAAGGGCTTAAGAGGAGAACTTCATGAAAAAGAACCTCAAAGTAATACTGTTTTCCCTCTGCACTCCTCTGTCTCAAACTGACTTGAGAGTAGAAGGTCTTTAGGGCTAAGGACTCCAACTGGACTGAACAGGCAGATAAGATTAAAATTATTGAAAGCAGGGCGAGATAAGGTCTTGAGAATTCGACCAGTAGACAAAAAAATGGTTTTAAGTCAAAATTGTTTCATAGGAACTCTCTCCTAGTAGGTGTTGGTCTGTGTCTTTTTTAGAAAGTTCTAGAAAACTCTGGGATTTCCTCTGAAGTTCTTGTGATTTTTACTATTTAGAAGGGTTTTCCCACTATTTTTTTCTGCAGTGAAAGTCCTTTAATATCTTCATGTCCTCTCATTATTCCTATCTTTTTCAATTCTGCACAGGGAAGCTGTCAACATTGTCTCCTCAAGATCGCCTTCCCTTTGCTTGAAACAGTTCTCCAGTCCCTGTTTTTGGGACAGGCTTTAAGAACCTCTACTGATTTTGCTTTCTGTCTTGCAGATGATATAGTAATTCACATCTTCCTAGAACAAATTACTTCACATAAAGCTCTACTAACCTAAGGCAGTGCTGCTGTTAGAAATATCTGCAGTGTTTGCCTTCTGCCACAACTCAGCAAGACCCTGTGGGGTCTGTGGTCTGTCTGTGGTCTGTCTGTGGTCTGTCTGTGGTCTGTCTGTGGTCTGTCTGTGGTCTGTCTGTGGTCTGTCTGTGGTCTGTCTGTGGTCTGTGGCCTTCTGCACAGTTCCTGAGACACTTGATCAGTGTCTCAGGATATTTAAAGTAGAAGCTGTAGTTTTCTCAGGTCCCATCTACCACTGAGGAATGTCCTGTTTGGCGAGAGGAGTTGTTGCTGCCCATTGTTTGCTTTCTGTGTGTATGAACATTGATCACTGCAAACAGCGCCTGCTGTAACTTGTTATTTATTTCAGAAGGGGCTGTAGGTTATTCAGCTGATGTCCCAACACCAGATCGACCCCACAGTGAGACAGCCACCTATGTTAATATTCCTGTCAGCCCTACTTCCAAAAAACAGCTTCACTACATGGAACTGGAGCTTCAAGAATCTAGCACAAGCATAAGAGGTAAGGAAGTCTGTGGTACTTTTAAACAGCAAAGCATATGCAGAATGTATGGGTATGTGGAACCCTGATTTCGTACGGGATGCAGATGAGGGAGCTGGGGGTGTTCAGCCCAGAGGAAAGGAGGCTCAAGGGGGACCTTAATGCTCCTACAACTACCTGAAAGGAGGCTGTAGTCAAGTGGGGGTTGGCCTCTTCTCCCAGGAAACAGTGACAGGACAGGACATGGCCTCAAGCTGCCCAAGGGGAGGTTCAGGTTGGACATCAGGAAGAATTTTTTCACTGACAGGATGTCACTGAAAAGCATTGGAGCAGGCTTCCCAGGGAAGCGATGGAGTCATCATTCCTGGAACTGTTCAAGAAATGACTTGATGTGGCATGCAGTGCTGTGGCTTAGTTGATGGTGCTTGGTCAAAGCTTGGACTCAATGATTTGGAGGTCTTTTCCAACCTTAATGATTCCATGATCTACCCACAGGCTTCTGCTAACAGAGGAGTTGAACCCTCTTATGTTTCAGAGGCAGTTTTTTTTTAATTGGCATCTCTTCTTGAAAAAGATTTTTGAGTAATGAAGTTCTATAAGATGTTGCATCCCTTTGACAGGTGATTGTATATGCACTCCTTCTAAAGTGAACATTTCAAACTCTGGAGTTTGAAAGACAGTAATTTGCTTGTGTTCTCAAGATTTTCATTGCATATTAGGACTACACTTTCCTCATTTTTCTTGGCTTCAGAAACAGGGCTGTGGGTGTACAGGGCTTGCTCCTGAAGACACTGGCTCTGGAGCCATGCAGCAAGTGATTCAGAACAGAACACAGTGTTCTTCTGTCTGCTCTCCATGTGGGCATGTGAAAGTGCTACAGAGAGAATACAAATGATTTCATTTTTTATGGTTTTTTTTTCTTTTTAATTATTTTGTATGGATTGAATATTTTACTTCTATTGCTTAACTTGGGCAATTAGCACATAAACATGCAATACATCTGCTATCTGTTGTCATTTAGAGATACAGTCCTTGCTACAGCAAGCCTTTCATCAGACTCTGGTATTTAATTCCTTGCATTTGATATTGATAGGTTTTCCATCTATACTTCTCAGCTATAAAGACTTTAATTTTTATACTTCTAATTTCAACAATTTTATTAACTTGAAATGCTAGCACTTTTCCCATGCTTTTTGCCTTTTAAATGTTTTTATGTTCTTCATTATGTAATTCTAAGCTTCTCCTGGACCTCAATGTAGTTCTCTCTACAACCATTGTGTTGAAATGTAAAAGCAATATTTTCTCTTAATTTTAAACACAATGAACCAAGGCATTAAAAATGAAGAATTAAAGACTCTAAATTTTCCTAAATGTCAACTACCCTCCCAGTCTCAAATTGTGTAACTTTAAAGGTGCCTGTAATGACCACAAATATTTAAATTTTGTCATATTAAAGTTTTCCCAGCCTCTAGCCTTATAGAAGTATTTTACTGCTCAACTCTTAATACTTAAGTATTTTACTTAACTTGTCTTCACTACTGCCAAGAAAAATGAGCTGAAGTGTCATTCTGTGTGAGGCTGAAGGTGTTGCTCTGGTAAACATGCACAGAGTGCCTAATCCTGACAAAGAACAGTGCCAGCTGCCACAAGAGTTTTCTGTTCAAAAAGCAGGAGCTGATTTCCTGGTTGATAGCTTGGTGAGGAAGCCTCCCAGGAGTGGGAGAGTCAAGTTCAATTTTGTCATTGACTGGGAGTAATAGGGGTGGAGATTCACACCTGGGGCAGACATGCAAATGGTTCATTTGCTTGTTTGAGGAAAGCCAGGCCGCTAGAATATGTAGGTAGCAAAGCTTTCGAGGTGTTTTGTTTCAGTGGTGGTTATCACCTTGCTCCCTTTACACAGCTTTCTCTGAGACTGGACAAAGACAGTCCAGGAAATCTATGGAGGAAGTGTCACAACAGCTGTTTTTCTCAGGAATGTGTGAGGGGTGCAGCCTTTTACAGGGTTCCATGTGGTGTTTCAGGGGGTGGATCGTCCCGGTACGCCCAGATTGACATCGCAGCCACCGAGACGGCGCACAAGGTGGGCACGCAGCACGCGCAGGAGCGCCTGCAGGAGCTGGAGCACAAGAAGAAAGGAGCTCAGCAGTGACCTGGCCAGGAAAGAACTTTGTGCTCACCACAAATCCATCCTAATTCATCTTCCAAAGGATTCACGTTTGTTGCAAAAATGCACTCACACAAATTGCTGCCATTGCTCCTTGCAGTTACACCAGATTCATTCCAATGTCTTGATTCCTGGTTGGAAAGCTGGTAGCACGAGGGGTGTGTTTGGTCTTTCCTTTTGTTTTAATTTGGTTGTAAAGTCCAGATTTTTTGTCATAGGCAATTAGTTATCTTTCTCTATAATTCTAAAATCATGGAGAACCTGGAACCAATTTCAGTGTTTATTAAATGGTGGCATTTTCTTTGAAAATAAAGAACTTGAATGTGTGTAGATAAGGGAATGTGAGTGTGTGTGGTAAGTGTACACATATGTTTGCATATGTCTGTATGTAAGCGCACATTACTGATAAAATATATGTATATATCTGAGTGTATAAAATATGTAAAACCTCTATTAATACATTAATGGACTCCTACAAAAGCAAGAAAATTCAGTGCCAGCTCTTTTTGCAAGTACGGTTTTGTTCAATTGATGTGCTTCTTTATGGACATGCTCAACTATACCTACGGATAATTCAGTTTTATACCTCACCAAGTCCTGCAGTTTGGCTAAAGTTTCTCAGATGTAAAAGCCGGAGTGTCAGGGATGCACGTGTCTGCAAACAGACCAGAGCACACAAGCAAGTTATTTAATTATGTTTATAAACCACAGTAATGTGAAGGGGCATTTGGGTGTTTCTGTTCTTGAAAAGCCTAGTTCAAACCATGTTGCTGGGTATCTGTAATTCTTAGCAATTTTCCTGGAGCTGAACATATGTATCACTTTGAAAATCAGGTCCCAGTTTTCTCCCACAGCATATTTTAAAACCAAGGTATTCAAGAGAAACATTTGCTTTTCGAAGTTGGGTCTTTAATGTCACAAAAACTATTCATAATGTAAAACCATCATCCCCCTTAAATCCAAAACTTTATTGAATTATTCTTTGCTGTCCCTAAGTAGCATAAAACCAGTTCTGTGTAAGAGGATGATATCTCTAGAGATGCTACAGCCTTGAGGCACAACAGGATGTTGTCTTGTAAAATAGGTTTAGCCATGAATCTGCCATATCTTGCTTTTGTACAGTGAGAGTTTATGATTCAAAACTTAATTCCCCATGTTGGCTATGTAAATATTTTCTTTGTCCTCATATAAAATGTTATTTAAATAAAATGTTATATAAAATGTATAGCAGTGATGTTAGACTAACAAAGAAATGTACTTAAGAAGGAAAGGAATTTTTTTCTGATAAAATATCAGCTTTAGCTTCCAGAAGTTGCCAGGAGTGACATCTTGGGTATTATGATTTTCTGTTAATGTCCTCTTAAGATCCAGTGTTACAGCCAAATTCTGTTTTCTAGATACGATTATAATTTATATTGGTGGGTGGAAGTTTTGTGCCAGTGAGGGTTTCAATAAGTGACTTAAAATGAGAGGTGGGGTTTTGTTTCTGAGGCAGGATTTAACCTACAAATTTATTTGAATGTAGCCTCAATAGTAATGTAAAATACCAGAAATCTCTCAAATAAAAAAAAACCCCAGTGTTTGAGAGTTGACAATTGCCATTCTTCTCTGTCCTGTGTTCAGATGTATTTTTTCGGTTGATCCACCTAGCATATTTCTGAAGGGAAAAGAGATCTTTTTATGAGATTCTAAGTTTAAAAGGTTTTTCTTTGACAAGTGGACAGTGCTGATCTGCTTTTTAAATTTCAGTACAACTGGAATAGCCTGGACTTCCTGGGGCCAGGTTATCAGAGTTCTTCACTCAAGGATCCCCCCTGGAGGACTTGCAAGGTTAAATCTCTTCATATTTAGGATGAGGCCACCTGGACTGATGCATTGAAATGCAGTGTTTTCCATGACAAAATATTTTTATTGCAAAATTCTGTTTACCAGGAAAATAAATTACCCAAGGTCTCTACAAAGGCTGCCTTTCTGAATGTTACTTGCATTAAATCTGGGACTTGTAGCATGGGTAAGGATTTGACACAATAGTAAAGGTCATCAGATTGCTGCTGGTCTCATAGAGGAATCACAATTTTAAAAAATGGTTTTTTTCAGGTTGAGAAGGGCTGTGAATCTGTGCATGCACATGGTTTTCTGTGCACATGTGTTTGTGTATGTCATAGTAATTTCTGTTTCTTTTAAATTACTTTTACTTCACTAGAATAGGACAAATAGATGACTTTCACTTAGTTTTAAAATTCACGTTATATTGTCATGCACTAAATTATATCAGGAGCTGAAGCAGGAGGCCAAGCCAAATTGTTGCATCTGTTAAAAAGTGGTTGGTTTTTGTTTCAGTAGTACCTGCAGGTTGTACCTCCCTGTCAAGTTACACACTTGACATTTCTGTTGAAAGAACTGGAATTTTCTCATTGGAACAACAGGAGCTCACAGAAATGGAAACCTTTTTTCCTAGATAAATAAAATCATGTGCCTTCAACTTCCACTAGTGAACCAGGGGCAATGGAAATCAAACCATAGTCCTGTTAGCAGGCTTGTACTTGTTCACAGACCTTGCATAAAAAAACATGTGCATGAGTGATCTAAAATACAGTTTGTGATTCTATGGGATGAGTCCAGATATAGAGCTCTTTGCAAAAAAAAATCAAAAAAGCCAAAAAAACAAATTCTCCCATGCTTTTGGAAATAAATGCAACTTGTAACTTCTGATGATAAAAAGAAGGATGAAGGATTTGATCATTTTTAATTTAGCATTTTATCAGAGTCAGATCTGTTTTCACCAGGAGCACAAAGTATTAATTACCAGAAGAACAAGACAATGTGATATGGCTGGTACTTCTGAAAGGTGTTCTTGAAGGACTTTAATGTGGCAGAAGTGCTCTTGGTGATGAGAAAAAGCTCTCAAGTGCAGAGTTTGAGCATAAGCATTAATGTGCTGTGTGTGTACCTCCTTCTGCCTGATAACCTGCTGCCAATTGTAACTGCTGCCTCAGTGGGGCAATGGCAAGGTTCATAAGCTGCTGTGGAACAGTTTTACAGGCAAATATTTGGCTGATGGAATTTTCTCCAAGGTAATGGGCTGCAGGACGGAGGGCTGGAGTTTGGAGGGATTTAATTTCCCAACAATGCAAATAATTGTCTGGGTTTTAATAGCACTCTGGCACCTAGTTGTGGAAAATGCCAGTAGGTGTCTTTAGGCATGTAAATGTTTGTGAAAATCTGCCCTGAGAGTTGTTTTCAGCAAACGGCTTGGAAAAAATCCTCATTTTTCCTCTCTGCTGTAAACAAAACAGTTTTAATTAGTGTAGCTTGGAAAACTATATTTGAATTTGAATTATGAGTGATTGCATTTTTTGTGAGATGCTGAAACATGCAGCCCTTGGTAAGTTTCTCTTCTAGTTTGTCTGGAATAAGACACATACTTGGTACAATCGCCACAGGAAAAAGACACAGTATTTTATGAGTTACTGTTAAAATTATGAGGATTTGTTTTAAGATGCCAATGCTGCTACATTTTTATGTCACCTTTTCTTTGGGAAGATCCTCAGCTCTCATTTGACCAGTCATACAAACAATGTTTACAATCTAAGTTGACAGGAAATGTTAATTTAATCTCATACAGCAATTAGAACAAGCAAAGCAGAGTAAGGCTGGGAGAGTTAAAAGTAATTAAAAGGAATTTTTGTAGGGAGCAGATCTGCATAAAACACAGCACAGACAGCTGGGCAAAAGAGGTGAATGTGTGCTCAGCTTTGTTACAGCCTTATCTTGAGTGATGTTTGCTTGGCCTCACAATTTAAGAAGCAAAGGCAGGTCCCTGAGTGTGTCCAGAGAACAACAAAACTGGTGAAAGGTCTGGGAGTGCTCTGAGGGGAGGCTGAGTGCTCTGGGTTTGTGTTATTTGGAGCAAAAGAGGCTGAGGGGTGACCTCATTGCTCTCTGCAGCTTCCTAAGGGGAAGCAGAGAAGAAGGTGTTGAGCCATCTTGCTGGTATCCAGAGATAGGATGTGCAGGAATGGTGCAAAACTGCACCATGGAAGATTTAGATTGGACTTTGGGAAGCATTTCTTTACCAAAAGGCTGGTCAAACACTGGAATAGGCTTCCCAGAGAGGTGATTCTTGTCCCAAGCCTGGCAGTGCTTAAGAAGCCTTAAGAAAATACCCTAAATAACATGCTTTAACTTTTGGTCAGCCCTGAATTGGTCAGGCAGGGGGATTAGTTGGTTGATACTGCTCCCTCCCAATTAAAATATATTTTGTCTTGTCTTGTCTTCTCTCTTCTCTTCTCTTCTCTTCTCTTCTCTTCTCTTCTCTTCTCTTCTCTTCTCTTCTCTTCTCTTCTCTTCTCTTCTCTTCTCTTCTCTTCTCTTCTCTTCTCTTCTCTTCTCTTCTCTTCTCTTCTCTTCTCTTCTCTTCTCTTCTCTTCTCTTCTCTTCTCTTCTCTTCTCTTCTCTTCTCTTCTCTTCTCTTCTCTTCCCTTCCCTTCCCTTCCCTTCCCTTCCCTTCCCTTCCCTTCCCTTCCCTTCCCTTCCCTTCCCTTCCCTTCCCTTCCCTTCCCTTCTCTTCTCTTCCTCATCCTCTTTCTCTTCTCCCATCCCATCCCAAAGATGACAGGTTTCAGAGTAGCCTCACTCTGAGTAATATGAGTTGGTTATTGATAAATCAGCTATCAATTTTCTCTGATAGGCTGGGATATAAGTGACAGGAAAGTACCTGTAATCTTCACCTGGATTCTGACACAAGGAATAGCTTTGTAAGACAGTGAGCAGGTTTAGGAAAGTGCAGCTGACATGTGAACTTTGAATTTAGTAAAAACTTGAGGGTGAGTGAACTTTAAAACTTATATACTTTCAAATGCTCTCCTGCTCTCAGGGCATCTAGAAATAATTCAAATTTATGATCCCACTGTGTACACAGAGGCGTATGTAACATCACCATTTTACTGAAATAATACGTGTCAACTTATTTGAGGAATATGCAGTAGGGGGGGTGGGATCAGAAAGCAGATTTAGCATGACAGTAATTTTTCTCTACATTATATGGTTGTGAAATCCTTAAAAAGAAAAATAAATAAATAAAAAACCCCTAGCATCTGCTATTGTATAAGTTAAATTTTGCTCATCTGTGGGCTGAGCTGGCAATTTATGGATAGTCCATATACAGAAAATAGAGCTGATTAGATGTTCAGAAAGGAACCTGCTCTTTGGATACTGGAGTTTTGTTATGTAATGAATCACTCAGATCCATCTTCCCCCATGTCTCTGCCACATTTGGAGGATGTACCCCATGGCCTGCTGTAACACTCTGTCCTTTTGATGCTGACAGTCAGCAGTACTGGACAAAAATTGGGAAGCACAGGAAAGTGTCTTCCTGGGAATGTGATGAAGTAGGTAGGTGTCAGCAGAGAACCAGAAAGCAGCAGCTGTCCTTTGGCAGCACTGGTAGGAGGGCAGCACCACAAGATGTGTGTGTGTAAAGAGCCAAGTGCTGTGAAACAGAGAGAACTGAAAGGAGATCTGAAAGGAGAGTGCTCCTAATTCTGTGTTCTGTAAATGCACCAGTGTCATTTACAGTGGCTGGGGTGTTTGGTACAGATGCATCAGGTCTGCTGAAAGCCCAGGACCTGATCTTGGATTTGCTGTCTCTGTGCTTTCTATGGTGAATCACAGACCTATGACAGTAGTGACCAGAAGTGGCCAGAAGTGATAGCTGTGGAATGCTTCTCCTGCAGTGACTGCGGTGACAGCCCTGGCTGTGCTGCTTTGGAGCCCTGCAGGCAGCAAATACAGTGGGAACATTTAACCAGCTTAGAGCCTCTCGTTGTTGTTGCTCTGTCTGGGGAATTGTCAAGGTGCCAGTTTCAGCCTGCAGCTGGCCACATCTGCAGCGTGGCCTGTGATGGGAGCCCTGTCCCTCTGTCCATCAGCACAGAGCTTGCCCCGAGCACTGCAGGGAGAACAGAATGAATGGATAACAGAAACCTGGTGGCCAAGCAGCAACACTGTCCATGTGAAGATGCCAAACTAACTGCACCCTGCTGTGTCTCTGCTGTAAGTGGACAAAGCTGAACAGGGTGAGTTGCTCTGTTCCTAGGTTGGAAGGGGCTGATGAAAATTCATGTTTTTTTCATGGTATGCTTGTGGCTAAACTCCTGTTCCTTCTGTAATCCCAGACACATACTGTGACAGCACTTTGATCTGGAATTCTGACTGTCCTATTTGGTTACATTGGCTGTTTTGGTCTTTCAAAAGTTCTAGTACGGCTGTTTGTACATGTGGCATTAAAATGAGAAGGAAAACAATTCCTAAGAACATCTCTGGAAAATCATGTTCTCATCCTGAATTAATAATCATGAATAAAAACTTTGTTTTGCAGTTCTACAAAAAATGAGGGTCAATTTGTGCAAGGCCTGATTGGTGGCAAGGCTTTAGTGACACCAGCAAACTGAGTCTAATGCAAACATTCTTTAAGACACATCCATCCCAGACCCAGAACTTGGGTCTTAAATGGTGGAAAATGAACTTTTTCCCCACTGAAGGACCATTTAGTTAATGATTTTGGTTCAGATGTCTTCTTGAATTAGAAACTGAAATTTGAATTTTGGACTAAAGAACCCAATGCCAGGTATTGTAAATTATTGGTTTTCATCTGGGAGTTTCCCGTTCTCAGTGTGTTTATACTTCAAATAGCGTAGCTCCCTTCTCTCTTTAAAGTGCTTGGAAAATTACAACTGTAGAACATTAAACAGCATTTTATTTTAGAAGGAGGTTTATTTCAAAGTGATTCAACACTCACTTTACCTATAGAAAGTGTCAGTTTTAAATTACAGTAGACAAGTTATTGAGAGGCAAACTTGGAGACTGAAATGGTTAGTTTTATTAAAATGGCAAGCTTTTGTGATAAATTACTGCAGCAGTGAAGGAACAAAGTTCACGTATTAAGCATTACTATCTGTGTACTGTTTCTGATTTAGGAGAGTGCTCTTTTGTTGAGTGGTGGGATAATATAACATTTGAACATTTGGATATGAAAGTGCTTTAAAGGCTTTTGATAAAAGCACTTGGGTTGCAATTGTTAAAGTAATAATATGGCTCAACTTGAAATATTTATTGTGGAGGAAAGCTTATGAATTTATTTTGGCTCTACTGGACAGACTTTATGAGTGCTTCAATTTTATGCCTGTAGATACCAGTAAAAGAATTCCATGCAGTCTTTTTTTGCAGATGAATATCCTGCTTCCCAATAGGCACTAGATGAATAGACTGAAATACACGTTAACTGTGTGATCTGTTTGGAAATGTTGGTTGTGGTATTTAGCAGCACTTTTTTAAAGAACATAATGCATCCAGAAAATGCAGCACCCAGCTCTCAGTTACAGAGGTAGGTCTGTTTGTATTGAATGCAACAATCTATTCCATTTATTGACTTAAATTACTTTATTTCTTCTATTCTCATTAAATGCTATGGAATGAAAAAATATATTTAAGATATATTTTAGAACTTCCTGTGTAGTACTTACTGTGAAATGCTCAGCCAAGATCAGCTGTTGAGGCAGCACATTCTGGAAGCTAAGGTGGTTTCTCTGTCCCTTGCTTTCTACCTTAATCTGCATTAAGCCTAGCTTGAGGGAACTCCACCGGGAGAGCTGGACACAGCAAGCAGGAGAGCCCAGGCAAGGATCCCACCAGCTCCTGAGCACAAGGATCCCCACCTGCAGAAACAGGATCTGAAAAGGCAGATGTCACTTCACCTGACAAAAGGTAAATGATCTCTACTTGGTAAATTTAAATATTCCTGCTATTGCCAGATCTATCATTCATCAGGATGCCATGGGAGGGGAGAGGGGAAATTATTGCACAATAAATCTGCTACAGTGCTGTTCCTTATTTGTCTTGGTAGAATGATGCCACCTTAGCTGCTGTACCAACATGTAGGATGGGCTTTTTTTAAGAAAGGCTTGGTTATTTTTGTTGCATTTAATGCCTTATGTATTTATTTCCCTCACCTTTCCACCCCCCTTTTTAACAAATAAAATCTGTCCATGAAGTCACTGACATGTTTACTTAAATTGAGGTTCTTTTCAGGGCAGAATTTGACTGACTATAGAATATTAAATGGTCTGATTTTTTTTTCCTAAGAAATGCAGCTCTTTTCTCCTTTTTTTGCTCCCCCTTTTGTATTTCAAATTGTTTCTCAGAGTGGTTTAAAAACTTGTTAATTTGAAAAATTACAGAAGGATCAGCTAGAAAACCTATTAAGGAAGAGAAGATTCAACCGTTGTATAAAAGTTTTCTTTGCTTTTCAGATGCCTTTTCCATGTGATCTATGAACTCCATTATTCACCTCTTACAAGGTACAGGACTGCAGGTATATCTCATTTATACCCTTTTTCTTGGCTCTGATTTTTTGTTGCTATTTAGAGAAACACAGGAGTGGTGACTCAAGTTATTTTTTAATCTTTAATATCTCAAACACTACCCACTCTTGTTATTTTGACCATATGAACAGTTTTTGGACGACTAAAACTGCAACAATAACTGAATTGTAGATACATTGTAGCATTCACATTCCTGGAAAAAATCCCTTTGCCCAGGATTTTTCTCCTGGGAAGCTGAGATGCCTCAGAGAAAAAGAAAATAATTCTTATCTCATTTGCTTCTCTTGTGTTTTTCTCATGTGGAATGTATTTGGAGATTGTTTACCCACAGGTGATTGTTTCATTGGATTCTGGTGTGAGTTGTTTTGACTCTTTGGCCAACTGGGGCCAAGCTGTGTTGAGAGTCTGGAAAGAGTCATGAGTTTTCATTATTATCTTTTTAGCATTCAGTAAGTATCCTTTCTGTATTCTTTAGTATAGTTTAGTATAGTATTCTTTAATATAATATAGTATTTTAAAGTAATAAATTAGCCTTCTGAGAACATGGAGTCAGATTCATCATTCCTCCCTGCCACAGGGGTCCCTGCAAATACAGTAATACATTGATGCATGTGAGGTGCAGACCATAGAAACTAGAGTGGAATCAGACTTTGCACCCCCCTAGCCTGTCCCAAATCTTAAAAGGCAGGGAAAGCCCTGAGGAACCTTGACAGGAACAGACTATTGCTCATGCTTTCCCTTATGCTGTTGCACTCTAACTCAGCCACAGACTATTCCAATGGGAAGCTGGGTGCAGGGCAGCAACAGCCTTTTTACTTTGTTCTCCTCTAGGTTTGTGTGCTCAGACTCATTAACAGCTCTGCTCTGTAACTGAAGTGAGGTGACTCTGCTGGCCCCACTCTCCAACCTTTGCCTCTGATGAGCTGTGACTTGTTCCCAGTTTTACATTACTGTGACATGTAAGTATTTTGTCAGCCTCTTGTACTTTGCAGCACCTGCCAAGCATTCTCTCTGCTTGAGCCCACCTGGCCTTTGAGCGGAATTACTGTCACGGTGTGGTAGGTAAAGACACGGCACAGCCACTGCCTCTTTAAAGCCTCTGCTGCAGCCCCTCTGCACTTGTTCAGCAACTGATCCGACCCTGGTTATTCACTCCATGAATACAGCACCTTCTGCTGTTCCAGACATCCTCAGAAATTCTTGGATAAGCATATTCTACTTCAGGTAGACACACTGGAATGAAACCCAGCTTCGTGCTGTGCCCTCCTGTGTGGAGCACACAGCTGCTGTGCCTGCCTTCAGTGCGGGCTGGGATATTTTTCTTTCCCATGGGCAGCACAGCTCCCCCAGCAGCAGGACCTGAACTCTGTGCCCTGGGAAAGCTGCTCCATCCCCCACCACCCTGCCAGGACTGCCCAGCAGCAGTGCCTCAGTGCTTTGTGTAGCTCCTCTCCTCTGCATGTGTCCAAATTCTTCACGCAGGGCCATTGCTGGGGGAACCCCCACACCCAGGCTACAGCCACCAAACTGACCTGCAGCTCACAGATTTGGTGCCCACCCTGCCAAAGGGGGCACTGAAGGACACAGTGAAGTCTCTGCTTTCTAACATAATACAGATTACATTTCTGTTCTGCATTCACAGGGAATTGATGTAGACAAACGTGAAAGATAATACAGCTACTGTTCTGATCAACCCTTAAAGCCATAGTCTGGAGAAGAAATAAGTGTGTAGCATTTGAAAAAAAAAAAACAAAGCAGTTTTCTCATAAATGTCTTGTAACTATTTTTGGATTTACATTTTTTAGTTTGCTAACCAAAGGTATACCTAAACTACATGAACAGAGCTGTCTAAGGAGATTGCTAATATTAGTGGTGGCTTCTTATTGTGATGGACAACGATTCTCTGCAATATAAATAATTCTAAGCTTACATTAAATTAAAAAAGTAAACAAAAGATTCTATCTTCAAAGTAAAAAAAAGAAAAAGATTCTATCTTCAAAGAAAATCTCAAAGTCAGACTGCTACCAGAGTTTTGGTTCAGATCTTTTGCACATGAAGATATAGTTTTTAAGTAAAAAAAATCACGTTACTTTTAAGCCATGATGACCCAGGATGAGTGGCCTATTCTGACTGAATGGGTCTCTTCAGTGTCCCTCATGGAACAGGCAGGCAGAGCAGGGCTTGAGGACAGCTGCCTGATCCAGCACACCTCAGCGCTGCCATCTGTGAGGGACAGAGCTCCCCAACCAAGCTGTAATGATTCACCCACACTGGACTTTGGCCTTGGCCTCGCTCCTGGAACAGTTTAATTTGAAACTTTCATTTGAAATAAAGGGTCAGCATTGTTATTATAGACAATTTCAATCCAAGTGCCTGATGTGTGCCAAAGTTCTGACCAGAAAAATCTGGTCTTGAAAGAAGAAGTGATAATAATCTTTACTGGAGATTGAACTGAAATATACACTCAGAGATAAGCTACTTTAGAAATCTTTCTGCCTATTCAGAACATAGAAACACATCCTTGTGGTGCAAAACTATCCCTCCTCTCTTAAAAACTGATGTGTGAATGAACATTACAGGAACTAGCAACATGCTCAAAAAACAGGTCTGGTTACTTCTCACTTTATGAAAGGGAAGGTGAAAAGAAAAAGACTCACCAGTATCTTGTTTTGATTTTTTAATGACCAAGTGTAGCAAAACCAAAGCAACCATGAACAAGATAATTGTACACACACATTAGTCAATAACTAAACTGTGCAAATTGACCTCAGTACTTGTTCCCTCATTACCCTTCCTCCCTCTCTCACATGAAAGATTCATATACAGTGCAGCAGTCCAGCTCTGAGCCACTGCTCAAAGTCAGTAAAAATATTTTTGTAACCTTAAGTTGGAAATGTAATAGGCCAAGGATTGAAATAAAGACTTTTTCTGGCCCCTGTTTAACCTTCCTGTACCTCAGTGTTTGCTTTCATTGATCAGAATACCTTACCTGACTATCAGATTAGTATTTTTTTACTAGCAGGAATCCTTTGATTTTTGCATATTTGTTTCCTTTTGACAAAACTGATTATTTCAAAGGCTGCTACTTGATTCAGAAGTAAGATTCTTATGATCCAAGATGTGAAACCTTAATATATAATCGTTTAATTTTACAGTGCAAATACAAAATTTGTAATAAAGTAGGCAAAAAAAAATTCTTACACCACACATCTGTTCAATCCTTACTATTTCAGAAGGACTCCTTGGTAAGCCCTGCTCAAAAAACCACACTAACTGCTTTGTGTTAACTGACTGATCCCATGAAGCAGGACAAATTCTTATAGCTCATTGTGTTGGAGACCTTGAGAGATTCTGCTGGATAAGTCTTGCAAGTGCTTCTTTACCTATCAGGAAAAGAAAACACACACAAAAAAATCAGGAAGACAATAAATTATCAATAGAGTAATATATTCAGACTTTGCCACAAGTATTTGTAACAACAGAAAGAGCAGAGAGCAGGAAGATTTCAGGCCTTTTTAAGTCTGTAAGAACAATTATGTGTATGGTGTACTTAACATGGAGAACAGATGTGTCTTGAACTCCCCTTCTGGAAGTCATTCAGCTTGCATGAAAAATCAGCACTGGATAATCTGCTTCCTCTCTACTATTGAGTTAAACTTTCAACATGTATGTAACACTGCATTTATACAGACCTTATATCCTAGCTCTTTTGTCTTTTCTTGCAGCATGGCATATTTCTCTTTGTTTCTGTTCAGATGATCCTTGTCTCCAGTTTCCTCTACATGCTTCAGTTTCTGGTGTGAAATCTCTAATTGTTTCTGGTAATGATGGTGCTTTTCAATCTTTGCTTCAAAATGTTTCAGCTCCTCCTAAGATAACAAACACACACAGCTTCAGAGGAGTTTCTTTCCAAGTCTTCCTTTCTCTTGCCAAGACACTCTTAATGATACTCTACTAAGTCAGGCACAGAAAGCTTTTTCAGTTCCCTGCTTCTTAAAAAGTGTCTGGACAATCCATTACCATCACCACCAGACTGCTGATTTTGAAAGCAGTGCTGAAAACGACCCACTGCAGAGTCCTCAAAAGGAGACTGTGGGTGGCTGTGAGGTGCTACAAGATGAGAGCAGTGAACACCAAGCAAAAATTTAGGCATAAGAACAGCAGAATGAGGGGAGAGAGACAGATTTTTAGAAAAGCCTCTTTTTGAAATCTGATAAACAGAGAGAGTCAGTTAAAAAAAATAAATCTTTAAACAACTTGAATTGAATAATAGTGGCATGAACTGCACAGGAATGAAGTTCTACATTATTTCATTGAAAAACAGTCTTAATCACAATAGTTTTGTGTCAGCTCAACACAGCTCCAACATGGGAAGTTAGCAGTACAGGAGATGGGCACGAGAGGGAAATTGCTGGGTATACAGATTACAGTGCCTCCCAAAGACATAATTAAGACATTGGTAAGAGGGGTAAATCTGGTGCCTTGGCAACAAAGCAGCAGGGCCTGATCTTTCAAAGATTCAAAATATGCAACAGTTGTTTTGAGAGGATTCAGAATGTTCATTCTGCTGATTATAACAGAACCAGCATATGATTAGTTACACACATGTCTATAAATTTGAAGAATTAAAAAGGCAGTATGACCTTTTTTATGGTGTCTGGAGGGTAATACAGAAGTGGCTGCAATCAGAGTAACATCAACGTTTCTTTATGTGGCAAAATATCTTTCTGCAAGAGAAGTCACTGGAATTCTACTTACTCGAAAAGATTCAAGCTCTTTCTCAGTGAAATTAGCTGATTTGGCCATGTCCCACAAATCAATCACTCTTGGTTCTTCAAATTCTAAACAAACACACACAACAAAATTAAAATGTGGACACAATGGTTTTAATGCTCAACTTCTATGAAAGATGAAGAGATGCCTTCTCACATACATATAGTTATTAAATTAAGCACAGAGACATTAAGCACTGCATTTCTAATAGATCTAATTTAGATGAAACTGAGTACTTGGGAGAAGTACCCAAGTACTGGATAAAACTAGATACTAGTACTAGGTAAAACAAGTAGGTTTTTAAAAGCAAAAAACCCCAAACCCGAGGAACTGGATAAAGGCATTGCTTGTCCTGCATGTTGTCTCATTTACTTGCCCTCCTGGGGCAACATCCCTTCTCATGGAAGACAAAATTATCCTCTTAACACAATGACTGTATCCTTTCATTAGGCTACCAGTGTTTGGTGCTAAACAGCTGGTGACTCTGTATCTTCAGCCCACTGTGGCACACAACACACTGTGATACTGTGACTATGCCCTTGCCCACTGATTTTAACTTTTAAAAAGTGAAATGAATCCCAAAGAAGCACAAACCCTGCTGTATCGTACCACTGGTTGTGTCATATCCCTGGTGACTGACTTTACGCAAACGTTCAAAGCCCTGATTGATGCTCCTCAACTTCTCCTTCAGCTCTCTGTGCTTGTTGTGCAAGATTTCCTCTTTCACCAGGTTCTCCTCAGATGGATTGATAACATTCTTGTGGATATCTGTTGAAGAACAGTAAGTATTATTGATTGTGGGCCAAATCTTGATGGCTCAAAAACTCCAAATAATCCCCCAAATCTGAGGTGAATAAAAAAGTGCTAAGTTCTTAGGATTTCAGTTGAGTGCAAATAAAGCTGGTGAGACAAAACACATATTTTCTGCAGACTTTAGAATTGCATTTTGCAGCAGTGGATTTATGCTTGCTGCCTAATTTCCTGTAAAACTACAATGGCCATCATTGCTAATCTGATGGCATTTTCCCTGCATGAAATGAAGGCAGAATCAGAAAACTGAAATGGCAACAGTTTCATTAGCTGGCAAGAATTTTGGCAGCTAATGCAGAACTAAACCCAGGAGGTATCTGAAAATGCCAGCATCTGCAAGTGGTTCTGACAGAAATGTGAGGAGTTTCAAAGAAATTTGGAAGTGATGGAAACAATGGGCAGAGAAAAGAGATGTACTGATCTTGAAACATCAGAGAAATGTCCAGGCACCTTCCGTTCTGCTCACAGTCTCCAGCAGAATATTGTATTCACGGATCTTTTCTTTGTGATGCTTAAATTCTCGCCAAAGCTTATCCAGCTCCTCATCAGAGAACTTCCCAGAGGTCTTGGCCTGAAAGAAACATGAGCTCATTATGCTTTCCAGGCCAAGTGCTTTAAGTGCCCTCCACTGCCAAAATGTCTTCCCACTCCTCACCACATTTAGAAAATTTTTAAGTGCAGCTTTTCTTTAGATCTTTTGTTTTAATTCTCTTAATATTTGTATGTGGTCAGGATTTAGATGTTGATGGATGAGATGCCTTTAATCATGTCAAAAGAAGTTTGCTTCAGACTTATAAAGCTGGACTTGCTATGGATTACCCAGTGAAAAGTGTCTGGCATTTCTATTCCATGGGAAACAATTTAATACAGAAATAAGGGCCATGGAGCTCCATAGACAACTGTAAGGGAACCATTTGCATGAGGGATGCAGTCGGATATTAAACACAGTCTTTACTGCATCTTACTCTACTGGCATGTGAAGATTTTATCACTGCTGTGCACTTGCTCTCTAACCATTTAAGAAGCACTGCTCACACAACTGGGGCACTACTCACAAATCTGGGGGGATACTTGCTGCAATGCCTGATCAAAAGTGAATATTTTTGAAACCTATCCAGACCCCTTTTGTTTTTTTTGCTCAGGGAATATTTCTCCTATTGCACTTTACTGTTCCCCAAAGCACAGGACAACATGTTCCTTGCCAAAGCTGTACCTAGTTACAGTAACATTTAAATATTCAGCAAATCTTTTTTTCTGCTTTTCTATCACTGCACTACACTCATGGGAGAATTCTTTAGATTTACCTGACTAGTTGCTTCTTAAAATTTGAATTATTTAATTGCTGAAGATTATGACTTTGCCAGTTTTAACTGCCCAAATTTGACAGTACATCTTCCACTTTTTATGCATGAATGCAAATCCTGAAATTTTCAGTTGAATACTAGGTTGAGAAAGCCCTTATTTAAAACCCTTCCCCACAATACATTTCACTTTAGACAGTCTACAAAATGGTTCTATTTTAAATATATATTTAAAAAAAATATCCACAAATAACAAGAAGAAAACTGAGAAAAACACCATAGATATACTACCACACAGTGTGACAGTCACACTAAGGGAAGCCATGAGTTCAGGGAAATGTGAGGACCCAGGCTCCACCTTTCAGATTAACTGGGTGTTTTAATTGCCAAAGACAACCTGCCACAGCTGGATGGTCTGGATACAGGGCATGAAGATGTGAGCTACAGAGCAAGGCAGCTTGGTCAGTACTTAACAAAAGAGTAGTAAAGCCATTAATTTCCAAGTCTGAATGCTCAGAGAAGACACAGCTAAGAGTTCAGTGAAGAAATACTGACTTCCTACACTCCAGTTCCTGGAAATCTTACTCACCTTGCTCCACAATTTCTCCAGTCTTGGATCATCTAGTGTGTCACTTTCTGTGCCATCTTTAATATAGTTGGTATCAACAAGCTGAGAGTCCTTCTTTCCATTCATTCCATATTTAGTCATAATGACTGCAAGGGAATAGAAGATACAGAAACATGAGAACCAACTATGGACGCATGGAAGGTGAGAGATGGGCTACATCTGTGACTTTCAGAGCTGGACTTTGCAGCTCATGGAGGAAAAGCTAACAAACAGTTCAAGACACAGTGGTCCCAGGTTCAATGACCTCTTCTGGAATTATTGGGAGTGAAGCACTCCGTTAGGCTCCTGCAGCTCCCTACTGACCTGCAGAGAACTTGTGTGCTTAGTGTCCACAAAGACAACTTGTTATGTAATAAACACAAGTGTCTAACCATGTGTGTGTGTGATGCAAAGTTCAAACTCCTCCTTTCCGAGACAGCCCTTACCATTTAAGTTCCGTCTGAGCTTGGCTTCCTTCTCTCCATCTTCATCCAGCCCTTCAGCTTTCAGTTTTTTCCAGCTCAGCTCATCCTTTTCTTGTATTTTTAGATCACTATGCAACTCTGCCAGTTTCACCGCAGAGAGATGGAGCTGACGAGAACACAGAAAGGTTTGTATTTAGTTATGTGGAGTCCCCTTTTGCTTCAGAGCTACCTCAGGAACCCGTACAGACAGATAACAACCAGCATGGCACAGCAATTCTTCTCAAAGAACATGCCATTGCCATCACATGTCCTTTCTTGTGGACCATCTTCCAACCATACAGTTATAGTGAGTTGGAAAACTTTATTGGTTAGTACAGTTTTTCAGTCTCCCAGGTCACTGAGGATGGCCTTGCAGGTCAGACAGCCACTTCATCAGCAATATTTACTGTGATCAAAATGAAAAAAGAAATTCTCAAATAATTTCTTAACACAGTTTATGTGCATTAAAAGATACAAAACCTACAGGTATTCCTGTCTAACATATTAGAAAAAAAAAAGGTATAACACTGAGGCTGAAGATAGAAAAAAAAATAGTTTAAATGAATGCTAGGTCAGCTTGAAATTTTGTGAGCTACAGAGAAAACAGGAAAAATATGGACTAATTGAAATTTTGTGAGCTACAGAGAAAACAGGAACAATGACTAATATGTGGTTGGCTAATCAGCACTGCTGTGAGTTGATCCCGAACTTCCAGATTTTAGTCACCTTAGTTATTCAATTTAAAACAAATAAATGTAACAAACCATCTTAATACTTCAGAACCACTTTTTTTTGTGTCTATGTGGTCAAAAAACAGAAGGTGAGGTGAGGAGAAGCCCAGAGAAGAGAGGAGATAAAACCCCTCCAACTACCGCGCGCCCAGCTCCTGGGAGCTCAGATCCAGCTGGAAACCACCTGGGCTCGTCAGTCCTAGCACAAGTTTATCTATTGTATCATTAAAACCAGCTTACAGATTACAAAAATTACCATTTTCAGTGAGGAAGGAGTATGTTCGATAAACACAAACTCAGAACTCAGTATTGTTTTTAAACACCTGAATGATACTGAAAAGATTCACCCGTTCCTTAGTGTGTCACTAGGTTATTTATTTTAAAGTAACTAGAAAAAGTGTAATTAAACTAATGCGCTTCCTATTGACAAGAATTCATGAAACTATCCACATTATTGTTTATGTTTCCATCATAGGCTGTCCTATTAATTAATCTTGTGCCATTGCATGCAATTGTTTCGATTTTTAAACTATATTTTCTCTGCATTTTGCACTTGGCTTACTGAAATTACTAAAATCTAGAATCACAGGTAAATATAATGCTTACAGAACACATTAAAACTTCTGATCCCTCTAATACTAAAGGAAAAGAGTGTCCCTGTTGTGACCTTTACCATCTACTTTTGGGGAACTGCTTTACAGAAACAAAGCACTTAGAAGGAACCACTTTATTTATGGTTCTTAGGATGTGCTGAGTAAAAGAAAAACCTTAATCATGTACTTATTTACTTTTCTGGCGCAGGATGACCTGGACAGCCGAAGTGTCACTGCTGCAGTGGCACCAAGAATCATTTTCCTCAGCAAGAATTGTGCTCTGAAGCTTCAAGACTGAGTGAGAGGTTTGCTACAAATTGTGTAGGGAATGGCCGAATATCTTGGTACTTATTTAGTTACTCTAATATTAGTCAGCATTCAAGTAGCAAGGACATCACATGTAGTTGGGCTGGGGAAATACAGGAATAAATAGCCATGCATAATTAGATAAGAAGTAATTTAGCTCCTAAGTACTGCAAATATAATAAAATCTTTTATGTGGGACCTTGTCATCAGAAACACACTACTGTGTAAAAGATTCTACAGTGCATTTTATGTTAGAGCCCCTCTGCTGTGAGTGCAATCCCATAAACATGTACAGCTTTCTCTTTTCTAGATGTTATAGAAAAGAATATCAGAACTTCTAAACATAAAGTCTGGAGACATAATCAATCAAACATGTTTGAGTCTTAATAAATACTAAGGAGCTACATTTTTAAGTCCACTATTCCTTAAGAGAAAACAAGATTCTATTCAAATTTCTCCCAATTAGAGCAATATTTTTCTAATTCTCATCATAATTTTAGTAGGAAACTAAAGTAACTGTCCTTGTAAGCATTATAAATCCTTTGAAACCATTTGGAAGCCCCTTGCCTGTCCTATTAATGCAAAACAGAGTGAATACATAAATTAAAGTATTCGGTTCAAGAACTACTTCCTTTAAGGTTATCCCATGTTGGACCCTGAGTACACCAGGTAAAAAATGTCAGTGGTAACACTCCTCATCACTTTACTAACATCACTCACATGCTGAAATAACTAACTAGAAGCAGGGGTGAAAAGTTAAGTTTAATGATTAAATAACCAAGCAACAAGCTCCTTAAACTCATTCCTTATTCCTCATTCCTTATGCTGCCTGGACATTAACATCCAAGACAGGTACCTGGAAATTCTGGGAATGAGTGCTGGAAACTTGTTGAACATTACAACAATTGCATCATTTGCTGTTGGGCTGGCTGCAATCATTACCTGCAACACCCTTACCTACACTCTTGCCTCTAAGAGAAAAGAGCTCTTTACTACAAATTTACTCTTTATCAACAGAGATTCTGGAGAAAGATCAAGCACTCCCTTCCACTCATCCTCAGGGAAACAAGAAGAAAGTCTGGCTTGCCAGCTCCTGCTCCCACTAAGTAACATTTTGGGGCTTTTTTTAGGGACTGCTCCTCCAGCTGTGTGTTGCAATGCTAAATTGTGGTATCCGACTTTTATGTCAAAACAAAGAAGTCCCCTGTTTTCAGTAGTTTCTCTATCACTACCAAAATAAAGGAATGAAGAGTTCTGCATTGACACACATAGTATTTAAATACAAATGCAATACACAGCCAAAGTTTTCCTCTTATTTTATATATTGCCCAGACATACTGAAAAATCACTTTATAAAACACATGCTGGATGACAGTTGTACTCAAAAGTGAAATTCAGATTGTAGCAAATTTAGTTCAAGTAGGTTCTGCATCTCTAAAATCCAGCTCACACATATAGAATTTACTAAGCCTTAGTTCCTTACTGACAAAGTTAATCCATTTTATATTTTAGCATCTTAACACAGATGATGTAAAGCACCTCAAATTTTAATTTCAGAAGAGCCAGATATGAAAAAAGACTAATTGGAAAGGTGACATGTAACTGACATTACTATAATTACAGATTACTTCCAGTCTCAGTGTTGTTTCTTTTTCAGCTGTCAGTTCAACAGCTGGAGTTTTATTAACACACTTTCCTATGCCCCATTCCATCTGTCTCGCATTGATGTAAGGAGTAATTTTGATACCATCTTTTAGCAGATTGGGAGGCAGCAGTATAGCAGGGTTCTAGTTTTTGGCTGAATTTGGGGATGCCCTACCTCCAATTCAATAGCTCAGGCTATTCAGAATACAGAAGATCCAAAATTAATGTTAACTATATTTCATAGCCTGAAAGAACTGAACCTTTGCCAGTCATCACCCTGATTTCCATGGTCCACAATATTCAGGGAATATCTGCAGTACATTCTTCTCCCACTGCAGCTGTTCTTCTTAGTTATAAGCAAGTATTTCCACTGTAATTAAATAATTTGACTGTATTTTCACTTTAATTAAACATCTTTTGTAGTCCACTGTGAGAGAAACTCAAGTACTGTTTTGACTCACTGTCAGAATTAAGGCTCTCATCTGGGAATGGTGAAACCCATTTGCTGGTCCTCTTGCATTTGTCTACATTACTTGACGTGAACGTAGGAGACACAACCACCAGGGTGGAGATTTCCTCTTCTCCCGCAGTGAACTTCAACCCTGTGCCGAGCAGGAACCGAGCCCACCACCTTCAGACAGCTGAGAGCATCCCAGTCCTGAACAGCACGGCTAAAGCTTTCATCCGGCGAGCCCGGGAGCCAAGCGCAGATCCCACGCGGCACCAGGGGGGCTTCCCTCTCTCTGGCACTGCCGGGGCATGCGGATTAGCTGCTGCATTACCCGGGGGCAGGTGAGCACCTCCCGGGGCTCGGACACACATCCTAGGGCTCGGACACACATCTCTGTCCCGGGAGCCAAGTGGTTTAGCTGCTGCATTACCCAGGGCGGGTGAGCACCTCCCGGGGCTCGGACACACATCTCGTTACCCAGGGGCAGGTGAACACCTCCCGGGGCTCGGACACACATCCCAGGGCTCGGACACCCATCCCTGTGCCGGGAGGAGGCCGCTCCCGCCGCCGGCATAGCAGCCGCCGCGGGGCTGAGCGCAGCGCTCGCTGCGTGACGCTCGGGGACAGCCGTGCCCGAGAACGGAACAAACGCCACCGATGCCCCGAGCCGGGGCCAGACAGCCTCGGCGTCTCCTCACACACCGATGCCCGCTCCTCGCCATCTCCCCGACGGGGAAGGAGTGTCTGAAGCGGCCGGGCCCGACCTCGGAGCCCCCTCCGAGCGCCGCCCCACTCACCCGCTGCGCCTTCTCCCAGATCTGGTTCAGCCTCACCACCCGGAACTCCCCGGCCTCCCGCCGCTTGCCGTCGGAGGCCGCCAGCCCCTCGTTGGCCTCCCGGGAGTACTTGCTGGCCTGGCCGGCGGCAGCCAGGAGCAGCGCAGCGGCGAGGGCCGGCAGCGCCCGCACAGCCGCCATGTCGCGCCGTGCGGAGAACTACAACTCCCGAGATGCCCTGCGGGGCCGGGAGGTCGGTGCTGGACGAGCCGGGGAAAAGGCCGGAAATCCGGAAACTCAGAGTGGAGTTTGGGTCTGGGGAGCGTGAGAGGAGTGCGGTGTAGGATGTTGCACTTCGTGCTGTTCTCTTTGTGAGAAACGCCAATCACTTGTTTTTAAAATTTTTAAAGTTTAATAGTAATAAAATTGTTATAAAAATAGTGATATAATTAGAGTAATAATAATTTGAACGATTTGAATTAGGACAATATGAGACAATAGAAACAAGGAGTTAGGGACGTTCGGGTACCTTTTTCTGGGCAGCACAAGCCCGAAAAAGGACACACGTTAACAGAGGATTAACCCTTAAAAACAATAGCCTGTTGCATATTCATACATCTCATACATGATATATAAATTCCATTCAAATACAGCATTCTGTCTGGTCAGTGTCAATTTCTTCCTCTGAATCCTGACGGCGTCTTCAGAGCTGAGCGAGGCGAGAAGAAGTTCGTTTCTCATGACAATGGGGCAATAAATTCTTTCTCTGAAAGATTTAGGTGTCCTGTGGCTGCTATCTCAGTGCGAGTCCTTTCTTAAAAAAAAAGTATCCTACATAGCATAGTTTCTATTTCACATTTTGTTATAACCTAAAACTATATTTAACACACTACTTAAGAGAATTAATACAGCATAGCTAACATAACACATATAATATTCATTTTAATATTTGCAATAAATCAATAATAAAAGACACATTTTTCAATTCTCATTCCCCTCAGCACTTGCTTGACAAAATATGCTGAATATGGCACGTTTTATGATTAGTCTCCCATGCAACACTCAGTGTTGATGTCAGCTGTGTGGGAATAAGGGGACACAGTGGGTTTGAACACTGCTATTTTCATCAAACAAAGTTTTCAGATATTAACACAATGTCCAAGAAACAGAAAAAGAAAGAGGCAGCTCAAGGAATGGAAGGCAGGAATGGGAACGGGTTCCCCCTTGGTGGTGGCAGGGAAGAACACCTGTACTTGGGGCAGCACAGAGGGATGGATGGTGGTATTGGATGGTGGTGTGGGCAGAAGGAGGGCTGTGTGAAATGCAGGGACACCTAGTATGGGTTTGTGAAAAATACGTATTTTATGATTGGCTTTTTGTAAATATTAAAATGAATATTATATGTGTTAGGCTAGAAAGTTATGCTGTATTAATTTTCTTAAATAGTGTGTTAAATATAGTTTTAAGTTGTAACATAAGGTTAAAATAGAAACTATGCTATATAAGATACTTTTTTAAAAGAAAGGACTCACAAGATAGCAGTCACAGGACACCTAAATCTTTCAGAGAAAAAGAATTTATTGCTCTCTTATCAGAAGAAATAAACTTCTTTCTGCCTCGCTCAGGCATGAAGACACCGTCAGGATTAAGGGAAGAAGCTGACCCTGACCAGACAGAATTCTTTGTCTGAATGGAATTTATTCATCATGTATGAGGTGTATGAATATGCAACAGGTTTTAAAGGGTTAATCCTTTGTTTTAAAGGGTTAATCCATTGTTTTAAAGGGTTAATCCTCTGTTAACGTATGTCCTTTTTCAGGCTTATTTTGCCCAGAAAAGATACCTGGACTGTCCATAACTCTTTGTCTTAATTGTCTCATATTGTCCTAATCTCAATTGTTCAAATTTTTATTACTCTAATTGTATTACTATTTTTATAACCATTTTATTACTATTAAACTTTTAAAATTTTAAAAACAAGTGATTGGCATTTTTCACAGGTTGTTCTCCAGGGGTGAAGTGGAATGGCTCTGGGCTCAGTCGTGTGTGCTCAGAGGGCAGCTCTTGGTCCTGATGGTGCCAACCTCCTACCTCAGTGTGTCCTCTTCAAGGAGCCAGCCAAAGGATGCAGTGGTCAACAGGCGTTTTTAGGAGGGGATTAAGTCAAGCTGTATTAAGGAAAAAAACCTCCATGATGCTGTGAAAATGCACAGTGTTTAATCCAGTGTTGGTGTATTTGTAAGAACCAATAGATTGCCTAAACTGTAATGAGATTTGTGAAAACAATGAGCCGTGGAGGATTTTTACTGAAGTGTAATTTTTGCCTTGAAAGTAATATAAAAATCTTGTGTTTTCTCTCTCACATTTTTCCTAAGTCAGAGATTTTCAATGTTATTTACCTAGGAGCTGTTGCTATGAGACTGAATTGCAGAAGTGGTCAAAAGCATTGCACTATACATTGCATTGAAGAGCAGTTGAAGTGAGCTTTGAAGTACAGCAAACTGATGATGCAGAAAGAAGTCCATCAGCCTTGCCCAAATCTTGTGCAGCTCTACACATCAATTTTAGGATTTAGAGCTTCTTTTAGTCTCATTATTACAGTGTATATATGTATTCCTGAGTCATTTTGGAATACGTGGTTCTATCTTGTCTGTCATTTCTGTCATGTTGGGGTTCCAGCAGAGACCTCAGAGACACCCAAAGGATTTGACAAGCCAACATTTTATTCAAGCATTTATGCAAAAGCAAAGTTTAGTTAAACCAGTGTATGCCAATTGTAGTAAATTTTCCTTTTGAAGAAGGATGCAGCTCAAGCACTCTTACTGCAGTCCTCATGGTGGGGGCTGAGCACTCTGCCCGGGACCAGCAGCAGGGAGGAGCGACTACTGAAGCTCCATGTCCTTCAGGTATTCCTGCACCCAGCGAGCACTGGGGTCTGCACATACCTTCGTTCCTCTCCTGGTGACCAGGCTGTTGGGAAAACCAGTATTGAGGCACTCAGCCAGGGCATCAGGGTGCTTTTGCTAGGTCCTGCTGGTAGCCCCTGTTTGTCCCTGTCCATGCCCTTCCCCATCCTGGACAACCTTGGACACCCTTGGGGCACTGCCCTGGCTGCTGCACCCTGGACCCCAGCAGTGTTGGGTACTTACACCACAGCTGGCCTTGAGCAGGTGTTGCTGGTCACGTAGGCAGAGCTGATCATCCTGCGTGGAATGGGGCGGGAAATGTAGGAGAAGCAGCAGATGGTGTCTTCAGCTTCTGTGAGGGAAGAGAGATGGGCCCAGTGAGACCCCACACTGCAACAGAGGCTCTGTCTTTGGCTCTCAGGGCATTTGCCATCACCTATGCTGTGTTCCCAGGAGGTGCTGGGAACACCTCCTGGAAACCTCCATCTCTGAGGCTTAGTCCCTGCACTGGTGATGCCCATCAGCTCCCAGCCTTCTCCATAGACACGAGGGTCTAATCAGTGGGGATGGGGCTCTCTCCTGGGGAAAGAGATCCTACCGTTCTGGTGGTAAAGTGCAGCGCTGCTGGGGATGCTGGGATCAGCCTCAGCCAGGGAGCAGATGGCCACAAGGAGCAGAACAGCCAGGGCAGCTGCCAGGACCCTCATGGTGCTGGGAAGGCTGAGAGAGCCACGAGTGATGCTGGAGCTGCGGTGTCTGTCGGGCTGTCCTCTGCACAGTAGCCCCTGCTCCTGCTGATCTCTTTTTCTATCCCCCACCACTGGGCGGGCACAGGGTTTCACGGAAGAAAATGAGTCTGTCATACCAGCAAAATTATGTGACGTAAATAAGCTGCAGAAAGGGAAGTGCCAGCCACAGGGCTATGATTTTCAGATTTGAGAGAGAACAAGTCTTATGAGGAACAGCTGAAGGAGCTGGGTTTGTGTTGTAGTTGAGATGGTCACAGTACAAAGCAACATACTCAATTTTCAGAAGGCTTCAGACCTGTTTTTATTATAGTATCATGCTTTTTACACATTCTTACAAAACTCCTAAGTTTACACTTTACTCATTGGTCACAAAAGACAAACAAGGTGCTTATTGGAACAGACAGTTGCAGTTTTCGCTTATTTATCCTTCTTTCTTTCTTGGCTTCTACGTCAATAACCTTGCTGGAAAATCCTTTCAGGAGTAAACATGGATCCTCTTATCAAACTTCCCTCTGGCCCACAGAAGTTGCTGTAAAACCTCTTCCACAGGTTTCTTTGATGGTAGAAGAGGAGGCCCCCCTGAGGGGCACCTTACTGCTCTCTGCAAGTTTTTGAAAGGGCTGTAGTGAGGTGGAGGTTGCTCTCTTCTCCCAGGTTACAAGGACGAGACAAAATGGCTTCACATTGAACCAGGTCATGTTATGAAAATGTTCTTTTCTGGAAGGGTTGTCAAGCGCTGCAATAGGCTGCCTGGAGAAGTGGTGGGGTCACCATCCCTAAAGACATTTAAAAGACATGTAGATGTGGTGTTTAGGAGCATAGTTTGGTGGTGAACTTGGCAATGCTGGATTAACAGTTGGACTTGATGATCTTAAAGGTCTTTTCCAACACAAATGATCCTACAATTTGTTTCTGTCTACTTCATGGTACTGCAGAGGCTGAGGGACCACAAACTGGACTGGAGCTGGGGTGGCTGCAGGGTTTTCCTCTTCCCAATGCTCAGTCCCTATTCATCCAGGGTTTAAAGGAGAGAAAATGAGTGCAACATGACAGAGAAGGAAACCACAGAAGGGGAAGTGCATGTGACAGATCTGCAACTTTGAGATTCCATTTGAGTCTCTGGTGGGACTGGCCGGAGCCAAACCCCCAAACACAAGTCCTGCTACTGCTGCAATGACCTGTTAGCTGAGAGCCAGGATGGGATGTGAACTTTGCTGACCAGGGTTCTGAGGAGAACCAGAACAAGGATAAACACTGGAAAAGAAGAAGGAAGTAGCAAGTTCCATAGCTTGCTTTCTGAGTGTGCACTATCCAATTAGCAGGCTGTCCCGATGAGGGGAGAGAGTGATGCATCTGACTCCATCTTATCAGAAGCTAATTAATTACTTTATTATACAATATTATTCTATATACATTATATTACATTACATCTAAACTGAATCTACCAAGCACTCAACTCTGCACACACTGTACAGAATCTCGTGACTGTCAGCTGACAGTCCTGACACAGACACACACTTGGCCCTGACAGGCCAAGGAAACAAAATACCATCTCTTTGGGTAAAAAACATCTCCATAATGCATTCTACTTTTGCACAAACACAGGCACAGCAAATGATAAGAATTGTTTTTCCTTTGAGGTTCAGAGAATGTGAAACCCAGAAATATTCTTGGGAAGAATTGTGCCTTGCTTTTCTCTGTGAAGAGAAATGGGGTGACAGTGCACTGCTGGGGTCTTTAGGAATTGATTATATCCTACCTTTGTCAAGTAAGAATTTTGCTGCAGTGGTGTTTGAGGTGCCCCCAGCAGGCAGGTGCAGCCCCTGAGGGGATGTCAGTGCCACACTCCCCCGGGGAGCCTGGTTACCCCTTACCCCTGCTAGTGGGCTGCCTGGCTAGTGAGAACCACAGGAACCACTGATACCATCATGTACCCTCTCAAAAGACCTAATTTCTGCAGAAATGAGCCTTTTTGGGTAAATGAAGGTCTGGTTAGTGGTTTGCAGCTGGCTACCAGAGCATCCCTGCCTGTGCACTGCCAGACTGGGGGCATGAAGACTCCTAACCTCACCTTCTGTGCCAACTGTGTCAGCTCCTGCTGGCTGTCGGGGGAAAGCTGTAGAATCCCTCTTCACTGGTCCCTGTCTGGCTCAGCTTGCTGGCCTGGCACTGCAGGAAGGGAAAAGAGGGCTGGGGGCTGTGGAGTGTCAGCTCTGGAGACTCACCAATCCATTCTTGTGGACACTGAGCCTGTCCTGCTGGCACAATGGCCTGCTGGCACAATGTCAGCTCACTGGCACAGCCTGAGCAGTGCCTGGAGACAGCACCAGTGTCACCTCCAAAACCATGCTGGGGTGCCAGTGGGGTTAATGCCATGAACTGCATGAGGGAGAGGCCAGAGCATCTTCCACAGTTCAGGGGCCTCTGCGTGCAGTGGGCCACCAGCTAAAATCTGCTCTGGCCGGTGCTCAGGGGGATGTTCTGCATTCACCTTTCTTCTTGGGGACCTGATACTTTATTTTTGTGGGGCAGGGCTGCACAGGAGTATCCCACCTGCTGCTCTGGCAGCACCCACATGGACTCCACATGGACTTGGGGGGCTTGTCAATGGGGATGGGGCTGTCTTCTAGGAAGGGAGAGCATACCTGGCTTCTGGGATGACTCAGCAATGCTAGGTTCACATAGATAGGCCTCAGATGGGGAAATTGTAAGAAAATAATAGAATCATAATGGGGAAATATGAATGCATCATAACAGGATGTTGTCAGGGGTACCCAGATTTGCTGAGCTGGTAAAGGCAAGGAAACCACAGAAGGGGAAGCACCAGCCACTGTGTTGTGACTTTCTGATTCCGTTTGGCTCCTAGCATGGACTGGCCAGAACCTAAACCTGCCAAGAGCTGGGCTGGTAAATGCAGCTCCACAACAAGAGCCCAAAGAAAATCAGGGCAAGACTGGCAAAAGGGAAAAAAAAGAGGAAGTAGCAATTTTATCTATCACTACTCCCTGCTTAAGAGTCCCTCTCCAGCTCTCTTTCAGGGCCTCTCTAGGCACTGAAAGCTGCTCTAAGGTCCCCCAAAAGCCTTTTCTTCTCCAGTCTGAACAAACTGAACTCAGTCAGCAGTGAGTTACAGCCTGGTCTCATGAAGAGCCACAAAGGTACCTTAACACTGTGTGTAATCCTACTGGCTCTACTTGCACCAGCAGGATTTTTTAATATTTTGGATTAGATATTAATAGTTTGAAGGCTTTTTGGCCCTATACAGATGCAGGTTCATTCTTGACAAACTCTCCTGGGTTAATGTTGGGAATTGATAGCACAGGAGTTGTACAAATTAAGATGGCTTTGAAGATGCCTGGTTGTCTTTATTTGGTGACACAAAAGATTCTCTGTGCCTGGCATCCATCTCTCAGTATGGTTTTTTAAACAGGGAGGAAACCTATTGCTTCTTTTAATTTCTCTTAGTAATAAGAGTGAAAGCATCTTTGTGGACCTTATATATTGATTTTTTAGAGAGATATGTAATGCAACTTAAATGAAAGAGAATTAAATTAAAGAGAATTTATTCAGCTGTGCTTTGAGTTTTCCAGGACAAGACAGTTGGAGATATGTCTCTGGACTAATTGAGCTGAGCTCTCTCATTGAAGATACAATCCTGATTGTCAAGGGATTAAGCCTGTTCTTTGACTGTGTGCTGTTCTGTAAATCTCAGACCAAGGTCAGAATCAGCTTTAAGACATCATTTTTGACTACTTCAGCGGGGCTAAAAGGACCTGAATTCCTCTGATATTCCCTTAAGGCAGCTGCAATAGCTCACTGGGATGGAAAGTCACAGTTGGTTTAAAAGCACTTTACACACTCATCCCTCATAGGCCCAGAGGCTGGGAGCTGTACCTGGGACATTGCTGGAAACCTGCCTTCTCAGGGAAAACCCCATGTTCTGCTCAAAGAAGAGCAGCTGCATCACAGCTCCTGTCTCCAGGATTCTCTGCATGGGTCACTCTCACTTTCCTATCCAAGCAAACCCAGAGAATCCAGCATCAGAAATTTTATGTCTGCTTTGCTCCAAGTCTGAATTTAGGAAAACTACTCTGTTGTAGTGTGAATGAGACTTTTTTTTCCCCCTGTGCATTTAAATTAGGTTAATCTATGTAACTGTTTTCTTTTTCTGAAATAGCTTCTTTATTTTTCTTGGATTTAATTCTGTGCATTCAAGCAGGATGTTAAATAGTGTCAGACTGAAGAAAATGAATTGCATAACATGCTGAAGAGATGAACTGGGGAAGTGCTTGTTTTTACATTCCCTTCTTACCTGTGTATTTAATGTGAATTACTGGAACATCAAGGAGAACTAACCAGTTTGGAATTTATTTTAAAACATGTATTCTCATAAAGTGGATCATTTCCTCTATGCACTTAATTTTAGTAGAAGAAAAAAGCAAGTATTGGTATAATATTACAAAACATCCCTCTAGAGTAGTTAATTTTCAGAAGTTATAGCAGCTTAGTATCGCTGTTTTCCTCCTGAAATTACTTCCTCAGCTAAATTGTTTAGGGCTGATGCTGAAGATAAGCATATCAAAACCAGCTTATCAATTCTTCCCTTTCTGAAATGATCTTTGCAGCTGATTAAAGTGAACCATGACTTGTTTTGAGAGGAAATTAAGAACTCACTGGTATTCTTGTCTCTTTGATTTAGTCCTCCTGACTGCAACTCTACATGACTTTTGGTAGAATGCGTGAATCCAACTTTCCTTTCTATCCAATTCTCAGCACCTACTTGTAAAGGCTCTTTTTATTTTCTTTTTTTTCATAAGTGTGCAGGGAATAAGGATTTTTTACGTGGAATCTTGACTTGTTTCAAATTTCAGGAAGGGAAACGAAATCTTGCAGAACAGAAAAGAAAGGCTCACAAACACTCTGGAAAGGAGACATGATCAAATGAAATGCACCTGAAAAAAACCCAAAATAACCAGAAAATGGGGAGATTTAGTGACTACACGAAAGTGGTTTGGGAGGAAATGAGGTGCCGTGCAAAGGACCCAAAGATGCCAAAACTGAGCTCACAGATGCTGCAAATCAGGGGAAAAAATCAAGGTGGAAGACACATCTTTGAGGGGAAGATATGAGGGACATGGCATGGATACTGAAAAAAAAAAGTCTTTGCCAAAGTAGAAGGACTTACAAACACTCTGGAATGGAGATACGATGAAAGGAAATGCAATTGAAGAAAAAGCCAGAAAATTGGAAAATTTAGTGACTACAGGAAAATGGACCAGGATTACATGAGGTGCAGTGCAAAGAAGCAAAACATGCCAAAAGTAACCTCAGAGATGCTGCAAAATCAGGGGAAAAAGTCAAGGAGGAAGACAGAACTTTGAGGAAGATATGAGTGCCATGCCATGGATACTGGAAAAAACCCCAAAACAGTCTTTGCCAAAGTGAAAGTCATCAAAAGGCATGGGATGCCATGAAGTTCAGGGACATGGACCAAAGCTTGCCCAATTGATCTCCATTGAAATTACAAGATTTCGTTTCCCTTCCTGAAATGAAATTTTATTTCAGTGAGATGGAGTTTAGGTTCTGAACATCTTCAGGATTTGAGATGAGAGGTGGTCTCTCAAGAACTGAGAATCCCAGAAACCATCTTGGTTTATAATTCTGGTACTCATGTTTTCTAATACATGAACTATACTACTGTGAGACTACTTGCATTTTTAATAGTATGTATAGGTAACTTTTAATTGGAATTTGGGCTGTAGCTTATTACTATAAAATAAACAATGGATGTAAAATGAAAAAATTAATTGCTAACAGGTATCTCATATGCTTGAGTAATGCTGCTCCTCTGTGAGATGAAGCCCATCATTGGAACTCATGGTGTCATCTAATTCAATAAAAAAAAAAAAAGCAAGAGCTGTTCGGTGGAACAGAACATGAAGTATCAAAAACTATTCTGAAGAATGCCAAGAGCCATCTCCTTGAAAACCATATACTGAAGTGCTGTGCTTTTCTCTCATCATCCTATTATAGATAATTGATCGTGATTCCATTCCTCCTGAATCATCCTTTCTGGGATTCGACAGCGCAGTGTAGAAACACACCTGGCAGATGTGCTCCTTTACATCAGTTTTCTGCCAGAGCAACTGTGTCCTTTTTGTCTGGAATTTAGTTAAGGGCTCCTTCCAAGTATGGCTGCAGTTTCACTTGATCCCCATTTCTCCTCAGAAATGTAGGACAGCAATGCCAATGGCTTCTGCAGTGCTGATTTTCACCGTGAGCTGTGACAACAGGAGAACTTCAACAAGGACCTCTGTGTCCTGCTGCCTTGAATCATTTCTGCCTCTTGCTTCTCTGCCTTGCTTACTTTCTTCTTCTTCTTCTTCTTCTTCTTCTTCTTCTTCTTCTTCTTCTTCTTCTTCTTCTTCTTCTTCTTCTTCTTCTTCTTCTTCTTTCCATCTCCTTTAGGTCATGCTGTTCCTTGTTTACTTACCTTCATGAGCTTTAGCATTGACATCACAGCTTTCTAAGTTTATATTCATAATAGGTACATTATTTTTCTCCAGTTCCTTTTCCATTGTGTATATAGCTTTCAAATTTTACCAAACACCTGTACCTTTCAAAACTCCTGGCTCTCTTTTCCTAGATGTTCAAGGAAGAGTTGTATGTTGCAGTTTGCATTATTCAGATGTAGCTCACTATCTTTTTTTTGTATCTGTTGAGACATACAGAAGCATCTCTATTTTCTGGCATGTTTGTTATCAGAACTCGTGAAGAGAAGCAGCAATATTTTTCAAGTTACTGTTATATGGGGAATTTAATGTTTGGTGAGCAGCCTTCAGCAGTGGCTTGGCATTTTAGAGTATTACAAGCTCTGGCATAAGCACCTGAGAATGTTAAAAGGAGGAGTTTTCATTCTCATTACTGTTCCTGAATTTTCAGCTAAATAGGCAGAAGAAGGGTCATGGAAGCTGTAGAAAATGAAGCAAATAAGCAGATGGGTTCTTCCAGTCCAGCTGAAATAATTACTCTTCCTATAGAAGTTTCAAAGGGAGGATTTCAGAGCTAGAAGAAAAAATATACATCCCTTGCTATGTTTGAGATCTTAGTGCTTCCTAGTGGGCATCACAGAGAATTCCTCAAGGAGGCAGAGACTGCAGTTGAGTTAGAAGGACTTCAACAGCCAAACACTGATTTCAGGGTATTTGTTAGCCTTATTGGCCAGGAGGCATTCAGATGTACAAAGCCTGAGTAGCAGTGACTGAACATCTGGTCAAGAGGAATGAACCCAAAAGGACAATAATTGTAGAGGGAGATGAGGTCATGCCATTTTCAGGAATGGGAGCAATTCTCACAGATTTCTAAGTTCCTGTGTACAACAGCCTGGAAAAAGGACTTAGGAGCCAAAACAAGAGACTTTTTTTCCTTGCCTGAAGTACACAGCATCCAGGCAGAGGTGTGCTTCGAAGGAGAGCAGGTAGGGTTTCACAGCACAGCAAGGAGTACTGAGCTTGCAAACAGAAGAGAAATGTGAGTGTGTGCTGTGGGAGGGATGGTGAACTGACTTCCTTTGCCATAGCTTGGGTCAAAAAGCAAGAGGAGAGGCAGAAAAGCCTGTACTAGCTGGTAGCATCCTCTTATCCTCCCTTTTTCAGTTGGATTCTGTTACTTCTGAAAAGAAGAAGAAAAGAAATCAGGGTAATTGTCAAGAAAATTGTTTTCTAGGGAAAAGTGGTTAAATGAAAAGAATGATTCTGGAGAGTGTTACGTGTGGCATAACTAATACTGAGCGCTACAGATGATGAATTCAGCAGCCCAAAATAAAAATAAATGGGAATCTAAATATCTTACTAATTTTTATTTCTCTTTCCTAGATAGCATCCAAAATAAAAACTGATCAGAAAAGATGGAAAATTAAAATGATCAAAAGTGTACTGTGCTTGGGAGTGAGCAGCAACATCCAAATGTGACTGTCCATTCCCATGGGGTTAGGAAGAAGATACACAGAAGGAAATGGATGATGTCTCCAGGGTTCCCAGAAGATATCTAATGTCCTCCTTCCCCTGTCCTACAGGACACATTGCTGAAACGTGTGGCCTGTGCATGTCCTTGGTGCAAGACTGCCATGGAACTTGATCTGGAAAAATGCTGTTTTCTTTACCTCCATCCAGAAGACACAGTTGCTCTGCCCAATTAAACCAAAATGCCAGCAAGCCTGTGACTTAACATTGATTACACAGAATTCATCAGCAAGTGAGCTGTGTTCACTTGCTCATCTTGTCATCTTGTGGATAAAACCTTTTCAAATACTCTCCTTCCTTCCAGACTGCAGTTCTGTATGCTTGGTCTGTGCAAACTGTTCTTGGAAAGGAAGCACAGGTAAAAAACCTTTTCAGATACTTCCAAGAGATGGAGAATTATTCCTTATCCTGCTCTCCCTGTCTCTGTGTACTCAGCTGGGTATGAAGTCCTCATTTTTCATCACATTTTACAGACTCTTCTGGAACCTAATGCTAAGCAGATGCTGTTTCTCCTAGATGATAATTAAAATTAATTTTTCATAAATTAGACAGCAAATAAAATTTGCTGTCAGTACTTACCTGAAACACAAAGGCTTTTTTTTTTATTTTAACCAGAAAAGAATTGTGTTTTGGAGTGGTCATTGTTAGCTGCATTCAGTGCGTTGAAAACTATGGCTGTGTCCAAGTAAGTCTGTTGTGGCCCAGGATTTGTCCCATGTTTTGGGCTGTTTGTTTTCCAGAAATGACTGAAAATATTTTTGCATATTTTGAACACAGATCTATTCCCAACTTTCTCTGGCTATATGGATTATTTGTGACTGGTTTCTTTAACTTGAATGGAGCAACACAAAAATCCTGTGTAGAAAATACTGGAACATGTGTATAAATTGAAATCAGACTTGATTAAAGACACACATATTGTGAAAAGAAAAGATAGATCATTCTTATACTGCATAGCTGGCAATCAGAAAAGGAAGATGGAGCTGCTTATCCTTTTTTCTTCAGTCTTTGACAGCTGGGCAGAAAAGCTGAGTCATATTAACTGACTGTTGGCAGGTAAAATAGATTGGAAGCCCATTCCATGATATATGTAAAGTGAAATTAATCTTCACAGAAACTGTATCTTGGTTTTCAACAACACTTTGACATAATGGTGAAGAATTTAGACTGCTTTAAGCTACATTTGTCCCACTGTTTATGTAAATCCTTTATTGCAACAGTGTTTTCTCAGGTGTGTGGCTGATCAATATTTAAGAGATTTTTATTATCTCCAAGTATTTAATCCAAGAAAAAAGTTGTAATTTTCTTGGTTAAGTGATACTTCTGTTGGCAAAGTTATGGGGATTTCAGAGAGGACTTTATGTATTCAAGGGTGGGACGATGTCATTTGCTTTGTGCACTAATTGTGTAGCCTGTGAGCTGGGGTGTTGCCATGGGGAGCTGTGTGTCAGCCCCTTTGTAGTCTCTGTTGTCGCTCTGTGTGTCTGCAAACTCTCACACCGTGCTTGCTAAGTCACTCAGGACCAAAAGACTTCTAAATCAGAGAAAATCAGTTTTCTTACATGGGTTTGGGGGAGGTCTGGAAGGTCCATACTTGCTCCCAGTGGAGAAATAGATTGTCTCTTAGTCTGAAAATGGGCACATCCTACTTTTGGATTATTAAACAGGCAGTAAATCTAAGGCAAAGAGGAATGATTAATGGCAGTGCACAGAAAGAAATGCTGTCACTATCAAACGTCACCACTGAAGATGAGGCACATAATAATTTCAGATGTGAAGAGCATCATCAGGAGAAATGTAAGGAGCCAGAGGGACTGGGATGATGGCTACTGCTTATTTTTCTGTTCAGCTTCTATGCCTTGAAATGCCCAAACCAGCTTTGGATCTAGGTTCGGAGAGGCTTGCAGGGGAGTCTCCCAGCTGTCAGCTCCTTTCAGAAAGGTGGGTAGCAGACTGTGCATGACAAAGAAAGAAACAAATAAATTAAAAAAATACAGAGAAATCCTTATAAGATTCGGTTCTTTGGCATAGTCTTTGGCCACAGGAGGGCAATACTGTTCTATAATAAATTTGGTAGGCTTTATTCCCTGAAAGTCTTGCAGGTACCTGAGGGGAAATGGGATTGATCATAGTTACCAATCATCAAAGTTGTATTGATCAGGAAGTGGATTTATGCCTTTAGCTATGTTTGCAGGGCTTGAGCAGTTGGTTCTCCCATTCCTCCTTTCCAGAAGAGCAAATTGCAGCACAGAATCTGAGAGTTGTGATGACATCTAATGAACTACTGCTTCTGCATCCCTGGTTCAGATTGGTACTGCTTTGTGCTGTCCCCCTTCCACCACCTGAGCTGGAGGCCAGAGCCAGGAGGTGGCACAAGCAATCAGCAGTGACTGTGGCAGCCCCCAGGGCTGGTGGAGGGCTCTTTGTCCCCTGTTTCAAACTGAAGTAAGGAGAATTTTAACTGATAATGGTGAGAATCTCAGGGTGTGTGACTCTCACTAATACTGACAGGAGTATTCAGCTGGGAAAGGTGGATTTTATTTTTATTTTTTCCTTCAGAAACTTTTTATGTTTTCCCCAGAGGCTGAGGCCATGTTCTTCTTTACTAGAATCCAGGCACAGGAGCAGGAGTCCTAACTTATTAGGCTATTGATTTATGCCCTTGCTCTTTGTTGATTCGTGCCCTTGCTCTTAGCTGGTCAGATAAATCTCATTAGTTAGAAGATTCTCCAGAGAAGCAAGTGTTGTGGGTTTTAATTCCCCAAAGGAGATGGTTGAATGTGCATTTTGTGGCTCTTAGAAGAATAGGAGATACCACTGTTTGGTCTTGTAAGAGAAAATGAAAGCTCCACTGTGTTCTTGATGAAGATTAATCTGCCAGGAGTGCTTTGAGACCAGTGGATTTAAGTTTTAAAGGGAGGGGAATACTTGGTTTGCAAAGAATGAGTTTAGTTTGAGAATGGAGTTTGGCAAAGTCAGACATGTGAGTACATTTGAGTACTTAATACATCACCTAACATACTTCAAGTACTGAAACATGAATATGAAAGTAATTTATGCAGTCTGGGTATCTCTTTATTTTGGAGACAGCTGTACTCCCCAGACTAATAGGGAAGAACAGGGAGCTTCCTAAGGGCCAGCTCTGTAATCCGTGTTACTTGTATGAGAGGAATAGTCTTCAAGAAAAATTAAAGTAATATTAAAAGTTAAAAAGGCATATTTATGAAGGATAGATTGCTAGCTTCTAAGCTAACCTTTTAGGTCATCTGGAAATGAAAATGTTTCAGAGAAGGAGTGCTACTGAGCTGCTGCCCTTTTAGCTTCTGTTGCTGAATAAAGTCTCAAAGAGGTTCCCTTCTGAAAGACAATTCTTCCAAGTGATGTTTTTCAGTTTGTAGTTTGCACATTGCTTCTGATGGATCTGTGAATGCTGAAACTCAACTGTCACCTTTCTTTAGAAAGTGCTGAACTTCAACTGAATGTGTCTAAGGGGAGAAAGACATTTATGTTTTATGTCAGGTTTATGTTAAATGTCAATTTATTTCTTTTATGCTTTACGTTTTAAAGTGTGGTTTAAACATCATAATCAAGAACAAAATGTTTTGTTTTGCAGGAATAATTTTTAAGGCTTTTGTTTTTAAATTTGTCTGAGGTGAACTGAAGCAAATCTGACAGTTTCAAGAGGATTGACCTGGCAAGGAGGCCAGGAGCACCAGGAAAATGGCAAGTGCTTTGCAGGGCTTGTGGCCCAAACTGGCACTTAGCATTTTCCAAACTACTGAGTAATTCTGGGAGCTGGAGTCCTCAAGTGCCCTGAAAAAGAGGAATTCCTTCAGGTGAGTGACAGCCAATGTCTTTGGTAAAGGGTGGGCAATGATGGTACAAATCACAATGGGATGAAGTTTTTCCAGCTAAGTTTTTTTTTTTTTTTTTTTAGGGGAATGTGCATTTTGCAATTAGACACTGAGGTAAGACTCCTTTTATTTCATTTTACTTATCAATCAATTTGTAAGTACAATGAAGATAAAACAAATGGTGCCAGTCACCCAAGTCTGTTGTGCGCTTTTGAATGTAATCCCTTTCTCACTTCATAGTCACCTTTTCTGCTCAAACCACTACATTAAAAACCCCATTATTGACTTTCCTGTCTTAAGTATTGAAGAAGAGTTGGAGTAGTGTTTTTTTCAGTCTTTGTGTTTTTGAACACTTGAAACATGTGAAAATGGTCGTGTCAAGGATAATTCTGATGTTGCTTCCACCTGAAATTTCTTTTCTGCTCTCAACCACGCATGTATTGTATTCCTAGGTAGATTTGCAGGTATTTTCTGTCACTTCAGGAGAGGTCACAAACAGTCAAATGTTAGCTGAATGTCAGAGAAATGGCTCATATAATGAAGTCTATTAAGGTGTCCAATAGCCCTGCGCAGAAGAGAAGATAATCTTGCTTTGTGACCTTTAGGACAAATCAAACAAAACAATAAAACACACAGAAAGCAATGCCCTTCCTGGGGTTGAAGTAGATGGCCGAGTGTTGGTAGAAGATTTTGGTTTTATTGTTGTTTATATTTTTCTTTTGCTTTTTAAATAATTTACAGTGATTAGTACTCCAAGTGCTTTTTTTGGTCATGCTTCTGAATGTTAGTAGGCAAACCCAACACTTTTTCATTCTTTTGATCCTTTGTTTTTATTATGATCAACCTATTTTTATGTCTAGTTGTGGAGATATTTGCTATTTCTTTATTCACTGATTTAGAGTTTAGAATAAATAGAATAGAATAATTAGAATAATTATAGAATAATAATAGAATAATTTAGAATAATTAGGATTGTCTCATCTGACCTCCTGTACAAGCCAGACCAGGGTACTGAACACCATAATTACAGCATAGATTCTTATTGAGATAAGAAACACAGCTTTTAAAATGACATTACATTTTGTTTCAAGACTTCCAGTGACAAAAACTCAGTATATTAACTAGTAAGTCTTTGAAATCCCTAATTACCTTTATTGATGAATTGCATCTTTGGTCTATCCTGGATGTAATTAGTGTCAGTTGGCTGCTATGGCATCTGGATACATCTGTTTTTTTCTCATGAGAGAATACTTGAGAAGAATGACAAAGAATAACTTGTCTTGTTCATCCTGGACCCTGATGCCTTTGGCAGTCCAGCTGAGCTATCCACAAATATTTTTGGTTTAAACTTGGAAAACTATCCACACCAGGGTTTTAAAGGTGTTTCTTTTGAAGGCAGGTGGGACAGGAGAATAAGCATTCACAAATGCTAACTTTACCCTAAAGTCCAAATGTTCCTCTGTCAGCAACAAAATAGAATATTAGAATATTTGAAGTTAGGCTTCTGATTTTCCACGGCCCAGAAGGATGCTCTATAAATATTCCATAGTGTCCACAATATACTCCTCTAAGAGGTTTAATTTTGTTCCTTTTTTCTTTAGAAATCTTTTGGCTACATGTGGGGACATTTTGAATGAAGTGTACTTCCAAAAGAGTGGATTGACTTTCACTGAAGAACGTGCCAATAAAGAAAAAAATACTTATAGCTGAAATAAGGGTAGTTTTCTTACCTCTGCCAAATGAATTCCTAGCTGGAGAGTGGTAGGTGCCTCTTTATGCTTTTAGATGAGGGAATAGCTCTATTGAAATAGGTCAAGGACATTTAAAGTTTCTAATAATCAGTTACATAAACTTAAATCACCTCTGACCTCAGCTGCAGAGATACTCTGTACCATTTGTTTAGGCTATTGTGCTTAGTGAATACTTTTATAATTTTTTATTTTGTTTTGTGCTTTCATCTCATTTGGTGATGAACAAGCACAATGTGTGGGATTGTTTCTGAGCTCTAGAGATGTGGCTGGGCTTTGTCACTTTTCACTTACACAAGGCCACAGTGGATTCAAGCTGGAGAGAAGTATTATTCCTAAACATTGGGACATATGAATCACAGATATATGCAACTTTTGTGAGCCAGCTGTTCAACCAAAACCCATCAACTGCAGAGACCAGAGAGCCTTCAGCAGCATGGCCAGCACATCCTGGAGGGGCATGATTTTTTTTCTGTGAGGTCTCCCAGAACTGCTGATATATTCCAGTAAAAGCCTCTCATGGATTTTATTCAGTTTTGTGAAACCTCATGTAGCTAAAAGTTCCTGAGCAGTGCTGTTTTGGTTATCTAATGGCTTGCTACTGATCCAGTTCTTTTGGATCATGCACAAAGCAATACTGGCTGACAACTGCTGTCACCACAGGTAAACAAAAAGAATCCCTGTAATCCGAATTAGAGGAAAATTATGCTGATGGTAAAATCTTCTTGGCTGTTTTACGGATTTTCAGGGATCTAATGAGAATCTTAAAATAATAGATATTTCAGAGTTGGAATTAAGGAGAAATAAATAGAATTGACCACTTCAAAGATGCATGTTTTGTTCCCAGCTCTGGCAGAGATCTGCTCATTATCTTTAGAAAGGCTTTTTCATTATTGTTCTCTTGCATGCTGCTGTCAGTTAAAAGGGTGAGCCTTTTGGGATTGGAGCCCTCTCCATGTTCTGCTGTTTGATCACACCCACTCTTTTTCTTTCGTGGCTTCTAGTAAACAATGCTAACAGGAAGCTCCAAGGCTGTAAAGACACACAGGTCTGTACTCTTTTGCAATTGATTTTTTTTTTCAGGTGTTATTACCATCACAAGACAGAGCCAATGGATCCAAAGGCTGATCCTTGGTGACATACTGCAATAAGGGGTGCTTATTTCTATTTGTTAGTTAGCTATTCCAGGGGAAAAAAACCCAAAGCTGCTTAAGTTTTTAAACCTATTATGTGGTATTCCAAAAGGTCAAGTTGCTGTTCTTTTAAAATACAATTTAATTGAAAATGGACAGTACCCTGGATCTTCTTGAGGCGTAATGAAGTAGACTATTGATATGCACCATGTGTTCCTGATTAAAATCAGAAGGCTAGGAATGTTCAGCCAATTATGCAATTTGTGAGACATTGCCCAATTAGTTCAGGAGCATGCAGAAGCAGGTACACAAAAAGATACTTTCTGTGTTCCCTGTAAGCAAAAATTCCCAAACTACAAAGGGCTGAATTATGTACAGGCTAATAAAGGCAATTAATTGTTTGAACTCTCTTGTTGCACTTTATTCATCTCCTGGAAAGATTTTTTTTTATAGTAGAAATGTACAGTATAGAATAATAATTTACAGTTAAATGTAACAGTAAGGAAAAACAGATAATGCAAAGAACAGGAACCAAGGATACAGTTTAACATCTGGAAAAATCCACTTTTTTTTTATAGTGAATGTAAACATTTCTGCCTGCTTCATTTTTCCAATCTACCTAAGAGCAGGTGTTGGTGTTGTTGTCAAATTCTCTAGTTAAAAGAATAGCATTTAAAGAAGTACAGGTGTGGTTTTCATGGTTAATGAACTCTTGGATCATCTTAAGCAGGAAAATATTCACTGTGGAAGATGTTTAAAGCACAGACAAATAACTCCATGTATTTCAAGTTTTAGCTTTGTCTTTATGGTTTATCAGTTTGTACAGACCCCTATAAAGTACAAAGGCACATCTGGTGATGTAATATTTTGCAAGAATGTGCCTGAGCATGCATCTATCCAAAATACAGAAAAATCTCCCGGTGTGTTTAAAACATCAGAATTATTTTTTAAATAAATGTTTTTTATTATAGAAAAAGGGAATGTTTACCTATGTCTAGCCTTGGAGACGCACATGGGATGTTCAGCAGATTTGTGCAATTTGTTAGAGCAGCAGTTGTTTCTTAACTGAAGGAAATATTGACACTGGCAAGTAAAGACAGGATAGCAAGCAATTCAGTCTCCCCCATGGAAAAGGAACACCACATTGCAGAGGCTTTAACTGAAAATTAAAGCTTTGTGTAGTTTGCTTAGCTGGTTATAAAATGTGCTTCAGAGCTCCAGAGTGTCTGAAAACCAGGTTGATTTAATCATGGACTCTGGGGCTTTATTCCCATGAGCAGGAGAATTAAAGTTCAGCTGCTTTGTTGTTGGGTAATCGTTAATCCCAGGCGGGCTGGTACCCAGGGGCTGAGGGATGGGACTCAGGGTGATGAAGGCTGCTTGGCAGCCTGTCCATTGCTTTTGTGCTGAATAGGGAAGTCACAGGAACAAAAAAACCCAACCATGAATCCTTCAGGGAGTCCATCAGGTCAGAATTAAGGAGTTAGGTTGTTTTTTTGGCCACCAAAATGTTTTGGTGGAAACTGACTCTTGTAAGGAGCGCAGTGGCACGGTGGGATCTGACCAACACCTATGGGATATTTGTATTGCTACCAGGGACAGCAGACAGGGACACTTGCCTGTGTCCCAGTTCTGTCTCTAAAGAAATATTAAGCTCCTCTGAAGAATTTTGAAGTGGACTGTGTGTTAAAGACACCTTCACAGAGGAGTGGGTAAGCAAGACAAATTCCATATAAGTTAGGTGGATACTCTGACAGTCAGATCAGTGAGCTAACAGAGGTTGCATCCTTGTGTGGCTGGGTTTAGCTTTACTAAAAAAGCTGTCTGATAACCCCAGTCTCTGGTTTGCATAGTCATTTCTGCTACTTTAAAGGCTGTATGGATGCTTAGAAGGTGTCACCGTCATATTTTCTGGAAAAATCCCTTTGCCCAGGATTTCTCTCCTGGGAAGCTGAGAGGCCTCTGAGAAGAATGAAAACAACATTATCTCATTTGCTTCTCCTGGGTTTTGTTGCTTTGGAATGTGGTTTGGAGATTGTTTATCCAACATGAGAATTGTTTTGACTTAATGGCCAATCACATCCAGCTGTGTCAGACTCTGAGGAGAGAGTCACGAGTTTTTCATTGGTATCTTTTAGCCTTCTGTCTATATCCTTTCTCTATTCTTTAGTATAGTTTGGTGTAGAATTCTTTTATATAATACAGATAATGAAATAATAAATTAACCTTCTAAAGACAAGGAGTCAGATTCATTTATTCCTCTCAGCAATGGGAGAATCAAGAAATACCACAAGAAGGTACTCAGGTATTAACTTGGCTCATTATTTTAAGTATTTTCTGGGCTGTAAAAGCTGATAGTGACCCTTCCTGTCCATCCTTTTCACTTACTAAATCAAGATATACATTAAACTGTTCCTTTAAGTAGTTCCTCTCTATTCAGATATCAGAATATACTTTACAAAACCCTTTTTCTCAGCTTTGTACCATTTGAAACTAAAAATAATTAAAATAGTTTAATAGTCATTAAAATTTAAATTTCTATATAACAAAAATGAAATCCCACAGCATCATATAATTTACAGTAGCTATGAGGTCCTTATGCAAAACCTGAAAGTCAGCAGTGCAAATATCAGTTTAGATAACAGCAAATTTAAGCATTCTCCTACCCTCCCTGCCATAGTTTGTTTTCAGTGCCATGTGGGAAAAAAAGAAGAGCCCCAGACAGGTCTCTAACTTTCAGTGTTTAGGAGAGAGCAGCATGCAAAGCACATAAACACACAGAACATGCATTGGCACAGCAGTGAACATGTAATATATGACACACATTTCTCAGGCTGCTGTTACTGTTTCCCTGGAAGGCACTAAAACATTGAAATGCCCTCTTCCAAGTAAGGATCAAATCAAAATTTCCTAAATGTTTCACACAGCCAAATGCTTCACAAGTCTATCAATTTCATCAGGAACAAGAACCAGCCTCACCCCTTGGTGGCAATTTTGCATGACTGATACACTGATTTTGTAGGTCTTGTGTTGTAGCATATTGACCATATCTTTTGTAAAATGAGGGATGTTTCTCCAGGACTGGAGACTTAAGTCCTTTGGTAGCAAGTGCTATATAAAGCTTTTCCTACAGCTGGAGATTTTATGAGGTCTTTCTGCCTTGCAGATTTTCTGTGTGAGGTCTTCAACAAACTCTGTTCTCTTTTTGGCCATCTTTTTTTTTTTGTGATGACAGTAAGAGCATAATCATCTTTGAAATGTCAACTCTTCTTTCTTCTTGGACAGAAAAATGAGCAATAAAGCAACAGTTCACTGGGAAAGACAGATGATATTATCTGTCTCATTTCCAAAGAAAAGAAGTCAAAAATAGGTATGAACTGTGACTATGAATGCTGAAGTTACCATTTCCTGTTACAAAACTAGATCAAAACACTAATAACCAAGTGTGTATAAGGCTCTGTTACTGCTTCAGAGCATAAATTTTTTAAATTATAACAATTACTAGAATATTAAAAACTGATTTTACTCCCACAGGTACCTGCCAAATACATATCCTTGCTAGTTTCTGTCATTTTTTTTAATATTGTTTGCAGCTCAGAATTTTTTTCAAATTTTTGTCATTGCCCATAAAATTGTACTTGGTGAATTTAAATTTCTATTTTGCATGAAATTTGTATTTTGCTTGTTTCCTCAAAGTCCCACTGTTTTTCACATCTGATGTGCTCATACATTCTCTTTAAATTTTGTGTCACCAGGAAACCTAATTGATGTAATTTTCTTTTGGTTGTAATGATGTAATTATTAAAAACATTAGCTAACATCAGCTCCAAGACTGATTCTTTAAAAAGTAGAATCCTGCCATCCCTATCAGCACTCCAATTCCTTACTTACCTTAGAAAATTTGCCTCAATTTCTGAATCTCACTTTGAAGGCAGTATTAGAGGCTTTGCACCATATTCAGTGCTTTACTGAAATATTAGATCTATCTTGTAGCCAATTGAGAAATTCCTGGGTCTTGGCTCTCACTCCCACATCATCTTTATTCTTTAAAAGACACCTGCCACTTGCCAAGTGCTTTATGCTTTACTTTGATTGTAGTAATAAGCTGAAAAAGTGCGTCGGTGATTATTTACCAAACCTAAAATGTAATTCAAAGGAGAAACTGCAACTTTCTCTTCTAGAAACTCTTAAGTTCAATCTACCAGATAATCACGTATTTAGGGCTGTGATAACAGATGCATAGTGTCTATGAGTCACACATATTTTTTTATGTCAGATCCAAAATTATAGCTCTCTTTTGATAATTTGTACTCCAGAGTCTTGCCTCCAGAGGAAAAAGGTAAAGGAACAGCATCTGAGAATTAGATACCGTGTGGAGAACATGACAATTCACCTTTCCTGTGTTGGAACTAGAGTTTAATTACAATCAAAGAACCCTTCAACCTAAATTGCAATTGCAGATTTTACAGCCACATCTGATGGTTCGTATCTTGCAAATAGTTTCATGGAATGATTTGCATCAGTTTATACTCGGTTTGCTCATAATCCTTCTCTGTCACCATCATATTTTCTGAAAAATCCCTTTGCCAGGATTTCTTCTCCTGGGAAGCTGAGAAGCCTCAGAGAAAAATGAAAATAATAATTATCTGATCTGCTTCTCCTATGTTTTTCTGCTTTGGAATGTGGTTTGGACATTGTTTACCAACTGGTCATTGTTTTATTGGTTTCATGGGAAGTTTTTATTTAATGACCAATCATGGTTCAGCTGTGTCAAGGCTCTGGCGAGTCACGGGTTTTTCATTGGTATCTTGTTAAACCTTCTGTAAGTATCATTTCTCTATGCTTTAGTATAGTATAATATAATATATAATATAATATAATATAATATAATATAATATAATATAATATAATATAATATAATATAATATAATATAATATAATATAATATAATATAATATAATAATAAATTAGCCTTTTAAGAACATGGAGTCAGATACATCACTTTCTTCCTGCCATGGCGGACCTTGAAAATACACTTCTCTAAGAAAGAGCTCCAGCAGAGATGATAGGCAGTGCTTTTGAAATCTCCAGGTCTTCCCTAGGTCTGAATTTGTTTCTCCTTCAGTTTTCAGATATGATATTTTCCCACAGCTGTGCACCCCTGATAGCAAAAGTCTGCTTTTTACTTCAGCCCTGACTAGAAAAATCTGCAGCTGTAGTTCTAATGAATTGTCACAGCAAATGGTGCAGTTCATCTGGTCAAGCAGGTCACCAGATGTGCATATTCAGTCTATAAGAAACCTGCATTATTCGTCTTTGGACAAAATTATAGTGTGCAGCACCAATAAAGAGTTTAAACTGATACCAACCTGCACCTACAACAATATCTTATAGTTCAAATTTTTGTGATGAGAGACTTGGTTAGGATACATTATTTACTTCTAGCTACTTGGGCAACTGGAAGTGTTTCAGCTGTGGATTTGGGGTCTTAACACAAACTGGTACAGAAGGAAATGACTTCTCTTTGAGAAAAGGCAAGCTCCTTTCTGTATAGTAACAGAACAGGAGAGAAAATACGAGCAGGCACAGGTAACATTAACAATAAAACACAAGAAGAATGAGCATAGCAGGTTGGTTTCATGTAGATAAAACCAGATTTTCCAGCCTAAGATACAAAGAAAATGCTAACTTTTGTTTGCATATATTATGTAATGAATTGTAACTGATTTTGCCCAGCTAATTTGAGAATACTTCTTTCTGAAATTAGAAGGCAGAAATCCAGGCCTGAATGTTTCATTGTTTCCACTGTGCTCTTGGTTTTGTCTGCGTGTTGTCTTGCATAACAACATCAATAGAGAGCCATCCTGGTTACATGAAGGGCATTGAATTCCTGTTAAACTCATTTTACACCAATATTAGTGAAATACAAACCAAGCCCTAACCTTTGTCTTTTCCCATCTTCAAAACTGGCCTAATCCTCAATTATTTTCATAAGGTTTGATGAGTAATAACTCATGAGCACTTATGCAGCACTTCTGGATCTTCACAAAGAAAGCCAAAAAAAAGTTAGCCCCCAAGCTGGATTTAAATTTCCTCTGTAGTTTAAAATCTCAAAGCTTTTATAAATATTATCAGTGGACTGCTCAGAACATGGGGGAATATAACCTGTTTTTCTAAAGGCTATTTCAAGGGAGAGCTCATGTATCCAGCATCTTATTCTCTCCAAGCAGGGAAAATACTAAGATGCTCTAAATCACAACTGTACTTCCCATCCCATAGTGCTTGTTCCACATCCTTTCATAGCAGGTGTGTTTAGTTGTCCCCCTCATCAATTTAAATTCAAAATGAATACATTTGCTTAGCTGCTTCTTTCAACAAACATCTCCAAAAAGATTAATATCACCAAAATCACCCTAAATGACTCCCAGCTGATGAGCACAAACATAATATGATTTGGAAGCTTCAATTTTAAGATTGCTTTAATACCTCCAAGCTGATCACAGCCTTTCACAACTACTTGTATACCAGTTATATATTTAAGTGCTGTCCTATTTCTTCTCCCACCTGTTTATGAGAATGCCTCTTTACAGCAATCTTTTTTCATACAAAATTATCCTGTTTCAACACCCTTTTTTCAAAGTGACTGCTGCCAGAAGAAATGCACCAGTGTGAATACTTAGATTGTTATGGAAATGCTGGAATAAAGAGTTTGACTGAAAGCCATCAAACAATTCTGCTTAGTGAGAATTTTTTTTAATCTCCTTGCAGACTATGTGTTCTCTTCAATTTAGATCAGAGTGGGCTGTTTAGTAAATGGCATGACATCAAAGTGGTCAGCACACCAAAGTGATTGTTCTCTGTGTGTGTGCCACGGAATTTGGGGATTTTTAAGATTTGAATGTGGTAGTAGCAGCAGTTTTGAGAGAATGGTTTCTTAATCAAGCTCAACATATCCAACCAAAAGCTCCCTTCTCTCTAAGCATGTAACTTGTCTGAATTTAGTGGGGAGAAGCAGAGAACATGCTGATATAATGAAAATGTATAGGGAGGCTTTCTTCAAGAAGAAAGAAATGCCAAAAAGACAGCTTTGAGAACGGGATATTAATGAGAATTTGACTGTGTTGAAAATGAGATGTGTAAACTATTTTCCTTTGACACTTCAAAAATACAGGTTTCAACCTCTTGACTGGAACACACCTGAAATCATTCTGCTGCTTGTCAGACTTCTGTCAGATGTTCTTTAAAAAGGCTATTTGGCAGATGTATGAAACAGCACATACATCCTTTAAAGCACATACAAAAGGCTTTAAAGGTTTTGGGGTAGTGTCTGATAGCTGTGTGAGCTACTGACCAAATGGGCAATTGCGAACATCTTGTGGCACATTTTGCTCTCTGCTGTTGTATCACCTCTGCCCTTCTATGTCTGAAAAAAGACTCCTGAGGAAAGACTTGGGTATCTGTGTCAATATCTCCTGTTCTTACACAGAAGTTTCAACAGCATGGCTGAATCCACTCCCATTTCAGAGAAAAAAAGTGTGGCAAAAATAGATTGCTGATACTTTATATGCATTGAGAGGCACTAAGTTTGCAAAAATATTAGGCATGCCCATTAATCTGTTATGAGCAATTGTTTCTGGTAATTCATCCATTCTACCATTCATTGTGTTCTGTCCCAGCCAAATTGCCAGCATTTCAGAACAATGTGCCAAAAATCAGCTGGGGCAGTAGTTTACAGCTGTCAGAAAAGGATCTATTAAATTCAGAAGAGCTTTGGAAATCAACCCACGCAAGTCTAAGTACATCACAATTTCAGAGAGGCAACAAGCATTACAATTTTTTATTGCTGTTTATTCAGTCAATAAATTGAGATCTCTGGAATATTAGAACTCTTCATAAGGCTTTAGACTGTACTCTCTTGTAGATAACCAGCTTTACTGAAGATCAATGTAAAACCAAATGCACTCATGATTTGTGCTAAAGGCTTTGAACTCTGGAGAATATTTAAAGATATCAAAAGAGAAAACTCAGAATGTTGGCACATTAGATCATTATAGCTCTTCTGCATCAAGTTCAAGGATTTTTTTATGGTTGAAGTGTTAAGTGAAATTTTCAGTAATATGCTTTAATGCATGTCTATTTTTTATGGCTGCTTTTAGCAAATTTAAAAATTGTGGAGTCTTATATATGTCCATGAATAACCATGCAAATAAGATAGTTTAATGTAATTTATTTCTTCTAATTTGGTATCACAAAGACCAAAATTGTTGTTATGTAGAAGGAAAAAGTCTAATGAGTGAGGTTCAAACTCAACAACAGACATTTCATGAGATAATACTGTCTGGTAATAAAATTGTCAATTCTGACAAACTGGGTTAAAAACCTAGAAAATCTCTATTCAATACAAAATTCTTCATCCCTGTCAATAGTTATTAACATAACTATTTTTGCTCTTTCTTCTAGGCTTTTGAGACTCTCACTTTTGTTTGCTGTTTTTTCCATCTTGAGGCTTAGTCAATGAGTTCTCAGTGAGCATTTCTATACTGTTAATGTATTTAATTATCAAATATTTGTTATTTCCTAATCCTAAAGGGATGTCTTACAACTGTACATTTCTCCTCTGGGATAAGTGCATAGATTTTGGATTCTAGTGGATTGCACAATGCTTTTAGAGGAGTCATAATTTAGAGCAGTTAAAAAACTTATACTGTTTTGGCACATGTTCCTATATTGAGACCAGGCACATATTTTGACTCTCATATCCTCAGTCCTTTAGTTCTTCTGCCTGTGTAACAAACAAAGAAAAATGCCTGTGTAAGTGCAAAACCATTTATTACCACGAGACCTCTGTACTTCTGGCCATGTGTGCTGGGGGAGGTAAAGTGAAGGATTTTTTCCTGTAATGTGATTCCATCCTCTTCACCTGCTGCAGTTCCCCAGCACAGGATTTGCCCCTTCCCGTTGATTTTTGCCTTGCAGAAGGCAGCAGGAGTGCAAGGGACTCCTGCTCTGAGGGTCACAGAGCTGTGACAGAGCAGCTCTGCTCATCCCCCACCTCTGCCCCATAGCCAAAGCGGGGCGATGCAACTCCGTTTGGGCTAGATATGAGCATTGCTGCTGCATTTTCAGTGAGAATCTGTGTGTTTTTTACCAAAAAAATGAGGACAACTAGTCAACAGAGCAATTTATGAAGTGTTTGATGGAGTGATCAGTGGCAATTGTAAGAGAATGCAGTTTTTCTAAAACAACTTTTCTCAGTCATGATTGAAACCAGACAATGTTGTCAGCCTGCCTTATGCAGAAATTAGAAGTTGATTTCCCAAAGGTCCTTTCTGGTCTTTCAGAGGAGGAGCACCTTTTTCTTGTCATTAAATAAAAGCCATTTCTGCATCAATAATGAACTAATTGTTTTTAATTGTTAATTGCTTTGGCTTAGTGTCTGATAAAATTCTGCCACTTCCAAACTTAATACTGATTTTCCACTTGTTATATTTTGTAACAATGTTCAACAACATCATCCAGGATTATTTTTTATTTCTTTTTTTGTCCATCCTGAAAACATCCTTGTGTTGGTGACTCATTAACCATAATTTGGATGTTTTCAATCACTTTGATAAAGACAACATTAATTTGCAGGTAGTGCCAAAATTTTAAAATCAGACTGCTGAATGGCATTGAGTGATATGCTTTGCAGAAATCTCAACATATTATGTCAACACAATTACATTTATGAGAGAGATTAAAATTTTGTCAGGGACTCTGCCTTCTGTTGGATTCACAACTTCTAGCTTTAGTGAAGAGAAAAAAATCAAGATAGCTTTTCACTTCAATGGATGAAGTCAACTGAAGGATTAACCTGTCTTTCCCAAAAGGCAGACATTCTTCTGCATAACTATACCTATGGCATGTTCATTTTCTTAGGTGCTTAGACATTTTTTATGCTGCTTCAGTAACTGACAGATGAACTGGAAGACAGGTTTCATTTCACATACTTTAATTATGTCACAGCTCTTGGACCATCCAGCTTGCTTGCTGAAGCAGTGGAACATTGCAGACTTTCATTAATACCTGTCAGAAGTTTTAATTTACAAAAAAACAGTACTGATTCAGAAACAGCCTGCTGGATGCTCACTGTTTTAGAACATATGCTTGTCCAAAATCTTCTCAAAGCTGATGGAAGTGGGTTTGTTTCAGCGGTAATAAATTTTTTGCATCTGTGAGCAATTTCTGCTTTAAGAAAGGGAGACAGCACAATACATAACAACTGTGCTCAGACAATGTTCTAGAGTAGCACTTTGGCTTTTGCAAGTTGTCAGAGCTTGATTGACTTCAGTGGCATTGTTTCAATTTGCCAGTCTGAATATCTGACTGCTTCTGACTGCACTTTTTTCCTCCCTTTCTCTTGTGAATTCTCATCTAAACGATCTACCTCACCCCTGAAACTGCAGGTATCCAAATGCAGGTGTTACAATTCCCAGCTGTTTGCTTCCTTGCACTGAATGCCAATCTCTGAGAGGAGCCCCGTGCATCTTGTGGTGTCCTGTGCATAATGCAGAGATACTCTGCTGTGTTTTGTTTATGGCAATGTCTAAAATGAACAGCTATTTTTTTACTCATCATTATCACATAAACATACAGATATCCAGCTTGAGTGTCTGCATTTGTCTGGGATATTCAAAACAGAAGTAATTGTGTTTTCCTGGTTTTGTACTGACAAGTGCTTGGGAGGTTTTCAGTCCTCATTTAGTTAGCATTCAGCATGATCTGTGTATTTTCCATTTGGCATCACTTATGTCATACACCCACAAAGGCAGAGATATCCTTTCTGTCTGCCTCCCCACACCACAGAAGCTACTGATCAATAAAAAAGAAGGCTACCTTCTCTTCTTAAGGGACTTCAAGCTATGGAGTTCAAGCAGAATGAGAAAAGCAACAAAAACACCTCTACAAAACAGAATCACCACAATCCCCTTCTGACTCAGAAGATAAGGTGTGTAGAACACTTTCTTCCTTAGGCCCAAACACCACATAAGCAAAAGGTTAAATATTCCTTTATTTCCATCTCACAGGTAAAATGAGTTGCCTGTTTGAACATTATTAGTGAAAAAATGATTAACTCCTGTGTAGCTGAAGGTAAAGTCTGGTTTAGGTAGCTGTCAAAGCAAGAAAGAAGTCCAGCATGTCAAGATCCTTAGTAGCTACCTGTTATTTATATCTAGTAAGAGTTAAGAAGCTCAGCCTTTCTGAAAACCAGATCATGTTCACAGGTGGCCTAAACCCTTCTCTTAAGCATGGAAATTTGAATGTTTCTGTCATATTTCCTCACTGGCAAGATGATGAGTTCAGACAAACCTGCTTATTTAACCCCATTCCATCCACTGCTCTTAGCTGAGAGGGAAAATACAGCTGCAGTATTTCCTAGCACATACTTAAGCTTTCTTTAAAGAATCCTCAGTAGTGTCAAGCCCTGTTTTCCTGAAAGTCTTTTCAGATTTTTAATTATCCTGGATAATTAAACTTTTTCTTCTTTGCAGCAATTTGTCCTTATTACTCTCTCTTCTACCCTCAGTGGACATGAATAATGGTTTGCTGCCTTCATTTTTGTTCCAGCCTTCCCCTAATGGACCCCAAATTGGTGTCACCAATTGGAGGGTTGGGGTTCATCATGGTCAGGTTCAGGGAAAGCAAGCTAGGGTCAAAAAAGTCAAATAGCTTCTGTTCAAGAAGGAGTTGTGTAATTGGTGAATCTTCTGGCTGGAAGAGACCCTTGGGATGAGAGCCACCAAATAACAGCAACCACGGAGAAAAAGATAGGGCCTTTATATAAATAAAGAAGTAGGAGTATTGAATGGAAAGAATGGGAACCACAGTTCGGAGAGGAGGAAGCAGTACCTTGTGTGTTTGATTGTAGACTTGTGAACACCCTTGGCCAGGACACTGTGGCTGCTGGATTCAAGGGAGTTTATCATGGACTCAGAGAGAGACTGGACAATTTCATGGAGAAGGGCTTAGAGTAACTAAATATGCAGAAAAGAGCTTACAGCCCAGGAATCTCCTGAAGAGGACAATGCTAGATGACAGGAAATCAGGATAAAGAATTCTTGTACTGAAATTTGGTGCTACTGTTTTTGTGGATACAATTACATTATATGGATCTTTTATGTCACCCAATGCCAACTTGATTCCTAAAATCAGACCAGTGCACTGAATTTTTACCAGGTGCAGCCAATATTTCTTCTCCCAAGGAGATATAAATGAAATTCTGGGCTTGTTAAAGACAACAACAACTTTCTCACAGACATCAGCAGATGGGCACTTCATTCCAGGAACTTCATCTACAACAGATTGTCCTGGAAGCAAGTACTGGAACCGAAAAACCTTCCATGCTGTTGGTATTTCTGAGAAAATAGTGCAAAATTCAAGGTGCAGCACAGTATTAATTATCCCAAATGCCCAGAACAAATGTTTTGAATGGCAACTGTTAGAGACAAACTTAATCAGAGACATATTTTGATTTATCATATTTAAACTTTGAGATGTTATGCTTTCTCACAAGAACTCAAAAACATTATTTTAGAAACAATGGTTTTTTTAAAAATAATATTACTGTGACCATAACAAGGTAAAATTCCTGTTTTGAATTAGAGCAATTGAGAGAATCACAAGATTCTAGTCAAAAGTGGAAGTGTCATGGCAGAAAATGGTGTTTGATTCTAGAAAATATTTTGTAGAATTGGCAGTGCTGCCCTGTTAATGGCTGTGTTGTAGGAGATAGATAAGGAGTTATGTCTATGTTAGGATAGATTAGGAGAAACTTAATTGGAAGTTTAACTTTTTTCTGATCTAAAAGTGCTTTCTCTGTGCCTGAGGTGTGGCAAGCTCATACTTTGTTCTGACTGTGGCAATGATCACTGAAGTTTTGCCAGATGTAACCAAGTTTTTCCCTCTAAGGAAGATGCAGAATTTTTATAAAAGCCTATGGCACAAATATTGCCTCTCCTCTCCTGTGTGTACAGTGCTGGAGACCAGATACTGTGTGAAGTGTCACAAATGGTGTGAAATACAGGGAAGTGCTGGATCACTTAACAGCAATTTTGATGCTTTATAAAATCTCTAAAGCTTTATGGAATTGTAATGAGGTTGCATCAGTTCCCAGAAGGGGCTTGGGCACCAAAAGAAAATGCGTGAGTGTTTTAGTGCCCAGAATAGGATTTCAATTTTCCAGTTAATCCTGTCTCTACAAGAACCATAAAACCATGATTTATATAGTTAGGTATCTAAAGTGAAAACATGTACAGGGATATGTGAAGTAAGCTGCTGTTCTTATTTATTGCTTGTTCTATAACAGTGCTCAGTAATCCAGTTCAGGGCAGAGCCTGATGAATCAGAAGCACTGCATACACAACTGTCAGGGAAGTTGCCTATTTGAAACACAGTATATTCCAAAATTTATTTCAAAGTAATTTTTTTTACATCTATATATTTATCTGGCCTTTAAAAATTAGATGGGAGCATTACTTTAAAAAAGTTTCATTTGTTTCCAGCTGAACAGTTTTGAAAGGAATGGAAATACTGCTAAAAAGGAAAATCCATATTTAAATGGTTTAGCAATGTTTTTCTCATGAGGCTTCTGAATTCTACTTCCCATTGTAGACAGCTTACATTTGTGAGGTGCTTTCAGCTCCTCACAGAGGTTCTCATTCCAGATTTTAGTTTTTGACAAAGTGACCAAGTGCAGTGATAGCTTGGATGAACATCACTCGGATGAATGCGACTCCACCTGAATGTGCACAAACCTGAATGCTATTATGTAATCTTTTAAACCCAAACCACTCTTTCTGTTGTTGTCAGAGAGAGGTGAATCAGGGTCTAATGTGGCACACTGATGTATATTTTCAATAAAGGTGTGCTTTGTGTATAAGGATGAAGAAAAGTGTGACGCATGCTTCTGTGGCTGCTAAGAAATCAAGAAGAGACCCCCTTTCCTGTGATGTGTTTTATGCACAGAGATGACACAGACCGACATTCCTGGTGCTTTTCTTCCAGGTACTTCTAAAAAATGGGTTAATGTGCTTGACACGTCTGGTATGATTATATCACATCACACCCTTGTCAAGCAAGGATTTTGCTGTAGTGGTGTGTCAGCAGTTTATGGAGGAGCAAGGGCCCATCAGCCTCAGTCAGGAAATAATTTAGAGCCAGCTTTAGTGGGAATAGGACAGAAAAGAGCTCTGCAGGCACAGCCACAGGGACCGTGTGTGTTACACTGCACACAGTGCAGGAATAGTGGGGAAAGGAGCAGCTGATGACTCCTTAGAGAGCCTCTCGATAATGATCTTCAGACATCACTTTCACTTATCTGCAGGGTGGTTGGGCACTGGAACAGCTCCCGAGGGCAGTGGTCACAGCACCAAGCCTGTCTGGGTTCAGGAAGTCTTGGGACAGTGCTCTCAGGCCCATGGTGTGATTCTTGGGCTGTCCTGAGCAGGGTCAGGAGTTGAACTTCAATGATCCTTGTGGGTCCCTTCCAACTCAGGATATTCCATGATGTCATGATTCTAACTCACCTTATCCCTTCATAATAAATTGATTCATAACAGCTGACTGGGAAAGGACTCAGAAGTTCAGATTCCTCATGTTGTCCAGAAGACTAAACCCTTAATTAGCATGAGCAGTGCTCCAGTTGTAGGTAGCTCGTCAATCCTGCAGAGAAAGGTATAGCAAGATCCAGGCTGAAACCAGAAGATTTCAAGCAAGAAATAAATAATATTTTTTATTTGTTTATCTTTCTTTATTTTAAGCAGTGAACAAACTGGGTTCTAGAATAATTTATCTAAGTAAAAGTATTTTTTTTAGCCTTAAAATTGTTCACTTTGATACTTAAGTCAGGTAGCTAAACAGCTTAAGTCACCATCATCTTCTTGGATTTAATTCTAGGTGTTTTTTTTACTATAAAATATATTATAGCAAAATTTAAAGTCTGTCATAATGTCCTGTCAGTTCATTCTTCTTATTTAGTTTTGCCAGCACATTCTCCTGCCTCAGCTGTTTGTTTTTTGATATTAATTTTGAAATGTACATACAGCTGCCAAGTAGATGTACTGGTAAGCATGCCCTGGGGATGGATAAATAAGATAGAAGCTATAGAGCACAGTTCTTTGAGTAAATATATACTTGAGAGGGTGAAGTGGCTTAAATTAGAAAACTGTGCTCAAAGGACACTTGGAGAGATAATAGTAGGTATATCATCAGGGTATAGCATCCAGGTATATCATGCTGTAGATATATTGCAATATTTAATCTGAAGGCTCTGAAATGAGCTCCCTTCAGACCAGTGATGCTAGAAAAGACTGACTGATGATCTGACAATTTCTAAATTCTCCCTTTTAAAATTCTTTTGCAATAAATGTTTTCTTCCCGACACTCAACAATATTGGATTTTTATCCAATTGAAATGCACACTGAAGTGTCCCACTATCTAATAAGTAAATTTGACAATCTTTCAGGAAAATCATATTTGAATGCAATATATTTTCTGTTTCATAGCTGTGAAGAAGTGCATATTCTTTACTGTGTCGTAGCACAGCAGTGTCTCACAGCCTGCCACCCCCAGAAAGAAGTGCTGAGACTCACAAGATTCCTACTTCTCCAAAGTCATTTATCCAAACCAACACATAGGCTTTAAAAGAAATGTCAGAGCTGGGATGGTTAAAATTGTGTGAGCTTCATAAAATTCCCTTTTCTCAAGAGATACAAAGCTCTTTGTTATGCAGATCTGTGTCTGTGCCAGTGACGTGCTGCAGATCTCGTGCTGCTGCTCCTGCCTACCTTCAGTCCTACGCTCAGAGAATCTGTCTAATGTGGGAATAGCAGTCTGCAGGTGGCATCTCTGATGTGTATTAAGGTGGGGATAAGCAATTGAAGACATGCTGAGGGTGTAAAGTCATGGCTGCTGAGCTTAGGCCACATTTGTGCTCAGCCTCAGGCAGCTAACTGAGAATGATAGCAAAGACACATATTTTATCCAGTGCTTTTTGAGTGCAAAGCACTTCACAAAGGTGATTAGAAAAGCTGTATCAGGAACTGCAGCCACTCTTTGCCTCAGTGACTTGTCCACCCAGGAAACTTCTAATGGTGCAGTTCTGCTCTGTGAGTTACTTCTGTCCTTTGAGGTCACTCCCTGCAGGAAAGGGGCTGCATTTCATTTGGAACAAAACTGCAGGTGGGAGCAGAGTGAGGTGTGAAAGATGAGAGACCTGGAATAGTTAATGGCAACTGGTTCATGTAGATTTCCTAGGGCAGCCTGGCTGAACAGAGCCACTTATGTAATGGTTTGAGCAAGTGCCAGATGTAGGTACCATGTGAAGTTAAGCAGGTGATGGGAGAGGTGTTATCCTGCTGTGGGAAGTGGAGGCAAGGTTGGGGTATTTCTGAGGGAGGTGCTTGTCCCTGAGCACAATGAATGTTGGCTCTTTGTTGTTACCAGGAGCTTTGGGAAATTCAGGTATGGTTGGAGTGGAAGTGGGAGAGAATTTACCAGATCTTGCTGAGAAAAGGATGTATCAGCTTTGGGAAAGCCTCCACCTCTGTCTGGACAAGTCAGGACATCTAATTAGTTATTTTGATCTAGTGAGACCTTTGATTGTCCTGACAAGTAATTGCAGGCATGGAGTTAGCATCCCACTTGAGATCACTTCAGCCCAAAGGCAGGCAAGCAACTGCTAATGAATAATGCACAGGCAGATGAAATGTGCACCTCCAAACCAGTGCCCTTCCCTTCCCTTCCCTTCCCTTCCCTTCCCTTCCCTTCCCTTCCCTTCCCTTCCCTTCCCTTCCCTTCCCTTCCCTTCCCTTCCCTTCCCTTCCCTTCCCTTCCCTTCCCTTCCCTTCCCTTCCCTTCCCTTCCCTTCCCTTCCCTTCCCTTCCCTTCCCTTCCCTTCCCTTCCCTTCCCTTCCCTTCCCTTCCCTTCCCTTCCCTTCCCTTCCCTTCCCTTCCCCGCAAATGTCAAGAATTTCAACTCCTAACACTGCAGGTACTTAAAATAGTCACACTGCATGCTGTGGGACCTTTTCATCAGGAGAAAGCTTTCACCAAAGTGAAAGAGAAAACATTTCAGAAGCTAAATTTTTCCTGGTTGGCTTTTTATTATAATTATTTTTCTGCTTTCATTTCGTAGATGATTCTCCCCACTGCTTTTCTCCCAGATAAAACACTGCAAGATTAAAATATATTTGCATGTATGCTCTGTGATACCTTTTTATTCCTGTTTTAGTTGATATAAGATTTCTTTTGCATTGTCATTCAGTGCTTCCAGCAGTCTCAGAGGCAGTGCAGAGCCACTGACTCTTTGTGTCTTTTCTGAGACTTCCAATGGTGACAATTTTTTTTTAGTAGGTTTTGCTTCCAGATGTTAAATTACTCTCCTATTTCACAGAATCACAGAATCACAGAATCACAGAATTTCAAGACTGGAAGAGACCTATAAGATCATCTAGTCCAGCCGATGTTCTAACTGTTCAACTAGATCATGGCAGCAAGTGCCACATCCAGTCTTTTTTTAAATTCTTCAAGGGATGATGCCTCCACCACCTCACTGGGTAAATTATTCCAGTTTCTGACCACTCTTTCTGTGAAGTATTTTCTTCTTACTTCTAACTTACATCTACCTTGACGCAACTTGAGACTGTGTCCTCTTGTTCTATCCGTTGTCGCCCGGAGAAAGAGGCCGACCCCCAGCTCACTACAGCCACCCTTCAGGAAGTTGTAGAGAGTGATGAGGTCACCCCTTAGTCTCCTTTTCTCCAGGCTGAACAACCCCAGCTCCCTCAGTCGCTCTTCATATGGCTTGTGTTCCAAGCCCTTTATTAGTTTCGTTGCTCTCCTCTGGACACGCTCAAGTAACTCGACGTCCCTCCTAAAGTGAGGGGCCCAGAACTGGATGCAATACTCCAGGTGAGGCCTCACCAGTGCCGAGTACAGGGGAAGAATGACCTCTCTGCTCCTACTGGCCACTCCATTTCTGATACTGGCCAGGATGGCATTGGCCCTCTTGGCTACCTGGGCACACTGCTGGCTCATATTCAATCGACTGTCAACCAGCACCCCCAGGTCCCTTTCCACCTGGGCACTATCCAGCCACTCCATCCCCAGCTTGTATCGGTACAGGGGATTATTATTATTATTTCATGTTTTTACCTTCATTATTTCAAGTTGAGTGTGACCAAGGGCAATCCTTCTTTTGATCCTGGTGTGGCAAGGGATGCAGTCAGCAGAGTCTGTACCAGTGGCTGGGGGAGGAAGGCAATGAACAACGCTCAGCATCCTTTCCTGTGCTCTGGAAAATCCTCTCCCAGCACAATTGCACTGTGGCAATTATCAGAGGGAGGGAGGGAGTCTCCACAGACCTCACTGTCAAGTCTCTTTTCAGGTGCCTTCACTGCTGCACAATATGACAGGGGATCAGAGGGAGCTGGGGAGGGGGAGGGACCATGGGGGGCTTTATTCCTTTTCTGCAGAATAGGAGGCTGCTGCTGAGAGTGCCAAAGCCAATGAAGCATTGAATTTGCCATCTCCTGGGCTTGGATCATTAGCTGCAGTGTTATTATAGGTGTGCAGGTTAATCTAGGACTGTTCCAATTCTCTGGGCAATTGAAATATGGGAGAAAAGCCCCATCCACCAACAACTTCCTTGAGCAGTTACTTTCCTTTGAGCACCAGGGGCTGTTTTCCCTGGAGCATGTTATTGGGGTGTTACTAAGAGCACAAATGTTCTCAGAAAGGGAAGACTTTACACAGCAGATATTTTGGAAAGTGCTGAGCAGAACTTGATGACATGTAAAATTACATACTGTTTGTCTTAAATAAACTTGCTAGTGATCATGATTGATTACATTTGTTTTTAATGATTGCATCCAGAATGAAAATGGTGGCTTGGGGGCTTGGATATGGCGAAAAAGATGACTCACATCTCAAGCAGGATCACAGTTTAAGATCTCATAGAATCACAGAGAAAAGGAAAGCTGCAAAAACAACAAAGAGTGTATATATAAGGAGTAATTTCCTGAGGAGGAGGAGTAGGTACAGCAAACAAGAAAGCAGAATTCTTTCCTAATGGTAGTAGTAAATGGCAGAATCCTTTCCTAATGGCTGCAGTCCTGGTTCTCCACAGCGGTAAATATGTTTAGCTCCAAGAGGTAAACAAAAGCCTCTTGAAGCCTGTTTTTTGTTAGCAATAGTAACCTTTTCCAAGAAAGTTCTAGCTAGAAATTAACTTCAAATAAGGTGTTTCAAGAATAGGCTTATTATGTCCAACATGGTCATGGTCTGTCCTTTGCATGGGGCATATTGCACATTGTGATCTAAATATATAGTGAATGACTTTTAACACTTCTGTTAGGACCTTTAAAAAGGGTCTTTTTAAAAAACCTGACTTTGAGTCAGGTTTAAAAAACTTGACTTGGAACCTGGCTGTCTCTTTGATCATAAGCATTAGTGCTAATAAAAATAATCTTGAAATACAGAAATAAGGAACTTGAAACAGTAGAGATGAGTCTGCTGCTACCTGATTGTTGGAACTAAACACTAGAACAAAATAGCTCTATTTGTTCAACAAAATAGTGGAACAAAATAGTATTTGTTTTTATAGGTCAGTTCTGAAACAATTAGTAAACATAAGCATAAAATGGTATCAAGTATAGAATGTCATAAAACTTGGATGGCAAATATATTCCCAGCAGGAAAACTGGCAAACGTTAGGGAGAGCATCAAGGCTGCCAGAAGAGGGTTGTGAGATTGTAGTATTGATAACTTAGGATATTTCACATACTACAGCAAAAAACTTGTTGGGTGATGTTATTAGATGATGATGTTATTTACACCAAATTCAGTGTAAAATTGTTTATAGCTGCTGTATTTTTCTCATTTATGTTGGTATAATCTAGGACAAGAGTTGGCATAGAAAGTCTTAGAGCAATTCTTTTAATGAAACCTCATGATCTTTTTGGGTTTTTTCCAGCATTGACTGGGAATTCTCTGTATGCTCATCTAACATGGATCCTCATCTTCTTCATGAGCCTTGTGTTCTTCTAATGAATTTATGGCAGAATTATTTCCAGGACTCCAATTAAGTAAGTTATAGTGTTGCCAGTAAGGTTTTAAGACATCCTAAAATAATATAGTGGCTGATGAGGGGTGCTGAAGCATTTACTGTGTATTTAAAATATGTTATTTCTATATATACAACTGTTCCACAAAGTGTAGGCCTCTGGAAATATGTAAATAGTGCATTTGTGCCTTTTACTATAGAGATTAACTAGGTTGCAAATGCAAACACAGATCAAAACTTCATCCCTCAACTACACAGTAAGACAAGAGTGTACATGTTAACCTGGTTTTTCTTACCAGCTGAGAAAATTGCTGTTTGCATTTGGGAACAAATTTCCTGCAGGGACAAACACTGCCACTGCTCTGGAAGGCAGGGATGCATCTGCTGACTGTATATTAGCACAGGAGTTTGTGAAGCCCTACAGTCAGTGGAAGAACATGTGGAAGACACTCAAAATGACCTTCAACCACCATGTGGGTTGGTTGGAGAAAAGCAATGAAAGATCAGATCCCAGGATCTCTTAATTTTTCTTATTAATCTGTATTTTTCTAAATATCGCTTTTCACAAGGGAATATTATGCCACATGTTCTTCTTCAAGTTCTTAATCACAATTTGATGAATTATTTTTCTGCAGCAGCAATATCTTCAGCAAGAAGGTCTTAAGTTGGAAATGCCTGACCTGATGGGCCAGAAGTGTCAGGATCAACTTGTAAACTTGCTCTAACCATGGAAATTTAATGTGAGTCATACTGGATGAAATAAAATCTAGAGACTTAACTCTCTTCACTGGCCAGGTCAAATCATTATATAAAGAAGGAAAATATAAAGAAGGAAAATAAGGCATAATAAGCAGGAACTCATTTTCTGTTTGTGGATTGAATATGAACATATCATTGGTTTCTATTTCAATACCAAATGTTTGTTGGATATTGGACTCTCCCCAGAAGCATCTAGTAAGTGGTTTCTGATTTTCTTACTGCATATTTGAGATTATCTACAATATTTCAATCTTTTTCTCCCGTGTTCCTAATTAAAAGAAATACATTTTTTAATATAAAAGTTTAGACCCTTTAGAGTCTGTAAAAGCATAGACTCAAAGTTCATTTTTTTCAGTACTAACTTCATTTCTCAGTCCAAGAATAGCAAGAATATTTGGGGTAGATAAACACAGAAACAGGCACCTAGGAAATATTCATTTAGACCCTTGTGGCAAGGCTGCTAAAGGAAATGGCAGTCTTTTATATCAACCTTGATCAGGAACTTATTTCTGTGGCATTCATTCAGTTCTTCAGTTTCTATTTTGGGTTAATAAACAGGTCCAAAGGGACAAAATTCCCACATCACCCACAAAACATCTCATTCAGCTGTCTCTAGAAGTTGCTGCAGAGCATTTGCTTTCAGCTTTGTTGTTGAATGTGAGGTATTTTAAAATGTCATTACCTTCTGTGTCACTAAGAATTTTGCAGTAAGCAAAATGTCAGTAGGTATGTGAATTCACTCACATTCTTGCTTTCATACCACTGCTGTAGGGGAGTTTGCTCTTTCTGTGTGAGCCATGTTTATTCTTTCAATTAGCAAGAGGTTGACTGTTAAAGCATGTAACCCCTAAACTTATTTTTTTTCATGTGGCTCATTGCATCTCTTATCTGCTAGTTAGTAAGGTTAAGCAATTTTTTGTAGCCACAGCATTTCATTCTGCCATTTCAGAGAAGTGCCCACAGATTAATTTATAATTTATAAATATATAAATATATAAATATTATTATAATTTATACACACACACACATATATATATATATATATATATATATAAGTTTGTAGGATATATATATATCCTACAAACTTATTTCTTGCCAACAAACCAAACTTTATGATCCTCCCTGGACCTTGGAAAATTATCTGTGGTGAACAACTGTGTGGCAACAGCCCTAATTTGGTTTCTCCTCTGCATAGGATCCCCTATGCAGGTTTTCATATTAAGCTACTCTCTGCTCTATTTGTAGAAACCTTAAGGAGTTTTTCACAGAAGCTTTTCTTATCCATATAAATTTTTTTGCAAAGGATTGTCATGTGCTTGCCCTCCGGGGAGTTTTCTCAGTTGTGTTTCTAACATGGTGTTTAGTTCATCACTTACCCTCAGTTGCTGGTGATTTGAATTATTTAAACCTCTCCTAATTAAGTGATTCCTGGGGAAGTTTCATGAGTACCTCTCAACTATTTATTCCTGAAACCCACTGAGGTTAGGACCACTGGCAGACAGAAGCTGCTGTGTCTCCTGATGACTCTGTACCAGCGGTGTTTGTGTCTCTCATTCCTCACCTAACACTCCAGCTCTATATCACTGCAACTGTGACCAGCTTTCCCTTTTTCACTGAAGACCTAGGAAAGAATTCCAACACATCACCACAGCTACCAGGTGCAAGATGATTTACTGCAAATATTAATCTATTGGCTAGTGACATACACATGCCAGTTCAGAAGAAAAATGATTTCTATTCAATATAACAGCTTTCACTCATTTCCCAATTAATTCAGATTGTTTTACAGTTGTCTTACTGCATTATTCACTCTTAAGCCGAAGACAGGTGCCCTTTAAATAACATAGAAAAAATTCTGAATTGACTCAAATAAATAATAGACAAAGAAAGATCCATAATGGAACAAATTGTTTCAATTAACATTTATCTTGTTCAGACAGCATTAATGACACAAGTAGGTCTGGGAAGCCAAAAGTGTTTAGGAAGCAGGATCAGTGGGATCCCTGAGGGCTGTTCTTGCTGTCATTCCTGCTCTCAGCTGGAGCAGGGCTTGGTCTGGAAAGTGCCCAGAAGCTTTCATTCACCAGGCCCATAATCCTTCTCAAAGTGCTTTTTTTTTGAAGGGGTCCCAGTTTCTATCCCACCTGTTCCCTCTCTTTCAGAAGACCTGGATAAACCCAGCCTTGCCTCAGATGAGGAGCAGCTGTGCAATATCTTGGCTGTGCCAAAATTGGGAATTTATTGTCCCATCCAATATCCCATCCTATAGCTATGGGAGCTGCAGGGGGATTCCTGGCAGATCATAGGGATTTTGTGGAAACCCAGAGCACTGGGAATATTTCTCTGTCTGCTCTGGGGTGCCCTGACCCCCAGGGGAGCACTGACTTTGACCCTCATTCATGGAGAAAGTTTCCTAGACTTCAACATGAATTAGAACCCACAAAAGTGTGAAATAGATTATAGAGAGTAGTGTACGTGTATCACTTGGTGAGAAATTTAGGGTTTGGGATTTTTAGTATATTGTGGATGGAAGCAAGATGGAGGGCACACGGTGTCTCATCCTGGGTTTCTTCTTCATGCTTCTTCTTCCTTCTTCCTCATGGGTTTGGGAGGCATTTTGTAATTGGGCAGAAAAGTCTGCACTGGGGGCTCTGTGGGATCAGTTATTGGGTTAAAAGGGAAAATAATCTAGGTGTCAGTTCTTAATTGGATAGTTTAGTCTTAAAAGCTCTTGTAACAAGAGATTGTTGGCCATTTTGTGCCTTCTAATGAAAAGCTGCCAAACTCATAGCAGTGAGACTATTTTACTGATAAGAAATAATAAACACTTGAGCCTGAACATGAACTACTGTCTCAAGTGCCTTCAATCCAGACCCAGAGAAACCCACAACTGGAACCCCAGCAGGATTTCAGGTTTGCAAGGAGAGAGCCCTAGCTTCTAGAAAGCCTGTAAAAAATTCTCTTTTGGTCTACCCGAAGAAGTGCTGGTGAGCAGGCTGCAGCTCCGGCTGTTGTGTGGCCTGGTACCAGCTCCTGTGGCATGTGCAGTCAAGGTTTCAGAGCAACTCTGCAGATGCACAGCATTTGGTACAAGGACATTGGACTTTGTGTTTTATCACACCCCTCTATTATACCTTACTATTTAATCAAAATACCTCTATTTTACAGTGGAATGTGTGTTAGTACACTTTTTTGGTTTTACTTTGTGATATCTCACTCCAGCTTTAAAGTTCTTGGCATGAAACCAGAAGGCAAAACAAAACTCATGGGCAATGCAATCCCAGTGAGAAAGACAAAGCTCTCCTAGGAAATCTCTCTTAAAGAGCTGTTTGGCCATATGGAGAAGTTGTTGTTTCTCCCTAAGCACAGAAATAACAAGGCACGACAGTTAACAGAAATGACAAATTCTTTCTTATTAGTGTTATAGATTCTGCATTGACAAGATCTCCCTGGCTGTGCCATTAAAATGGAGCAGGAAAGAAGAAAACCAAAATGATAAAGAAAAGCACTGCTCATTATGGAGGCCCCAAATGTTTTGTGCAACCAGGCATTGATCCACTTGACTTCAGGGAGCACAGCATCACATTGGTTGATGGAAGGGTGGAAGGGTTGCAGTGCACTGTTATCAAGTTTATAAAGAGGTCTGTGACCTTTTTAAATTGCTACAAAATTGCAGCAGATTAGCAAAATGCCTTACAACTTTGAGTGGAAAAAACATTTTTAATATTTTATATTCCCTGAATAACAGCAGAAAGTACATATTTATTTCATGTTGTAATAAACTTTAACTTTGTTTTCTAGAAGCAGCCTGCATCCAAGAAACTATGCTTTTAATGGAATTCTTAAGGAAAAACCTGGAAAAGTTATGAAAGCTTTATGTGAACGGCCAAACAGGACATTGCTGAATTCCTTTCTCTTTGCCTTCCTTCAAAAATGATATTGTAGCAATAATAGATGTAAGGCAATAATGGACATAACCCAGTAGAAATATTTATAAAACCAAGGAGATCATAAATTTAATAATGTTGAGGAAAATATGTGTCTGATTCTGACTTTTTTTATATTGCTGGGCAATAATCAGGAGTGTCTCCTTAGCTACCAGAAGAGTCATCTATGAGGAAGTGATAGAAAAAACAGTTCTTGTGCCTTGTAGGAAGAATAAAAAACTGTAAAATATTGCATGTGTTAGTTCAAATGTGAAGAGAATAGTAAATTATACTGCAAAATGAAGAAAGGTGTTTAAATGAGCACATTTTATAAGCGAGAACAAAACCATATTTGAAATATCTTGGGGGGCTTCACAAATTTGGGATGTTTTACCAAGTAATCTCTGGCTCATACCTACTGTGATGGGTAGAGGAATAGTGTTCTTTTAAATGAACATTTCACAAATGTTCTTTATTTGACTGAACCGAAAAACTCATTTGTGAAACAAGAGGGGATCTTCACGGCTGATACAAACAAATCAGATATTTTCTGATGGGGTGTTCTACAACACCATCAGTGTGTATGCCTGACAGCTTAGGAGAGGGATGGCATACACAGGGTCCTGGCCTCTTGGCCAGGCTGAATATTTTAAAATACGATGGTGTGTCACCAACCAAAAATTTCCTTTGTTGTTTTGTAATTCTAATAAACAGCTTTAGTGATTGGTTAAATCACTTGAGCCTTTTCAATCAGATCACAGCAGCTGTTTAATTTACAGCACAGTTAGGATCATCCTCTAAACCTGGAGGCTTTTGAGCACAATATTCAAGTGTGAATGATTTCTCTTTCAGATACCATTCAGTAAGTGTTGTTGTACTACATCTGTCAGGCTTTGGGTCAGTAATGCACATCAAAGCAGTTGATAGGGTTGGATATGTAAGAATATCTATCTGCCCCTGACAGGGTACAAGGCTTTTTCTCTCAAGACATTAAGACTAAAATGAGCAGTGCAGCTTGGCAGGTGCACTGTGTTCTGGCAAATCAATGACATTAATGATTAACTGCTTTGGGTCATTGCTTTGATTTGCCCATTCACAGAGGATCCTGTAAGATGTAGGAGAGGCCAGCTGAGACTTGTTTTACATTTTATTCTTCAATGATTAATTGGTGCATAAAGAACTTATTTATTTATTTCAAATACAGTCACTATAGGATTGTACCATCCCCAGGTACATTCTCTGTTGATGTACAGTCCTGGGGAGCTGAACAAGTGCAAAAATCTGTTCTCCTGTGTACCCATCAGCCGGGGAAGTGCTAGAAATGTATGACTCAGCTTGAGGAGTTATCAGTTCTTGAGATCTGACTTCGTGTCTGAAACTCACTGGAGAACAAATCGTTGCTACTTATTCCACTAACTTTGGCTGCATATATGAAGGTGAAAAAGTGAGGTCTGCATTTCCAAATTGTCTGGAGACCCACAGCATCAGGAGTGCTGAGGGGATAATCTGGGCACCATGGTTTGGAGTTTGGTAATGTAGAAGTGAGCTTCAAAATGTTAACTTACATTTAATATCTATTAGTTTACATATATGAATGTACAATTTTTTAATGATTGAATTGCCAGAACAATTGGTGTGTTGAGGTATTGCTTCATATGTAGAAATTGGTGATTAATATGCTCATGTAGATTAGTATTTGTGCAGTCAGAAAGGTCTGAGGCCAAAATTGTTTTCAAATGTAGATTGCAAAAAATTATACAGTTCTAATTTCCCCTAAGACAAGGAGGCCTTCCCTCTCATAAGCAACAGAGTATTATTTCCCTAACATTGGTGTTCACCTTACTTGTGTTGTAGACAGTGCACCATGAATAAATAACAAAATCATCTCTTTGGCATTGTATGCCAAGAACAAACCCTCTGGTAACTCTGAAATGCAGATATTACATAACCCACCCTGTACAGCCACAGTATTTTGGTATTGTGTTTTTTTTTGGAATTACTATTCAGAAATATTAAGCTATTTTTGCAAAATAGGGCAATAGCGTTCTTTCACTGAAGGATCATTCCTGATGGTCATGTGTTACTTATATGCAGAAAACAATTATGGTAAGCAGCAGTGATGTTGTTAAATGTCTCATATACCACAATGCAAAGCTGCTATCTACAAGTCATCTATATAATTTCCTATAATTTCTTTTTCTAGAAATGCTTGTCTAAATGCAATCAGTTCAATTTTTTTTAAAGTCAGTGTCACTTGATTTCATACCTGACAAATAACTTAAAAAGTAAACAAAAATTTAATGATGAGATCTCCTTCCATTCTTGTGTCCATGGAGATGTAACAGTTTAATTTTTTTCTGGTCCTTAGGTCTAATACATTCTGAGAACAGCAGCATTTCCTCCTTCAGAAATAATTTTACTACTCTATAACATATGAGCATCCTGGCAACCTTCCTAAACCTGTGTGGAGATGGATGTGGAAACTATTTTGTTTCAAGATAACCTTTCCCCTGTGTTCCTGTAAGTCTTGAAAACTATGGACCATTCATAGGCAGTGCTTTCTTAGCAGAGACTCTAGCTGTGTTTTTATGTTCAGTATTTTCAGTTTCTTCTGTTTTGACTAATGTGAAAGAAATCTGTTTTTCTTTGTCAGTTCTTTATTTAAAAAGCTACAATTAAAAATTTCTCTGCAAGGCATGCTGTGTTCCCCAGTCTTACTCCACTTTTGCTGCCCCATTCAATCCAGAAGGGTCAGAGATATCCCAAAACTCTAAAAATTACTACTCCAGTGCTTTCACTGTCAGTTTTTGAAGAAATTTGTAATTGATTAATTTCCTTTATTAAGCTAATAATACTGAAATGTGAAGGAGTTTTGTATACATGAAGAATACACAGAAAATAGTCTTTATTCTCTGACTGATATCTATAAATGCAATTACTGGTTTGATTTGAATAAATATATTAAAAGAATTTCAAGATGGCAAAGAAAAGCATAGAAATATAGGACATTCCAGAATTCCAGCCACTTGTAAAAGTTTAATTTGTCCAATGTGTGCATATGTTTTGTCATAGTGTTTTATTGCTATACTTGTATTTTTTCCCCTTTAAGACATCTGCCACCTTCAACATCTGTTTGACAACTTCTATCATGGTCATCTTATAGTGAGAAGGCTCCAACTTCCATACTTAGGGGATGTATTGGTCAGGAAGTTTGTTGGCCTTTGATGTGATTGGTGGAAGACTCAGAATAAGAGATGTCTCCCTTTTTGGGGAAATATCAGTTTTGGAAGGGTCATATCTTTGTAGAAATACCCAGTCTTGGAAAGGTCAGATATTTTTTTTTTCTTGCAGATTTTTTCATTCCTTTCCAAGTACCTCCTGGCCCAGGCTTTATGCTGCCATGGGTCCTGTGGTGGGGGATCAGAGCTCTGCTGTGTAAGCCAGCAGAGTTACTGGGTGTCGGGGCTTTAGCTGGTCAGAGTGACCCCAAGATATGTTAAAAACTCTCTTTTCCCAGCCCGGCACTTGAAGAAGGAGCCAGAGCTCTTCAGTTCTCGGTCTCAAGGTTGTTTATTGTATCTTGTCTATAAAATTCTTTCTCCTGCCCTGCTGAGGTCCGTCCAGCAGGACAGTTCCAGGCACTCTGCCTGCCCCAGGGGCACTGTTATGTCTTTATACTAAAAACTATGTGTACAATGTTTACAATTACTTTCCAATACCTATCACCTATGTTAGACAGTGAGCTTCCACTCTAAACCAATCTAAAAGTGCCACCATCACAGCAGAAGATGGAGGCCAAGAAGAAGAAGGAGAAAGGCTGGACATGCCCAGTTCCCTCCATCCTGCCTCCTGAACCCCCATACCAAAAACCCCAAAATCTACTTTTCCACCCTGTGATAACTTCACTATTATTCTGCCTAAACTGTTGTGGCGTGCAGATCTTCATCTAAGGTTGGTAATTTGCTCCATGGGTCATAATCAAACCCACAGGCGTCTTGGGCTCTGTGCCAGGGTCTCTGAGCCCCCCGGCAGGGATCTTGGCTATCCTGGACAGCCAGAGGGATGTCCTGGGTTCCACAGCTGGGTGCTGCTTGCAGGTGTGTCACTGCCTCTGCTGCTGTGCAGAGCCAGGAGCATCAGCAGGGAGATGGATTCCTCCAGTGGGGAGGGCAGGAAGGCAGCTTGCCCCAGTGGTGCTCAGGTTCTGTGCAATAGCCTTGTTTTTAGCAAGCTCCCTTTGTTTACATCCCTGCTAACTGGGCATTCAGTTCTGAAGTGGCAAAGGCTTGTCTGATAATTTAAAATAATATATTCCAGGAGACAGTTCACTGCCAGAGCTCTGTGCCTCCGGTGGCTTCTCAGATCTCATTTTCTCTTGATATTAAACCAAGACAATTCAAATCTTCTATGGCATTTCAAGTGAGTTTTGGTTTGGGAAATCAGACTGTAAAGGAAAAACATCTCTCATGATCGTTATACAAAGTTCACATTCTGCTTGGAGCAATTTCTGGAAAAATATTTTACAATGTTTTCAGGTATGTTGGTCTGAGAGGATCTTTTGAAGTAATTTCTAACTCCTCTATATCTAAACTAATTGATTCACCTTTAACCCCATTCAAACTGAGGAACTTCTGATGCAGCTGTGAGAGGCTGCATCATTAATAAAGCACTGGCACAGCAGAGTAGCTGATGTTCATTGCCTGAGTTGGTGGTTTTATTTTGTAGTTTCTGGGTTAACGTCTCTTTCCATAGAGCTATTACAGAACCAGAATACAGAATTATTTCCTGGATTTTAACCTGCAGTCATCTGGTCCCAGAGCTGACAAATAGGAAAGAAGACAGGCCCAGTAAGACACTGTAATGTGGAATACCAGCTTTTCAAGCCAGGAGAAAGAAGGGCTCATTTCTCATGTACTGGCATAATCTTGTTTAGCAATTGCTCAGGGTGTAGAAAAAAAGAAACCTCAAGATAAAATATTCCCTTTCTAAGCTGCTTGGAATGGAAATGTGTGTGATGGGAAAATGATGGCAACAGAAGGGTGAGCTCAGATAATAACTTTACTCCTGGAGAGTAAATTGGTCTATTGCTTGAGGAGAATAGACCAATATTATCATCTTCTGATTTCTCAAGAGAAATCAAAGAGCCTGGTCATTTGATGCAATATCCTTGGAGACTAAGGGCTGAAATCTTCCAGAGCAAAATGCAGTATGGTTGTATATCTGATGGAAATCATTTGTTGTGAACACAACTAATTTTAAATTATTTATTTATACTTCCAATGAAGCCAGAGTGATATTATTTAGTGGGTGAAATGCATTCAATTAAAAACTGAGCTATGAGAGAAGAACTAGACTCTTTTCATTTTACAACTGTAAAAGTTGAGGCTGCAAAGAATGGAGGAAAATATTCAAATATCTAAATACAATGTCTCAGTGAATTTGGAGTTAACTTTGGCTTTGTTTCAAAATAGCACTTTTCTATTAAAAAGTGAAACTAAATTAAATTTACAGATCTACATCCATACTCTTGTCATCTTTTGATGGAACAAAACAATCTAAGCTTCCCGCCTACTTTGCTGCAGCTAGACAGAAAAACATAATTATTTTTCAAGAGGAAAGCCACTTTTTCTCACAGTAATGTGGCCATTATTCAATCATCTTTCAATCAGCCTAAGTGGCCATGCTCACTATATCTCCCTGGTTTGTTTGCATCTAAAATATGTCAATATCTCTTTCTATTAAAGTGAAATATGGCCATTGTAGCAATGTATTCCCATTTCAGATTTACTTTTAATGAAACTAAGTAATTATCTTTAAAACATTTATAAATTAAAAAATACATGTCAAGAACTGTATTAAGTAAATGGATTCATAATTGCAGGTAAGCTGTACAGAGGATCTCACGCTGACAAGACCCCAAATCCCTGCAGAGTTACTGTGAGGTCAAAAGACACCTGACACAGAGGTGCTGGAGTGGCAGTTCTTTTAACTCTGCTCTCACTATGGGAACTGATGACTTTTCTGGGACTAGGAGGTAAATATGGAATGAGTTCATGCCCTGTGGTCTTGCTCTGAATATAATTATGTTCAAGATGCAAATGAGTCAAGATGTGAATGACAGTGAGAGACAAAAGGATTGGGGTGTGCATGGGGAGCTAAACATCAGTGGATCCCTCAGATGTGTTTTCATCTCAGCAGAGTGTGTGACTGGAATTAGCATTCAACTCCTTTATGGCTCTGGCACTGCTAAATGCAATTTGGCACATGCTTGAGTAGGTAGGCTCCTGCAAATCTGAGGTATGGATAAATCTCATGGAAACAACATCTTATCCTGCTGCTGAAACTCTGTTCTGCAGACCATGGGAGGGCAGGGACAACACCAGGAGCAGAACATTCCTGTTCCTGTGTCTGGAGATGGTGAGCCAGGGATGGGTTAAAACTGAGATGGAAGGCAAGCCCCTTAACTTTCCATCTGGAGGGACAGGCAGTGGTGTGTTACCTGGGGAGGAAGTCCTGGCTGTGTGATACAGGAGGAGCACACAAATGCCCACTTCAGGAATTTGTCATCTTGCAAGTCCTATGGTTATTACAGGGAATGAAAGTGCTGTGTTGTGCACTCACTGGAGACTCAGAGGTATCACTGAAAGAGCAAAGAATGATTACACTACAGAAACTGTGCAAGGAATAGTTCTAAGTCAAGCTTTTGGTGGATACAGGGTTACCGACTGTTAGAGTCCTGATCTGTGTATAGATTTTGCTTTCATTTTGAAGTTGGATAAAACTGTAAAGGTGGGCTAATTCAAACCCCAGATAATTCATGTGGATATGGAAGAAGCACACTTTCCCTATCATGTGAATAAATAATTTATAAAATCTGTTTTGCTGCCCTGAGAGGCAGCTGGTTTGGAATAATCAAAATTTGACTTGATGTTAAGGAAATACATATTCAGACCAGTTGCTAATCAAGGAAAATACCCATGTAGTAAAATTCGTCAAGTCATTTTAGTAGAGCATGGTAACCAGACCATGTAAATAAAGAAAAGCCTGTCTCCCATCCAGGAGGATCACTTCAAATTAGTAGTTATCTGTGCAACTGTGTATGTCTTTGTCTGGGCATTTCCCCATCTTTCCTTCTGCCCTGTTTTTCTTTGGATCCTGAAGGCCCTCCTGTAACAGTATATTTCAGTGTCAGGTCATCAATGTCTTAGAATGGAAGTGTCTCAGCTGTTATTCTGTTACAGCTACAACATTTTCTGGCCTTTTTTTCCTCCCCTTTTTCTTTTTTCTATCTTTTTTTTTCTTTTTATTCACACTGCAGCTAGAACTTTCCTGGACCTGGTCTGTCTAAAAGTTCTGTCCTTATGAGGATGTCCTTTTCCCATTATTTTCTACTTTGTACTAGCTCATTTATGCTGGAATCACCTCAATAATCTTGCAGTCAAGGTGCCCACGAGCCTCTGCAGCCATTTCGATGTTAAGGGCAGACTGCCTTCAGCACTTTAATTTCACTTCTTGAAAATAATTTCTGTAAGTATTTGTTCATTATGAGGCTGGCAGTGCCCTGGGACTGCACCTTAGAAGGAATGAAGGTATTGCAGTGGTGTGTGCTGCCCAGAGAACCACAGAATCCCAGGGTTAGGGTTGGAAGGAGACCATGTCCAAGCCCTTGCTGCAGTCAAGGCAAACAACCACTGCTCTGCTCTTCCTCCATCCTGCCATGCCATCCCAGAAGGCTGTCAGGCTGGCCAAGTATGAGTCCCCCTTGCTGAGTCCATGCTGACTACTCCCAAAGACCTTCTTTTCTTTTACTTGCTGTTTGATGACCTCCAGAATGTTATCTGCCATCACCTTTCCAGGGATGGAGGTGAGGCTGACTGCCCAGCAGTTTTCCTGGGTCCTTCTTGCCCATTTTGAAGACAAGGGTAACATTTACTCCCATCCAGTCAAAAGGTTGCTGTTTTCTGATACCACATCCCTGGGGTCAACAGAAACAAATTGGTTTTTGCATCCAGCTGGTGCTTCTGTGCATCTGGAGCTACGGTGATCCATAGCTACATCCAGGCAAAGATCCCCAAACATCTTTTCTACCACTTATGAAAGACTGGACCCTCTCATCCAGTCTGAGCTATTTTCAAATTTAGTCTCACCTTACAAGCTGCTCATCCCAAACTCCCCTTGCTCTTCCTTCACTGGGCAGCTTTTTAAATCACAGATGTTTAAATGCTGACTCTCTATCTTGCCCATTAGGGCCAGTTGCCTTTGGGAGTTGTTAATGGAGTGGGATGACAAGGGAAAGGGATATGGCAAAACACTTCTACCTCAAGAGCAGGAAATTGCACCTCATGTTTTACTGTGAATCCAAGGATTTGGGGGGTGCTTAGAACACAGTAAGGTGAGATTGTGGTCCCCCCTTTTCATGCAAAATGATGAAGGCCTGGTTAAAGCCTTGTGCATTCTGGGGAGTACATTTATCATCAACGTCCCTTGACAGATAAGGGTAAATTACAAATTTGTGGTACTTTGATGCTTGAGTCTCCTAGCAACAGTAGTTCCTCTGAAGATGACCCCTGTCATTTCAGAGTGCCTTAACCTGGACATTTCAGATAGCCCTCTATGGATGTAATGAACTTTAAATAAGCCTTTCCTTTATGAAAGCCTCATTTCCCACTAAGCAGATTTCATTTCCAAATCTCATGATAGCTTAATGATAAAATATGATAATAGTTCTGCTTATTCTGAATAGAATCACAAGGAAGGTAAGTAGTTACTTATTCATAAGTGCACCTGAATTAATTTTTAATAACTAGCTGTTTTTTAAAACTTGTCTTTGAGGTTGAGAAAAGCAGCTCTTATTTACTAAGTGAAGGGTTTTGGGCTTTATATCCAATATCTATAATTATTTGTATACCTGAGATCCTACTGCATGACTGTTAAGTAATTTTAACTGAGTTTCATATTTCTAAATTTTAAATTTCATTCCAGATTTTTCTCCCACCCCATTTTCAAAACTCAGGCTTTTTCTTTTCTCTGTGAAATAGAAAATTTTAATAAGAAGAACTTTAAGGGCTTCAAAATTAACTGGAGGCTTCAGAGAGGGGGATATGAGTTGTGCACTGAGTGGTGCCCAGCTGTGTCATGAGGGACCTTCAGAGATCTCTCCTGGCTGTGATGCTGTGGGTGCTTTTATTGATGAGTGAATGATGCCCACTCACTCTGCAATTCTCTGGATGAGTGTTTAGGCTGATCTTGATCTGCAAAGGAACAGGATGCAATCTGATGAGGATTAAGCCCTGCCCTCATTCAGGAATAGTCATTATCACCATCCATAGAGGAATTTAAGAGGTGTGTAGATGTGGCACTTAGGGACTTGGTTCAGGATTGATGATCTTAATGTTATTTTCCAAACAATTCTATTTTACAAAAGAATATTAAGAAAAAAAGATGCAGATGGACTGGCCAATGCTCTGTGTAATTCAGGTTTCAGATACCTAGATTATGAGATATAGAAGCCTATATTTAGCATTTGACAATATAAAGATTTATTTACCCATATATGAAATCAGAGGTGCAGCCAGGTCCAGATTATGCTGATAACCTGCATAATCAATCTTGTGTGCTTATTTAGGGCATTTGCAGTCTGCACTGAAGTTATTGGTTGCATTTTATTGGCTGCATATATTGCCAAAAATGCATTGAGGGATCCTCTTCCACCTGTCTTATTGATGGATTCCCATTGTTTTCCCCTCAACATTTATTAGTGTGCTGGACAAATCTTACATGAATTTCTAAATTGGTATCAGGTATCTGGATGTTAAAGAATGAGGGTGAGGCAGGAAAGGATGGGGAGGTCTGTACTGATGTGTACAGGTTTATGGTTATAAGAGTACAACTTTGTCACCTGGGAAATGGAAGTGATAGAATAGAAAAGGACTCAAATGATACACATTTCTAGTCAGCTGTTGTCAAAGTATTTAAAGCAGTTCAGTTTGGTCTATTGGAGGATATCAGAAGAACCACAAGAATTGGTGCACTGATCTATTTGAACACATCTGAAAATAAACAGCAACATTAACAATAAAATATTGCTGGATGAGAAGTGCACTCCTCTGCTTTAGCAAAAAGCAAAACTCACAGGCATGCAGCACATTTCTCTTTCCCTGGTGACATTCCCCCATCCACTGAAGTAGCAGATTCCTCTGTGTTCTCATCAGAGCTCTTTGCACACATCAATGGCAATGCCAAAGCACAAAGCAGCAAATTAATAGAAACGTTTTCATTCTGATAAATGCAAAGAAGTTGATCAGTCACCTTCTATTGTAATTAAATAGCCATTGTAATACTTGTCTCACCAAGGGAAAAATGACAGCCTTGTTAGGGAAATGCATGATATTTTGAAGCATCTGATAGATAGGTATTAAGTTGTTAAAAACCAGTATTCTATAGAGAGTACAAGAAACAAGCAAAAGATGTTTTAGTGCTATAGGATAAATCCATTTGAAACAAGAAGACAGAGAGATAAAAACACTGTATCATGTATAGGTTTTACAAGGCAAGATAAATGAATATTAAGATACAGGTCAGGTCTGTGCTCGTCTTTGTACCATCTCTTGTCTGTAGAAATTATATAAAACAAGTAAATCAATATTAAACTCTCAGTTTCTTGAGTGGTGTGAGTAAAATGCCACTGATGCACATTTTTGCCCCCATGTTTGAAATATGACAACTAAAATGAAGTTAAACAGTCACCTAAATTTCACAGAAATATAGGATCTCATAAGACTGGAAGATACCTTCACTTCCAGTCTGGGTCAGCTGTGTGGTTATACCAGGATGTTCAGGAAAGCTGCACTGACAGCTTTTCCTGACTTTGGGAAGCTGCACAGGACAGGGACTGGCTCTCTGGGCAATCTGTCCCGCTGTCTGACTGTCCTGCCAGGGAAAAGCTTTCTCCTTGGCTCCAGTGTGAAGCTCTCAGCTCTCTCTGTGTGCCTGTGCAGCCTCTGGGGCTGCTCTCTCTGGGAGCTCAGCCACGCTCCTGCCCTTGGATTGTAGAGATGTCTAGAACATCTGCAATGTTCTTATATATACTTATAACTTATAACTATATATGTACTTATAATTACTTATAACTTCTAAGTAATAAGTTGTATTTTTAATATTAACATAATCATATAACATTTCATCACTTCATAATTTTTTGTTAAAAAAATTTTATGTATCAGTGAGTATTTAAATATGATTTTCTTAGCCTCTGTTTGTTAGATACCTCAATGAATCTCAGGCACAAATATAAACACAAAAGAAAAAAAATAATGTAACACTAATAATCTGAAATAAAACTATAGCCCTTTGAACTAAAACAAATAAAGGAGATATGGCTGGACAAGTCCGTAAAACCACGACAGAGTTATTATAAAAGAGTTATTATAGCTGCCTTTATTTAAAATAAATTTTACTTTCTTCTTGAGTGGAAATTTTGAGCCAGCTAGTAACTTGGAAGTTGCTGTAGAAAGGAACTGTAGGTAGTGGTAGAACACACAATTAAAGGTTTCCATGTCTAAAACCACGTTTGCAGATTTTTGTTTTATTCTGGAAGTGTACTGAATGTCTCTGCAAGGTCTGCAGACAGAACCTCTGCTTAAAACCAGCCCATGCATTCAAAAAAAACCTAGGCAGAGCAGCAAGACAATTGAGAAAAAATACAAGCCCTTTCTATTAAAGTATCATTCCTCCAGTGAAACTCATGGCTTTACATTTCTGGCCTGATTGTTGTAAAAGGTTTAATATTGCATGGCCTTTGAGAGGATCTGGTCTCAGTGCACAGGTGGGAGGTTGTGATGTGGTGACTTCTGATTCTAATCCTTTGCTGCTGCTCCTCCTCTTGCTACGTGGCTGGTCAAAACAATAACCCTCAGCCAGATATCTTATTCTCTCTCTTGTTGGAAATATTCATCTGAAAGCCTTTCAGGAGATGCTGAGAGTCTGTGGAATTGCAAAGCTCCCTCTCTCTCTTGAATCCCTGCTTGGGACCTGTATAAAGCACAGGCAGTTCTCCAGCCTCTGCTTCTTTCACATTCCTTATACTTCAGATCCCTCTGGGAATAAGCTCTGGTTTGTGTTCTTCATGAACAACACTTATGTTTTCATGCCAGATTTTTCACAGGGATTTCTATAGCATCTTTATTTCTAGGCAGTGCATAGCCATTGTCTAATCCCTGGTCTGTTATGGTTAATATCTAAATTAAACTTGTAGCAGCTAAAATAGCTCAGGATATTCTGCACCTCAGATGGATATTTGGATTTCCTGCCAAACTGTGGCTCAGATGAAGCAGCCCCAATAGAAGAAGTAAATAAGTTAGGAACTTAATTACTGCCTCACATGACATGTATTCAGAAGTTTATGTGCATAACAAAACAAGTTCAGGGAATTGCAGTAATTTCCCTTGCCACTTTATTTGATTGTGTGGTGATGGAGAGGGAATAAGGTAACTTAATTTGCATTAAAATTATGATTTCTGCTTTTCAAAACCAAATATTCACTGAGAACAGGAAAAAGAATAAAACAGCTCATTTAGGTGTTTTATTCACAATCTTATTTTGCATCAGTGATAAATTACAGTGATTTTATATTCCCTCAACAGTATATTAAACTGTCTTGTAATAAGCAGATGTTAAAGAAACACTCCTAAAAATATTACACAGGCCATTTTTAGAGTGGAATTAGTCAAAAGTTTTATGACCAGAAAAACCTTAGGATGAGGAGAAGTGGGGCTCCTGCTAGAAGTCTGTTTGGGAAATAAAGTATTTACAGTCCCCTGCTTACAAAAATAATTAGGTCAGAGGCCAAAGGTGGTTCCAGAGCAGATTATAAATCATGAGATTTTAAAGCAGATCATCTCTGAGATTTTTTAAATTTGTTTTTCTGTTTGGAAACCCTTAGGCTGTACATATTTCCTCTTATCTTCCTAAGCCACAGAAACTTGGAAACATATTTTTTGCTCCCCAAATGAAAGCTGAGATTATTATGTACAGACATGAGTTAGGAGCTTGGACTCCAAGAAAGAACACCAAATAGAATTGCAAAGCCATTGCTAAGAGTTTCAAACCCAGCTTTCTTTCTTGTCTTTTCCTTTCCACACAACTGAGGCATATACTGGATGAATCTGAATATATGAATGTTTGGCTGGGCACTCCTTGGTGATGAAATGGATCCAACACTGAGGGCTCTGCTCTCCATCAGACAGTTAAAATCCAAGACTCCTGGACAATTCTGCATCTTTTGAAAGCAGCTGTTCTAGTTCTAAGATTAATTACACCTCTTTTCCCTTTCTTTGATTTACAACTGCATCAGGGAACGTTTCAGCAAGTTTTGTCTGGATCATGTTTGCTTTGGGAGGCTGTTGGACTGATTTCTTCTGTGAGCCTCTGAATGTGGGGAGAATCACTGTGGGTGACAAAGGGACATCTCTTGGACAAGCAGCTGCCAGAAGAGCCCTTCTAGTCCAAATTTATACAACTCACATGGAGTGAGAATAAAATTCCTGCTTCTCAATGCATCCCCAGCCTGCACACCCTCACCAAGCAGTATAGGAACCCAAGGAAGAGAAGGATTTTGAATATTTTACCCCATCCCAACCCTTTTTCTTTTACCTCTTCTTTTCTTTTTCCCCCTCTGATTTAAACTATATGCATTTTAAAGAAGGCTGAATTTTTTCCCTAACTTACTTCTCTAGATACTAAAATTGCAACACAGCCTGATGGCTCCTGCAGTTACTCAGCAAGAGTTTCAGTCTCAAAGAGAAATAGTTGCTAAATCATGGTAGAAAAAGAGAGAAAACAGTAAAAACTCCCTCTGCCGTATGTGGTTTGAAGTTTAAATCAGAATCTGTGTGAGATCTGAGTTGGCAGAGATGAGGAATGGGCTTTTCAGAGAACACATTCCACTCAAGGAATCTGTTTGTCTTCCTGAGCAGCTTGCTTTTTTCATTTTACATTTCTTTTTGAGCTTGCCTTGTTTTGCTAATCATGTTGTGATTACAAACTACCTCATCTTCTGCATGTGTAGCTGTTGATGTTCTTAGCAAAAAAGGATCCAGGATTTTCTCTGGACTTCTTGGGTATAACTATAAAAATACAAATACTGATATATTCTCACGTTATCTTATTAGAATTTCTTCCATATTCTTCCATATCATAAACAAGGAAAAGCCTTAATTTACAATATTTTTTTGTTTGTGTTTTGATTTTTTTCTTATGGAAAAGGATGTTATACTAGAAAATACATTTTTAGTTCAAGAGTCCAGTTTGGGAGTTTTTTTTTTATTTTTTATGCATATACCACTGTAATCTGGAATTACTACTGTGAGGAATATTGGATTTATGTTACCAAACTGAGTGCAGAACATGGCTTTGCAAATTTTGTAAGAATTCATAAAATTTTTGGAATGAAAAGCAAGATTATAGGTGACATTTCAAATCAGATTTCCTTTAGTGTGCCTCCACGTGTGAAAAAAACAGAAGCCTTGCTGACAAGCAGAGAACAATGAGCTGAAATAAAGAAATATTGAAACGTGGAAGAGCAGGAAGTTAAATAAAAAGGAGAAAACTACCTGGGGCATTATTTGGATGGAGAAAGAAGGAGAGGTAAGCACAGCCCACCGAAGAGAACAAAGGGCAGGATACCAATTACACATGGATCAAAGGCTTAAAGTGTAAAATTCTAATTGAGATAATGAAACAAACTCAAAGAACTTTCTGCAGGTAGTGTGTCAGCTTCAGATATTGGGGAATTTTTTGAGCAGAGAAGGAAGAGAGGTGGAGAGAGTGCCCCAGATGTAAATAAAGCCGTTAACTTCTTGAAGTACATCACACCTGAGGGAAAGGGAAAATCTAAGTGTAAACTGGGGCTGATATTGTTCCTTTAACGTGGTGGGCTGAGGGAGAATTTAATTCCTTACAGTTCTGTATCAGCCCAGACATCTGGGACATTGCTTCCAAATTGAGAAGAATCTTTTAAGGCACCTAAATCTGTATTTAGGGATGTGAATAAATAGGTTATCTCAAGGGCTTAGCCCCAGCACTCTCTCAGACAAGTAGCAGGTGTATGTACTTGTGGACAGAGACAAGACATTTGACCAATGCCTGTCATGCTAAAATATCTGTATTATACATACAAATAATCATGAGTCTTACTGGGATGAATGTTATCTATTTAGTTCCTGTTGATAAGAGTTGTACTACTCAACATTTGGCTTAGACCACTGTAGTTTTCTAATACAGAAAGAAACATTTCAATGACCACAGCTCATGTTTTCTTTGGAGGAAACAACTAGTTCTGTGTAATTCCTTCTTTTCCAGTATAACTGTATGGTGAAAAATTGGATAGAAAAAAGGTCTGCCCCTTTTATTTATCCATGTCCTCATGTTACTACTTGATAATAACAATGAAATTTAGAAAAAATAATTGGCAAGAACTTAATTTTATTCACAAAATTTTGGTAAAATCTGTAAAATTCTTGAAGAAGAAAAGATAACAGGAGGTCTTTCAGATTTGGAGTGCAGGCATGTGCAGAAACAGAGAAGTAGCAACTGCTCACTTGGAGCTGGAATATCAAGCTGGAATATCGAGCTTGGAGATAGAAAAAAGGTCTGTTCCTTTTATTCATCCATGTCTTCATGTTACTACTTGATAATAAAAATGAAATTTAGGAAAAAAACAGCAAGAAAATAATTTTGTTCACAAAATTTTGGTAAAATCTGTAAAATTCTTGAAGAAAATAAAATAACAGGAAGTCTTTCAGATTTGGAGAGTAGGCCTGTGCAGAAACAGAGAAGTAGAAACTGCTCACTTGGAGCTGGAATATTGAGCTTGGAGATGCAGAGAAAGCTTTTGCTTATCAAACTGTGTTTTTCATATGCAAGATCGATCCCATTACCTGAAGAAAGCTTTGTGCATTGTGAGGTGCAAACACAAAGCTGCGCCAGGGGTTTTCTCCGGGGTGGCTGTGAGCTGGTCCAGCTGCCCCTAGGGAGCTGCAGCCCACACTTGACCTGCACATAACTAAAGTGTTATTGAGCAGCAGGATGGAAGCAGGAGCCCCCAGAGCATTCAGCTGGTCAATGGCTGCAGGGAATCCCCAGCCCTGTGGGGAGTTCCTCACCTGGGAACCTGCTGGAATCACCTTTTCACTGCTTTCTGCAACCCACCCCTAAATAATTGCAGTGAAATAGGCCAAGGAGCTGCAGCCTGGGGCTGCACACACACTGCAGAGAGCTGACCACGTCTCTGTGCTACAGAGCTGGACTTTCCACTGTGCAGGTTGTTTGCTTGGAAATACACTGCTGAATAAGCCTTGAGTTCTCTCAGGATATTTATGTGTGTCGTTGTAGTTGCAGATGAAATAGCCTAGGAAACAAAATTCAGGTGAGAGGCGGGTGAATTGATGTTTCAAGTTGGGTGTTTGGTTTGATTGCAGTCGTTGCTTTCATCCTTTGAAATTTTGTCTTAATGAAACATGGTAACCTCTTAGTGTCAGGCAACCTCTGAGAGATGCACAGCCTTAAACTGTGGGTTTAAATGATGTTTTCTTTCCATGGGGACTTCAAGAAGCCTGTCAACATAAACGCATGGAAATCTGCCAACCATGCACAGCATTTTCTGAGGAAACATTTTTTATGAAAAACTCTGCATGGGGATAATGGATTGCAACAGCTCTTTCTTTCTTTTGTTTTTTTTTTTGGAGGTGAAATAATTTTTCAAGCACTTTTCAAGACTAATGGTCAGCACTCCATCGATCCATTTTCCATTTTCTCTCCACAGGTGAGAAAACTTAATATCACAGTACAAAGCATAATACCAGAACATAATCCCAAAGCATAAACTATGGGTATCTGTTGCCCCTTCTGAAAAACCAAAACCCACTCCCCATGGCTTGCAGGATTCTCCATTGCTGAGATTAAATAAAAAAAATTAAATTCAGCTTTCCTTTCATTAAACTGCAATGAACTGCTCCCCCTCAGGGACAAAGTTCCATTATTTGGGCATGTCCTGGTGGAGGAATCTTTTCTGTGTTTTAGCACTGTAAGACCTTGTCATCTCCTCAGCAGCAAGACAGGGGAGCAGTGAGATCCTAACACAGCCCAGCAGTTGCCAGTGACAAAACTGGCAAAGCCTTTTTTGAGCTCTGCTGCACGTCAAGAGCAACTCCCCATCACTGCATGTGGGGAAGACTTGCCAGAGCAAGAGCACATGTAGTGAGAGCTGCAAAATCAGTGAGTGAAATATTCCTAGGGAAAGGGCTCTTGAAGTACTGAAATAGCACCTTTTCCTTCTTCTTTATACTCTTTAAAATATATTTTCTCTTTTCCTCTCTTCAGGAATGTGCTGTAATGATATTAATGAGCTCTTAAGAGTTTGCTGATCCAGGGAATCTCATTGTAGGGTAAAGTAATAGTATGAAAGCCTAAAAATTAAGAAATTTAATTATTTTAATTATGCAATTGCATGGGGAGCTTGAGAGTGTGCACTGTAAGCACTCAGTGCATTAAAGAGGAGGGAAACTGAAGTTCTCAAAGGGCTGACAAAGGCATGCACAAGGCACCTGTGGTGATTTGAGGAGGAGGATGTGCAATTTGGGTTATATCTGACCTTACAGCTCCTTGACTTGGGTTGATTCAACTCCATGGTTCATTTCACCTTGACTTAAAAACTGCACCCCTGAAGTACTTCACCCTTAAAGCATTCATCACTGTGCAAGTAAATGGTGGCCTGTGCAGTAAGATGGTTCCTCACTGATGAGCACTTGCTACAGCGTTTACAAAAAAAGCTGATTAAGTTACAAGACATTATTGCTTATATTTTTTTGCACTGAAGCAGCCTCATAATGAAACACTGCCAAGTGCTGTGTGCTTGCCAGTGCACGTCCTTCAGACCCCTGAACCTCACCACATGAGAGGCGTGACAAGTTGGGCTGTGCAGCTGGGAACGCCTGAATCAGTCTCATCTTTGAGGAAGACTGGAAAACAAACTCTTGAAGGAGCAGCTGCAGTCAGTGGGTGAGCAGCTGGTTTGGGGAGCCAGGGCTGGTCAGAGCCCTTGGAGCTTCTGATGAACCAGCAGCCACATCCTGGGGCGATGGATGTGACAGGGCAGAGCAGTGGATGAGGCTGTGCACCACATCAAATGCAGATGATTCTCCTCATGACTTCCTGGCTCTTCTCACTCTTCAAGGAGGGATTTAATTGGCACTTTTTGGCTCTATTTCAGTAGAACTTGGTGAAAGAGATGGGGCAGATGGTGCCAGCCAAACGCTTTCTTTGGTGTCACAAAAAAGGTACTGGAGATTATTCAGAGAGAATGCAGCTTTGCTGCAAGGTTTTACTTTCATTTCAGCATTTGTGTGTACAAAATTAGTCTTAACTTCGCATTTTTATGTCTTCACATACAGTCCAGTGCAATTTGGAAAAGTGAGTGCTTTTCAAGAGTGGTCCCAGCACCAAGACTAATTTTTTCTCTCTTTCTATATATTTCTCTTCAAAATGACAAATGTCATGTTGCTATGCCCTGAAAATCACATTGAGAAGTCACTTAGCACCTGCTATGCTTTCCAGCTTGCTGCAAGATTAGAGCTAATAGCAATAACTAAAACACCATGCAGACTGTTTTGGTGGTGACTTATGTTTGATACAGAACATGAAGTGGGAAATTCCATCCTCATGAGCAAGATCTTGCCTGTGTTTTTAGAAGCTTACAGCTCACTTCTGCTTGCTTGCAAAATAAAAAGCGTCTTAAAAGAAAGCATGGACACATAGCATAGGAACACAGCTTCAGTGAAAGGATTAAAAGTCTCTCCTTTCAGTGTCTTTAGTGCAACAGAACCATGTGCTTTTTTTGCTCCAGGTATCTTTTGTATCAGCGCACAAAACATTTCTTAAAGTAAAGGAAGAAAAAACCAGAAAAATTGAAAAAAACTCTGCTTGCTCTCTTGACAACAGTAGGTCTCGACAAACTGCACTGGCTCAAAATAAATTGAAATTGTTTGTGGTAGTTAAGCATGATCTCCTGGGCAGTGTCATAGAACATACCTGGGCTTTCTACATGGGGTAAAGAACAGTGAAATATCTATAATGAATAGATCATATTTTGAGTCTGCAGATGATGTCCCAGGTGTTTGTAGGATTTCTGTCTCAGAGGAGTTGAAAATTAACAGTGAAGTAAAGAAAACACTGGGATTTATAGAGTCTTTTCCACCTTTTTTTGCTCAAACCTCTCCTCCTGGGAAACCTCACTGCAGCCAGGGAACTAACTGGCTGTCAGACTGCTGAAGATGGGGAAAGGAAGTTTTTTGGTTCTAGCAATCACCTTCTCTAACACAATACACAGGCTGCACAGCCCCTTTCCCTCTGTGGATGTACACAATACACAGGCTGTAGAGCCCCTTTCCCTCTGGATTGACACAATACACAGGCTGTAGAACCCCTTTCCGTCTGTGGATTGACACAATACACAGGCTGTAGAGCCCCTTTCCGTCTGTGGATTGACACAATACACAGGCTGCACAGCCCCTTTCCCTCTGTGGATTGACACAATACACAGGCTGTAGAGCCCCTTTCCGTCTGTGGATTTACACAATACACAGGCTGCACAGCCCCTTTCCCTCTGGATTGACACAATACACAGGCTGTAGAGCCCCTTAACCTCTGTGGATTGACACAATACACAGCCTGTAGAGCCCCTTTCCCTCTGTGGATTGACACAATACACAGGCTGTAGAGCCCCTGTCCCTCTGTGGATGTACACAATACACAGGCTGCACAGCCCCTTTCCCTCTGTGGATGTACACAATACACAGGCTGTAGAGCCCCTTTCCCTCTGGATTGACACAATACACAGGCTGCACAGCCCCTTTCCCTCTGTGGATGTACACAATACACAGGCTGCACAGCCCCTTTCCCTCTGGATTGACACAATACACAGGCTGCACAGCCCCTTTCCCTCTGTGGATTGACACAATACACAGGCTGTAGAGCCCCTTTCCCTCTGTGGATGTACACAATACACAGGCTGCACAGCCCTTTTCCCTCTGGATTGACACAATACACAGGCTGCACAGCCCCTTTCCCTCTCTGGCTGCTTGGAGCACACCGGAGCTGTGTAGGAGTGTGGTTTCAGTGCTCTGGCAGTGCTGGACTTTCTCCTTAGGGAAGGTGAGTGTCAGAGCTGGTCCCCAGAGCAGGAGTCCCTGACTCACACACGCACAGTGCTCAGGCCATCGAACCCTGCTGACCTCCGCATTGCCCAGCTTGTTCCCCCTGTGTGCAGGAAAACAGCCCCGGTGCTCACAGGAGGAATCAGTCAATTGGCAGCAAATTAGCTGAGAATGGAACTTAATGAGCAGCTGGGTGTGAATGTCACTGCCCAGCCCAGGTTACCCCCCATGGTCACATCTTTCTGCTCCCAGGGCAGCCAGCAGGTTTTCTTGTGAAATGCTCATTAAAGGAAGAACATTTCCGTGCATTTCACTAGTATGACAGTCAAGGGGGAAGTTACTGATTTTTCTGTGCCACCTACTGCAAAGAGATTAAAGTCAGTTGTCTTGCTGGGAGGTGTTACCATATAAATCACACAGGTATTGTTACTAAGGAAAAATTAATACTGAAGGAGCTTTGCTATCCATCCAGCGTGACACCCAGACTGGAGGGAAAGGATGAGACATGCACTTCCCATTAACCACAGCAGTTACAGGTCTTCAAAGTTTTAACTGATTTCAGCATTAAGGAAATGAAATCTACTGTTGCTATGGGAGACGACAGACAAAACCAAAGTATTTGAATGTAAAAAAAAGTGAGCAGAGAGTTGGAAAAGGTTGATGTGGAGTGATCAAAGGGAATCCTTGCATCCTTCACAGAAAATGGAAAGAAGTGCAGCTGAGGAAAAAATCTCTTTCAGTCACATTAACAAGAGTGAAAGAGACATTTCTATACACGATTTTCTTTATGCAAATTGCAGAACTCATGCATTTTCAGAAATCTTGGTAAGAGGGGAATATATACACAAATGACCAGAACTAGAGAGAAACCATCATATAAACTTAAATAAAAGCAAAGAATTTTCATTCCAGCAACTCTGGCCTTCCCAATATTTTAAGAACTTGTTTTAATTTCTCACTCCTCTCTCATGCTTCATACCTGATGGCCAAAAGTTTAGCAGACTGAATTTGACTCAACTCATTGGGCAATTCATCTACATATTCAGCTTTCCTTTCCTGAAGAGTAAAGTGTTACCTCACTGAGAATAATTGCAATCCCCTTTTGTATCAGAGAATTACACCTGCTTTAAAATCCATGCAATTTGTTTGCTTCCTCTCCACATCTTTGGATCTTCTTAATGAAAGAAAACCTCTGTTCAGAAAGGTATTCCATCCATTTGAATTTTTCAACAAATATCTTATCTGCTACTGTTGGCATACATTAAAAATTGTGAAGTAACTTTCTTGGCCTAAATATATGAAGTTATTGGTTTGCTAAAAATAAAAACATTTGGCAGTTTGATGACAACAGCCTTTAAAGTTGAGACATTTGAAGTGCAGCTGTCTTCTATCTTTAAGGCAGTAACACTGAACTTTATCATTCTTACAGAGAAAGAGGACCAAGATGCCTTAGTCTGGTACATCCAATTTTTCCTAATTGCGGTTTTCTCTGAATCTCTTTCCTACACCTTGTCAGCCTCACATCTCTTGGATCTTCATTCTGACAATTTTATTTATATTCTATTTTCTCCTTCATTTACTCTTTTCAAAAAGGAGACTAATCACTTCTCCACACTGATGAGTTCACAAAAGTCTCCTTTTTAGTTTTTTTTTAGTCACCTATGTTCTTTTCCCAAGTTTTCTCTGCTGGCCCTATGACTTTTGAATTTCACGGCACATTTTCCTGCTTTTGATTGTTTTACTTGAACATTTAATTGCTTCTCATTCCTGCAGACTTTACTTGCTTGACATTTTATAACAAGACTTAATCAGGACATTTGCACTCTTTTTTCTGGGAAAAATCAGTTGAAACCAAAAGTGAGTGTAGGAAGAGACCTATTTTGTGAATATTTATAGGTAAATATCTAAAAAGTTTTGAAAGTATTGGATTTTTATCAGCATTTTGAAATTTTTATTAGCATTTTTATTTTTCAGCTTGAAAATGAAAATATTTATTTACATTATTTTTAAGGTATGACCATGGGCTGTAGAGAAACCCTAAAGAAAAGCTGTCGTCTTGAGACATATTAAGATATGTCAATATCCAGATATTGAGCAGCTGTAGAAGGCTGCTGAGGAAGTGTAGGGGAGAGAGGAGGTAACAGACAGGATACATTTGGGCTCTGTAAGGTTATACCCAAAATTTTCCATCAAAAATTCCTGAGTACCAGCTGTTGTCTACCAGGTTTTGGCTTAAAACAACCCCCATATATCCTGCTTTAGCACACAAGTTTCCATTTGCAGGCTGATGTGGGAGAAGGGTAGCACCTTTTCTGCTAAAGATGCTTCTCAGGCATGCTCCAGTCTTCTGCTTAGAATTTTCCTGTGCTGTTTGCTTTTTTTTACAAGGCTTTTATTTCACAAGTGCTCTCCACATTTCTTAGTGCTCCTGAGACATTTGCCATCTAATTGTTTGTGACACAGCTTGGTTGCTCTGGGAGTGCCTTACAGGTGCCCTGCTGAGGAGAGCTCAGCAGAGCATGATTCAGAAAAGAATTTGGAAATGTGGTTTGTTATTCCACACAATAAAGAGCAATGCAGGAAGGATAATCCATTGGTGTAAAAAACCTAAAACCTGTGGTGGAGCTGCTCCTACAATTAAACAAAGTTTTCCATGCTAAGCTGGGCTGAGACCCAAAACCTTTTCTATAACCAGAGGCTCATCACAGCAGCACAAGTGACACCTGCCTGCCTCAGAGCTGGCAAGAAATGCTCACTCAGGCTGGGGCTCAATTCAGCTCAATCTGTTGTTAATAAAACTTGTAGGCTGTGTAGCTACATATCTATATTTGTTTTTGAATCTGCAGCTTGCTAACAAATGCCAAATCAGCGTAATTATATTTACATTCCGGCACAAATCATTCAAAGGAACATGATCAGACAGTGAAACTACCAAGTGAGAGTTCATGTTTTCTTAATGATGGAGGTTTGAAAATACAGACAAGCTGGGAGATCGGTTTAAAAAACTACTGAGTAAGTGCAAAACTGACAGAGTGAATTTAGTTGATGTAATCCAGATGTTTGCATTTTAACTAAGGGAGAAGACACATCAATGAAAATTTATAAGAGTAGTGAGAACATGCATAATGAGACGCTGGAGAGAAGAATGTAAAGCAGAAGTGTCAGTGAGGATTAGGCATATGAGTGTTTTGCTCCATTAGTATGTATTAGTGCAGCCAGCCATGTTTGAATTTCAATTTGACATAATTTGGAAATGCATTCTATTGTAACGCTTTGTTAAATTGTGTACTGGGGACTTCAGGAGAGTTTAAAGGAATCAGGCACTCTGGTGCCACCAAAATCCAGGGAGGCAGTTGTGGTCCCTCACAAATTGTGGTGGTTGCACATCTTTATCAAAAACTATCCCAATGACTTCAGTGTGGGTTGTACTCATTCCAGCTGGGGCTGCACCTGAATTTTTTTTTCTGAAACAGAAGCCAAAGAAAGGATTGGGCAAAGTATTGCCCTTAGCTTTCCTTGCTGTGGAACCAGTTATTAAATGCCAGTATTGCAGCTTTGTCTGTGTGTCCACAAGCATGCGTTATGTTGGCAGCTCTCCCTGCAGCACAGGTACTATCACCATTACATCAATATCAAATTCAGATTTCAACCTGGAATTCAGGGATTGTGATTAACCTGTCATCACCTGAGATGATATATTTCTTCACTGGGTCCCTGTTTCTGGTAGGACCAAACACAATTCAGATGTTTTCAAGTTCCTCACAGCATCTCTCAATTCTGTTTCATGACTTTACTTCAATATTGTAAGTATCACCAGAATTCACTATATATTATATTTTAAATTATTTTTCAGCTTTCTCACTTGATACACTCAGCCTTGAGCAGACTTAAATACATACACAAAGAAATCTCTATATTATCTTTCAGTAAAGTTTTCTTTTGCTTTTTATCCATATAAAGCGTAGCAATGGCCAGTGTCGTGACAGGGATACAATTTAGTGAATTCTGAGCTTTTAGTTTTCTCTTTTTTTCAGTCTTTGTGCCTTTTGTAATCTTAGTTGCCTGGTTGACCAGTGACAAAAAGGAGGTTTTTGCCACCTAGAATGTGTTAGAGACTGACTGTTGACTAAACCTACAGGGTTGGCAAAAGGCAATTCATATTTGAGGAGTGGGTGGGTAACCAAGAAAATCTGAGAATTTAAAAAATTATTAGATTAGAAACACGAGAAAGAAAAACTTTGAAGAAAATTGGATATTTACTTATGCAGCTGAAATGGGTTTGGTATCTTTAAGAAAAACATGGCTTTTAACTTTGTTCCCAGATTTTAAAATAAGTATATTTTAGGAAGTGGTTATGAAAAATGAAAATGAGCAAAGTTCCCAGGTGACCCCTTCCCCCCACGACACTGTAGGGAGCTCTTCATGAGTGCACTTACCCAAGGCTTGACCATATCCTGGTTTGGATTAAAGTAGTCCTTGAGTTTGTTTGCCTCTGCCTTCTCCCTCAGCTACTTACAAACCATCTGAAAGAGAGAAATATACCTTCATCTCAGTGCCAACCTGCTTCCTTGCAAAGGCTTTGAGGAAAAGGATTGAGGGAGGAGGGAATCTCTGTCTCTTTTTTGAATACCAGCTGAGGATTTTGCCTATGCCTTCATGCTGCTTCAGCAAGAGAAATTGATCATGTGCCAAATAAATAGGTAATTTATTCCTGCTAACTATGAGAAAATTATACTTTCTCTTCTTTATGTCTGGAACATGTAACATATCAGAGATTACTGATACACATTTGATAGGAAAACCCTGCAGGACATGCTTACAGCAGTGCTCCTGTTGCAGTATTTTGTAGTTTAAATCATTACTTCTGAATTTCATATTTGACTTCCCATCATTAATTCCACTATGAAAGCCAATTTGATGTTGAACATGAGGAACATGCTGCTGAAGTTCATATTCTGGAGAGATTCTCATTAATTTAAATGGAGTGGCAGGAGCTGACCCCGAGTTAGTAAGGACACTTGGCTTTGTGTGTGCATTTGTTTTAGGCAATGAAAATATGGTTTGAGAGCAGTAATAGCATCTGCCTTAGATAAAAAACATATGAGCAATTGCCTGGAGAAGCGCTGAGCTGCTCACCTGGAAAACACAGTGTTTAAAGCATTATTTTCACACCCATATTCTTCTTTTTAGAACAAAGAATTAGAGGCATTCAGTCCCCGAGAACTAGAGCAAAGATTTCAGGTTTTCATTTTACTTAGACAGACTGTGAAGATGATTGAGCTAAAGTAATTTTTTTACATCTCTTGTCACAATTTTCATGACAAAATGCAACTTCTAGACCTACTTTAGTTCTAACTAGCAATTATGGGGTTGTTTATTCTTTTAACACTTGACACTTCTCAGTACATCAAAGAAAAGTGCAGTTGTACTGCTCTACAGCCAGATCCTGTCATTATTCTTCAGGAAGTCGACATATTTCTGGGAAAGAAAGATTGTGAACCACTAAATATTGCAATGAAATGTTGCTAATTTTAAGTCAGCATGGCAGGGGCTGGTCATGGTAAGCAAGAAATTAAAAAGAGAGGTTGGTAATTATAGTCAGAGAAGGCCACAATACTGAAGATTTTTCAAAGAAGGCATTTGCCTGCCCAATTTGCCAACAGCACTATCAAAATTCTTCCCTATAATAGTCTTAGATCTATTTGCTTGCACATTATATGAACAATATCAGGGAAATATGATTTCAGAGATCATAAATTTGTAAGTACTTCCCAATTTGCAGAGAGTGCTGTATTCTGTCTGGCATCATTAGTACTTATAAAGGGGATACTTGTGACTCTTACTTTTACTCTCTGATGAGGAAGAAAAGGGCCTAATATATCATACTTCATATAACATCACTATGAAGCATGAGTTGCAATTTTACTGGGTTTCTTTTAAGTTAGTACTACATGTACTTTGCAGCTGTGGGTAACAGTGACCTTTATTCTACTCCCTGTGTATCTGTTTTTTAAGTATACACATGGTCATGCTGCATTAGACCTATGATGATATCTGGTTCCAATTTTGACAGGAGGGAAAAGCAGGTAAATGGGCATTAGTATGGAGGAAGATACATTAAAAAATCTACCAAGGGCTCTTTCTTTGTGTTTGGAGCTCACTCAGTATTTTTAGAGATAATTATAAACATATACAACGGTTGCTAATGGTTCCAGTATCTGTTCTGATGGCTAATTTTTTTCTCAGCATTGTTTAGCATGAAGTGGGTGGCTGAGAAATGAAAAAATTGCAAGTTAAAAACAAATTTATGCTCAAAAATTTCCTGAGCGTTTTGTGAATAGGAATGTTCCTTCCGCCTCATAGATGAAGTTTGTACATGAATGCAAAATTGTGGTTTGAACATTTTCTCCTCCCAAACCTGTGCTGATCTCTCTTTTAGGAGATGTCTTCTCTAACTATGGCTTCCTGCTGGGTCAGAGTGAGCTCACAGAGCACTTGCTTGAGAAGGGAAAGAAAGAAATTCAGATTCTAAGTGGTGACAAGGTTTTGAACATGCTTTCCATGCCAACAAGATGCATTGCTCAGCATGCTGGTTTGGTGGGGAACAGGTAAAAAATGGTGTGTGTTTCTCTTCTATTCACCAGTATTTTCATCCTAGACAAGTGAAAGCAGTTCAGTCAAAACAGGTTTATGAAAACATTATCTTTTTTTTATCTTCCAACCAGCAGCCATTCACCAATTAAAAAAAGTTGTTCTGCAAAATGCCACACCAGGCTCTACTTTTAATCTTGTTGAGATCTTGGGAAAATTGGTTCTTTTAATTTGAGTAAACGCATTGCTCCTTGTTATAATGTAATGTTCTTTGGCTCTTGTTTTCTTGGAAGACATAAATGAGATTTCATGCTATTATTCACTGGTTGCTGTTAATGATCTTCCTTTCTGAAACAAAATATACAGTTTTCATGAAATTTTGTAAAATTAGTTACTGTGTTTTATTGCTCTGCCTTCAGTTGTTATCTGAAGTCAAACTAGGTAACCTTTAAATCCCAAATGCTTTGAAACTTCTTTTAAAGGAGCCTAGAATTGGCCTCTTTTTGATTTCAAAAAGAGATTGAATGCTGTTAAACCACTTGATTCTGATGCTGGCTCCGAGGTCCCAGGTGTCCACTCTGTACTGTAGCCTCTGTAACTTCTTGTCCTTCAATCTCTGAGTTTGAAGTGCCCAAGATAGAACAATAAGTGACATTAGTCCTTTTAGGCTCGATGACAGACTAATCATAAAGCACTCACGACTGGAGGAAAAGAGGATGCGGGATCAAAGCTCAGTGCTGAGATTCACAGAAGTATTTGGGTGTGTAGGAATAAATCCACGGAGGGAGCAGGACACATCATTGCCACTGAAGCCACTGGAGCCTCAGAGCCCTTGCTCAGATCTGGCTGTCTGGCCCAAGAGATGCTGACATGTCGGACACCTGTCAGTCATTGGTGCTCAAAATGCCCCTAATTCAGAGGCACTGAGGGGCTGGGAACTGGCTTGCACAGGAGGTTTTCAAAGCAGGCTTGCAGACATTCTCACACAAGGCACAGCTGAGGTGAGGACGTGCTCACCCTCGTGCCCACAGCCTCAGGGCAGGAAGCTGTGGGATTTCCTTTTACCTCTGGCTTGGGTTCTGTCCCTAACACAGCCCAGCTGTGTATCACAGGCTTTAGGAAAATCCTGTGTGCAGTCACATCTGGTTGAAGACACTCAGATATATCAGCTCTTGTGAAACAGCCCTGATGTGTGAATCCTGCCAGAACTGAGCTTCTGCAGCAGATGGGAGTGCACTGCCTGATCACCTGCACAATACAGGATGCAAAGAGCTCCCATTCAACACTATAGCAAGTTTAAACTTCTCTGCATGCGTAAATAATATTTCCTTCTTCCTCAGCTTGTCTAGTTGTGAGAGTCTGTCCGAATTTTCCCTCATCTGCCTCACAGTCGTCATTTGGGGACCACTGAAGAGAAGATCCCCCCTGTCCAGAATCTCTGGCTCTGAGGGAGAAAGTCACATGCTGACAAGGCCCCGAGAGCTGAGAGCACAGTGTTATTCGTTTTCACAGGTATTGTTTGCTGCGTGCTACACTGAGCCCAATGAGAAGAAGAAGGGAGCACCATGCCCTTTTTGCAACAGTAGCGTTGGAAGCTGTCCCGCCTCTCGGCCTGGCTGGACTTCTCCTGAGTTTCGGGTGGTCTCCTGCCAAAGACCCTCACCTGTTTTACAACCACCGTGATAGACAGACTGAGATATGAGAAGCCTCTCCATCAAGGACTGAGACATGAAACCCCCATGTGAAAAGGCCCCTCTGCTCCTTCCAAGGACTGGAACTGAAACCCCCAGCTCTGGGGAGATGTGTTGGGGACCAAAGCTGACCAAAGTGAGATGTTTGCCTGCAGGTGTGACCACTGGACCACAAAAACAATGGCTCTCATTTACTGCTGAGAACATGGACTACCTGTCACATCTATTCCTTATTGTACCTGTTTCCCCCCCATCACAATTTCCAATAGAGTTATCGTAATAAAAACCTCTGAGTTAGCTAGAGATTTTGAGATCTCCCTGATGTAACAGCCGGATCCTCGACTGGACTGGACCAAAGGACTTTGTCTCTGCATTTGGTTGCTATATCCCTCTCTCTTTCTCTCTCTCTCTTTTCTCTCTCTTTCTCTATCTTTTTCTCTCCCTTAATCCCTCTATCGCATTTTGCAGTGGTCACTCAATAAAGGTGCATTTATTTTGATTATCACTGCAAACCCCCTGTGCCGTGTTGGTTCTTTTTGCACCCTGAGATCACCCCACGAACCATCATGGACCCTGTTCGTAAGGACAGATCGTGACACTAGTCTGGTCCCTCCGGTTAATCCTGCCCTCACAAACCTTAAACCTGGCATTTCCTGTGGCTGCAATACTCCACCTGCTGTGCACCTACATTTTTTAATTCAGGCCCCACGTGTCACATGTATATATGAGATGTCCCAATGCGGGCAACAAGCAAAACCCTCTAATGATGCAAATTTTCACAGCACCATTGCTGGCAAAAAGCTGTGCCAGTCTCTGTGATCTGAAGGCTATAGCTCTACAAGTCCTGCTCTTAGGCAGCTGTGCATTAGGAACCCTGTCATGAAAATTCAGCATTCTTTGAACTGTCTGTGCACTATCATTCATTAATTCATAACTACTCATTGAGTGCTATTTGTATAATGGGCCTAAAAGCTGATATTTCTGCTCTATTTTGTATTCCAGTTATATCCACCATTAAAGAGAGCTCAGCCTTGCTGGGTACACAGTTTATTTTTCCATCCCCTGTCATTTTAGGTTTGTCACTTCAAAGACCTCTTTTAATCTGAATTTGTGTTAGCTAATGACACAGAACCTCTCTGCATAGAGCTTGGCAAGAACAAAGCATATTAACCAGTAGGCAGGGTAGAACAGGTTTGTTCCCAGTGGGAGTTTTGTTTCCATGTTCTGCTTTCAGTGGTACAGAAAGGTTTCCCTCCTTTCTCAGGGATGGTGCTGTTGTTACTTTTTCCAATTCATATTTCTGTCAAGTAAGGGCATCTCACAGATGGCACCCATACTGACACAACCATGATAAAATTATCTGGAAGAACAAGTCCTTCAGTGCCTGTGTGTGTGTGTGCACTCACGGAAGTATTGTTTTAGTGAAACAACTTAAAGTACTTTAATGTATTTTCTGTTGTAAAGTATTTATGCATACTTGCACCCTGGGTAAGTTTAATAAAGTAATGTCTGAAAAATTTGAACATTAATGGTCAAGTTAATTTAATTTTAAAATTCATGAGGTCTTTTTGCTGAGCTGCTCTTTTTCTTTTTCAAGTAAGCTGTTGCAGTTTCTGAGTTATTTATCAAAATATGATTACTGGCACACCAAACCAGCAACAGCAGCCTTACTTTTTCCTTTTACAGCTTTATGTGGACCAGTTTCTTGGGCATGTAGACCTTTGGGAAGGCAGAAAATCTGTTCTTGACTGCTTTCCTCCTCACCTTGAGGTGCAGTGGGCACAAGCTGCAAAGGATCCAGTAGAAATTTGCTGTGGTAGTTACCTTCAGGCAGTCTGTCTGTAGGGGCCAGCAGGGAAGTGAAAGGAAAGATTCTCTTCAGGAATCATGGGGTGAAAGTGTCTTACTGTGGTGTTTTTGGGGTCCCCAGTACAAAGGAGGAATTGAGAATCTGACTCCATGTTTTTAGAAGGCTAATTTATTATTTTCTTTACTTATATTATATTAAAGAATACTATACCAAAACTATACTAAAGGATAGAGAAAGGATACAGACAGAAGGTTTAACAAGATACCAATGAAAAACTCATGACTGACTCCTCAGAGTCTGACACAGCTGGCTGTGATTGGTCATTAAGTAAAAATAATTCACATGTTGGATAAACAATCTCCAACCATATTTCAAAGCAGCAAAACACAGAGAAGCAATCAGATAATTATTGCTTTCGTTTTTTCTCCCAGGCTTCTCAGCTTCCCAGGAGAGGAAATCCTGGTGAAGGGATGTTTCAGAAAATATGATGGTGACATCTTACCAATGGGTTGAATGGGGATATCAGGCATAAAACCATATGAAGAGAGAATCACTTGTTGGCATGTGTAAATCAGATGTGAAGTGCCCACCAGCCAGGATGCTGATTTAGGGAAGGAGGACAGGTGCACCACTGTATAGCACTGGAAAAGGCAAAAAGGAAACACATCCTATATGTAAAGCCAAAGTTTTGCTGTTAGCATAATTAAAGCCTTAATAGTCTTATCCAGGAGTGTTTATAATAAAATTTTAATTACTACAGAAGAAAAAAAAGAAAAGAAAATGGAAATTAATACTGCCATGGAGAAAAAGCCTCAGAAATAACAATGCAGTTAAAATTGTGAAACACTTTGTAGGAGCTACCCCTTTTCCTAGTTATTTCACCCACTGGGTCCCAAGATTGGTGACTTCATCCTGTTGCACATGGTGGGGAAGGATGAACTGTCAGCATCATGAGAAGATGAAGAGAGAACATGATATCAAGATAATGGTATCTTCATTTTGGTTCTCAGGTCCACTTGGAGTAATTTTTATTACAGCTTTTACCCCTTGCTTGTGCAGAGTACTTTTTCTTTTCTTTTCTTTTCTTTTCTTTTCTTTTCTTTTCTTTTCTTTTCTTTTCTTTTCTTTTCTTTTCTTTTCTTTTCTTTTCTTTTCTTTTCTTTTCTTTTCTTTTCTTTTCTTTTCTTTTCTTTTCTTTTCTTTTCTTTTCTTTTCTTTTCTTTTCTTTTCCTTTCTTTTCCCCCCCAAATCCACTGTTAATAACACCAGGTTGACTATAGGCAGGTGTCCTTCTTCCTGAAGAGAAATTAATTGCTAATTTTTAACATCTTTCTTGATAACTTTGGTATCTGTGATAATTGTATTTGTAACTCACTCATACATTTGCTTCTCATCCTCTCAAGTGTACTTCTCATGGTGTCTCATCCATCAAGGGTATGATTAAATTTACATTTCTTTGTCTAGAGGGAAAATGCAGTACATGACCTCTCCTCTAAGCTAAATTGTTTTTACATTCCCAAATAGCATTATTTGGGTATGTTCAGGTGTGAAGAAATTAATGCTTCCTATATCATTCACTGATTAAGGACACTTTAGTATACTGACACAGAAAAACAGACATCAGAGCTCAAATCCAAATCCTGTGGGGGAATGCTCTTTCCAATCTTTTGCTGTTTTCCAAATCTTTATTACATTTCTGAAAGTGAAGCACACATGGTTACTGTGAAGCCTTACAGCAGAACCCTAGAGAATTTCATATCATGTGGTACAAAATGCTCTGAAGTTGCAAAGTAGAACTTGAGGTGCTCAGAAGCCTGATTTTTTCACATCTTGCAAGGAGAAATTGTCATTCTCAAGGAGAAATTGTTATTTCCCAGACATGATATCAACAGTTTTGGGATTTTCCACACAAAGCATTTTTTTGTAATAAGGTGGGGGCATTAAAATCCTTAAAAAATTCCCAAAACCAAAGAAAACCAAAATCCCAACCCCAAGAAAAAGATATTTTATGACTTTTCTGCACTTGGAATGATGAAAAAGACCATTTTACTCCAGGAATTTAATATTGTGACAGTGAAATTCTGCCTCTTATGTCTGCAAAAATATTTCAATTAAAGTTTTTATTTTTCATCAGGCTGTGACAACATTGTTCATCCATTGGTTTCAAGAAACTATTCTTCCATGTCACTTGATATGGCTGCTCTGCTCCCCAAAAGACAAGGATGCATTTATTATATGTTACCCCTTTTGTTGTTCATACTTCCATGCATTCCATGAGCTTGTTGATGGACTTAGTGATTTTTCCAGTAACACAGTTAGTATGATGGGAGGAGGAGGGAAAAAGGAACTTTGAGTAATTGGGCTGCAGATAGAGATGTTTTGGACTATATTATAGTTATTTAGGGTCTCACCCAGTATGAGACTGCTTGACAACAGTAAAAGCAGCCCAAATTATGGTAGTTGTGTGCTGGTTGAAGTCATGGTTGTTTGGGGTTATAAAAATGTCTTGAAGGAGAACGACAGTAAGATGCTGCTGTTTTGTTGTTTTTCCTCTGTTCTAGTGAGCGAACATGTTTTGCCATTTGTATTCACTTAACAGGGACAGACAGAGACAGAAGAAACAATTCGAGTGAGGGAATAATCACCGTGACTCAGTGCAGGTATGGCAGTGTGGAGCTTCAGTGGGAGCACAAAGGCTCAGGCTGCTGAGGGAGCCAGGGCAGGCAGGGCAAGGGTTCACCTGCAAATTGGTGATTTGTTGGAACTTCAGAAACCAGGAGCACCGTTCCAGTGACACTGTCAGAACACTGTGTTGTAATTAATGAAACCTTTTCCATCACAGAACTTGATTAAAGGCCTTAGGAGAGCTGCAGTTAATGTACGGATTGTTTTTTATATTATTTATATTTATATTTAATTTATATTTTATTTTTATTTTTATTTTTATTTTTATTTTTATTTTTATTTTTATTTTTATTTTTATTTTTATTTTTATTTTTATTTTTATTTTTATTTTTATTTTTATTTTTATTTTTATTTTTTTCCTAGTGATGCTGGAACAAATAGCCCTGATTTGCACAGTGATTGGAGAAAATCAGAAAACACGTGAGGATTTTTAGGCTTGTTTCCTGTCATTTAGACCTCTAATTTACAGTTGAGCATGTGAAGTAAAAATGAAACTAAAGGCATCCCACAAAGAAATAGGCTGAAAGCATTTTAGAATTTTTTAAGAAGCTGTTGCCATCTCACTTTTACTGGGATGAGGAATTTTCCTGTGCCAGAGGCATGAAAGACTTGTGGTTTCCACACTATGGACAGGAACAAGAACTGTTCTGAGACTTCAGTTAGAGCTGTTCTGGGTGTGTTGCTCTCTTTGTGCGCCAGTTTGATGCTCCACGTCCATGAAAACCCTGCCTTCCACAGCAGTGCATGCTCTGGGTTGCAGATTCTGCCATTCAAAGATGAATTTTCACCATGGGAGGCAGGTATTGCCTTGATGTCCATCACTCCCTGTGATCTTCTGTCAGCACCTGGCCTTTTGTTATAAAAAGCTCATTGCTCCTATTTCTTTTTCATACTTTGATGGATGACCTGGCAAAGATGCAAGAAAAGGCAAAGTGAGCATCCCTGTCAGCCAAAATGCAGTGGAGTGGGGCATGGATTCCCTTGCTCCATGTACAACAGGAGGTAATTCAGTCTTCTGAGAGATGGGAAACTTGCCTTCAGGTTAGGACTATCCTTGGTTTGGACCGGGATTTGAAACAATTTTGCAGACATTAAGCAAGTCAGAAGTGTGCTTTGGTGTGTTTTTCTGTGTTCTTGAGAAGTCTCATTATAAATGATGTGAATGGCCACTAGCAGAGAGGTAGGAGCTCGCTGTCCCCAGAGAAAAAAGCTCACCAAAATAATATGGTGTTGTTTTCCTCCATGAATTTGAAGATTATAGAATTAGGAAGATGCTGATTGTTGCATTTGTGGAGAGTCTGAAAACTGCAGCCTGGCATCTTGTGGCTTTGCTTCTTTGACTGTTTCCTCTGAACATCCCTGCGATTATGCCTAGTTTAGAAGGAATATCTCAAGAAGAACATAGAGGTGAGACATCTGTGTTCAGACAAGGCTTATTACTGTTATTGTTCTTGCCATGTGTTTGTTATGAATTGACAGAGAAATTAAGCACCAAAAATTAACTGACTAAATCATTTTACAGAGGAGGATGTCAGAAGATGCATCTTCCCAGCATCATTGTAGTACACTTTGCTTTGTACAAACTTCCTCTGATCACCAACAGGGTTAAGGAGTCCCTTCTTTGTGTTTTTTTTTTATAATAAAGTGAAGATGAGAAACAGAAATCAAGACTGCAAAAAATGCTGATTTATTCAAATCCAGACAAGGGGCAAGGGGGATTCCTTCCTGCCCACTATGTTTGAAATGGCTTGAAATCATTTTCAAGCACTTAATGGATAAAAAGCACTGGACTGCAAAAGAGAGAAAGACTGAGAAGTAATCAGAAATCCTACGTGGTTAAGCTTTATCTTAAGTGATGATCACTGGAATCAAGGTTAGGGGTAGAATTATACACCTTTGGCTGAGTCTGTAGCAATCCTTCCCACACATTGATCAGGCTTTCCCATCACCTTCCCAGCCTCTGCCCTGACCATCCTCAGTCTCTGTGGGCAGCACCTGCCCTTGTTTGCCACCTTTCACGTTCTTCCACTGCTCTCTTTATGCTTTTCTTAAACAAAATAATTCAGCTGAACCCCACCACCTTTTCTCTCAGCTTCTGCCATAGTTTATCCAGGATGTAATTTTCTATATAATGTAATATTCCAGGAGATACTGGGTTGCCAAGCATTTAGGGATGATTACCACTGTCTTGTTTATTTATTTCTCTAATGTTGTCATCTCTTTCAGGATTTAAAATTTGGCTCCATTATAAGGCATCTATTTTGTTATCCTTTACCCTATTATAGGTGTGTATTTTCAGTCTGAGCCTTTAAAATATTTTCCATCTGTCTCATACATTTAGATCTTAATTAAGCACTCAGAATTGCTATATTTCATACTTCAAAGCCATATTTAAGACAGTTTCTATACTAAGAAGACCTATATTCTTTATTTTCTTCTGTAAAACAGGAATTTTAAATTACTCTCATATTTGTTTGACTTCAGTAATATCTCTGCATAAGGAAAATGCAAAAACTTTTATAATCAAATCACAGATTTTTGGATTCATTTTCGCTTTCTCTAGCACATACAGCCTTGTTTTTCATTTCACCCTTCACCCAGGGGTGAGTCTCTTCATTATGATAATAATGTTATACAACACAGCATCTAAATTATCTCCACAATGCAACTCATGCAGAAAAAAAATAGTTATAGAGTTTATAGTTTATACCATTTCTGCTGCACGGAATGTATTGTGACATATGTTTGACTTTTTCACAGCTCAGGTTTGTACCCCTCTGTGGCCTCAGCCAAAACATATTGTAGCCAAGAGGTTTGTTTGCACTGAGTTCAAGTAAGACTGATTTACCAGGCATTTAAAATTTTTCCATCATTCACTGCCATTTTTAATCTTCCATCTTTGCATGAAATACAAGTGCCTGCTATGTTGCCAGCATTCTTGATGCTCTGGTAATATCAGAGATATAGCAATTAAAATATTTTTTCTGGGTGGGTGAATGTATTTGTCTTCATTAAATCTTCATTTCAAAGCACAACCCAGAGGGAGTTTGTAAATTAACCCAGATATGAGCTTTTATAAAGCAAACACAGGTCTATTCTTTGAATAAAAATTACATTTCACTGAATTTGTTTCCACTTTCAAGGAGAGAAAACACATTATTGAAATGCCAATGAGGGGCTGGTCACACCAGGGTAGTTTGCCTTGGCAGCATCAAACAATACTCAGCTTTACTCTCCCGTGCTGAGTAACTCTATTGGCATCCTACTTGATTTTTAGTTTAACAAATCTGGCTAATATTTTTTTCCATGAAGAAATCAACTGAACTATGGACAGCGTGATGCTTTGGCTACAGAAAATTTGCCTCTAAGGAGGTTTTGTAAATGTTTTACTCACTGCAAAACATCTGTTTCTATGTTATATCAGAATGCCCCAAAGTTGTTGTGTGTTTTTTCTGTGTTGTTTAAATCTATTCTCTAAAGACCTGTATTCAAGGAACTTTGATACAATATCCATTATGCTTTCACATCTAACCATGTTTTCTTCTTGATCACAGCTGGGCTATTACATCCTTTGAAGCAAAATTCACTTCACAGCATTTCAGCCCAGTGCTTTGCCTTTGAGCACATTTGCTGCACAGCTAACTTGCACAAATTAGATATTTTTGAGGCTTGGTTGATATTAAAAAAAAAACCAAAACAACCCAAAACTAGTTGACAAAGGTTTTCAGTGTTTTGTGCTCTGAATTCTCTGAGTAGGTGACTTGTCAGATTTAAATAATAACAGGTTACAAAACCCTTCACAGCTCTAGGTGTCTAAAAGATAATTTCCCCAGATAGATGTGAGTCTAAGCCTGGAGAAAAATAAATAAAAAACACCTGAATTCCCAAATGCTCCTTGCCCCCTCTGCTATTCCTAGCAGTTCCTCCTGGCCTGTAGCTCACTGTTTCTTCAGGTTCTTTTAATCAACTGACTGAATGCTTGCACTTTGCTTCAGTGCAAATACAGAATGTGCTGATCTCTGCCTCCTGAAGAGCCTTGTGAGCACTGAGCCAGGAATTCAAAGCTTGTGTTCTGTGTTGCACTACAAAACAGGAGAAACTGCTCCTTCACTGAAACCCAGGAACATCATCTGTCTCATGAAAATGACTTTTTTCCTATATGGGTGCTATATAATGAAAAGTATTGTCATTCTTGTTCTATTCAGGCAGGCACATAATGCACACTGAAATATTTCCATATCTTCAGTCCTGTCATGTGGTAGAAAGCTGAGAACAGATCAACACTGTTATTCCATCTAGGTTTTAAATAAATCTATTAAATGCAAAGTATTTTTGGATGGGTTTTGTAAAAAAAACTAACCCAACCAAGAACACAAAAAACCCTCCCTCCCCAAAAACACTAAAAAAAGAACTGTTCAATATGTTTATTTCATAAAGCACTTTGTCTGTTCTTTAGTGGTTACATCAATCAGAAGTTGTGTTTAACTGTGTAACGTGGCCTTTGGTTGGAGATGTTCTGTTTCTGCACATCAATAGAAAGAATTCTTTCCTACCTAGAAAGAATTCCCTAGAATAAATGTTTCCTGGCTTGCCAAAAATACCCAGCATCTGGTGTGCATAGGTCACTGGTGGCTGTGGATGTACCCATTAACACACAGGAGGGATAGTCCATGGCCTCAGAACCATCCAGAACTTCTTCATGTCCACTGTAAAGGATGAGGGCTGCAAGAGCACCTGGCCCTGTGTGCCAAGGAGCAAATCCTGCTTGCTCTCAGGGGAATATGTGCATCCCATGCTCAAAAACAGTTGAACCTGGCTCACGTGTGCAGAGGAAAAACCCCAAGTTTTTCCCACAGTTTGTGAACCAAGAAGTGTTCACATTGAGCCAATGAAATAAACATTTGTGGTGTTTATTTGGGGGTGTGAGGCTGGAGTCATGTCCAGCGCCTTCTGCAAGGGATCCTTGTAGGCTGGCTGTTCAAAGAGAGCAGTGCCTTCCCTCAGCCCCCTGCAGCCAACACAAACCTCATTAACAATTTCAGCCTTAGGTAATGAAAACTGTAAATCTGTGATACTCCCCTGCTCAAAAAGGAGATGCACTGGCTGAACAAAATTAATCAGCTCACTGCACTGAGAAATAGTTTAATCCTCCTGCAGCGGGGAAGGAGGGGGAATGAGCAAATATCTTCAGGGAGCAGGGCTGGCTTGTAACTCATCAGTTAAAAAGAATGGCTTTTAAAAGACTTTAACTTTCCAATTGTTTTAAGGAAAAACACCCAACCCACCTATTTAACACTCTTTATTTAATATTGTTCCTTCTATCAGTGAGAAAACCAATCTGTTGCCTTCAGACAGATTCTCTGCTGCTGCCCATTCTCACAGACCTCTGCACCTTCCCAGAGCCAGGAGCAGCTGTGCCATACCTGACACGTGCCCCTGGCAGCAGAGGAGCAGCACAGCCCAGCAGGGTGGGTTATCAGCACTGATAACACACGGTCAGAGCGCCCAGCTGTGCCTGGGAGAAAGATTAACACAGCTTCAGGCACTAGATCCTACAGGCAGTGGCTGAAAATAATCTGGGGAAAGTTTTCCCTCCATTCCAAAGATGCAGGAGGTGGAATACTTACAGGTTTACAAAGTAGATCATTATGCAGAAGGTTTATTTTTGATCTACCTAAATGATCAGAATTGGATGTGATCTGTCATTAGCCCCACCCAGATGGCAGAGAAATGAAATTCAGTGAATTCAGAACTGATCCACATTCACTTGCCTGTTTAGTGCATATTTCTCTATGAACATCAACTAGTTGTGCATTCTGAAGAAAGCACTGTAGAGATGTAATTTTAAGAGAATATTTGTGATTAAGCTGGCAGTTATTCTCAGCTCAAGGAAGTTTCCTGGTTTTGCTCTTTACTGCTACCCTTTGCACTGATGAGAATGAAAGAACCTTAATGGTTTGCAGACCTTGTGAATAAAGTGAACATTGAACAGGCTGAGGAAGCTGTGAAGCTCACTTTCAAACTATGTTAAACTTTTCAGTATAACACGGGAAACCTACAGGGTTCTCAAAAGTTGTGATATACTCCATCTAAGATTGAAAAAGGAGATTCAATTTTTAAATGTTTGAGTCCTCAGGTTATATAAATTGTGGAAAAGGCATCTGCATGAGAGACAAGGGACAGGAATTTGGAAGGGAAACCACTGTTTCATTTGATGGAAATAATTTCCAGCAAGGCACAGTGGGGAAAAAAATTTCACTGAGAACTCTGAACCAAATTGTATTTACGTTGTACTTATGCTGAGTTATTGCTGGTGACTTACATGTAGGTAATACATCAAACTAGTTACTCAAATATTTATTAGTGGTTCAAATACCAGTAATAATAATACTGTCTATTTAATCTATTGACTATTTTGTCTACTTAGTTTTATATTCTGTCCTCTTATGATCAGTGTGTAATAGCAAGTTATAATATTTTTAAACGGTTCATTTAATAAAAATGCCTTTTGAATTGGTTTATCTAAGAATTACAAGAGCAAGTGACAAGTTATTCCAGAGAAATAATTTGAACTCATCTCAATGTAAATGAATTTTCAGAAAATGTGAAATGAATTTTCAGGTACTGTCATACATTACTTCACCAGTGCAAGGTAGGGCAAGATTAATGATAAGGAATTAAAAAGAATGTAGAGAGGAATACGGAGTAAAAATGTTACCATTTTTCGCTTCCCATTAAAATTGATAGAATGGAATATTTTTAAATTATACTTTTTATTGAATATTTATTTTATCTTTTACTTCATTGATCAAACTTTATCAGTACACTGTTTTTGAAGTGGGGCTGGGAGAGTTTTCAGTGTCCTGCTCTCTTAGCAAAACCTCAGGCTGGGGTTGGCCAGCAAAGATGTCATTTGCCTTTAGTCCAAATACTTTTGCTCAGAACAAGTTCAAGGATGACTCCAGGATGACTCTCCCAAGTTTTTGTTCCCATAAAGGAGGATATCTTGAAGCTGTTTTGTCCTGCCTGTAGCAGACACTTCAGCAAGAGTGATTTTGTAGTTGCAGGGTTTGGACTTCCCACGTCTTCAATCTCCAACAGTAGCCCCAAAACAATGCCTATGGTGTATGAAAATGTCTCCCTCTCTCTCTCTCTTACTGGATTTTCTTTTTTTTTTTTTTTCCTTCAATCACTGTGAACTTTATCTTTTCTATCAACTTCTCCAATCCTAGGAAGGGAAGATAGTTATATTATTTAAATGAATAAGTTCCTTTATTGGAACTTATCGTCCCATCATCCCTTCAGATGATTCAGCCAAACTTGAGTCTGTTTTGGCAGTTGAGGCCAAGATTCTTCTAGCACAGTGGTTGCAATTCACCTCCACTTTTGGCTCTAAACTTGTAGTTGTCCCCACAGTCTCACTCTGTGTGAATGGTCTTCTACATCTATATCCACATTTCCTGAGCTAGAAAGTAAGGTAACTTAGACACTGTGGCAGTACAAGTTTGACAAAGCATAGCTTATAAAGAATGACTTATTTGTGGGGGGAAAAAACCCCAGTGGTGGGGATTCAGAATTTTAGAAGTACCTGAAAGGCTATATTTGGTCCAAATCAAACTCTCTTTCCATTCTGATGCATCAGGGAAACCTTGCAGGTGTGTATTGGTATTTAAAGCATGAGTACAGGAAAAGCAGTGACTACTGGGGTTTGGGATAACTTTTGCTGCTGTGATGTTCATCACCTCACATCCCTTACTCTGTCCTTGGCCAAAGTCATTAAAGTATTGAGGGTCTAGTCAATAAACTGAAAAACATAAATGTACAGAAAAACAGTTCATTTGCACAGAGCTGAAAAATACAAGGATTTTTTGTATACCACAAACACAAATTTCTTAGTCATTCCTGTCTGAAATGTTCATATTTAGACATCCCTCTTCTCCATTGCTTTTCTTTATCCAGTGCTAGTTATACCTGCTGGGCAAGGAAAGAAGGATTATTTCTTGTTTCCTTGGTATTACAGACCTGTTCTTTGGAGGATTCTGCCTCACTGTTTTCACAATTTCACCATTACCTCACCAGTTTTTCACCATTTTCAGTGTTGGAAGTCATTTTACCATCCATAGCAGCGTTGCTGGGGTACCTGTACTTGACTTTGCCCCACAGCTCATACTCCTTTTGTAACTGAAGCAGACTCTTACTACAAGGGAATTTTAAAATTTCATGGCTTTTTCAGCTTGTTCATATGACTCAAAAAATGGAGTCCTTCTTATCAGTTAAAGAATCCAAGGATGCAAGAATAAAGGTCAAGGACGTTCATATCTTATTTAGGGTATACAGTCCACTTATACAAGATAAGCACTAGTTTTTATTAACTTTATATATTTTTCCCATCATTTTTTTTACTTTCTTCCCTCCCCTATAAAATTTTAAACTGGATGATATTTCAAAAAAGACATTACTGTAGATTCTTATCTGACCTCTCCCCTTGTTGTTGGTTTTATCTTACTTCAGAGCAAAAATAAATTAAAGAGAAAGGAAACCCCTGGTTTCCAAGAAAGCTATACACTTAGAATCATTTTGTTACCAGTGCAGATGATGGAGATTAAATATTTTTATTTAGTGTTAGAAACTGTTAAAATGAGTCCAGCCTGCATAGAGCAAACAGCAACAATGCAACTTGCTGGACACCTAAAAGTTTTCAAACTGAAATGCAGAAGGATTTTGTTTAGGATCTTCTTCTCTGAAGACCATATCCAGCTCTGACATGTATGAATGTTACTCTCCATTATACCAGAGCTTCTTTATTTTGCTCTTCATGGTGCAGCTGCAGGCTCTGCCTTCCAGTGATGTGTAATGAGTGCTCTGTAATTCCCAAGCAAAAAAAGTTCTGGGAAATCAAGTTTATTGTCATTCTACCCCAGTTAGAGGGGCGAGATGCAATTGCCTTAGAGCTCAAAGCTGCGGAAACTGAGGGACACTGGAGACCAAAGAATAATGGTAAGGTATGGAAATGAGACAACTGATAGGAACACTTACAATAAGAATAATAAGAAATACTGGCTCTGACACTTGTTACACAGAAATGGGAAAAGTAGTCAGGTTAGTAACTAAACAGATCATAAAGATGGAATTGATAACTATTGCTTGCCTTTGTTTGATGTATTAGAGGGTATATTGGAAGCTGTTTATTTTTCTCCTCAGTTACTACTGGAATTGAAAGCAGCTACAATTAAAACAAATTATTTTAAAAAAATTCTGAACCTGCATGCAGGAGTTTTTAAAGTATCAGACAAGGAATTCTCTTCAATAAGATAATTAATAACTCTAAGGAAGTTTCAGAAGATTGGCAGAATGTTAAAGTTTGATCAAGACTGAAAATTATGCATAGCAGGCTGGGGTAATTCCAGGCCTAAGAAATAGCTTAACAACCTGTGTAAATTAAATAATAAAGTGGCTGAACCATAACTCAATTAGTAAAGAATTATAAGGTAAAGAGCAGAACAGCAACCAGCACTGGTCTCTGGGAAACAGAACTGATAACTGCAATGAGATATAATGAATTCCTTATGATATAATGAATTCCTTATGATTTCTGCCTTCTCAGCCCAACTGGAAAATCTTTCACTGCAAGCAACATTCAACAAGTGCTGCTGTGATTCTGCTTCTCAAACCCTTGAGAAGCAAAGGGAGGTCACCTCTCCTTCAGCCTTTAGAACATGCAATGGTGTTGAAAACAGTTTAGTGTGATGATTATGGACCATATTTTTGTTTGCAGAGAAGGAGGAGAATAAAGATTACACAGAGAAAAGCCACTGGAAAAAACCCACAGCAAAACAAGTAAAGAAAATTATATATTTGTTAGTGATGTGACAGATCAGTCACTAAATCAGGGATGTTTTTGCTGATAACAATACATATAATCAATTGTGATGTATAAACAACGTGGGAAAAATAGATAAAATGCATATCTAACTTGTACTGAGAAAGGGAGCTCAGGCAACCTCAGTGCTGTTAATACCAGAAAATGGTATAAGCAAAAATGGGTGGAGGCTTCCTCACTGGAAGTTAATTTTCTTTGACAGATTCACCACAATCATGCTGGAACTTTATTTCTTTGGTGTGTAGCCTTCAGTTTCAGTGTTTATTTAACTGTTTCACTGTTTGCAACCATTCTTAAAAAAAAAAAAAAATCAATATAGAGCATATCTATTTCTTTCAGGTACTTTTCTTTAAGTGACTATGTTTGGTTGCAACATTTTTAGTAGAGTCTGTTCCATTTATGAAGAAATGAAAAATAAAAACAAGGAGAAATTCTCTAGTCCTGACTTTTTTTCAGTTTACCAGCTAAATGCTGCCCAGTGGTGATTAGAGTAGGTAAACTTAGCAAAAATTAATGGCTTCAGATCTAATTCATAAAGAAAAGCCAAATAAAATATGTCCTGAAATAGATGTATGTGCAGAAATTTATCTTGCATATATTGCAAAGGTTGAATTTTGATTTTTTTCTCAAAAGTTTATTCAAAGTGAGGAAATAATAGACAATGCTGAAGTAAGTAAAAGAGATTATGAGAGCTGTGAAAAGGAGAAATGAAAGCCAAGATAAGCCAGTTTGATAAAAACTAAGAGAGATAATATAATAAAAAGGCCAAGTCACAGTTTGGGCTTTTCTGAACTTGGCAAATGTTTGGCCAAGAAGATAAACTCAGAGAAGGGTACCATTAATTTGAAAGACTGTCAACACACCTGCTATCTGGCCTCTTCAAACCCTTGGAGGAGCAAGGGTAGCTGGAAATTTTGACCTGATGTGATATGATGTATCAAAGCATATTTCTTTTCCCCTGGCCATTAAAAGTGACTTGAGAGCTCTCAGCCTGGGACAGCAGTGTAATGAAGGATCTCTTCTGTGCACTTTTCAAGCTGGGTGGATTTGAGCCAGCCTGCAGAGAGCTGCTGGCTGCTTTCACCGGGACCTTTGGAGCTGTCTGGCTGAGGGAACAAACACCTCATTAAATGCTGCATTGCAGGTGATGCAGCCAGCCCAGAGCCTCCTTTGTCACCCCACCAGCTCCAGGCATGGCTTCCTTTCCATGTGGTTTGCTTTTCTTCATCTACACTGACATTGATCTTGCTGGATCCTAAATCTAGGACTGAGCTTTTTGTACCTCCCAGGTAGGTGCCCATGGCTTGCACTCCTGCCTCCTGCCCACCTTTTTGGGCTGCAGCTCTCCTTCCTTCTAGTACTCTAAAACATCTGCTGGCACTAATAAGCCAAGGCAGCAGAGCTCAGGAGTGGGGGAAAAAATTACATTTGTTAAGCCTTGCATAAGTTTTTCTGATTAATGAAATTACAAGTGGGATAGATATGAGACAGATGTTGTTATTAAACAATTATGCTTATTTGCTCAGAAAAAAATGCACTGCATGCAGCATTGAGCTCTAGGGACTGCCTGACCAGAGTGGATGAAAGATCAGTTGAGAGGTTTGCATTTGTTTGGTGGGCAGCCAACACCAGAATTGTTGTAACTGGACCTATCCATAAAATGTTAATTGTCTAACAAGAAGATTTTTCTGAGGTCCTTAGGTAGAAAGAAAACAGAAGCAAAATCCCACAAGTAAAATTTAATCAATTTATGATTTTATGTTTTTTTCTCTTTCTTCTAATACTGTTCACAGAAGGTCTGGTTCCTGCCTCTGGACCAGACTTTGCCCTTGTGGTTGTTCTTTCTCAATGTCAATACACAAATACCTCACATGAATGCACAAACACCTCCCATAAATACACAAATCCACTTCTCTCAAAGGCAGAGCAGCTCCTGTAGGTTGTCTCCTGTCAATGCAGACCCTGCCTGGGCAGACAGAGAGGGGCTGTCAGAGGAAACCAGAGATTCTCAAGTGTCATGGCAAGTTCCAGGCTCAGAATTTCCCAGTTACTCGTTCCTTCCTCCTGCTGTTCTAGAGCTCCTTGTAGCCTCCAGGAAAGGCATGACAGCATTGTAATAGAGATTTTGAAAGAAAGAAATTAGCAAGAGAACTATGACTGGCATTTCTATGCAAAGATACCATGAGCTCTAATCTCCCACTGGTGAAAAATTCAGTTAAAGTCAATATTTTTTTTAATAGCTTAGAAAGCTTGTTTACAGTGTACACTTACTCATGATCAATTTAGGGTCACGTGTTTCTACCATAATTTTCTTTAAAACTTTGTAACCTTTTTTTCTCATCTTCACTGATGTATTTACAGCAATGTAAGATTTCAGCCCTTGCAGCTGTGGTTTTATATGGTTAAAGAAAATCTGTTGATTTTTCTCAGAAATTAGCTTCTTCTGACTTCGAACATGTTAATATCTCTTTTTCTCCCTTATACTGATTTCAGTTCAGATCTTTTAAACATCAGTGGCCAGGAATACATATGGTGCAACAAAGGATGTTTAACTAGTGCCTTGTAAAATGGCATTAATAACTCCTTGTCTCTGTGGAAAATACTTTTCATGATAAGGAATTACAATAATCTTTTTCATGTCTGCATCACATTGATAGCTTGTAGTCATATGATTGACTGATACACCTACTTCCTTCTCATCCATTGGCACTTGCAGGCTGGAAGCCCATTGTCTGTGGCAAGAAAGTGCTTGTTTCTGTTCCCTGTGCACATGGCCAGAGGATTTTTAGAATTACACACCTTTTCAAGGTCATACAGCACAGTACATGTGCTTCTGTACATGAATCCATTTCTATATCATGCTGACTATACCTCCCATCTTGTTCCCTTTGCAAATGACACAGATAATTGTCTTTTTGAGGAGCTGAAAATGCAATTTTTTTAAAAAAAAGCAAGCTCCATTCCTCTGAGTGAAGAAATATCTTGAAAGGTAAACCTACCTGAAATATAAAATGGGACATATCTCTTTATGCGCCAGGTTTAGTAGTAAAGACTAACTTGTACAGTTCTGCATAATAAATCTTTAAAATTAACTTTTTCAACTGTTTTTAGTTCATCAAAAATTGTGTCCCCCCAAAAAAAAACAATCAAAAAGCTTTTGGAAGCATGACTTCAACAGGTGCCTGATGTTAATTACAGCTTCATTATTATAATGAAGAACCTTATCTCTTTTGAGGTTACTTAAATCTCGGTTGTGAATGGCAACACCAGATTATCAGACATCAGCCTGGACTTTTTCTGTATGATGAAAAAAATTAAATCAAATTAACACACCTAATTATTTCTAATGAGAATTGAGAACTAGATAACTCCATGCTACATAATTGGGTGTTTTAATTGTTTCACTAGGTTGAGCTGGGAGGGGGTAACCTTGTAGTTACCCTATGCTAGTGTTTGTACTTCATGTAGCTCATTACTGTGATTTTATCTCTTTAGTACTTTTGATAGTGACATACCATTTATGCTCTGTGATAAAATATTTTCAGTTGAAATATGTAGTTAAAATTTTCATTGAAATATGTAGTAAAAAACCACCAAAACCTCTTTTGCATAGACATGTTTCAAAGATGTAGAAGTGATTTTAGAAAACTTATGTTGTGAAAAAATCCTTCAGTGAGGGTTTCTGTCTGTCCTCAGAAAGCCCTTTTGCTGGCTGAGAGACTTTTCCCCTTGTTTCTCCTTCCTAGGGTTACTTATGATAATTTTCCTTGAAAAGAGAGGTTTTACCAGGTGTCCCCTTTCAAGTCATCCCTAGAGCAGAGCAAGGATGGAGAGCAGATGTGTTTCAGCTGGGGCAATAGAGCTGGAGCAACACTGTGTGGTTTTATAGGGTTATCCTGCATCTGGAATTTGCTCAGCACTGCGCTGGGAGAGGTCCTCCTGCAGGTCCTTCAGGAACTGGATCAGAGCCATCTGTGCCAAATCCTTCCCCATCTGTCTCCAAGTCATCCCCCTGGTTTCTTGCTGCCAGGCCTGGACTTGCTCATTTGTCTCAATTAGCTGCACATATTGATTGGATTTGCTCTCCTCTGTAGGGGAAGATGTTCTGTGGCTCGTTGGTAGGAGCTCAGTTTCCTGATGTGAGGGGCTTGGTAATGTTACATGAGCTGGTGAGGAGATGTCTGATGGAGGTGAGATTAGGCTCAGATTACTGGAGGAATAAAAAAGCTTTGCCTGTGTGGCAGTGAGAGGGGAAAATCTGCAGGGATTAAAACAAACCTGTCATTTCCCTCAGAGGAAGGGGCAATCCAGGGCTGTCCAGGCTGGCAGCACTCTGCCTGGAAGACGTGCACACAGAATAGTTTTCCATCTCCTTTCTCTTACATAATGAAAATGCTTTATGTAAGGGTCATTCAGTCACAAATCTGTTTGCTTTGTGCCCTAGTATCTGTTACTGCACTCTACACAAGGTCATTGCTTCTGTGTCTCCAGCTACTATTGCAAGAGGGAGAGCTTGGAGATAAGCTTTAATATTTCTTTCACTTTTTTCCTGAATGTGTTTTCTTAACTCTTAGAATAACACTTTTTTACCTAAGTGACAAATTCATGCCATGAAAAATGACAACATTAAAAATATCACTTAGGAAGAAGATACCACAATACTCACAATGCAAGTAGATGTAAAAAGAACAAATCCCCAACACCCAAACAACAAATGTGAAAAATGTATTAAAACCTTTTTTTTATTCTGGGAAAAGCACATTCTTCTCTAGAACTTTTCCCATAATTTTAATGACAATGTGTGAATTTTTGCTCTTGTGTCTTTAATAGTAACCTCTGGTTTCGTGAAAGTAATCATGCACAATGGAGTAAGGGAGCACAATAACACAATTTCCCCCTACTTTGTGGGCAGGAACACAATCCTTCTAAAAGAAGCTGCTGCTGTGGCTGCATGTGCAGAAGTGTCAGGTTCCTGGGGTGGGAATTTCATGAAGGTTCAGGGCTGGAGGAACAAGAGTGGCAGCCCAAGGCAGCCCTGTGGCCTCTGCAGCTTCTCCATCACATCCCACAGGGTGAAAGGTGAGGTTAAAACTTTGCCAAGGGCTGCAGAGGCACTGACCAGTCGGAGAAAAAGAGATGAACTCTGACATCCCAGGGTGTATCCGGTGGTCTTTGCAGCCTCTCCTGCCTGCTCCTGTCAGCCTCTGATAAGTTTAGATCCTATTTTCCTTACATATCTTGTCATGGTCTATTCTCCTTAATTTTTCTTGTCCCAGTCTTTTTCTCAGTCTCTCTTTGTACCTCCACAAATGGGAATTCTAAATTCTGTCCTTTCCTGCTATTCATGTCCAAAGTTACAGGCACTATTGCAGTTATCTGAAATTTCTTGTGTGAACAAGGTTCCCTTCTTCTAGACACAGAGCTCATCTTTTTCTAGGCCTACTAGATGTAGACAAGACCAAAATAGACACTTCAATTATCTCTGGTGGCTGAAACTTGGTTCAAGAGCCTCATTCTCCACACCGAGTTGTCAATAAAGCTCCACACAGGATTAATAATTGCTTGTTTCACAAAGCATAGAGACAGAACTCCTCCTTTGATCTCATGAGGAAGACAGACCTGGGTAGAAGGCAGAGTTAGCTTGTGAAAAGTACAAAATATTTTTGGCATGCCCCACAGATGAGATTTGGATGACATTTAAAAGTCTCTGCTGCTGAGCTCCTGGAAGGTTGTCACTGGCACCTTCGTTTTCAGTCCAGCCCTGTGCTACAAGATAACTTTGAGTAACCTGCACTGCAGCAAGCAATTCCTCCTTGAATTAGCCAATATTGCATAGAGCAATGGACTTTACAAGAAGGCCCTGAGCCTTTGGATGTGTTTAATGGCATTCTAACATCTGTCAGTTGCTTAATTTCCAAAGGGAGGAGTGCTCTCCCCAGCTCTCAGACTCGAAATCATCATTCTACAGGCTGTACTGCAAACAAAAGAACTCTGCTTGTCACACTCTGACATCTAAGGAGGATGATTGCCCTCCTACCAAAGGAGAAGAATTGCTAAGCAGCACCAAGGCAGCAATTACAGAAATGAAGGCAGACATTTCCCTGCTGGTGCTGGAGAAGGTGGCAGTGGGTTTGTAAGGAATGGGACTCAGCCCTGGGTAGGTGAGGTGAAGGATGATCATTCTGAATTTGCTGGAAACTTTCTGGAGGATTTATGTTTTATCCAGTCTTGGATAAAAGACTGATTTTGCATTTCCTTAATTTCTGGCACCTGCAGGTGGGACAGTGTGGATTTTGCTGTGTTGGCACCAAGGGATGATGTCTGTTGTGACAGTGGGACAGACTGACTGACAGGCAGTGGAAAAGGCTTTCAAAGCAGCTGAGGCACAGATAAAGTCTTGTGCTCTGGACCACCTTAACTGAAGGGTTAGAGGAGGTGAACTCAAAGAAATAATTGGGGGAGAAAAGACGAATAAATGTAATGACTGCTGTAAGGTCATGTGGATTTTCAACTGAAATGGGCAGAGCATGCCCTGGCCCAAGGTTCAGCCTGTTCAGCTGTCTGGTGTACAAGCCCTGATCTGGTGCAGCCATATTATTTTTGGCTCAGTTTTACCAAGGAAGTTGTCAAGGTGTGATGAAGTTGTGCATGAGTATGCCTATAGACATAAGAAAGGGAGACTGAAATGGAAATGTTAAACATTAAAAATTAGCAGCTTAAGGATCCAAAGGGAAAAGTATCACAGGAGAAGGTATGGAAACCTAAGGGAGAGGCAGAGATGCAGGAGATGTAAAGCCAGTGGAATGCAGATGAGCAGTAAAAGGTGCAGGGGAGTGTGACCATCCTCTCTGCCTGGCCAGCACTGATTCATGAGGGATCCATCAGCATGGGAAGTCTGGTAAAGCTCAGCCTCAACACCTCACTCCTAGATGTTTGTTCTGCTTAAGAGGCAGGAAATAACTGCTTTTCACTCCAAAGTTGCATTCATTTTTCCTGCAGAATATCTTTATATGGAAAAAAAACAAACTCCTTCTCCCCTAAATGTGACTGATGGCTGTTTGACAACAGGAGTTTCAGCAGAACTTGGACTAGAAAGAAATGCAAGTATTTTCTATAGGCATAGGACTATGAAGCCTGGGCTTTTTATTTTTATTTTCTGTTGGAAATTTTAGGGTGCAAGAAGAGTACAAATCTAATTTGTAGCCTGAAGTCAGAACAATGTCCAGCCCCTTTTGCAGCTTAGAATTTAGGTGACACTTTGCTGCTCACAGGACATGGGCAGGCCTGGCATCCTCAGAGAAAGGTGCTTCATCCACACATCACAGGGGATTTAGCTTTGCCCAGTTTTTAGAGGAAGGGAGCAAAGGAGGGGAATCATGATGACCAGTTTAGCAGTTTTATAAATAAATGGAAACTCCAGTATCAGAGTTATGCTTCACTATTTAAAATAGCATGTGAAACAGTGAGGACAGATTTGAAATTTGTCCTTTTTCTGGAGGTCGAAATAAATAACTGTTTCCATGGTGCATAACTTCTATTAAGTTGATGTTTCAACCATAAAAACAAATAATAAAGTGTGCTAGCAAAAGGATATGCCATGTCACACCTAACTAATTCACATACTACTAGTTATGCTTGTCATACATCATTTCCATACCCCATTTATATGGATGTTGGCACATTTAGGAGGATAAAGGCCTGTGTGCTTGAATGAGGCAGTGATTATCTTGGTTCAAGCTTTTTTCACCCAAATTTTGAGTTATAAGTAGAGAAAATGTAAGTTTGTTCTTCCTTGTCTGCAAGGAAGAATAAAACAGAGATGCAGATTTGAGGACAGGAGTAGAACATAAATGGGAATATTGTCCTCAGAGAGAGGACAGGAGTACAACATCAATGGGAACATTGTCCTCAGAGAGGCTCCTTCACTAGGATGGTCAGAAGACTCCTTGCTCAAACTAATCAGGACAAGTTCTAATCATCAGGAGAGCTATTTAAAGCACACAGTGCATAGCATAACTCATGTGATAGTAAATTTTCTGGTGCATCTGGGTTGCATTTAACCAGAAGTAGTTCTTACCTGCTAGACTCAAGGTTTTAAGGCTGTAATATCTGTGCTCTCATTTAGGTACAGCAAATAAGAGTTTAAATAGTTTTCTAATCAACAAAACTGTGCCATGTCATATGGAGTGTTAACCCTTTTATAATCTAATTTTTAAAAAAGAAAATTTCCTAAAATGCATTTTCTTAATGAAGTAAATCTAAGTATCTTCTTGGGGCAGACAGTGTTGTACAAAACCTTATATCAGAAGAGGTGGCAATGCCCTGAGCAGAATTTCAGATTGGATGTGGAGGATTTCTGACAGCAGCTTAGTCCAGACCATAATCTGGAGCAAAATTATGTATGGGCAATTTTCACACTTTAACCAAGGTCTGTTGTACAGTGTCTTGTATGACACTGGGCAGGCCCCTTCACCTCTGTGAGGTGGACTGATGCTATCTAATTCTGAATTGCCTAAGAAACCTGACATCCTAGGGCTCCTGGGTAGCCAATGAAAGGAGTAGGGGCAGTACAAGTTGCTTATCTCAGTAGGAGATCCATGGAGCTGTGACTGATGGATTTACAGCGCTGCACCCATCAGCACGTGACTGGATGAGCGTAACCTTTCTCTCTGTCATTTCTCTGTCTACCAGTATAGCTGTTTTGATTCTGTATTTTTATTGTCTGTCTCATTTTGTTAGTTCACCAGATGTTGAGAGTTACCTTGGTCTTCCTTCACTCTTAAAGCAACAGGGTGTTGATTGCAAATACCTGTACACTATTAATAAACAGCCAAGTACTAGCCAAAGATGCCAGCTTTGTGATAGTCACAGTCATATTTTTACTGCTCTCTGTTGAGTATTCTATGAACTGAAAAGGTAATGATCCTGTTCAGGGCAGCCTTGTCACTTGTACAGAAATACAGAAGAGAAAACTCTTGCAATTCTGAGCAGTTCTTTTCTATCAATTAGTTAACTCTCAGGAAGTCAGAGCTGCTAAGGAGATATTAATAGCAGTGATCAAAGAGAGAGATCACAAATGTCAAATTTTCCAGCTGAAGACATAATTACCCTAAAAAGCCTTTTATGTAACTTTTTGCCGCATCTGCTGGAATTTATGAATCACAAAAGAGAAAGTAATCATCCTGAGAAAGAAATTAAAATGCATAGGTCTTCCTATATTTTATGCAAACAGAAGCTTTGTTATGTTTGGCTTAAATACAGAGTATTGGTTTTTCGATTAGGTAGTTTGTAAAATTGGTGGAACTAAAGTATTCAGGGGACAAACATGCAGCACCTGAGAAAGAGGTGGTGACCAACCAATGGCTTGCCTACAAGCAAGTTGCCATGGAAACAAGATCACCTTCCTTTTAAAAGGATGGTGTTGAATATTCAATATTTGTAAGATATCCTTGGTATTGCAAGTATAGAGTGTCAGGAGGGGCCTTTAATCTATTTTATCTGGGTGCTGAATTTTTTCTAGTATGCCCCTTATTCAACCATTAACTCACACCTATCTGAAGTATGTTCTCCAGAAAAGCATATTGTATTGATCTGAAAAATGTGTGCCTAATATCTTGTCTGAATTTGAGCCTGGTTTCAGTTTAGTCAGTGGTTCTTGCTGTGTATTTCTTCCCTAGATTAGATATTCCCCAGTATCTTATCTGCTGTGGTCAAGAAATCTTCCAAACTTCTCTTTCTTAAACCTTATCTTCTGCAGTAAGATCTTTAATCTTTTAATAATTTCTATGGATTGCTTCCAGTCTTGAAGAAATATGAGCTAGATGTGGGGATTAAGAAATAATTCTTTCCCCTGGTTTTGTGCCTGCAAGCTGAAAGGGGAAAACCCAACATCACCTGTCTTGTTCAATGTTGCAATGTTTCCCCTCAGAAGAGCAGTCACTGATTATGTGACAAATGCAGTAAGAAATGATGCAGGATTTGGGGCCATTTCAGCTGAAGGTGCTTTCAGAGGAGCTGTAATTACCATTTTCCTTTGAAGCTGCTCAGTGAGTCCTCATCACTCCAGCTCCTGGCTCGACAACTAGGACAATGCTCAGTCTCGTCATCCTCCTCTTCCTCCCATCCTGGGTCTCAAAAATGCAGCACCAGTGGCTCCAGCAGTGCCCTGTAGAGCTGTGCTGTGGGGCTGCCACCATGGGATCTGTGTCTGCAGGTGGGCCCCAGCTATCATGATTTATGGCTGCAAGTGAGGCTGCACCAAGCAAGGAGATTTGTGATCAGCAGTTTGCCTCTAGTCCCTCTAAAAGACTCTGTGGCCTGGATTTCTCCTCTGTGTCTGCTGCTCCAGCTCCAGAAACTTCATATTGCACTGTGCATTAGTATTAGTCCCAAGTGTTTAATATGTCTAAAGTTAATATAGCAAATGTGTGCATTAGTGGAAAATCTATCTACAATAAAATACTTTAACATCCAAGGATTTCAATGTATTAGGCAAAATGTCTTCAGTGTTGGAGATTTCTTTCTTTTTAGAAAAAAAAAAAAAAAAAAAAAGAAGCCTTATAAAATATTTGAAGCTTATAAAATTTTTCAGTTTTACAGTATGAGAAAAATATGAAGATAAAATTACACAGGTTTCACCTTCCCCTTTTTGTTTTTCCCCAATTTACATCCAATTAAAAATCTGCTGTTTATAAAATTTTCAGTATTGGTTTTAGTTCTGTTGAATTTAATACTATAGCCCCATTTTCCCTCATATGATCATAGGGACCAAACTGGACTGGACTGCAGCCCAAAATATGCTGATTTCTTTATGCAATTTTTATGCCTTAGGAAACAATCATGCACTTTAACTGAAATTCAATTACCTAAACTAGTCAAACAACCAATACAAAATAAAAAAGAAAAAGAAAAATAAAATCACCACCACACATAATAGGAAAATTTCCATGTTAACACAGAAAACTGTTCTAAAAATTGTATTTAACAACTTCATTTCTTCTGTTCAATGGCAGCTCACATGGAGCCCAAGAAAGCTCTAGGTTGTGTTCTGGCTCTACCCTCCTTGCTTATTCCCTGCTTAACAAGGGCAGGGGAAAAGAATTAGCAATGGGATGTTTTGGAAGATTGTCCATCTACTCATCTTTCTGAGCACTAAGAAATGGCATCAGCATCTTTTTCAGCAGGAAAGGTGGAGCTGTTCCACAGGAATACACTCATATGCTTGCCATGAACTTTTGGAAATGAATTTTCATTGGCTTGGGAGAAAAAGGAACAAATTAATATGTAGCTATATCCCCTTCTGTCTTAAGAACTCATATTTACTTTAACATAGCTTTTCTTGCTGCATTAGGGGAAAAATTATGCACTTCCCTCCCTTTTTCAAATATGAGATTTTTCCAGCGACTACAAAGGCCTGTGAGGATATTAGCACACTAGCTAATTAAGTTTATTTTGCATTCTTAACATTTAGCAATGCATAAGGGAGCTACACAGGGAATTTGAAGAATCAGGTATTTTGGAGGAGATTAGGCCTTAAGAACATCAGAAATTAAAAGCTTTAAGTCTTTTTGCAAGCATGCATATCTCAGGGATATTGTGAGGAGCTGTTGTCTCAGAGGTAGCTGTAGCCTCACATCCCCTGCATGTTGCTGCCTGACTGAAGAAATCTGAAGCTTCAACTCTACATCACTAATGAACAGCACTGGTGGAGCCTAGAAGGGAATTTGAATTCCAGCAATTATTGCTATTATTATTATTTTATGTTCACATGCTTTCTCAGGCAGGGATCTTGCTTTTTAGCTTGAAGCTTTCCTCAGTTCCCTTATAAAGTGAAATACCAAACCCACCTAAATAGTCATTCACTAATTTAAGATGTTCTGCTCTCCTCCATCTACAGTCAATCGAAAAAAAGCTTGCAAAAGACAAAAAAAGAAAAGAAAGTTGCACATGCTATAAGAGGGGACTCCATCCCACCCCTGCAGCAAATCACAGCATGCCAGACCATCAGACTCAGCTGCTGCTTCTGTGGATTTCTGCTGTTTAAATTTGCCCTCACCTTAAAATGGTGTTTGAAACAAGGCTCTGTGACCCAGAGCCTGTTAGTGACTGCTGCATCTCTGTCAGTGTAAGCAATTTCCATTCTTTCTTCAGGAAACCCAAATTGCTCTCCACGTTCAGGCCCTTTGCTGTGCAACATGGACTCATTTTCTGCATTGCAAGTATATAATTCTCCAAGCTGGCAGCAGTGTGATTGCTCTGTTAATTATGTACAATCAGTCCTACTGTCAATCCACCATAAAAATACAGACCTCTGTGTGCTCCAGAGTGGTGCAATTCAAGGGAATGGAAATTATTTGCTGTATACAAAGTGTGAATGCACCTATCATAGAAAGGAGCTAAATAAATGTATGTGAGGGTATGTAAACTCATACAAGGTTATATATACACACTCACATATGAATAATTTCTGTTTATCCAGAACTAATGTGACAAAAACTGCAGCAAATCATACCCTGCAGATTTAAATTTCATTCACTTTGCTGTGCTCCACGGTATCTCAATTAACTGTAGATTCAGAGGTGATTCATTCTTTTTCTTGCAGTGTTACCAGGGAGAGAAGTCTCTCAGAACCATCTTGTTACCTAATAAATTTTACTGCTCTTAACTATGAGCTTGACTGGTCTGGACAATCTGTAAAATTAATATTTTCTCTGTGGTTGCCCTATGAGATAAAGGAATTCTTCAGGAAACCATGAAAGAATAATTTTCTTGATATTTTCAAGCAAATAATAATTAAAATGCTGATGTTTAATCTGTCTGAAATTGAAGAAAAAGCTAAAATCTCACAAATAATTTTCAAACAGAAATCCAAATGAAAAATGAATTGGTCTTGTCAAAACACAGAAATTTATTGTTTAAAAATCTCTGAATTATGTACTTAGATTTAATTTGAGTCCAAAATATTGATTTAAAGAAGGGATTAATTTAGAAAACTTGAATAGTGTACTTGCAAAATATTACAATTTATTGAAACTGACTATAGGCTACAAGAATTTCCTGTGTTAAAAACAGATCAGTGGAAAGAGATATTTTCCTTCAGAGTTACAATTTATTTTAGAAAGGCCTTCCTAAAAAAAAAAAAAAAAAAGAAAAAAAAAGAAAAAAAGAAAACTCCTGGCTCACAGTCTGAGTCTCCTCTGAATTCAGCACCTATCTATCTATATATATATATATATATATATATATATATATATATATATATATATATATATAACTTGGAATCTGTGCCCCAAACCTGCTCCTCTCTCTTCAATGTGGAGCACTCTTCTTTTACTCTGTTTTATTTTGGAGCATGTAGAGGAGGAAGTCCTGCTGGCTGTACCAATGCCTTTGGGACAGAGAGGAAATGATGCAGAGGTAAGCTGAGATCAGCTCTGCGCTTTTCCACATTTTCCATATATTGGCACAAACTACGGCAGTGTGTCTGATGCTGTGCCCAGGGCAGAATGGGAGGTGAATTTTGAGGGGTCACAAGTAGAAAGCACCTGGCTGTGTGACAGATTTTCATTTTAGAGGAGAGAAGAAGCAATCTCTTCTGCCTGGCTCCCTGTGTCCTGCTCATCCTCCCTCCCAGCCCGTGGAGCCTTTGGTCAGCAGTGCTGCAGCCTCTGTGCTCTCCTCCCAGCCCCAGAAATACCTCCTGCATTTAAGCTACCCTCTGCTTACTGTCATAACAAATAATTACAAGAATTTATAATGTGTTTCTTTAGCCCTTGAGCTGTGATTGCTTATGCATCTGTGGCATAACTCAGTGGTTAACAAATGCTGCCTTTGCCAGGCTGAGCTCTGTGCTCCTGGGGAAGGCTCAGTCATCACCACTTTATTGCTCACATCCCAGCGCTAAGTGAAGAGGAATCTTCTAATTCTCAGAGAGGTGAACTTCCATCATAACTCTGATACCCTCGTGCTACACTTCATCTAGCAGCCAGCACTTAGCGGAGCACCCTGGGGACAGCAGAGGGAGGGCTGGGGAAAGCCGATGTGAAGGATTTCACATTCTGTGTCATCACTGTCAGGCTGTTTATCACAATTTTTGCATGAAAATCTTGTTTGGCAGCAGGCCTGCCCCTCCTCCAAACTGACAATAGTTGTATGAGTAAATGGGTGAGGGGAAGACAAAGTAATTTAGAATATCACTTTTAATGTTAATTCTTTTATTGAGGTGTCAACTCTGGGAAAAGCTTTATGAATGAGGTGAGTTAAGGTGCATGTGCTGAATTTCTCATGATAAAAGAAACATGAGGACAGACATTTTAGCAGGACTTGTTGCAATGAGACAAGGCATAGTGGTTTTAAACTAAAAGATGGCCCATTTTTGATTAGATATAGGGAAGAATTTCTTTGTAATGAGCACGGGGACACACTGGAACAGGTTGTCCATAGAGGTGGCTGTTGCCCCATCCCTGACCCTTTCAGGGTCAGGTTGGATGGGGCTCTGAGCAACCTGATCTAGAGGAAGGTGTCCCTGCCCATGGCTGAGGAGGGCTGGATTAGATGACATTTAAAGGTCCTCTCCAACCCAAACTCTTCTATGATTCTCTCTGATCTCATAGAAATTCCCTCAGGCTGGTCACACTCGGCTCAGCACCAGGAGTGTGCCTGTGGTGAAACTCCAGGTGAAGCTGAATGTGCAAACCTTTGAGCACCAGGCAGGAGGAAGCAGCACAACCTCCTACATATTTAGTGTGAGTTGCCTGGCTGAAGGACAGCAAAAGTAGGAAAAGACTTTTGGGGAGAAAAAGCTGCAAGGAGCCTCAGGATTCAAAGCTGTGCAAGGCTAAGAATGATCCATCATTACTAAAACAATAGGAGGATTTGTGTTTTCCTCCTTGGTGTTTTCAGTTTCAGTGATTATGGTTAAGAAACAACTCGTGGGTAGATCTTGAATGCAACTTCTTTGGGTTCTAGGTTGGCTTAGAGTTTAAGTCTGAAGCCAATGCATCCAAAGCATGTAACAGTTTGAAAGACCAATGGTGCAAACAGACATATATTTAAAAAATAATTATTCTAATGTGCAAGAGCTTGGTTAGTTGTCCTAGTTTCAGCTGGGATAGATTAATTTTCTTCCCAGTAGAAGGTATAATGCTGTGTTTTGGGCTCAGAATGAGAGTAATGTTGGTAACACTGTTGTTTTTGTTGTTACTAAGCAGTGCTTATTCTAAGGGAAGGAATTTTCATCTTCCCCATCCTCAGACAGTGAGGAGATGCACAAGAATCCATAACGGGGCATAGCAAGGGCATCACTTGTTCTTCTTGGGGTTAATTCCTCTTTCTTTGTTGTTTTCCTTGTCATTACATTATTATCATTATCACTATTATTTTATTAAAAAAATAAACTTGTATTAAAGTTTTCTTATCTCAACCCATGGGTTTTACTTTTTTTTTCTGATTCTCCTCCCCATCCCACCAAGCTGTATGGTACTTCACTACGGGCTGGGGTTAAAACACAACATTAGGATTTGGAGAGAGGAAGGGAGCTGCTGTATGTCCATATGTTATTTCACATTTAACAGTTGGAGTTCTTTTTATATTGTCATAGAAATATGATCATGTCTTTTCTATGTTTATACACTCCTCTTATAATTCTTCATCCAAATGTTTGAACACACCTCAGATAGTTTATCAGTTATATTTTATTTGCTTTCTGTGCTATGCCTTTCCCTGAATTATTCCTTTTTAAAGTTTTGGACTGAGCTCCACATGAAGTAAAAAGCCTGATTTCTTCCTAACACCCATTCATTACTCATCTGAGCAGGTGCTGAATGGCTGAGATGACAATTATATCTGACCATGACCAAAAGGCCAGAAAGGTAATGTAGCATGCTCTGGGATTTGATTACTGAGCTGAAAGGGCAAAAGCTGATGTCCTCCAAATTTAATATAAAAATAAAATAGAAAACCACAAAAAACCCTAAAAAATAAAAGGCTCATACTTCCCCTTCCTGACTTTCTAGTAAGATGAGAACTGAGCAAGGAAACATAGAACTGGCCCTACAAAAGAACCATGTAAGATAAATTATCTGGCAGTATTTACACAGGACTCTTTCACAGCTGAGTGCAATGCACCCAGAGTAAAACTGTCATTTCTTCCTCCTCTGGCCAGCCCCAGGTCTTCCCTCTGCCTCCCCAGTTGCTATTGTGAACCTGCAGATCAGAACATTTATTTATCCCAAACAGAAATTACATCCCTAACCAGTGAACTCAAACTCTGTCCTTACTCCCACTTCCAATTGTCCGGTTCATATTTCAGAGCTGATTTATGGTACTTGCCTGCCTCACTGCCTGAATGCCCCAAGCAATTTATTCCATAATGCCCTTCTTGTAAAGAAATTACTCCTGGATTGCTCACAGGTTAGTTCTTCCATGGCACTCCATGCCCTGGTACTTTTCACTCATTCTCCATTTCAAACAGCTCAAAGGCAAACTGTGATATGGGATTTTGATTACAATGTTCAGGCTTAGTGCAGTTAAACTGGAGAGGGAAGAAAAGCACACTGCATGTCTCTTTTGGGTTATTAAATGAATTTCAGCTGTGCAATACTACTATGAAACCCACATAAGTCCAAAGGATTGCTTGGGGTTTAAACAGTGTAAAGAGCTGAATTTGACAGCCTGTCTCAAGCTAGGAGGAAAGGGAGTTAAAGTGCTGCATTCCTCAGAGAACCTTACAGATGCACTGTTTGTGGCTGTCATTGTTTGTGGGAAATTAAATCAGTAATAATTTCAGTTTGGTTGGTTCATCCTTGTTATATTTTCTCAAAACAAATGGTAGTATCCAGGGTTACATTTTATTCATGTTCCTTTAGATGTTTAACTAATTTTGTGTAACTCTTGCATGGTGATTGGCCCTTTTAATAGGATTTTAATAGGATGTGGATCTTGAAGATGTTGACTGAAGTGCTATTCCATAAGGCAAATGTGAGTTTTACACCTAATGCCACACATTACAGGCCCATCAAGTTACAAAGACTGGGAAGGTGTTTTTATGGTGGAACTCTGTTGTGGCCCTTGAGAAAGTAAATGGAAACCTGGTCTCTTCCTGTGAAAATATGTGGAAGATGACATAGGCTGCCACTTTCATTTTTACCTATATATTTTAGCTTGTGTGACCCAGACATAAATGAAATGAAAGAACAACTATGGCCTAACCCAGCTGAAAAAGGGATATGCAAAGGAAAAGACCTTGATAATATTATCCTTAGTTTTATCTTATTACATAAGTAGTACAAATGAGTATAATGGTATTGTTAATGGTATTCAAAACTAAAGAAAAGAAAATATAAAAATTCAGAATGAAAAGAGTTACTGTTCAAGACATAAAGGATGAAAATAAATCTACCTCTACAGAAAATAAAATTTTAAAAATCCTGAATAATGGCTGCTGTCAATTACAGTAATACCTTATTCTGCAGATATGTGCTGCTGTTTGGCTGCGTATTTCTTCCCAGTAATGTCCATGGACTGGTATTTTTGCGGTATTGTAAGGCTTGCTGCAAAATCAGCACTAAAGGAAAATGCAGAGCTGGGGGCAGATCTGAGAAATCAGACACAGAATAGGAAGTGACAGGGAACTAAACATGGAGTGCAGGTTTCTCTTTCCTCATCTGGGAATTTGAGAACAAAGAAATCCAGGACAGGACTTGAAATCTGCTCTTCACCTGGGCAAACAGGGTGTGAATCACAGCTCAGTTTATTCCTTGTGTCTGCCTCATTCCATGCCTCATTCCTGCAAAACTCAAACTGGAATTTGAGTGGACGCCTTGTGTGGCATCCTGGAGGATGTGAAGGGTGGCAAAGTGTCCATGCACAGACGCAGAGGTGTGGCTGGGACCAGCTTGGCAGCTGGGCTCCCATGGGGTTCATCTTCTCAAAAATCTCTCCACCACATGAACCCAGGCACAGGAATCAGGGAAATCTGGGAGATTTGCTAAATTCTCCTGGTCTGAGCTAGAATCAGACAGGTTCATGTGCACCCTATAGGAAAATCCACCCTGGTAAAGGTGGGCACCTACTTGTGTACCTGCAGGACTCTGACAAAAGTCTCTGCACTGCAAATACCAGTGCGGAATTTTGAATAAATATTTTGACTACAAAATATTTTAACTACAAAATTATTACAGCCATTGTATTACGTAGCTGTGGCTGAATTAAAAGTTTTCAAAGTATCAGCACGTTTGATTTCTGAACCACATAACCTGTGGAACCACATTAACTTGCTACACATGTGCCAGGTGCCTCACTGCAAGGCAAGCAGCAGCAGACAAATTCTCTTTGTGCTGGGTGGGCTAGAGGAAACAGAGTCTCCAGGAACAGTAGAAAGATCTTTAAAGAGAAAAAGTTTGAAAAAGACAAAGAGAGAATTATTTTCAAGAAGGGTTTTAAGGACCAAGTGACTCTGAATTGCTACAAAATCATCCTATGTAGGCTCTTATGTGGTGTTTTCTGGGGTTTGGAAAGTGTTTCTGTGCTTTGCTGAAGTACAGCTGAAAGCACTAAGCCAACATTAACCATGTGCATGTCAGACTATCAGAAAAGTAAAAAAACCCCCAGAAATCACAGAGAAATTAAGGGACAGGAAGAAGCCAGAATGGAGCCCCCAGTGCAACTACCATGATACTGTTAAAAGAGCACTCCTGGATTTCTTTAATCTGAGTTCATTTAATCCACAATTCCTGGCAGGTTGGAAAGCCACTGTGGCACATTCAGGGTGTCCAACAGGGGAACAGGCAGTTTTGAAAGCACCACCGCCTCTTGCTTTGTCTGCACAAAGAAAATCCTGCACACATTTATTTTCCTTTCACTGCTGTCATACACATTAAAGCATCCTTTGGGTAAAGTTTATGAACCTGTTGGAGGCTGCTGCTGCATCACGTGCACACCCATCTTTCCTGACCTCTGCTTGCCTTTTTGTTTCTTTGGTAAAGCCCATCTAAAGTTTCTTTTCTCTTTTGTACAAAGTTTACTTCCTGCTTTTCAGAGGTTCATTGCTATGATCCCTTTCCCATTCCCTGATGCCTTTTAAAATTCTCTTTTTTTTTTTACCTGCACCTCTCCATCTTCTCTGGGAGATTTCAACTCGCTCATAACTCCATCCTTTCCTTCAGACAGATAAGAAAAATACTGCTTCTTCAGGTGTCTGTCAGCTCTTCAGCATACTAATTGCTGTTTGTCAAAGAGCAATCATTAAAATACACAGTGACTGCAGAGGAATGGCTGCAATGGCCTGAGACAAAAGTGTTCCCTCTGCCTTTACTGCTGCCCTGAGCAGGTGGTTGCTGCCCTGCAGTCCTGTGAAGGACAGTGCTTTCCTCAAAACCTGCTTTAGGGCCCAGCTGCCTGCATGAGCTTCTTGACTAATAATTAAATCAGACCCATAGAAGTGCTGCTCAAAATAGTGCAAGCTCACAGACTGGCCCACTCTCCTATCACTTCTTCCCAGCATATAAAATTTTTTAATCTCCTCCTCAGCCCTTCTAATGGCATTCGCTTGAATTCCCTAGCCTTATTCAGTACTTTTACAAATTTTTTCTGAGGTGGGTGAAGCTGACCTGTGTTTTCCTGAGAAAATTGCCTTTTGTGGTGGTAACCACCACAATTAGATTAAGAATGGCATAAGCAGCCAGGAGAATTTGACATCTGGTTAGGAGTGTGTTGTTCAATATGTCTAGTTAGAGGTTATACATACACTGCAGGAAAAAGTTTTCAGTGAAGGAAAATAATTCCAGACAGATTTTTTTCACTCATTCCACTTAAAATTTGTCATTGTTCCAATTTATTTAGTGTTTTCAGCAATGTGTTTTAAACAATCCGGCTACTTTCACATGAAATTACTGCTTGATTGCACTGTTGAATTTGATGCCAGAAACCATGTTGGTTGGATGGCCCAAATGGATGACAAGATATGCCAGCTCAGATTTTCAGTATGCTGATACAATTATGTGCAGTCTTCCTAATAAGTTTTTGTACACACAAGAACGTTTGAATTACACACAAAAAGTGTGTAAATAGTAAGATCCCTACAATACCATCAAGATACAGAGATATTACATTAAGAATGTTTTCTGTAAGTAGAAAATCCCACCATCAACTCAAACTGAGGTCTAAGAGATTTTTAGTTTAAAAAAATATACTGTTGAGAAATGTATCATTAGCCTAAACTTGTGAAATCTTTGTGGTTCTCTCACAAAAAGTTCTTGGTTTTCACAGAAAGATTGAGTTCAATTATGTTTTCACCAAAAAATCACCTTCTCTCCATCGTGTTGTTTTCCACAAGGTCAGTTATTTACAATATAGGAATCAGTGCATGGACAAAGATTTTACCTGTCACTTTTGACCCTCAGCATCATCTCAGTTATTTCAGTGTTTTTATTTCATTTAACTGACTTGAACTTAAATGGCAATGCTATTAATGAGGTACAAGTAAAAAATTCAGATTTTCTTTGAAATATTTATTTCCTCTCAGGTTTCCTGACAAATGAAAAAATTGAAAAATTTGTCATAATTTTTTACTCTGTGGTGCAGGTCTAAGCAAACTCAGCCTCACAGATTGCCTGTGCCCAATCGTGGAAAGCCTTTGAGAGACCTCTAAATATTACATTAAGTCTGACAGAGATAGAATTGACCCTTACTGTAGTAATTTAATTCCCAGATCATGAAAAAGTGACACTTTTTTACACATGCATTACAGGGTTAAGAGGGCAATGACTGTGCTGAAGGGCAGGTAAATGAATTTGACCCTCAGGAAGAAAAATCTGTGAGACGACAGTTTTAATTCATTTTGTCTCCTACCAAGACTGGCAATTCTGACAAGATGCAGTGCCTGGGAGCACTGGGCTTGCTCTGCCTGATTTTCTCTGCTGCTGCTGCTAACTTCTTCCCCACCTCTGCTCTTTCTTGAGACACCTCAATCTGGATGCAGGGTTTATTGGAGTCACTCAAGTTTGCTGGACTCAGAAGATCTGGACTCAGCCCAAGAGAGGGAACTACTGTATTTATTAATGTTCCCAAATATCCCATCTGGAATCATCCTCATTTCTGTGCAGAATATTGAAGACACAATGCTGGCAGCTGTGCTCTAAGGAAGAAAGAGGGAGAAAAGCAGATGGTAGAGGAGGAGGTTGGCAGTTATGGTGTAAGATTTAGAAATGATGGAGCTGCCACAATTATAAGCACCTTTGCCTAGACTGCTCAATAGGGATAATAAAAGGATCAGAAAAATCAGGGAATTCATAAGGAATTCAGAGCTCTTTCCTGCTCCTACAATGTTTCACATTTGCTCTGTGTATATCTCTACTTCCCAGTATTGCTGTAAAGCAGGAAAATGGCCAGTCTTAAAGTTGAGTTGTACAACTTACCCTTCATGCATTGCAAACTGCTGCTTCAGAGATTTAGTACCTGTCTAGACAGGGATCAATTTTTAAACTAAAAATTATAATACTGTATTAAAGAGGGTTATTACTGTGAATGCTAATGATCATAAGGATCAGCATCCCTCTGTTCTCTGAACTTTAGAGCAGTTTCAGGATTTTACACTGTTGTCTTTACAGAGACAGGGAAAATGCAGTTTGTTAGTGTGTGTGAATAGTATCCTCTAGGTTTTTATGACATTATCTGAGCAATTTACATACAAAAGGACAGCCCCCCCTTCCTCCCCTCTGCTCCCCCAACTCCTAAACCTGGAGATATCCCTTCAAATGCATAAAGGTTTAATGTCAAAGGCATTCTGTGAGCTCCTCATTTTTGAAAATGCCAGTTAGGACAATTTTTACAGTGAGTCAAATAATTAGATGAAAGTGCTTCATACCTTTCAGTGTGAAGCCAGATTGAGGTGGTAAAGGAAAGGAAAAGTGAGGTAAGAGTCCTGAATTCAAATGAATGTTAATAGAACACGTTTCAAATGAGGATATTTTTGAGTTGATGAAAGTAGATGCTGAGCAGCCAATAAGCCATCAGCTGTTTCCTTTCTGAAATCATCTTAATCTTTTGGCTTCTTCTAAATATTCAAGAAATGCAGTATTATACTTTCCAAACCACACCAGAAGTCCTGGTGAGCATACTCACTGCCTGCCTCAGCAGCGAAGATAAGCAGTCCTCACAAGACAGACATCTTTGACTTTGTAAAGGAAAGGAATTGGAGGAAAGGAATTGGAGAAAATGAATGGACCCTTCTACAGGTGTTACGAAAATCCCACCCTTTTGTTTGCGGTGAAATTGTACTCGTGTATGCAGACACACACCTGGATGGCTGACCTGTCTCTTTCCTTGCTCATACCAAAGGCAATCCTCCTTTCCTGCAGCTTGTTCAGCAGGGAAATAGCCTGCTGTGTTTTGGCAGGAGGAGTCTCTTTTGAGGTGACACCTACAAAGTGACACCTGTCCAGCCTGTGGGCCGGTAACAAAATAATGTCCAGTCTGTCTGTGGAGTCCTGGGCTGTTAGGCAAAGAGAAAATACTTGGAAAATAAGTACAGGGAAAGAATTCCCCTTTTACTTCAACTGATAGGCTTCACAAGATCTCAGCTATATTTACAGGAAGGCCAAACAGATGGAGGCTGTCTCCCCAAACACGTGGTTGCTAAGGCAGTCTCCAGCTGAGGGTTCCAGGGACCCCCAGAGTCGCTGCAGAGGCAGGGCAGGAGGGGATGAGCATCTGTTCTCTCCTGCCGTCTGTGAGCAGCAAGGCTTTCACTTCCCACACTCAGCCAGAAGGTTCCTGTGTGATTGGAGCAGGGGAGATCTCTCACTTGACAAATCCTCTCAGCAGGGAAGTTCTCGGAGAGCAGCAGGCACTCCTGTGAGCAGTGACGAAGGGGAGAGTTGGGGGACTTGCACAGCACAGGGAAAGAGTAACCCAGGAAAAGGAGCACAGATCTGATTGAATCACTGCATCTGACCCAGATTACTGGACTCAAGGATTGGAGCAGGCCTTTTCTGCATCTTTCATGGTTAATTGTACTGTGTTCCCTGCATTGACACTGCACTATTATGTGCATTAACAAAACTTGGGCTGTGGTGGTGTTCACAGGGGTCCCAGGACAAGGAAAGAGATGAGAATCTTGACTCCATGTTTCAGAAGGTTGATTTATTATTTTATGGTATATATTCTATTAAAATAAAATGATATATTAAAACTATACTAAAAGAATAGACGAAAGGATTTCATCAAAAGGCTTGCAAAGAAAAGAATGGAATGATGACAAAATCTTGTGACTGACCAGAGAGTCCGAGCCAGCTGACTGTTATTGGCCATTAATTTAAAACAACCACATGAGACCAATCACAGATGCACCTGTTGCATTCCACAGCAGCAGATAATTATTGTTTGCATTTCATTTCTGAGGCCTCTCAGCTTCTCAGGGGAAAAGATCCTAATGAAAGGATTTTTCATAAAATATGTCCATGACACTAGGGCCTCCACTGGTAACACAAAAAGAGGCTTTGTTTTGGATGACCTGCTTATATCTGTCTTATATATACAAATATTTGCTTGAGCCCTGAATGAGATCTACAGGTTGTAACTGTATGATTTAAAACTTTTGTAAGAGGAGGGGGAAGCACCAGAAGTAGGCAGGGAATATGATTTAAAAGGCAGAGAAAAGGAAGAAATATGATGCTCTGTTTTCTTGTTAATTTTTAAGCAGGGAATAGGCACTGAAATACTGTGAAACTTGTATAATCTATACTGTTAGACTTGCAGTCATTAATAGTGATACTGGTATTTTTACTGACAAATGTATCCAAGTACATCAAGGAAAGAGTTAATCAGAAATGGGCCATGTGGGTGAGATGTTATTAGTAGTGACTTGCTCTCAAGTTTATATAGATCACCTGTAAAGTCATGCTGGAGCCAAGCATTTTTCCTTTCCTTTAGTCAAACTCATTTTTAACCATAAAATGAATATTCCAAATAACTCTGGTGTGTCAGCAGTTGAAAGCTTCTCTGGCATGGTTTAGCTTTTCAGTGAAATGTAAGTACTTCCCAATTACAAGGTTTCTGTAAATGCTTAGGTTAGGAATGGCCCAGCATCCTCTGAATTTTTATGGCCTTTAGTGGATTAAATTAATGGATTTAAATGTGAATATCCGTTCTGACTTGTGAAAACTGAAGAGTTTACAGAGGTGTGTATTGAGATGTAACAGTACCAGCCTTATGAATTGCAAATATTTTGCACTTCCCTGCAGAACACCAAAGAGCTGAATGTTATAGGTTTTCTCTCCTTTTTTTTAGCAGCATGCCATATAACACCGAACCACTGTTATCTAATTACCTTATTTCTCACTGTCTTGTTCCATTTGGAAGGAGCTTGAAAAAGATTGGTTGCTGAAGCAATCTGAAATCTGCAGCATCTCCCAGGATGGTACTGTGAGAACTCATTATGGCTCATGAAATGCTCACAGATTATGGTTTTCAATGCTACAGAAATAACTGCAAGGGGAAAACACACACAAAGGTATGTTGCTTTGAAGGGCTAAGGAAAAAAAATGAGACATCCCAGTGATCATTGTTTCTTTTGCTGAAGCATTTATATATTCAGTATTAAATGAAGTGGGTATCCAAAGGAGGAAGGGAATTTATCATCATTTAAATAAGGTGTACTTTATAGAATGGATGTACAGCCACAATGAAGTTCGGGCAGCAAAATAAGTAAGGTGCTAGAGAAAACAAGGAAAAAATCCTTTACTTTCACAGGAGTGTTGCATGCTGAACAAACAATACACCTGGAGCTATAAATAAAAGAGTGAAATTGTTTTCTGACCTTATTTAAAAACTTACTCTTTTATCTGATAAAAACCATTTTTACTAGATAACAAAAGGAGTCATCGGGCCAGGAGTGCCTTGGATTGTCTTCAGCAATTGCACTGATTCTCTCCTCTTCTCTTTAATCTCAGATTTTAGTTGGGATGGAGCTGACACTGTGGTGCCAGTGAATTTTCACATACACTTTTTTCTTTCAGTTCCCACCTTTATGAATGGATAAATATCTTTAGCTAGATATACTTGGGATCACCAGTTGCAAAGAGGAAAGAGAAACCAGGTACGTTTGTTTTGAAAATAGTCTTAAGTATAATCTTAGACCAAAGTATTTTCAGATACAAGACCTCTGTTCACTCTTTCCCCTTCCAAATCTTCCTTTTTATTTACTATATTTCTGATGTCCCCCATGCTGATATAGGTAGAGGAAAGCTCATAATTACAAGGATATAATTCTAAAGCTCATCTAGAACTTTTAAGCTAGGATAAAAATTCACAGAGAATCTGGTAAAGCAATGAGAGCAAAGGAAGTGTCTGTGGTCAGTATGAAATTATTTTGGTTTGTAAACACAAAAATTGGCTGTGAGAAGTTGCAAGAGAATCTAATGAGGCTGAAAGATCTAATACACTAGCAGATGAAATTCACTGTTGATTTGGGCAAAGTAATAGGAGAAAGGGGGAGGAGAGAGAAATAACCCTAACTAAACCAAAGAAAATTGTTCCGTAAATTACTTATTACCATTCAGGAAATATATCTTGGCATCTTGTGGGTAGCTCAAAAAAATGTCAACTCAATGTTCAGCGGTGGTCAAAAATGCAGATGGTGGGACAATTAATGGGAGGACTTCAATGGAAAAATGAGAAAATATCACTATGTCACTCCAAATTCACTGTATATTCAAGTTTTGTGTATTTTTTGGTTTTATCTAAAGAAGGTTGGAAATGATAAAAAACACCTAACAGTTGCCAAAGGGAGGTTGAACAGAAAGAAGTATATAAAACCATAGACACCATACAGAAAGACAGTAAGGAACAACAGTTTGTTATTTCTCAAGGATTGATACCTGTAGGGCAGCAATTGAATTGATCACATATGGTCTATAGGACATGCAAGAAAGAAAATTGTTACCCAGCAGCAGCACCACAGTGCTACCCCATGATGTGGACCTTTAAAACTAACAAAAGCCCAAGGACACATTCATGAAAAAAACCCCAAATCATTAAAGAGAAGGATGCAGATACAAACTTTGGTTTAGGAAGTCTCTGAGATGTGTTTTGCCAGAAGGTGGGAGTATGCAGTGGGGAATACTTCATGGTGCTATTCCCTGTTCATTTCTTGTTTTCTCTAAGCCTCTGCTGTTGCTTCCTGTCAGAAACCTGTAACTGGGCAAGAAATGTGTCCTGTTCATCCTGTGATTTTGAAAGAAAGCTAGGAGACAGTTTTAATCAACATTTTTGAGCGATTTGGCTTCCTGCTCACCTAGGAGCCCAGAGGAGGTCCTTGCTGCTGTTCCCTGTTTGCTCAGGGGCTCCGGTTTCATCGGGAAGGAGCCTCAGGTAGGAGGTGAGGTGAGATTCCCCTCTGATCTCAGCTCAGAGCCTGTTCTAGGGCTGGCTGGGTGGTTTAGCGCCCCATAACCAGAAACAAATGGTGTTGCTGGGGTCTGACACCTCCTTAGACGAAAGCTGGGGATGCTGTGCTGCTCCCGGCCCGGGGATGGGTCTGAAGGGCACGACCAGAGCAGGGACAGCGGGGCCTGGATGCTGCTGAGGGTGGGGGCTCTGGCGGATTGGCTCAGGGAGAGGAAATCGGCCTCAGGTCGGGAACAAACACTGCACTGTGATTGTTGCAGTCACTTTTCACACTTTGCTTTGGAAAAGGAGAGCTTTCACCCAGGAATGTTTTCAGGTGCAGGACAACAATTGTGAATATTTTCTGGTCAAGAGTGGGACAGTGCAGCTAATGGGCTAAGATGAGGCATGAGAGGGGATTATATGCAACACTGCTTTGCCCAGAGGGTATTAAAATTGCTGTCTTCAAGGCCAGAGAGAAAAAAAAGGATTGTTAAAACATGAAAAAAATGACAAAAGTGTAAGGATTTCCTGAGAGATGAAGTACATTATCTCATAGGATATTCCACATGGGGGAATAATAAACCTGTAATTCCCACTCATGTTAAGTTAAAAATACATGTTATAAGTGGCATCATAATTTCTTTGCATGGAAAAATATTGAAGAGTTATTTAATGATAAATTTCTAGATAAATAGCACCTTAAAGAAAAAAAAATCTGTCATTTTATTTCGTTAAGAAGTTAAAACCAAAGGCAATTCCGTCCCTTTGAGTTTGATATTCTCTCCATGTGTTTTGCAAATAATGATTTTGCAAATAATGTTCATTTATGAATTTTTATAATTGAAGATTGGTTTGTCATACTCAGCCAGATGCACTTAGTGCTTAGTTCATAAAAAAAAAAAGGAAGGCTGAAATAATTGCTTAGACATGAAGAGATTTTACTGTGCTTATTTGTTTACTATGAGGTCTTGGAACAGCAACACAGATGTTGAAACAAATAGCTCCTATTTCAGCTCTGTCTGTTCTCACATTGAGTTTCAACTCGTCATTGAATAGATTAGCTCAGCTCAGCATTTAAAGTTTTTTGAAACAACTTCTCAGTTCTTTGAATACTAACATTTCCTAATCTCTAGACATCAGCAGATTAATGACCCACTAATTAATTAAAAGACCCTTTGCTGTTATATCAATATTCCTCATCAAAGAAGAAGTATTTCCATTAAGAGGAGCCCTAAAGGCTGATTTTGAATATTTGTTCCCTTGAAGAAATGGCACTTACTCTGCTTGCTTTGGTCTGGACCAATTCTATACATCCATGAATTATCACCAGCTGTAAAACCCTGGGAGTCAAATCTCAGAGTGGAACAGGATATTCTGATTCACTGATATTTACATGAAAGATCAAAGACATCCTGCTGAGAATGGAGCACATGGAGCTTTTATGAGCCACAGGCAACTTGGCTTCATGGTTTGTCAAACTTCTTTCAATTTTTGTAATTTTTGCTGTAAATGGTAAATGCACACTTTTTGCAAGTATGTTTTGTTTGTTTGTTTGTTTTTTGTCTATAAAAACCTTCTCAGAGAGAGCAGGATCTCCAACTGCGGAGTAATGCAGTCAGTAGCAATGCAGCCTCCACCATTTCATATTCTGCACACAGACTTTGTAGCATTCCTGGTTTTTCAGCACTAATAATCTCCAAAGAGAGGAAAAGCTTAGGCATCACCTATTTATTCATTCATTTTCATTCATTTCATTGCTGATGCTGCCAGAGGAATTTATTTTTAGTGGCACTTTGCTAATTGTTTCCAGAATGTGGAGTGATGCAAGTATGTTCACTTACAACCATGGCAGGACCATCAAACCCCACCATGGAGCTACAGACAGGTAAAATTTGGTGAGCATTGAGAGTCACAGAGTTAAAAACTGCATTCAAATATGGTGAAAGAAATGTACTGGGGAGCCATTTTCAGAGGTGGCAAGTGACAGTGAAGATAAACAGAACTGAAGTTTTGTGTTAAGCAAAGAAATTTGGTGTATTTCCATTATTTTGTTAAGATTTAGGCTTAAATCCTAGCAAAGAATTCTTACACCACATATATGGAGGCAAATTCATTAAAAGCATGATACCAAAATAGGTAGATAATTATTACATAGTGATTTCTGAAAATGATCGCCATTTAACTAATCAAGCAATATTTTAGATATCACAATGGGCGTCAGCTCTGTTGCTGGGTAAAAGTAACCAATTTCTTTCACAGAGCGGAATAATTGTCACTAAGAGCAGAGGAGGTTCTTCCTTAATCCAAAAGAATATAATGTTAAAGCAGTATAATTATATGGGGGTTGTTAGGTATAGGGTAAAGGAATGATTAAGAAAGATGCTCTGTACAGAACAAAAGTGATGAAGAAAGCAGCCAGGCACTAACGTACTGTACTGCTTTAAAGGAGATTTAATTCCTGCTTTATGGTTTGTCTCATTTGTGCTCACTTTGGAGAGCCAAGAGAATGCAATTATTTTCCTGTAGCCACCAAGTACACAACTCATACTGTGAGGTGTAGTACACCACCATAATTGTGCTAAATTATTTGAAAAGGGTGATTATTCAATATATGCTTTTTAGTATCCATATTTTGAAAGCTACAAGGAGAGGCCTCTCCAGGGGTGATTTCTCCTCTGCCAGCAGGTACAAGAGCCAGGAATGCTGCCAGCAAAGTTGAAGGCTCAGGCTGGCACCCCAGTGCAGGTCAGGGCAATCAGGATGTCTGATCCCTTCCAGCATGGGCGATTGCACTGCCTTTGTTCTCTGTGCTGTCAGTTTTCAGTAAAGTGCTACTGGTGTCACAAACTGAGCTTAAGGTCTGGAGAGCAATTGTCACAGCACATCTCACTCTGTATGAAAATTATTCCTCTTGTTTTTCAGTTCCCCCTATTCTGGGTCTGCATGACTAGATCAAATATAACTTTAAGGGGAATGTACATAATTCATCAAAGCAAAAAAATGTTTTAATATTAATTTCATACATTAATTTTTATGTACAATAATAAGAATGTGAGCATTGTAGTTCATTTTTACATGTCAAAACTCTGTTTTCAGAGTTTAGACAATCCACTGGAAGAAGAAAATGTCATTAAATTTTGATTTCTGTACATCTCTCTGCTTTAATATGTTGACATTTCACTGTGTCTCACTTCAGTAACCCCTTAATCAAGGTATATATAATGATTTTAATTATTTGCACAGAACCATCTTGGTATCCATGGCACCATTTCTCTGCTCTTTTCCAGAATCCTTCCGACTGCTTTTTGTTTCAGGTGATGTAGCTCCTACAAGTCTGCCCTGTGTTTTATGTGCTGCTGCACTGGGGAGCTGCTAGCATCCAACTTCATGGTGTTTAACTTGTGTGTGAATGCTAAAATTGTATTTTCTGCTCTCACCTCATGCTGAAAATTCAGAGCACCTCACCTGTGAGCATGAAGAATATAAAGCAGTTTTATCTTTCCTTTTGGTTATTCTTCCACAATATGCAGATGCTCATCAATTTAATCTCATCTCATAATCTTCCATTTGCATTTCTAACTGTAATAGGTTGTCCTACATTATTTAGGGGCTTGCAACACTGGGTTTCTTCTCAAGCATGATTTTATGTCTTTTCTAATATTTTCACCTGATATACAACTGATGAGAAGCTGAAAGTTTCATGTTCTTGGCTGTAAGTATTTTGCAAATACTCTGACAGAACAGGTAAAAATGTTGTCACCTAGCAACTAATAGCATTTTTTTCCAATATATTTTTATGTGTATATATATATATATTTTTTTTTTTTCTTCTGGAATTGCCTGTATGATTTTCCCCCTTTATTTTCACTTGCATTTTTTAAAGAAAATCAGAATGTGTTCTTAGGATTTTAAGAAATGGAAATTCTTCTGGCTGTTAAATTATAGTACCAAGAAATATCCTGCAGGTTATTACAGTCAACAAATCAACATCTGTATTCTCCTGGTTTCTTTGAAAATGATGACTATGAAAAAATCCTAATAAACATGCATTTTTCCTATGCAATATGTGGGGCTGGGAGGAAACTGAGTTGCCCTTCTTTTGTAGTGCTCTGTGCCAGGGAACAATTTTAGGGGCAGAGAATTGTCCAGTGCAGGATCAGTATGTTTATTATTGTTCTGGAAACAGCAGGGAATAAAAATCGGGTAGGAAAAAGATTTCCCAAAACCATAACTGCTTATATTATTCTCTAAGAAGATCCAGCAGAATATGCACTATTTTTCTTCATCATTAACGTCAAAGAATTTTATGTCAATTCCCAATTACCCAGTTTAGGAGCACAGGCAGAAAGAGCAGACATCACTCCAGGGGAAACCTGTCACTCTGCTCTTGCGTTCTTGAAGCAGTCAGATTCTTCAGAGGAAGGCACAAGAAAACCTGTCTGGCCAATTTTTAATTAAATACCTACTTTAAAATGTTTCTTTTTCCCCAGTCCTAAATGATGCATTTCTCTGTATATCTAAATCTTTTGTTTGTTTGTTTGTTTGTTGTTTCTAATCTTAACTAGGCCACTGCTGTCTTTGTTCCATAAATCCAACTGCTTTTTTTGAGTTGTGGTAATGATCCACATAGGACTAGTCTGATTTTAAAAAATATTTCTTTCAATTCCCCAAATTAACTACATTTTCAGTCACTTTTTAATAACTTAGTAGGAGACATGAGTGTCTGCTTTAAAAATTGGAAGTACCTGATTCACCTTGTCACTGTCTGTAATGTTTATTACTTCTCTCTGACAAGTGTCTTTTTAATGTCTTCTATAGGCACCATTTTTGTATATTTTCCACCACTTCCACTGAAACTTTTTAAAGATAATAAGTGATTAGAACTGGACACATGATTATGAATGAAGCTGTATGAAGGGCTTAAATAAAGTAATAATAAAGGAGTAAGTTATCCATAGGTATGTGCATATAGGTATATATTACCCACATCACCCAACACCTGTTAATGATGGGGTTCACTGGCTTTGCACAAGGATGCTTTGCTGTTCTTGAGATCATTTTAGTCTGTTTGGACTCATCCTACAACTTTATATCATTCTTCTCCATATAGATTACTGGGCACTTTCTGTGCGTTACATCTGTTGTTTTGGGCTGAGGAAGGAGCGTTTCTGTTTCCTTCTTTGGCCCACACTGTGCTAAATGATTTTCAGTTGAGGAAATATTTTCCATTTCATTTTTCCCCTTATCTTGATCATTAATAAATGCATTACATGGGATTAATTTACTATTAAAACCTTTTTTCTGTGATGAGGAGCAGTGCCTTTTTCTTACTGCTTTTTATAACTTTTAACTGATTTGTATTCTGTGATAGATGAGAGATTTCACTTTTTTGTTTGCTTACTAGGATTTTTTTTTGCTGTACAGTTTTATTTAAGCCTTTCATTTTCTTCTCTGGCATTTTTTTTCCTCCAAAATATGTTAAGAAAAATCCCAACAGAGCAACAGGGAATGTTCTCAAGGTTTCCCTTGCCTTTGGCCTTTTAAAGCGTTTGAACTCTGGTCTGTGCCTGGTTGCATTATCTGGATATTCTCCTGAATTATGCCCAGATCTGACCAGCTCTGCAGGCAGCACAGGGGTTACGGGGCAGGGCTGCAAAGGGCTCTGTGGGATGGAGGTGCAGCTGTGCTTCTCCCCATGTACAGAAGGCAGAGATCTGCAGTATTTGTTTGCAGTCACCAGGAGCTGCAGTATGTAGCTGCTGCTGTTTGCCAGTCCCATCTGCAGTCTCATATTCTACCTTCTGGAGGGAGAGCTATTCATCACTGTGTTCCTTTCCTAATATAATTTATAAGCCCTAAACATGCCACAGTTCCAGGTTAAATATCTGTCAACTTTTAAAAGAAATTCAGCATACAAATAAACAGCAGGACATGGCTCATTAGTAAATGTTAGTGAGGCAAAGCAACTCTTTTAAACTCCTTTTTTTTAATTGAGAAAATTGTTGCAGCATACAGATGGGCATTAAATCAATTTGATAGACCCCTATATAATCCCTGAGTAGACTAGTGCTGTATGGCTAGACTTGTTGCACTTCACTGAGGAGTTTAGGCCATTTGTGCTGCTTTACTCCTTCTTATGTGGGTCAAAGTTAGTCCAAAGTCAAATCCTGACTGCTGTTTGGTGTTGTTTGTTTTAGCCTCCCACTTGTGCTAGTGCAGGCTGCAACATCCCTTTTTCAGACTATTTTAGATCAGTCTGCAGCTAGCACAGCTTGTGTCTGTAGCTGAACAGATGTGTTTCAACAGGATGGAAACTCTGCAGAATGATCCCAAAATTCTAGGTTTTATGCAGCTCTTCTCACTGCTGGTTTTTCACTGTACCATCTGTATTGCCATCGTGCAGGAGTCAATGGGGCATTAAGAACTTGCTGATGCTGCTCATTCTGGTTGGAGCAGACACAGAGCTGCCACTTTGCATTTTGCTGACATTGTCACCCTTAATCAAAGGAACAATATGGATTTCTGGGACAGTTTTTGGAGTTGATGCACAGGGGGGAACTGTGTGTGTGCACCCAGGAAAGGGAGGGAACCTGGACTCACAGTCTTAGAAATAAGCAACAGCTGTAAGTCTGCTCTGCTCCTTCTGATCCTGGTGCTTTCCCTTCTGCAAGGTGGAGTAAGAAACTCCAGCTGTGTACATCTGTGCTGCGCCCCCAGCTGCTTTAGAGAGCAGGATTTTACTTAATTTTTTCTTCATATCTCCTAGTTGTTAATAACATAAGCAAACTTTCCCCCCAGCCCCAACAGACCCCAACAAACCAATGGGCAAAAAATCCAATCACCCTCTCACATCTTTGTAAAAGAAGAGACCAGGACCAGCTTTTGAGGCATTGCTTTAGAATTCAGCCTCATGAAAGCCTGACTAGAGTTCATGCATCTGCTTTTTGATGTGTTTGCCTCCTTGCCTGCAGTGGGGTGGAAGGATCATGGTCCTGCTGAGTGGCACAATCCATCTGTAATGGGCTGAAATGCTGTTGCTAAGCAGTGATATTTCCTTTTCCCCTGCCTGCCCTGTTTAAGTGAGTTAGGAAGCATGATGCAGCCTTGCTGTTTTCATCTGATATTAACAGACTGATGGAGAGTCCTGCCTGAGCCTCACTTCTTTCTGTGCCAGTTGGCTCAAGCCAAAAGTGCACATCCCTCTCACCTGCCCATGCTGAGAGCCTTTTTGGTCCTCTCTTAACAATGGAAAGAAATGAACAGAGTAGCAAATTCTGCTCCTTTGTTTCAGATGCTTCAGGTTACCCCCAGAACAGTGTGACTGCAAGACAGTGCAGAATTTAATTAAATGACTTGGAGACACTCACTGGAGTGTTGTTGCCTTTTCCTGTGCTCTGGATTTATCCCATTCCTGTGCACATATCAAAATACAGCACTTCTGTCTTTTCATTGCTGCCTGAGACCAATAAAACAATCTTGTCCCTGAAGATAATGAAGCACCTCTCAGAAGTAAAAAAAGAAAAAAAAAAAAAAAAAAAGGACCACCCAATATCAGTTGTGTACATTGCTGATTGCCAGCAGAGCTGTGAGTGTGTGCTAGGTGGAATCACACTGGTACCTCAGGGAAAATAGCACCATGGGCACAGGTGGGGCTGAGTCCCCAAAAAAGCCAACAGAACAACCTAAGGGTCCTGTTTTCCTCATTTCTATAATTTGTTTGGTTGGAGTTGGCCTTGATGATTCTTGTGGGTCCCTTTCAAGTCAGAATATCCTGTGATGTCTGATATATTTGACTTTGTTGGGGCTGCAGGTGACAACATGTTTCTGCTGCTTTCAGTTTCACATACTCCCTCTCAGTGATAAGAGATGCCTACTGAGGTATTGATTGTCCTGGTACATTTTTACATTAGAAAATAATGCATCAAATTCATTCTGAAAAACACAGAATACAAAAGGAATAGTTTGCTTTGACCAGAGCTGCTGAGAAAATATTCATATTCTTTATAACATGTTGATTTGTTTGAAACATATATTTTTTTTTACAAAATGTGTTAGTTTAATCCTTAAAATTCAGAGTTAGTTCTGATTTAAGATATCTCTTTAATGATTGATATTATAAGAGGATTTCTTCTCTACAAGGAGATAATCTGTAGGCTGAGCTTTGTTGTTGTGTAGAGTAATTCCTAGACACCCCACACCACACAGGTGGTGTGGAAGCTATTAAGCCCTTAACATGTTTTATTTACTCTTAATCTAAGTCCAAAAACAAAAATGTAAATTATCATATATTTTAAATTAAATTTATTTTTGAAGTTCTGGAATACAGCACAATTGGAAGTGTCATTTTAGCGTAACTTGTGGACAGCTGAACAGTACAGCTTGTGGCAAATTGATCCCTCACAGAATTTTCCTTTCCTGAAAAGGAAATAATCTATAAATCTCAGTGAAGGCCAAATCCCATTTGGGCTGGCTGAGAATTATATCAGCCTGTGGTCATCTCAGCTTGAGAGGATTCTGCTCAGGTGAGCTGGTGGTGGTAGCAGTGTGACCTGCTTATGATATTATCAAATATCCTGACTCTTGCATGATTTAAAATCTCAGATTTCGGAACTGGGAATATATCAGCATATTTTCATTCCTGTAAAACATCTGAAGAAATAAGTGAAAGTAAACACAGACATTAAATTAACATGATTTTGATGCTAAGGTAGCAAATTTCAGATCTCTGTGGGAATACTGCTCCACATGTAGCACAATTCACAAGTATTAAAGAAATCATTTTATGCAGTCATTTAGCAACATGAGCATTACAGAGAGCTGAGATGAGTGAGTGGTTTAGCAAGAAATTAATATTCAACATGAAGACACTGACAGCTCTGTGACAGCTGGAATTTAGAGGGAATCATATTCATGAGCTGTGCTGTGTACTGGGGAGGCACAACAACAGCAGGAGACACAACTTCTCTTTATCTGTTCCTCTCTTCCATCCAGGTGCTCTCACCTTTTGCCATATCATTTAACCACTTGTCAGGGCTTTACTGAAGTAATAAAATGTGCTTAGCACTGATGAGTTTTAACAAACAAATGGTCATGTCATTGAATGTGGTGCCTTGGCCAGGGGAATGGACTTGGGAAAGATGTTTAGGTATTCACACAGCAACTGTGCAAAAGAAGTGGCTGATATTTCAGGGTGTTGCTTTCTTTAAAAACAGAATTTATGTGTCATTCTATGTACGTACTCTAATTGGAGAGAAGTCTACAAAGACTAAATTTCACAGAATTTGTGAGGAAGAAGCAGGAGAAAAAGAATATAGAGATGGCCTTAATGATCCCAACCAGAGCAGAAAATACACATTGTGCCTCTGACCAGCATGAAGAATTGCCTGGGGATTGTTAATGTGTTTTCTGGAAATAGACAAGTCCAATGTACCGTGGTCAGGTATATTTTATCTTCTCATTTTTATAGCTTGGGTGCAGACACTTAGTGGTTTGTCTCCAGATTCAGGAAGAAATTCTGTCAGACTGGTGACTAAGGGGCTGGAGGCAGGATTGTCCATGGTATCAGTTTGATGTTGCCACGTTGAAACATCATTTAAACCATCATACCATGGTTTAAAGTCACCCTGAGATTACGTGTACTTATTCAGTTCACCTGATTGTGAAAACTTCCAGGATGAAATTACAGCAGCATTATGAAAGGCCTGGTTTTAGTCACAGATGGAGGACAATGGGTCCTGAAAATTGGATGGCAACATCTGAGCAAGGCAAGTCTTCTGAACAGTCTCTGTGTTGCTGCATCTCAGGTCATAACTGATAGAAATACCAATTGTTTATTTACTGAATTATAGTGAATATCTGACTCCAGATAAAATTCTTTCCTGAGTCATTGCAATCTACCTGAGCTTTTTACTCCATAAAATGACCTGGACATTATCAATAAATGCCACTATTTGCATTATTGCTTCCATAGATGAATATTATATGACTTCTACATCTAGTTAACAAATGTGACATTTACAAGGCAGAAAAGGACAGAAAAGAGATTGTGAGGAACAGCACTTGATGAGAAGGATCTGATTTTTATAATCTCCTTTTTGTTACACTTGTATTATTGTCTGTTACAAGTCAGCAGACATCACTGTTGGGTAAATGCTATAATACAGCCTGATGTGGCTCTATCTGTGAATGTTTCTTTGCTGCCATTCTCCTTAGCACAGCAGATTTTGTTTCACAGGTTACAATAAAACTCTGGAACTAAAATTGCAACTGGAAATAAACTTAGCAGGACAAATTGCTTTCCACTTGTTAATTTCCAGTCTTGAAATGGTGGTAGGTAGAGCCTAGCACAGATGTGGTGCAACTGTGGAGGATAAATGGAGTATGAATAGAAGGTAGGGCCTGGTTTTGATTAGATTTGTACTTCTTTAAATCCAGAACATTTCCTCTCTTTTGGCTGGAGGAAGACTAAAATCTGTCTGGTATTGTGTTCTTTAATCAGGTATTCCAGACAGGTAATTGGAAACTTCCTTGACAGGCACAGTAGCCAGACTTCTTATTTGCATGCTGAGACAATTTTTCAAAACACTCTATTATTAAAATAAAAATATGGTGAATAAGGCACTAAGGAAGATGAGCCCTAGTCAGGCACCTAAAGGGTATAATATCTTCAGATGATATCATGTGGATTATTAGGCAGGAATATTTGGAAGAAGTGGGAAATTGCTTAGAAGGCTCTGTTTCCCACTAGTAGTAATACCACTGAAGACAGAAAGAAAACTGCTGAAGAAAAAATGGCATTCTGCCATTTCCTTAAAGGATAACCAGGTTGCCCATGTTGTAAATGTCATTCCTAATTAACTTTGAGTTCTCTGAAGGTACATTATTGTAACATGATTTCATCATGCTATGGTCTACCAAAATCAAACCCTTTTATAAAGGAGTATATAAAAGAGAGGTGGGTGCATATTGTGTGGGGGAAAGCTTTGAGGAAAAACAAGTCTGTTTTTTGTTGTCTTAATAACAAAATGATATTGAGATGTGTATTAAAACACTCATCCTCTGGATTTCATCTTTAAATTTATTAATTAGTGCTAATATCATTTGAATAAACTCCCTTAACTGGATTTTCACTGTGTTCCAGAAACAAGGAACCATCCAGTCAGCTTTTGTGAGGGAGTTTTAAGCCAAATCCTCTGCTTTTGTATTTCTGATTACACCACTGGGAGTGTTCAATTCGTGTCTATGTACTCTCTTTAGGAAACTACATAAAAATTAGCAGAGATCTCTGCATTACAGGGATAAACCTATTAGGCTTCTTCCTACTAAATATGACTATCATGCCTAATCCCTCCCAGGGGGTCAAGGATAAAATGGTTCATTCATTTTGAAGGTCTATTTGTTCAGGATAGTTGGGTAGAGGATTGCAATATCATCACTTCAAAAGATGTTTGGACAAACACAGCAGGCAAAGCTGTCCTGGGTGCGTCTTCTTGCTCTGGGGTGAAGGGCAGTGGCTGGTGAACTCAGGAGGGAAATAGATACCTTCAACAGGATAGGAAAATTTTGCTGTTACTTCCTCATTGGTATTTTGTATCTCTCTCGTACACAGGGATCTCTATTCCCCTGTGGACAGGTAAGAGTGTGGAAAACACTCACCTGGTCTGCATCAGCACTGTGCTTTGGGTTTATGCTGTGCTTCCTGACTGTGTGAAATCTGCTTGGATGGTCTGGGAATCAGGGAGTTTTCCTCTGTTAACAAGCTGGGTTTAACACAGGTCTCTGTAGTCTGGTGTGCTCACCTGCAGCTGCAGTGGGGCTCTGGACACCTCACCAGCTTCCAGTCCTCCCACCATTAATCAGCATGGAGCACTTACAGGGCTCTTCTTCTGTGACCTTCTGATAAACCTGACAAGACCTAAAAAACTAAGGAATGAAAGGACCAAATCTGAAATTATCTCTTCTTGGGACCTAGGGGATTCAGCAATTTCATCACTCCCACCTTCCTGATTTTAATTAATATATTTTCATGGCAAATTTGTGTAGCACTGTCTCCTTTGGCGCAGGAGAGAAGGCTTTGGGGTGACCTAGATGAGGCCTTCCAGTACCTGAAGGGAGCTTGGTGAAAAGATGGATCAAGACTACTTTCAAGCAAAGATGGTGACAGGACAAGGGGAAATGGGTTTAAATGGAAAGAAACTAGGTTTAGATTAGATATTAGGGAAAAAAGTCCTTTAAGGGTGGTGAGTCACTGACTCAGGCTGCCCAGGGAAGTTGTGGATGCCCCATCCCTGGAAGTGTTCAAGGTGAGGCTGGGTGGGGCTTTGAGCCACTGGGTCCATTTGGAGGTGTCCCTGCCCACAGCAGGGAGATTGGAATTAGGTGACCTTCAAGGTCTCTGTCCCACCCAAACCATTCTTTGATTCTGTGATTCTATGAAAGGCTCCTGGTAGCCACTTAGCAGGTCTTAATGAAATGTAAGGACTGATCTACAGAGAAAATCTACCCAGGCTTTTGATCAGCATTTTAACCACTCTTGTTTTTCAGATGCTGAATCCCTTCTCTAATTACAAGTCATGTGAGAAATTCTCAGCTGGTAAGATTGTGAAGAGCCTGTCAGCTTGTTAGCGGAACCATTCAAGGCAAGACATTCCCTTAAACCTGATCCAAGTTTAGCAACTTATTGTCAGTTGATTCTGTATGTCTATGTCTTCAAAATCCTTTTTTTTTGTCTTGAATTGCTTATTTTGAACTTGGATTTTGCTTGTTTCATGACCTATCTTGAGTTAAAGACAATTTCAGATAACTTAGCTTCCACGGATCTGATGTCACCTAAAATCAACACTGAAGATACTAGCAAGGGCTTAAATCCCCTGATTATTGCAAATATTCAAAATGTGTGAACCTGTGTAAGTGGCAGGTCCTTAGAGTTCTCCAGTGGTTGCTATTCATTAGTCAGAGATTTCTTTGACAGACCACAAAGCAGTGGGGCCTGAAAAAGCTGCTGTTTCTCATGTTCCCCTCCAGCAGTGGTAGGATATGTTCAGAGGTAGGATATGAGATGTGAGCTGCTGCTTTTGGGAAGCCTGAGCTGCCTCTGAGCTTTGCATGGATGGCCCTGTCCTGTGCATGGCACCACCAGCCATGGGTGAATTGTGTCTGCTGGCCCCAACAAATCCTTGTCACAGCCATCACTGTCACTGAGAGACTGCATGCAAGCTTCAAGATATGAAACTCATATCTGTTTCTTCTTTTGAGGACAGGGATTGCCCAGACAAGTGAGGACTCAAAAAACTCTCTAGCTTTTATGTACGGTATTATCATATGGATTTCTGCTGTGATTTAATATGAAAAAGCAAATTGAGCCATGAAAGGATGAGGGAGAGGGAATTTAAAAACTGCAGCAGGAAGGAAAATGTTTCCCTTTTCTATTTGTGCCTGTCTGTCTAACAAATCTCCTTCCCAAGCAACTCTACATAAAGCAAGTTGCACATTCTACCCATGGCTCAGCAGGACACTTCTGCAGCTGTTGGCATTTAGTAGGCAGCTGCTTGATTTTATAATTTCCAGCAGCCTGCTTCAAAGACTCTTGCTGCAGAAAGAGATATGGGAAGTCATTAGCCAGCTTTTATTCTTCGAAGTACAATGCAGAGGACAGAGCTGCCTGGGGTTGTAATGACAGGGGTTAGATATGTTCCAGACCTATAGTGACATCAGCTCTAAAAGTTATATTACATTATAAAAATATACATACATTTTAAAATATATTACGTTATAAAAAGATATTACATGCTTGATCTCTGGGTTTAAGAAGACAAAGTGTATTTTTTTTTTCTTTTAGACTTAGATTTTAATGCTACAGCCATACTCATGACTTCCCAAAACAGAGGGTCAGTTATCAGCAAGGGTTCTTTGATAATTTGTTGTTCACTTGTGTGTTCTTATCTTGAATATGAGATGATGACTCCAGGCGCTGGAGTGCAGGGGACTGCCTTGCCTTTGTAGCACCTACAGGCATGCTTCCACACTTCCCTCCTGTATTTTGTAGGCTGTGTCCCTCATAATCAGACCCTTCTGCCCTCAAATCTCTCCTTGGTCTGGATGCTGTGTTGCTGGATTTGTCTTTGTGCAGTCAGAGCAAAGCAGGCAGCAGGTAACCTGCTGTGTCTTGGGGTACCTCAGGTTTTGACAGAAACAACTCTTTCTGAAGATTCTAGGGTTTTGGTCGAAGGCTGAACGTGATAATCTTGCAGGTCTTTTCCCACCTTAATGGTTCTGTGATTCTATAATTCCATAATTCCATGGTTCTGTAATTACATAATTCCACGACTCCACAAGTTTGTAGTTTCTGAACAAAAGTCTCAGAGAGTCCCTGATGTTCAGGTTGGTGATTTGAGGCATTGGGATGCAAGAAGCACCTGCAGGTCATAGGAAAGGCAATTAGAGTTTTAGGAGGAGAGGGAGGAAATGTAAGATTTGGGTAAGGATGGGTGGTCACTGACAGTTTCCTACTCATGCTCTGGTCATATGACATCTTTCCCCTAAAGAGTCATCTCTTGGGAGAGATGAAAGGAGCGGAACCTGCGGTAGAAGCTAAAGGAGTGTCAGTGACACTGGCTGCCAAAATGGGTTGGGAAAGGACAAATTTTCCAAACCCAGATCCAATGTATTAACTGAACAAGGCATTTACTCACAGAGTGGAGAAGCCGGAACTGTCTGAGGTGAAAGAAAGGAGTTATCCTGCAAAACAGGATAACTTTGGGGGGAATATGTGTAACCTCATGCTCTCAGCTGCCTACAGCTGCTCAGAAAGGAAATTCATGTGAGTTAATGAGTCTTGCACCATCTCCATTCCCATTGTATTCAGGGTTGAAAGCATTAAAATAATCTGAGTTTAGACACATTTTGCCAATTTTTAATTCAACTGAGAGTACTGTGACTGTGCTCAGAAAGAAAGAAGTTTTATATCATTTCTATGGTGAAAATCACCAGTCTTACACAAGGAGAAAACCATCCTTTGACACTATGCTAATCAAAGCCTTGAAAAGAATAAATGCAAGAATGAAGCCCCAAATCTAAATCTTTCACTCTCAACTTGAGTACTACTGCCCTGGATCCTGAGCAGATTCATCCTTTTTCTCAAAAGGAAGACTGGAATGTGGAAAAGGTTTAAAGGTTTTTTTAATTTGTTTTTCAGTTTATCACTTGTTTACCTCAATTGAAATTGAAAATATCTGTGGGGAATATTTTAGATGTTTGAAGTTTCATATGTACAGTTTTATGTAAACTTTTTTTTAAGATAACTGATGGAAGAGTAACATATAAATGCTGCTTAGTGCTTGGATTCCTTAATGTTTTATGGAAAAATGAATGATGAAGTAAAAAAAAAAAATCCTAGCATGTCCTGTGGCAGAAGAGAATGGTGGCAGCCTTCTTAGAGGTTTTTTCAGTGTATTACCTGTACATTACAATCTGATGTGGTGGTGTAGAGTAGTACTTTTTACACTGCAATGTTGTAATTTTACAGAGAGAAAGGCTTGAGCAGATACCCAGTACAATATCTGATAGATCCTGCACAGTTCAAAGACCACAGCTGGAACTACACATTGTGGACATAACTGATATTCAATGTAATTATTGATTAATTCTGTTGAACCATTATAACAAAGTGGTAAAAGATGATTGGAGATTATATGAAGGGAGCAGTTTGACTGTATGAAAAATGTTTTCAATGCTAAAAATAGGGAGTTACTATTAGAAGCAGAGGCAGCTAAAGAAAACAAACCGAATCAGAACAGCAAACACAATATATTATCAAAATAAGAAACAGAAGAATGCCTGGTAGCACATGAAGAAAAGAGCTAAAATATGTGATGTTAAAAAAAACCCAGCTAACCATGACATAATCTTACTTACACAGGCACCTGCAGGTGTGGTGCTGTGCAGTGGGGCAGGAGGCTCGGCCTCTGCTGTGTGGGACCCCAAGAGGGTCCTGCCCTTTGTGCTCATGGGCTCAGCATGGGGGGCTTCAGCAATACTTAAGTGCAAAACCAACAGGCTCAGCCTTGCTGGAGAGCACTGACTGCAATTTTCACTCTAATAGATCGTGGCAGATTACAGGGCAGCAGAGGGACAGAGGGAGAGGAGCAAGGATGCGTAATGCAGCTGCGGGAATACGGAAAGCAGACATCACTGGCAGCTGCTTAATTACATTTGGCCAGTTTTCACTGTAAACCCTGTCACCTCTCTCTTTTTCACATGATTGTTAAGGGGCTGAGGGGCCTGAAGGTGTTTTTATGAAGGATTGAAAGAAAGGAGGAGAGAAGCAGAGGGGAGTGAAGGCAGCATGTAGGAAGCTGCTTGCTGTGGCGTGTGCTCGTGCTGTGCCAAGGCTGTGCCAGGGATTGCCAACAACAGGGCTCAAGCAGGGTCTGTGGCTACCCACAAGGAGTGGAGATGGGACATGGGAGAAGCCTTAAGGCTGGGCTGGTTCTCTGAGTAATCAGGAGGGAAAGAAAGGCCAGTTGAATGTGAGACTCTCGATCTTTCCATAGTGGGAAGTAGTCCTGCTCTCCTTAAGGATGCTGCAGCTTGTTTTGTTTCCCTGGTGAGACCTTGTCTCATTGTAGGTCAAAAGTTCCAAGGCCATTCTTTTAAGGCTCTAATTTTGGGGAAGGAAATAGTTATCAAAAATGTCTGAATTTCAGGGGACAGGAGTCTATCTCTAATATCTCCCGTTAAAATCTGTCAGTCACTGGCTAAATGTGGTGGGATTGATGCTCAGAACACAGAGTAGGAAGCATCACCTCATCTTTATAACATGGTTTTAATAAGCATAAAAAGGCCCCCTCAACTATCATGGCAATTACAGTAGAAAAATAAATCTCACTTTTGTAGTTTGTTGTGTTCTCCTCCCCGTTATTTAACACACAACTCTGTGTGTGGATACAACTGTCCCCCTATACAGCTTTAGAACTGATGGTGAATATTAGCTGAATATAATAAAAGCATAAAATCTAAATTCCTGCAATTTTAATTTCAGTATCTGGAGAGAGACCTTCCTATTACCCTAGTAAAGAAAAGTAAACCAACCCTTTATTAGATAATTTGTATTTTCATGCTGGCATTTCTTCTGAGAAATGAGGCAGTGTAAAAATGACCTAATTCATTTTACTGGAGAAAAAGAAGAGTGCAAAGCATTACAAAGGAAAATTTGGGAAATTGTTTTGTTTTTTAAAGGAACCAACCATAATTCACAAGAACAGCACGTTTTTCCCAGAAAACCTAGAAAAACAACAGCATTATGTAGAATGCAGCTGTATCATGAATGGAGAGGAGTTAATGGGTTCACAGACTGAGAACTGATGCTTCCTAACCTAAACAGGAGCACACTGTGCAGCCTGCACTTTAGAGCAAATAAAAGCAAAGGAAGAGATTGAACTGCTGAGAGAAAGTTGGACATGTGCAACAGGAAACTGTAAGGGGGAAATGAGCTGAGCAGAGCCTACTAAACCCCCTTAGAGTGAAGCACAAATAACCTACAGAAACAGTTCAGGGTAGCCAGATCTGTGTGCATGTGTCAAACTGGATGAACTGTATGCTGTAAAAATGAAACAGAGGGTGTTTAAGCTTCCTAAGCCTCACAGAAAAAAAAAAAAAAAAGAAAAAGAAAAGAAGTTTGTTAAGGCATAACACACTGGCAGCATCTCATCCCTCAGAGTCATGTGCTTGCCTAGAGCTGTGTGGGATTGCTCTGTGTGCAGCAGGTACCTGGGCAGTGTGATACTCTGAGAGCTGCCAGCAAAGGCATCAGTGAGTGGCTGGATCCTGGCTCTGTGAAGGGGTTTTCGGAAGCTGTCACAAGCAGGCACTGCCAGCAAGCCAGCAGGACATGGCAGCACTGCTCAGGAGTGTCAGCAAAAGGTGATACCTTGTTGTGTGGTGTTTCAGGATACAGAGTGATTCTCAGCTGTGCTGCACTCAGATGGACGTGTCAAAGGAGTATAAAGGACAAAGTCTCTGTTTAATGCATTTAGGAAAAGTCACTTGCTAAACAGCTATGAGTCTTCTGATAAATATGAGAAACTGTGCCCTGAAGACCTCAATTTACTCTTGCATTAGCATCAGGGCAGATGATCCTTACCCAGTAAATGCTAAGACAAGAGGAGGACTGCAGTTCATCACGGCAGCAACAGACAGTCCTAAATGAAAAGTTTTCCACCTCAGGGCTAAAGGCAGCTGGCTCCATCTCCCACCTTCTGACTGTCACTGCCTCACTGATGCTGAAAATGAGAGTGCCTGTAAAGACAGACCACTGGTGCTGTGCCTTTGGAGCTCTGACTGCAATCCAGGGCACATGGCTGAGTTTTCAGGCACCTGGCTCAGGGCATCTCTGTCACAGCCCTCCCACTGTGCTGTGTTGGTTAAGAGCCAACAACACCTGCCTCATTCAGGATTATTGGTCACGTCAGAAGAATTTACCCCTCCAAGTTTAGCTCCATCATTGTTCATAGCCTCCCTAAGGACAGGCTGCCAGCCAGCCTGTCTTGAGCTGACAGGTGTCTCCTCTGTCACTCATCCTTCAGAAAAATTTGGTAAATGAGACTTGAGATGGAAGGGTTTGGAGGTCTGCAGGCAGAATTGGCCAGACAGGAAGAAAACTGGTTAATGGTTCAATAGCATATGCTGCAGCCTCAGGGCTTGACTTATTGGTATCTGCTCAGAACAATTCAATAATCACACACCTCCTGGTGGGGGACAGAAATCCTTTCCTCTTTGTTACCTAGGAACTGCTGCTGATGCTCTTTATTTTGCAAGAAATGCCTTCAGTAATACCACTGAGGAGGCCCAGGTTGTTTGCTGCTACAGCGCTGCCCTTTGCCTCACCCTGTGATCAGTTCCATGGCTCTTCCCAAGGAGAGCTGGGATGTATTCACCCAGCAGCTATCCTTTCTTTTATTAAAAAAAAAAAAAAAAAAAAAAAAACACCAAACAGGTTTAACAGGTGAGAATGTGAAAGCTAGTGTATCTACATTGCAAGAGAAAATATTAATTCAATATTCAAGTCGAGAGCAAATGGCCTCAGTTTGCACCAGGGATAGTTTAGATTGAATATTAGGAATTATTTTTCATGGAAAGGGTGGCCAAACACTGTAACAGGCTGCCCAGGGAGGTGTTGGAATGACCATCCTTGGAAGTTTTAAACAAACATGTGGAAATGGCACTTGAGGACGTGGTTTAATGGTGAACATGGTGTTAGGCTGATAGTTGGACTTGATGATCTCAAAGGTCTTCCCAACTTTAACTATTCCATGATTGGAGGAAACAGTAAACATGTGAAAAGCCATAAACTGGGTAAATGACTAGCCCAAAGAAAGTACTGGTTTTGAGGATTGTTTCATAATCCCATTCATTTCCTGTTGAAAGGTGAGATTTATGATGCCTTGATGGATGGTGAGATTTATTTCCCTGTCCCGCAGGTCAAAGCATAAAGAGCTTCACTATCTTTGCCATCAGAAAGTGATTTAAATATTCTTCACACCTTACCTAGCAGGGACCTTGACAATGCTTGTGCCACAACACTGCTGCAGTGCCCCCTCTGAGTTTTCTTGCATCTAAACAACACCAATTCTTCACAGATTTCTTCAAGAGGATTTTTTCCCACATTGTTTCTTTCCTATTACCGTCCTCTGAACCGTCTGCAGAGGGTTCTTCTCCATCCCTTGTTTCAGGCTGAGCAGTGTGACAGATTAATTCCTCTTTCACACAAGTTAGGGTTCTGATTTTGATTTTACTTTTCAATACCATGTCTGACATTGCTGACTTGTCTATCATGAGCCTGTGAGCTCTCATGCAGTTAGTAGGATGTGGCTTGACATGACTCTAATAAACTGGGGATCTAACAGAAGCCACATGGTAAGCAAAACTGGGACTTCAAATAGTATATGTAGAAACAAAATATAAGAAGGTTTTTAAAATGTCTGCTAGATTTTTTAAAGAAAATTTGAATTAACAATCCGTCCTTTCATCTGGAAGGAAGAGCAGAACTGAGAAGACAATGCCTTGCTTCATTTACATTGCAGAAAAAAGATAATGACAAATTTTTTTTCACTTGAAAAGGCAGAGGTGGATAAAAAAAGAAGATTGAAAAATGCCTGAAGAAGCTTGGGAGTATTTGACACGTCTTCCTTTTTCATTTCAGTTCACTCTAACTTTAATATACTACATTCCTTTGGATAAAGAAATAGATTAAAATGGGGGATTGCAAAGATCCCTTTGGGATCCCTTTGGGATCTTTGCAAGGGGTCCTTTGAAACCCTTTTTAAAGTGAAAGAAAAATTAGATAACATTCAGGCATATATTGTCTCTGTACATGAAGACCCTGTAAAGGGGCACCTACACATTGGAGACTGCCTTAGGAATCAGACTTTCTGCTGTAATGGTTGAAGAGGTATCCCAGAGGTGGCTCTTCAATGTGCTGTTCTGGCTCAGAGCTCTTCAGTTTTGAACAGAATATCAAGAAGCATTCAGCAGATGGATGGTCAAAGAACAGTTCAGGCAATCAGTGATCAATCTCTTTTCACCCAGACATCACCTCTGTAAAGAGCTATAAAGAGCCATGGATCAGGGCTTTGGGGAGCTGTTCCCCACTCTACAATACGCACAGGTGGCACAGGTGCAGAGGGCAGCCTGGCAAAGGTTCAGATCACTTGGTGACAACACATCTTAATCCAGGATAATGTTAAGTGTTGTGGCTGTTCCCAGAACAGACATGGATTGGTGCAGGCTAACATGAGGAAAAGTCTGACATGAACTTGGTGGAGCAGCACACACAGGTTCACAGTGGCAGCCCCTGCCAAAGTCCTCCTTCAATGGGCATAAATCAGGAAAAGATATTTAGAGGACATTAGATATTAGATATTAGACGATATTAGAAAGGGAGGAAAGAAGGAAAGGAATCCAGTGCATGGTCCCCCAACAGCTCTGACTCAATGTCAGGCCCATGCAGGCCTTCTCTAGGAGGTGGGGCTGCACGTGGTGAGGGAGACTGTGTATTCAAACAAATGGTTTGGTACCAGTCATCAACAGTTACTTCCCTCCATGCTTTTGCACCTCTCTATAAAATTGTCCTTATTCCTTAAAGCTATTTATAAAGCACGCTTTAGGTGTGAAGTGATTTTGAAATAGCAGAGTGAGAACATGGGTAGCACAGAACACTTACTTTGGCTATGGAAAAACCCCAGGAATGATGGAGGAGAATAGAGCAGCATAACTTCTCTTGGGAATTGAGACATTCTGTAGCATCTCTTTTAATCTCAGAATAAAAAAGGGTAATACCTTATACTAGTGTGCAGTGAAACACAAACGGTAGCTACAGAGTTGGTGTTAAGTGGAGGAGCTGAGCTCATAATGTTAACTCTAAAAAGGGTGATATTTCACTATGTGCCTGCAAATGTGTCTCTCTTTAAAGCTCCTTGGCTGAAGGATTATCTTTGCTCAAAGATCATCCTGGTTTTTAGTGTGGTCAACCCACATAATGAAAAAAATCATTAAGTAAGAAGCAATAACTGAGATAACATTCAGTTTTGTCTGTGATCTCCAAAAATAATATGACTAGGCTATTACAACAGCTGTAATGGGGAATTTAGGAACGATACAGAATAGAATATTTTCTCCTCTGACGCCACAGTTATATAACCAGAAAGTTTCTAATGTACATCAGTTGTCACAACAGTGAAGTCTTTTACACTGTGGAGATAATTTCCTGCTCTTACTTTTATGCATCTCTCTATTGCAACAAGGGTGAAGTTGCTATTATGAGAAAAATGTACAGAGTAGCTAATTACACTGGTCTGAGCCATCCTGCAGCTGTTTTACATTGGTTTCTAGAGTCCAACTAACATTTTAAAAATGTATGCATATCTTATTATTCTTCTGACAAATCTGTTTAAAAATCAACCTTTCATTTCTGGCCATAGACCACTGCTGGTTTTATGGGGTTTTGGTTCCAAACCCTCATCATGCCTCCATCCCTGGGCCAAAATTCTTCATCAAATCAAAGCAAAGGACCAATACAATTCCTGTGTCCAAGATTGCTGACTCTGTGCCATGGCTGCCCTACGAAAAGCCATCCATCCACAGCCTCCACTCCTGCCCCTCTTCTTTGTTCCTCTTGCACTGAACACCCACCTTCTCACAGCCTTTTTCTCTCTCACTGGCACTGTGTATTCTGCCTTCTCATCAGTTACAGATGTGGTTTACTTTACTTATGTGGATACTTTTTATACACCAGCCTTCATTTTATAACCGTGTCGTCACACAATCCCACACTCATTTTCATGTGCCAGCATCACTCTGCTCTAGTTGAGCATCACCAGATCACATCATGTGCCTACTGAAAGTACATAATATAGCAATATGTTTGAACATTCCCATGCACAATGTGAATATAAATTGTGGGAAAGGTGAACTTCTGAATTTTTGTTGGGCAAACATTGTGTTATTTTGATAACATTTTAAAAAATTTACATTTTACTCTGAGTTTTAGCATGAATCTGTTGAAGACTCAATTTCAGTATTCTGTTGCAGAAAAGGAGTATAAACTATAACCTCATATTGTTTGAGTCAAGCAATATAGCTAAGATTAAATAAATAAATAAATTATCCAAAGTGCTCTCCCTGGAAAACACAGAGTTGAGTTGTTGAACAGCTATTGCCCAGTACTCATTTGAAAAGTTTTAGAGGCTTAAATGGCTTTGTTTATTGTCATCTTGGGCGGCCTTAATTGCCTCTCATTCCTCTTTGTGCCATGCACATGGAGCTATAACAATGGAATTTTCAAATCAAATGGCATCATTTCTGCCTGTCACAAAGGAGATTGTTTGCAATACTAGGCAAAGCTGGAAAGTGAATTAGGTGGAATATCTCAGTCCTCAGCTTTTCTTAAGACAATATTGTAAGAAAATCACAGAGAGAACTTGAAATGCTTTAGGACAGAGGCTGAGAAGAGATATTAGCAAGCTGCCATTTCTTGATATCAGTCTGGAAAGTGCAGTGAGAATTTTTTGTGCTATTGAAAGAGTGATTAGTGACTATTTCATCCTTCCATTTATTGTTTCTCAGTTAATAAAAGGATGACATCAGTACTATAAAACTACAGTTTCCAACCACTGCATAAACACTGGAATACTGGAATATCTTAAAAAGCAGGAGGCTGTGGCCTTGTAAAAAGTTTCCCTTGTCAATAATTCTGCTTCTCCTAAGAAAACCAGTTGTTGCTTTTCAGCTGAAGTAGGTTGGCTTGCCAGGTCATTGGCCCTGAAAGCTCCTGGAAGGGAAGCTGTCCATTCCCAGTGTTCACAGCAACAGGACAAAAAATAAAGTGCTAACTTTTCTCAGGAATTTGTTGGCATTTTTGACAGCAGACATTATGAAAATTTTTCATGATAATGGCTGTACAAGAGAGGAATAGATTATGTTGGGAGAAGTGGTGTCTTCCTCCTATTACTGGGAGTTACACAAGGACCTTTCAAGAATTCTACTTTATTCTTCCTTGGGTCAAGGGTCAGAATTGGATTTTTAAGATGCAAATAACAAATAGATCACCATTCAAGAATTTTTCTAATAATGTTATTTTTTATTTATTTTTAGATAGCAATCTCCCCCACTTTCCCCATTTCTATCATGTGAATTTGCATCTGCATTTTTGTACACAAGCTTCCTAATTTTTACCCATGTAGAAATGCATGTAAGAACTCAATAGAATTTCTGACAGTCATGACTCATTAAATTATGAATAGATTTTTACACCCAACCCCTTAATGTGTGATATTAAGGACTCACAAAAATTTTATTTAAGTTGCAGCTTTAAAGATAAATATTGTATATACATATATATATACACACATATATAAAAATATATTTAAGTTCACTCAAAAGCTGAAAAAGAATGTAAAATCCCTGAAAGCAGAATTTTATTTATTTATGAGATTTGTAGCTGTGACAGATTACCATTCTCTCTATAAAAGGAAATTATGCTTTTGTGAAAATTCGACTTAATATTTAAAGGGACTGTTATTAAAGGGACTACTACTGTAATCTTCTTTTTTTTCTTTGTATGCTGGTTTTGTGCTTATTCAGGTCTTTCATTCACCAGATTTCTGGCTGTATAACTGAATTCAGAACTTTGGTCCCAGTCTGTCACTGTTATGGGCCAGAAGAAACTGAGAATCTTTAAGATATAAAATTCAGCATGCATTCAATGAAGAAGGATCCACACATTTTTTAACGTATTTTCATTGATATTATCAATGTTGTTGAGTATGCTTTTCAATCCTGTAAAAATGTATCTGGAGAGACAGAAATGGATATATAAATATATATATATAAATATATGTATATGAATATTTACATTGAATGATACCAATGTAAAATATTGAGTTAATTCCAATTGTGTGCTCACAGGAACAAGTAGAACTTACTCCATGAACTGTTTTTCACAAGCATACCACAGTTTTTCACTCTGGATATGTTTTAGCAAGACTCCTTGACTTTGATAGAAAAGTCACTTGATAAATAATATAATTATCTTGTCCACCTCTGTATGCCCCGTTTGCAACAGAGCAGATCATCTGTCAGCACATCATTAGCCAGACATGCCTGTGTCTGAAGTGAGTAAAGGAATATACTCTAGAATGTAAATTTTAAAAGAGGGGATTTTTAAAATGAGTTCAAATAACACATTAGGCATAGGGCACATGTCTGATTTAAAATCTGCACAAAGAACAGGGTCATGCCTGCCTCCCTATTAACTGGTATCATGAGTCACATTATCTGCTGCAGATAACATATGGTGCAAATACAGTCTGTCTGTGTGTTTGCAACATCATTTTATGAATCGACCTTGAATGGCAGGATGATTGAAAAATATTCACTTTGAAGACAGGAGGAATAATTTTCAGTCTGTTCTGTTTCCTGAAGCTGCTTGATCTGGGGACAAATTATTTCTGCTGTATATGAAGTCACTACAGTCCCATCCTATCATTCTACTGCCTGGTTGGATAAAATTATTTTCAGTGGCAGGGGTCAGGGGAGAGGGGAAAGAATATGATATGAAAGCAAAAGGAATAACAAAATAATTGCAACATTTTGACAACACATTCTAAACTAACTCTTTATTGCTTGAATTTGTCTCCTTTATTTTTAGATACCAACAATCTACAAGTAAGTATAAAGAAAATTACAGACTGCAAGAAGTCCAAAGGAAGGACACTGCTCTTCCAATGGAGTTACTGCATGAAATTTTCTAAAGGTCTTTGTGGCCTTCTATCATCAATACGTATGCCCAAGCATCTCCTTGAAAAATTTTGGTTTCCCTTTGCAACCTGTTTTTTTAAAGGTGAGCAGCAGAAGAAGGAAATGAAAACTAAAGCTGAAAGTCTCAGGGTGGTTACTTTCAATAAATGAAAATTTTCTTAGAATTTCCTCATTGTGAGATGCAAGGAAAGGCCTTAATGGTGCTCTGATTTAATCTCTTGTGTGGATTTGTGTTCAATGGTAAAGGAGCCACAAGGGAGTCCTTTAGTTTTACCTGAGTTTGTTTTGCATTTCATGGGTTAACTGCAGCAAATTGAATTTCTCTGGTACCTTCCTCACTCTAAAATATCTGCTTTGAATCATACACCTGTGGTCTGTGATCTCCAGAGGTGTCCAGTCCAACCATCCACTCCAAACAAGGCCATTGGTCAGTCCTGGCTTTTTCTTGCTGGGTTTTGGAAACCTTCATGGCTGGACCCTCCACTGCCTCTCAGTCACCTGTCCCAGTGCAGCACCACTGTCCTGGTGGGTCTGCTCCTCCTCTGCTTGAGTCCTTCTACTTTTTGGAATTATCATTAATTGATTAAATATTAAATATGCTGATTTTTCTTTCTCCCTGTGTTTTGTAGGTAGATGAGTAAAACCCTTCAAGGTTCCCTTCACCATTGTCACCACTATGGCCTTAAGTGGATGGCATGGGTAGATCCATTGGGTAGAACATCTTGGCAATTTCCTTTTCAAACACAAGTGGGTCCTTGATACTCAGATATCATATTTCTAAACTCATAACTATAAACTAAACTATAGTACTTAAGTGCCTGAAGAGCAAAACTTACCAAGTCTTCTCTAAGATTATTTATTTTTTTAATTCATAATGGTCCAGTGTAAAATGCCAGGGGTTTGCATCTGCAAACTCAGTTTTGCACCTTCTCAAATTAATGCTGATACTGGTAGTTACTTTGTGCTGGTGTCCCATCATATATCACAACATTTCAATAATGTGTGCATATGTGACTTACTGATTCATAGATGTCATGTCACTTTCCATTATGACACAATGAAATTATCCATTCACTATTATTTATATGTCATTGAAGATTAATATATTCTAGAAGAGATGCAGAAGCTTCTGCCTACCTTTGAAATGCAAAAAGGAACTGATAGGCACTTGACTTCAAGTGTTTTTGTTGAGTGTTTTGTCATGTCAATGCAAGCAACCTCCCTTGCTGCTTCTTAAATTTAAGTATTACTTTTGCATTTTTGTCAGCTTATTTTTGGTGGCATTGAAAGAAACTTGTAATTATTGGTGAAAAGGAACTTCTGCTGAACTGTGCTAAAAACGTCTGAAGACTTCTGTGCTACCTGGAATGAGTACGGAGAGTTCCTGAAGAATAAGTTTCAAATTCCAGGCTCTTCATCTGGAAATACCAGGTGAAAATGGTATAAATAGATGCCTAATCTTGACATCTGAACTTGTGAATGCATCTCCCCCTCAGGCCATATGTGTGTTCTAGTTCCTCTATTACCTCTGCCAGTCCCATTGATACAACTCAGCTCTGTTGCCTTAAAAAAGTGCGAGTGCCAAATTTCTTGATTAATGTAGGAAAGTGAATGAGACTTTGGGATGATATCGCCCATACTTGATATGAACTGGAAAGTAAACAATAAAAAAATCAGGTTAAGCATGAGCAAACATGTTCAGTCATCTCCATCCTGTCAGTAGATAAGCCCACAGAAGTTGTTTGAATCCCCTTTCAAGCACCTGTGGTGTGAGAAGTTTCTTATGCTGATGCAGGAACAACTGACAGCAAATCAGATACATGCACTGATGCTACCTTCACACACAGAGCAAAACCCACAGAGAATCATAAAATAGGCAATTTAGGTCACAACTACAGTCCTCTTTAATCTGTCAGGTTATTTGTGCAAAAGGTTTCCTGTTTTAAATACAGGAATCACAGTTCAAAATCAGCCATGGGTGTATAAGACCAGGGCTGTCTAAAAGGGATTCAGTGTTTCAGAGGCAGCTGCTAGAAGACAGCTGAGCAATTACACTGAGACCTGGCAATTACACTGCTCAGGTTGGGTTAACTGCACTGTCTCAGAATTGTGTCCCTCTTCAGCTATTCTGTGGGAATGAGACTTCCTAGACAGCCTTAATGAAACTGGGTATCCTAAATCAGTTTTCAACTGAAATTGCCTTGACAAGATTTTTTGTTGTTGTTAATAAATCTGTGTGTAACATATTTGTTGGTCTCAGGTCTTTTCATGCCTCTTAAAAATTATTTGTACACTACTCCCATGGCATCTTCAAGACGACTCAGGTATTTTGGTTGTAAATAAATCTTCCAAGTGTGCAGATAACAGTATCAAAATCAGAAACTGAATAGTTATTTAAGTCCTTTATTTCAGTAAAAATTATGCTTCTTTATTGTTCTGTTCCCCCCACTATTAAATCATAACAATGTCTTGTCAACCAAACTTTAAGATAGTCTTAATATCTTTTGTTTGATGTGAGCTACATTTTGAACACCGATGTACCCACAAGGGCAAATGGCTCCTTTGTGCAAGATCTTGACACTAATTAAAAGTTTAATTTGATAGTGTCATTTATATGGTCATATTTGTGTGTGTAATATTACCCTGACTTATGTCTTACTTCCCACATAGCATAAATTGAACAGCCCGTTCAGGTACATTCTCCAAGAAAATAAAGTAATAGGAACTCAAGGACTAAAGGACAGAAGACCCATCTAACATACATTTTGGACAGCTGCTTTTTTCTCCTCTCAGCCCTTGTTTCATTGTCCACTATCTCTACTTGTGCAGTATCAATTGCCTGAGACTTTACCCTGTTCCTTAACATTATTCACAAACTCTGGATTTAGTTTTGCAGTTGGATTTGTTGGCAGAACAGGAGCACAGATACTTCTCAAACTTAAGCACCTGCTCTCCTGAAATTTCACTGCAGGACCTTGTATTTGGTTTGCTAAAAACCCCTATTTGTCTTTGCCATGCAAATTGAAGATCAGCAAAGAGACTGAATTGGCAGAATTTCAATTGATGAGGTAGTATTCTGACCAAAAATATCCTGTTTAACTCAAACAGGCAACCTAAATTGGACATGAAATTGGTCTCTATAGTCCAGAAATGGGAGTGTAAGAGTCATAATGTGAGCCTTTATTGGAGTGCCTTATTTTGTCTTAAAAGAGTTAGAAAATGACAGACAATATCTAGTGATTTGCTGAAAATATTTTAAGCATGGATGGGTTAAGATTATATTTTTCAATGTTCCTATCCAAACACTTTAATTTCATAGAGAAATAGCTTCCACACTGCAGAAATTTGCTATAAATAACTGCTACTGTAAACAGAGCTTGGAAATTATCAAAATAGGAATTTGGGAATTGTAGAGTCATTTAACACAGTTCCTGCTTAGCAAACTCCCTATCCTTCTTTCTTATGCTGAAAATGTCAAAACAAGATGTTTCAACACTGTCAAAGAGATTTTCCCACTGTTTTCAAAAAAACATTTTTGTCTAAATTGATACCCTGCTTTTTAAAATTTTGATATAATAGTACTCTAATGGTAAATTGCTTTGAGAAAATTTGATCAGTGAGTTATGGAGGTTTTGAGGAGATGTTAAAACTAAACTAATATCAACAGTTTTACTGAACTTAGTTGTAGAGATTGACATTGCAGTCCTGAAGCTGTGTAATGAGGCACAGTGGCACCGTGAATTGCACTTCTTAATCACAAATATATAATTATTTCAAAGGTGAAACAACCTCTGGCAAAATGACCTTCATTAAAACAGGCATTTCAGTGTGAATGCAGGTTTTGACCTCACAAGGAGAAATGATGAAAAATCTCATAAAAACCTAACTTTAGAGGCTTTTAACCCAGCTCAGAATCTACTTTAACTATTTTGATATTGTAGAAACCTCTATTTTTTCCCAATATGTCAGTCCTTTGAGGAAAGGCCCTCTTCCTAATATAATAAATAAATTAATGGCAACTATACTGAGAGAAGTTTTTCAGGTGTTTTACTTATTTTTCTCTAAATCATGTTTGTAGACACAGGAATATAGCTCTGAAATGCTGCAGTTTGCTGTTAATAGATGGAGGTTTTAAATTTAGCATTCTTTATTTGTTGTACAAATATTTCTTCAGACTTATTCATTTTTTGCTATGAGATTTTTGGAACAGGACATTAGTGAAATATCAGATATCAGATACTTCAAAGTCTCAGATACTCGAAGGTCAGAATTCATTGGGGCTGGAGGAACCAGTTCTGAATCTCTGTCTTGTACAATGATTTACATGTTTACAGCAGGGCCTTATATTTCATCTCAGGTTTATGTGTCTGTGTAAGATGAACAGCAATTTTACTAAATCATTTAAATGTTTGGGCACTGGGAACATGCTTACCATCTGGTAATTGGATCTTACATTGTGCTTGAATGAAAATATTACTGCGGAAGTATGATGAAAGGGAAGCAGGAGAAATGTTGGGACAATCTGCCATTATCAGGAGCCCTCATCTCTATGTCATGAAGCTTGTGAGCAACATTCACAAAATCATCTGAACATCAGGATTTTTTCAAAGACTCCCAAAGACTTGCAAAACTTATAGTCTTAAGGGCTTTCATCTGACACAGACTCTATGAAAGTCTTTATTTTGCTGAACTCTTACAGCTGGGCAAGGCCAGAGCTGAGCTGTCTTTCAGAAACAGTTTTGCAGCAGGCTCCTTAAGTGGGCAGCAGCCTATTCCTCTCTCTCAAGATGAGCACAATGGAACACGGATGGTCACTCCTGTGGCTTTTGAAGCTGTGAGAGGATATTTTCTGCATCATTAAACTTCTTGGAAACTGATCTTGACCTGAACTGGTAACATGACCATGTGCTGCCCACCACCCACATATGACTTTATAGAAGCACTCTTGATGGATTTTGACTCATGTGGTGACATTGTTTGGTAGCTTTAAGAGTAAAAACTGCTGGAGTTGCTGCTGGCTGCTTTGGGGCTTCTTATGGCACATCTTTAAAGATGACAGACCATTTAATAAACTGCTACAATGTCCACACAAGATTTTCTTTTTATCAGCCAACTGTATTTGACTCTCACTGCCAAGAAGTGGATTGACATCCCTACCTTTAGAACTGCAGTTTTTAAGCCTTTGCAAAAGAACAGGGATTTTTTTTGTCATGCACAGCTTGTTGCTGACCTTCTGGGTTTTTGTTTTGTTTTTCTGCCTAACCTTTTTATCTGAAGAGAGAAAGCTTTGCGTGAACTTACGTTTGGTTATTTGGTAAGAAATTTGCTTCCCTGTTAATTTCATGCTATACATAATACATCTTTATTATGCATTATTAATATTCATTTTCATCAAAACAGTCCAGATATTTCCATGTGATAAAACCAACCATCCACTTTTCCAGGACGTTGTACACTGTCTCACTTTTCTTTGAGTCATTTGATGTCATGGACATATTTTATGAAAAATCCTTTTGCTAGGATTTTTCTCCTGAGAAGCTGAGAGGCCTCAGAAATTAAATGTAAACAATGATTATCTGCTGCTGTGGAATGCAACAGGTGCATATTTGATTGGTCCATGTTGGTTGTTTTTAATTAATGGCCAATCACAGTCTGGCTGTCTCAGACTCTCTGGTCAGTCACAAGATTTTATTATCATTCCATTCCTTTCTATTCCTTGCTAGCCTTCTGATGAAATCCTTTCTTCAATTCTTTTCATATAGTTTTGATATATCATTTTCTTTTAATATAATATATACCATATAATAATAAATCAGCCTTCTGAAACATGGAGTCAAGACTCTCGTCTCTTCCCTCATCCTGGGACCCCTGTGAACACCACTACAATTTGCAATGGATATTTTTTGTCAGAGCAACAATAGGGTGGATTTGCCTTGCTTTTTGGCATATGCACTTTTAAATCATTCAATATTTACTCTCTGAGTAGGTGTGACTCCCTTGTCATCTGAATCCTCCTGACCAAGGCCTAGGCCAGCCACCTGTATCCTGCGTGGGCGATGGAATTCTGAAATCATTAACATAACATTGTGCTGTAATGATGCCTTTAACAGCACTGTAGATCTTGGCCTGCAGCTGCATCATCTTATGCTAGCAGATTTGGTTGCCAGCTGGCCCTCAGCAAAAGGTTAGAAATGAGATTCCAGTTCTCTCTGGATGAAGCCTCCCTAATAGGACGTGTTTATCATTTTGTGCGATGAGCTTGGTTATACTCTTGAGATCCAATATTCTTTGGTCTCAGCAGGCATTGTACCTCATGACTAGGCACTAGCAATTATTAAAGACAGTTATTTGCAGTATTATCAGTTAGCTGGAAACAAGTTAGGGGTCCCTGACTCCTGCTGTGGGGAATACATTCACTCCCTAGCTCTGAGCATTTGTGTTCTCAGCTGACAATCCCTTAGCCAGCTCCTGCTTCCTCCAGTTGCTTTTTCCAGATATGAAATATGCTTCTGGGTAAATTCATCTATTGTGTTTTGCCTTTCCCAGCATGAAGGCATTTTACTCAATTGAGCAAGAAAAGACTCCACTTTTGAGATGTTTTCATGCTGAAGCACAGTTAGCCTCTGGAGCTACATAGGAGGTGTATCAGTCACAGCCAAAGGCTCAAATAAATACTACAAAGAGAAAGCAGAGTGGGAACTCTACTTTTCAAGCAGGGAGACCTTTTAACTCAGACTATAATTAATTTTCTCCATTCCCACTGAGACTAGGACAAGAAATATAGAATTTAACTTATTGATATGATGGTTTAAATTAGATAATTGTTCTAATATCTATTTCTACAACATTATTTTTGTGACACTTAAGGGATATTTAAATTACTGTGTTGAACCTTTTTCTGCAGTAATTCATGGGAGGACTGAGAACTGACTGTCACAAACAGCATGAGCTGTTGGTTGAGATGAGATGAGAACCAGTGGGTCCAGATGAGATCTTCCTAGAAGCTGCTGTGCAGGACAGGGATGGTGCCTTACCTAGTGGTATTAAAAGTCAACATGAGCCAACAGAGACCAGTTTTAAGAAAACCTTTGTGGAACTAACCCACAGATGTAGAAGGTGCTGCAGAGCAAGCAGGCAGGAACCTTCCTTGGGCCAAGCAGAAGGAACCTTCCTTCTGAACCGTGTTCAGAAATGCTCGTAACTCAACAAAGGTCCAGTGGTACACAAACACCTGGATTCAGTGAAACACACATTTATGCTGAAATTGCACAGGTAGTCAGCTTTGAGTGCCTCTGGCAGGTTGAGTCAATGCTGAAATAAAGAGTTGAGGCGTTTATATTCTGCTTATGTGGCTGGGATGGGTATTATTTGTCCTAAATGGCTGGTTTTTTTTCTGCAACAACCCAATTCATCAATAATTTTCGAAGCAGTAGCTGCATTTTCATTCCAAAGGAAAGGGCTTCTCTTTTAAAAATCTTATAGACCCAGAAAAGGTCAAGATAAGAATGTTTTTCTCATTAAGGCATACTTTTAGCACCTTTAGCCTGGAATTGTGCATTTTATTCAAAAGGAGCTCTGGGAAATAAAACAAAAATATATTTTTGCTTTCAATCTGACACAAAATACTATTTAGACCACAAAATACATGTGATAGGAAGCATTGCCGATCCTTCTCATCTAAATCTGCAAGCACATTAGCAGTGTTTGCATTTACTCTCTGAAGTATGCCTGCTGATTTATTCTGCTTGGAAACCACCACTTCAGTTAGTCAGTGCTTTTAAATCAAATTATGTCCATCTAGTATAAAATCACTAATCTGTTAGCATGATAGTTTCTGTGCCCTCCTACAGCACTGACAATTAATAAACTCATTTCTATCTCAGACTAATTTTCAGTAAATAGAACAAGTGATATTATTGTCTAATTTCTAAAACGTCATGCTAACTGAAGGAAAAGATCAAGTCGTTACTGTAGCCATGAAGAATATACCAAAGTTGAAGATTAAGGCTATTTAGTATTTGGAATCCATAAGAAACAAGATCATGTTTGAAGTGACTTACTTGAACATTGCCACATCTCCCAGTAAATCTGATTAGGACAGGATCCATCCAAAAGGAGACAAGACTACCTTGGTTTTGTAAGGAAAATGTTAAACAACCCAGCAGCAATACTCCAAAAAAAGATGTTCAAAGTATTGGAAGGTTTTAAGAATAAAGACAAGAAGTCATCCATGTAGGATATATAACTGACTAATAGAAAGAAATTTAATGGCAGATTGGAAGAAAGTGAACTTCTCGTCAAAAAAGAAACTTGACCTGATTACAAACTATTTTGTTATTGTACAGATCCTTCTTGCTAGTACATTTAACCTTGGTACTTGAGTACCACTCACGTGGATGATACTGTGACAGTTGGGACCCATGCACAGCACCCAGGCCCAAAACATCTGTTTCTTTATTTCTCTGCTTGTAATCGTGTCTTCAGATATAAGCTCTCCAATATGCAGGGCTACTGATCCCAGCCAGTAGAATAGCCATCCTTAGTGTTGGAGTCATTAAGCATTAACATATCCACAGAGAAATTAAAATCTGGTTTCTGTTAATGCTTTAATGGAAGCAGACAGGATTTTTGGGATCCAAGCACCCTCTGGTTAAGACCTTCCCTCCTTGTTTGCAGAAGGATGTATAACATAAGCCTGTAAAGTGCATTCTGTAGGGCAATCAGTAAGAGAGATATCAGTTCTTCCAGAATGCTGAATGCCTTGTTTTCTAGATATTCTCATGACTTCTGTTAGTATTGCTATTATGTGTAGGATAACTTGCGCAGTGTAAATATTCATGACAGCAATTGATTGGAATAATTTATATCAAAAACCTTAAGTGGATTTTAATACAGATAGATAAGCCTTAAATTTGGAATTGTATTACTAGGATGTGATAGGAAATTACATCACTGGGGGTTTTTCTTTTGCTGTGTTAGGTTTTTAAGAAGCGGAAATTAAAATATTTCTTGTTTGGTGCTTCCTGGTTCAATGTTCCCTTTTAGAAGGCAAAGAGAGATTGGCAAGCTCATCAAAAGACAAAGCTGTGTTTGCTGCAAAAACTGTGCTGAGGCTCTGCAGTCTTTTTAAGCCCTTAAAAAATACTTCTTCCCTTTTATTCCTCAAGGAAAGTAAATTATTACAAGTGGGTAAGCAGTATAACAGGATCTGACATATGTGTCAGAAAATAATATTTTGGGGAAAATAATATTTTGCTCTTTAATGTATTAGTGCTATTATTTTGTTTTATGTATTAGTGCTATTAGTCTGTTAAGTCTGCTCTTTAATGTATTAGTGACAGACATTGTCAGCAGACTTATAATTGACCAAAAGATGAGCAGCTCTGTGTAAGGAAACATGAGACACTACAGATAATGCAGCTGGGACAAGGTAGTTAAATTGAGTTGTCAGAATTTGGAGCATTAACATAAATTTAAGTTGTTTTTTAAAAAATGAAATCCTGAATATATCTCAGCAAGCTGTCTGGGCCCTAAACTCAACAATGAAACAATGGAAATTTCAAGGTCCACAGACAGAAGCATTCTTTTGAAGTCTGTTTTTAAAACTTTACCTCCTGATTGCCATGTGGTTACCCCTGTTTATTAACCTCATGTTTGACATTGCTACAGACTGTACCCAGCCATGGCTGTCTGAGAGTGGGTTGATACCATGGTGACTCTCTGAAGTATCATTTCTATCCTACTTTTTCCAGTTGAGGAGACTGAGCTGAAAGAACTTGCCCTGGCTTGTAGAAGGTCCAGGATTTAGATCCCAGCTTTATTGTGAAGTATAATTTACATGACAATCTTGAGCCATTAAACAACAGAAAAATGAGTTATTGCTGATATGTGAGATGCAGATATGAAAAATGTTCAATGGAGAGTTATTACAGGAGCTGCAGAAAGTTACTGCGCTGCACAAATTACAAGCAAAATCACTTCATTTCATTACATTAAATATTTGTGAGGGTTTTATGTGTGTAGCTAGTTTAGAGTGAAGCGGATTTCTCTCTTGCTGCATCTTTGTTCTCAGCACAAAACAGTAAAGCAAATCTGTGGCAAAAATACTGGCAATACAATTGCCAGTTCCTGTTATATATCAGAATCAAATTCTTTTCAGCCTTTTGAAAAGGAGTCACTAAGGATATGTTCCAAAAATGTGGAACATTATGTAAACATATTGGAGCTTGCTTTGACTCTCACATTGTTGTCTCATATGTCTCCTTAACCAATGGATGGCCTCAACATTTTGTAATGTAGGCCAGCCTGAAGAGTGCCAAATTACTCAGGTGCTTCCATCTGGTCCCTGTGGCATGTTCAACATGTGCAGGCATTCATCCAACCTCATCATCCTCACTTTTCACTGGCTACACATGGCAAAGCTGCCAAAGTTCAGCATCAGAGGATACAGCAGTGACTCTCAATTTAACACAAGGTTGTGAGATGCAAACAGCAGCCTGCATAAGTAAACATGAACCAAAAGTTCACACACTCTACATGCCCATGATTAAAGGTTATTGTTCTGAATAGATGGATGGTTGTCAAAAATAAAATTCAAACTGGCTATATAAGGGTTCCCAATCATGGACCACTTCAGTCAGTCATTTAGAAAAGTGCTGAAAACATTATGGTTTTCATTGTGGTCTTATGATACCTCAGAATAGTCCAAAATTTTAGAATTGCTTCTGATGACAATTTCAGTAGTGTATATCTGGAACAAGGTTAATTTTACTCAGAATTGGTGCTGTAGGGTACAACTATGAAACTGAGATAAGCTCCATTTAGTTAACAAATACTTTTCATTAGATCCTTTTCCCCTAAAAAGAAACAAAAGTGATGCAAGTCAGAGGCTGCATCCACTTGGCAAAGCTCCATCTTATCTCTGCATTGGCAGATGTATGACTGAATACAAAGCAGAATAATTTACTGGTGCTGACTTATCAGGGTTGCATTGACATCAGAGAGAAATCTCTGACCACTGGAGTTTGCAGTCAGAAATTACAAATGCAACTGCTGTCTTACACTTGAAGCAGGACTATTAAAGACTATTAGTTTTCCTCTGCAGTCTGGAAGTCTGGTACTAGTTTATCTCTGAATTGAGGAGGAGATACAGAAAAGTGACAGTTGTTCCTTCATTGCATCCCTGTTTTAAATTTTTAAATCCTTCCTTCCTTCCTTCCTTCCTTCCTTCCTTCCTTCCTTCCTTCCTTCCTTCCTTCCTTCCTTCCTTCCTTCCTTCCTTCCTTCCTTCCTTCCTTCCTTCCTTCCTTCCTTCCTTCCTTCCTTCCTTCCTTCCTTCCTTCCTTCCTTCCTTCCTTCCTTCCTTCCTTCCTTCCTTCCTTCCCCCAACACAGGTCAAAACTTCACAGCAGCCACTCACAGATTAAACAAACAGTGCAGTCAGTTGGAAGGTGGTAACCCAAAATACTTTGGCAATTAGGATGAGTCTAAGATACACAAATAAAGATATTTTATCAGAGAAAGGGAGGCTGAGGGGAGCCCTTATCATCTCTACATCTGAAAGGAGATTGTAGCCACCAGGTGGGGTCAGTCTCTTCTTGTGATAGCATGAGAGGATAATGGCTCAAGTTGAGTCAGCAGGGGTTTAAACTGGATACTAGGAAAAATTTCTCCACAGGAAGCATTTGAACAGGGTGTGTAAGGAAGTGGTGGAGTTGCCAGCTGTGGAAGTGTTTTAAAAGTATGTGGTTATGGCTCCTGAGGACATGGTTTAGTGGTGAATATGGTCATAGCGCTTAAGTTGATGCTTGGACTTGATGATCCTGAGAGAATCCTTTCCCAGCCTGAATGATTCAAACATTCTGTGATTCCCATTGGTAAAAAATTTAGATTGCAAACATCCACTTTTCTGCAAGGATTTATTTTTTTTCAAAACTTTGCATAATGCTTTTTATTTTTCCATTTTCCAAGCTACCTCTTTGAGTATGTTGCTTACAACAGGATACAATTTCATTGCTGATTTCCTCCCAATTCTTATGCAGACACCTCCTGAAGACCACACATACCCCCTTAAATTTTACTCACTTTGTAACCAAATATCACTTCCTTAAGCTCTTTTCCTATCAAGAAACAACCCAAGGTTTTGGTTTTTTTTTTTTTTCCTCCATTTTTTATGCAGCTCGTGGATTTCTGGTTCCTGGAATAATACTCATCACAATTGATTATTTACATTTTAAAACATTTTATTAGGTTATCAGATTTACATGAAACAAAAGCTCTATCTCCCACATGCTCACAGAAGCCCTATTTAAGAAGATGATCAAGAGTATAAGCACATGTGTATTTCATTATCCAGGTCCTTAACAGAAACATTAACCTGAACTGGGTGCAAATTATCCATCAAATGGGACAGGGGATAAAAAAAAAGGCTTGGCCTTGTTTTTTTGCTGAACCTGCTTATTCCTTTAATTGTTTACCAAACAGTAATGAGCCCTAAAACTCGCTGACCTTGCTGTTCTGTCACCGAGGGCTCCACATGTGTCTGGACCCACCAGGTGTGTTTTCCCTCAAATGACCTAAATTTAGCTAATGCACCTGTCAACAAATGCTGGTGCCTTTGGAGATTGCTGCTTTTACTTCCACCCTGCAGAGCACCTTCCACCTCAGCTGTGTTTGTGTGTCCCAGCTGGCCTCTGGAAACCTGGAGCCACTCTCCACAAACCTCCTCTGTTTGCATTCTTAGACCAGTCTGGCTTGGGCAATACTGGAGTGTTCCTGGGGGATTTTTACCACTTTTTTGCATGATCCCCTGAAATAGGTCTGCTCACAAAATGGAGAGCAAATTTTGCTGCTGATAAATGTAATTTAGCAAATTCAGAAAGGACAGCTTTAGCAACTGAAAAGCTTCATATGAGTGTATCCATTTTGATTAAATTCTGTATAAAAGACAGCAGAAAGGATTCTTTCCAGCTCATTTCATCCTTTGGCAAAATATCTATTTCCTGTTTTGTTCCTTCAAGTTATCATTTTAACTTCCATTTTCTGTGTTTTTAGTTTATTGAAACAAAGTTTTTTGCTGGTTGTGAATCACTCTTTCTTTGTGTGTTTTAATTTTAAGCTTTTTCCAAATATATATTTTTTTTCTTCTCAAATTAAAAACAAATACAATTTCTAGTTTTAAAATCTCCAGTGGGATACAAGTTTCTGCTTCCAAGCCCTTTTATTGCAAACACTGATTAGTTCCATATTTCCTTTTTTATGCCCAGAACACTCCAGGCATCATGGTTTCCTCTTCACGAGTAAAACTTTATCAGTGAGAACATCTCAGATTGTCAGCAGAGGAGACACAATTCCAGAGATAAAAAACCATTCTTTTACTGACACATCTTGGACTGAAAATGGAAGAATAATACGATTTGCAGATATAGCATTGCCTTATAGAGATACTGGGGTAATATCATCATTGATATTTTGCTGGGCTTGACAACAAACCCAAAGACATTTCAGTTTCTGTGGAGGCTGTAGATGTGATTGTGTTTTAGCTCTGTGATAACAGGACAAATAGACAGTATCTATAAGAAGTAATCCTAGTGCAACATCACTGTGGCTTTATGTTTAGGAACAAAAAAACCCTGTTTTTTCCTCATTCTTTGTTAATAATAATTCTCTGCTCAGCCCAATGACATGTAATTAAAGAGGAGTAAGAACAGTGATTATAAAATAACTGCTTTAAAATTCCCTCTCCCCTTTTAATTTTTTTTCCCTACTTATTGTGTTATAACTACAATGTTGATGATGAACGTGGGAACTATTTTCTCATTTTTCTCACACCTTTCACATGCCTGCAGTGCAGATGCCCAAAGTAACAGAAAAAAATACAAAGAAAATCAAACTAATTGCCACAGGCATGCTGAAAGTGTCTATTTCTTTTCTGGCTATATAGGGGCTGCCAGAACTCCAACCCAGTTGTAAAAAATTCCCTTTGGAGACAGTAATTCCACCCTCAATATCAGAAAAATTAGTGGTAGCTGATGAAAACACCAAGACATAACCCTGAACCATTTCTCACCTTGTATGACACACAAATCATAGTCAGATCCCATAACTCAGCACAGCCCTGGAGCAACCTTGTCCCTCCTGTCCCTTTGGGTGCCATCCAGTGAAGGCTGTCCCATTGCTGCACGTGTGTGGGGTGTTGTGGAACCCAGGACATCCCTCTGGCTGTCCTGGACTGCCAAGATCCCTGCCGGGGGGCTCAGAGACCCTGGCACAGAGACCAAGATGCCTGTGGGTTTGATTATGACCCGTGGAGCAAGTTACCAACCTTATATGAGGATCTGCAAGCCATGACAGTTTAAGTAGAATGATAGTGAATTTATCACAGGGTGAAAAAGTAGATTTTGGGGGGTTTAGAATGGGGATTCAGGGGGCAAGATGGAGGAATCTGGGTGTGTCCTGCCTTTCTCCTTCTTCTTCTTGGCCTCCTTCTTCTGCTGTGATGGTGGCAATTACAGATTGGTTTAGGGTAGAAGCTCACTGTCTAATATAGGTGATAGGTATTGGAAAGTAATTGTAAACATTGTACATGTAGTTTTTAGTATAAAGACATAACACCGCCCCTGGGGCAGGCAGTGAGCCTTGAACTGTCCTGCTGAGCATACCTCAGCAGGACAGGAGAAAGAATTTTATAGATAAGATACAATAAATAACCTTGAGACCAAGAAATGAAGAGCTCTGACTCCTCCTTCGAGCACTGGGCTGGGAAAAGCGAGTTTCTAATGCATCTCAGGGTCACTCTGACCAGCTAAAGATCCCAACAGGATTTGTGTGTCCTCCTGCCCAGCCCTGGGGGAGTGTTTGGAGCAGCAGAGCTCTGCTGAGTGAGAGTCCTCCCCTTCTGTGTGAGCAAGGAGAAGACCAAGATGTCACCTGTGACAAATAACAGCCAGCTCTGGAGTGGACAGAGGTCAAAGTTGCAATTTTGGAATAAAGGAAAGCTGCATGACAAGGTGTGGGGGTACCAGTCATTAGTTTCTCTGTGTCTGGACTGAAGGCACTTGAGACAGTAGTTCATGTTCAGACTCAGGTGTTTATTATTTCTTATCAGTAAAACAGTCTCACTGCTGTGAGTTTGGCAGCTTTTCATCAGAAGGCACAAAATGGCCAACAATCTCTTGTTACAAGAGCTTTTAAGACTAAACTATCCAATTAAGAACTGACACCTAGATTATTTTCCCTTTTAACCCAATAACTGATCCCACAGAGCCCCCAGTGCAGACTTTTCTGCCCAATTACAAAATGCCACCCAAACCCATGAGGAAGAAGGAAGAAGAAGCATGAAGAAGAAACCCAGGATGAGACACCCTGTGCCCTCCATCTTGCTTCTATCCAGAACATACTAAAAATCCCAAAACCTAAATTTCTCACCAAGTAATACACCTACACTACTCTCTATAATGTATTTCACACTTTTGTGGATTCCAGTCCATCTTGAAGTCTAGGAAACTTTCAACTTTCTCCATGAATGAGGGTCAAAGTCAGTGCTCCCCTGGGGGTCAGGGCACCCCAGGGCAGACGGAGAAATATTCCCTGTGTCCTGGGTTTCCACAACAGGGGATGTGCTTTATTGGTAATTATGGTGTCTGTGCAGGGTGGAGGATACCCCGAGAGCAGAAAACTGTATTGAAAACCCTGTGCCAAGCACCTTTGATATCTGAAAGAAGAAACACATCAAAACTGAAAGAGTACCTCTAATTTATCTTAACATGGGCTAGTTTTACTTTGAAATAAGAATTGTTATGAAGATTGCTATGAATACTTCACTGAGGTAATGACTGAGGCCAATGATTTCTGTCTCAGTTTCTGCTAGAGAGAGTTTTTGCTTGAATTTATGCTGGTATTTTTATTTAGTCTGTCATGCTCTTACTGTAGGGAACAATAAAAACATCTTTATTGTTTTAAAATTTTAGTTGTCTTTGAAATAGCTGGTGATATTATCATCCAAATGCAGGCACTTCTGTTTCTCTGAGGTTTTTATGGGAACAGTAATCAGAGATAAAGCTATTAAACTGCCAGCCAGGGATCATTTGATGGCATATTTGTGAGTAAGTATGATTATGGATGTTACAAATAATTCCGTCTGAATTATTTGTCAGATTTGTGCTGCTGTGTAATGTATAGAGGAAAGGACACTGCAGGCAGCTGTCTGTTATCATAAATTAATTTATCACTACACTTAAAAGAAGCATTGACTTCAAAATGTTTGGAACAGAGTCCTGAATTCAGGTCCTTTCTCTGCACAGCTGCTCATGCTGTAGCTTTGATGGAAAGAGTTGCGTAGTGATTTCTTCAAAGGTGAAGGTAGCACACTAAGGAGTGAATTCCAGGTGTTTCATCTTCCTTTGGCCCTACAAATTGTGGTAGTTTGGTGAGCAGCATCCAGCTTCTCTGGAGAGAGGGAGAAATATTCCTGTCAGGATAGCTATGACAGGGGTATTGGGTTAAATGAGAAAGATTTTAATCCCAATCTTGGAAAGTTTTTGTGGGTCTACATTAGGGCAGCCAAGAGGTCGAGCCAAAGGTTGTGAGTGTATGACATGAACAATGTCACACTGATTGACACAAGAGTGAAACCACTGATGGTTATGTGTACTGACAGGAATTACATGACCAGGGTGGCAACATCCATGTCCTTCCATGTTATTTAATTGAAGTCAGAGGCAAAACACTAAGTGAGAATCACAATTTTTTATTTTTACTCTTGCTTTCTCAAGAAAATTCCAAATGTTCCAGAGGCTCTACTAATGCTCCTGTTTTTACTTCCCATCCCTCCTTTGTCTGGCTGCAGCACAGCATTGCAGAAGTGCCCCTCTGGGAAGCACCTGGGGTTTTGGTACTTGAAAGACAGCCAGAAAATCTTGGCCCAGAGCTTAGCCAACCTCAGGGATGAGCTGGAAAACTTCTGTAGATTACAGAAACCAACGAAAATAGGGGGAGGAGGGGAAAAGGAGGTCCTGCAACAGCAGGAGCTGGAAAAGTGAAGAGCAAGAGCTCCAAGTGCACAGATGAGCCCCTGTCAGAGCTCTCTCTGGCCAGGTGAGGAGGTGATGTGCCAGGACCTTCCTCACAGGCAGCTTGCCTCCCATTTCTGAGCTCCCTGCCATCTCCACCTGGCTCCCACCACAGGCTGACATGAATTCCTGCACTGGGTACCTATGGCCAGAAATGGTGGTACATGAACTATCCTGCTGGGCTGCCTTTGGTTTATGTTGTTATGTTAATGAGTTGTTCCTGACAGATCCCTTCATATTACCATACTTGACCATATTTAGAGATTTTGTGCTGCCCAGCTATTTGAAGGGATTGAATGGTCTCCTAACTCCTTGGAAACAGTCTCACTACTTGTGAAAAGAAATCTTGCTTCAAAACAAGTTCGTGCTGGAATCATTCCATTTTTAACAAAAGATATGGAGGCTTCTGAGGTCTCTCTCTCGGGAGGCAAGGATTGTAGATTTCAGCCTTTTGAGCTTTGGAGGCAGGAAATGAATTTAGATGACATACATTCTGAGAGTTATTAAAAGTCATCTGATATCTATGACTCCTCCTACAGTAGTTTAAGGATTCTCTTGACTGTTTTTATTATAAAGCTCAAAAAATATGAAAAAAATTACAAACAAATAAAGAAGAGCAGATTTATTTGAGGAGAATAAAACTTTTTTCACTGTTAAAAGAGAACAGTCTCAATTTCGGGCAGGAAAAACTGAAATGGAATTTGACTCCTATTGACAAGTGATCAAAGCATATTTCCTAATTTTGCATTCTCTTGGTTGCTGTTATCTCTGATGGTATTTCAGATGTCTTTTAACTTTGAACTTTAAGGATATAAAATTCTACTTTTCTCTCTACAGACATTGCCTCCTACTCCTTGTTTAATCTTAAGTGCTACTTTTATTTTTCTATCTACACCCACACCCAGGAATAATTTCCCTATCTGCAAATGTGGTGGGTTTTTTTTAAATTTTTTTTTCCACTCAGCTGAAACTTTCAATAAAGAAAGGCAGCATAACTTATATCTTTGAAACAAAATTAGTTTCATTGTCTTGAATGATTCTCTGGTGAAAAATGTGATGAAAAAGTTTAGTTCTCTCCTTAACACTTTTTCACACTGTCTTCACTGTTGCTCATTCCATAAATGCTAAGTAACAGAAGTTCAGCATGCCTGCTCCATATGCTTAGACTTGTGCCTTGAAATGCAGCTGAGAACATGTTCTTAATCTCCAGTGACCATCTGTGATTCCGCAAAGACTTGTTTGCACTTATTTTAATTCATGCTTCTCCAATGGTCCAATTAATTCTGGCAGAGTCTTTGCAGGGCTTGGACCCATGAGAGTGATTTCTTGGAGTGCTATTTTGGGGGTGATCTTACGACATCCAATAATAACTTAACCACTAAGAATAGGACTCATGTGAACTAGGTGCTGTTCAAACTCAAGGTGACCCCTGCCTGATTCCCAGCATTTACATCTAATCAGAGATTAAATATAGCAAATGTGGAAAATAGAAAAGAGGAGGAGGGATGAAGGAGTGAAAGCCTTGCAGAGATCTAGTATTGCATGGAAGTCTGAATCACCAAGGTACTTCATAAAGATGGTTTTTTAAAGGGCAGTTAATTATGAGCCCAGTTTCCATTTAATCCCTTTTCTTTTCCATGGGTTTATTTTATTTATTTTTCCCACTTCCATATCAATAATCCCTAATTACCCATTACCAAGGAGCTTTTGCAGAAGTAAATGTGCAAAAGACACACTTTATCTACAGAAGATTTGATGAGTTCTTCTTACATTCCAGCTCATAATTGACAGAGTCTCATTGAAAACTCTTCTCAATAAGCCCAGATTAAAAAAAAAAAATCTGTAAAAGCCTTTCTGCACCTTCCAGATGAATGTAAAGACATACAGCAAACTGAAAAATATTACAGATCTTCAATTCTTCATATTCCTTCTACAAATTCTGACAGTTGCCAAAAAGCAATAGACAAGATAATGACAGAGAAATGAAAATGTAAATGTTTAGTAATGAACATATTGTGTGTGGAGTACAACATGCTACTTCAGGCAGAAAATGAATTATTCCTTTAAAATTTTTATTTACACTAATGCATATATTCCTCTCTATATCCCTGTCAGACTGCCTCCAAAGAAGTCTGCAATTTTTCTTGCAGAGCTTTGAAACTTTTTTTGTGGAGCCTAAAATATAGGTTATTTACCCCAAGTTCCAAAAGTGAAAGAGAGCCCATAGCTAAAACAACCAGATATACAAAAAAAATCTTGTTTTCTCTTGTTCTGAATAGCAAATTGACTCAAACAAAGTTAATTTACAGGTCTTCTACTACAGAAGGTCCTTGTAATGAATTTTGGCTCAATGCATGACACTCACTTTGCTAAACTTACCCCATTATGACTTTCCCCAAATGACACATTAAAATGTGTCATTTATTTAGAGTGGATAGAATCAAACAAAATCTTAATTAGCTAAAAAGTCTAAACAAGACAGAATGCAGTAGATCTCACTAATTTTTACAGTAATAGATTGGCTCAATTAACTCAGAAATTGCCCTACAAATGCATAGTAACAGCTGCTCTTGTAGCTCTACTAAGAACATAAGAGAACAAGTGTAGGGAGATTTATCAGGTTTTATTAAGCAGCCTGATGCTGATATAAAAAGCTTTCTGGCAAAAGTACGTTCATGGTATCTGACAAAGATGCAAAAAACTCAATGCTAACCAAAAGTTAGAGACAACTGCTCATATTTTAATTTAACTATATTAATAAAATATAATTGTAATACAGATGACAAGAGAAAAAAATGAGTAATTTGCACTTTTGGAGCTGGCAGATAAGGAGGTGACAGACTGAGCTATGGGGGAATATTAAGAGGAGAAGTCATTTGCACAGGATGAACAGAGTGATCAAACAGGACAGATGGGGAGTAATAGCATAGTGGTTTTAAAATTGGTATATTTTCTGACTTTTTTAAAAAAATACAATCTTCTTCCAGTCCAAGTCATACTGATCTGGACATAGATTACAAGTTCTAACAAACTTTGTAGAATCTGTGCCAGTTTCTCTATTTCATTAATATGGCAGTGTTTCAGTTGACTGTTTTAAGCTGACTGTGAATTTTGGAAAGTTAATTTTGATACAGAGGGATGGTAGAATGGTGTTGACACTGTAATTATATTTCTGATAGAAATCAAGGCCATTGATTCGGACCTGGGACGAGGGAGCGCTGGATGTACAGACAGCCTGGGGAGTGAGGGGCTGGAGAGCAGTGCCAGGGAAAGGGACCTGGGGCTCCTGGGCAGTGCAGAGTGGAACATGAGCCAGCAGTGCCCTGGCAGCCAGGAGGGACAGCCCTGTGCTGGGGACATCAGGCCCAGCATGGCCAGCTGGGCAAGGGAGGGATTGTCCTGCTCTGCTGGGGCTGGGGCGGCCTCACCTTGAATTTTGTGTGCGATTTTGGGCACGACAGTATTTAAGACATTAAACAATTACAGAGTGTCCAAAGGAGGGCAGTGAGGATGGTGAAGGGCCTTGAGGGAAGCATGTGAGGAGTGTCTGAGGCACTTGGTCTGTTCAGCCTGGAGAAGAGGAGCCTGAGGGGAGACCTCACTGCAGATAAAACTGCCTCATGAGGACGCTCTGCAGTGGACTGGCAAAGAGATTTACATTAAGATAATTAGTTCTAGGGAAAAAAAAGTTATTTCATTATAACAAGTATAATTTTTGCAGCATGTGCTTCTCAGCTTGTGAGAAGCTTCTCTTTGTTCTCATTTAATTTCCAAAATAGGAGGTTTATGGTCTCTCTTTTGTCCAGATGATGAAGTCACTATGAACTGATTTTTGAGTTGCCATGTGCAGGATAAAAAAAATGTACTCACTACTGGTGTGGAGGTGCCACACTTGCATCCTGAGCAGTATGTGGTCTCTTAAGATGCCTAAAAATTAAGGAGGATTTCAATCTTTTCATCTCACAATGCCAAATGCTCATGATTTTGGTAGTGAGTTTCTACTCTGATCCCAACAAACTTACAGGTTGTATTCTTTATTGTCTGTGTCTAAAAAATATGTATGTTTCTCTTTTCATTTAGCGAACATGGTCATGTGTATCTCTTTGTAATAAAATGTAAGAGACTTTATAATCAGATTTCATTTAGCTGTTGCAAAAATAATGGTTTTTTAGCAAAACAGATATAAACAGCTACAAAATGCCTTGTCCTTTGTATGTATAAAACTGCCATTATCATATGGGATTGATCTCACTCTGGAACAAATATATATATATTTTTTAAAGAGTTAAAAAAGCCTTATTAAATCATTACAAGAAATTTAAAGGTGGCAGATCTTGTCAATTTTTAACTAGTGACAGTAATACCATATTCAGAAGAAAAAAATTATAGACTCAGGACCAGGATGAATAAGATTGGCTGATGTATTTCTTTTGCCATGCAAGACCACATCACTTTTGACAACTATAAAGAAACCATATATTTCTGAATCATCTACTAGGAATATAAGCACCTGATCTGAAGAATGGACAGATGCATAGAAAAGAGAGCATTGAAATATTTCACAACTGATGTTAATTTAGTGTCCCTTCCTAGTACTTTGCTGTACACCCTGTGGAAAAAACAGTCTCAGATAAGTGCCAAATCCCTTTGTGTTTGGGGAAGTTTCTTTGAAACACCAGCACTTACAGGTTGTGTTGTGCTTTGAAGCAGGAGTGTTGATATCCCATCTGGACCTAATGCAAAAGTCTGAGATGATTTTTCTTGCTCTCTGGACTGGAACTGGAACTGTAACCAACTGCAAGCTGTGAAAAGAGGTTACTCATAAACTGTTCAGTTAATATATTTTAGAACCCTCTCTTGATCAAACCATAATAGCAACTTTACTGCATGTGAGAAATTTGCATTGCAAATGCCTATAACTGTAAGGCTAGGAGCCAGACCTCCAACCCTGCCCTGTTCCTCCTCACCAAACATTTGGCTTGTTCTTTAGATCTAATGAAATGTGCAAAATGAGCATGACAGTTCTGCCCTTTGTTGATCTCCAGATTTTCATAAGCTTGAAAGGTCTCCAGGGCAGGAATGGTTTTTAACCATCCCCTAAGCTTTTTCTGAATATGTACAATTAGGTTTGCAAAGTTTCTTGTGTTTTAAAGTCAGACCAGAATTTGTAAGCTGATTTCCATTCAACATCAACAAAATATTTCAGCTTTTGCATAGAGGAAAGCATAAAACCCCCATGAGATCAAAATGAAAATGAGTTTTAAAAACTATTAAAAATTGACTAAATGAAACTTTGCCTCCAGTGTGACCGATAGCTGCTGTCTATTTACCAGTGAGTTGGCTCAGCATGTGCATGCAGTTCATATGTCCATTTAAAGATATTTCATAGAAGCTGCTGGGCAGCTTTAGGCAGTGATTCCCAGGCATCTCCTGATGTTCATCTTTGCTCCATCCCTGGCTAGTCCTCATCCTCTGGCCATGACCTTACTTTTCTTTGCTTTCCACATTGTTTTGAATATCCCAACTGTGGCATTTACATTCTCTGAAATAATTCCTTTGCCCAGGATTTTTCTCCTGGGAAGCTGAAAGGCAGTGAGAGAGGCCACAGAGAAAAGGAAAACAATGCTTATCTCATTTGTTTCTCCTGTGTTATGCTCATGTGGAATGTGTTTGGAGATTGTTTACCCACAGGTGATTGTTTCATTGGATTCTGGTGTGAGTTGTTTTGACTCTTTGGCCAATTGGGGCCAAGCTGTGTTGAGACTCTAGAAAGAGTAATGAGTTTTCATTATTATCTTTTTAGCATTCAGTAAGTATCTTTTCTGTATTCCTTAGCAGAGTATAGTATTCTTTAATATAATATAGTATAATAAAGTAATGTTAGCCTTCTAAAAACATGGAGTCAGATTCATCATTCCTGCCTTCATCGAGCTTGCCCCTGCAAATACAATACCCAACCACCCCCTTACTGAGAGCAAAATGTTTGTGATAGCCAGAAAAACTTGTTAGTGTGGGCTGGGATCCCCAGAGCCTCCCCAGGGCTGGGAGGGTGCAGGGTTTGCCTCCATCAGTTGGTTCAGAGGAACTTTGGATGCTCTGCTTGTTCAGCCTGGACGTCCATGATGTGTTAGTGCCTCGGCTGAGCTAAGCAGCCAGGCAGAGTGATGGGGTGAGGTGTTTCTTTAGGCATGATCTGGGTTGGTTGTGCGCTGCCCTGGTTATGCCCACACAGCTTGTAGTGCCAAACAGGGGAAATCCAGGGTTTGTTTTCATCCGTGCATGGATCATTTGCCACTTAAAGGAGATTTTCTACAAATGTTGTCAGATCTTGAGCTTCACTTTTCAGAGTTGTTATATTGGTCCCCTTTCTAAAGGCTAAACTTTGGTGAAGGCAACATATTGCTTTCTGATGAAGTGGAAGGCAGTTTCCCTCAAATCATGACTTTAGCTTAATTGCTTCTGAAAAATGACACAATGTGTTGTTATATCTTGCAAGATATTAAATGATGTGGAAAATCCATTAGAGATCCTACTGAGATGTGGATAACATCCAAGGACCAAGTAAGCGCTTCTGTGTTTGCTAATTTCCAAACTTTGAGGCATAAGCTTTAAAAACATTTTCATGTGTGGTATATCAGATAGCATTACATTTTTATAAATAAATTAAACAGGCTGAGACCTTTGTGCCAAAGAGTAATTCAAAACAAAATGAAAATTTTGTTCCCCTATTCCTTGATGTGTTGTCTGCATTGGGGTCATTTAAACTTGCAGGCAAAGAAGTTATTGTGTATGCCCAGGCAGTATAAAATCAAGCTGAAGGTACAAAGGAAAAAACTTCAATATGTGAGTTTCCACTTGCTTTCTTCCCTTCAGGTAGAAGATGGTTTCTGGCAAGCACTACGCTCCAGCTCTGAGAGAAATGACAGCTGCTAACTGAGAAAGCTTTTAACTTGCAGAAACAGGTATGGATGAAGGACTTAAAATGACAGTAAAAGCAAGAAAATAACTTTGCATTGACATGCAAAGGTTCATCAAAAGTTGCCTAGAGGATTTGGAAGCAAAATATGTTTCTCAGAACCAAGGCAAGACCAAGCAGCACCTCTTTTAAGCGCTGTGACAATTTTTTTTTGGCCTGGCTCTTGTGATCTTGCAAACTTCGTACAGCACCAGCTGAAAAGGGATCTCTATACCCACAAAGTAAAACTCCTACAGATGTGTGAGCACATTTGAAAATTCAGTCTGGTTGGGGACTGAGCTGCTAGTGATGAGTGGGGCACCTTCTACACTTCTCTTTTCTCCATTCTTCTGCACTCCTCTTTCTTTGAAAGGGAGATGAGCAAGGCTGTTTGCCAGGATACAGACTGGGTAGCTTAAACCTCTGCTTTTTAAGTTGCTTGTTTTTTGCTTTATTTGAAGTATTTCTTACTTTTTTTTTTTTTTTTTTTTTTTTTTTTCCCCACTCCACTTTGTCTCCTGCTTTCCATAGCACTTATTCCACTGTGCATCCACCAAAACATCCCTCAAATTGTGCCTTGGGAATCCATGCTAAATAGGAGTATTTCTTTCTGGGGGGAGAAAAGAGGGAAGTAATGCCATGGAGGAAAATTTCAAAGTATAGAATATGCATTTAGAATTTTTGAAGAATAAATGAACAAATGAGTAAATTGGAATTAAGATGCTGATAAAACTTCAAGTTATTTTTCACAAGGAAAGGGATAAGATAAAGCAACACAAAGAAAATATGAAATTTGGCAGCAGTTCTCTTCTGTGTCCTCAGCACTTCTTAATTTTGTGCCTGATTTGGCAAGTAAAGACATAATGGGAAGATGTTATGAGAAAAGTCACTATTAAGATGTCAACCATCAGTTTGGAGCTGTCTTCAGCTTTTTTCCCCATTGTTATTCTTCCCAAGAAGGCTGATCATAGCCTCTGCAGGTTATAGACTCAAAAGAAAGTGAATTAGCCTCTCAGTTCTGAGGGTTGCTCAGGAAGAAGTTTCATTAAAGTAGGGAAACACTGATAAAAGTGTCACTGTACAGGCACAATGAACTTCTGAGTAGGTCTCAGCTTGCCTTGAAGCAATAAAAATTTATCTGATTGCCTTGGCCTTGAGCACTGCATATTAATTTCCTCAGTTACTTTTCCTTCCTGCAGTAATGCTGAATATGAAGGAGTCATTACACACCCAGTACCCAGGCAGCTCTTTGAGAAACTCCTCTGTAAGCAATAATTCTGAGTGGTAAAAACACTTGCAGGAGCCAATTTAAAAAGAAAATAAATTTGTTTTGTTTACCAACCCCTTGTTTATCTTTCCAGTATGCATCTTAGTGCAATCATTTTTACTCAAATAGTTATTAACTTCCAAATGAGAGGTCCCCTTAGGCAGCAAATTGTTGTGTTGTGTCCCCTCTTTTATCTTTGTCATTGTTGGTAGAGAAAAACTCAGGCTATATTCAAAATTTTTAATTTTTCACCACATGAAACTTTGAAAATTATGTTCAGACACAGTTTGTCTTGCTTCTGGCAGGGAAACTAATGGGAAATATGCCTAGGAGGAATCAGAGATCTCTTGTTTCAGGCTTTGGGGTCTAACACTGTAAATATGTTTTAGGGTGGTCACTGATATAAATTCTGAGGTGAATGCTGAGCTGGTGTGACAGTTCAGGCTTCTGCTTTCAAAACCTGCCAACTTTGTGTTAACTTTCTGTTCCAATCTTATGATTTTTAGTTCTTGCGCAGTTGCTTTTTAAAACATTGATCAGAAAATATCTACTCAGTATAAAATAACAGTACTAATTTCAAAAAATGGTAAAAAACAAATACCAATCTACCATGCCAGAAAATGCCTTTACTGTAACTGACAAGAAAGAAAGAATAAGTGAAGATACAATCACAGTGTTTTCAGTCTGTAGTCTTTCTTCCAGGGATCATGAGCTCAGTGTATGACCTTCACGCCCGTTAAAATTTAATGAAAACCAGGATGCTCAGCGATTTCTAAAATCCTAGCTGCTTTCTCTTTTTTCCTTTTTTTTTCATTCTCTGGGTCTTGTGAAGTTGTTAGCTCCTGGCAAGCTCGTGCCTGGCTGTTGTGCCCAGCACTGTGATATTGCCAGATAATTCTGATCACAGAAGCTGGCAGAGCCCACGGGAGGATGGGGGGCACAGGGATGAGGAGCAGGGTCTGGTCTTGAGACAGAAAGGAGCAAAGAAATTTAAAAGAGGTTGTCCTTGTTGCTCTTTGGAATAATGGAAAACAGCTAAGCCTGCCAGTTCTGGCTGCTGGGAGGCAGGAGCTGAGGGAGAAAGCTGAGTGTGAAAGCATCACATACAAGCAGGAACGCGTCACAGAAGGTGACTGGTGATGGCATGGCAGGCTGAGAGGTGCCTTTTCACCAGGGCATTTCCAATGGGGCTAATAAATGGTAAATGAAGGTGCTAATTGCTTTTCCAAGAGCCACAGCAAATGTGGCATCGTGGGTGCTTCACAGGGTCCCCCACCAGAAGCCATGTGTGTATCTGTCACTCCATGAGGGTTGCATAGGCCAAATTGTTCCTGGAGTGGATATTTTTTCTTCTCAAATTTGATTAGGGAAGTTTGGCTCCTTTGTCCATGGATTTTATGGCAGGTTGGGTGATGCCTGACATCAGCTTTCTGGGTTGACAGGGCAGTCTGGGCTGTGTTTTAATCCTGGTTCCACCCCACCTTTAACTCCATCAAAACCACTGCCCAGCTGAGAACAGACAACTTTTAAGATAAGACACAGACTTTAAGAAAGGCAAAGAATCCCTTAGTGATATTTCCTATTTGGAGAGGAGAAGCTGTCACATGGATCATGATCAATTAGCCATGAAGAGAAACATTTCAAGCCCTGAGATAACAGCAGTGTTCTGAACTGGGGAGTAGAGTAGTTCAACACTGCTCTGTATTTAATGACAGTGAATTTATTCTGCACAACTTTCTCCAGAGATTATAGAACAGATGTTCAGCCGTAAATATCAGAAACAAACATCCCCAGAAATTAACAAAACAAGTACAGGTCTTCAAGGGATAGTTAAAAATAATGTAGACTCCATCCAATATGTGGATTATTTCTGCAGCTCCTTTCTTTCTGGCATTTTAATGGCTGCAGTGACTAGCAAGCAGAGTGACAGAAGGCAGCAACCACATCGCGCTTCTGTCTTGGTGTCATGGCTAATAAAGCAGTGTTTGACACTGGGAAATTCAGTCTGAGTGAAAAACCTCTGCCTGCATCACCCTTCTCTTCCTTGCATTTTTGTTTCTGGGGATTTGTAACATATCTCAATAGTATTTATATGTAGACTTCTTTAAAGAAGTACTATTTTTTTTTCTTAAGGCAGAATATTCTTTTGATTATTTGCATATAGGGGCCGTCTGCTATAGCTGTTTGGTGGGCATGTTTCTAATCCTTCTTGATGTAAAAGGTGCTTTTGGCAATTTTCCAGTGTTACTGTACCATACTATGATGAGTACACTTAGCATTGGCTCTCCCCTTAGTTTCTGAGAAGCTGATTACTTCCTCCCAGCCACATCAGAACCAAAATGCTCTATGAAATGCTAAGGGATGCTGTGTTCTCAAAAAAAGCCATTTTTTTTTTTGTATACTGTGAAAAAATGTCAACATAAACTTATTTTTACATTCCTACTCTATGGATCCTAACAACACCATTCAGACTTTGTATTTCTCTGCTTCTCTCAAAGGTGTTCATCTCCATCAGCAGATCTGTTTTATTATCTAACATGCAGATAGGTTCATATAAATGGAGCAAAAGACACTAAAAGAAGATAGTACCATTCTCATGTTGAAGAATTGCTCCCTTTATTACCATAAACACTCAAAAACTCTGTACTTTCAGTAAGATTGGTGTGTATTTTGAGCACAAGGTGTGAGAGAATGTACAGGATTAAATGTTTCCCTGAGAGTATATGCCATTCTTCTGAAATAGGCTTCATGCAGGTAGGTCAGTGGAAAGGGTTTAGTGAACTTTGCCTTACAAATGCACCCAAGACAGAGGCACAATCAGGGAGAGTCACGATATCACAGTAGGTCAGGAAGCAAATATGGCATTGAACAAATCAAATTAACACTGGGTCTGACACCAGGAAAGTGTCAGATGTCACTGCATTCAATTTTGGAGGTGTTTGCAGTATCATTCCTTCCACACCTGGGTACTGCTGCGATTTTTTTACTTTTTGAATGGACTCCAAACCTTATTTGGAGACTGCCTGGTTAGTGCTGTCAAAATCAAGAACTGTAATCTTAATTTCCTGGATCTTGCAAATCTAAGTGATGCTTCCAGAAAGCACGTGAAGTGTGAACATTTCCCAAAAGTGTTCTTTTTCATTTATGAAAACATTCTTAAAACCCATGTAGACTTCAGATGTGTTCACAGCTAAAATCTGTACAGGTGGCACATCCAGGGCTTAAAGTGAGCCAGGATATGCTGGCAGACAAGGATGGGCCTTGAGGGTTTCCAGCATTTTCCAGAGAGGAAACGGAACAGGAAAGAGTGCAGAAGGATGCCAAACTTTCCAAATTGGTCCTTTGGATGCTTGTACCCCCACTTCAGAGTTTCAACACTAGAAACACGCACTTGGAGGCTTCATAGTCCTTGCAATTCATTATTGTAGATAGAATCACTCAGCACTGTGGCCAGCCGAACACACATTTCAGACGTACAAAACCACCTGTGTGCAAACCAATATCAACAGCTTTTGCATGGAAACACAATTGGCTTTTCACAGGAAGAGGGTAAAGCTGTGTGTGCCCCTCTGCACCTGTGTAAGGGGCAGGGGTGGGATGATTCCCACCAGGCTCAATTCCCAGCTCCTCTCCAGGACACTCGTGCTGAGTACAAATCCCAGTTAAAACCAGAGCACAAAGCCCCAGAGCAGTGCCCCACACTGGGTCTGCTGAGGTTGCTGTTGTGACCCAAAATAAGCTTTGCCTCTCGGCAGCACAGGCAGCAAACGTGGTGTGGGATCTGCAGGAGCCAGGTGTGAAGTGTTAAGGAGGCTCTATCTTATTCAAAATTCCCAAATAGAGAAATAATGACATGAAAGAAGTAATTCTCTGAACCATGCAGAACATCAGCAAACACAGGGGAAAAAAATGAGTTATAGGCCCTGCCATGTGTTATAAAACAGAGGGGACTGAACATTGATGTTGAGTTACTCAAGGCTTGGGTGTCATGTGTCCTTTATTCTTTCTTCTAGGACATTTATGTGAAGTTATAAGATGCAAAATAATTTTAGCAATATTTATAATTTAGATTTGGTGCTGCCATGACATGTTTGTATCTCCATAAGCCTGAACTTCCCCATCTCTCTGTATGTGCACAAAGGCAGTGCTGCTCTAGAATCTCTGTTTGTGTTAACCAGTCCTGGCTGTGGTCAGAGAAGATTAAGGAATCAAAGATTATAGGGAGAAATGATCTAATATTTAGTGCCATGCTTTGAAGAAGTGGGACCTCCTCAGGTCCAGACCAGTGCTTTCCTCAGGAAAAAGAAAAATATAATATAGTTTGAGGGGATTTTCTAAGAGTTTAAACTGAGTTCTCGAATGTATGAGACAATTTGAGAGAAGCAGAGGTCAGCTCTTGTGGAGCAAATGGGATTGCTAGTGAGGGAAGGATTGATGCAGAAAGGGACAGAAGCACTCCCTGCCAGGGAAGCATTTTCTCAGTGTGGTTATTGCAGTCACATAAACAAATTCTTCACAGATTAAAAACTCATTTTCAGGAGAGATGTTAATTTAATCACTGGTTTTATCTTTTGGAGACCCTACCAGTTCAATTTAAAAGCAACTCTTCTGCCTCTTGTCCTGCCCTGCCTGTTTCTTTGTGTTTTACCTTCACCATCACTGTTTGGTGCTTGCTGTACATCCTCAGCTCTATGAGAGTTTGCTTTCTATCATTCCCATTCCTGGGGGGAAACACAGGACTGGTTTCCCAAATCACAAACAGCTTCTGGTTTTAGATATCTGTCCCCCCTGCCTACGCTGCAGCAGCCTGTGGGGGTCTCTGGGATCAGCCTGGGCTGCTCCCTGTGCCTGCAATGTCCAAGATCCTCTCTCCTGCTGCTGCCCAGCTTGGCTGGATTGAAGGTAGCACAAGAGTGCTTGCCTGGGCCGTTTTCACACCTGAATTTGGGAGGTAAACAGCCCATGGGCAACAAAACACCTGCATGGGCCAGCTCCCCCTTTTCCCTCCTGGGATCACCTCCCCCCGTCCACTGGGATCCACAATTCCGCCAAACTGGAGGCACCATTTGCCTCCAGAACTCATCTTGGCAGCTCTAATATTAAGACTTCTTCACTGAGAAGTCAGATCTCTGACTCTTCAGATTGGGTCTCTGTTTATTTTCATATGATTTTTCATCATGTTGCTGGAATGTTACTATTTCAGTTTTTAAGTGTCTGAAAAGCATTCTTCTAAAGGCAGTCATAATCAAAGGAAATGATGAAAAATGGACTCTCTTGTCTTGTCCTTAATGATCTGGACCAGTTTTTCAGAGACACATTTTCTGTCTCTGAAAATCTTTCAAGTGTTGTCAATTAGTGACCTCAATTCCCCTCCTTGAAAAGAATCTCCCCTTTCAGGAGGTAACTGAGCTGTGTCTAAGTTACTTTTATTTTCAAAGCTTTCAAGACACCTTTTAGAATGTCTTTTCTTGCTCAAATTACCTTAGAGGAGTCCTAGAGGATTTTCTTCTTTCCCAAGAGGCTGCTGTAAGATTCTGATGAAGAATTTCATGTGCTATTATTTTTGATAGGCAGAATGGCAGCATTTGAGTGAAAATCTGTTAAGAAAATGAATTAAAACTGTGCTGGTTCATCTGAAGCAATAGGAAATTAAAGATAAGCAAAGGATGAATCAAACTAGTAAAACAAATATTTCACTCCAATTCCTTAAATTAAAAAAAAAAAAAAAAAAAAAACAAATATATTTTTCAGAATTATCTCTCCAAGATCCTATACTGCCAAACAGGGATAAATACATAAATAAGAGCATGGAATTTTTTCTAACAAATTTTCACATCAAATAATAAATGGAGGGTCCTCAAGGTGGCTCTTAGATGAAGATAACAAATCTTCATAATTCTTAGACCTTAGCTATATACTGCAGATTGACAATTGTGACACTTCCGCTGATACACACACCATTTCCTTTGCTTTAAGGGATATATTTTTAATTAAATGTTCTACAATAATATGAAAAATAGATATGATTAAAAACTTGAAAATTTATGCAATGAACTGACTGGAGGTTTTGAAGGAGCTTGAAGCAGGAGTGCCACCTCAAAAGCACTGGGAGCACCTTTGAGCAGCACCAAACCAAGCCCTGCTCTTTCTGCCTTTGATCCTCCCCAGCAGATACTGCAATTGTCCCTCTCCCACATGATTTCTGACAACATTAGAGATTAGCAAATGGAAAATTTAGTAAGCCCTGATTTATTTTCTCTCCTGCCACTCTGAAGTTGATACATTCAGAGGTTTTAGTATCCTGATTTATGCCACTGTCAACAGAAGGTGTAGCTCAACTGAATTTATATTTTTAATATCTCCAAAAATGGGATTCTTCTGGCTTCTTCCCACCTAATTTTTTATTTGTTTACTTAATTAAAGATTGTAGAAGGCATCTTGTATCATATAATTCATAAGAAATCTCAAAAAACAGTCCTGAGGCAGCATTAAACTTAACTAGAGTCATTGGAGTGATTCCACCAATTGCTGCAGTTTAACCTACTTATTTGACATCTCTCTTTTGGACTGTGTTAATCTCCATTTAGTTCTTGTCTCTTTGTGCTATTTATTTCTAATTTCATTTTTCTAATATATGGAATTAAATCCTATGATCATCACTTTAAATCAAATATAGCTTGTTTGCAGTATCAGTCCAGGCCGTCTCCAAGAACATATTTAAATGCAGAGGGAATTCAGCTATTCAGAACATGTTTGCTTCCACAAGCAAATCCTGCCAAGCTGAAGAACTGTGAGTTAAGCCATATGGTTTTCATAAAACATGGTGACTTGAAATTTATTTCCACTTTACAAAACAAAAGTCCATGCCAAAGCACTGTGTGTGCAAAATTCAGCATCAGGAAAAAGCTGAGTGTAGGACTACTGGTCTCCCACTGCTTGGGTTCAGCATTTCTGAGGCTCAAGGTGAGTTTTAACAAGGTGCTAGTAACAAGAAGAGAGAAACCAACAGCATAAAAGTTCCAAAGGAAAATTTTCTAACATGACTAGTGAATGTAGGTAAACACTTTTGAGAGTTTAAACCTGAGATGTGTTAAATGATTCTCAAAAAGCAGGTTTAAACCTTTCTGAAACTGTCACTTTTTGAGAGCCCCAAGTACTGGTATATTTTCTATGTGCCTTAACTCAAAGAACCAGACCAGAAAGTGGTGCTTCAGTGAGCTACAAAGCAGCCCAGCCAAAGGTGTGAAAGGTTGCTTTTAGCATGAGTATGAAAAGAAACAATTTCTGTGTGTGACAAGCTTCCAGGTATCTGTTATAATGGACAGTCAGGAGTCCTAGATTGTCCTCTATATTCAGGCGCTGCTACTGGATTTAGAGTTCTCAGTTTCAGTCATCTGAATTATGTGCCTCTCTAAGACTTCATATTTGAAATTTACTGCTTTTTAATGTTCTGGCTGATCTGAATACAGAATTTGAAGAACCTAAGTCTAAAAAGGGAAATACAAATATTTTGGTTTGGCTGTTTGCATTTAAGGTGCTTTCTCCAGGTTCTTTCTGCTGTACAGTCAGAAACTGAAATCTCTCTTACAAGACCTAAAATATTGGTAACCTGTTCTTACTTCATAAGGAATGATGAAAGCCTGCAATCCCTCCCTGTTGTTTTTTGCCACTTGCAAGGCTTGGCAATTTTTGCTTTGTTTGTAGTGGTCCTACTTGCAAAGTCTCTTCCCTTTCTACATAGCTAACAAAAATATATCACATTTTATATTTCTTGAATAAAATAAGTAAAAATTTTTATGCTGACGTTGATTGTAAAAATTGTGTTTCTGGAAGTGGTCTGGGTTATAATGTTTTATGTTTCATAGTGCACTTCCCCCTGTGAGGAGATGAGCCTATGCCTAAGTTGACTCTGTTGGGGATGAGGACAGTGGGTCAGAAGAAACATATACTGATCCAAAAATATTCTTTTGAATTTGGTCTGTAAAATAGACTGTCTAATTATGCATACTGATGAAAATTAAATTATAGAAGCACCTTTGATGGTCTTAATGAGAAAATACAATCAATACATGTTTTCTAGGAAGGGTTAAACCCTCTGTAAACTGGGCTCCCAACACAGCTGTAAATGAACAAGGTGTTTAAGAATTAGACTTAATATTGGGTAAATTTTACCCAATAGTTTGGTCACCTAAAACTTTCTTCAAAAGTATTCAAAACTGTAAATATTAACTATTTATCTGTGCATAATATGTCCCATGACAACATAAACCCCCTTGGCAATATTTTGTATTTGATAGCTTTGTCTTTTAGACTTTAAAGTTTATACTTCATCCAGATTTTCTGACTTTGCCACAAAATGAAAGTTATTTTTTATTTAATACCTAGGGACAATGATTTCTGCTAGCATTTTTAGGAACGACAATTCCATGATAGTATAGCTGTTAATTTTTATCATTTTCACTCTTACCCCCAAATTTATCTTCTTGCAGTTTACTGGGTTTATATATATATATATATATATATATATATATATATATATATATAAAATACCAAGCATTGTTATACATCTTTTGAGCTGGCTATACAGATTTCTGGTAGCTCACATGCAGGCTTGACTGTTCTGCTCACATTCTGCTTGACTGTTACTGGTGTGCTTCTTTGGACATGCAAATTGTAAAATTGCAAATACAAAGTTGGTATTTCCATTTGTAGAGCAGCCTGAACTGGAATTGGAGGGCTGGCCTCAATGTCATTTTGCATCCTTCCTTTCCTCAATAGATTAGAAGTTATTTTTTCCTTTGCTGTCTCAACAGTTTGTTACCAAAAGGAAGCTGAACTGCAACTTGATGCCACCTTGTTAGAAGGTTTATGCTCCTAGTAATAACTGGCTTCCTTCCAGTATGCATTATCTATGTATAGATTACACTTGACAGTAAACTTCAAACAACAGTTTGCTGCTGCTTCACAGGAAGGAGCTGTCACTCTGCAAAATAATTCACTACCTGCAGAACAGCATCCTTAGATCACAAAAATAACCTGGGGACTTTAAAGTGGCCTGCAATGCGAAGCAACCAATAGCAGAGGTGCTGGTATGTTACCCAAAGTGAAGCTGGAAAGATCAAGTGTTATTCATGCATTTCTGGAGATAAACTTCCTCCTCTTTTCACAGCCAGCTGAGCTCAGAGGAAATGGGTGAGCTCAGAGGAGACGATTGTTCCTCTGAGGACGTGTCTGACACTTGTATTAGCAGGGACAGAGAAAAGCAGATACAAGAGGGGCCTTTTGCCCATTTTTTTCCCTTTCTAGAGGCCTCTGCCAGGTGAGCAGAAGGGGTGCTCTTCACACAAGCAAACAGGGGCCAAGCCAGAAGGAGCCAATGCTCAGGGTTTTGGCTGGAGTCCCCTGACAGGTCTTTCTGCAGAGGAAGCTGCTGAAGCTGCTCTTTGGCATGAATCACTCATGGTTCTGTTTTCCCTGTCCTTGGGCACATTGCTCTGAAGCTCTCAGTGCTTCTGCTACCATGTGCATAAAGCAAACGCCACCCTGTGTGCTGGTTTGTGTGGGTTCTGCATGGTGGCAAGCACCAGTGGTGCAAAGAGCCAATTTTGTCAAAATCATAAAGAAATGGAGCTTCAGTGACAGTGCACTGGTGAATGAGTTTATGCATCATCCATCCACCCATCAATGGGACTGTGACTGGCTGTTTAATTTGCTGACCAATATTAACTGTAGAGAAAAAAAGATCTGGAAGACATGAAATTCCTAAAAGTTATGTAAAGGTCAGCCTTTGTGGAGGAAAGCATACCTATGCTTATGCTGACAAGAACACTGCTGAATGTTTTCATCCCCCATTAGACAGGGAAACACCTAACTTCATCTTCCACATCCAAATCCATGTAAAATTGACCTTCACACTGTTTACAGAGTGCCTAAGAAAAATTTATATTTTTAAATCCGTCCCAGTAAATTCTGACTTTCCAGATGGTACTGAAATATTAGCAATATCAGGCTTGTCCTATATTTTCCCAGATCTTTGGAGTCTGTGTGTGTTTGGCTGGTGGCAAGGGGTGTGGAGCTGTGTCTGTGACAGCCTGTGCTGTGCAGGGCAGGCTCTGTGGTGACAATCACTGAGCACCCACACCTCCATGGAAGCACTCTGCTGCTGCACTGCCTGGTGATTCAGATGCACAGTTTGCTCCATCCTTCATGCATCTCCTGTCAATGCAAATCCTTCACAGCTCTGAGGACTTCTAATCCCATTATTTGTGAGTCAGCCTTGCTATGAAGAGGAACATTCCAAACCCCTAAGAAGTCACTGTGATAAAAGCCTAAGTACTGTGAAACAAAAAGACATTATCAAATGGGTTGATTTTATTTTTTTAAAGGAATTTCTCTCTGTATAATTCCCATGTGTTGTGTTCTTCATGTTGTGTGGAAAGCAAAGAATTCCATATTCATTCAGGTCACTTCAAACGCAGTTCTTCTCCCCTGTATGTGATGATTATTTTTCATTCTACCCCGTGCAGTTTTGCATCTGCTCCTGGTATGGGACAACCAGTCTAGACTGGCCAAATTAATCCTGGCAGAGGATAAGCTTGAAGGAAATACTTGCTTGCCTCAAAGAAAGATAATGAAAACAACTTCAAGAAGCACTTGTCGCCTGCCACTCCTCCACTGGATAAGACATATTAGAAATGTTGTAAAACAAGTTACTCCCTTTGTGAGGAGGAGAATTAATGAAGCTTGGTGCCCTGAACTCTCAGGTGATAAATCCTCTTCCCTGCTGTAAGACTAACCTCTCTTCACTATGGAAATACCCAACACTTAATAAGTTGATGATCCAGTGCTTTCCACACTTCCATATCCTCTCTTATGTTCCTGAAAGTGTTTGCCAAATGCTTCTTGATCTCTGTCCCCCAGTGCTGTGACCACTGCCCTGGAGAGCCTTTTCCAGCGCCCAACCACTTTCTGAAAGGATGGAGAACCTTTTCCCAATATCCAACCTAAACCACCCCTAACACATCTTCAGGCCATTTCCTTGTCCTGTCACTCACCACAGAGCAGAGATCAGTGCCTGCCCTTCCTTTTCCCCTCCTGTGGAAGCTGTAACTGCACTGAGGTCCCTCCTCTGTCCCCTCCAGGCTGAACAGACACAGTGCCCTCAGCCTCTCCTCACACAGCTTCCCCTCCAGGCCCTTCACCATCTTTGTTGCCCTCCTTTGGATGCTCTCTAATGGCTTTAATGTCTTTCTGATATTGCAGAGCCCCAGGACTCAGAGCAGAGCCCAGCCCAGAGCAGAGCAGGACAATCCCCTGTGTGCCCAGTTGGCGTTGCTGTGCCTGATGGGCTGCAATAGTTTGGAGGATGCCACTACCACACACACACACACGCACACACAGAGAAAATGAGAGTATTTTCCCCTACTCAGGAGGGCTACAAGTGTTGGGGTGTGCTTGTCAAAGGAGTGGGTGCCCCAAGACTTCAGGAGAAAAGAAGGGACAGAAGTCAGAGTTTGCGCAGTTGCTGACTGAATGGCAGAGCTGCTGCAATGGGAATGGGGACCTGTGTGCCTCAATCTCACGGGAGTGGAGGTGAGAGTGAAATGCCTCTCTCCTTCTCTACCCTTCTCCCTCCTCCCACGGGTAATTTGCATCTGAATAGGAGTTTGCTGAAGCTGTGTGTATAATCTGAACTTCCTGCAGGTTGAGGTATAGAGGCAGATCTTTTTCACATAAGAAGGAGGTTTAGCCTCATTGATTTCATGTGGCTACAACAATTTACTCCAGCCAAAGATCTAATCTGCTCCTTTCAGTTTTAAATTTAAAAATGTTTAAAATTAAGAACTTTTAACTTCTCATGTTGCATACATGAAAGAATTATAGTGAAGCAATCTCACAGTCAAACAAATTTTATTCAATTTATTCTGCCAGAAAATACCCTGTCCAGAAATTGGAGATACATGGTATTCAAAATATTTGAAGAAATACCTATTCCAGTGTTGCTTGTAGAAAAGCCTCTTGCAGATCCAGGGCAATTTTGATTATAGAACCACAACATTTAATGATACTCATCAAAGAGTTATTTTTTTAATCCACTTCAGGAACTACAGGGGACTTTTTATACTTCCATGTGAAAGCCATTTGCTCTCTACTACAAATTTATTTAAATGCAGTTCACACTACAAGATGTTTTATCCTGCTGTTTTTGTTCTGCTCTGGTGCCTGGCAATCTCGTTTATATTTAGGGACCTCTGGGACAGAGTCTGTAGATATGTAGGAAAAATCTTTTCCTATGTGTATTTGGATCTAAAACACTGCTCATGATCCTCTCTAGTCTATTGAATAGGTCAAAAGAACTTCAAAAGTGCCCAAAAAAAAGCAAGTTTGGATAATCTACATCTAAACAACTTTCACCGGGATCACTTTCAATGATATTTTTTTGGGGAATTCAAAATTATTTTAATATTTCTAAACCACTAATGAAAAGTCATCATAGTCATTAGTATAAATCCTATGAATATTCTTTAGAATAACTTCTGATCAGCTAGCCTAGTCTTTTCACTGTTTAGTACTTCTCTCATGAGGTATCCTATGCAAATCTTGGCAGTGATGAGTCAATATTTTCTTCTAAATTGTTCATTAACTTGAAAAATTAAGACAAACCCAACTCCATTAAAGAGCTTACAAGTACAGCCCACTTGATTTTCACTTTGTAGTTGTGTTTCAAAATAAATGCAAGTTTGCAGTTTATTTTCTGTCTTCTTTCTAGAGAAAACAGTACTACTGATATTTTTCAGTACTACTGATATTTTGTTGAATTATATTATTAAGACACAGTAAATATTAGTGTTTCAGTAAAGTGCATAACAACTACAAAAGCTCATTTAAATTATCAACTAAAACATTGAAGCAAATCATATTAGACTGGCTGATAAGTAGAGTACAGCCAACAAAGAATTTAATTAGAATTTCAGAATTTGATACTTAACTACCAGGATATGAGCAGCTGATGGTCTAATTTGACTTTGTATTGCCTTGAAAATTCTTTATCTGCAGACAGCACTTTCCCAAAATAATCTGTGTATTTAAAAAGTTTTGTATTCAAATGGAGAAGTGAACTGAGTTCTGCTAAGATACATGAACATAAATCATACCGTAAGTTACAGGGAAAAGCAGATTTTCCACAGATTAACAAGCATACATGTTTTTGGTATACATGCACAAGGAAAGAAACTGTTTGTTGGATTAAATGTTGGTCTGAATATTTCTGAATATTGTTTGTGTCTCATAGGGCAGCTACACAAGAGATACCACAGATCAGCTTTCCCGTGTTATTAATTTTAATAAATGACATGAACAAGTGTGGTTAAAAGCGATTTCATTGTTAAAAAACACTACAGAAAAGTGGAAAAGTGCCAAGTGGTTTACACTGACACAGCTGTATCCATGAAGTGGTTCATTCCATTGCACAGATATGCAGCTGATACATTTTTCAAGTTATAAAGCTGAAAACTTCTAATTTCCTCATATGCAGAAGCTTCGGTAAAGTTATTAATATTACAGGCTCCAATCTTAATGTAAGAAACTACATGGTGATTTGAAGAAGCTTTTAATTGAAATTTTTGTGGGCCAGGTTTAATTATGGATTGTCTTCTGTCTCAAACCTGTTACATCCTGGAATTCAAGGAAGAAATACAGCTGATTTGATGCTCTGGTTCTGCAAGAACCATTCAATCTTTGGATCTGAAAGCTAGGAAATGTTTTTAAACATCAATATTCTCTAGTGTCTGATATTATTCCTGTAATATAAATACAATGTCTCACAAAACTTTCTGATTCTACTCCATTTCTGAAAGCCTACTCAATTTATTTAACATTTGTAACTTTAAAATAACCTCCTTATGCAGTTCTGGAAGTAGCAAAAACTGCTTTGCTAGCAGAAGGCTAAAATCCACCATTATTCATGTCAGAGTCCCTCATGGGCACAGTTTAGTTGAAATTGATGGGACAATGAGAGGAAGGAAGATGCAGCCTTTAGCAAGAGAAAGAGTGTTTGTACACTGTGGTTTTTTATGAACAGGCAATGCCCACCTGTCTCACCAAAACTGAGTCTATGTCTACAAATAGCTTCTGTAAAAGGAATGGGACCTCTTGGATTAATTCAGGAGTGTACAGCTGTGCAATGCAATTAAAATGATGGCAGATATCAGTCAGAGTGAAAAATTCTTCTGACAGTTTGCAGTATATTAAGTATTAACCAGTGAAACTTTGCCTTGGTGTGTGACCCTTGCTAAAGCTGGACTTGAGTGAGGATTGTCCTGAATAGTTTCAATGGACAGCTTTAAGAAGCTTTTGATGAAAGATGAGATTTATGTACTATTGCGCTTGTTAGAGTGCAGAAGAATAATTCTCTGCCAAAATAGGGCCATTCATGAGGATTTCTTTTTATTTAGAAGCAGGATAAACAAAAATGAAATGACAAATCATGAATCTGGGCCACTACATTTTGTTCTTCCAGGGTGTTTGGTATTTTACCTTGTTTACTCCTCTTTTTGTGTACTAATCTTGTCTCAAGTCAAGCAAAATCTTTGATCTTGTGCCATGTACACAAAGCTTCCCTCTTGTCAGAGGACTAAATATTATTGAAATAACAACAAACTCAGTGGCCACACACGGACTAGCTGTTATTATAGAGATTCTCTACTGCCATTATTGTCTAGAAAAGGTTGGATAAGATGATTCCAAAAGAATTATGCCACATGGTGGGTTCAAAAGCAGAAATTCCAAGGGTTTGTGTGGATATTCATGCTGGCTCCAGATAGACTGCAGACAGAGGTAGATTTTGTCACAGGTACAGGTCATGCTGTCTCCATGCAGGACAAACTAGGATCCTGGTATTATTCTAAATGTTTGAGGTCCTGATTAACCCAGTGCCAAAAGATTCTCTTCACACAAGTAACTATTGTTGTTTAATAGAGCTGGCATTTGAAGTGTTTTCTATAGGTACATGCCTTTTATTTCCTCTTGAGGTTCCAAGCATGAATTTAATGTTATTTTACTGTCTCCTGTTTGTGACGACAATTCCCACAGTTACACGTTTTATGCCAGTATTTTCCATTCTTGCAAGTGTAATAAAACAAGAAATACAGAATGTAATACTAATAGATGTAATTTAAAGGCATTTAATTTTTTTTCCATCTTGCTTAGTCAACATAATATAAGGCAAATTACAGAAGGAAGAATACATTAGGAGAACGATAAACCCACAGAGTTTGCCTTCAGATTGGTTGTGTCAAGCAGTGTACCTGGACTGCCTGCTAGGTTTTTGATTAAGGTGGACTCTAATGTCTTATTCTCTGTCTCAGAGGGGGCAATTTGCAGAAAGAACTAGTAATCTTTGCCTTTTCTGTCACTTACCTGGCACACTTCACAGGTTTTTAACAGTCTGAAATTGCACTGTTTAAAGAGTAGGAGAGACAATTGTTTAGCTCATAGTAGCTGGAGTTTCAACACACAACAGTAAATATCTGTGCGAAATAACTGTCTGCAGTCATTGCTGTCAATGTCCTTGTCTCTGGGCTGCAAACTCAAACTGCAGTTTGTGGGGGCAAAGTGCCTCAGCAGCATCCTGCCCAGAGCGAGGGCCGGCCCAGCAGGTGCTGGGAGATGCCTGCTCACACCCATGGAACACGAGTGCACGCTCCCTGCACCCTGCAAGGCTCTGCCCACAGCACACACCTTGTCAGGGCAACACCTGAGCCTGAGCTGGTGCCTCTTTGGAGCTGAATGAGCACCTCAGAAGCACAGAGAGGGAGTGTTAGGGGTGCATGAGGGACTCGTGGGCTTGGGCATGTCTTCAATTGGTTTAAAGACATAACAAAAGCTTTACCTGGCCTGGAAGGAGTTCCAGATATTCCAGGACTCCGTCTCCAAAACAGGCATTAGGTGATACTGTGTAAGGGGACTATCAGAGCCTGCCCTTTGTTGGGCAGACCGAGCCTTCCATGCTTCTCCCAGCACTCAGGATTAGGAAAGTTAAAAGGGTACATCTTTATTTATTTCCTTAAGCATTAGACTGTGAGTTTGCCTGATCCCTCTAGGAGCTGCTGATGCCTTCTGTCACCAAGCCTTGTCTTGCAACAGGCTCCAGACGTTCCTTATCTACTGTGCAAACAACACTTTTAGCACAATATGTGCTTGAAGTTGACATCCAACCAACTCTAATTGGTAGTCCCTCACTCTGCTTCTCAGACTTTATCAATTGGTTGGTAAATCAATCACTTTCAGGGTTTTGTAAATCTCAGCAATATGTGCTGATTAAACATATTAAATTAAACATATTGCAAGATTTTGCCTCATAGGATCTGGTAATGCAAACCGTAATTTCAGATTGAACACCTGAAATTGGATTTCCAAACCTGCATGTTGAACAGTGTTATTTGGGGTATATTTTAGAAAAAGAAGGCAAATTGAATTAACTGTCACTGAAGGCAAAGTAAATTAACTGTCATTATCAACAAGAGCAAAGAATTAAGATTTTACCATGAGAAGAAGACGACTGTGGTCTTTCCCTCTTACTTCTGTACACATAACTGATATCCCTATACCCTCAGGCTGATCTCTTTAGGTTCCCTCCATAGATCAAGGTACTTTGGAGGGTCATTTCAAGTGTGAGGTGCACTGCATCAATCTCTAGTAGTGACTAAGCTCCTAATTTAGGCCTAATTCATCTGGGCTTTTGCAAAGAGAAGCAGAAAAAACATGTGAGAGCAGAAAAAAAAACTGCTTTGAGTTCCTAAGTAGAACATGAAAATCATAATGACAACACACATTGTGCTGTCAAAGAAAAATGAGGCATTAATCAAGTTAAGTGATAGACTGAAAAATATCTCTCTTTGGAAACATATTGTGAAAAGTAGTAGTTTAAGAGCCTAAGAGGCTGGAAAGAGATTTAAGGATGTGATGATCCTAATAGCAGCACAGAAATTTATGTTATTAAGAAGCACATATTACATGAAAATAAGGTAGTCCATCTTGAACTGAAAAACTATTCATATGAGGAACAGAAATCTTCAAAAATAGAAATGCAGCTCATTCCCTGCACAGTCTCAAGTTTGACATCATGGAGGGCAAGGCAGAGCCCTCAATCTGAGTCAGAGATCTGCCCCATTCCCTGAGTGTCTGGGTGAATGAGGCCCTAGATATAACTGTGGGCTGTGGATTTCTATAGTCTGTCCTGAAAGGGACAGAAAGAAAGCATATCAGTCTGTCCCAGAGCTACAGGCACAGTGTACCACTGTAATTATTAACTTGTATCTTCAATAAATTTTCCTGGTTGCTGTGGGTTACTACCTGTCAGTTGGCAATTTTATCAGCCAGGGAATAGAAACAGAGCCCCAAGCTTCAATTATTTTAGCATTTTCTTCTTTCAGGTCTTGCTTTTATTATCCACTGGATGGCCATAAACAGCTGACAACACTCAAAAGGCCCTGCTGGCAGTTTTGTGGCATTTTAGCACAAAGAAGAGAACAGCCCATTCTCTGCTTCTCCTACTCCCTGTGTGTGACCAGGCAGGTCCTGTTACTTTTGGTCACGTTGCAGCTCCCACCTTTGCCCAGTTGCCTGCAGTCTCCCTGCTTTATCCAAGGAAGTGCAGCCAATGCCCCTGTTTCCCACAGCCTTTGATGAATGTTTGATGAGAACATCTCTAACCCAAATCCTCTTGCAGGTGGATTCCAGGTGCTTCCAGCTCTCAGTGCAAAAGCCAGGGTGACAAACTCTATGGAAAGTGGTGCCCTTCCACAAAAACTCCTGTGTGCTTTCTGCCATGTCTTTTTGCCTGGTTTTGCTGCCTTTTTGTCTGATTTTCTCTTTTAATTGTACTTTACTGAGTTTCATCTCACCCCTGACATTGTGATTTGCTTTGCTGTTTCACTTGCTGTGACACTTGAGTGAAATGCAGCTTGTTGTTACTGCCCTGCTCATTTCCAGACTCTGTGAGCAATCACAGCATCTCTTTGAAAACATTGCCCAGCTGCTCAGAGGTTCATTTCAGATCACTTGAAATTTTTCCTTGTTTTTTTTCTGGCTGCTTGGTGCTGTCTGTCCCAGTTCTTTCTATCACACAGAAAAATTTGACTTGGGAAATTTTGCTCAGATGTTTGGGAAGATGAACTGAAAGTAAGTTAGGAGATAAAGGGGCTGCTCTCATTGGTAATGAAACCTGGGCCTCTGTCTCTGAAGGAGAGACACAAAAATGTTAGCACAACACCAGTATCAGAACCTTAACCCAATATGTTGTCCTGCCACAGAAAGGATGGGAAATTCTCAGTGTAGATATAAGTATAGATCATTCTCTATTCCCTTCTACACTGTTCCAACATGGATCTACCAAAAAAATAAAGAAGGACCCAGAAGATAACATTCCTGTTCCTTAGGACGACAGTTTGCTCTGTGATTACATAGATTATGCAAATAATAGATATGCTAATTGATAACGTAAAGTTCCATCTTTGTGTGCAACTGTCTCCATGCAACCCTCCATTACCCTGAAGCAATTTTATTCACCAGGAAATTTACAATTACTTGTAATTGCAGGAAGCATCTAAAGTTTTCAATGTGAGAGTGAGAACCAGCTGTAGTTCCTGGCTGCAGTTACAAATATTCAGCCTCTTTACCTGAGTAACAGCTTCCAATAAAAACTATTAACAGTACTCTGATTTAAGCCTTTCTTAAAATACTTTGAGTTCCATTACAATATTTTCAAGAATCATATTTCATAGTATGAAAAAAAGAGATTAGTTTTTTTAATTCCTGATGTAAATCAAACTCAGCTCTTTAAGCCCAGACCAGTCACTGTAAAAAGACACAGCATAAAAATACCAAATACAAGAGAAAATGGAAGGACTAAGGCAAGCCTGTAGCCTGTAATAGATGTAGTTTAATTTTGCAAACTCCTATTTTCCTAAACCATAACTTCTCATAACTTTTGTCATGTGTTTCATTGGAACTCAACTTTCTATTCCACATTTCAAGGGGCTATATAGAATCAGAGATATTATGCTATAAGCCAAGGGAAACTCTTTATTTGGGTGTATGTGCAATCAAACTACAGTCACCTGAACTTCTCTCTGACCTCAGTTCTTGAGGGCTACTGCTTCACCCTGCAGATGTGCAAACAGACCAAGGAACTCCTCTGATACAGAATCAGAGGATCATGAAAAGATCTCTAAGATCATGAAGTCCAACCACTAACAGAGCATTGCCATGTTCACCCCTAAACCCCAAATTATTATGTTATAGAGATCCAGAAATGTCATATTGTATTTACTGGGAATGTCTCAACAAAGGCAGATAGGAATGATGCATCTGACTCCACATTCTCAGAAGGCTAATTTATTATTTTGTGATACTATATTATATTAAAGAATACCATACCATACTGTACTAAAGAATACAGAAAGGATATTTATTGAATGCTAAAAAGATAATAATGAAAACTCATGAGTCTTTCCAGAATGCCGACACAGCATGGCCCCAACTGGCCAAAGAGTCAAAACAACTCACACCAGAATCCAATGAAACAATCACCTGTGGGTAAACAATCTCCAAACACATTCCACATGAGCACAACACAGGAGAAGCAAATGAATTAAGAATTGTTTTCCTTTTCTCTGAGGCTTCCCAGCTTCCCAGGAGAAAAATCCTGGGTGAAGGGATTATTTCAGAGGATGTGAATGCCACAATGTCACTCTTAGTGAGTGGCACATGAAGGGACTCTGACTCCCCTTTGTCTCCACAGTAACATCCCCATCTTCATTTCCAAGGCTGTTCCTCAAGGAGCGCAGTTGAAGGATCTCAGTGTCACAGCAGCTTCTGAATTCTCCCAGGCTGGCTGAGAGGAGCTAATTAAGCATCTACAAAGCACAGTACAAAGGGAGCTGACGGGTGATGCTTGAGGAGGAGACATCTTTATTCACCAAAGAGGCGTGAAATGACTATGAAAAAGGTTTCTAACGTAGCCTCAATCAGTCAGTTTGTATAAAGTAAATTGATTAAACACTTGAATGCAGAGATAGCTGGTAGCAAAGCTGATGTGTGTGGTCTTGCCATTAATCTGGTTACAGCATTGCACTGACACCAAGGCTGTATCTGATGGTGGGAGAGCATTTTAGAAGTGTGTGGAGCTATACCTGATTCCACTCTACCTGCTCAGCTGAGTTGGGAAGGGAAGAATGTAATTTCTGATGCATAACTCCATTTTAAATTTTATTTTAACAGAAGTAAGAGCCAATGAGCTGCTGTTTGGGATGTTTTCTGAGGGTCAAGGCTAATGAGAAGCATGAGATGAGAGAGCAGCACTATTCATAACCTTTCATGCACTGGTTTCCCCTCATACAGGCAGAAGTCTCCATTCTACAAGTCATTTTCAGTGGCACTAGTATAGTCTGAATCACACCTTGTTCCTAATAAATGGCTTTAAAACTGAACTCTTGTTAAAATATCATCTGCGTTGATCTCAAAAAAACCCCAACCAACCTTATGATACAGTGTGTACAGTGTAGCTATACAATGCCTTTATTCATACTGATGATTGTCAAAAAAATACTTCATCCCATATAATCATTAGCAGTGACAGATTTGTGTTGACAATGGTGCAGGGCATGAGCAGCTGCAGCTTCCTTCTAATATATATGATCAGACTGGCAAGTTAATTTACATCTTTTAAGTAATACGTAAAATTTATCATAATATAAGATCTAGGACTTGCTATTCATATTATCTCACAGAAAAGTTTATTCTGTAAATAAACCTATGTGCATGAGCCAGAGGAAACCTTAGGTGTGCTTTGGAATGGATACATTTTGGGCTTTCAGAATAATACCCTGGCAATCCTATGGAGGAATTGATTGAGCTTTTAGAAATGTTTGTGTTAACGAGGAGTACAGTCTGATCTGCTGAAATTCCTCACTTTGTAGAGGATGTTCCTTTCCTAGTGTACCTCATATCTGCAGAAAAAGCATTAAATGTGCTTGATCCAACTTGTTTGGGCTTTTGAAATCCAGATCTGCCATGAATGAGAAGCTACACTTCTGGTTTTTTTCACCTAAACTCTGAAAGGCTTTCCCTGATGATGTGCTTAGCTGTCCTTGCCTTTATGGTACATTTCTGATATTTTTGAGTCTTCTCCTTTTCCATACCTGCTCTGAGGGCGTTGCTTTAGGTGATGCACCTTGAATGACAGAACTCTGGAAAATGATCAGAAGATGCAGAATAACTGGTGGGAGAACCCAACTGGCGAGACGAGGAATCAGACATCAGGGAGTTTTAGGTGCTCCTGAGCACTGATAGGGGAACCCTGTCCTTCTGTCATTCGGGATGGTTTGCATCCTCTGTTATCCAAATTTCAGTCTTTCTGTGCCCCTTTTACTATTTCTCCCTGGAAAAGTCCTCCTAATCAGCCCTCCCTTATTTTCCCTAAGCTAATTCCCTCCTTAAACCCCCTTGCATTCCCTTTCTCTGCCTCCTGCTCCCCAAAACCCTGATCAGCTGTAATATTGCTTGACTCTGCTTGCAGATAGCTCTTCTCCTATTTTCGATTTTCATTTTAAATGAAAATTCTCTGAGGCAGTGACCTCCTTCAATTTGTGTCCATAAAGCACTCTGGGGACCTGTTCTTGAATAACATTAAACACAACAATGATAAATCTGTCTGCTAATGATGTAAGCAAAGGAGCAAGTTTGCTTTGCTGCTGGAAGGCAGATCACAGACAGGTCACTCTTTTGCTATTGGTATTGCTGCCACAATCCCATTTCTCTTGCAAAACACAGAACTAAAGATCAAAATTACATATTGAGTCTGGACTCCTTTTTATATCAGGAAAGCTAAAGCCTTTAGGGGAAAGTTGTGTCAGGGAAATTTCCCCAGCAAAGAGTAATAATAGAGTAATAGGATAATGATGTCAATGTACTAAGCAGATTTGTGAAGGAATTAAAGAATATGTGCTGATTTTTGTTCAGATATGTGTCTCTCTGTCTTGCTCTTGCAAACTAGACAGAGCTGTGCTTTAACATCTGAGGGCAGATTTGGGAAACTCAATTATGCAGAAATCAAACTGTTATGCAGTTTTTTCATCAGTTTCATACTTCATTTCTTATTGCTCAGTGGGATAACTTGTCAATGCAGCAGAGAAATTAGTACTGTTGTAGAGCATTATTGAGCATAAAGTTCTGAAAATGTAGAGAGAGTATTACTCCCTAAATAATATCAAATGGATCTGCCAACATATAAACCCATTTCTTCTGAGCTAAAAGGCTGAGCCTTCTGATCAAAATCTTCTTTAATGTATTTAGAGACCCAAGAGCAGCTCTTCAGTAGTCTACCATGTTCCCTATGAATTAGCATAAATAGTTTGCTAGAAACTTCTAACATTAAGGTCAGTTTTTCACTGTCACATAGTCATGTATTTGTCATAAAAATTAGGGTTAAGAAAGAAAAATAAGAAGTAAAATAAAGAAAGCTAAGAACTTGTTTAAAATTATTTTTTTCTTTTTCTTCAGCACTAGTAAGAATCCCTCAAACAACTGCCTATTTATTTTAAATAAAATAGATGAGATCTGATGTATCATACCATAGGAATGAAACTCTTAGAACTATATATCCCCATCCTTGAATAATCATGGTGTCAGATCAACTTAGAAGAAACAAAATGAATTCTTCTCTATTGTACAGAAATACAGCAAATTGTTGGTCTCATTTTTTTTAATTCTGGGTGCTTTGAAGTATTTACTTTCACTGAATATTATTTTCCCTATTTTTCTTTCCTTATTTTCCCTCTTTGCATACTTCATCAGTGATAATTATAATTGAAAACAAGTTAGAATAAAGCATTCTATGCTGTGAACTAGGGACATTTTACAAATAGCTGTTGAACTTTAACACTTTTGGTTTGTGCAGCAAATTGAGAGTTAGATTACATTTCTTTCACATGAAAAAGGTAGTTTTGTTGCTTTCACTGTTGCAGATTATTGTAGGAGGGATATTAACCTCCCACCACACCTCCATTTCTTATTTTCTTAAGCTTTCCAGGCCTGATTCACTGCTGTATGACTGCAGTTTTAAGAGCTGTTACAATGGGTATGCACAGGAAGGAGTGCAGCTGGAGTAGCACCACAGAGAGTCAGACCTATTATCTTGGCAAGTGACTAATCCCACGCTCCGCAGCACAGCCTTTCAAACATCAAACTTCTTATCCAGGAAATAACTTTCTGCTCAGCACAAGTGCTACTCACCTGCCTCTCTTTGCGTTTTCTGAGACAGCTATACTGGGGTTTACTTAAATGAAGCAGGTGCCAGAAGGTACATAAATTCCAGAGGTAAAAAGTTTACCCCTAGGAAAAGTTGGCCTTTTCACAGATCCCAAGTGGAATGGAGATGGGGAATCATCAGTGATCTGTGACTGAGACCAAAAGGGAGCTGACCAAACTAAGGTGAAGAAGGGCTGTTTGTGTTTGTAGATGGAGTGAGACAGCACTCCTGCTGGAATTCGGCAGAGAGATGCAAAGTCCTGCTCCTGTGAAGGAGGACACTGGCTGGTGGGAGCAGCTCTGCTGTGGAGACCTCAGGGCTCCTGGTGAGCAGCAAGCTGAGCACGAGCCAGCCCTGGCAGCAGAGGTGCCAACAGCTTCTGGGACACATGAAATGAATCAGAATTGTGGGATTCACATTCTCTGAACCTGAGAGAAGGAGAGAAAAGAATGATCAAAACAATCCTTATCTCATTTGCTGCTCCTGCATTGTGCCAAAGTAGAATGCAATATGGAGATTGTTTACCCAAGGTGATGGTGCTTTGTTTCCTTGGCCTATCAGGGTCAAGCATGTGTGCATTCTGTCTGTCAGCAGACAGTCACAAGATTCTGGGCAGTTGAGTTGAGTTGGGTGCTTTGTGCAGATTCAGTTTAGATGTAATGTAATATAGTGTCATATAATATAGAATAATATAGTACAATAAAGTAATTAATTAACCTTCTGATATTAGTGGAGTCAGATGCATCATTCCTCCTGGGCATCAGGCAAAAATATCACTGATACAGAATCAGTGGATGGAAGTGATCATACACCTCTACTCAGCTTTGTGCAGATTCAGTTTAGATGTAATATAGCGTAATATAATATAGAATAATATAGTATAATAAAGTAATTAATTGGTATTAATGGAGTCAGATGCATCATTCCTCCTGGATGTCAGGCAAAAATATCACTGATACAGAATCAGTGGATTGGAAAGATCATCCACCTCTGCTCAGCACTTGTCACACCACACTGCACCCAGCTTTGGCCTCCCAGGACAAGTCATCCCTGATCTGCAGCATGTTCAGCAGAAGATCATCAACATGGCAATGGGGATGAAGCCCTGGGAGAAGAGACTGAGGCACTTGGGCTTCTTCAGACCCCAGAAGAGACAACTTCAGGGGACTGGACAGTAGCCTGCCTGTACCCACAGGGAAGAGAGGACAGAGGCAGGTTCTTCACAGTGATGCCTCACAAGAGAACGATAGATAATGGGATTAAGGTAAAAAAAAAAAAGAGACATTCAGGCTGGGTAAAAGTAAAAACCTTTTGCTCTGTGAGGATAGTGGAGCAGGGAGACAGGGTCCTGAGGAGATTGTGCAGACTCCATCTCTGGAGATTTTCAAGCTCAAACTGAACAAAGTTCTAAGCAGCCTAAGCTGACCTCTCAGCTGATCAGCTAGGACTAGAAGGTGTGACTTGAGACTTCCTGAAGTCCCTCCATCCCTAAAGGACACATTCTTGATCCTACAGAAGCAACAGTGGTGAAGAGTAAAGAAGTGTCATATTTATAACTTCTAAAACTGTTGAGATACCAGATCTTGTATGAAAGTAAAATATCCTATTTGAACACAAAAATATTTTTAAATTTTCCCCTCCCCTATGCAGTATTAAGCTGTTCAGTGATTTTTGTGCCTATAGCAATATTTAGGCCATATGGCAATTCTCAGCACTGAAGCCTGAAATATTTGATTATCACAGGACAGAATCAGTGTATGGGTCAGCATTCTATTTCTGATTCATCACCCTGTTGAATTATTGCTATTTTATAGTGCTCTAGGAAAGGATGTCAAAGCTGCCAAATTCCATCATGTAAGCAAATCTGTTTCTCTTTTATAGTTAATCATGAGTTTATGAATTTTCTCTATCTGGATGGATTTTTCACTTGCTCGCACACTTACAAGGGGTGGAAACAAATAACCCCATGATTGCAAATATACTGATAAAGGTATTCCAAATTATATTCAGAAAAGATATCTGCCTTTTTTCCTAGTCAAAAAAATAACCTAACTTGTGGGACAAGAACCAATGTCACAAATGGCTTTCTTTTTGTGTTTATATGAACAAATAATCTCCATTTTTAACAGAATAAAGTTTTGTGAAACCAGCTAGATTCCTGCTCACATTTATGTGAGAAAAGGTTGCAGTTTTATAGAGTATACAGCTGTAAAAATACTGATAGGACTTCAGATTCAATTTGTTTATTTTCCCTGCCCTTTCCCAAATGAGAGTCCTTTTCTATTCTCATAGTTAAATAGAGACTCAGGAGAAGGAAAGAGCACTTACTGCATTTACTGTGGTGGTTTGGGCACAGCTCTGGGGCTGCCTGAAGCCCTTCCTATGCCACCTGCATTAGAGTTCACCTTTGTGTAAACTGTGTGATCATGGAGACTGGGGGGCAACCACTATCAGCGCTATTAACTTTTAAAATCTTTGCTCCCCATGAATTTATTGCTCAGGAGAGGGATAGGAAGTGCTGGGTTGTAACTCTTTATAATTCCTACTGATATCTACCAGTTCCTGGACAGTAACTGGAAGGGAACAATGATTAGTTCTAGGGAATACTACTGCTCCTGACATTCAGAGATATCCTAGTCATGCTTTCCATTGACTTCACAAGGAATTTAAGATCTTTTAAGTCTTTACTTCTTCCCTACATCTACCTCCAAGGCAAGTTCAGCACTCTAGGAAACTCTGGATCTCACCACTGTTATTTTGTTTTAAAAACCAATGCTTTATGTATTCTGGAGTCTTGTTTAGAACATTTTACTGATCAGATTTTCTAATAGTTATCTCAAAATGCTACTGAAAGAGAATCAGGAGTTGTCAGCTTTGGTATTATATCCTCAAGCCTTTGCTGACCATCCACCCAAGGGAGTATTAGAAGCTGTTGTCTTAGTAGAGAAAAGCTTCAATAAAAGGTCAAACAAAATCATGGTGGAATCATTAATATGTTTTCAAGGGCACACTTAAGGCAGGCCCTTTCCTGGACAAAGGGACAATAAAGAGCACTTAGAGACAAGGAATCCTTGATGTGTATTTATTCTATTGAGCTGTGGGTTTTTGACAGAAAATGTAAGAGAAACATTGGGAGAAACACCATAGAGGATCCCAGGTCAAACAGCAGTCTCTGTGCCTTTTAGTATGTGAAGCACAAATGCTTAATGGAAACAGAAAAAAAAACAAAAAAAAAAAAAAAAACCAAAAATCTGGCTCCAAAAATTACCAGAATAGATTTACTTACAGGGCATCATGCTTTTGGAGAGGTCACAAACACTGAAATTGAGAAGGGCAAGTTCAGACTTCAAAACTGTGCTCAAGAGGCACTTTGGAAAAGACCTTAAAGTTAATTGCAGATAACCTCAATATGTTCTCCCAGAAAGATGTTGGGGAACAAAAGTTACAAAAAATGCTATGAATAACAAAAAAAAAAAAAAAAAAGGAATATTTTCTTGATTCTACAGAATAGTTCTTTGAAGACTCAAGGCCAGACCTGGAAACAATTTTGTAGCCTTGCCCAAAGAGGAAACTGAGGTAAAGTCTGGAGACTGCCAGAGAGGGGGACCTGCAAAAGAAAAGGAAGCTAAAGCAAGTCACATGAAAAGCAAATTAAAATATCCTCTCAACTAAGAGATGCTACACCACTGCAGTCTAGCAGGATTCAGTATTTTCTTCATACATAAGAGGGTTGCATTTTACTGTTTATAAAGCAAATGTTATAAAACTTCCTGTAAATCTGATTTCAATCCAATAGTCAAATGTTAAAGCACTAAAAATGCAAAGTGCAATATTTTTCTCTTCATGCCCAATTAACCAATTAAATACTTGCTAATGGAGGTAGTAAAGTCACCATAAATTGAATCTCCTGCTTGATTCAATTCCTTTCAAAATATGTTCTAGGAATTGCATAAAGATATTTTTGCTGTGGAAATTATCAGTGGCATTCAATGGTGTGTTTTATGTAGAAGGTCAGTTGAATGACCATTTTTGGCTCCCTGATTCTAAATTATAAGAAACCAAGACCTATAACATTCAGGAGTTAGACTCTACATTTTAAAATGACTTCTCTTTAGGATAGAAAAAAATTCAAATTCCTGTTTTACTCTTGCACTTGAGTTCTCAGAAGCAACTGTAATTGAAGAAATCATTCAAAAAAATGCTTATTTTTCTATGCAAATATTCCCTTGCTTCCTAACACTGCTGAAGTAGTAGTAGGACTAAGAGGCTGTGGTTACTATTTGCTCAGAAATCTGCACTTTCAGGACTAAACTGACAGCTGGGATTGCAAGCAGGATTGGCTCCATGCTGCCTGACATGTGGAGCAACATATATTGTATTATTTACCTTTAAATTAAAATTATATTTGTAATCTAGCCACCAAAGTGGGAAGGCAACTACAGGCTCCTGTTTATTTCCAGCAATAAATGTAATGGCTACTTTTTAAAAGAGCAGCAACCTATAAAAATTGAAATCAGAAAGCCAAATGAGGCTAATATTCCATTCCATGAAATTGATCAAAGGTTTTATAGCTCTAATCACTGGCCAAAACAGAAAGGCTGATAAAAGCTTAATTGCCATCTAAGCACTTCAAACAGTTACAGAAAATTGGAACAGCACAGAGATCTACCATAACTCTGATATTGTCATTTTGGTACTTCTTCATACCCAAATCCTTCTTCTGGCCATTAGCAGAGAAACAAGTACATTTCACTAGGTAACTTTTCTACAGCATTTAACTTTGAACAGGATTATTTAATGCTTACAAGAATGGCAGAAGCTGGACTGTAATGTGTTAAAAACAGATGCTAGGTAAGACTCAAGCTAATTTTTTGGTCCTAATTGTCACTGACTTCAGAAAAACTATTCCCACCTTGTGATTATGGTCAGGAGCTTTTTCTTTCTTCTTGACAGAGGACATATTTTAGTTCCCTGTTTGCAATAGAACTCCAAATATCTGCCTCAGATGATAAACCTTGGACTTCACAAGAGACAGCAAAATCTGAGTTTTTCAGCTGAAATCCATATCATGTGATGGATTGTGTGCAATGGATTTCCCATCTGATGGATGTAAAAGTGTGCTCACTCTAATTGCATTACATGAAAGGGTTTTAACCTTTTTGTCGAAATGTACTTTAATATAACATTGGTCAATGCAGAGACAGTGAAGGATATTTCAGGGAATGTCATTAATTGATCCAAGACTGACTAGAAAAACAGCAGCCATCAATAAAATAGAAAAGGAGTAAAACTTACAACAATTTCTGAGCTTGTACTGTAATATAATGACTAGTAGCATTAAATGAAAATTCAATAATATGCCATTAGAAATGTGAAATATTTTTAGCAGTGATGGTGAACACACATTGGGAAAATTTAGGTGAATGCTGGACTCTACCCCTCAGAGCCTTCAATCAAGGACAGATGTCTCTCCTGAAGGGTTTGGGGCGTGATAAAGATGCTTGTGACTCTGATCCTGTGGCCTGTAAGACAAAGGAGATTGGAGTGGAGCATTATGCTGATCTCAGCTGTTCCTAAAATATCTTCAGCTCTTCCACATCTAAGTTACCTTCAGTATTATAAAACTAGAAAATTACATATTTCACGGAGCTATGGCAACATGGAGTTATTTTGCAAACTTACTTAAGAGAGAAATGTCACTTTTTATGCAGAAAGCTTAGGGAAATCTTAGACACAGAAGATATTTTCCATTCACAACCTCAGCTCTTTTTAGAAGCTTACATACCGATAAAATGGCAGAATATAAGTGTTAGAGGAAAAGCTACCAGGATCATACCAAGTGCTTATGATTTAACATATATACAGAACTATGATGAAAAGCAGAAAAAACACAATTGAGAGACTCAAATTAGAACCAAAACCAGATCCCCTTTTCCCCATGGGTCCATGCACAGCATCAATTGAGAAAGCACAAATAGAATTTTATGAATAGCGCCCATCCCCTGTTAGATGCCATGTAGACCCATGAACTCAAGGAATTCTAGGATCCATAATACCCCAGGATCCAGCTAGACACTGCATCAGCTTCTTTTTCAAAGGAAGTATGAATAATAGCTAGGTCTATTTAATTGTGTTGCAGAATGAGCATCAGTAAGCCTTTGTGCTGAAAAATGTGCCCAGGTGTGGCTGTGAGAGGCAAGGAGGAGCTGAGTAGGTCATCTGCATCTAGACTGCAGGAAAGGAGTTTTCTACAGCATTCCCAGCCACCTCTCTCTCCCCTGACATCTCAGCTGAGCCCCTTTCAGCTGCTGGGGCTATCCCAGATCCCTCCCTAGGGCTGGATGGGACAGTGCTGTGTCCAAGACTCATCCTGGTGCTCTGGGAGATAAGAGAGAGATACTGAAGCTTAATAGACAACAGACTAGTAATTTAAGGGGAAATACGCACCCTAAGCGCCTCTAAAGTTTTGGGTTATTTTGTAAACAAAACAGACACCAGGAAAGAGGAGGTGGGAAGAGGTGCAAGAGGCAGTTTGTTTCCCTGGCCAGGTTTTCACACCCTGCCTTTGTGGGGATCATGCACTCCTTTCTGAAGCCAGAAGGAAAGGCAACAAATAACCACAGCATGGCTATTCTTTCCAGGAAAACACCAATACTGACCTAAGCCAGAGAGGCATTTTTCTGCAGTCCAACAGCTTTGACTTCTGTTGTTGTATCACACTGCAAATAACTGAGCATCAACATAAGTGGGTGACTTACAGATAAAAATCCGGGAATGGATCCATTCATTACCAGTATCACCTTTGTAACGACTCTTTGACCTTTCAGTTCTAGGAAGTCCTAATTCTACTGAGTAGTGAAGCCTTGTACCTTAGGAAGTTAGTGATTTCTTGGAACATTACTATTACTATCCCTTTCTCTCACTAACTTTTCAGTGTTCTGTAAGAAATAAATGGTGGGACCCTTTTATTCTCCAAAGAAAACCAGCATTTCACCTCTTCTTTTACTTTATAGATACCAATAACTTTTTATTTCATCTGGTTGGACTGATTAACACTTCTAATTAAATTCAGAGCAGTTGTTCTCAGTGTGAATTTACATTTGAACATTCCAACTTGTTTTGGATGCAAAAAAAGGATTTATATGCAAAAGCTTGTGGTTTTTTTCCCCACCCACAGAGGCTGATCTAATGAAAGATATGGCTTCTCTATAAAACTTGTGTTATAATTTGCATGTGCTGTAAATTCACATTATAAAGTTTATCCTGAAACTGGAGTCCCTGGTTTTAACAAGGGAGATTGTATTATTAGATCTCAAGCTTGAGACTACTCATCTGCATTATTAGTAGACAAATAGCCATTTTTCTGCACTGAAATTACAACAATTGCTACAATGACAGCAAGTACTTGATAACATAAACACAGCTTATGGCTGGGTAACTGCTGGGTTTCCGACATACAAATGGATTTCCTCAAAAAGATCTGAATTTACCAACATATTTTATGCTGCTGTTGCTGTCACTTCTATTACAATTAACACTACTCCTAAAACATGCTCTTGTGAACTGCAGAAAAACTGGCATGAGGTTATATGTATATGTTATTTCTTTTTTATACAGAAAAGTTTTGTGTTTTAAATGTCTTAGGTGAAAATAGATTAGATTTTAGACCTAGAAATCATATGCTTGGAAAATGTTCTGCATATTTTCTCTAAATATGTAATATCTTACATCTTCAAAAGAAAGTCACTGAAATCAACTTCAGGAATATTTATGTCATAAGGACTGATTGTGGGAGTAGATACATTGCATTTTAGATACAGTAGATATGCAACAATTTGCCTATATCTCCCTGATTTTTTATTTTCCATCTGAAAAGAAGTATTCAGATTTAGAGCACAGACCTTCTGTTTTCCTGGCAGCATTTTGTTCTGTACTGACAAGTCATCATTTTTCCTCATCCCCCCCCCCAGCTGATATGGCTGAGAACAGCAACAAAGGCAAAGTAATTCTTAAAACAAACAGGAACATTTCAGGCACTTTGGGCACAAAATGAAAGAACTTTTGTTTTAAAGGAAGTCTGAAAATTTGGCAAATAAATTTTGTAGATCTGAGTCTTTAGGCAAGGTTTGTGAGAAATTTAAATGTATTAATACAGAACTACATGGTTGGAATAGCAAGGGCAAGAAATACATTTTCAGCTTCAACCTCTACACACAATTAATCATTTTGAATTTTAAAATTAAAATAATTTTAAGTAAGCAAGAGCTGCATAACTAAGTGGTCTTTGGAATGAATTAATGGCCACTAGAGCACACTTTATTGCAGTCTATGCACTGCAGGAGAGAGGCAACAACGTTTTGCAAAAACATTCTGACTGATAGACATCAAACTCTGTGTGGTTCATCTGAACATTTTCAGTTCATCTGTGTATTTTTCATAGTCCAAATTTTTAAACTAACCTGGATTTTAAAAGCAATTTTCTGATTAAGATCCACTTCCTCCCAGCTGCTGTTAGAACCTTCAATTCCTTTTGGAATACAGAGCTTACAGACCTCTGATCTCTTACTATATTTGTCAGCAAGCTTGGGGCTCTTGTGTGTTCCTCGTGAGTTACAATGCACAAGCTGATGTTTCTTGCTGAAAGGAATGATGGTTAACAGGTGTTACCTTTTTGGGTAGTCTGGAGTGCAAAGAAAACCCAAACCTCCCTCTATTGTCTATGTAACCTCATGAGCACATAGGCTATAATGAACAGCAAAGTAATAATTTTCCCCTAATATTAAGGCAAAAGTTCCTTATTAATATTTAAAATGTCCTTGAGGTAATTTTTCACATTTGAGTGTATGCTATAGATAAATCATTTTTTTGCATTATTAATTGCTGTTTTTTTTAATTATTATCATGTGCCTCCCACTGGACAGATTTCTACAAGCACAGTAACTTTTTCTAGTGCAAGAGTTTAAGGCTGACATTAGCTGGGTTCCTGCCATTGTGACCCTTTCTTAATCAACAATACGTAACAGCTAGAAATGCAAGAAAATGAGCAATCAGAGTTTTACAATTGCTGTGAATAACATTTATCTTATTATAGGGAGTATAACCTCCCTCATCTGCCCTGACACAATGTGTTGCTTTGTTTCTCCAGTTCATTTCATGGTGGATTGAATTAGTGCCATTTTCTGGATTGGATTATGATGTTTATTAAAAAGGAAACAAATCATTTGCATTTGATGACTTCTTGGCTTTAGCTTACTTCTCCCCTTAAACTACACTCATGGATGACAACAAGAATTAAAGTAAGACAAATGTCCTCTTCCACCCTGGCGATTTGTTTTTAGTCTAAATAATTAATTGCAACACAGATTCTATTTCCCAGCTGCTGCCATCAGTCTTTTTTTCACTTTTTTCACATAACAAATGTTATTTTTGAGAAATGGTTTACATAATGGATAGTCACTCCCAGATTTCTTCAGCAGAGCAGCATGAATTATGTATAAATAAATGGAGAATGCATATACTTTAAAAGGAGTCAGGACTTTCCACAGTAATGCTCCTCCTCAGGAGAAGACAAGCACCTCCATCTCCTAGGGAGCAGACCTTTCCCCCTTTGCTTTTTCCTTCTCTCCTGGCATAAGAGCAGCCAAACTTGCAATCTCCTTGAGGAAAGCAAAGCAACTGCTGCTCTCACCTGGAAAAACAGTGAGGGGTGATGGTGTCAGCAGGAGCCCTGCTGACAGCCTTGATAACAGCTCAGGAGGTTTGTGTAATAAGCACAAGTGTTCTGCACAGCAGAAATGCACATGTGAGAGAAGGCATAAGATTTGCTAATGGTGTAATGAGCATAATTAACCCTGCAACACATTAATACACAATTTGAAATGCTCACTGACTAGATAACAACAATGTTTTGGCATTGAGTGTCCTTGAAGGCAGATTATGTTTTTTAAGGTAGTTAGGAAAACTGATGTTTGATAACTCGGTGACAGCTGACACTGTAACAGTGATGTAAATTCAGTGTTAACAAGCACTCAATATTTTGAAAAAGATCTAATTTGAAATTATCACTTACAGGAGCACATGTGCATCAGACAAGTTAAGGATAACCACATGTTTTGAGATGTAACTGCAGGAGACGTTCCCACAGGTGAGGTCTCTGTGATCTGTCTTTTGGTTTATTGTGTACAAGCCAGAGAAACTGAGTGTATTTTTTAAAAAAGCTTACTTGATTTTGGTAAGAAAAAGCATTTAATACAGATCAGGTTGTTACTACTGTGAATACAAACAGCACTTCATTTCATAATTTCCATGTGACTGGTCAGTAGGGTGAGTGCCCAGGTGCTCTTTGTCCAGAGCACCTTTAACAACCAGTTACGGGCAGCCAACCATAGACTCATACAGGAGAAGACCTGTGAGGTCAGCGAGTCCAACCACCAACCCAGCATTGGCAGGTTCACCCCTGAACCGTGTTCCTAAGCACCATAACATAGCCATGGTTCTACATGCTTTTGAACACTTCAAAGGACAGTAATTCTACCCCTTCCCTGGGCAGCCTGTTCCAATACCTGATAATCCTTTCAGTGAAGAATCTTTTCCTAATCTCCAGTCTAAACTGTTGCTCTCTTATTGGAACAATACCTTCTCAGTGATTGCTCACGTGCAGCTCCTCACAGCACTGATTCCTTCTTCTTCACAGCACAGCCAACAAACTCCAACTCTCTCCTCACCCACCTACCCCACTCTTTTGTAGCACTCGCCTGCTTATTGGACACAGCTGTGGCCTATTAACAGCAGGCCTGGTCCTAATCTTCGGTGATTAGCACAGCTGCAGCTCCTCAGGGGTGACACTACCTTCTGCATTGTTTTCTTACATTCTATCCCTCCACACTAAACCACCCCTACTAGTACCCACACCCCGGGAGTGATTTCCCCTTGCCCTATCACTGGTTACCTGGAAGAAGAGACCAATCCCCATCCATTTTTCCTTCCAGGTAGTTTCCTAACAATTAGGTTGCCTGGTGGGTAGGACTTTCAAAATCTTCTGAGTTAATTTATTATTTCAGATGGGACTGCCAAAGCCTGAGACTGTCAAAAACACTTGTGCCCAGTCTCCAGAAAGTCTGAACCAGGTATGCACACATCTAGGTCCATCTGCACAAACTGAGGTTGATAAATCAATTTCTATGAAAGCCAATAAGCAGTTACCATGCTGAGGAAAACCACATTTCATCTTGATGAATTATGTGCCAACCGACCAACATCTGAAAAAACAGTATTAGTACAGATGAAAACCACAGTTAACCAAAAACAACAATAAATTAAAGAAAAACTTATGCAAATAAATTTGAATAGGCTTGGCAGTACCTGCATTTTTTCCTGAAGATATAACACTAAAATATTGAACTTCCAGTTTCCATAGCAATGTGTCAGTGGTGCTCACAGAAAGTAAAAAAAGACCATCATTTTCTCTCAGTAAAACAAATTCCCAAGGAAATAAGAACAGATGGAGGAAAACAGAAACATCTTGAAAGTATTCTTATTATTTAGGGATGGAAGAACTTCACAAGTTTTAAGGGACTGGTTTGAATAAACACCTTAACGTCTGAAGTCTCATTTGTGTCTTATGCAAACCAACACAGCTCTCAGATGTCAGTATCAACACAGGTTTCCATCATCTGGTTTATTCTTCTTAACAGTATCTCAGTCTGGATAATTTTTGGGCTCTCCCATTCAAGGGGGGGATAAGGAAGTCAAGTCCAGCAGATGGTCTCTGAGGCTTTTGGGGAGTTTGGGCACACGATGTGTGAGGAGAGAGGGGACTCTGGGATTGTCCATCCTGGAGAAGGGAAAGCTGAGGGTGGCAGTGGGGGGATGTGGTCCCTCATCGATGAGGGGGTCTAAGGAGAAGGCTCTCCTCAGAGGTGCACAGTGGGCTCATGCTACAAAAGGAAATTCTGATGGATATATGGGAAAAAATCCAAATCACCTTTGAATGTGTGCCTGAGAGTCTGTGGAACTGGGGCTATTCAGGACTCAGGGTGGCCAGGCCCGTGATCAGCCTTTGAACTGTGCAGGATGTTGCGCTGGATGTGGAGGTCCTTTCCAATCTAAGCTGCTCTGTAACACTCTGTACCTTTATTCCTGAGATGATTCAACAGGCACTTCCATCTTCATCTTTCTGTCACAAGGCTCAGTGGAAAGACCCAACAATGGAAAGATGATCAAAGCACCCCTGCACAGCAGGGCCAGGACAATGGCCTGAATTAGATGGGCAGTTTAGCATCTTATCCTTATCTCACCTTATCTCACCATGCAGATCTTCCAATGGGGAAATTCTCCAGGTTCTTTCTCTTCTCCCTCTTTATAACCCTATCACCTCTTGTGGATGACACACGGTGACAGCCAGATGACACCTGTGGAAGCCAAGGTTCCTAACATCATTTTACCATGTTGCTAACCCAGCAAAGACCCCAGCTGATGCAAGTTAACTCTGAAGATGTCATTGCAAAGCCTGAGACTGCTTCCTACCTCTCAAGTCCTTTTTTAGGGCATAAATCAGATGAGACTCAGTTCCTCAAGAAAGAGGCTTTTTCTTTGCAGCGCCAGTGCCTGGGTACATGCAGGGGCTGTGCAAATAAGTAACACCATCAAGAAGGAGTGGATGCATTAAAATGAACTCAAATGATTAATCTCACTGCAGGAGTTGGATTGTCTGGCTGCTATAGACATTGTGACATTCAGTGTTTGGACACAGCTAAAAGATCATTTTACAGAGGATGGGACATAAAGGAAAGCAGAGGGCCTTTCACAGGCCATTTTCTGACTTCCCAAAAATGTATTTACAGTGCAGATGATTGATAGGTACTGTGAAGACCAAATATTTTTTTTTGTGATCTATCACAAGGATTCTCATTCAACACTTGAAATCTGCTATTTCAGCTCTACTTTACATCACTTAATAAAGTGATGAGCATAAATAAAAAAGAATGCTAAAAAACAGAAAAAATCCACATATTATCTCCATTGTCCTGAGCTAAAATCATGTATTATCTTTGGAAATGTGCAGGTTCAACATAACTGGAGTTTCATTGTTATTGAAGTATGTATTCTGGATGGTACAAGAATGACTGAGAGCCCTTTCCTAATCTGAGGGTAGTAGGAACAGCCCTTAATCCAGCTACACATATGAGTATCACTCAATGTGCTGCTGCAGTTTGCATTAAATGTGTCAGGTGTCAAAAATAAGTCTTGGATTTTTTTTTTCAGAAGTATGTTTGCTACAGGTGCAGGTGGCCTGAAGAAGTGTCTCTTTATGTAAATATTTGACTATATTTTCTAGAAATGCCAGTTGTTTCAGAAAGAGTTTCTGCCTCTGCCTGTGGGGAATCCAGGTGTCATTATAATATGAATATCACCAAATTATTCTCTTCAATAAGCATCATGGATTTTACATGTGTGATCAGATAAAACAGTGATTATCTAAGTTTGCTTATCAGTGTGGGATTTTTTCATACCTGAAAGTGAAGCTGTGCAGAACTATGTATGAACCTCAGAACATTTTTATAGTGCTAACTTGTTCCTCTCTTGAAAAGTCAGGCAGGTCCCTGAGGCTCAAAAGCAAGATAACACAGAGATGCTTTGCAAAAGAAGACCCAGCCCTTGTACTAAAGGAAGATAATCCAGTCACAACCATTCTGTGAAATGCAGCCTTTGGTAGGGACAGGGTATCTGCAAAATATTTATAATACATTGAACTTAGAAAATGAAATGAACTCTCCAGAATGAAATTGCTAAATCTAAACAAGCCAACACATGACGGCCAAAATGAACTCTCAAGTGCAGATCAGATAAAGTTCCCTTGGTAAAATGAGCTTTCTGAATAATCTGTTAATTCTTAAGAGGCCTCATTGGTTTCAGTGGGATGACTCCTGGAGTGCCCACAGTAAAGGTGTTGGGTTCTGACCCTCTCCAAGAGAAGTTTGGGAGGTGTTCAAACTGATAGGGGAAAACCCTTCACAGGACACAGAGAAAATTTAAAATAGATAAAAACCAAGCAAGATCACTCCTTGAGGAGCTGCAGCAGCAGCTGTGTGGGTAAGTACCTCAGACTCAACATGAGCAGCAACAAGCACTGATAAGTGTCTGAGAATTAACAGCAGTACCTCAGGCTAGATGTGTGATTGTAAGGTGTGATTGGAAGAGGACTCACTTTCTGTGAGTAAAAAGTTACAAAGGGAAGGAAGAAGATGAAACTAAAATAAAAGGTGAAAAACACAAGAGAAGCAGGAATGACAGAGAGACGGAAGGGGGAAATATGTTCATATGGAGAGAACAACTGAAAAATGGCAGAATTCTTTTTTTCTTTGTGGTCTACATCTTATCTGAAAATGTGTTTTTTGTGTTATTAACTCTTCTGGAAGGCAGCATTATCTCCACCCATGTCTACAAAAAAGGTTTCAGACCGGAACCTTCAATGGCAAAGAGCAGACATCTCAGGGGTCATTCACTTAGGGTTGTCCAAACAAACTAAAAGAGAGCAGGTTTTAACTGCCAGTACATAACACATTTAACACCAATTGGGGTAGAGCAGGAGTCTGGACCCAGAGTTAAAATTCTCCTTGCTGGGTACAAGGCAGCTGTGGCTGCATACTGACTGTGTGTGCTGCAGCAAGCAGCGCTCTCAGTCTTAGCACTTTGCCTGTTTTCTTCTCTGTAACTTTAATAATATAATCTTTTTTTTAAAATGAAAAAGCTCAGGAAGAGATCAATTATGTATTTATTTCAATAACAAAATTGCAATCCAGATAATAATTGTATTTTGTCTAATTTGCAGTGGCATATTAAATAGTGACAGTGATCATTAGAAAAAAAATAATCCACTTGATGCTGAATTCAAAATAAAAATTTAGTTACTAATTTCTGCACCTGCGTCTCAAATTTTATTCACACTCAGTTGAAAATGTTCAGTCATTATGATGTTTATAAAAGACAAACTGTTCTTGAATGATTTCTCTAATATGTTCACTTACAAAAAGTTCATTCAATGCGAACACAACTACACACTTCCTGAAAGATGGAAAACTGGGGCAAGCACTTGCCTTCAAATTTGTGGCTTGACAACATCAAAACATTTGTCCTGTAAAGTGGTGCTCTGCTGAATTTGGACCTGGTATAGGCTACACCTTTTGCTTTGCTCATTCAGCAGCTCTTAACAGTTTTATTTCTAATGCCTCTCATCTCGAAGACCAACACAAGGAGGTGATGCTGGAAGTGGGTTGAACACTTGCAGCCTGGAGGTCTCTGGAGGACTTGTGGACCTTGTCAGCAGCTTGTCACAGCTCATCAGGCTGAGGGTAGCTGGAGCCCCAGAACGTGCATGTGGAGGAAGCAAAGGTCTAGGGATCAGCTCCATGGGAATAATGTAAATCAGGTGGCTGTGACACTGATCAGCTCCATGGGAATAATCTAAATCAGGTGGCTGTGGCACTGATGCACAATAGTTAATTTCTAAGCTGAATGTCCTGTGTGTCATGACATCTGGAAACAGTTGTTGCACACTGAATCCAGCACAACCCTCTACTGCTCTGGCTGTCAATGGGATTATTGATCATTTAAATGTAGAACAGTGCCTAGGAGTTACAGGCATAGGAGGAAGGAAAGGCTGCCTGGGAGTGCCTGCCTTCCTGAGCTCCTTAGCCAGTCCTTAGTGTGGGCACTCTTCAATCAGCTGGTTGCTCAGGAGAGAAAGCATGAAGGTCTGCCACAGCTGGGAGCAAAGGGGGGCAGAGCTGTGCTTTTCCCTGACTCGTGGGTAAAAGGGTTAAAATCTGAGTTCTTATGCAGCCCAAAGGATTGTTCATAAAACTTCTAAGTATCTTGACATCATCACATTTCTTAGCTTCTTTACAGATATTTTTTTCACTTATGTTTTTGTTCAGGTTCATCAAGCTAGGTGTAAAGAAGAGGGACTGGTGATGAGTAGGCTGTATTTATGCATCACAAGAACCAGACTTCAATACTTCAGCTGCTGTGGCCACCCAACAGTTCTGTCCCAGTCTCTTCCTTTGCTCTCCTCCCTCCCTTCCTGGGTATGGCCCCAACAACCTGGGCAAATATGGGAGTTTTTATCTTGGGCACATAGGAAGGAACAGGGACGTGGCCCTCTGCTTCCAGAGCAGAGGGAGAGACTGGTTGCAGCAAAGATCAGGATCAGGTGTTTTAACCTGTTTTAACCTATGCACCTTTGGCATAGGACTCTGCCGTAAGAACCAAGCAGGAAACACCGAAGACTCCTTTCTTTTCAAGTGGTGCAGCCAGGCAGGAATCTGACTTTAAAACAGGATTCTTCAGTTGACAACCTCACTTCCAAAACTTGTTTTTGCATCCCCCTTTGCTGCATTGGTGGGGTGGGCTGCAAAGTGGGTGCTGTGCCCTGGAGCTGGGGCACTCACAGTCCCCAGGAGGGAGGACTCCCCAGCTCTCGCATTTTGCTTGTACACACAGAGGACATGGGAGTTCTGAGTAAAAAGGTGTTGAAGTTTGGCTCTCTTTGCTTTTAAAAGGCTTCAAACTGGTGTGTTTGTTTGTCTCAAAACCTCGTGCTTCTCAAACAAGAGCTGTGCTGAACTCTTCCCACTTATTAGCCTGGCCTAACCATTTTGAAACCTTCTCTGTAGATTGTATCTATTGCTGTGAATTACATTCCTCAATTATTAATTTCTGCCATCAATCACACTTTATCTTTTGCACAGCAGAAGTGTCTTGTCACTTCTTGTATGGAATAGTACACCAATTAAATTTGATATACTTCTATATATTACATTCAGTTAAATTTAATACACAGGGTATAATTTTCACTTCTCAAAGCTTTAGGAATAAAACCAGGTACATTTTCATTGGTAAATTATAGGTTAAACAGAACCTTCACAACACTGGGTGTAAAAGAAGGCAGACTTGATTCCTTTCACTGGTTTGTGACAGCCAAGATACTGAAGTGTGGAGATAGTGTTGGGTAATTTTCATGATAATTTAAAATTATTACACATTGTACTCTCACTTTCACTCACCACAATGACTGTGCTGGAATAAAGTACAATTTCTTTCAGCTGTAAACCACAAGTCTTTTTTTAGAATTTGACTTGGGTTTATACTGCATTCCTTTATATCCTCCTCTCCTTCTCTGCTCCTACACCTAAATCTCCATTTTTATATTTTCCCTTCTTCCTGAGGTTTCCTTCTGAGGGAATATATAACCTTTTTAAAATCTGTGTCTGGACACAGAGAGGAGTAAGAATTTCCATTAATATCAGTCTCATGTTCAGTCTACCATTATGAATTCTGTCAGCTTCTCCAGCTACTCAGCCCTTGGATCTGAGGACAGAAAGCAAAATGTGAATACAGAAGAAAAGACAACAAATATACTGCAATGACACCAACTGCTACATTATAATATTGGAAGCCTTTGTGAAAATGAATGGCTAAAATAGAATATTTTAGAACAAAAGGGAGGTGCAATGAGAATCACAGAGCTGAGATGAGAATCTTGGCATATCTATAATTCTCTCTTTGTCAAGATATTGCTGAATGGTGCAAAACAGATGCAGAGCATGGGCATTAACCTACTTATAGATTTCCATATGTACTGACCACTGCCTAAAAGCATTTTTACTTTGAAACAGGAGTGCAGGTTATGATTCTGGAAAAAAAACCCTGAAATTTCTTCCTTTATTTTAGATTACTTTCCTGAAGGCCAGAAAGCAGTTTGATACCATCCTCAGAAACCACATATTAAAAAGAAAACACAATTTCTTGGAACTGTGTGGGGTTTTTAAAATTATCTCTGGGAATAGTTGTATTCAGTTGGTGTATCTTATGCATAAGCACAACTTTGCTGGTACCTTGAATCTCATGGGCCTGTGGTCAGACACTCCAGAAGCTTTTGGTGCCTTTGCCACTTTGCCTGAGCCCTTTTGGATGTTTTTCTTGCTGATTCTTCCCCAGGGAGCTGAGCCATGACAACACTGCAGTGCCTAGGCCTGCATCCTCCTCATAAAACAATTTAAGGTCTTTTAGAATAAATGTGTTATTTGGATGTGCTTTTTGAATGGTTATCGTTCAAAGTTTTGTTTTCTCTCATTTACATAAGATCAGAAAAACCTTTGCAATTGATTATCTACTGAGTGGTGAAGAGGCAACCCCCTAAAGTCAAAAGCAGAAAAGCTGCAGGTGGTAAAAGAATTGAGGAGTGGGGAAAAGGCACAACTTTATGTGGCAAAATGAGTTGCAGTAAAATCCTCCTTCCCCATTTCCTCCCATTCCAAACCACGACACTCTTCCAAAATCCTTAATAGGGAAGAAAATCACCAGGCCCTGGAATAGCTGGCAGAAAACTCTGTCAGTTAATATGGTACTAGGGAAATAAACTGTTAATACATCAGTGGTCACTGATATAATTTGTAGAGGTGCTCAGGATAAAGGCTTTCACTGAGGTAACACACACAAACAGAAAAGACGTATGGAGCGAAAGAAGGTGCAACATGGCTACAAAATTTCTGTGAGCAGGAGATAACGCTGTGATCCACTTAAAACTAAATCACCTAATGAAAACAGGGGACAAAAAATGAGTTAACAAGCAGCAAGAGAGGATTTTAGACAACACACTACCAGATCTAGGTTAAACAACATATGGTGTCTGTCAGGCAGTTGCTTATTGAAGCGGGGTTAAAATAGGGTGATCAATCATATAGATCTGAAAAGAATTACTGCAGTGAAAAACTACAAGTGGGATCAAACTGTGCATTGAAAGGCTTAAGTTTTCCTGATATAAATGAATTTATTTCAAAATAAATTTTAGATGGAGTTAAAATTGTTGTTAACTTCCCTCTAGCAGATGGCTTAGGATAAAAATAACATAGTCACCTCCTGAACACAAAACCTAGTCAGATGAGATTGACACTATCTAGATTTTAAAACCATAATCTTACAAAAGAAAAATGTAAGCCTTTTACAGTGTCTCATAAGCCCCAGTAACCTCTAGAGAAATCCAAAGCAAGCTTTGTACTCATATGTAACCCTCAAAATCCAGTAATATCATGTTTCCATGGTACAGGAGAGCAAAGAAACAAAAGTATGTGGGAGGGGGTCTCTGTGCCTGAATTATAAATTAAGAGGAACATCTGGGAGCATCTGGGAGCTCTTGAAGAAATAAAATTCACTATGTAAGTGACTAATGCTGATCCCAGAAGCAGGCAATACATGGAGTACATCTTGCTAATCTTTATTTCTTGGAAAGTTAGTTTGGTGAAGCATCAGATTTCAGTATGTACCTCATAACAAAGTCTGTTCTATTGATTGCTGTTCCCAGTTTTGATTTAATTTGCAATATTACATGGCCTTTAAAAATTCAGATTTTAACTTGATGATTTAATACCAGATCACTGGGTATTGCCTATCAATGGATTTTTCACACTAAGACTGAATCTGTTACTCCTAGTTGTTTGGCAAAAATTTATGTAAAGGAAAAAAGTCGACAAATTTCCAGAAACTTTTCCAAAAGTTTTTTTTTTTGCATACTGGTGCTTCAATTCAGAGACTAACTCACTTCTTGAAAAATTGCTACATTGGAAGAAAAATTTTCCTTGTCTTCTGTGAACTAAAATGCACATGAGTGGAACAGCTAGAGTCTGGAAGGCAATAAACTCTCCTGCATCTCAGTTTCCAGGTTTATTTAACTGTGAACATTTTTTGAGAGGTTGTAAAACCTCATTTATAAAACCTCAGAAGCAAGTGCTTCTGTTTATACTCTGTATATATGTGTGTGTGTGTGTGTGTGTACATGAATATATATTTTGTAGCCCTCTCAAATAACTTTATTGTGCATTTTTCTGCTTTTCATTACAGCTGCACTTTTAAGACATTTTTAAGAGTTTAAGACAGTTTTAAGAGTTGCAGATCAGGAGCGTTTTCAATGTGAATACATAACTGATTGTAGATAACTTGTATGTCTTTTTTCACCTTAAAAGGGGACAAAAATGACAATATCCAGTACTTTAGTTATAGACATATTGGTGGAAACATCTTTCTGATATAATGGAGATTTTATAACTGTGGAGAATCAGTGGCTTCCTATATATGGTCAAATTTCTTGCCATGAAGGCAGCTGAAACAGAGGTATCTTGAGTTTGGAATTACATCAGTTTGGGCTATTAAACTCACTTAAATACAATTAATTCATTAAATGCAACCAGTTTAATTTGGAAACAAATAATTTAATTGCTTTGGTAAAGATTAGGGCAGACGTGACTCTGTGAGCTCAACAAAGGAATCCAAAAGAGATTCTGAGCTGAGCCAACAGTAGAGAGTGGATTCAGCCAAGGCTCTGAGGCTGTCCAGCAGCACAACCACCAGCAGGACCAGGAGGAAGAGCAGGATGAGGACAGGGTGCAAAATGGTGCTAAATGGTGACATTTCAATAAGGGATTGGGTTTTTGTGGAAGGCAAACAGGGATCACTGGAACCCATTCTGAAAATTTTGGATGAGAAGAAGCTCCTGGTAACTCTTCATTGAGGATCTGTCATGGCTTTATCTGGATTACTTAAACCCTTGTGGATTAAACCCCCAGTTCTTGGATTCTGTTTTGATGGAAATTGTCTTAAATGTACTATTTATAAATACCTACTGAGATTCATAAGTTATATTAATATTTTGTACAAAATTCTAATACAAAAATCAGCATTGGATCTTCACTCATCACCAGTTATAGTAGACAATTATCTTCTTTCATCCTTAAACCCATGAAAGACTAAAAGTCTAGTAAATTAGACTTTTAAGAACATTAAATCCTGGAGTTCAGTTATCGATCTAATGGTAAAACGACAAAAAATCTAGTCTAAGTCATTGCAAATTACCCCCAACCATGTAAACATATCTATTTATTTTGAACAATCCAGTGCAATTTTTAGTCAGCTCATTTATTTATTATTTATTGCATTTATTTTTGTGGGGGTTTTTTTAAATGTGTTATTTTGATTGAAAACTGTTTCAGAATTGTAGAATCTGGGTGGCCCAATTAGTGAAGATCAAGAAAAAGCATTTGACACCCACCACTTTCACTGCTTCGAGAGAAGACTAACATCAGCCTTGTGGCTAAAGCTATCTATGAGGGGAACAACAACTAATATGACCCATTAGAGAGAGACCCTAACAGAAAAAAAGATACAAAACTTGATGGGACCTGTGTTTTATGACCAAAAAAAGATGTATCATGCTTGATAGAACACTTCCACTGAGCAGTTTGCTACAAAATCATTCCCAAGTTTTAATTCACCAAAATAATCAGTATTGATGTTCATTATAGCATCTAGTAATTAAGACTTGTGGAACTGAGCCCTATAGTTTCTGGAAGCATCTTTTACCACTAATCTATTCTGTAACAAAACCCACCAGTCATTGGAATTGGCTACTTCAAGGCCTTTTGAATAAATTCTGCTTTATAAAATCAAAAAGGAAATGCTGATAATGTAACAAAGTCCTTCTCTTTATATATTTTTTCTGTTTCTTTTCTGTCCTGAGGTACCTGCTTGTGAGGGAATAGATTAGTGTCAAGTTCAATGTTTTTGGTATATCTCAGGCTGCAGGTCAGATCCACAAGCCTTTTTCTCTCTAAACGTTCTTGCATTTTCAAGAATTTCCTCTCAGACATGGATCAGTGAAATGTCAGAATTCCTCATGAGACAGAATTGTTTTTAGCTGCATTCCTCATTTTTTTGAAGGTCTCTGAATGGGTGGATTGATTTCCCAGCTGTGCTGCTGCCAGTAGTGCTGCACTCCACTGAGGTGTGCAGTGTCACTGGGCTATTTGAAACACTGAGATCTTCTTCAGATATGGATTTATATGCCCCTTTCCAATAATTTTTTTTTTCTCATGCGTTCAACTGCCATCCATATGAAACATTAGGAGTTAAGGAAAGCTTTCTTGTTAGGAAAGCAGCAAACAGTAATGCAGCCAAAATTTCAGGAAAAGGTAACCTGAAAATGCAGAACATTTACAAAAGCAGTTTGTGTTCCAAAGTTAGAGATCCCTCACCATAGCCCAATTCACAGTGAGAAATGGCAGGTGCCACCTCTGAGGGATTTTGTTGGAGCAGAATTCTGAAGGAAACTGGAAGAGAATCTATATGCAGCAGTCACTGCATTCATGTTCTAAAGCTCACAGAATTATTCTTCAGTGGTGGCAACAAAATCCTGTCAATTAAAAGAAGCTACAGCTGAAAAGTTGTCATAAATCTTTCCTATTAAGGGTGCTGGAGACATGCTGAGGTGATGAACTCAAGAAGATGCCTCCTGGGGTGATATTTTTTAAAATGGAAATGCCTCACAGCCATTTCTATTTAATAATCAAATGGAGGCAGCACCTCATTTATTCTCTTTCTATTTGAATCTTTGTACTGGCTTTTGTATAATTAATTGAGGAAATATAGTAAAGTATAATTGAGCCAGTATTCCTTTCCAAGGTAGACTTGTATATTTATTTCCTTCCAGAGGATTTTCTTTCTACTTCATATTCATGTGTTGCTTCTTTAAATCTCAGGAGGGGATGCACAAATGCATGAATGGAAATACATAAGCATGAACAAATGAGAAATGCTCAGATCTAGGCAACTCAAATTAGAATAATCCTTATTCAGCTGCCAGAATTTTTGTTCCTTTAAGAATATTTCTGCTGACTAGAACTACCAGTAAAGTCTCAATAGAACTACTGTAATTGCTGCCTTCTGAATCTGTGGGGTTTAGATGCAATGGGACACCTATTATTGCTACAATATGACATCAATTATTATTAACATTGTTCTGTGGTAAAAGAAACAGCAGGCTTGGTTTGGTTTTCAATGACCAGATTAAGAATTTTTCACAGAAAAGTCTCAGTGATTAGAAGGAAGACAAGAGCTCTGACATGCTTTTCAAGTACATCTCCAGCCTTTTCCAATGTGAATTGGTGATTCCATGAAGATAGAGCTTGATGTGGAATTCCCAGTGCAGGAGCTGCTTAACCTGGAAAGGTGTGGGGAGTGTCTGCTGCAAAGCCACTCCAAAGTCACTCAAAATCCTCCCACAGGAACAAGAATGTTTCTTAATTTGCCTTAGCACAGAACTTGCAAGCCTCTCTACCATTTGGTTCTCCAGACTGGTGTCAAGGTGAAGTTTTTTTCAAAAGCCAGTTTTCATGTCTGCAAACTCCTCTTGGCTTTCTCCTCTTCCCAATCATTTGCTGTTCATAATTTCTGCTTTCATTTCTTTCCTTCTTTTTTCCACATTTCAGCAAGGATGTCAGTTGGAAAGAAAAATATTGACACCTGGATCCACCTATGGAAGACGTTGAGTTGGTTTGTATTATCCCTGCCAGTTTTGCTCACAGCATGTGCTGCTGTTTCATGTTCCATGCTGTTTCAGACTCCTGCTGATCCTTTTGTTTATTTTTGAGCCACACTGGCTTAGAAGTGACTTGTAAGCATGTGGTGGGACAGGTAGGCAGGTTTTACAAGTGGCAGCTTTGTATCTCTCAGCAAGGCTGGCAGGGACCAGGCTGTCATCTCTTGACAGCTCTTGTTTGGACCAAGAGGTCACTGTCAGTTTGACAGCCTGTCATCTTCAATCAGCTGTAAACTTAATTTAAGGATGGGGCTAGAAGAAAGTCTTGGTTGAGAGACATAGAACTTAAATCCTTGAATTCCTCCATGATTACAAGACAAACAGAGTCTCTGTCAATGGCTGGCTGAGCACCCTTGTCTGTATCTTTTATTATAGCAGATTTCTCTCAAAGGTGTTATTGGCTCACACAGATTTTTTTTTCTCTTTTTAGCTTTTGGGGGACACAAAAGTAAATTGGACTCTATGCTGTCATATTAGGATTTTTTTAATAGCTGTGCATGATCACCAGTTCTATGAGGTGTTTATAAGGAACAACTGAAGCCAACTGAAGTTTTCCTGAAAGTTTGTTTTCCAGGGTTTTAAAGGTGTTGGTAAACTTTGACACGAGGACTTGTCTGTTGTGTTTGTTGTTCCTTTAGCTATTGGGTACAGAGAAATCTTGGAAAAACTGATGTGGAAACATCTCTAAAGATTTGAAGGAAAACCAGCAAGTGCATCAACTGGAGTAGCTGATATGCCAAATTCAAACTATTTCTCTGCCATTGGATGGCAAAAGCCTGTTTGTCTTGAACTTACATTTGAACAATAATTTAAGCTATATTAAACTTATGTTAACTCCCTGTTGATTTTAACAGTGTCCAAAATACTGTGATGACTGTAACTCTGGCTGGGATTTCAGTCTATTTTTCACTTATCAGGAATAAGAATCTATCCAAATACTGTCCTCCATGCAAGAAAAATAAGAGGTGACTGTGGCAAAGCGCATTTGAAAAGGCTTTTATCCACATTATTTTGAGTTAGTTTTGTTTATAATGGCTTTTTAAATGAACATTTATGTGCACAGAAAAAAAAAGGGAAGCTATCAACTTGGTCATTCCAATTCGATATCCTTCTGAGCATAGATTTCAGCAATGTAGGATAGTTAAATGTAGTCAGTTCATCTGAGGTCATAAGTAATATCTGAAATACATACTCAGGCATTCTTCAGGGAAATTAATTTCTGTAAGTAGTGCAATTCTAAGTATACATCACTGCCAAATTGTCTAGTGATGTTCTGAAAGCATCCTCTGTTCTCTGTCAATTTTTTGTTGTATCTGACCTGTACACATCTCTTCAATTATTTAAAAACTACTCGAGGAAAATCCTTAGTGCCAGCTCTGCAATGAGGCTCAAGAGTCCACTAGGATTGCAGAAAATATTCTGGTGACTTCTTTGAATTTCAGAGTGACAATTAATTTAACAATATGATAGCTATCCAACCTCTAATCAATTAGCTTGGGAAATGCTAGCCAGATAATTTCAATGGTATTCCAGGGCAGAAATGCCACTCTGGCTGCATAGCCTGAACTCAGAACGCACACTATAAACCTTCATTCATTGGCTTCATTTTACAACATGTAAAACGTATTGCTCAAATTTTCTTTTTGGAAACATCTAAATCTTGATAGTTTGAAATTTTAAAGCACCTGTAAAGACTGGGTGGAAGGGCAGATGGAAGAGAAGTGCTTTCAAAGAGAACTTTGAAACTTACATCTGCATGTGTGCATAAAGAAACAGCATTATGTAGTGTCCCAAGCATAAATGTGTGTCTTTGTATGAATAAACATGTTGATGTCAAGGGAAACACCACCATACTCCATGTTCACATCCACTGAAGGCACAAATTACCCTCCTCCTCCCTACAGCCTTCTGATATTCTCTTCCAGATTTCTAGTCTTTTTCTACCATATTTCTGCACTTTTCTTTGTACTCTTTTATTTGCACAAGTTCCTAATTACAGCTGGTTTAAAGGAAAAAAAATTCCTAGAGAAAACATTCTTCACTGAAAAGCGATGATTTACCCAAGCTGTCATGGTGTATGCAGATGTATTCAGATAAATTCTGGTGGTGGTGATGTTTTTGTCAGCTTCTCCTCCTGGCAGTCACTTCCATGGCTCGTAGGAGAAACCAGAAGTCCTGGCAAGACCCAAGGCAGGCACCACGACACCCCCAGAGTTTTACAGGAGCAAAATATTCTTGATTGCTTTGGATCTGTGACCTCACATCTTTTAATGAAAAATTTCAAACCTGAGCTTTTCATTTATGAGCTGGAAGTTGGCCAATACCTGAAGAATCATGAATCTGGGGTGAGTGACAGCTTTTACTATGTTTTTTTGCTCCTCATATAACAGATAGATCTGTCAGGTTAGAAGGTAGATCTGAATATAATCTGGATACCAAAGTTCACAAGCTCATTTCTCCTAAGGTTCAAATTAAAAATTTGATTTTCGTGTTTAACATTATACTTTTATTTTTATTTTTATTTTCACTAGATGAATTAAGATTTCTTAAATGATATTTTGTTTAACTTAATATTCCAACTTATGTTCAGAAAAGCAAAGAACAAGGCCATCGAAACCTGGATGAAGCAACGAATGCTTTAAGTAATCTATCATCAGAACAAAGTCCAAAAAAGCCAAAGACAGCAATAAAAGTCACCACACCCAAAGCAAACCATGAAATTGTTGGAGGCCAAGAGAGTATTAATTTCAAGTCACAAATTTGTAAAGGTTTGTCACAACTTCATGTTTATTTGAAAAAATATTTAGATCTACAGCTGCTTTTAACTGCATGACACTGCAGTTCAAGTTCCTGCAAAGAATGTTGTAGCTATCAAAAAAAAAAAAAAAAAAAAGACAGTATAAACCAAATGAATATTACAATATGCAGTGGAAAACATTATCCTTTCAAAATTGCTAAATGAAAGAATTTCCATTTCTCTGACTCCGTTGACATATCACACATTTCATCTAAGACGAAAGAACACTTATCTTCGAAGAATAAAATAAACATTGCTAAATGAAAGCTTCCAAGAGTAAATTCCCCTGTGTTCCAGTAAGCTAGGATTTGAGTTTCATGGCTTGTTTCACAACAATCTGCTCAAAAATTACCAAAGATTTTCTGTAATTTTTTAGACCAACGCATCCTCCTTGGCATAAAATGTGAAGCAGCAATGACAGTTTCTCCTGCAACAAAAGTAAAGAAGGTGAAAATAGAAGGAACTGGAAACTGAAGATAAACTGACAACCTCCTACCAGATTTCTCGGAATACTGAGTCCCACTGAGCTGGAAGAACAACTCTTAACATCATGGGGGGAACATTTGATGGATCTGATAATTTTCTCCTTAATTTCAGTAAGAATTTGGTATGAGCAGTGTTGTTAGATAAGTTAAAAAAATTAGAATATAAAAGTTTTTGTCATCCTAAATAGAGAACAACTTTGGATTGCCACCCGGCTTTTAACTTTGGCAATGGTGCCTTTTAATTGAAAAATCATTTTCAGAGTTAGCCTTCATGCCTGTGTTGAGAGAAAAAATCAAGGCACTTTCCTCTTGCAGTCCTTAATGAGACAGACTTGACATCTGGAAATTGGAGAAAACCTTTAATGTGAACCACTAATGACCAGGCAAGTGTTACTGGAATAACCTGACTTCCTTTGCAAATGGCATCTTGGATTAATGAAGTAGCACCAACTCTTCATTCTGTTCAGTTTTTAAAGTGAAACTCTTTCCCAGGATTTTATCTGAATGTAGAATAAGCACTGCTCCTTCCTCTGCTTTGTATGATGATTCACAAATATGTGGCTGCTCTAAAAAGGAAGGTTTGAACAGAGAAGAGGCTGAGTCTTGGCTATGATGAGCAAATCAACTATCTGAAAAAAAATAAATTTAAACACATGGACAGATGCAGATCTGTCCTGTTTGGAAGGACATAAGTGAGGAGAAAAAATCATGCTCTTCTATAAATTTATATATATATAAATATATATATATATATATATATATATATATGTATGTATGTATGTATACGTGTGTGTGTGTGTGTGAGTGTGTACCTGTGCATTTATTTAATTTTTTTTAAATTTCATTACAAAGGTTCCTATCTGGAAAAGATACACAAGACACAGAGATACCCGTGAATACTGAAAAATTCACTGCAAAAATGCAATGTGAAAAATCTGAAGGTACTAGCTTCCAGACTGGAGTTTTGCAGGTGCCTGAAAATATATGCAAAGGAGATTAAAGGATATAACTGTTTATCTCAGAAAAACTTGTCTTAATATATAATAACTTCACAGTTAATTGTAAGAGAGAATTTTTATCTGCTTATTTTTTATACCACATCTACCATTGGTACCTTGTGATCTGTCATAGAGGAAAGTGCCCCAGCGTGGCAACAGATATTTAATTACCTAGGGTCAACAGCAGAGTTCTCCGGCAGTGTCTATCCAGAGGCCTTTAGGGCAAAACTTTTCTCATTTCAGAAAACTTGAGTGTGAAGCCAATATTAGCACAAACTAAAGTCACTAGCAAATGAAAGCGAATTTTCCAGTATATCCATGTCTGGAACAGTAATTTTGTTATATCTAAGGCAACAGATGATTTTCTGATGACACAACCGAGTGAGCCAGAGTCTGGTCTGCTCCTGAGAATGGAAGGAGCATTGGTGGAAGGTCATTGATGAAGCACCATTCTGCAAATGAGCAGCCAGGTAAATCCAAGGACTAAAAAATGTCCATGGCAAAATGTCTCTTGATGTCAGCAGGTCTTGAGTGGTCTTTGATGGACCTGAGCAGAGATCAGATTCAGGTGAGCCTTCCTGAAGAGAAACATGGCAAAGGTCTGGCTGCCCTTGTAAAGGGCTTGTTTTGTCATTTAATAAAGATATATTTTACCTAAATCTCAACACCTATACAGCATCCTCCAAACTCAGATGAGGGGTGATCTGTGCATTCTCTTGCCTCATGATGCACTTGCTATGCTGATCCTTTCTGGGGACACCTCCGCCTCCTGTCACCTCTTTCCTCCTGCTCTTCATTTCTGCAGAGAAATGAAGGATTTATTGCAGTTACTGTGACTTTTTGGTGTTTAAGGAGACTGTACTGCTGCTTTACAAGCTGGAGCTGGAGACCACAGGGCAGCGCAATTTCTTTATATGTCCAGTCATTCCCATGAACATTTGGAGCCATTTCCTACCAAGTCAGTACAATGTGGTAAATTAAACTGTGGAAGTGCTGTCAAACTTAGTGGGAATCTAAACCCCACATTTTTGCACTGAAAGCATCCATGACAATTTGCAGAAGGCAAGACAGAGCTAAGAGGCAACAACAAAAGGAGGATTTTGTGTGAATACAGTGACTTCTGTCCAATTCACAGATGGAGACAGGCTTTAAAGAAGGGTGGATGATACTGAAAAAGGTTATTAATGAGAGCTGAATCTCATTAGGATCCCCTGCAGGTTCAGAGATCATTTCTTGTTCTTGTCAGCTCCCAGACGCTCAGATGCTCTGCAGAGCTCAAAGTACACAACATGCAGGGTTTTGACAATAATTTTCAGAAACAATAGCCCATCTTCTCAATTTCCAGGGCTTCCTTGCTTTTGTCATGCTGAAACATCAGCTTCTCTGATGTTTCTTCAATTTATCCATGGTCTCCTGAAGAAAGACTGGAATGAGACAGGTTTAATTTAGTCAAAAAATTTAGAGTGTGACTTTAAATTTGAACTAAATTTTTATACTTGAAAGATTGAACACAATTTTCTGGCAAACTTCTCTCCTGGTCTGTGTGAAAGAAGATAATTTGAGCCATTTTAACCTTTTCTACTTTAGTTCTTTACTTGGAAAAGCTGTTGGCATGAATGTGGAAAATGTGTAAATGTGTTCTCATGAAGAAGAAAGGGCTGTGAGCAGCAAGGCAAATACAGGTGTGGATGAGACAGTGTGAGGAAAACATCAAGAGCGGAAAGAAGGTCAAATATAGGAATGTCAAATACAACCACAGACCTATCCTTAAGTAGTAGGGGATGGCCTGGCTGTCAAGTTTAAAAGGAAATTACAAGATAAAGATGATTTCTTGGGACACATTCACCTAATCTGTGGAATTTCAATTATTGTAGCAAAGCCAATTGAATGAAATGCTATGACAAATCCTAAAAATGAGGAGACATTTGAATTTTAAAAAATGGACAGATGCTGGACAAACATGAAGAAGTTGACACATGAAGAGCTGACACTTTAACAATTGAAATGCCCATCTCTTCCGTAGAGCTTGGACTAGGTTTTAGATAACTCCTCCTAGAAAATGTAAGGACCCTTTTTTGCATCTTGTATTAGTTGGTCATCAGTAAAATGGTTTAACACATATTTCCTGCATTTTATGCATGATTTTAATTACATACTTTCCTAGTATGTAATTAAAATTATCATCTGTGTAACACTAGAATATGCAGAAATGAATAGTGGGATGTTTCAGAAAATTAGTACATGAAAATGAAAATTGGTCCTAACTCAAATGCTGTTAGGGACAAATTCTTTGCTACCTACTTAGATATTTTTGTTAAATTCTTATTTTGTTTCAGAAAGTCTCAACCTCTTAAGTGTAAACATACTCCAAGAAAAATGCTTCTCCCTAGAGATGATGGAGGTTTGATGCAAATATATTAGAACCAAAATTGTGTGGTAGAAATATATCTGTTTTAATTTCAAAAGAAATGGGAAAAACATCTCAGCTCAAGGACAAAATCTCAGTTTAGTATGAAAGAAAGGTGCATTTATCACTGTCACCCTCTTTTGGATTTTAAGCAAGACAGTCTGAAATGAAATGTTTTGGGTTTTGGGTTTTTGTAGAATAAGAAATTCTGGAAACTTACAGGTTTTTAAGAGCTTCATTTTTATTCAGCCTGCACTGAGATTTTATTTATTATCAGGATGAAGAGGTCAGTTGTAGAGGTGGGAGTTATATTATATTTATAGTTTAAACATACACACATACATATACAGAGGAACTATGATGTATAGGAAGAAGAAGATGATGATGATAATAATAATAATAATAATAGTAGTAATAATTCACATCTATTATGTGTGTTGTGGGTGGGTGTGTTTGTGTTTGTGTAAGTATCTGTAAACACACCAAATTAACAAATATCACCAGATTATTCACGGTCATGATTTGGGAGCCTCAGAACCAGACCTGTGCACTCACATGACAAATTTTAATCAAAGCGCAATTGTTGCAATAATTTTCCTGCTACTTTAGGGACCAAGTGCTGTAAAAAAAACAGCCTACCGTCTTGTTCTTTGCTGTGATTTATTGCAGTGTTTGAATATTCAGGATGTTTTGCTAGCGGCAGAGCTCCCTGATGAATGAACAGCACCACAACGTGCTGACAACCAGTGAAGTATTTGTCCATCTGCTGACCCAGGGCCACCCTTGTGTTCAGAAGGCTGGCAGCTCCTGACTGATTAAAATTATGCTGACTGCTTTGAATTGGACTCACTCATTTCCACTCAAAATTGTACACCTGGCTGGAAAGGTGACAAGTCTCTGTTGTGTCTTGAGTGATTAAGTCCCAGTCAAGGATAACAACAGTAATAATGGGCTGAAAAGAGAATCTTCCACATAAATATGAGTAGTAACATCAACAGTGCTGTCTGCCTACTTGCATAGTTTCCTGCATGGAAATTTCAGAGCCTAAGATGAGCAGAATGGAAATAAAAAGCCATCATGTTTACTGCCCTGTCCCACATTAAGCATCTGCTCTACTATGGCATCATTTATCTGCTATTGGTTTTACACGATGGTGTAGCAATTACTTGGGCATTGCTCCTCTGAAGAATTGCTACCCAGCATCCTCAAAACCAAGAGCATAATTGGGATTTAGAAAAATATAAGAAGCTTATATGAGTAGTAAGATACTGTCAAGTCATATACATAAGCCACACATGTAAGAAATATTTATCCCCATGTTTTCAGGCACAAATAAAATATCAGATTACAGCAGCCAGAAAATCACTCCTATATTTGTACTTTTTTTTTTCAAGTACATCCCTAAATTTGACGCTGACCCATGTCAGAGATAAATAGCATAACTGAAATTATCTGTGCATGGCAATTTGTGTGCTTCTCTCACTGTTTTTTATCACTAGAAATGTAATAATTACCATTGATGTCTCAGTGCTGGTTCTATAACTTGTGAAAAGAAGAAGGGAGCACTGACACATGGTATGGGTCAAACCCAAGTGTTTCATTGGAGGTAGAAAAAAATCTGGCATTTTGAAGAATTAAAGGAGTTTGGTAGTAGGTTTATAAATATGTGTAAATATAAATTATTCCTTTTTACCAGTGCTATCAGAAAAAGATAAATGGGGAGAGATTTTTGGGCCAACAGGTTACACAGCCTGCGTGTGGAAGTACCTGCTCGTGCAATGCATTGCTACTCTTCCAGTCACCAAATTACTCTCCAGTTGCTTATTTCCAGATATTTGAGCCATTCACATTACTTCACTCAGGACCCTGGAGAGAGAATTTGTGAGTTCTGATGAAATTTAACCCTGATTGTAGCCTCATATACAGGCAGGACCTAAATACGACAGCAGCAGCAATGTGTTATAAAAATCATCATAAAATCTTATTATAGTTATCGAGAGACTCTAATTGATTTTGCAAGGATTTTTAGACACTAGAGTGGGGAGTGTAAGACCCTTGGTCCTTCCTAACAGCAATGAACACAGATAGAAGTGACCATGCTGGGACTCCTTCACTGCTTCCAGACCAGTGTGAGGCTGCATTTCAGAGACACAATATTATGGACACCCAAACTTCAAGGAATTACCAATATCTCTTCTTTATATCTTTGTTCCTTGGCATCCCAGCTGAGCCTGTTCTGGGCTGATTATGTGTTCTTCCAGTTAATGGTATTGGGACTCGGGGCCAATTTGTAGCTGATTGAGAAGTGTCAATGAATGTCAATGAGTGGAAGAAATTCTTATTATAATGCCAGTTGCCACCCCACACCAAAGTTTCCTCCATGGCTTTTTACACAATTGATTTTGTATGTGGCTCTGGTATCACCAGGACTTAGAAGAGAGAGCTGTAGTTATAAACATCAATGGAATTCATATGTAAGATAATTTCCTCAAAATTTCAAAGTAATTTTCCATTGAAAAACAAATCCACAGAATAGTGATTGGTACTATTGACATAATTTTTCATTAATTTCCAGTGAATGGTTATGAAAGTAACATTCTGTTAGTGTTTTCCAGATGGGCTTTTATTGGATGCACTCTAGGACAAGTCTCTATTTCCAGTTTGCTTCCACTAGCATTGCACCACTTATTCTTGAGAAGAAGAGATTAAAACAGGAGGGGGAAAAAAAGACTGAATGTGTCAGACAATGAAAAAGAAGATGAAATACGTCTTTGAGATCCTAAGGAACCTGATTGCATGAAAGTCACCTCCTTTATTACCATACTGAGCTTTCAGATGAGATGCTGAGCAGATGATATAAAACCAAGGTGTCAAAATAGATTCTAAAACTTCATTTTGCTAGGGTTGGAGCTGGCAAGAAATCAGATGCTGGAATGAAGCTGGGGTAGGGATTTGTGAGGAGTTAAAATTCCAGCACCATGGGAGACACTTTCTCTATATTTTCCATCCCAGTTGCACTTGCAAGATAAGGCAAATGCTTACAGATGAATGACTGCATGTATAACATAAGTACCCTCAGATTTAAAATTATCTATCCATGGATAGAACTCATTTTAGCTTTGCACCGTGGAACATTTCCCTCCCTAATACTCAGATGCAGAAGGAAGCCACACTAGGGCACGTGTGTCTAAATCATCAGTCCTTCAGCAAATAAGCAAAATGCAGAAGGAGCGAGTGAGATAAGCACCAGAAAAATCCACAGCAACTGTTATTTTTCTCCTTTTTCCCACAAAATCTGGATTGCTGGATTTGGCTAGCAGTGTGTTAGTTACATTTTTCCTAATTGGCAGCAAATCAAAATTATCACTACACTTTTGAAGACAGGGGAAAAAAGAAAATATCTGATGTTTTTAATTTCTCAAGCACAGGTCATTGTTAACAAGTGTTCTCAGGGGCAAACAGCTTTGCTCTAACCACAAAACCCTTGTACTTCTTTAGATTGTACAAATAAGTGGCTCACACTCTCCATTTGCTCTCTCTGGCAGCCAAGAATTGCAATGATTAGATTCACAGAATTGCAATGCCTTCAAATGTAACACAATCAAGTGCAGATCCTTTCCACTATTAAGTTTTTATGTGATCTCTTTTTTTTAATTTCTTCTTTGGCCTTCAGCTGCCTATACTGCTGTGTGTGAAAAAATAAACTCATTATTCTTGTTTGGTTTTCTCTCAGTAATTGTTTGGGCATTTTATTTTCAACACTTCTGCTAACTCTCGCTATTACTTATGCATAATCACTGCTAGAGTGCTATTACTGGCTTTTTTTCTTTTCCTAAACACTGTACCTAAACCTTTACGTCTGCTATTTTTCAATGTCTCCATTATATTTCAGTTGAAAAATGTTTTGTGTGTCTGAGAGCCACTTATCACAGCAGAATTTGTATCTCCTACCCCTTTGAGCAGCTTTTTCTGAAGTGCTGCCTGGCTCAAGTGAACCAGTAGGATTTTTATACATCAGGTTTTTGGGCTCAAAACTTAGCTCTACATCTTGCTTCTCTTAAAATTTTTTGTATGCTGTTCTATCTCTATCCAGAATAACATGGACTAATAAGTTATGCTGGTCATTTTTCACTGAGGGAATGATGTGCTTCTAAGGAGAAGAAATTCAGTGGATATACTTTAAAATTCTAATCTGTCTTTTAAACTTTTTCCCAATAGCTCTTCCTTTTCTTCTGTGCACTCATTAAATCCAGTAGCAGAAGTAGATTCATTATCCCTATTATTTGTTATTTGCAAGAATTTTCTTTATGGGCTGAAATGTATTAATAATGGATGTGTGTATTTATTATAATTTACTATAACAAATAACTTCATCAGTAACATCACAAGTTCTGAATATACTGCTTTTTTACACAGACATCAAAACCAAATATCAGAAATTACTCATAAATTTTTTGCTTTTTAGATAATATTTGAATAGGGATAAGGGGTGGCTGCAGCTCCAATTCAGCTTTGTTTTCCACATGGATGTTCTCCTGAACAGGCTTCTCAAATGGATGGGATGAAAAGTTAATTGGATGTATTTTATCATTTTCCCCAATAATTTCATTTCAAGGTCCTAGTAGAAAACTCTCAAAAACTCCTCTCTCACTGTTGTTAAGCATTATGCTTCTCTTTTACCCTTAGCATATTAAAAACTTAGGGGTACAACAATGACAAGAAGGAGATATCTCAATATGAAAAATATTTAAAAATATGTGGCTCTCAAAAAGATCTCCAGATTTCTGAGGAAATTCTATTTGTTTATTTTTATGTTCCTCTCTCAATTGGTTTATTCTTCCATTCCAGTGACACCCTGGAATGTTGTTCATAAAGCCACCAGCAGAGCTTCCTTTCATGGAAGTGCTGGCAGCAGAAAAAAATAAACTTTCAACTTTCTCTACTGGCTTTCTCAAGAAGGGTGCTAGTGACAGAAAATTCATTTACATTTAAATATTTTCAATTTTACAGCTGAACTGACATTAGACACAGGGGTTAGAAAGGATGAAGAAGGAAATACCCAGAATGAAGACAGGTGAGGATATTTTTGCGATGATGATAATAAATATCTAACTTGAATGAAAAACACCTTGCAGATGGAAAAAACCATAGTGCTACAGGTAAAACTGATCAGGAGTTGCAAATCCTTACAAAAACGGTATTGGTGCTGCTATGGCCACTATACTGTGAAAACAGAGATAAAAATGAGACTTTAAAGCTTCAGATTGTACAAGGATCAAACTGTCCCTCCCACAGTGGGAAAGACAGCACATAAAGCTGTGCCAGCTCTTGCTAGAAAACCCTCCAGAGGTTCCAAATTCCCCTATGTACAAATTCCCCTTTGTACAAATTCCCCTTTGTACAAGGTGTGATTTTGAGGAGCTCTGGTGGATACACAGAGGTTTGTGGGGTGTGTGGTAGGTGCAAATGACACAAAGGCATCGAGAAAGCAGAAAATTCTTTCCAAGAGATGATCAGGTTGGAGTCCAAAGCAGTCAGAAACACGAGGGAACTTGGTTCTACCACAGAAAATCTCTAATGTGGTAACAGAGTATTGTTACAGTGACTAGATGGCTCTCAGGGGATCTACTGGTGACATTCTGCTTATCTCACAGATGGTCTTCAAAAGTTATTGATGGGATGAATTCTAAAGAATTTTGTTTAGGTTTTTTTTTTCCTGGTAAATAAGTATCTGTCCTCTATCCATAGGTAAAATTGCATTTTAATGACCTATCACCAGAGGTTTGTGTTTGCTATCCCTGTATTTTTTCATGGATCAAAAAGAAATGCTACATAATCAATATCCAATTTTAGTAAGAGAAAAGAATTACCTGTCATGTATCCTGAAAGATGCAAGGTGCCAACAGGATCAAGAATGATGCTATCCTCCCTAAGTACATGTCCTTTGTTTATCTGAGTTCTAAGCATATTTTAAAGATAACATTAAATTTTTCTATGTGTTACTTCACACTTCATAAGAAAAACTCTGAATAAGTGGCAGAAAAACTGCTTCAGAAATACAAAGAAAAGCAGAAAGAACAAATTGCATTGCTTATGAACTATTTTTATCTTGCAGGGGACCAGAGCACTGGATGTTTTATACAACACAGAACATGTTGCTGCCTGGAGGAACGTGTGTTTTAAGAAATTTCCAGGTGTTGATTTTCAGGTCCAGCTCGCAGAATATTTACCTTGAGGTGAGCAGAGCGGTGAGAAAAAAGGAGAGAACTAGGTGACTATTGAAGTAAACCCCTAATGTGGGGGATAACGTGCTGTGACTCCATGATTCAGAAGGCTAAACAAATGCTATATTAATGATATGATATGATATATGATACTAAAAGAAAACCTGTTACCCTTTTCAGACAGTCACGACACAGCTTTGACCTAATTGGTCAATCAATCCAAATAACCATCACCAGTGTCCAATTAACAAATCTCTTCTTTGGTAAACAATCTCCATGACACTTTCCACATGTGCCAGGAGCAACAAGTAGAGATAAGAATAGTTTATCATTCCCTTCTCTGAGCTTTCTCGCTGCCTTCCCCAGGAAAAATCCTGGAAAGGTTGTGCGTGCTGGCCACAGGCGACTAGCGAATCCTGAGGGTTTCTCTGTGCTGCTGAGAAGATGCTCCTGTTCCTGCCACAGGAGCATCCAGGAGCCCTTTGGAAATCTCAGCTCTTTGGAAGAACTCAGCACTTTGGAGTCTCCACTGACCCCTCAGTGGAGACTGAGACTGCACCTTTGAGGTGCCAACCTGTAGTGACCAGAACAGTGCTTGTTTCTGAAAGAAATCCCATCTTTTGTCCCATCCCACATCCTCAGCAGAGACAGGCTTTGGGTTGCCCTGGGTTCCCCAAAGCAGATGTTCCCAAGCATGGATGGTATCCAGGACTCAGGGAGGTGCTCGACACAGCTCTGTGCTGCCAAGGAAAGCTGCACCTGCTCAAACACTGCTGTTTTATCTTCCTCTGCCAAGACTGGCATTGTCTGCTGTCCTGGGAGGTAAAACCTGCCAAGCTAAAAGCAAGGTGGGAAATTGGGAAACACTTTCTAGTTGATAGTAGGCTTTAAAGTCTTTGTGGGCTCTGTATTAATATGGTACTTCAACCTCAGCCCACAGTGCAATAGCGATACACTACAGTAGTTATTTAACAAATCTAAGAAATACTGCAATTCTATCCCCAGGAAAGCTTGCCAGCATTTTGTGCACCTTCTTACAAGCACTGACTAATTACAACTTTGACATGCACTGGCGTAGGTCCAAACAACTGAAATTCCACAGGATGTGCAGGCTGTCATTTTTCAGAAGCCTGAGTCAGAAGCCAAAATGTCTGTATCTTCTTCCTTAAACCGGCTTCAAAATTTAAAGCCTAATGTAAAACCTCATGATTATATCCCTTTGAGTATCCAGTGATCTAGCTCACACATAAGACCTTAAGTAGAAGACATGTAAAATATGTGATAACTGATTAAGAGCCGAACTCCAGTAAAGAAATTTCAGTACTTTTTTAAGTTCTCTTAATTTATTGCATGTGAACATGTAAAAGAGATTGCAGTCTCATAAAAAATATTTGATCAAATTGCTTCCTTGGCAAGGAAGTAGCCCTATTTCACTGTAACAGAGCCCCTTCCACTGTAACATTTAAAAAAGTATAAGAAAAGTACTTTATTCAAACAAGCTGTCTTCTTCTAAAAAACTTTCAAGTATCTAGGAGAGATATACAACTTTTTTAGGAAACTTATTGTCTGATATTCAAAATAAATCAGCTTCCATGGATTTAACCACAAAAACAAAAGGTGCGTTTGTGTCAAACAGATTTCAAACGAATGAATTCAAATGAATGCCTGATTTGTTCAGGGTATTTTGTTGAATATCAGTGGTTTGGAGACAGCACAATAAATTGGCACTGATGTAGATTCAGTTGCTGTAACAACTGGTTTCTGTTATAATTGATCTTGCCTATTCCCTGGCATACCATTTTGCCAATCCATGCTTTTACTGTGCCTGGGTCTCCCAGTGTCACAGTCCAAGGTTAAGTTTACAGAGTTTCCAGTTCCTGGAACTGTTGCTGCTCCCTGACAGGAAACCTTCCCTGGCTGAGTGCAAGGTACTCACCTGCTCAGAACCAGCAGCAGCCCCTGCCTTGGTGTGCACGTCCTGTCAGGTGAGGTGTGAGGGCTGTTCTGCTGCAAAGTTTAAGCCTTTATGTTCCCATGGAAAAACTGCTCCTTCAAAGCCACTAAACCTTTGGGAGAAACCTGCTTCCACACATCAGCAGTGAGCAGTTGGAGGTAAAATGTGCCAAGGACCTGCTTTGCATTCAGCTTGTCCCATGCAGCAATTGAGGGAGAGGGTGGGATGACACTGATGAGACACGAAAGATGGGTTTAATTTTCTGTGACAGCCAGCTGGAGGAGCACCCCACTGAAAGCAAGTCAGACTAGAGAATCAGGCACAGGGTATTTTTGGAGTTTGGTATTGTCTGGAGGAGGCCTGTCCACAGGGAGTGATGAGGAATTGGAGCCCAAAACCAGTGCAGATGGGATCTGAGGAGAGGAGAGTTCTGTGAGGGGAAAAGAAACATAAAGAAAAGAAACATAAAGAAAAAAGAAACATAAAGAAACAGAAACTATGACTTGTTCAAAGAAAAAGGCCTTGGAGTGGCATGGCAGGGCAGGGCTGGTGCAGGGACTAGTGAGGCACAAGAGCCAAAGCCATCAGGGTTAGAGCGGCCTGGGGAATGAAGGCCTTGGTGAATGGAAGATTCTCACCTGGAGTTAAATCTGAGAAATGAACAAAAGACAATTGTATTTTGCTGCTGGTAAATGAAGTGGGGCAGTGAGAAGGCAAAATCTCCCATGATGGTGAGCCGCTGCAAGACCTCAAGTGCTTGGCTTCTGACCTTGCTCACTTCTGGCAGGCTCCTTCCTCCCTGGTTTGATGCAGGCAGAGGAGTCACCAGGAGAGGATGGACACCTCTGCCCCATTTCTGTGCCTGAGACCAGAAGGGAGACAAGCAGCCAGGGCTGACCTCTGCACACCAGTAGAAGGGTTAACACTTCTTCCCTGCTGGAGAACTGTCGCAGACATCTTTTATGAAAAATCCTTTCCTTAGGATTTTTTTCTCCTGAGAAGCTGAGAGGCCTCAGGAACAAAATGTAAACATTGATTATCTGCTGCTGTGGAATGCAACAGGTGCATCTGTGATTGGCCATGTTGGATGTTTGTAATTAATGGCCAATCACAGCCCAGCTGGCTCGGATTCTCTGTCCGAGCCACAGGCCTTTGTTATCATTCCTTCTTTTTCTATTCTTAGCTAGCCTTCTGATGAAATTCTTTCTTCTATTCTCTTAGTATAGTTTTAATATAATATATATAATAAAATAATAAATCAAGCCTTCTGAAACATGGAGTCAGATCCTCGTCTCTTCCCTCATCCTAAGACCCCTGTGAACATGGTCACAGAGAACCACAGGACACCATGGAGTGTCATGCCAATAACTGAAAATAAAACAAGCTCATGTCTGGTATTTTAGAAGTTTAGGGATCTGCACAACAAGAAATCTCTCCCCAGAATCTGCCTGGAAACAGAGTGCTGTGACAGCTGCACCAGCCAGAAATGAGGAATTGTTAGAATCAAGTGCATTTCCCCTCAGAATCAGCAATCCCTTCTTCAAGGCGCTACTGGACTGGGCTTTCAGGGCAGATCAGGGTTTTTTGGGGCAGAAAATGTCCAAGAACCCGACTTTTCTGCACTTTGAAATGGTTTTATTTGTGGTAAGAATTAGGAAGAGGCGAAGGAAGGAATGCAGGAGTGGGAAGGGTGGTCTCACACTGAAATGCTTCACCTCCCATGAGAAACCAGATCTGTGCTCTACAGCTGTTGTTGCCTTACCTGGGAATCCAGACTCTCTCAAGGAACTTTCAAACCAGGGTGGTCCAAGAGACTATATTGTTTCTAGGGCAGCTGGATTTTGCCCATTAGTCGCTCCCATAACAATCACAAATAATCAGTAAGAAATCCTCAGAGCATTGTCATGAGGACAAAGGTCCAAAGAAATAAAAAAATGACCCTGTTTTACAGATTGCGCAATTCAGGGTTTGGGGTATGAAGGATATCTGACATCTGTGAACTCTCATGAAAATTTTGAACCTATGTCAGGGGTATTTTGTTCCAAATTTTGTCTGCAGAATAGAAGTTCTGGAGATATGATGATAGTTATGCAGACATCTGCAAGTGATGATATTTATGGTTAGTACTGTACATGAAAAAAAAGGAACAAACCAAACAAAACAAAAGGCTTCATGGTTCTCCAGGCAAGGAAGGTAAAGGCAGATATTTGATTTTTTTCAGACATATTTAAGCTGGAACATGTCTCTGCAGTATCATCTCCATAGGAACAGAGATAAAATAATGATAGAAAAATGTCCAAGAATTGGGCACATGATCAATTATGAAGAATATATGAGGCAAATCTGAGATACAAGGTGTCATGGATAATGGAGTACTGAGCCCCTATCTGAGAACTTTGTATTTTATGATTGAAAAGAATTTCTCTTAAATGGCAAAAAACCCCAGCCCAAACCTAGCACTTTTCCTATTTTGTATTTCATAACAAAATGGCATTTTTAGGTCATCCAGTGGAGCTAGTAGGAAATATATGAGTATGCAGTTTGAGAAGAATTTAAGAAAATATGGAAAGGCAAAGCCTTCCAAGAATATTCAGTAGTAATACTGCTTATTGCTTTGCAGTAGATCTAAAAGCAGCTATTCAGCTCTCCTCCCCAGCACAGCACTGTACTAAAGCAATTACATCACCAAATAAGTTTTTGAATCAAAACTGAAAGCTTTACTGAAGAAACAACAAAGAAAGTGGAAACTTCACTGGTGATTTTGTATCCTGTTTTAATTTTTTTTCAAAAAAACTTTTTGAAAGTAGTTAATATACTATGGCAGTATTTTGAATCACCCATCTGGATGGATTTTGTTGTGTGGGTTTTCTCAGAACTAGTCATTTAACTCTCTGTCACAGCACTGCTGTGCATATGTCTTGTTGACAAGAAATTTCCATTACTGTTTTTAGAGAATTGCCAGGAATGACCCCAAAGTTTCACTTCTGTGTGATAGTATTGTTTGTATATCTCCTATCAAGCACAGAGACATAGAGTTCTTGTTCCTTCATGTGGATTAATTCCCACTTATCAATCCTGAATATCATCTGATCTTCACCTAGTCATTCAGCACTGTGAATTTTCTGCATCTCTGCAGGAATTCAGCTTCAGAATTAGCTATTCTGAATAATTTCAAAAATTCTGCAAAATTGGTTCCCTACTGTTTACCTTTTTTTGTTATCATTTGTGAATATCCTGATAATGACACGTCCCACTACATAGTTTTTGAGCCTCTCAATAATATAAATGTTCATTTACTAGCATATGTTGTTACAACAGGACAGAGTCAAAAATTATTTTGGTTAATTGAAGGAAAACTTCTTCAGTAGCTTTTACTGAAAGCCCTTGTTGGCCTATTTTATTAATCCCACATATACTGGAACGACAGATCCACCTATCCAGTAAACTGCCATCTTCACAGAATACAGAGTCACAAGCCATTCCTGTGACTCATCCCAAATCTATAATTTCCTCCATATTTATTAATTCCATTTCTCATTCCTTGCCAATCTGGCTGGTGCTAAATTCAAAAGAACTGGTTGGTCTTTCCCAAGATGACCTGACCCAACCTTTAAGATTATTATGGTGCCATATTAACCATTTCTTTTATTCCCCTGTTCTGGGTCAAGCAGCAGGTAGGTTATTTGTTTTACAGTTTTTCAAGTCTATGATTCTGCAGAGTTCACAGATCAGAATTTATTAAAAAAAAAAAAAAAACCAAAAAACAGGAGCTTTGCACTTAGTTTATTGATTTCTGAAATGCTTGCTGATGATAATTCTGGCTGACATGATCAATTTTCCATGATCCTGGTCTCTGCTCCTCTGCAACAGTGATAAATTCCCCACCTTCCTTTGCAGTAAGTGAGGATCAAAGCTTTTCGTCTTCACTGTCTATTTGTCCTACTGACTTTGGCAGACTCCCTCTTTTTTATATCTTTGAAGAAGCTTTTATTTTTGGCATTTATGTCTTCACCAAGTTGCTCCTGTCTTTTTCTTTTTTTCTGGCTGCTTTGCTGTTGATTGGTATTTTATTTGCTCTATCTTCTTTCCAAGTGGATTGCCACTTTTACAGTCACAGGTTTTTTGTTTTTTTTTTTTTTTTCACTTTACTCTTATATTCAGATGTTCCAGCTTTAAAGTGGTCCTCTTAGGCCATAAGTTTCTATTATAATGTATTTTAATACCATTTTACCTCATTGTCTGCTCATGTTAAATGTCTTTTTAAAAAGCTTACTCATTTTAGGGTAGTTGTTTTCCTTTCCAACATTTCATTTTACTGTGGGGGATATCCATTGTTTCCCTCCCAGTAGCACTATTAAAACCATATATTTTCTGGTCACTGACACTGGGTGGTTCTTCTGTCTCTACATCCTCAGTCTCCAGCCCTGGGACCTCTCAGAGCTGTTACCTGTCCTCCTGGGGGTCTGTGGACTGTTTGCCATAAAAGCAGGCATTAATGGTGTGACTGCATCCTGAAATTAAATTTAGCCTGGGTATATGAGGTAAGTGATATCTCCCAATGCTGTTCTCTGTTTTGTGCCCTGGTTTGCCTCCTTCCAAAATGATTTTCAGCACAACTCTCAGAACTCACTCCCACTGACAAGCCTGCAGGAGGAAGACAAACTGTTTAGAGATATTCATCTCGCTGAGTTCTCTACCAATCATCTCCACAAAGGGAGAAAACCTGCAGAGTGGAAAGCAGATGATACAAACATGCAGAACTTCACCTCTTTCCTGCCCACCAGAAAACACCTCTTTTCCTGTGCTTTCAAGTGCACATCACTCATTCTACACTTACCTGATGCTCAATAACAGCCACAAAAACTCTCACAGGGAAAGATACCCACCTCCCATAGCTCAAACCAATTCAGGACTGAAGAGGTTTATCCATTAAGGAATATATAATAAATGGCACCTCAGGATGAATCCTTGTCACACCCTGATCCCCATCCCAGTGAGAAAGCCCACCACAAGGTTGCAAACACCTGGGTGAGGTGAGGTAAGGTCAGGTCAGGTCCTCACCTGCTGCACTCTGCAACTCCCTACCCCAGGGAATCTGACAGGGTGGCTGCTCCATCCCCCTGAACAAAGCTAGAGAGGTCATCAGGGCAGCTTTTGACTCCTGCTGTTTCCACTCAAACATCTTTGGTGCTATTAACAATGTTCATGCTTCTTTAATACTTCTTTTTGGTCTTTTCCTTCATTTCTAAAGCTTTGCAATTTCCTATTCACTCTTTGATCTGGCTATCTTCCTCTTTCACTTGGTGGGTTGGGATCAATGCCTCCCAGCACTTTTATGTATTTGATACATGCATCAAATATCTCTTATCTCACAAACTATGGTTAAGCAGGCCACTCGCCAAGAGTATGCCATGCAGGCAGCCCCAAAAAGCGCAAGTCAAGGATCTCTGGCTCTCTGTCCATAAAGGAAAAAGAGACAATGAGCCATTTCTCCACTTACCTTCTTGAGGGTGAGTTGAATTGGTCCAGGTGAGCATAAGAAAGGTGCCTGTTTCTTCTTACATCTCTCTGGACTATTCTGATAGCTGTCTCAAGTAGTAAGACTTTTTCTTTAGTGTCCTGCAGGAACCCAGTGCTTTTACCCTGAGGCTGAAAAAGATTCTCCTGCAGATAAGTTATATTTGGTGTCTGGAAGTGAAGACCATTAACTATAAACATAGGGGGTTTTTTTTAGATTCTCTTTCACTTATTTTATCCATAACGTAGAAATTCAAGATGACAAGTGACTGAGAAAGTCATAAAGGTTTTGTGACATGAAAACAATGAAATCAGGGGTTTATGTAAACTTTGTGTTGGAGGAAAGTAAGAGATTACTGAAACAAACTGGCCAGTAGGCTGAAAATTTTCTTAACGTGTATTAGCTGATCCACACTAAATCTGGCACAGAGTAGCTTGTTCCAAAGCCTCCTCACGTTTCTGTGAGCACTGAGAAAGCCTCTGAACTCTCCTTTAGAGACTCCTAACTTCCTTAAGAGTCCGAAAGAAAAAGACTGCAAAGAATTGACTGCAAGGGGATGGCAGAAACAATTAACACTGAAAGAAAAAGAAAGTTTTAAGCAAAACCAAGACACTCAGGTGTCAGGTTGTCAAACTAATTGTTTTAGTAAACAAGATAAATTGTAGAAATGGGAAATAAACATTTTAAAATCAAATTTTCTTGTTACTACTATAAAAAAAGCAGATTGATGAAATGGAAGGGGGACATTTATTGCCTTTCTTTACAAGACATCGTGTGAAGTTCTCTGTTCTGCCAATTAGTATTGATCTACTTAGTTTGATGTTTCCATTCTAACAATGCAGGAATAGAAACTGAAACATAATTTGCTGAAATAGTTTTTTCATTAGACTGCTCCAGACCTAGTCAATACCTTGAGAGAGTTGGCAGTTCATCAATTGCAATGATATCCAATGGTGCTGCCACATGGCTTTAGATTTTCATTTAATATTTTTATAAAGTAAGCTAGTCTGCAAAATAAAATATGTGCTAGAGAAGATTTTGGTGTTCAAGATGCTGCAAACTTAAGTGACATATGGGTAGAGGTAAATGCTGGATGATAAATTGCTTTAAAACAATGATGATATTTGCTCTGGCTTTGAATTGTTTTTTTTTTTTTTTTTAAGCAGAAGTGAGATGCATCTGCTTTCAGAGACAAGCTAAGTCACATTTATATCAAATCCAAGAAAATAGAGTAGGCAAGCTAGCATAATAGCATTCTTTTCGCTTTTTGACCTGTGCTTCTTCAGAAAATGTTTTCCATGGCTGCAGTTCCACAACATTTCAGAAAGTTATCTCATTAAATCCTTGGTTTGATCTTTCAAGCAAAAGATCAGCACTGGGCCTGTGAACAAATACAAATAGCCTTTCATTATGTAATTTCTTACTTTCTTTTTTCAGGGATTTCATTTATATCTCCCCATTCCTTTAACATTTGTCTGCTTGTAATTCTGTCTTTTGTTTTGCAGCCAGCATGTGAGATCCTCAGGGACAGAAATCCTTCTTTGTTGTGAATCTGGGCAGCATCTCACTCAAAAGGGTCAAGGTCTAGGTCTGGAAGCACTAGTTTCATGGTGCAAAGCCACCAGACCTTCCTCACTCTTCCCTGCAGATTTTCTCAAGCACTTCAGGGGTGATTGGCACAGTTTGAGTTGAGATAACTCAGATAGGGCTGATCTGCTTTGCTCTGTGAGGAGGGCTCCACCTCTGAGATGGCCAACAAAGCTTCCAGTGCAGCCATGTTCTGACTGTGGGATCTGATCCCTAGTGTGGTATTTTCAGGGTCCCCCCCCATCGAGGGGAGGAAATGATGAATCTGACTCCATGTTCTTAGAAAGCCAATTTATTATTTTATTACCTATATAATATTAAAAATGCTATACTAAAACTATATTAAAGAATAGAAAAAGGATACACACAGAAGGCTAAAAGATAATAACGAAAAACTCGTGACTGCTTCCAGAGTCTCAACACAGCTGGATGGTAATTAGTCATTAAGTAAAAACAATTCACATGAAACCAATCAAGCAATCACCTTTTGGATAAACAATCTCCAAAGACATTCCAAAGCAGCAAAACACAGGAGAAGCAATCAGATAATTATTGTTTTCATTTTTCTCAGAGGCTTCTCAGCTTCCCAGGAGAAGAAATCCTGGCATAGGGATTTTTCAGAAAATATGACAGTGACATTCTAGGAGCAAATGGTGATATCTGTATTTGAATTTTGTGAATTGCTTCCTGGCTGCTGCTGGCCTTATCACCTTAATCTAAAGTGACTGCAGAGGAATTCTAAACAGGCCTAATATACGTAGACATAGGTCTATGCAGAAACCTAGGACTGTTCTCACACTCAGCTCAGTAAATGTCATCCTTAATGTCATAATCTCTGCCTGCAAATGCAGACAATTCCCTTTCCTTAATTTTGAACCTGCAAGATTAACAAGAGTCCAGTTGTTCTGCTCCACTATCCCAAATTAATGAGGAAAAAACAATATAAGAAGGATTTTATGGGTCCTTCTCTGGATCTCTGGAAGGACCTTCTGGGGTGGTTCCTGAGGAGGCCACAAAGGTGATCAGAGAACTGGATCACCTCTGCTATGCAAACAGGCTGAGACATCAGGAGAGGCAAAGGAAGTATCTCATCCTTGGTGACAAGGATGTTCCCTCCTGTGCCCAATAAAGGATGGAGATTTTCCTTAGCCCTCCTTTGATTGTTGATGTATTTATAAGAACATTCTCTATTACCTTTTCCAGCCGTGACCTTTGTGGAATTTGCGTATTTCACAATGCTAGCAAACACAAATGCATTAACAAGTACATTTAAAAAGTAAATCAAGAGTCAGGCTGTCATGAACCTGAAAACATATAGCTGTAGATTTGAAGTGTGCTGGTCAAGATTTCCCAAAAAGATCAAAAACAATGTAAAAGCAGCCTCAGTAATTACTTTGGCACTGAGATACAAATGGAAATCTAAAAGCTTCTAAGTAAAATGAAGAAGCTTAAAATTCTTTCGAATGTAACCAAAGCACAATTACAGACCATACCACACCACTAATAACCTCACAAAAGCATGAGAAAATTTGAAAACAGAAAACCATTAGGGGAATCTTCTGAGTAAGAAACATCAAGTACACAGGAAAAAAAAACCCTCTAAATATATGCATCCACCGGAATCTGTGAAAATTAAAATAGAAATCTAGCCCTAGGGGAGGGTTACTAACACAAAGGTTAGTGTTTCTATTTTGTCCTGTGTTTTTGTCTCAATAACAGAATTCCATCATCTTCTTCTAATATTACTCCTGTGTTCACTAAGTTTCATGACAGATAAGTAGAGATTCTGATCAGTTCTGTCCATATTTATGCTTTTTCCCCTCTAAAGTAAAACTATTACTTTTAAAATTCACTGCTAATAAAGAAATTAAATTACCTGTTATTAAGTAATTTAAACAGCATGAGGCTCAAGAGCAGCCTTCCAGATCAATTGTTTTCTCTTTTGGGTATTCAATTGTACTTATATCAATGAAGCACCAGTATCCAAAGCACTGCCAAAAGTCACAAGATTGATCTTCAATTTATTATTACTTCAAGTTTCCTTTGACTCTTGAAATACTTTATGGGAAAGTTTCAACAGGTAACCACACAACCCCAATGACACTAAATGGATAAGGTCTTAAGCAATCCTAATAGCAGAAAAAAAATTAAGGTCAGAGTCTTCATTAAAAACCAAAAAACCATAGAGACTTTCATATCTTCAAATAAAGCAGCAGTCACTACTTGAATAGCAAAGCTTCAGACTTGATTTTGGATTTTGAAAAAATAAAAATCTAAACGTATAGACTAATGTAACCCAAACAACACACCCACTTACCGGCAGCTTTCCTTCAGCTACAAGAAATTAGACCCTTTATGGGAAGTCTCCTAACTCTGAGTCAGACCAGCCACCAGAAATTAATGTTTCTGATTCTGTTAAATACATTAAGTTTGTAGCAAACTAGCTTTCAATCAGAGATGGTCAGGCAAAAGGCATCATTATAGAATGAAAGGGAAAATTAGTGCAATATTGTTTAAGTCTGCACATAATTGCAAGCAATGGATTCTAAATGTTCCTTTTGTTCCAAATGGAATGGGAACAAATAATTCAATAAGTGATTTAAAAATATATACAAACCCAAAGATTGTCAGAACCTTTTGCTGAAGTAGATCTTGTCACTGTCATATTTTCTGAAAAATCTCTTTGCCCAGGATTCTTCTCCTGGGAAGCTGAGAAGCCTCTGAGAAAAATGAAAACAATAATTATCTGATTGCTTCTCCTGTGTTTTGCTACTTTGGAATGTGGTTGGACATTGTTTATCCAAGAGGTGGTTGCTTGGTTGGTTTCATGTGAATTGTTTTGACTTAATGACCAATCATGGTCAGGCTGTGTTGGGACTCTGGAGAGTTACAAGTTTTTCATTGGTATCTTGTTGAACCTCCTCTAAGTATCCTTTCTCTATTCTTTAGTACAGTTTTAGGATAGTATTCTTTACTATACTATAATATCAGAAAATAATAAATTAGCCTTCTAAGAACATAGAGTAAGATTCATCATTTCATCCTTCCTGCCACAGGGAACCCTGAAAATACCACAAGATGTGATATACATTGTGATAGGTTTCAGATGCTTAAACAATCACCATTAAAGTTACTGGTAAAAATCAGGTTTTAAAATCAATTTGTGTAAACCTTAACACAGTTTCATGACAAGGCTCACTCTGATATTTACCACATAGATGAGGCACACGTATGAAAATTGGCTTAGAATCAGCTTAGAATTATTTATACAAGGACCAGGGTTGCAGAAGAGTAAGGGTGCAAAGGATCTAGAGAGGGTTTAGCAATACTTAAGTTGAGTACCAATGGGATCATTCAGCTCAGCCTACAGTTCAGGTAAATGATTTTGCAAGGCTAAAGAGAATAGCTGCTTATCCTTTTTTTCCCACCTTGGCTGGGAAGAGGATGCTCCAGTTACCACCTTTATTGTGCAGGAGCTCCTGGCATGGTCAGGGATGCTTCACCACGACAGTGCAAAACTCTTAATGGAAATGGACCCAAAAAGGTGTCTCTGAATGCAGCTTCTAGGAAAACTGGCTGAGAAAGAAAAATAGAAAAGAGCAACCTGATAGGAGAAGCATCAGCAAGTAAATCACCCCGCTGCAGAGTTGATAAGAAAGAAAATTCTTATTATGTAATCTAAAATTAATTGCTGTAATTTTAACACTACTTACTAGACTTAAAAGCTTTTACTGCACTAGTTTTAAGTAGTCTATTGCATTAGATTTTTAATTACATGTTTCTGTTGAACTTCTTAACCTCTATGGAAACTATTAAACCAAGCCAAGTGAAAGAAAATGCTGACACTGGACCTTGTACATTTGTCATGGCACAGTATGTACCAAAGTGGTCATTCTGAAGACAAAAGGACTCAGCTCATTCAGGAACCAAAGGAAATCATTGGTAGTTTCAATGTTACATTAACACATAAAATCAATAAATTATTTGTATACAGTGGTGAGAACATGCCCATGAAGAGAAACTTCAGTAAAGTCAAAAAGAATAAGCAGAAATCTGACCATTTGAAGAAAATTGAGATTAAAACTGCTGCATCAGGACATCTATTTCTTTGACCATAAATCAAGAAACGGAGTGTACTGCTCTGAAACTGGAATTTGCATAATCTTGAGTATCAACATTAATCTAATTTTCGAATGCATGGAATTGAAAGAAGTTTGTTCTTGCAACTGGAAATATTCAGGAAAAGAATTTTCCAGCCATAAACACAACCTGGCTTTCCTTTTTTATGCTTCCTCCCCTTTTTCACCTGTTTTTGGCATTTTTCTATTTTTTTGATGGCTTCTATTTTTATTCCTGCAAAACACTTTAAAGAGTAGTCATTATGCCTCTGTATAAAATAGAAAGAATTCCTTAAACTGTAAATTCATTGCAAAATTCATTGTTCCCTTAACTAGTTTTCATCTCTCTTTGTTATATTATTATAAGATATATTATTTTAATCTATCTTTAGTAAAGGGTAATACATATATAGTAGATTACTTTTAAATGTTCAGTTTAGTTAGAAAGCATCTGGATGAATAACAAAGATGTTGTTACTAAAAGCCTGTCTTTTCATTTAATCATTGTATTATTGTAATTTTCTAGATGAGGCACAGACAGCATGTTAACAAATTGTTTTACTACTAAAAACACCAAGAAACACTCTCTCATATTTCTAATGCCAAGAAATTGAGACTGCGAAGGCTCTCTTCACCAAGTTAGCCAGTAGCCTGAATGAGATACAGCTTCAGATGCAGACTCCAGGTAGTCTATTTAGACTGCTCCAGATGAAATTGAGACATCTGCATGTGAGTAAATGTTTAAAGCTCCCGTTATAGCTGCTGGAGTCTGAAAGTTTCAGTCTCAAGCAAATGAATAGGTGCCTACTGTGAGCAGGATCCCACACACAAGTTATTTAGGAACATGTTCCTTCTTTCCTTTCCAATTGAAATACAACCAGTGCCCAGAATAAAGTCACATTTTAATATATTTTTGTCATTCATGTCCAGTAGTTTTATTCTGTGAGACAGCACTTCAAGGAGCTATCTACCTAGTCATGCTCAAAGTGAGATGTGCAGACATTCACAAACTTTCCTGCCTAGAGGAAAGTAAGAATAAAAGGGCAGCTGTGTCAGACACTTTGCTGGTCCCAAATTAAAGCTGCAAGGTCTGGATTTGAGGCTGACACTGGCACCTGCTCAGTGCTTTCAGAGACTTCTCTGTCTCAGGAGGGATACTGCACTTGTGAAACAGCAACAGCAGGCTGCACTCATTGCTTGGGGATGCTTCTAAGCCCCCTTGATCATTGGAATTTGTAATAAATTCAGAAGCAATCCTCAGCTACTCACTCCTGCTCTTTGGGAAGTTTCTGCTTTTCCAACCCCTCTGCTGTGACCCAGTCACCAGCCAAAGCCAGCGCCCTGGTGGCTGTGGGGAGCCTGTTTATGCAATGCTGTAAGAGGAGTTTGCCAGAGCAGTGGTTTGCAATAAGCTGTGTAAGCATGTTCCTGGAATTCAGTGCATTAATCACACTGCATTTCATTCCCAGGGCAGCACACTGCAGGGTGGGTATGGAATCAGTTTTGACACAGGGGAGAAATTTCAGGCTCAGGAGCTCCAAGATTTTAGAATTTCCCAAGAACATTAGATTAGGCTGTTTTTTTCCCTTATGCTCCAAAAAATGGATGTTTTGTGAAACAAATCTCAAAATAAACTTCATTTGACTCATATACTACATTTATGAGTATAAGCAGAATTTGAAGCTCATAGCCTTTACCTTAATATTTTTGCCAAGGCCCAGATACTTTTGTTCTTTTAGCAGACAGAATGAACATATAAAATAACAAAGGCCAAGACACCGTGACTTGGTGGGGAGCAGGTTCAAAATCTGCAAAGCTCTGCCCATAGCTATTATGCACAGTAGGGCTCACACTGCTATCAGTTCCCCCTACCTCTGTCAGCTTTGCAAATTCTGGTAACCTACAGCACCTAAACAGAAATGAAATTTCTAAAGGAGTACAATTAATAATGTTCTCAAAGAGAATTTCATGAGGCTTGAAAAACCCCTAATTTAAAATGTTCTTTTTTAATCACAAACTTCACAAAGGACATTCTGTAATACAGAATTTATTCATTCACTTAAAATGCCCAAGATTTGCCAAACTATGAATTAATAATGATAGCTAGTCTTTTATGTCAAATCAATCTTACCACTTCCCCTCCTGGGGGAAAGTTCGTGATATTTTGTTATTTGCTTCAAGTAATTTCAGTGGACTTCAGGCACACAAGTCCAGCAGTGGATACTTTGAACCCTGCCCTGCCTTTCTCAGCAAGGTGATAGTGGAGTCTGTGACATGTATTTGTTGGTGCCTGGGTGTGGGGATCTCTGGGTTGTTACTGTGTCCCTTGTGGGAACGATTCCAGTAGCTTCAATGAATGCAGGATCAAGCAATTAAATGGAGGGGAAAGCAAATGGCTTAGGGCAAAACAAACTGTAGGTTTATAGGTTGCAAAATGGAGCAAGGAGACAACCAAGGAAAGGTGAGGTTAGTTCATCATCCAGGGCTGCATTTCAAAGATTGACGTGTCCAAAGGGAGAGAGAAAGAGGACCTGATTTCATTAGCCCTAATGCAGAACAGAACTGCACAGAACAAGAGATACTTCTGTGTTTTCCCCTTTGATAAGTCAGTGGCAAAGGACCAAACACATAAAACAAATTGGGGACAGTAAATCCCACATTGTAATCCTACTCCCCATATCCCTTCACCCAGAAATGACTGCTGGACTCTCTTCAAAGACAGGATTTGTGGCCAGAGTACTCATTTTTTTTTTATTTTTTCCCCTTGCAGTCCACGCACCATAAAGTGTGGGCATAGTTGAGGAAAGGCTGGGAAATTCCCAAAGGTCTAGCTCATTCACAGGCTGCTGCCAAAGAATAGAGGTTCAGCAAAAGGAGGTATAGAGACAGCCCCTAGCCAGGACTGCCTGTAGATTTTCCCTAACACATTATTTAGAGGTAATGTTTGTGCCTGAGACAGGAGGGAGCTGAGCTCAACCCAATACCCCAGTGTCCCTCACCAGCACAACACCCCTGCTTACGCCCTCCTCCAACCACATTTCTTTCACCACCACCCTAGAAACAGCCTGGGATCCTCCCCAAGCTGCTGCATCCCAGTGAGTGACCTGGAGCTTCCCCTGCTGCCCTCACACCCCACTGGGAACTCATCCTGTGACCCCACCAGTGCAGCCATTAATCCCTGAGAGAGCAGGAGGAGCAGCCTTAAATCACAACACCACAGCCAAGCAAAACAATCTGGGCTTTTTTTATAGCATATTCTAAAAGATCTGGAAGGACATGCTTTTTGCTTATCTGCCTTCCAAATAACCTACTGCCTGTTCCTCATTAGTGCACATTAACACAAGCTGGGGAGACAACCTGGCATTACAAAGGATACTGAGGGATTATGAGCTTCTGTGGTTTGTAAAATGTAAATTTACATTTGAGGGCAGGCAGGGGACATCAGATATCTGTTTCCCCTGCAGGGATTTTTGGAAATTGCTCCATATCAGATCATACAGTGGAAAATGCTTTCAGGCCTGGAGCATGAGGTAAGGAGTCAACAGAGCAACACAGAACACAAAGGGGACAGACTTCTCAAAGACTGGATGGAGCCCGACTCACCGCAGGAGGGTTTTTCTAAATCACATTGGGTGTTTTATTGATGGCACTTTCATACTTGCAGTTGAAGTCAGTGGCCTGGTAAACATTTGATTTATTGTGAGTTTCACCACTGAACAAGAGCTGCTCACCACTCGGCTCTGGCAGGTTGAGCCAAAGTTTCAGCAAGGCTTGACTGCAACCTACCTTCAGGTACAGATCATTCAGATGTTACCTCCAGTGGTGTTTTCTGAGCAGATAGGCAGAAATCCTCTAAGAGCCCTGACTGCAGGACAGAGATTTTGCCTGTTCTGGGCTGAGACATGTTGCCATGTAGTGCAAGAGTTCTATTGTCATTACATTGCAAGGGTTCCATATCGCTAGAGTTTCATACCTCCTTGATGTTTCTTGTAGGCATCTCCTCTAGGCACTGCCTCTTCCTTGTCCTTACACCAGCCAACTAACTCCAGCTCCCACCAATCCACACTTTTATAACACTCTTCTGATTGGCCACAGGTGTGGCCTGTTAACATCAGGGCTGCCCCTAATCCTTACTAATTGGTTCAGCTGCAACTCTTTAGGGGATAAGGTTACATTTCTCTACCACCCTCATTTACCCATACTATATCCTCATACAAAGACAACGTTGGGTTTTTCCTCTATCCAATAGTTTGTGGCAGGGCTAAGCAAAAGGAATCTTGAATAGGTTTTGTGAAGAGCTTCCCACCTCCGTACAAGTAGATTGAGGCAAGAGATCCTGCCTTTACCTTCCTACATATGCGTGCAGATGAAGGATGAGTCTGCCCAGCAACATGAATGCATAACTCCAGCCCATCTGATTACTTTTATTCTCAGTGCTCAGACACATAACAGCAATATCTGAGTCTTAGAACAAAGCTATTTTACTGTGGTCCAAGATATTACGTCTTCATTGCATTTGATAGGGGCTGAGTTCATACCAGTCCCCAGTCACAGCTGATTTTGTGGAATCCCAAAGAAGCACTAGCAGTAAAGCTGTGGAATTAGGGTTGCATGGCACACCTGAAACATTGTGCTCAGGGCACAGATAGTCCCAGTGGTTTGGTTCTTGATGCTCAGCCAGTAAAGAATCCCGTCATATCCTCCTCACCACACCGTGTGGTGCAGACACCAGCTGCTCTGCAGGGTCATTGCTCTCCAGGTTAAGTGGTACCACAGCTCCAGCTTTTGCTGCTCAGGGATCTAAACCACACTGGTTGACACAAGCACCTCCTGCACACCTAATTCTTATCACATTCAGAACTTTTGCTCCTTTTTCATTTACTAAAAAATGGTTGATGGCCATGGTGAAAAATGAGCATCTTCCTCTGTCAGAGCCAAATTCTGTGGGGAGTGGCAGGTAAAACTGAGCTTGCTTCCCAGCAGGGAGCCCCTGAAAGTCCTTTCTCTCTGCTTTCCTATGAGGCTATGCTGCTTTGAGGAAACATTTCTCAGGAAAGCTATGAGTATTGAGAAAGCACAAGCTGTACTTTACAATGCTGAATAATTCACACATCAGTATATGGACAGAAAGCTGTAAATTATCTCACAATTAGATGAAAGATAAACAATCTTATTATAAGAAATTAACTGATATAGGCTCACTTATCTCCTGGACTACATGTCTGAACCTAGCCTGAAGAGATGGATACATAATTCCCATGTCAAGCAACAGCATTGCTATTGGTCTAAAGGTATATCAAGAGAAGACATCCTTGTAATTTGGAGACATACATAACTTACTGTTATACATCTATATCATCCTGCTATTTTGTACAGAAAATCAGATTTACACAACAGCATTTAATAAATACAGCTCTTGGCATTAGCTGGATTGTCATATACTTTGGAAGAATTTCAAGCCTTACTTAACTTAGAGTTGCTGCAATACACAGAGGTACCATGGAGTCAGAATTCATCTAATCCCCTGAGGTAAAACAAATGTCACAGGTAGCAGCCAGGTCCTTCTCCTCTGAAATGCCTCCACCAAACATCAGTGCCAGGAACCAAAGCTGACCTATTTTGACTGAGGCATTTTGACTTCTGCTTGATGTTGCAATGATATTCCCAGGACTCTTGTTAAAAATCATGGGCTCAGCTCAGCTTCTGAGTCTGTTCCAAGCTCTAAAGCACTTCTGTCCTCTACTAGAACCTGCTGTGGTCTCTGCTATGATTTACTAACTTCACATATCTGATTTCAACGTTCATTAGAAATTTTTCAGGACTTCAAGTGGAAGCCTTTGTGACAACTGACAGAGTCTGGATATAGCAGGGAGCAAATCCTCAAGACCCAGACTGAGGAATTAACCTGAAAGTATCCAAATCCATGGATGTGTGTTGTGAGTCCCTCTTCCCTAGTGCTGTCTAGTGGATCAGCTCTATAAAGGAGCAAGGGAAAACTATGACCCATGAAGGAAATAACAAAATATAAAGGGAGAATTTATACCTCTACAAATGAAAAAGGTGAATAGATTTGGTGCTATCTCCACAAATACATGGAATACTGTACAGGAACATAAGACTACACAGGAATTCTTCCATTGTCACGCCCAGAGTCCCAGGCACAATTTGATCTGCTAGTTGATTTGACTCCTCCTGTCTCTTCATCTGACAAATGTGGTTTAACCTGTTTCCTATACCATGGTCTCCCTCTTACAACACAGAGGCAATTAATAGCATGAAGGGTGCTTGGAAAGATGTAATACAACTTCTTTCTCTGCTGTTCTGGAGAGCTTTACCCAGTGAGGACTCCTGCAAAGCCCACAGACAATAATCCCACTATAGCTGACATATCCATTTTCCAGACACCTTTATTTCTATCTGGCTAGAAGTTCCTGAGGAGGATCATCTCTGCAGATGCGTTTATGATTGTAGTCCATCCTTATGTAACATTATACACTGTAGTCATTGCTCATATCAACAGCTATTTCACTACCAATTCTCAATTTGCAAAGCACAGTGACTGCAAATTACCCTTGATTTGTTTGCATCATTTACAGAAAACAAACCTCCCAAAACACAAGTCAACATGTCCATCTTATTTATCACTGCAGCCTATTTTTAATTTAGCATTTTTGAAACACTGGATTTGCTTATTGCTGTCTTTGCACAGAATAATGTTCTGTTATCATAGTATTTATATCAGAAAATACCAACAGCTAAATTTGTAAAAACAAACTTGAATAACTTTGAATTGATTTGAATACACTTTGATTAGCAACCATAAAAGGTTGCTTATAAAATACAATGGCCTGGAACTGCAGCTTCCCATTTCCTGATATCACAGATGTCCTGTTATTATGTCTCAGTCAACAGATATGCCAACAGCAAGGCAGCAACCAGACTTTATAAACTTCCTCCGAAGTCTGTATTGCCAACTATTCTGACTGTGATATGGACTCCCACAATTACTTCCACCAGCAAATGCAATAATTTGTGAGACGTAAAACTCCTGTATTGGTAAAATATTAGTAACTTAATAACAGTATATCAGATGCCTTAGCATGAAGGAAAGGCCAAAAATAGCTGTCATTATCCCAGGTGAAAAGATAGAAATTATCTTTCAGACTTATCTCTTTAAATTAGCATTTACAAACCAGCAAAGACTGAGTCCAGTCTGAGGATGACCAATAAACATTTCAGTCTGGAACTCAGCATTCAGGTATCATTGATCCAACTGAAACCCAAACTTGACCATCTTTGTCAGTTTCAGCAAGGGGACAAAAGGCTAAAAGATGTGGCTGGAACACCTACTTCTTGTCTGCCCTTACTCTGGCCATGAGACCTAAGTTTACTACTGGTTGGCTGAAGGCTAAAATCTATAAAATACCTGTTTTGCCTATTTCTGCTGACATTTTTGTAGAGCTCCCCTGCTTCTCTGTATAATCAGATGTTGTGTGTTCATTAACCTGTTGCCTGATAGATCAAGAGTTCTATTATCATTATAGTGCAAGGACTCCATATTACCAGAGTTTCATACCTCCTTGAGGTTTCTCATGGGCAACTCCTCCAGGCACTGACTCTTCCTTGTCCTCACAGCAGCCAACTGACTCCAGATCCCACCAACCCACCCTTTTATAACACTCTTCTGACTGGCTACGGGTGTGGCCTGTTAACATCAGGCCTGCTCCTAATCTTTGGTAATTGGTTCAGCTGCAACTCTTTAGGGGATAAGGTTACATTTCTCTACCGCCTTCATTTACCCGTACTGTATCCGCCTACATTAACCACTAGCACAGATTCCTCCAGGAAAGAGGCACTGTAGTACTTACATGAAACAGGACTCAATAGATGAGGTTTAGGTTTTACCAGATGGCCAATGAAAAAAATAAAACCCATCACTGTGTGTTTGCCAGCAGTTCCAGCAGGATAATATCCCCAAAACATGAATGAGGTAGTGACTCCATGCACAAATGTCCCTCTTGATGTTGTTGTGGTTCAAGAGTCCCTGGGCATCTGCTGCACAGTGCTCCATGGCCTCAGGTTGGAGCAGACTCCAGGTACCTGCCAGCTCCAGGGGACAGGATGCTCTGCTTGTTCAGGACCAAAAACCACTGCTGACGAGACATGAAAATGTATCTTATCTGTACCATATCTTGCTTTTAATTAAAAAGAGAATCCAGGTTTCCAGCTTGTCCAGTCCAGTTTTGCCATAAACAATGTATTCACTGTAACCTCTAGCCCCCTGAAGTGAAATATTAAAATAAACATATAACATTCATTTCTTCCAAACTATGCATTTATCTCATTTAATAGTTTTAGAGCCACATTTCCTTCTCCTTCCTCCAAAAGCCAGTCTTGCTGCTAGAGAATGATTTTGTTCTGTTATTTCCTAATACTCTGTGTAGTCAAAACCCAAGTGTTATTTCCACTTGGCTTGATTTTTCTGTTCTTGAATTAATGCAATCTGTTCCAGAGGTAAACATCATGACTATTTAATAAAAAATACATCTGTATTGAAGGGAAAAGCCAGGCATTGTGACAACAAACCTGGTACCTCAGGACACAGCATAACAGATGAAATTATTTAACCACAAGAATTTGTTGTGGGATCTTGCAGGGGCTTGAGGATAATTTCACTCATTTCCCATAGGAGACAGATCTGAACTTACTAAAATTGTTCTTAAGAAAAGGAGAATACCTAATGAGGATTTTACTGTCACACTGAGGAAATACTGCTTGTAAATTATTTTTGACACAGATTCAAAAGTTACAGGCAAAAGAACATTTCCTTTGTTTATGAATGCAAGGTTCACTTTATTGAGATTCTGGTGTTTTTAATAGATAGGTCAAAACAAGTTTAAATGATTCCCTGTGTTCTCATGGTGTATTGCTTTGCATTTGAAATTGGGCATGAAAATCACCCCAAGGAGAGTGGCAAGGCAAGTGGTTTGCCTCTGAGCCAGGGAGAATTTCATGGTCTGACAAGGGTGAGTGTGCTCTGGGTGATGTGGGGTACATCCGCTGATATCACCAGCACCCACTGCTTTCAACCATCGTCATGAACTTTATTACTTTTCAAGTATGTTGGATTATGGTAGTAAAAATACTAGGAACATCTAAGATCAGCTGAACTACATTCTTAAAATCCATTACGTGGTCCTAAGGCAGGGCATCAAGCAACATGGAGAGAAAAATGAAAATTTTACATAAGAATAGGCAGAATAATTTGACAGAATGATGTGTTTGCAAAATGTAATCATTGTAGATGTATTATAGGCAAAAAGTGTTTTGTGCAGCTAAATTATGGCAATTGTCAATGTATCTAAATCTGAATGAAGGTACATAGAAAAGACACTAAGTTACATGACAACAACACTTCTGAAATATCCTTGCCTTTCTTCCCTTTCTTTTTTTCTTATATGAACTTCCTTACACAGGCAAGTAATTTCATAAATTGGAATTCATAAATTCATAAAATGTCAGTTTGGAAATATTCATTCTACAGTGAAGTTCCATTCACTAACACTGAAATAGTAAATTAGATTATAAATATATGAATAGAATAATATTTACATTAATATAGAAGTTAAAAGTCAGAATTCCTACATGAAATCAATCTGCAGATACAATTAAATTTAAATTTTCCCAAAGATTTTTTCTCTGGCCTACAACAAACACAGGACCAGGGTGGGATCCCTGAAAGATTTAGGCAATAAGCTACAGTTGGTGCTGCTTTACATGATTAATGTCAAGATCTGAATGATCAGAACCCAAACTCAGTTTCTGCCCAGCCTCTCAGTGCACTGAGAGCTGTTTTCAGCAGCAGCATTTCTCATGTGCCCTGACCTGTCTCAGCATGGGTGGCAGCTGTGATGTAACCTCCATCTGAAAGGACCTGCATTTCCACACGTGCTGCTTCAGAGTGCTGACAAGAGTTAAGGTCTCCTCAGAAGTAGACACAAACTTTGAATAAGGCTCTATATGTTGCTAATCACTTGCTGTCAACCACAGTTTAGCATACAGCAATTTTCTGTGAGTGGAGAGTCTGTAGGCTCACACTGTCTCTGCCTAAAGACAATCAAATCTGTGTTTTCTGTATGAGTCCCCTTACCACTAAGCTAAAAATTGTTTTGGGAAGGAGCCAGACTGAACCAGAGAAACTGAGAGAATTATTTTCAAATCAGGCTTAGGTTAAAGTCTCAGTAAAGCCTATGATTCTCCTGAGAGGAGGCTGTGGCATTCCTTGAGAAGCAGAGAAATCTGCGCTGCAGTTCTTGGCTACCTTATTTTGCACCAAGGAGTTACTCGGCTGTGACAGGAGGCAGGAGGAGAGAAGGTGCCATGGCAGTCATGCTGTGTCACCCTTGTGCTTACTCCCTCTCTTTCTGGTCAAATGAATATTCGATCAGCTGATATAAAGTCAAAGGATTTCAGATAGAGTCAGCTGTAGAAAACAGGAGAGTTTTACACGGCCGCACTTGTCTCCCCTCAAGTGAAACGCAAACCCCCCTGTCTGTGATCAGTCCTAATCTTAAAAAAGAGCAAACCCAAAGTACCCAATACTTTTATTGATGTTTTAGGAGACATGTCCCCCATTAGAGGAGTCATTGTCTCTGCTGTGTTTGGAAGAACAAAGGGTCAGCGACAGAGGGAGGGCAGCGAGCAGCGTTACCTCATGCAGGATGAGAGGAGAGTTCAGGAGGCACTCACAGGAACGTTTGTAAAGCCCAGAGGGCACTCAAGTGTCTGTGCTGTGGTATGAATTAAAGCTAACTCTGATGTCTTTTGAAAATCTAGCTATTTATCCAAGGCACTGTCCAGAGCAACACATTTACCCCCAAGAAAATGTAAGATAAAGATTTTTGAATATTTCACAGCTGCAGAATATCCCAGACATTCCATATTTTCTGGACACATTTGAAAGGTTTATTCCAAATTTATGATGGAATCAACTTGATAACCACTGTATTAAAATAATTAAATATACTGGATAAAAAATAACATCTCAGAGGAACTGGAAAAGGAATAAAGTGGTTTCAGGTTCCTGGCCATATTTAAGCACAGCAGGTAGAAGCAGGATGAAGTGCTGTTCCTTTGGGAGATGAGGGCTTCCACTTCACTGGTTTATGATACTGGGGACTCAATAACTTGTAGAATTAATTTCAAAGCCATAGTAAAAGCTGAAAGGGAGGGTAAGGAAGCACAGACTGGGTACAATTGGAAGGCACATTAGATACAAATAGATGCACTACTAAATTCCACCAGTTATCAGTTGGAAGGGGAAAATATGTATATTAATAGATCTAATCAAAGAGTGGATAAACATCTTGGGCCCAATGGCAGACAACAGCCTGTGGTCAGCTGCCAGGTTGCAGAGAGCAGCTTTGATTTCAGCAGCTCACCAGGATGACTTTTGTTAAGTGGCATCAGAAAATCATGGTTTTACAGAACAACCATCTTCATTGTTCCAGCTCCCCAGAGAAACATATACAGTGAGTGCATAATTCCCCTGCATGACCTTAATGAAGGCTGGGAAATAGCTCTGGAAGCAAGGCACGCTTTGGACAGGCTACTGCATTATTCCTTTTAGGAATGATATCATCTAGTCAAAAAGAAATGTAGCCTCGGTGTTTCTGGAAATTGAAATTCTCTCAGTGGAGAATGGTTGTTTTCTATGGGGATTAAAACATTACCTCTCTGAGGAATTTTTACAGAAAAAAATACTAATATAATTCTATACTTGAGCAGGACCAAGGGGTGCTGAAAACTCAGGGGAAGGCCAGGAGTGAAGTATGCTGGCCAACTTCAGATACAAATACGGAAATAAAAAGTCAATGTTGAGTAAAACCCTGAAACATGTTAAAATTTGCATCATAGCAACCAGGAAAGCTCATGAAAGTCTCGCCTTTCATCAAAGTTTGGAGCAGAAACAGCAACAAAACACAGGTGTATTCCATCATTTCTATCAGCTGACATTGATGGCTGCTACTCATGGTCAGACATAGTGCATCTGACAAATTTCTGCTGTATACACTTGATATGATCCAGAATATACTTGTCAGTGGTACGATGCCTGAAATTGAGAACTCATGAATACACAAGTTTCATTTATGATTAAAGATGCTTGCAACGCGACAGCTTAAGTAGCATCTATGTGAGCTTTTTTCTAAAGGTGTTTAAAAAGCAAACCAAAGTATCTCTACTAGTAACAACTTTTCAAAAGAAGGCAACACAAAATATTTTATTTACTCAGTGCCTGGAACTGTGAATTAAATGTGATGCTGCTCCCCAGTTTGGTAAGATGATTTTTTTCATTATAGCAGCTAGATATCAACTGTAAATTGGATCCTTCAGACTCACATTGATGTTCAACTCTAAGAAAAGTTAGGGTAGTGGTTTAGTTTTCCATGGTTTTTGAAAGACAGGATGAATCATTTCTTTCATCCATGCATTAAAAAAACAAAAACAAATAAATGGAAAAAAAAAAGTAGCAGTGCTGCACCCCAGAATTGGCTCAGAGTGGTAAATCCTAATAGTCTTCTTATAGTTTGATACTTGATGTCTAAGACCCAGAAAAGGGCAAGATTGTAGATTCATGTGATATACCTACTTAGATATATGGTGAGTTGTCCCTAAATTTTGGTAAAAACTCCTAAGTCTAGTAATTCAGTAGTGGAGTGATGGATTCTACTTCAGTGTCAAGTTCATTTTCTCAAGATAGTTCTGATGACAACTGTATCCTTGATAGGATTTAATCAGTCTGCTCCCATTAAATCCCTGGAACAGCATTACTTATACATATGGCATATGTTTAATCTCCTATGATTAAGTGACTCCCAAAAAAGCAAAGAGATATCTAAATGAAGAGGAGTTGAAAGATTATTATTCTTCTAGCAAGATGACAGGTCTCTCACATCTCCTTATTTCTTACATGGCAGTGCTGAGTGGTGGTTGGCTTACCTTAGATTTCTCTCTGGGTTATAGAATGGAGCAGTGGGCTCTGACTTAGCAGAAGGAGCCAGTTGAGTCATTTTGATACCATCAGTAGTCTTCAAACCCTCAGCCTACTCTGCTCTGAAAAATCTGCTCCTCAGAGAAAAGGGGAGAGGAAGAAAAGAAAAAACAAGGCACTGATCATTTCACAAGAAAACTTAAGAAGCAGCGTGAGATATTTTCCTTCCAGACAACATTGTAGGCCTCATATGTTGTAGACAGAGATGGATCAGTGAGTGTGAGTGGAGATACCAGGTTTTATTTCTTCTTGAAGTCAGAAGAAACCTACAGCATATGAAAACCAAAGCAAACAGGGAAAGCACTCAGGCACTCACAGGTATTAAGAGAAACTGCAGAAGTTACCTTGACAGAGCAATATGGTTGTAAAAACCACGAATACCCCACGGCTGGCTGCTATTTGATGCAACTTTTAAGCACTCTAAGGTTGCATCATGGATGCACAGAATGCAGAGGGCTGACAAAGAACCCGCAGTGACACTGAACATGCAAGGACCACATCCAGGGACTGCCTTTGGCTCTTCTGTGAAAGAAGCAGCGTGTAGGGCTGTGGAAGTGAACTGCTGGGGAAAAAAATGGGGAGTTAAATAGAGGATTTTTGTGCAAGGCTAATATATTGTAGAGGAAAGTTACTTCTAGTGTAACCTGCACCTCACTTGCTTAAGGGGTCACACAAGAAGGATAATTCAGGAGGTATTCAATTATTAAAAGAGAAGAGGATAAATAAGCACTAATTTAGTAAAAAATCAAGACGCCAAGAACAAAAGTAATCAAAGCACTCAGGGATAATGGGAGACAAATGTGCTAATTTCCTATACAACAAAGTTACTGACCTGTGTAATAATAGGAATTGAAATGCATTCTTGAGCATATATTCAGCCTTCTGGGGAGGAATGAAACTTGCTGAGATCTGCAGGACTGGAATGCTGCTTCATCTCCTATTACCTGTTTAGGAAAGGATGAGTGGACAAAGAGGGAGGTAGAGTGTTATTCTCTGTCAAAAATAATATTGTTTGCTGGAATCACTTAGAGCTCAGAAGCAAACCTTTAATGGCTCTTCACAAGCTAATATCCTGACAGGTAGGACAGAGTGCCACAGACCAAAGCCTTGAGCACAAGCTGGTGAACCTCACACTATGAACAAGAAAGCATGCAGGTTACTGAGCCATGCAAAATAGGGGAATCAAAACAAATGAAAACAAAGGGAGGTGAGCCTGTGGAGTTGATAGTCATTAGTAATAGTTCACAGCAAAGAAGAGAAATCATCCAGTAGTCATAAAAAAGGTACTTGCATGATAAGCTGTAAAATTGCTAATAGAAGAGAAAAAAAAATAAAAGGGGAGGAAAAGAGGAACACAGCACAACCAAGCATTGTTGATGATGGGTGTCCAGCAGTGGTGTGTGAGCATGATAATGGTTGGGCTGATAATGAATGGTTCCAGCTCACTGCAATGTATAGAAGCAATGGATGAGGTGATGGCTGTGTATTCCCAAATTGTGCACCTGGTCATGCTCTTCAGCCTCTGCAGCTGCCAAATGTGACAGGAACAGGTAACTTCAGTGTCACATCCTCACTCAGCAGCATTTGCCTCCTTGCACCTGAGCCAGCTTGTTTGCACCTTGCCAGAATTTTTGACAGGAACTGCTGAAAAGTCTTGCAGTTTCTGCTATTCAGAACACAGCTGTTGCCTAAAAAAAAAAAAAAAAAAAAGGTAAGTTTTGGTATTAAAATGTGAACATGGGGAATACTGCTCCAAATACTGATCATCATGCAATCAGACATTTTCTACTAGCCTGCTCAGAGTGAGCTCTGTGTGATGCTGCATCGCTTTATGTAGCTTCTACTTCAAGTGTTTATGATTTGAGCACATCTGCTCTGCATCTGTGAGCTCTCTGGTTTACATGAGCAGTTTCACAGAGTCATAACTGTGAGGACAGCTTTGATCACACCAATTGGAGGTAAAAAACCCAAATGGAAAAAAATAGATAAAAAGAAAAAAGTTAGAACCCTGTGGCTGGAAATGAAATCACTCCAGCTAAAAATTCAGATGTGAGTGCTAAAATGAAATAATGGGAATAATAATAATATTTAAAAATGTTTCACAAGATTTGGGAGGAAAGAAGGAAAAGAAAGAAAAGAGAAAAAGAAAAAGAAAGAAAGAGAAAGAGAGAGAGAAAGAAAGAGAGAAAGAGAGAGAGAGAGAGAAAGAAAGGAAGAAAGATTGGGGAATATAAATTAAGACATAAAACTGTAATAACTGGTAAAGGCATAAGGAAAACTACAGGGAAAGGAAAGTTTTGGATAAAAGTAATATTGTGCAAATAAATTTGGACAAAGGAATCTGTAAAGAAGTGAGGGTTTTTTGAACAGTAAATTATGTCTATAGAATTGTCTGCAGTAAGAGAAGAGGTTTCTCTTTTGGGCTTTGTAGAGCAGTCAATATGCTGGGATGGCAGTGCATCTAGTGATGACAGTGTATTTTCTCTTCTGACGGTGAGTAAAGAAACATTAAAAAGCACAATTGAAATCGCATATTTTTATATCTGTAGGTCTGGGTAGCTTGCATCAGAGAGTTTAAAATGTTGTTTGAGCAGCTCTCTGTATCCTTAGCACTGATTTTCAATAAAACTTAAAACTGTAAGCTTGTTTCAGAAAATTGAACGGAAGCCAGGGCCATAAGAAGTGACAATAAAGCAAAGTACAGAATGTGATGGGTCTACTGGGCCTTTCAGCTCTAAAGAATGGCCAAAGAAAGGAGGGGTAGTAAAATTATTTCTTATTGCCTAGGAAACATTGAAAATAGGTTGTGTTGGTTAACTTGATATATTGTCTCAATGAAGTAATAAATTTGGTTGAAAAAGTAATAAAGCTGGTACAAGCACAGAGCCTTATACAACTTCTGACCACATTTTCAATGGAAATTTAAGTATTACAAAATAAAAAAAATGCACATCAATTGTGTGCTTTTAAAGCTTAAGTGAAAACTCAGTGCATGGATATCTAAATACAGCTGGCCAATGAGCATGATCCTATTTAGCATTCTCCTTAAAGCCTTCCAGAGAAGATTAGCAGGTGAGATGACACTGTGAGCTGTGAAGGTGATCCCCCACAGCAAGTCTGGCATTAAACCCCAGGGAAGTTGGGCACAGGCCACGTTCCCCATGGCTGGCAATGATGACATGGAGGTCCCAGCAGACAGAGACATTGAGAAGGGATCATGCTTAGATTGTTCTGTGGTGTTCCAAAGTATTTCCTCTCAGTGGAAAAAAGATTGAACTGTTCAAACTACAGGTGAATTTTACAAGGAGAATTGCACTAGCTGGACACCATGGATGTGAACACAAGTAATTTCTTTCAAGAAGGATTTTGTTAAAGGGCAGACAGTATGGGGAAGGAACAAGGGAAGGATGAAAGGACAAAAAATTGTTCTTTATACTGATATAATCAAAGAGCTCTGCTGGCTTAGATTTATTCAGAGAAGATTAAGGGAATGACTTCATGTAGGTTTGTAAGTACTGACATGAGAACAAAAATCTCCTAGTAGAGTGTCCTTCAGTACAGCAGTCCGAGACAGAATTATAAGTGTTGGGTGGAAGCTCAGGTTAGAAAGATCAGATGAGACAAAAAAAGACACATTAAAGACACTGGATCTGCCTTTTGCAGGGGTGTGTTCATGATTTTCAGAAATGTTTAAATGAAATCTGTTTTACAGGGAACAGGACAGACAGGGCTGAGCACATGTCTAGGGAGCTCCAGCCCTGCTCTCCTGAAGCTGAGCAATTGGGCAGCCAATGTGCATGGCCAGCTGGTCACCAAGGTGTGACCTAACTCTGGTGCAGTGGGCAGGGGAGGTAGGAGAGCTACAGCTTCAGTCTCTGCTCCTGGGTCCTCCTTTTTGCCTTTCCCACAAGAAATCAATTTAAAAATCAACTCCATAACTTTATTTTTTTCCCTATTCACACATGTTGGTGAAACAGAGTCTAGGTTAGGCTACAACATTTATCAATTAGGATTAAGCCTAACCCAGTTACAGCTAATCATGGTAAAAGAGGGAAAAAAAAAAAGTGGACAGAATGAACACAACTGGCCTGTGAGTGAAAAAAAAATATTAGAAAAACAATTCTAAAGAATAAAATACATCTTCAGTTAGTGCTAATTGTGGAAGTTGCAGGCAGCCCCAATGTGGGAAGAGATGAGAATTTTGACTCCATGTTTCAGAAGGCTGATTGATTATTTTATGATATATATTATATTAAAAGAAAATGATATACTAAAACTATACTAAAAGAATAGAAGAAAGGATTTCATCAGAAGGCTTGCAAGGAGAGAAGTAGAATGATAACAAAAGCTTGTGACTCTCAGAGAGTCCGAGCCAGCTGACTGTGATTGGCCATTAATTAGAAACAACCAACATGAACCAATCACAGATGCACCTGTTGCATTCCACAGCAGCAGATAATTATTGTTTTTCTTTTCCTCTGAGGCTTCTCAGCTTCTCAGGAGAAAAAATCCTAAGGATTTTTCATAAAATGTGTCTGTGACAGTTAATTTTTCCTACACAGGCAGAATCCTTCCAAACTCTTCCTGGAGAGTGAAAAAGAATGGAAAGTTAAAAACATGAAGATATGTTTCCCTGATGCAGGGATGTCTCACATTAGCATTAATATAAATTACCCAGATGCTTCATAGCCTGAACAGGCTCGGTGTTTAAATGGACTCCACGGGAGCTGTTAGGAGCAAAGCAAACTCCGCAAGGGGCTCCTGGAATACCTAATGCCACAGGCTTGTAAGAGATTCCTTTATTTTCTTAGGACCCCCATGTAGGTAAACATGTACCTTGGAAGAAGAATCTCAACATTATTATCTACACACACTGGAGTCAAAGCTCATTTTTTTAAAGGATGGAGACCATATGTAAAAGCTACGGGAAATGGGAAATAGAAGATAAATATAAAAATTGCTTTTTTAGCTGGGAGATATCTTTTTCAGATATGTCAGTTACTGTCCAAAACCTAAAGTGACTCTTTTTTTCTCTTCTAGGTCTTTGTTATGTGGATCTTTTTAGCTCAAATATAATGGAGACCCACTCAAAAACATGACAGGGATAATTCCATGCTACTGTAGACAAATTATCTCATGCAGCAGATTTCTAGATTGCTAAAATTCTCTTACATGCTTCTGTCTTAAAAACTTGTACTTGTTAAAATTCATGTATTCAGCTTATAAAATTAAATCAGTTGCTTCTCAATACAAATCTGTTATTTCATGCTTTTTTGGAACAGCTGTATGAAAAAAGTAAATAAGTGAAATGACATATTTTAATTTTATTTAGTTATTCAACCAATAAATGTTCATTGCTTGACTGTTCTTGAATGAATAAATTTTAATTGCAATTCTCCCCAAGATGTTAATATCATCAGTGTACTAGAGCAATAAACTTCATAGACAGAACTACTAGCCATTATTTTACATGATATTTTAGTTACTTTTTAAAATATTAATGAAAGCAAATGAACAAAATAATTTTTTTGTAACTTCCATCACCTACACAGTGTCAGGAAACATATTTCATCCAATAAACTCAAAAACTGATTTGTGCTACAAGAAGATGTGAGCCAAGATCTGTAACCATCTAATGTTGCATTTCTTACTACTTTTTATTCCTATAAGGCAGCTGGAGTGCGAGCTCAGTGAAATCTTCTTGGCTTCACAAGCTCCTGTGTTGGCAACAGAGGACTGAATTTCATCTTGTTATTTTAATTTAAATCGAATCAATTAATGTTGGTTTTACAAAAATTCATCCATTGATTCCCCCTTCTCAACTCCTATCCTTGCTGGAGTCATAAGGTTTGGTTTTCCTTCCATGAACTAGGAATGCTGGCTCTTCCTGATGCTGCGCAGGTAGAGATGTTCAGTGAGGGCACTATGAATGCTACTGAACGTCCTGAGCACTGGAACAGATCTGTATATATCCTAATTTTAAAATTACTTCTTCATCTCAGCCTTTTTAAATCCTTGAATATTTCTGTAGAACTTAGCATAAAACCTGTCTTGCATAAAGATAGTCTCATGTGAATTTTCAGGATTGGCGCCATAGAGAATAACCTAAATCACAACATGATTTTTAATTACATTCTACTATATGAATAAGCCCTCACTAGTCATGATTAATTTTAGATGAAGTAAAACATTAGTTCAAGTAAAAAGCTCATCTACCATTGCTGCACTGGAGTTGTTTTTCAATTAAGGAAATATTTGATCCATTAAGGCGAATGTTAAATATGATGTGGATATCATAAACACACAGTACTACACTGAAAAATTCTTGCAGAAAATGGAAGTTCCCTTTCAGCTCCAAGGGTGTAAAAGATTTAATAGCAGTTTAGAAAGCTCTTATTGAAATTGACTACAAATTTCCTTCAAATGTAACTTAGGTTGTTTCTATTTTCCATCGTGAAAATTCAAATATTTGTTGCAGGTGACGACAGTGCATGTGATCCCCTCTAAGAAGAAAGCTCTAAAAAGAAAACTAGGCTCATTCTTCTGATAAAGTTCTTTCCCTCTCTCCAGCCACCACCCCCAAAAGTACAGGCATGACAAGTTCCAGCTCTGCCTTCCATACCCAAATCTGCTCATGTGTGAGGGAGAGGCATTTCCACACAAAACAGATCTACTTCTGCAAGCCATGCTGCTGCACATCCCACTGTAGGACGCATTTAAGCAGTATGCTTGGCAATTCAACCTGTGCTGCTTCATATCTTCTCACAGCTTGCTTTTTTTAACTGATCAAGCTACTACCAGAATCAAAATTTTTGTCCAGATCCTTCAATACAAAGACAGAAAAAGGACAGATTTGAAACCTACCAAGTTTAAACCTTACAAACTCACAGATTAATATAGCTTGAAAGGAGTTTCTGGACACTAATTAGTTCAACCTCCTGCTCACAGCAAGGCCATATTCAAAGGTGGATCATCATGTCCAGATAAATTTTGAATGTCTCTAATGACAAAGATTTCACCTGGCAGTTAGGTTCTATGGATACAAAGTTTTAGAGAAAAATATTTTATTTTATTAGACTAGCAGATATAGTTGAAATAAACAGAAAAACTTTCAAACTCTTCAGAACTGTGTGGATGAACTGGCATTTTGGGTTAATCCAGCACTGTTAAATACATCAAAAACATCATTAGCAACATGAACTGAACTGAAGAATAGTACGCGAACTTTCAAACTGTTGTCTTGAGATAAAAATTAGCATTTCAAGGATCAAATCAAGGTTTTGAATCATGCTCAGACCTTGCCAACCGTGCAATAGCACTAGAAGGAGGGTGATGAAAAGCTTTGGATATCAGCATTTTTGATGACAGACAGGACTCGAGTTCCAGTACTGAAGGACTGCTGTCTCTTGCTCACCAGTAGTTTCCCTCTGGTAGCAAAGGACAGCAACATTTCAGAGCTCCTCCTGCTGCTGTCTTGTGTCAGTAAATATAACCCCTCAATATATCCCCTCAGCTGCCACCACATTGAGAGCTGAAGGGAAACTCTGTGAAACTCACTGCATGATGTTCCATTGCATGTGAGATTCTGTGAGCACTCAGATTCTGTATTCACTGCAGCAATCTGAATTGCCTCCATCATTAGCATGCGAGTGGTTATTCTCTAATTTTTCCACTTTAATGCCCCATTCTGCAGAATCACTGCAATTCCATAACGAAGGATGCTAAGAACCTCTGGAATTTAGACTGCACTAAGTAGTGCAGGGCCCTGCACAAGGGATCAGACTGCTGGAACTCCACTGAAGTCCGTGGTCTTACTAACAGTTCTTACTGAGAGTGCAAAAATGCTAAACTGTAATTATAAATAACCCTCAAATGCTGTGATTTCTAAACTCTGTGTTTACTTTTCTGGAAGGGGAAGAAGCTGATTTACAGAAGGGGGATTTGGAAAATTTAATCCCTCAAAATTAAACCTTCTCCAAAGTACATATTCCTATATTTCCAAGGCAGTTTAATCAGGAATGAAACAGTAGGAAGGTGTTTCTTAGAATGGGAATGCTGACAAATTACTCAGTTAGAGAGTCCGACTGATACAAGGTGGGGACTCTCATTGTGGCTTTACAGCTGCTCTGCAGAGGCCATGGGATGGCTGGTGTGCAATGCTCTGACCACCCAATATTGCAGAGTTGTAATGTGAGATCCCATGGTAAAAGGAACATGACCAACCCATCAGTGTGTTTAACTCCTAGCAGTGAAGGATAATAAAACTGTCTTTTTCTCATGCTTTATTTTAACTTCTTGATTTATCTATCAGGTTGTGTGTGCAGGGGACAGCTGGATGAGGGCTCCAGGCTGTGGACTCCCGAGAGATTTTGTATCCATGTGTATTTCCATGCGCCCAGATAAGAGCTTAGTCACAGACATGGCCTGTAAAAGGTGGCTTCAGCTGATGAAGTGTCAATGTCTGCGGCCTTTCAAGCAGCCCTGGGATCTTCTTTCAGTCAATGGGCAGAATTTGCTCTTCAGATATCAATTATCCTAAAATAGACACCCATATTCAGTTAGATAAATTTCCTTCCATTTGGCAGAAATTGGATTTTAGGATGACACAGACATAAATGTCTATGTCATGGACACCTTAAGATAATTTCCCTAAGCATTCGTGTTGTTATACACCTGTCAATACAAATGATACCCAGTTTGGATCCTAATTTAGCACTCTGTATCAGGACTACAAACCAATGGTACCATCCCAGTGTAAAATAATTATAAGAGTAAATTCAGGCTGATTCAGGCTTACCTCTTACCTGGGGTGAGATATTTACAAAGTCATGAAGAGAAGGACTGACACATGCCTTTAAATAAAAATTTTGGGCCATATTTCAGGCCATATTTCAGTAAGAAGAAATTACTTTATTCTGTAAAATTCTGTCCCAGTGGATGAAATATCTGTGAAGATTGAACACAATGTGTTATTTGTTTCATGTTTAATAATTTTGATTCAAGCTATCAGTGTTAAAAATGTTCTCTAATACTACTTTCTGACAGAAACATAAAATTCCAGAAAGAAATTCATATTAGAGGCTTGAATATGGAACTTCCAGGTAAGTCCCCCTAATCCTGGAGTTCTCCCTAACATGTGACAAATCTTTCTTGTTCAATCACAAGAAATTTTGAAACACTTGGATAACAATAAAAAAAGAAAAATTGAAACCTGAGTATTTCTGTTAAAATGAGGTATTTTTTTCTGCTTTCTCCAGTTTAAATTTATTGTATTTAGTATTACTTTACTTTATGCATTACCCAGCTACAAAGACTGATCTCACAAACAGCTGGAATTCTTTAATGCTCATCCTAGAATCAGACAGATTTATTAAAATGAAAATATTACTGCAAAACAGAGGATGTCTTTCAGATAATAACTTTTCTCAGATCCTGCACAGAGATAGAATTTTCTAATCCATTTAAATGATACTGCTCTGGTTTCAGGCATGGTCCATATGGCACTTGTTACTGTAAATACTGCTTTGATCTTTCTTTTCCCTTTATAATTCCAATCTTGGAATCTGGCTTGGTATTTAAATATTTTTTACCTGCCTTCTCTACTTGGTATCAGTCCATTGGCAAACATTTCCAGTAGTAACGATTGTGAGCCAGCATTTTGTGTACTTTGTCCAGGTTTATAATAAATTACAAAAGTGCTTTTCCAAAGAATCCCCCCAGTATGATTTTCTCTTGCAGCTCAGGTTTGCACTCTCTGATGGCTGTTTCCAAACCCCAGGGAAGCCTGTGGCTACACCAAGCTCAGGAGAGGGCAATGGCTTTGAGTGCTCCTTTCCCACCAAGCACTGGCTCAGTGTTCACCACAGCTGCAATGATGATGACGATCAATTAAGTAATGTTCATGCTTTAATAATTGTAATTAATGTAATGGAATCCACTGCACTAGACAGTATACTCACTGAAAAACAAACAAACAAAATAAAGGCAGATCATGCCCCAGTGAGTTTATAATCTTACAGTAAATCAAAAGATTGCAAATAGATATTAACAGGTAGGAAAATCTTTAATGAGTGCCTCCAGTGCATCAGCAGCATAACTGCTCCCAAATTACTTTTTTTCTTATTATGAAATCCAGGTGAAAACCATAGAAAATCAAGGTGAAATATCAGCCTGCAGAGTTCACCTACTCTATCCCCTGCCAAAGGTAGAAACCTCCATATTTATGCCATTCCTACCTTTACCCAGACATATGCACTGTGTTGCATTTACTACAGCTGAGCAAGCAATCATAGGGTTTTATTCACTTTATTACTGCACACTTTCTCTTGATATTTAATATGAACTTTACATCCAGAATTCATCATAGAGATGAGAAACAGATTTTTCCATTATTCTTGACAGAAACTTTTTGCAAGTCCTATAATGACTTGAGTTGGAAGGGACCTTAAAGATTCCCAGGTTTCAGGCCCCCTGACATGGGCAGGGACAGCTTCCCCTAGACCAGGTTGTTCAAAACCCCACTTAGCTTGGTCATGAACACTCCCAGGGCTGGAGGATCCACACCTTCTCTGGGCAGCCTGCACAAGTGCCTCATCACGCTCAGAGTCAAGAACTTCTTCCTAATATCTAATCTAAACCTGTCCTCTGTCAGTGTAAAGCCATTCCCCCTTGTCCTACCACCTTGTTCCCTTGTCAAAAATCTCTCTCTACCTCCCTTGTAGGCCCTTTTAGGCACTGGAAGGCGCTCTTAGGTCCCCCCAGAGCATCTCTAGAGGCTGAATCCAGCCCTCTGGGCACCTTCCTGGCCTCCTCTGAACTCACCCCAACAGGTCCATGTCCTTCTTCCCCTGGGTGCTCCAGAGCAGGATGCACTGTTCCAGGAGGGTACATTTAATAAATTACCAGAGTCATACAGCATTATACAGCTAGTGCACCATTTGTCACACTCACAAAGATGTAAAGTACTTTCACACATTTGTTTTAATTTGGGAACTGAATGCTTTCAGAAGTCATTCTCAGAAGGAAAGGTAAGACCCCAAAGGAATCCCAAACCTTTGGAATTATATAATTGAGTAAAGCTTTCACCTCCCTTACTGTGTTAGTGTGACAGGGGTAAGCTGTCTTACCAGAGCACATTAAGTAATCTTTTGAATCTGGATAAAATATGAGATATGTCTTATCATGCATTATGATCAGGAAACCAAACTGCCTGGAGTTACCTTAAAATATTCCTATGCACTTTCATCGATCTTATTTTGGAAGTATTATACCATTTTTCAAAATTTCTGAGCTTTGGTCTGAGTATCAGTTAAGTCTAGAATCTCATCCATTTTCTCTGCAAATTATAGTGACCAATGGCAAATTCTGCACTGGAGACACTCAAAAAAGTATTTTGGGTTTATTAGAAATGACTGAGTCCATGGCAGGCACAACTGTTAGAGTGCTAAAAGACAAAAAATATTACATGAATTCTAAGAATATCCCAAGCACACCCAGACACACCTAAAATCACTTGCTTGGAACAGATCAGGAATAGCAGTGGTTAAAACAAGGAATCCAGGAAAAAGAATAAAAAGTATTCCATTAATTTATTTGAGCTTTACATAAATGTTCAGGGTATTAGAGTTGCAAACCCCTCAACAGAGTTCTAGCCAGCACCTTGTTCATGGACATAAATCTACAGCTGTTTCCTTAAGCAAAGCCCATTCTCCTTTATTCCCTGCTGGAGGGCAGTGAGTGCTGGGTGCTGCCCCAGCCCAGCCTGGGGGCTTTGGGCTGTGCTTGCACTTGTGTCTGCCTCACTTGTGTCCTCTCCCCTTCTCACCATTGCTCAGCACATCTATTTGGAGCAGAACTAAAGTGTTTGCTCTCCAAGTGAACCCAGAGGAATGCAGAGGGAATGAAAGGGCCAGCAGGACTCCACTCTGAGCAGTGACTGTGCAGTGCTTGAGGCTCTTTTCTCTTACTTTCTCTCATAAATTCTATAATAAATTTATTTGTTTTTAAACTTCCCAAAGAGTTGGGGGTGGGGCAGTGGGATCTGTGGGTGCTCACTAGTGATGGAGGGTGTTGTATAGAAAACTTTTTTTCATATGTAATTCCTTCACTTCAGAACATTGGTTTCCATTAATCATCCATTTCTCCTGCTCTCAGCTTCTTTCACTGGAGTTTTCCTTCCAGTCTCCCAATTTACCAGACTAACTCATGGCTAAATCCTAAAATGTATTTTTTCATCTTATCTCCTTTTCCTCATTTCACTCCTCTGTCCTTTGAATGATGGGTTCAAAGGAAATACTGTAATCCAAAGAAGTTATTTTAACTTTTTGGAGGATCTCTCTTCTTGTTTACACACCTCATTGCAATTCCTGTCTGCCTTCTGGGCTGCCTGTACTGGATGTACCACCACATACCACTGATTCCTTGGATCCTTCAGGAGAATTTGTTTATTTGGGCTATTTTGTTGCAGCTGAATTCATTTATCAAAGACAAATGCTAACCCATAGATTAACATTTGTTAAGAATTTCCTGGGCCTGAAATTGATATTTCTGATAAAATGATTAAGAAAAAGAAAAGATGTTTCATGATGCTACAGAAAATGCAAATGCTAATTTTAGCAGATCTAAGATCTAAAGCTGAAATGAAATAACATTTTAGATGGCCAAATTGAATGAACTGAAAAATGCACCATCCGGAAAACATTCCATCTGACTCCCAATTGACATCTTAACTAAATAATTTTAGTAAACAAATAAGGGACAGAATTGAAAAGAAACAGATTGAAAGGGAAGGAAAATATCCCCATACTTTTATGAGTTACAGCTTATATCAGAGAAAAGCCATAATTACTAAGCAAATCTCTCATACTCATCAAATGACTGGAAGATCTGGCAAAACAATTCTTGATATTCCCCAAATAACTTCCACACTGCCATAGAAGGGGGATATTCTCCATGCTTGGGCTATTATACAGTTATTTCGTTGCCACTCTGGTTTTTCTAATCCTCTGATGAACTAACTCCTTCGCAAACACTGTGGTTCCAAAATCCTTCATAGTTAAAGAAAAAGAAGGCCCACTTTGACATCCCAGTGAAACTTTCTGTGATTGCAATGAATTCTTGAAGAAACCTCACGGACTGTCCTCATTTCCCACTGCCAGCACCTTGTCAATGTGCAAGCCATGGATTTCCATGGCCCCTTACAGCAGGGTCATCCACTGCATGCACTGGCATTGATCATGCAGCCTGTGTCCATGAAATTATTTTATTTAATTTTACACTAGCTAAAGCAATTTTCTGTAACTTCAAGCTTTGTTTCATTATTTGGAAAATTGGGTACTATTGACTACAGGCTGGCAGATAACCTGTTGACATTTTTAGCTGCCTTTTTTGTGAAACTGGTGACAACTTTCTCTGTTGAAGCTGAGATTCTTCACTATTTAAATTTTCCTCAGAAGGGAAAAGGGATTTTTCTCTCTGTCCCTAAACTGCTCATCTCTGCCCTGATAATTCTTATTCCCTGTACAAATATATATATATATATATATGAATGTTTGTGTAAAAGACAATGCTTGATGAAGAGAGTGGATAATTGTCTTAGTCTGGCATGATGGTTGGTGTTATGTACCTGGTTTTCACCTGGGATGATGCACACCATTTAGGGAGTTTTCTTTCTTGAAATTAATGGATGCAGCTGCGTCACTTAATTTTAATTTATTTCTAGTTCACTTGTAAACAATTTAGAGCAAAAGCAAGCTCTGTATTCTGGGGTTTGTCCTAAGATCCCAAAGGTCTGATCTGCTGGTACTGAAATGGGAAAGTTTCTCTCTCTCTCTCCCACAGTCACACCTACAGCATCACAGCCCAGTGGAAGCTCCCCTGGAAGCTTTTGTCAAGCAGGGTGTTTTTCCTCTGAGGGAAATTCCAGCCAGACCTTCAGGGAGCAGAGACCAGCCCTGCCTCTCCATGGGCAAAGGCAGAGTGATGGAATGAACATCCCACAGGGCAGGTGCCTCCCACACCCACGCAGCTGGATCGCACAGCTGGATCGCACAGCTGGAATCGCACAGCTGGAATCGCACAGCTGGGATCACACAGCTGGATCACACAGCTGGATCTTTCCAGCCTGGAGCTGATCCCTGCTGTGCTGAGCCCCATTCCTGTGGGAACGGCAGCAAGGGTTGCTGATGGAGCACAGGAGCTAAATGGGGCAGAGCTCCAAAGGGAGAGTGAGAGCACAGGAGGAATAAAGAACAGCTCTTCAACAGGAAGGGTTTGGCTGCTCCCTTCAACATCAACCCATGTGCAATATATTCTGCTCTTGGCTGCTTTAGTAGCCCAATACATCAAACCTATCAACCTTTGCTTTTATTAGAGATCTTTGCTAGAATTATTTTCTTTAATTATATTTTTAATGCTTGACCACTGAGAAGGATGAAAAGAACAAGTTCACTGTCTCTCACTGCCTTCCTCGATGAAGCTGATGAAAACTTTTTCCATTTTTATGGTTTAAAAATTACTTAATAAATCTTTATAGACTGAGGCACAGTAAAACCTCTAGCTCTCTTTTAGGCAGGAAGAAACTCCACATATATGAGGATAAATTATTGAGTTTAATACATCTCACTTCTCACTAAATAATGTTAGCACAGTATTCAGAGAAATATTGGAATAAAAAAGAATGGAGATCCATTATAATATTACATATTTTTTTTGGATATATTTAATAATCTTTTTGCCTTCCACAGGATGAAATAAAAAGTACTTTCAGGGGAGAATCTTGATGACAGGTAAGTGGTAGGACAAAATAATGTTTCTAGCCTGAGTCTTTGGTAGACAGATTTAGTGCAAACATATACATCTTTCAATTTATCCTATGCATAGCAAAGAGATTTTTCAAAATAAGATATTAAAGGGACAATGTACCAAGGAAGTGGCAAGTTTTGTAGTGACTTCTGAAAGGCTGACTGCAACATGCTTTGCTAGAAGAGCATAGTTAAGAATCAAATATTCACAAAAAATTTACAGTAATTTATATTTGGATTTAGTGAACATCCCTCCATTTTAGGTGCAAAGACAAAATCATTATATTTTCCAGTGTAGTACCTGCTGAAATAGCCATGGTTTCTGAGGTTACTTAATATTTGTGGTCTCATTTTGATGTTTATTAACTAATTTTTAACTATTTTTAAAGAACTTGATATTTTTGAGAGACTTTTTCAATAGATTTTGGTGAACAAGATAAAGTAAAAACTGCCTCTTTGCTTTTTCAGACAATTTCAACTTAAATGAGAATTTAAAAAATTCTATAGTTAATTTCTACACACGCCTTCACTGATGATACCATTCCTCCTTCTTCCTGAGAGAGCAGGTGCATTTTCTCATTCACATCCAATTGCACATTGGATTTGGTGGTTTGTTGGTTTTTTTTTCTTTTAATTCTTTGGAAAGGAAAGGAGGCAGAGAATTCTCCTCTGCTCATCCCTTGCCAGACAAACTTCTACAGGTGAAAACCCCTGGGCAAGGAAGGTGATGTTCAGATCCCTGGCTGAAAGGCTGCTGTTTGAGAGCAAAAAGTAGCTTAGCCAGGGGACCAAAGGCAAGGAAGCAAATCTTTCTGAGTAACATCTGGGGAGGCCAAAGGAGAAGATGTCTGGAAGTCACTTCTTACATTAGGATCCTTGCATTAAAAAAATCCATTAAAAGTCTTTGAGGCAGGGAACAGAACTCAAAATAGCACCTTATTCTCCAGATGACAGGCAACAAAATGGTTACTGCTCTGACAGAAAGGTATTTACCTAAAAGAAACCTCTGCCAGGGAATCAGGGCACCAGGTACCTCAAAACCTCAAAGTAAAGCTAGAAATAAACTGGCAATCATTGATTTTAACTAATAAAATCCAAAATGTATTTAAATTCTACCATCCTTTAGAGGTAAGCAGATTTGGACAAATATTCCTGATAGAAAATCAACAATACTACTGCGGTCTGCAGGAAAATGTTTCCACAATGTTCTGAAGGAAATCATTGAAATAAAACTTCCTTATACAACCAAAACAAATATGTTTGAACGTTTCAAAAAAGAATGATATATTCTGGACTTGAGGCTTGATTTATTTGCCTGAATTTTGGCAACAAAGGCCTGAACATAGTGCTTGTGTAGTACCTGCAGGTTAAGTAGGATTTGGTCTGGCATTGGCACTGGTAGTAAATATCAGTTAGACAACTGAACTGAGCCCTTTCTCTTGTCCTAATTGAAGATGAAAACAACAACTGAAAAGTCTCAAAATATCTTAGAAAATCAACATTCAAAATTTTAACTCAGCGGTAGAAAATAAGGACTTTTCATTGGGAAGGTGACTGATTTTTTACTTTAGTCAGCTGCTTTCCACAATATTGAAAGATACAGATTAACATAAACATATTCTTTGATTAAGATATTTTCACAGTAAGGACCAGGCTAAACACATAGTTTTACAGTAGGAAAATCTCTCTTATTGCCAAACATACTATAAAGACATTGCATGAATACCTCCACATCTACTTCTCTTGTCTGCCATGCTTTTCTTTCTCCTGAAGAAATAAACTGTCCAGATCATGTTAAAGAAATCTTTCTTCTTAGTGACTCCAAGCTTAAAACACCTTTTTCAGTAAATGCAACTATCAAGGCACCATTTATTATAGATTGGAGGGACATTAAAATGTCAACAATTAAACACTGAAAGAACAAGAATTTGAATGAAACTGGCTCATAAAGGGTGCTGCTCTCTATCTTCAAAATATTTTCCAATTATTTACCAATAAATTCAGAGGAGTTATTGTTTTATCCTTCATTTTTAACATGAATGCAGGAGATCCATAGAAAGGATTATGGTTTTACCCAAAGAAACACCAGTTGTGCCTATTTGTAGCTATTACCAATTCTGAGATTCTTTATTTTTGATAACTCACAGATTCATGTTAATGAGTGTAGGATCCCTCTACAACATTGATTATATTTACTCACATTAGAAATGCATTGCTTTCTTTGTTGGTCAATACTCATTTTCCTGAAACTTCAGATTTTATTATCTGATGAATTCTCCAAGCACCTTAACGTTTTCCAACCCAGGAGTATTGAAAACTCATAAAACAAGTGTTTGCCTGACCTTATGTTATCAGGATTAAATACTAAAGATACTTGAATACCATTCTATTATCTTCCAGGTATTGAAATCATAAAGTACAGCCTGCTGACATTTTCACTGGTTTGTTATTCAGTGTCTTCCTTGTGTTTTTGAAATATGACAGAGTGGGACACACTCAGCTGAAACTCACTATCAGCTTCTTGAGCCATCCATAGTAATACACTTAACTTGTCATGACTATTCTAAAATATTTCTCTTTATTCCTTTTAATGGTAGATATAGCTCTTTCCAAGCTGGTCAGCAATGAGAAGCACTTGAAATATGTTACTTTAAGGCAGTATGTCAAGAATATTGGAATGAACCTGCAATAAAAAGATATGTTGGAAATAAAAGGAGATATGGCAACAAAAATGGCAATCTGACTCCTGCTTTTTAACAGTGAATGTAAAATATGGGTAAGGGTTCTTCATTTCAGTAGCAATCAATTCATAAATACATAGACAGGAATCATTAGCATTTGCAAACAAACATTGCCTATTTTCCAGGAGCTGAGAACCTCAAGTGCAATGAATGATGCTTTTCATATTCCAAATCAATATATTATTTATATTTGTTTTGTATTTGGTCCCAAAATCAATTAGGATTTCAATACCATTAATATTATTACAAGGGTGCATGCTCAGTCACAAAACCCTTACTCTGCTCTTGAAACAGTTACCTTAAGTCTCAAAGCTAAAAGAGAAGGTAGCAATCCAATATAGATTTTATTAGTAATGGAATGGTCACAAGACTGTCTAGAGGAATTCAGAGCAGAGGCCATTTTATTTTTCTTATACACATGGACCATTAAATATTCTTAGCAATTATTGACAGTTATTAGAAAGCCTAAATCAGAAGTATCTTCTGATACAACCAGCAAGCATTAGGGGATGATCTCCAACATCAGACAAGTCAGTGCACATCCCTGTTCCCTTCTGGGAATTACAAAATGAACTACAACCAGCTGACTTTACCACTCTTCTGTCCCTTTAGTGCTCTCCTTGTGTCTTTTAAAATATATGTCTCAAATCCAACCAAAATTCAGTGGTATTTAGGTTTTGCAAATTGTCCTGGTTTAGGGAAAATCTGGGAGAAAACCTCTAAAGGAGTTCTTCTAGAAAGCAGATTTAAGCTGCCCCTCCCCTAACTGGTTTGGGAAAAATATTTCCTTGGAGAAAAGTGGAAAAAACGCTGTTTATTTAACAGGCCAAGCATTCATCAGCACAAAAAATGAACAATATTAAACAACAAAACCTCTCACTGCTCTGAAGAGATGACAAATTTAAAAAGTCATCTTTGTGGGCTGTACCTTGGCTCACTCTGTTATCAGTCTCTCTGATGGAATGTAGCTTCTTGGGCCTGGGGTCCACAGTGTAAGCTCCTGGTGTTTTTCTGGGTTTTTAGTCCAGAGCAGGTTTGAATAGTTTCAAGAAAAGGGGGAAAAAAAAAAACCCAAACTACAGTCTGGGGAATTTCACTGCCTCAGCTAGCAAAAAATTAATTAAAAGCAAAGGAGAGCTTTCTCTCACTGTTCATTCCGCAGACAACACAGTCCAGGAGCAGGAATGTGGAGGAGTGAGTGCCATGTCTGAAAACAAACTCCACACTCCTTCTCTCCCCACACCCTCCTCTCAGAATCAGTCTTAAAAGTGCAAAACTTATTTCTGGGCTAAACAGATGAATGGGGATACAATTCACCATCATAAAGTCACCCTAGGACACAAACAGAGTCTCCAGTACTGATCTCCAGCATTACACTAAGGAGTAGTCTTTGCTGCTTTGCTATTCAGCCATGAACTCAGCCTAGACAGCAAGAGCTTCCACCTTCAGTCTGCAAAGAAGAAAAAGAGACATAGTCTGTGTCTGCCAGCATGCAGCAGCATTCTGGGGGCTCTGCTGCTGCTTTGGGATCAGGAACCTGCCCAGGGACACCCTTCAGCTCTTCTGGGATGAAGCAGGGCCCCAGGCACTGCTCTGCATCCTGGCTAGGAGGGGACACTGCCGGGGAAGAGGAAACAGGAAAGCCTTATAAATACGATTGTCTGGCAAAAGATTTTGAGACTATAGAAACTATAAGCAAGATTGAAATGAAAGCAAGCTTTGAGATACCTTAGTTACTGAACAACTGGAAAACAATGGTATGGCCAAGCTGAAGGTAATCCCCATTTGATGAAACAATACCCTCTGCCTGCAGACAAATCCAAAGGTCAGAGGAGACCCTACTAGCTTAGCAGAAGGAGTCCAAAAAGTAGGTTTTAGAGTTTAAAATGTAACACAGTATAGTAATGTAGTGATTTTTATAGGCTGTATGTAAATGCTATAAGATTTGTATCTTGTGCTAGATTGGTTAGTGAGAATTAGAATATTCAACACAGAAGAAGATTTATTGTATTGTAATGGGAACCTCGCTCTCTTACCCTTTTTACTCCTCTTACACTCTTGCTCTCTTCCCCTTTTGCTCTCTTGCTCTTTACTCTCTCCCCCTCTCCTCTCTCGGGCCTGCTCCGAGCTGTGGCTGGCAGCTCCCAGCAGGGCCCTGCACCCAGGCCCTTTGCAATGAACCACAATTCCATGACCTGGCTGCAGGGATCTCTCGTCTCTGTACATCCTGACCGTGCTATCCCCATCAATCCTGCAGGACACGTGGGGTGTCTGTGCCCACCGTGGGCAGCAGGAACTGGGCAGCAGCAGAGGCCCCTCAGACAGCCCAGCAGAATGCACCAGGGTGTTATCAGCAGAAAAACAGCGTGGGCATCATTACTGACCAGTTTGTCACTATGTGGAGCACACAAAGGGCTTTTCTCTCCTGTCACTTACTCCAGTATGAATCCTGCTGAACACTGTCAATTTAGAGTAATATTAACCTGGAACAAATGTCTATATCAAGCCTCTTTATGTACACTGAAAGACAGGACTTTGTTGCTGTAATTACATTTTTTTAAATATGTGAGTTGCATAAATCTCATAATCATTTCCTCTGCCTATAATGCTTGTAATCTGCAGTTCAAGAAGATTCCTAATTAATATTAATTCCCACCCTGTGCACAGTGTGTTTTGGCAAGTAATTAGGTCTGAAGGGATGGCCAAACACACTGATCTTCAAATTCTGAAAAATTTAATTACAGGCTTGTTTTCTGCGTGGAGCTGCCCGAGACACAGGTTTAGAAGAGAGCATCAGTGAGATCCAGCTCCAGAGGCTGGCTCAGGAGCCAGAGCAGGGAACGCTGCAGGAGGGGAGCAGGGCAGGCTGATAAAGCCTTTTTTCCCAAAACTAGATTCCAATTGAAGCCAGTATCAGCTCATGTGAGTGACTACCTGGAGGCTGCTCAGTCACACTGCTGAGTTTGCTGCAAATGCCTTCCTGAGAGAAGCTGACTGACAGCTGCAAACAGAAAGTAGCCACTCAAAAGGAAGAATGCATTAAATTTTAAAGGGGTTCAACAACAAAGAAGCTGCCTTTGTCATGGATTTACAGAATAATTTGGCATGACTACACATGAGAAACTACCCTCTTTACTCTTTAAGAAGTTAAGTCCTTTCCTAGATATTTCTAATATTTTTCTTAGCATTTTTTACTCATTAAGCTAATGCTGAGGTCACTTGTAAGCACAAGTTACTCATCTAGAAAGAGGAAACATCCCCTGTTCCAACCTATCACTAATTAGCAGTTTCTTTAATGCCAGATAATGGGATCTTCACTGATAGGGGGAGCTCTGAACCCTCCACCCATTCTTTTTAACACATTCTAAAGAAATCGTGAAAATTAACACCAGTAAAATCACGTTGCACATCTCATTCAAATTTTCAGAGATGAAAGAGAATCCAAATTGCTTCTGCTCAGTCAGAGGTGCCAAAAGAAGAGCTCCAAGTACCAGAACAGAATTGCTAATTTTCAATGACATAAGTGATAAAGAGCGATAATATAGGCAAATAGTTAAATGTGTAATGATTAGTAACAAATGCTTTATAAATGATTAAATGTGTTTGCACAGGTGCTTCAGAAAGGCCTTACTTGTAAACTCTTTACTTATAAGCTGAGAGTAATTATGGTGGATTTCAGCCAAGATTTGCACCTGCTGGAATTGCTAAATATAAACAACATGAATCAGAACATCTGACTGGGATCATAATAATTAAAGATGAAGAGAGGAAAAAAGAATAAAGTAATATTCCTATGAAGCATTGGTATTTGCTCACAGGATACTACCTGCACAGTCAAGCATGCTCACAGACTTTGATGGCAGAGTTACTGAATCTTGTACATCTATCAGAAGTAGAACACAAATAAGGCACTTTTAATATTGTGCCAAACTGATTTCCATTTCCTATAGCTGAACAAACTTAAATGAATGAGGATTGGCAGCTACCAGAAGTTTCTGATTGATTATGGTCTTCCTACTGCTAAACAATGATTTCAAGAAGTTATACCTTTTAGATCTCCTGAACTTTCTGAGAACTTGAAACCAACATTTGTTTTACGTGACAGAAAAGTAGCAGACTACAGTATTGCTGCCAGTCCTGCTCTGTATCTTTTTTGAATTAAACTGTTCTTATTTGGAAAAGCCTGTGCTCACCACATTCAGTAGATTATTTGTTCCTTAAGGTACACTGTAATTTTTTACATAATGCCCTTGATGATTTCCATTAACCTAGAAAACACAGAGCATGAACTATCACACACTGAAGACGTTGAAAAAAATGAGATCAGAAAACACACAGCACATGAGTCCATACTCCCCAGATGTTTTGTGAAATGAAGAAGGTATGAAAAGAGTGGTTTCATACTTCCTTCCTCTCCTGTCTCTCTCCATTCCTCTCTCCATTTCTCCCTTGCTTCAGCTTTCTTACTGGCAAACATAAGTAAGAATGAGTTACAGGAATTAAGAATTAATTTTATGACTCCTTTTCTGCTTTGTAAGATGCTTCTAATGAGTCATTTTCACTTAAAAACTTTGCTGAATCTTAGCTATCTATTGATATTTACTGATTTTCCATTTCTAAATATAAGAGCCCATTCATCAAAACACAGAAGGAGATGCATAATTTTAATTAAACAGTGGAATTCGAATCCAAAGCAGACAGTAAAATGTCAAAGGCATCTCTTTGATTTGTGTTCTCCAGTGCATTGCACAAAGTGTACCTAGAGATAATGCAAAAGCAGGGAGGTAATGCATTCTAGAAGTCAGTGCTCCCAACTCATTCCAGATTTTGGTCTTCTTTCTGGGCTACACAATTGTTATAGAGGCTGGAAATAGTCTCGAGTCATAAAAGAAGAGCAATTACAACACAGAGAAAGTATCAGCACTCTTGGCAATATTTTAAGTGTATGTGTGAAAATTACTACCATTTAATATCAATCTGGAACAAATTAATATGTGAAGGAAAAGAGTAATATTGTTGATAAGGCTTTTACTAGTCCTTTCTAGCAAGGTGACATCAATGATATGTTGATTTGACAGATTAAGATACAGTGAACAAATATAGTCAAGGCTCACTTGACAGTACTGAAAAGTCCTTTTGATTGAATAGTCCTTTTTTGGAAGGACTTTTCCCTCAAAATTAAATAAGTGAAGAAGCGCTGGATCTCCTCTGATAGCATTACTAGAAATCATGTACCTCTTTTCTGTATGTGATGAAATTTGCAGACACTGAGTGCATACAAATATCAATTATACACCACCAACATGAAAATGAAAAATCAGAAAAGATTAACAGCTTTAAAATGAAGGATGAATACATAAGGAAAGACTTTCAGCTGTAACGTTCAATTAAGCTTTCTGATATGGCAGAAACTGTATCTGACATGCAAAAAGAATGGGAACCCAATTGTAAATTTTATATTAATACAGCAGAGATTGTTCTTTATTGAAACTAGGAAAGAAGAGGGGAAGAGAAATACCACATGAGAGGCTGTTACAGAAAAAAAAGGCAGGATAGGTTAAACCTACTGAATACATTAAGGCCAGTAAAGTAAACAAAGAAAAAAGGAAATATATGAGGAAAGATAAAGCAGTACAAGATTGTCCAAAAAAAAGATAAAAGAGGCTCTGTTGACAGACACTGAAAGCAGAAACAGCAACACTGAAGGAAGACATGAGAACATTTTATCAATTTTTTTAAAAATACAGGTAAAGTGCAATGAGGAGCAATGTCTGGAAAAAAATAAATCTCACCTTATTTTAGAGGCAGACAGAACACCTCCCAAACACTCCAAAAAAAACCCACCTTATTTTTCCAATGAAAGAAGATAGAACTTGATGCTTATTTTGTGGTAGCCAAATCTTCATGAGATTAAAGTAGTTGCTGAAAAATGAAGGAAGCTAAATTAACACATGCAATTCAAATCAGTGCAGCACAGATATGAGGAAATTAAATGGATGGCATGATATTTGGAGATATCCCTATGGTTCAATGGGAAGCAGAAATACCACAATCTGCTCTTGTTTCCATGGAAAGCCTCCAGTGCAGTCAACTCTGCTGTTCTGAAGTTGCCACTCGAACCAGACACAGGAAACATGGCAAGCATTTTCTCTAATTGATCCTGTGCAGACAAGACCTCCCTTCTGCCAGGCAACACAGAATAAAGCACAAGATGGAAGATGCCTCTTCTCCTGTATGCATGGGACTAGATTTAATGATGGAGTATCATGGCAGGTACTCCCCTCTGAAATGTCTTGGGTGGTGATTCTGTCAGAGTACTAAGCAGAAGTGTGCCATGAGGTAGATGCCGCTGGGAGGGGATGAACTTTGGTGACAAGACTGAACCTTCTTCTTCCCCACCCTCCCTCACCACCCTCACTCCTCCATTGGAGTGGTTTCTGTTACTGGATCATTCCTGTGGAAATGGTTATTTCAGTATAAATGCAGACAGAGGAGATGGAAGGTTTTGCAGCCAAAATCTATCTCGTTGTGAAAGGGCTGTCTTACACTTATGCCAAATAGGCCAGAAAATTAATAAATTAGAGATAGGCAATGCCACAGATGATAAATTATCTACAAAGAATTCTCTCTACTTAGAAGCTGGAGTTTTTACAAACTTGCATAACCCCATCCAAAACACAAAACAAATGCATTCTTTATATAAGTTAAAACCAACAAACTGTTTCCCATACATATTACTGTGCGGAAGAATTTCATAATTAAAAAACCCGCTGAAATCAAGTGTAAGAGTCCTCAAATACAGAGCAGAGTCCTAGAAAAACAATGCACTCATCCTGTGCAAATGGCACAGCTATCAGAACAGGTGTCTATGCAGGCTATTTAAAGTATTGACTTCATAAATTAGAAATGAAGAAGCCTTTAAAATGAGTACAGATAATGGAAACAGTGCAAACTGAATTAAGGAAAAGAGGGGACACGGATCTATTTTTCATGATTCTCCAATAACAGGGAGAATCAAACCAAAACCTCTGCAGCAGCCCCAGGTTTGGCTCCAAGGGGCTGAACCCATGGCACTGGGCAGCACAGTCATGGTTGGTGGGATCCTGCTGTGAGAGCAAAAAACCAGAAACCAGCCAGACAGGATATGTCTGACCCACACAATTTGACTTCTGCTTTATGGTCTTACCAGCACAGTGACAATGTTTACTGGGAGAATGAAAAAGAGTTACAAACATATGAGAGAAGAAAAATTGCATGAGGGAGCTGAGCCAATAACCTTCTTCATTGTATTTTAGCTCAAGCACAATAGCTACTTCAAGTGTTTAGAAACACTTTTTAAGTGAATTAGAATTTTACCTTGACTTCTTTGAGGAATTTACAGTTTAATATTCATTTACCACTACAGAATTTTACAATCTTTTCCTTGGTGAAAATATTCAAGTTTTGAATGCCCTCAGCTCCCCTCCAAAGTAACTTCTGTTTTCTTTATATTTAGTTCCTTTCTTTCAAAATCCAGGACAGTCTACTCATTCTGCAACTCTTTACCCATTTTTCTATCACATTGTTTGTACTCCAGGTTATCTCTTCAACTACTCACAGAGATTTCAGCCAACTCATTCTATTTGTTGGTGGCATCTTGAGCAGATTTATAACACAAATTTTGTCTCAGAAAGTAGATATACATGGACAATGTTTTGACAGCAGTCAGTTTCTTGTGTAGTTGTTAAGACTGTAAAATTTAGTCTATAGATGTAAAGCTCAGTTTGAGAGATTAGAGAACACTTCCAGATGTTTAGTAAATCAGGATGTTCTATAAACCTCTTTGTTTATCTGAGACACATTTTCAAAGTCATGAGGGGGAAATAAGGAAAACCAAACATCCCCCCCTTTAGTAAGAAAGCTGAGATATTTCCTCTATACATGATGACACTGTTCTGTGGATGGAGAAATTATTTTATAAAAAATGCACAGAAGAACATTTCATAGCATGGTAAAAATTGTAATGTCTTAAGATATAAAATACAATGAGAGGGTTTGGGGAGTGTACTTTCCATTAACCTATCTGATACACTAAGGAGGAAAAATTAACAAGCTTTCAGGCCCACAGATCATAAACAGAGGAGACAAAACATGTTTGGAACTGCAAATCAGCTGTCACACCTTTGTGTCCTAAGTCTATGTGTGTGCAAGCACAGTGTGCCATTGTGACAGCATTATTAAATTATCAAATATTCTTAAGCAACCTAGAAGAAGTCTGGGTTTGGGTGTCAGCAGGAGTCTTCCCACCAAATTTAGTGGCTAGGTTGATGTCACCTTTGGTAATTGTCCCTGAATTTGGCCCTGAGTTGAGGGCAGCACTGGCCAGTTTCCCAGTGACAGCTTTGGGATTTCCCATCCCTTAAACTCAGGTGCAGATCATGGCTCTCTCCTGGCAATGAGATCTGGTAGCTCAAACTTAATTAAAGGTCTGTCCAACTTAAGGATCCAAGCAAAAACTGGTAGAAATTGGAGACAAAAACCAAAAAGAAGTAGTTCTGCTCCTGTGGAATCTTCCCAGCCTGCTGTGGCAGGAGGTTTGTAGTCAGATGCTGGATGAGAGAAGCACAGCAGCAGTGACGGTGCACAGATGCATGGGTATGCCACAATATCTACTGGATTGCTTCAGGAACATGGGCTTGTATCAGTTTCAGCCTAGTCCAGTTTAATGTCTAGAACTGCCTCATCCAGCCTCTAAACTGCACTTTTTTTTAATGAGAGCCTGTTAACAGCTACCAGGCATAAGCTCAAATAAAGGCCAATGGTTATGAGCTGATAACTATAGGGAGGCCAGATGTGAGAATGAATGTAAAAGTACAATGGGCTGTAAGGAAAAAAGAAAATAAGCTGTCTATATAATTTGCCAAGTTTCTACAAAAAAAAACCCACTTTCAAGTCAAAAGCACAACTACACTTGATTTATTCACTGTTGCTCACCTTGCTCCTACCTTTGCCTCTCAGCAGACTAAGCAGATTTTCATGAGTAGATTTCTTGTGTCTATGCCCACGCTCCATTCACATCTATATACATGAGCTGGAGTGGCATATGGCTCTTTAGGCAAACTGGATATCAGTTACACATAAAACCCAAATGTTATTTCCCTGGCTTCGGTGGAGTTACACACTGATTGTTTCAGCAGCACAGTACAATTTAAGTGCTAAACAAACCACAACAACACATGCATATTTTACTCCCAGTTTATTTTTTTCTAGGTCCCAGTTGGCATTTTCTCATTAGAAATATCAAATTATTGCTCAGACATTTGCTTGTATCACTTCTTTTGCTATGAGCAAAGTTTTGAAAAGCTTCAATTCTTCTCATCTGGAGCCCCAAATTATTAGCTAAAAGTTTGAACTCCAGTTCACATAACTTCAAGATACCCTTGCTCATGACTTTGCAATTACCTTAGTAATTTAACTGAATATCTTGAGGTTTTATGTCTCTCTCTGTATATCTTGTGTTTTATGTTTTTATATCTTTTTGAAAAATCCTGAATCCCAAATATTCATGTGATTTTGTAGCTGGCATTTACTAAATTTTAAACCCATATTGAACCAGTTAGATCAGACATTCTTTTACCCTAACCCCAGTCAGACCAAAGCTTAGACTTCAAATTCCTGCACTTTGCCCTCTCAGATTCTAGATACCATTATGAAACTTCCAAATATAAGGAGCTGACCACAAATATTAGAAAGCTGCTTCAGAGATTATTCAGGTTTCATGTCAAAAACATAATATTTGCTTCCTGTTTGAACTTTAAAAACCTCAGCTTCCATTCACTTATTCTTCTTGGGGCTTTGCAAGCTTTTTTACAAGCTTTTTTCAGGTTCACTTATTCTTCTTGGGGCTTTGCAAGCTTTTTTACAAGCTTTTTTCAGGTTGCTGTCAAAGAGGACTTGAGAGGACATCTGATTTCAATTTCATTTTGTTCCATATGCTACACTTTGTTAATGTGATTACTGCTTCCACATTTCAGTCTTTAATTAGAATTCGTTACCTGACAGAGCTTAGTTTCAACACCATGTCCTTTCTCTTTTACACGCAGTCACAACATGTTCACAAATTACACTTCAGGTGAAAAAAAAAAAAACAAACCTAACAACCAAACAAAAGAAAACCTTCAGAGTAAATTGCTTACAGAATAGGATAATAGGAATATAATATGCAAAGGAATTTTCCTTCCTATCAAAACTAAGCATATTCACTTCCAAGCCTTCATAGTCCAATTCATGGAGTTACACAAAGAGAAGAGCGGCGCCAACGCTGGTTGTAGCACAAAGATAACTGGAAACAGAATATATTTCTTTCTGCCTCCCTAAAGCCCGGAATATTCCGTTACAACTTGTGGATCGTTACACGTATTTTATTATTGAAAAAGTTTTACGGTTAAAAGAGACGCTGTCTTGGGTGTAGGTGCATTCACTACCCACAGGTTTGCACTGTAAAGAATATGACCGGAGCGCCAGAAGTGAACGCGCACCAAGCTGCAACTCGCTTGGGGACTTCGCGTTTCTGGGTGCCGGCGGGGCACGGGGCAGCTGCCCAGACCGGCAGGAAAGCACAGGGCAGCCGCAGGTCGGTGTCAGAGCCGGGGCGACGATGATGAAGGAGCAGCCCCGGACGAGGAGCAGCGCTCCCGTCCCGCCGCCGGACGGTCCCGCCCGGCCAAGGGCGCCCCCCAGCGCGCGAGGCGGGCGCTGCAGGCAGCGACCACCCGGGCTCCGCGCTCCGGGAGCGCAACCGGCGCCGCCGCTCCTCGCACCGGCCCCTGCCGCCCCCATCGCACCGGCCCCTGCCACCCCCGCGGCGGCTGCGGCGCCCCCGCCGAGCCGCACCGCTCCCGGCAGAAACACCTGTCCGGCCGCCGAGCGGCGGCGAGTGCCGCAGCCCCGCGCCGGCCGCTCCTCCCGGGGGCGGCGGCGGGGAGTCTCCCGTCGGGCCGCCCGCGGGGCTCGGGGCGCTCGGGGAGCGGGACGGGCGCGGGCGGCGGCGCTCGGGGCGCTCCTGCGCCCGCCGGGGGTTCCGCCGGGGCGGGCGCGGCGGCCGCACCTGCGGGCACTGAGCATGCGCGCGGCGCGGGGCACGCCGCGATTGGGAGCGCGGAGCCAGAGTGGGACGGAGCCGCCGGGAGCCGCTCCATGGGAGCCGCTCCATGGGAGTTGATGCCGACGCTGCCGCCGCCTCGGACCCCGCGCCCTGCGAGGATCCAGCTCCCGCCGGGGACTCCCGCCGGCAGCGCGGAGTCTTCTCCGGAGCCGCGGGCTGCCCGGAGCCGGGCATGACCGGGCGGGCGGCGGGGGCCAGCCGTGCCCCGCTGCCCCCTCGCCGGGGGCCGGGCGGAGGCGGCGCCGCCGCGCTCCCTGCCGCGCCGGGGGTGCGCCGCCCGGCCGTGCCCTGAGGAGCCGCGGCGGCGGCGGGGGGACGCGGGCGGCTCGGCGGCGGAGCGGCCGCGGGACCGGCGGCGGGGCGCGATGAGGGCGGCGGGGCGGCGGCGGCGGGGCGGCGGGGCGGGGCGGGGGCTCCGCCGGGCTTTCTAGGACGCCGGCGCCCCGCACACCCACCATGGATCTGCTGCTGTTGGTGAACACGAGCCTGGGCTCCCCCAACGAGTCCCTGGCGCTGCCCCCCGCCTCGCCGTCCTCCTCGGCCCTCCTGCAGCCGCCCTCCCCCTACTCGCCGGCGGCCGTGGCCGGCCTGGCGGCGGTGGTGGGCTTCCTCATCGTCTTCACCATCGTGGGCAACGTGCTGGTGGTGATAGCCGTGCTCACCAGCCGGGCGCTGAGAGCCCCCCAGAACCTCTTCCTGGTGTCCCTGGCCAGCGCGGACATCCTGGTGGCTACCCTGGTCATGCCTTTCTCCTTAGCCAACGAGCTTATGAATTACTGGTATTTCGGCAAGGCTTGGTGTAACATTTACCTGGCGCTGGACGTGCTGTTCTGTACCTCGTCCATCGTCCACCTGTGCGCCATCAGCCTCGACAGGTACTGGTCGGTCACACAGGCGGTGGAGTACAACCTCAAACGGACACCGCGGCGGATCAAGGCCATCATCCTCACCGTGTGGCTCATTTCAGCCATCATCTCCTTCCCGCCATTGATCTCCGTGTACCGGGACCCTGAAGGAGATGTCTTTCCCCAGTGCAAGCTCAATGACGAGACATGGTACATCCTTTCTTCTTGCATCGGCTCTTTCTTTGCCCCCTGCCTCATCATGGTGTTGGTCTATATCCGCATCTACCGCGTGGCCAAGCTAAGGACCAGGACCCTCTCTGAGAAGCGAACGATGCCAGAGGGGTCCTCCCAGACTGAGAACGGCTTGAGCCGCGCTGCCGGCGGCTGCACGTCCCTGAGGATGCAGCTGGGAGAGAACGGACATTATTCGGCGCACCACTGGCGCAAAGCCTCTGAGCTGGAGGACATTGAGCTGGAGGAGAGCAGCACCTCAGAGAGCAGGCGGAGGCGGAGCCGGGAGGAGCGTCGCCGCAAGAGCAAGAGCCAGTCCTTCTCCTACTCGTACTCCTCCAAGCACTCCAGTGGCCGCCTGTCCCGTGCGAGCAATCGCTCCATGCAGTTCTTCTCCTACCGCCGCCGCCGGAAGCGTAGCAGCATCTGCCGTAAGAAAGTTGCCCAGGCCCGGGAGAAACGCTTCACTTTTGTGCTGGCTGTGGTCATGGGGGTCTTTGTAGTTTGCTGGTTTCCTTTTTTCTTCAGCTACAGCCTCTATGGTATTTGCCGGGAGGCATGCGAGGTCCCCGAGACTCTCTTCAAGTTCTTCTTCTGGATTGGGTATTGCAATAGCTCCCTCAACCCAGTCATCTACACCATCTTCAACCAGGACTTCCGCAGGTCCTTTAAACACATTCTTTTTAAGAAGAAGAAGAAGAACTTCCGGCATTGAGCTGGAGGGATGGATTTGCCTCGAGCAGGAGTAGAGTTAACAGAGAAGGCTCAATGCTGGAAAAGAAGGGAGGGGAGAGGAGAACGTGGGGCTTGGGTTTAGGGAGCGGGAAGAGGGCTCGCCCCCTCGCAGGAGCAGGGGGATGCTCTGGGGGACAGGGATGGTGGCAGGAGAGGCTGAGGGCACTCACCACGGTACGGAATGGTGACATGGAGCTGGGGAGCAGTGCTGGAGTGTGGAGGGGTGAAGGGGGAGGGAGTGACTGTGTTCGAACCCTGACAGAGGGCACGGGGAGCCCACAGAGCAGAGTAGGCTGAGACACTGAGGTTGGGAGGCAGTGAGCTTTCATGGGCTCTGGAATTTTGTGGGGAAACAAAAGGAGACATCAGAAGGAGAGGGTTAAGTGGCAGTGGTGGTGGAGATTTGAGTATGTATAAATAGGGCATCTGGGGCCTATGGTGGGTTTGTCCCAGTAAGAAATTGGCTTTTACTGCTTGTGTGGGCAAGGAGAGTGCAAAGTACCAGGCACTGACAGTGTTTTGAGTTATGAAAGGATTTAAATGTTTGCCAAAAAACCCTAAAGAACAATCCAAACTCTTTTCT